>NC_141876.1:507154094-508474094 GCF_056163025.1 Triticum urartu | reverse complement strand
AAAAACGTCGCACATCTAGCATATATTACAGGAAATTACATCCACTGGGCAATCAAAGATTTATGCCAGTGCAAATAAATGAACAGAACCTAACGATCCACAACGTCACAATCTATAACCTCAGCACAGATGACGCCCATAAGCATGTGGGCAAGTTCTTGCTGCTTTGCTACACTGTCTCTGAAAACATTGATTAGTTGTTGTTGCGCATGAATGTGCAGCTCTGATTCCTCCACCATTTCCATCATTGCTTCAGCCATTAATTGGTTCACAAACATACATTCTTTCCGTTGCATTCGAGACAGAGGAAACTGAACAGATTCAGATGTCGATTTTGGCAGGCTTGTATTATTGATAGTCGAGACTGTCTTGACCACTGCAGCATAACATAAATTAGGAGGGGAACCGAACAGATTAATCATGAGTTATTGCCATATTACCTGGCCTAGATTTATTGGAAAGAAACAATGGGGTTGCCTTGCTGTTTTTAGAGTTTATCTTCTTATCTTTAGCAGCCTGCACCAAATTAACACACTAGCATTGCTATCATTGGCCAGGTCAGATAATAGGAAAGCAACATTAGCACAACGAACATTTGGGCAACCAGACCTCACCAACCTACACCAAATTAACACAATATGGCACATCTATCATCAGTCAGGTAAGGTAATACAAAAGCAACATTGACACAATGAATAAATGGGCAATCTGGGCAGCACTACAATTCAGTAATGTGCATGATATGAGACAGTACACTCATGCAGCTCAGTATGCAAAACTACCAGGTAGTTTTCCTTACAAAAATCAACATTGTCGGATTTCGGGTTTCGGCAAAACCCTTGAGGTTCGGACACTGGGGTGCGCATGAAGATCTCTCCCCCTCTCTAGCTCGCACACGTCATGATCTCACGGCCTAGATCGACGAACCCAAAGAACAAGAGGACACAAGATTTATACTGGTTTGGGCCACCGATGTGGTGTAATACCCTACTCCAGTGTGGTGTGGTGGATTGCCTCTTGGGATGATGATGAATAGTTACAAGGGAAGAACAGCCTCCTGAGGAGAGGTGTTCTTGTGCTTGGTGAGCTTGAGTGGTTGAGGATGATCTGGATCCAACCTCCCCTGTGGTGGTGGCTAGATAAAGAGGCCCTGGTCCTCTTCCCAAATATTGAGCGGGAAGGGATCCCACAACGGCCAAATTCGAAGGGAGACAACTAGTACAAGTTATCCTGACTAAAGGTGGTCTTCCCCTGCCAAAGGTTCTGGTGGTGATGCCGTCTTGGGCTCCACAGTGACCTCCGTCCTGCCGTCCTGCTGGTCTTGGTCTCGTTGCACTGATATGGAAACCTTTTCCTGATGCCTCGAGGAACCTCGCGAGGTGTCCCTTGCCTTGATCTCTCTGCCCCTCGCGAGCCAGCCTGGTGAAGCTGCCCCCGCGGAGGTCTTGTGTCGTCCGCCTCGCGAGGCTTGGCCCCTCGCGAGGGTCTTGAGTGTTTGCTGGAGAAGATGGGCCGTACAGGGCCGCTGGTGGAGCCACGCCGTAGGCCGCAGGCAGGCAAGTCTGGGAACCCCCATTCCCAGGACACCGACAGTAGCCCCCGGGCCCAAGACGCACTCGGACTTGGCTTCGAGGGGAAAGTGCGGAGCTCCGCGGGCCCCAACAGCCTGTGGCCCCGATTGACACGTGGCGATTGATTGGACGTGGGTGTCTCCGCTTCCCCACGCTGCCTCGGCAACTGCCCGACTTGACGAGTCCTTGCTTCATGCATAAAAAGATCATTATTACCTTAGATCGTGGAGGCTGGCGGTTGGCCTCCCCTTGGCTATAAATGGGAAGAGGGGGCGGAGCCCCTGTCACCCATCTCCTCCTTCGTTTCTCCCGCTCCTTCTTCTACCTCGCTTCATCGCTCGCTGCATCGACCATGGCACCAATACGGAGGTTCTCAACCGCGGAGAAGGGAAAGACTCCCCTTGACGAGCCCGAGCCACTTACGCCGAATAAGAGGCCGTCCCATCATCGCGACATAGTCGTGAGGCCGGAAGTGTCGCGGCCATGGTACAAGCGGCCACCTCTCGGGTATCCGCTGCCTTTGTATGCCCAAGCTGAGGGCTCCGGAGGGAGGGGCGACGAGCGCCGCCGCCCGCGCCAGGGCTGTGGTCGCCGCGCCACGGTGACGCATGCCGTCGCCCCAGGAGTCTACACCGCGGACTCCTCGCGCGAACTCGTGATGTGGTTGGCGATGCCTTCGCGCACTTGGATCCGCTTCCCGCAGTTCTTCTCTGTCGAGATGCTGCCGAGGGGCCCCCTTGAGCTTTGGCTGCAGCACGCCGATT
Source organism: Triticum urartu (assembly GCF_056163025.1). NCBI lineage: Eukaryota > Viridiplantae > Streptophyta > Magnoliopsida > Poales > Poaceae > Triticum > Triticum urartu. The sequence continues at coordinate 508,471,759 of NC_141876.1, read as the reverse complement.
GCGACGCCCCGGCGACTGGAGCGGAGGTTGAAGTTGTCTCCTCCGGGAGGATCTTCATGACTCGTGGTTGGGGCGAGGTCGCTCGAGTCTGCCGTGCGGAAGGCGCCCTCGCCATCCACTTCGAGTATGACGGTGTCTCCACGATGTCCTTTAAGGTCTTCGACGAGGGAGGCTGCCGCTTGGAGTGCTGCCCTGAAGGGGGTCGTCGGGGTGGCACAGCGGTCAGCGCCAAGCTTGCCGCTGGCTTCTCCAGCGGCTCTTCCAGCTGCATCTGTAGCGCTTGGGAGTCCAGCGACTCTCCTGAGCCCTACGAGACCCCAGAGACAAGCAATGACAACTACGTGCCTCTGAGCTCTCGCCGGGCCCGGAGCAAGGCCGCAACGTCCGGCCGCCGCCGTCGCTGATCTGGATGGGGTTGGCGTTGGCCTCCCGTGGCCCATTGTTGATGATGGCGTTGGCTGGCCTGGCACGTGTAGATAGAGCTCCTAGGAACTCCCTTCTTTTTGTTCCCTGCGAGGAATCGAAATGGACCCCGTGGGGGCATGTAAAGGGTATGTAATGTCTTCTGTTCATATTATCCCTATTATGAAAATTTGCGATCGCATGTCTTGTTTCGGCTAGGTCTCCCCTTTCCAACCCCGTAGCAGCTTGGTGCTCTACGCCGACAGGTCCCGGTCCCCAGGCAGGCTGTGGCCGTCGCTGGTATGCCAGGTCGCAATGCCGTGGTCAAGGCGAGGAGGTGAGCGGCCCGAGGTCCAGTAAGAGCTCCTGAGGCACGATGCTCAAGAGGTCCCCTTTAGCGCTCAAGCAACTACCGAGAGGCAGGAAAGGGTGGCGATGTTGCCGTAACAAGGCTGCCACATGTAAGGATCCTATGTTGTAGCGCTGGGTCGGTCTAGGCGCGAGACTTATCTTGGCATTCCGGAGCTGGTTCCTTGTGTTGCGCCAGACTTGTGTGTTGACCACTGTTGGGTGGCTAGGTTAGGCCCATGCGAGCCTCCCCCTCTTGTCCATGCTCTTCTGTGTGCTCTGCGTCCTTAAGTCCCGGCCCTCGAGCGAGCTCAGCCACCGCTGGTATGCCAGGTCGCGATGCTGTGGTCAAGGCCAGGGGGTGAGGGCTGGAGAGCCAGTAAGAGCTCCTGAGTCACGATGCTCAGGAACCCCCCTTTTAACGCGCAAGCGAATTGCATGGGAGAAGAGGGAGCCCGCGGTACCGCCCGCTGTAGTCCTCAGGAGGTTCTTGCAAGTTAGCGCGAGGAAGGGCACAAATTGCCAGGGTGATTACCAGTCCGCCACTGGTTGCTTCGCAAGGAGGTGAAGGCACTGAGGGTCTGGTGAGGTGACGTGCGCGGGCATGCCGCGAGCCAGAGCTCGACCGCTCAGATTTGTCAGCTTTGCAGGGACGGACCCAAGCACAAGCGCCGTACCGGCATGAGAGGTTCCTGTGGCGGGTGATAATCAAGCAGGCAGTGACGATAGGTAGCTTATGCATGGAAAGCAAACTAGGTTAGGTAAATGCAAGAACGATACATGCCACTGGGTCGGACCCGAGCGGCCTGGGGATGATGCAGTCCGAGGGGCGCCCCCAGCAGGGTGAACTAAAGATACAAGTGGATACATGCTGCAGGGACAGACCCATGCGGCCTGGGAATGACGCAACCCAAGGGGCGCTCCCAGCTAAATAAACTTGGAAAATGTCACCTGGTTTGGTTGTCGAAGGAGTGTTGGGGTAGCTGAAGACGTGCGCTGAAGAAGTCGCTCCTCACGAGCCATCGAGGCCCAGGCCGCGTGGCCTCCTGAGGCTCAGGTGGCCTCCTGAGGACCGTCTCCACCTCCACCAGGACTGCGTGATGCCTGGCCTCCTGACCTACCAGGATGCTCCGCAGGTTGCACTGGAAGGCGGCTGCCACGCTCGGTAGGCCGTACGGCATGCGAACGTAGCTGTGATGTGGACCCTCACACCGTCCAGCATGCGAAGGCCAGAAGCGCTCCTGAGATGCGGCCCTGTTGAGCCCTGGGATGTTGATGCAGACGCGCAGCTCACCACCCTCGCCTGGATGGGGAGTAGCGCCAGGTGGGCGGCGGTCACCGCGCATGGCTCTTGCATCCTGCAGCTCCAGAGTGGCCTTGGTGATGAACTCCTGAGCGCCGGGCGCTCCTTGCCCAGTGTCCTCCTGAGGGAAACGTGCCGTGAAGCACGCCTCCATGTGGTGCCCGAGCGCCTCCCTCGGGACGCTGGCTAGGTCCGAGGCCCTCCAGAAGAGAGCTCCCGAGCCCTGCCCGAGGAGAGTGCCGGGCGCGCCTCCCTATGCGAGGGAGGGAGGCACCCCAGGTGTGGGCGCCGATCCTGAGGTGGCGCCGCTCCCCTGAGGCCCAGTGTGGGATAGCTGCATCTTCTTCTTGTGGCTGGCCTCAGGAAGGTACTGCACATACGCGCTGCCAGGGTTCCCGACTGCTACAGCTTGGAAGGCGCGCTCGAGGGAGCACACCGTGTCTCTTTCTTCGCAGGGGACTGTGATGATTCTGCCGCTTCCCGGCATCTTGAGGACGTTGTAGCCATGGTGGGTGACCACCATGAATTTGGCTAGCGCTGGGTACCTGAGGATGGCATTGTACGGCAGGCGGATGTGGGCGATGTCGAAGTCGACAAGCTCGGTGTGGTAGTTGTCGCGCTGACCGAAGGTGACAGGGAGGCGAACTTGCCCTATCGGGGTGATGGAGCCGTCAGTCACTCCTGAGAAAGGCTTGGTGGGCTGGAGCTGATCTTATGGCACTTGAAGGCTATCGAACGTCTCGACGGATAGGACACTGAGCCTTGCGCCGCCGTTGATGAGGGTCTTGGTGACTTGGACATTGCTGATAACGGGTGAACAGAGCATCGGGAGTACGCCGACGGTTGCCGCACATTTGAGCTGGTCTCCGGAGCTAAAGGTGATGGCGTACTTGGACCATCTGAGCGGGCGCGTGGCCTTGAGCATGGGGAGGGCTGCATTCACCTCGTGAGAGAACTTCTTGAAGATGCGCTGGGAAGCTGGGGCCTGAGCACCACCCAAGATGCAGGCGATGGCGCGTGGCTCCTGGAAGCCCTAGCCCCTTCGTCATGTTGGTGGTCATCGTTCCTCCTTGGTGGTGGCGGCAGCGGAGGGAGACCAGGGTTGCCCTGAGGATGGTCCTTGCGAGGATGGTCCCTCTAGGCGCCCTCACGAGGCTAGTCCTGCCAGCGGTCCTTGTGAGGCTGGTCGCGCCACTCCTGGCGGGGCCCGCGGTCGTCCCAACATCCTCTACCTCGTCCACCTCCTCGGCCGTAGCCCTGGTCGTTGCGCTCGGGGCATCGACCGAAGCGTCCATCTCGAATGGCCCTGAGCTCTTGACAGTCGTTGGTGTTGTGGTTGCGCACGTTGTGGAAGGCGCGGAACGTACGACTGTCCTTGGACGACTTGGGAAGGTCTCGGCCGCGCTTTGTGTCTGGCTCTACCGCTAGTACGGCCACGCCTTTGCGCTTCACGTCCTTGACCTTGGCCTTCTTCTCCTTTGGATCCATAGCAGGGAGCTCGAGGAGGGAGAGACGCCCCTCCTCAGCTCTTGCACACTTGGTTGCTATGTTGAACAGCTCCAAAGTCGTGCAGAACTCCTCATGGATGGCGAGCTCCTCCTTCATCTTGATGTCGCGAACGGCATCGGAAAACGCTGAGATGATGGCCTCGTCTGCCACCTTGGGGATCTTGAGGCACACGCTGTTGAAGCGCTGGATGTACTTCTCCAGGGTCTCTCCCGACTGTTTCTTGATGCGGCGCAGGTCACCCATGGCCGGGGGGTGGTCGCGAGTTCCCTGGAAGTTGGCGATGAAGCGGTCGCGCATCTCATCCTAGGAGGAGATCAAGCCCGGGGGCAGGTTCAGGAGCCATGAGCAGGCGCTGTCTTTGAGAGCCATGGGGAACCAGTTCACCATGACCTTTTTGCCGCCGTTGGCTGCCTCGATGCTCAGCTCGTAGAGATGCAAGAACTCCACAGGGTCGGGGGTCCGTCGTAGAGAGGAGATAGATCCGTCTTGAACTTGCCCGGCCAGACGACGCTACGTAGCTCAGGAGTAAATGCGCGGTAGCCTGCCGTGGCTACCAGTGCCCGTCGTGGAGGAGGAGCTTGATCTTGGTGTCCCTGCGCCGCCACGGCAAGTGGCGCATGGCCCTGCAATGGCAAGCAATCCTGACGTGGCGGTGCTGGGAGCGGTGTAGCGTTTTCTTGCGGACGGGGAACCTCTTGGCAGCTTCTTTCTTCGTGCGCGGGCACACAGCACGGTGGATCACGCCATAGGACCACACATCTTGGGGCGAGGACGTCGCCTTGACGTGGAGGGGCCGGAGGCACTCCATGAGCCGCGCGTCTCGGCGCGAGGACGCCGTCTTGATGCAGAGGGGGCGGAGGCGCTCTGTGAGCCACATCGCCCGCAGCCAGGGGTGGGCGAGGCAGCGAGAGGGATGGTGCAGGAGAGCCCCCCCGTGGCGCTGACGAGCTTGGCGATGTGGTCTAACCAGTCCTCATAGAGGTCATCGACCGGGGGGTAACGCAGGAGCTCGCGTGCCATGAGCAGCGCGGCCTGCGCGTCCGTGGGTGCACGACGAGCATGAGACGATGAGCCGGCTGGAGTCAGCGACGGGGTGGCTGTGCGGCCGTCTCACTGCACAGAGGGGTGCAGTTAGGAGGCTTGCTGCTCATTTGCCGCCGGGCCGGTAGCGGTAGGTGACGGAGAACGACGAGGAGGCCCGCCGACAAGGGCTGTCTAAGCGATACAGGTGGTGCGAGCGGCCCGGCGCTCAGCGCGGGCCCGACGAGTGTCTTCCATGAACTTGGTGGAGTGGCGAAGCACGGATTGACAAAGGGGAAAGCTTCAACGCACCCCTACCTGGCGTGCCAAATGTCGGATTTTGGGTTCCGGCAAAACCCTTGAGGTTCGAACACTGGGGTGCGCACGAAGATCTCTCCCCCCTCTCTAGCTCACACACATCATGATCTCACGGCCTAGCTCGACGAACCCAAAGAACAAGAGGACACAAGATTTATACTGGTTCGGGCCACTGATGTGGTGTAATACCCTACTCCAGTGTGGTGTGGTGGATTGCCTCTTGGGCTGAGGATGAACAGTTACAAGGGAAGAACAACCTCCTGAGGAGAGGTGTTCTTGTGCTTGGTGAGCTTGAGTGGTTGAGGATGATTTGGATGATCTGGATCCAACCTCCCCTATGGTGGTGGCTAGTCCTATTTAAAGAGGCCCTGGTCCTCTTCCCAAATATTGAGCGGGAAGGGATCCCACAACGGCCAAATTCGAAGGGAGACAACTAGTACAAGTTATCCTGACTAAAGGTGGTCTTCGCCTGCCAAAGGCTCTGGTGGTGACGCCGTCTTGGGCTCCATGGTGACCTCCGTCCTACCGTCCTGCTGGTCTTGGTCTCGTTGCACCGATATGGAAACCTTTGCCTAATGCCTCGGGACTCCTCGCTTGCGCTTGCCTCTTTAGCACCAAAGAGGAAATGAGGACACTGCACGCGCTGGCGCCCGCCTGGCTCCAGTCGTCATGGCTTGCGTCACAGAAACCTCGCGAGGTGTCCCTTGCCTTGATCTCTCCGCCCCTCGCGAGCCAGCCTGGTGAAGCTGCCCCCGAGGAGGTCTTGTGTCGTCCGCCTCGCGAGGCTTGGCCCCTCGCGAGGGTCTTGAGTGTTTGCTAGTGAAGATGGGCCGTACAGGGCCGCTGGTGGAGTCACGCTGCGGGCCGCAGGCAGGCAAGTCTGGGGACCCCCGTTCCCAGGATGCCAACAAACATTGTCTCCTTTAACATTTTGCTACAACTAAATTTAGATCAGATAAAGGTTGGATTCACACCGATTAACAAAATACATGCTGATGTAAAAATATAGGGATATACAGCAGGTACTTACATCATCATTGGAGCACAGAGAATTCCCGCAAGATACTTTCCTCGAATACGATCCCACTACAGAAAGTCTTCTATCCTTTAAGCTTATTTTCCAAAAGAGAGATGGGTAAGGAACATGTAGAAAATATGATCAGAATGCTATAAAATTTCATGATGCGAGGATATGCACACGCTTCTTAAAATGGAGTTGACATATTTTTGTTGGACTGGAGCGGACTAGTTCTTTGGCCATTGGAATCTGCTTATTATCAGTGGGAGACGTGTTTCTCTATGCTGGAGCAGTATCTATGAAAACCGGAGTTGGTTTATTATCTCCTGGATTTTGGATCTTTTGCAAAGACCTGGTTTGTAACCCTTCAGATTCTAACATAGCCGTCTTCCCCTTGCATGCCTTATATAGAAGAATGGTGCTTCAATTATAAAACATGCTATAGCAGAGATGGAATAGGTACTGAAGAATAGAAAGGCATGACATATTGACATGTATTCCCTCCAACCAGAAATAAATGGATGTGTCTAGGCGTATTTCAGTTCTAGATACATCCAGTTTTATCCATTTCCGTGACATGTAATCCGGACAGAGGGAGTATGATGTAAGAGCTAGGGATACGAGAGGACAACAGTGTAAAAAACACTACTTGAATGTAACACTGTATGCTAGCGGAATACATTACAGAAAAACACTAAGGCAACATATGTGTGTATGATTGGGAAACTAAGATGGCATTGCAAGAGACCACTAGAACAACACTTCAATGTAAAAAAGTACATGGTATGGTAGACAGATGAAGTACATACTGATGAATAACAATGCATAAGATATTGAGAAGCATGATGTCCAAACTAAGCAGATGGCATTGCGATAGATTAGAATGACTGTACTTGAATTTGAGAACATGTTATCTTTAGTGGAATAGGTACTGAAAAACAGGAAAGCATGCCATATTTACATGCATGATCAGCAGGCGAAGCACAAGGCATTGCAACAGAGTAGATGCACTCTAGGACATTATATGCATGCTGTACCCATATCAAGGGCCAGTTAGAGCAAGGACCTTATGGGGTGAATAGGATTCATCATATTTCTGCAAGTCTTGTGAATAACTGCCTTTACATGTTCCATCATACTGGGTATCATTGACGTCAAGTTTGTTGGCCGTTACATTGCTCCGTGAGGTTCTTGTGGATAAATCAGTGTGTGCAATTATATCTGACATGCATGGAAGACAACTAGTAGTTAGATTTATGTAATGAGTGCCTGTAGGAGATGACATAAATAGTAGGACTGGGGTTAACTAGAAGCAACAGGTCTCAAAAACTAAAGGGAGAACACAGATGAAAGCTACAAAATATGTATCGTTTGTACTCGCGATTAACTAGATGTCACACAAAAGTATTAAGGAACAACATAGGTTATACTAGAAGTGGTATAATACTATAATCACCAGCCTATGGGATAGCATTGGTTGATGGATGATAACTATGGAACAACGTTACCTAAAGAACACGTCTCTTAGCTGAACTATGGAACATCGTTAACTCCTAAACAAGACCGTAAGAGATCAACATGAATATACAGTGAAATGTGATCTATTTTCAATGCTTAGATGAATAACAAAGCCATAAATGTTGCACATGTAACACCCACGATGCGGCTATATCTCCCACGTGCCGAGGCACGACTTAGAGGCATAATCGCATGGTGGTTTAGTCGCAAGTGGGGTAATCTTCACACAATCCCATGTACCGAATAAGGAAGGGATAAAGAGTTGGCTTACAATCGCCACTTCACACAAATAACAAGTTAAACATACATCATCCAGAATACAATTGAGGTCCGACTACGGAACCAAAATAAAGGAAGACAACCCCAAATGCTAGATCCCCGATCGTCCCAACTGGGCTCCACTACTGATCATCCAGAAACCAAACATAGAAACAATCAAAGGTCCTCATCGAGCTCCCACTTGAGCTCGGTTGCATCACCTGCACTGATATCATCGGTACCTGCAACTGTTTAGAAGTATCTGTGAGTCACGAGGACTCATCAATCTCACACCCGCGAGATCAAGACTATTTAAGCTTATGGGTAGAGTAATGTAGTGAGGTGGAGCTGCAGCAAGCACTAAGCAAATATGGTGGCTAACATACGCAAATAAGAGCGAGAAGAGAAGCAACGCAACAGTCGAGAAGCTAGAAGTGATCCTGAAACTACTTACGTTCAAGCATAACACAAGACCGTGTTCACTTCCCGGACTCCGCCGAGAAGAAACCATCACGGCTACACACGCGGTTGATGCATTTTAATTAAGTCAAGTGTCAAGTTCTCTACAACCGGACATTACCAAATTCCCATCTGCCACATAACCACGGGCACGGCTCTCGAAATTTTATACCCTGTAGGTGTGTCCCAACTTAGCCCATCACAAGCTCTCATGGTCAACGAAGGATATTCCTTCTCCCGGAAAGACCCGATCAGTCTCAGAATCCCGGTTACAAGACATTTCGACAATGGTAAAATAAAACCAGCAAAGCCGCCTGATGTGTCGACAATCCCGATAGGAGTCGCACGTATCTCGTTCTCAGGACACACCGGATAGGTCAAGCTATGAGTAAAACCAGCCCTCAAGTTGCCCCGAGGTGGCCACGCAGGCTGGCCGGTTCGGACCAACACTTAGAGAAGCACTGGCCGGGGGGGGGGGGGGTTAAAATAAAGATGACCCTTGGGAGCACGACTCCCAAGGGAAAAGTAATAGGTTGTTAGGAAAATGTTAAAACCAAGGTTGGGCCTTTCTGGAGGAGTTTTATTCAAAGCGAACTGTCAAGGGGTTCCCATAACACCCAACCACGTAAGGAACGCAAAATCAAGGAACATAACACCGATGTGACGGAAACTAGGGCGGCAAGAGTGGAACAAAACACCAGGCATAAGGCCGAGCCTTCTACCCTTTACCAAGTATATAGATGCATTAATTAAAAAATAATAGATATTGTGATATCCCAACATATCCATGTTCCAACATGGAACAAACTTCATCTTCACCTGCAACTAGCAACACTATAAGAGGGGCTGAGCAAAAGCGGTAACATAGCCAAACAATGGTTTTCTAGGAAGGTGGGTTAGAGGCTTGACATGGCAACATGGGAGGCATGATATAATAAGTGGTAGGTAGCGCGACATATCGATAGAACGAACAACTAGCAAGCAAAGATAGAAGTGACTTCGAGGGTATGGTCATCTTGCCTGCAAAGTTCTCAGAGTTGTCGAAAGCTTGATCCTCGAAAGCCTACTCAACAGGTTCCTCGTACACGTACTCGTCTCCCGGCTCTACCCAAGGCCAGAACACAAGCAAAGGAACAACAATAAAACACGGTGCAATGCACAAGCAACATGATGCGAAACATGGCATGATATGCAAGATATGATATGCAATGCATATGCGTGCTCAGAAAGGAAAGAATGATCAAGGCATCAACTTGTCAAACCAAGTATGCCACTAGAAAGATGAGATGATTTCGGTTGAAATCGATATAAAGATCATCGGAAACGGATGCACGATTTGCAAATGGCAAGCAAAACAAGAATGACGCAAATCTGCGATTAACAGCACGATAGCACTTAGAATGCAACAAGAAACTAAGCTACTGCACTCCAACATAGCAACAAAGCATATGGCAGTTATGTACAAGAGATTCTTGACAAAAAATGAACACTGAGCTACGGATAAATCACATTAGAACATGTTCAAACAAGCATGGCAAAAGTGCAGAAGATAACAACTTCACAGACTTAGTGAAAATACTAACATGACAAAACAACATCAGGAAGCACTGTTTAGAGCAAGTGAACAACATGCTACAGGAACATATAATGGCAAATAAAGGCATGGAAGGAATCTACTAAATGCATAGAACAAAACTCCCTTATTGCACATGAGCCAAAAAGGCACATAAGATATGAGGCACCCATGTAAACATAGCAAGTTTTGTTAATAGTTTCAGACATAGAAGAAAAACAGAGCATGACATAAACAGATTCATGATAGCAACTTTGCGAGCTCATGCCACTCACCACAAAGCATTAAATGACAACATAAGCATACCAACAGTAATAAGACATGTTCATGAATCTAGCAATGGCAATATCAAGTTAATAGGATGCATGGATCACTAGAAACAACCATGGCAATATTGATTAACATGTTAACAATCTGCCAGGAATATTTTATAGCAAAAGTGGAGCAAGAAAATGACATACTAGAGCACTCCATAATTGCAGCCAGGGGCATGAATAGATAGATAATAACTACATTCTCAAAACATCCTTAGTTAAGTATCTCAAAATAAGCATGGATCTCAATGTAGCATCAAGTTTACATGGCATCAAAATAACAACAGGAAAAGGACTTGGGCGAAATCCTAAGTGCATGAAAACAGCAACATCAGGGAGCCTAGTTTGCATGCTTGTTCTAGTCACCACATAGATCACAAAAATACAAGACTTGCACCTATGTAAATATGGCATGTTTTAGTTCAAAACACATGTATACCTCATGCTCAAAGGATGCACACATCAAATGCAACAAAAATGACAAATCACCATGATCTGATAAGTACCAGCAGCTAACATTTTATAGCACTCTTCAAACAATGAAAATGTCACCATAATGGACAGTAACATGCATGCAAGTTCAACTAAGATGAAGAGCTCAATGAGACGAACATTTGGACATATCATATGCATGATTCGGAGTCACGGTCACCAAGATGTGGCATGTGGAACAGGGCATAAAAATAATGCAGATTTGTGGACTTAGTGGAAATTTAACCTCCGGAAAGTCAACGGGACGGGGACGTTCCGGGACGGCGGCAAGACGTTTGGTTCAGGGACGGGTGGATCTCATCCCACCTGTCCGAATCCGGCGCCAGTGAGGTTCGGCCGCCGGCGGGAGGAGGCGAGGCGACGGAGCTCCGGCGAGCTCGGCGACGGAAGGAGGCAGCGGGGCGCTTGCAGGACGACGGCAACGCGCGGGTAGGTGGCGGTGGCGCAAAGGCGAGGGGTGCGGGGCGGCGAAGGCGCGTCGGTGGGGAGGCGGTGTGGTGGCGCGGCGATGGACGACACACGGTGGCCGGGGCGGCGGAGCCTGGAAGCGGCGTGGGTGGAGCTCGGGCGGAGCGGCGGTGGCGCTGGGCGCAAGGCAGGGGCGCGGGGCGCCTGTGGGCTCACGGTGACGACGGCCGGGCCAGGAGGGCCGGATCTGGGCCCGCAGGGCCTGGCGTGGTGGAGGCCGGCGGCTGGCGGCGGGAGCGGTACTTGGCATGCTCTGATTGGAGGAGAACGGCGGTGGGGGTGACGTGGAGCTTTCTCATTGGTCGGGACGACATGACTAGGCGGCGGTGGACATGTCCGGCGCGGCGCGGACGTGTCCGACGGCGTGAGGATGAAGAAGACTAGGGTTTGGACTGCGAATCTCGGGGAGGGGCACATATTTATAGGTAGAGGGAGGTGGGAATGTCCAAATGGGGTGCGGTTTTCGCCCACACGATCGTGATCCGACGGCGGAGAACATGGAGATGGTTTAGATGGGTTATTGGGCTGTTTTGGAGGGATGTTGGGCTGCAACACCAAAGAGGCTTTTGCGGTTATCCGGTTAACCGTTGGGGCATCAAACGGTCTCCAAATGGAACGAAGTTTGACAGACGGTCTACCGGTGATATACCAAGGCCACTTGACAAATCTCGGCCCATTTCGAGAACATTTAACTCCCGCTCATGAAAATAGACAAGAGGGGTGCACCGGGTGCATGTGGGAGTGTCGGATTGCGAAACGGACAATGGGGAAAATACTCGGATGCATGAGACGAACACGAATGCAAATGCAATGCACGTGATGACATGATATGAAATGCATGACATGAACAAAATGCAAAACAAAAGACAAAAACCCAACCACGAAGGGAAAAACATATCACCACGCCGAAAATGGCAAGAGTCGGAGTTACAAATATGGAAAGTTGCATCCGGGGTGTTACAGCACAGAAGTAAGATGAGGGTACACCCTATCTGGCCGCCCTGCAGTTGTTGTGGCTGTCCATGTCGGGCACGTGCATTCGATGCAGGGAATTGTTGAGTGGGGACTATAGGTCCCTTCTGGTGCATGCTTCCCTTGTTGGAGCAGCTGCGGTGAGTCGGAAGACGGTGTGGCTGAAGATGCAAAAAACGCATAATGTTAAGAAAGACACATCTCTCTTATCTGAAGAAATACCCTAAGAGATCAACATCAAGGTATGAGAGTGGTCACACGTCTATTGACTGAAGATTAAATTGGGGTCACACGATTTTATTTTATTTTGGTATTGTCCGATCTACGCCGGATGGCTTGATGGCCGTCTTGTGCCTCCCGGCTGACACTGTTCGGAATCTTCACCGAAGAGCCAGCGACCACCAGCAGAGCAGCCTGCCTCCGCCGTCCGTGGCCCCGACCAAAACCCCACTCCCCGCCCCACCGCACTGCCGTGGTTGCGCCGCCCCTGGGCCAATCCACAAAGACTCGCCGTCATCCAGATCCGGCGGCGGTAGTACCTTCAACCCACGCAACTCTAACATAGCCATCTAAGCGCTGCTTCCGTGGCAAACTTGCGCCCCCTCAACTTTACGTTAGACACCAGCCAACCGGCAGCCTAGGAGCTCCGCCGGCTCAAGGGGTGCTTCTTCCCATTGGGAATCGATTGGCCCAGAATAAAAATTCAGACAACTGACGCCTAAATAAAATGATTTGAGATGAGGGTGCGACCTATCTGGCGGCCCGGTGAAGTAGGCAGCTCCAGCTGCCTAGTCGGTGTGGCTGGCGCGGTTGTGGTGGCTACCGGCGACAGGGAAGTAGAGATGTCGCGATGGTCGATGACTACAGGGAAGCAGTGCTGGGGCTCTGGACGGGTTCAAAGTTGGAGCCGCTCCGGCACCGGGAACAATAGAGGGGGTGAATCGGCTCCGGTACGGTTCACATGGCCGTCGTCGAGGCAGCTCCGGCAGCACGGACTAAGAGGCACACGGCCTAGTGCACGACGGCAAATGGACAACGTCTCCAGGATTAGAGAGGAGGGCGGCTGTGAATTTGGTGCGGTGGGGGGCCCGATGGAGGAGGGGCTGAGGTTTCGCGGCTCGGGAGAAGGGAGCTTTCGGGGAGAAGGTGATTTGGTGCCCACGAGGTATGAATGGGGAATTGGGAGGGGGAACCATGTCTTATGGATGCATTTGTCTGAAATGTGTGTGTGTGTGTGGGTGGGGGGGGGGGTTACAGTTCTACCCCTGCTTTAGGCTTCTCGGCTTGGGTCTGTGTACTGAGGGTCGGGGATAGTAGAGTAACTTTGCTTCTCCCAAATAGTGGGCGCAAGCGATTTCGGGCAAGGATGGCGTGTTTTGAAATATAGTGGGCGCGAGCGATTTCGGGCGAGGAGGGCGTGTTTTGAAATATAGTGGGCGCGGGCGATTTCGGGCGAGGAGAGCGTGTTTTGAAATATAGTGGGCGCGAGCGATTTTGGGCGAGGAGAGCGTGTTTTGAAATAGTGGGCGCGAGCTATTTCGGGCGAGGAGAGGGTGTTTTGCCGACCATGGTTTATGAATTATTCAGCACATGTCATTTTCGGCAGATGAGAAGGCGCGCTTGGATGAAGTTACAAACCTACCCTCGATGTACAACGGGCGAATTGATGCGTGTCCCACATAGGTCGGTAATTTCGTGTCTCCCATTTATTTGCTCGGGCGAATTCCATCGAGCAGAGGGTGTTTAATGGTTCGTTCAAATTTGGGAGAATGAGCATCCATGTCTACCTTACCAAGTCGATTCGAATCAAATTTTGAAGTATTAGCTTGCCACTTCTTTTTTAGATGGAGAGATGATGCTCGGGAGTAATGTGTTTTTACATGCTCGTTGCTAGCGATTTACTATATGACAAATAGTTGACCCACTCAAAAACGGGAATCAAACCCAAAATGAAATATCTCGATTCAATGAAATAGCTCGTTCACCAGGTCAAAATAGTGAACTAAATCCAAAATTAAACACCTCAATCGACTAGCATGTTGTACAATATTATAGTACTCCATGAACATGTTGAGAGTCAAATTAATGAACTTGTTTGATATACGCATATCTCTATTCATGTGTGGATTGCAGACAACATGTTCTCCAATTTAAATATTTGAATGCAAGTTTATATCGAAACTTAGTTTATATCAGTCTCGCGCCCCCTCTCCCGGACTCTTGCTCTCTCTCTCTCACCGACAATCTTCAATTCTGTCGCACACATCCAACACACAAACCTTGTTGGTCCCTCTCCCTCTCCCTCCTTCTCTCTTCGTCTCTCTCTCTCTCTCTGCGTGTGTGTGTGTGGGGGGGTCTTTCTAGTTCGCATGCATATATACTCCATCTATAGCTCTCTCGCACAGTATGTATGATGGTCTAGTCCAAGCTAAATATCTTGGGTGCACTCATCGTACGCACACAAATTCCTTGGCTCGTTACCCGTAACTCTCTCATGCACCACTCTGTCATCTCGGAGCTCTTCCCTCTCTCTCTCTCAAACTCTCCATCTACCCGGGTCACATACACATGCATATCTCACACACACTCGATAGACCCATCTAAAACTTTATCTCTCTCGCTCGTTCTCTCTCCATCTCACACGCACACACACACAATCTCATGCCTAGCCAAGTATGATGGTCTCTCACTCAAATGTAGGCACACGCAGTCCCCCCTATATGTATATGACTAGCTAATCTTAGTCTCCATCACAAACATGTGCATGGTCTATCTCGATTTCTGTCGGGGCATCTTTCTATCTCACATGCACCTCCCTCGATCCCCCACCCATATAAGCCCCCTCATGATCTCGAGGGGATCTCTCTATCACAACACACCCTCTCTCCCTCCCGATGCGTCCATGTTCTCCATGTGTCCCTCTCGACCTTTGTTCCTTGTTGGCTAGACCTCTATTGGACATGTGCTATAGGGGTGTCTCTCTCCATTGCAAACAATCACGCACTAGCTATATTCGTGTATCTCCTCACCTCGCTTTTCTATCTCGGAGATGCATGTGTGATATGTTTGCATAAGAAACGAAAAAACACACACTCTCTCTAATTTATCGTCTGTTGTCCCTTTCTCTTTCACACACATACTCTTTTTGCACACTCACTCATTCTCCTTCACACGCACTTGATCTCTCTCGACTTAGGCACTCTCTTCGGTCCATAACATATAGATTTATTGAAAAGTCAAACATCACAAAGTTTGACCATGTACGTGGAGAAAAACATTTACATCTAGAATGGCAAACATATACCATTAGATTCATCATGATATGTAGTTTCATATGATGTATCTTTGGTATTGTAGATATAAATAACATTCGCGTAAACCTGATCAATGTTTCCAAAGTTTGACTTCTAATTTTTTTTACATGCACTGCATCATCGAGCGGATGGAATATCTCTTTCCCCCTCTCAGCTATCTGACGCACCACTTAGCCTTATTGGGGCTCCTCTATCTCTCACAAACTTCATATCTCCCTGGTTCACACATACACATGTCTCGCTCGTGCTACATATATACCCATCCAACACTCTCCGCCCTTGTTCTCTCTCTATGTGACACGCACCCCCCTAAGTACCATAATCCCTCACTCCATCATAGGCGCACACACTCCCCCCTAAGTATGATTATCTCTCACTAGCCATTAGGAACACACATATTGTCTCCTTCCATCCATACGTCTATATCAATATCTCTCGGGGTATCTTCTATCGCGCACACACCTTGTCACTCGATCTCCCACCCATGTAGTCCCATCACGATCTCCAGGGGATCTCTCTATCCGAAACATACACTCTCTCCTCCCCATGTCTGCATTTTCTCCGTACGTCTCTCTCGACCTCTCTCCCTTGCTTGTCAGACCCCTGTTGGCCATGTGCTAGGGGTCTTTCTCTCTCGGTTGCAAACAACCACACACTATCTCCTCACCTTGCTTCCGTTGTCGAAGATGCATGTGTGATATGTTTGCATAAGACACACACGCCTTTTCTCTACTTTTATCGTGTGTTGTCCATGTCTCTTTCACACACGCACACACACTTTCTTCACCCACTCTTTCTATTTCACACACACTCTCTCTCTCTCACTCTCTCTCTAGTTAGGGACTCTCTCACGTCCATAAGCATATGGATGTTTTGAAAAGTCAAACCTCAGAAAAGTTTGACCAGGTATATGTGGAAAAAAACATTTACATCTGGAACGATCATTAGATTCATCACAACATGTACTTACTTCATACTATCATTTATATTTGGTATTGTAGATATAAGTAATTTCTTTATAAACTTGGTCAAAGTTTCAAAAGCTTGACTTTAAAAAAATGTTGGCACTACATTATCGAACGAAGGGAGTAGCTCTTTCTCTCTCTCTCTGCTATCTCTCACGGGCCTCCCCTCTCACTCGAACTCTCTATACCGACAGATTATATGCTCACCGTGTCAGCATATAGCTCCGTATATTGTTTAGTTGACCGGTCAACCAGTCCACATGCTGCCTTGTCAGCTTGTGTTCTCTATCTTCGTGTGCTGGCCCATGTGGCAGTGGGTGAAAATAAGTAAACTAGAGGCACATCTGACACGCGGTGAAGTAAACAAAGTTGAAACCACTTGGGGTAGCACCCCACACGCTAGTAAACTAAGGGCGCATTGAGGACACACTTCTTCCGCGTGAAGGACGCACTCGCGCACAATTCACCACTGCCCGGCGGCATGCACAGAAGGACGCACTCGCACACACCCAACAGGCCAGCACACAACACAAACTAGCACACGTGTACACCAGCGTCGCCGCTGGTTGAGATGGATGACGAGGCAGCCAACAAGCGGAGGCGGCTCGAGCCAAAACCGCATCCGGTGAGCCTGGACTTCATCAGCAGCCTCCCTGACGACATGCTGCTCGTCATCATCGGCCTCCTCCCCACCAAATCTGTCGTACGGACCGCCCTGCTCTCCCGGCAGTGGCGCCCCCTCTGGCGCCGCATCCCCCTCAACCTCACTGTTGACAACTCCCTCTGCGACGGGGATTGCAAATGCATGGCCGCAGTCTCCAAGATCCTTTCATCACACCCTGGGCCAGCTAGACGCCTTGACATCCGCATATTCGGTACCAACTGCAAGGTCCAAGCCAAGTCGACGAGTGGTTCTTATCCCCCGCCCTAGATCAGCTCGAGGAGCTCAGCTTTGAAGCTGGATGATGTCGCTCTCTGCCGCCGTCCATGCTCCGCCTCACGCCAACGCTGTGTGCACCAGCTTCAGCGCCTGCTATCTTCCCAAGATTAATGTAGCGCCCGCCCTTCTTCTCACTCAACTCAAGCAGCTCGACCTCTTCGACGTTGGCATCTCGAAGCAGGCTATGGAGCACCTGCTCCGCAGTTGTACTGCGCTCGAGTACCTTCGTCTTGAGCAGATCCACGGGTTCATTAGCCTCCACATCGCCTCGACGAATCTCCAATGGATTTTTGTGTCTTGCTGGCCCCGCAACAAGACATCAATTGGAAAGAGATCACTCCAGCTGTTCCACATTATGGTCATTGAGAATGCACCTTTGCTTGAGAGATTGCTTGTATCTGATCTAGAAGGTCCAACAAAAATCAGGGTCATTGATGCGCTGAAATTGACAGCGTTGGTGTACTCGTCTGCCAAATTCTTCGAACTCTTTATTGGATACGTAATCGTTCAGGTACAACACTCATCTTCTTCTCCGTCTTCTTGAAATTCACATTTTTAAATTTCTTCTTGATGTATTTACGACCGTCTTCCAGAAAATGATTCCCACAAGCTTGACCCAGTCTATGCGCACAGTGAAGATCTTGGCAATAAAATATATCGGCCCCATTCTGGATCAAGTTGTTGGATTCCTTACATGCGTTCCGTGCACGGAGAAGCTACTCATCGAGGTGAAACTTATTTCCTATTAGTAAACGGTAATCACAACGTAGCTCAATTTTTTCGTAATTTTCCCAAATTACAATGGCAAGTGTAGTGTTCAAAATTGCATCTACGCACTGCACCGAAAGAAATGTTTTTAGTATTTTTTATCACGTGATCACCTGCATCATTTTTTTCTTGTACTACTATAGTAGCCTAGGCTAGTCATAGTGGAAAGTAACTTAGATTGGTAACTCTATGGTTACCCTAAGAGCAAGTACTACCTCCGTCCTGGTTTACTCTTCCTATTTTGTAGTATCAAAATTTGACCATAGATTTAACTGACAAAATGTTAATGCATGTCACTAAAAATTATATTGTTGGATTCGTATTTGAACATAATTTCAAATGGTATAATTTTTGGTGACATGCATTGGCATTTTCGTAGGTAAATCTGTGGCCAAAATTTTACACTAAATACGAGGTAGTACAAAAGTGGGCTATTACAGCCCTCCACTATGTAGGCCAAAACTCGTGCCAAATTCACTTGTGATGCATTTGGCATTGATGCCCCTCCATTGCTCACCTGGTGCCCTAATCTAGATCACCTACTTTTCTCCGGTGCCAAATTAACTCACGCAATGAAAAAACACTTGCGTGGGAGAGAGAGATGACTGAGGCAATAAAAAAACACTTGTTTGGGAGAGTGAGAGGCTGGTGTAGTTGGTTTGATTGATTTGTTTATACATGTGGGTCTGTGTGCACAGCGGTGCCAACTCTCTTACATCATGAGAGCGGTGCCAAAATCTTTTGATTTGACATCGATGAGTATTATGTGGCATACTTTTGAGAAATATGGCATTGGCCACATAGTGGAAGGCAACAAATGCCCAAGCTCTTCACGTGCTCCAAGGTAAATGAGAGGAAAGAGAAAGAGAGAGAGAGAGTGAAAAAATATCACTAGCCAGCCAACCCTATCGTATGAGCAAATGATATTGGTACCTCTTGATGACACGGCAATCTTATATAGCCAGCTGCTCTAATATGTTCTCTTCTTTTGCAGATAAAATAAGACCCGAAAGTGAAAAATGTGCTACACTATAACAATCTCAACGAATGCCTTGATGTCCATCTTATAGAAATTGATTTGATCGACTACCGAGGCAGCACATCTGAGATTAAATTGGCTAGGTTCTTTGTTCTGAAGGCAAGTGTGCTCAGGATAATGAGGTTTGGCGTTCTTTGGCGCAATAATGAATGGCGTGCTGATCACCGCAAGTGTCTAAGCCTAAATGAAAAAGTCTCCGCAGAAGCTGAATTTGTTTTTGAAACATCAAGTGGCCAGAGACTCAAAAATTTATTTTCCCATTAGTGACTTGTCAGGGTGGTGGATTTTAGTTTGTACGATAATGCTGCATCCACCTAAAGTAACGAAAGTTCTTACGTAAACTTCCTAGTAATTCCCTCTTCGTAGGTGCAGCATTACTCCTAACATTTGTAATATTAGTTTGAAACTTGTAATAGTGCCGTGTCCTATTCCTGTGCTTTCAAAATCCTTCGAATCAAAGAGGTCCTGAGTTGCTGATGATGTTGTGCCTACCATCTTTCATCAATAGCCGTCGGATCTAGATCTGACGCATACAAACCAAACTTCTCCAGTTTTGCAAAAAGATGCCCGCACTTGTTCCCTATTTACAAACAACTCCTTGTCTCTCACAATCAGCCTTATCTCCTCCCCACCACATCTAGAAGGCCATGGAAAAATCTGGCGCAATGGCCGCTGCCGGTGCCGTCCACCCCCAATCTTGGTGTTCCGTGCAATGCACGGGCATCTACACACGGGAAATTATGTTGAACACAGCTAGTTGTAAGCAGACTAGCTCTACAGCCATGATGATAGTGACTGCAGACGGTGAGGCTGGCTATGGTAATACCGAACACGACACCTATACTTAGGTGTCATCTCCGGCGCAGGGTCTTGTCACTTCACTATGAGGAGCAGCACGTAATAATTTGACCAACGGGTAGTAAAGTGCTACTAGTACATTGGTAGTACTACTACTAGTACTAGCATCACCGTCTGGATTTAGTAATACTACCACGTCCATCTGGATTTAGTATTTGACTAGAAATATCTAGTAATGCATGTCACAAAAAATGTACTACTCCCTCTGTAAATAAATACATGGTGTATTGTTTTATTCCTATCAACGAGAGAATTTAATGTCTTTTTGATAGTTAATAGGATTACATGCAATGAACTAACCACTGCATGTCATGTTTGGTAGTCTCAAGTCATTGAAAGCATGCACGGCCCACATCTCTCATTGGTTGATATGTCACGAAATAAGAAATGAGGAGGGAGTTAATGCACCATGCCTAAGTGTTTTGGGATTACACAACATTTTTGGTTACATGCATTAACATTTTATTAGTTAAATCAAAGGTCAAAACTTGGCGCAAAATGCAAAGGGGACCAATAAACCAGTACACATCAAAGTTCTCTCGTTTGGCCCCAACTAGAGGTCCGGTGAGATGACTATACTGCACCGGCACGGAGGGGGACGCGACTTCATTGACTTAATGCACCTGCCTTTGGTTGTATGACGTGTGGTCCTAACAGGTGGCTGGCCCGCCTGTCATACAACCAAGGTAGGTGCAGTAAAGGGCCGTGGAGTAGATGGCCAACACGCATGTGAATTCAGCGCAGTCTGCACTTCTCATATAAAGGCTCCCCGCCAGTCGAATCTATTGAATTCTACGCACCTACGCACCCTAACCAAGGGCAAGAGTGATCACTCCAACCGCAAGATCAGTTGACTAGAAGCTAGACCCATGGAGGCGATGAGCACGAGCATCAGCCGTCTGTGCCAGATGGTCCACGACGCCGGCCTGCGGCTCGGCACCGAGGAATGTCTCCAGGTCGTGCTTGAGGCCGCCAGGGTGAGAGGCCACTTGGACGATAGATTCGTCTCCTTGTTCGACAAGGTCCTCGTCGGCTTCCTCGACAAGTTCACCGTCGTCAAGAAGCTCGTGGACAACCTTGACGTATGCCTCCAGCCCACGCGCCCAGGCTCTACGATGCCCGCCACCCTCAATGGCCTCTATGGTGACATCCTCTTTGACGCACTAGTGGCCCTGTGACTGCCCGCCATCGCGCTGGAGAATGTCCACCTTGAGGTCGCGCTCGCCACGCAGCGCCTGGTGCAGCAAGACACGGTCGACATAATCACCCATGTCTACGCGCAAATCGTCCACAAGGACTACTACGTGCTAGAGGAGGACGATAGGTCGCTGGCCTTCTTGACCCACAGGGAAACCTTGGACGGCATTGTTCAGAAGCATGTTGAGCTCGCCGCCAACACCGCTGCTCCTCACACGTCGGTTGGTGACTCGGCGCACTAGGGCGTGAGGATGTCATTGATGGATCCGTATGTATCTTTATCTTTCCATGAAATCCATGTAGTAGTATATGGTACTACTAGTAATTATCTTACCTTTCGCATCAACTTCATAATTTTTGTACATACTCCATGCATGAACCGCGCCAGAACCTAACTTCTCATTACTCTAGGGAAAATCGTTATTTCTATCCATCGGTCGCGCCATGGAGCAGAACCAAATTTTACAAGTTACAAGTTCAAAAGGAAAAGCTTGCCGTGTTCGCATCGCACCCCACTGCCCACACAGTTGGTCCGGCACGCTTCTCAAGGGGGAATGCGTGATGTGTTGCATTTTCACTTACAAGTGGGACCATAGTTGAGCAAACTGACTATCGGCAAACCCCCACCCCGCCCAACGCGCGATGGCTGAGAAAATAGGAGGGAGAAGAGATGGTTGTAGCACGGACTCCAAGAAAAATGGTGTCGGATGGGACTCATGTGGGTGGCGTGTGCCGTACTTCTAGATGTGAATGCTAGTTATGGCCCATGCCACCCCACTATATCGAGCCTATATCGAGGTGCTAGTTGCGTACAGCAAATTTCCTGGAGTCCGTGCTCAGCCCTCCTCTATCTCTCTTCTCAGCCAGCCAGCAGACGCATGGAGCCCATCGTCTGTTTGCTCACATGCGGTCCCACGTGTCAGTGAAAACGCAAGAGGACCCAATGAACCTGCACATCTTTCACCTCGACGTGATGGTGATGAAAAACAAATCCAATAAAGATCTTTGGTGGCCGCTTTTGGAGTTACTCAAGAGTAGTAAGATTCTATTTACAGTTTAACCCAAGATGCACATCACGTGGCTTCAACTAGCACTCCATTTTCTTGCATGGCACGAGCTGGATGCTGGATGTCCCACATGTCGGCAAAAGGAGGCAGACCGAAGGAGTAGGAAACACGGCAAGCCCTGTGCGTACATCATACTACGTACAAGCCCACCTCACGCAGTCACGCTATCACCATATTTCTCGGCCTCCGTGCGACACCTAACTATTGGTTGGCTCTATCTGATGTGGCAACTTCATACTACTACGGATGCTGTCTATACTACTACAGCAATAACACTCCAAGAAGTGAGTCGAAAACCATTTATAAATTGAGTTTATGACACGCATATGCAAATGTACCATTCATTACATACAACAAGTCATCAACACACAACGATAACGAGGATACATGTTGGATTATAGATTAGTTCCAATAAAACATTCTAGTAAACACTAAAGTTTTCATCACACAACAAATAACAAGCAATGAAATGAACTTCAGCTCAACCACTCCTCGACGTTGGAAACACTTGCTTTGAACCAGAAGAGTTTGTCTCGGAAGGGCCAGCTACTGTCAATCTCGAGACCAATGCAGGACTGATCATCCAGGCTAAAGCGGCCTATTTCATGACCCATATTGTGATAGCCACGGTAGGGAAGCATAGAAATGTCCGAGGTATAGATACAATTACTTCTCATAAATGGTAGTAATGTTGTATCAACAGCAGCTAGATCGCCTTTCACCATGATTGGATAGTTTTTCCAAGGAAGAGAAAGTTTCCTCCAAGGGTATCAATACTAAACCAGGGAGAAGGTGTTGGCGCTAGCATAGTAGTATCAATCTCGAATACCCTGCAACGGATGTTGGAAAAGGCCCGGAGAGTGCGACCATGGGAGACAACACCTGCTTCCTTAGTAACATCAGCGATGCCCTGTATACAGACAAGAAGAGGTGATCCATCAGAATAAGTTGCTAGGCGCCATTGAGTATATGGGTCCTCATGCTCGTGATCATCCCCCTTGGTTATACTTTTTTTCAAGTATAGGTGGTGGAATGTTCACAGGACCTTGGAAATACAAGAAGGTTAATTAGGAAAGGGAAACTAGCTAACCCGCATGCATGTGGATGAAACAATTATAATTACGGTGGAATACAAATGTATCGAAAGCATAAGGATTCCATGCAAAAACAGTGCCACGAGTGGTGGCAGCAAACACAAGACCCTCGTATTGAATTGCATCACAGTACTCATCCTTGTATAGAAACTAATTTTTGAGCAATATCCATCCAGTCGAACTATGAAGGAAGGCAACAAGCTTGTCCAAGATAGCAACACCTACATATTCCATTAAATCCCAAGAGCGGTCGGGAACTTGACAAATTGCTATCTTCTATAGACGACAGTCACCATGACCGTAGTTGAAAGTACGGTCATAACCGGTGTGCTCAACCTCTAGGAAGTCTGAGATTTTTGGAAGTGGAACCCGGTGACGAGTGTATACATTCACAAGTTCCCACTCGCGGTTGGACCCAATATAAACAACCCAATCTCCATTTGCGCCTACCAAAGCCTTACCCTCAAGCGATGGCGTCTTAACATCACACATATCATTATCAAGCGGCACCAACTTGCACAAGGCGAGGCCTCTGTCGGCCGCGCGCTAGTGAGCAGGGTCATGGTGAAGAAGATATGGGAGACCAAACCGCTCCTGGACCCTTGGGTTCGTTGTAATGATGTTATTAGTTGAGTCGAGAATGGTCTTGAACGAACCTGCCATGCTAGCCGAGGTCATGACATCACACCGATCAATGAGTTCCTCCACCACGTCATCATTCAGATCGGGGCAAGAATAATGGGGTCGTTTCCGGTCTATTCCCTCCATGGAGAAGATGGTCAAACAATGGCAGAAGGAAGGGTGAAGGCAAATGGAGGATGGAGGAAGAGCGTGCGACCGCAGTTCCAAATCGAGAGGGAAAGGCGAAGAGTCAGTGGACGGTTGCCACGGTACACGAAGAGGTGCCCCGGCCTACATAGACATCTGTTCGGAAATTGTACAAAAGGACTAGCCTCGTCTCACTGAGATGTGGGAACGAGACCACATGTGAACGAAGAGGCTAGTGGGGAGCGGACGATTGCCACCGAGGTCACACACTAACGACAAGGCCGTCTTGTCAGACCTAGCGCCCGCACGGGATGGTTTCCATCCCCCACACGAGCGAAGCCACTTGGCACCCCACACGGTTGGCCCGCCACGCCGCTAGGCCAACTCTAGCGTGTGCAGCTTGGACGGGCGCTCACTCAGCCCCCTTTCCTCGACGCCCTGGAGCTACCCAACCACGGCTACGTTTTTTGCGCACCTGGCGGCCGGATTTGGAGCGGATCCGGTCGGGCTTGAGCTCGCCCGGTTGTGGGAGGCCGCGCCGCGCCATGGACTGGCCGGGCACCAGGCCGGAAGGCCCCGACAAGGCCACAAGGCCGCATGCAAGTACTGACTCCTCCTCTAGCCTCTCGGATCTACTCCATTGGTGGTCTGCCGACAGATACATGAATGGCGGTCGGCCAGGCTCGGCGCTAGCCCAAAAGCTCGTCGGCGCACCGTTGGCACTCATTACGTGCGATGACTGCCCAAAGAAGGTCATGCGCCGCGTGTCTACAACACCGGAACATCCCAAATGGGTGTTCATCAAGTGCTCAACCGATGGGGTATGTGCTACTTTAGCTTCGGTTGTGCTCTCGAATTAGACTTGTTGTGCTAACTTAACATTTTACTATGTAGAATGGATGCAACTTTTGGTATTGGGAAGAAGAGTACATCGATATATTGATAGAGCGCAATTTAGAAGATGTTGTAGCACTTTTAGCTAGCATAGAGGCTAGAGATGAGACTAGTGCACTTGTTGATAGAATAGAGGCTAGACATGAGACTAGATGCGAGGAAGCAACGTCTACTTCTTTACACTCGAAGAAGAAATAAGTACGCAAGATCGAGCCTCCGCAGATCAACAATGAATGCATCAAGAAGGCACTAATCCAACTTACACGAGCAGTTATGGAAGTTGGATATCTTCTAAAATGTATTCTTGTGGTTCTTGTTTTCTTTGGGCTTGCTTTTCTAGTCAAATTTTGGTGATGTATTTCCATGTACCAAAAATCAATGATGAAAAAAAGATATGTGTTTGCAAATAAAAATGTAAGCGGCCGGGATGCGTCCGCGCCTTGGGCGCACGGCCACCGCATCTGAGAAATGGCCCGGACACGACCCCATTTCCCTACCCAAATGGACAAAATCCGGGCAAAACGGAGGTCTGTTTGGGGTCGTGCGTTGGAGTTGGCCTTACAAGTGGGACCGCAGTTGACGAAACCGACTATCGGCAAACCCCCACCTCGCCTGCCGTGCGATGGCTGAGTTAGAGAAACGACGAGGTTGAAGAGATACCTGTAGCACAAACTCCAAGAAATATGGTGTCAGATGGAAGTCGTGCTGGTGGCGTGTGTCGTACTCCTGGACGTGAATGCTTGTTCTGGCCCATGCCACCCTACTATATAGTAGTAGTATCGAGGATTTGAGGTGCTGGTTACGTACAACAAACACATTAACATATGGCCCACCTCACACTGTGGCCAAATTTCCTGGAGTCTGTGCTAAGTTAAAAAGTGTTCTTTGTGAGGGTGGGTGGCTGGTCTCAAGTTTAAAACTTGTTGTATTACGTACATAGACGTAGAGATAGTGCATCATGTGAAGCTAGTACAAATAGTGTACTATTGTTGATTGGCCTCATCCGATAACCTGTTGCAATGCACGTACAATTATGTATTCAGAAAATATTTTTTGCCTCGTCGCAGCACCCACTCAGAGAAGCGACTCAAAAGCCATTCATAAATTTAGTAAGTTTATGACAGGCATATCATTTTATTACATACAACAGGTCATCAACCCACAATGACAATGAGGATACATTATACTCCTAAATACTAAAGTTTTCATCACACAACAAATAACAAGCAATGAAATGAACTTCAACTCAACCAATCCTCAGCGTTGGAAACGCTTGCTTTAAACCACAAGTGATTCTCTGGGAAGGGCCAGCTACTGTCAATCTCGAGACCAACGCAGGATTGATCATCCAGGCTGAAGCGGCCTACTATATCACGACCAGGGTAGGGAACCACCGCAATGTCTGAGGTATAGATACATTTTCTTCTCATAAATGGTAGCAACGTTGTGTCAACAACAGTTGGATCGCCTTTCACCATCATTGGATAGTTTTGTCCAAGGAAGAGCGAGTTTTCTCCAAGACTATCAATACTGTACCAGGGACAGGTGTTGGCGCTAGCACACTAGTATCCATCCCTAATATCATGCAATGGGTGTTGGAATAGGTCCGGAGAGTGCGACCATGGGAGACAACACCTGCTTCTTTAGTAGTAACATCAGCAGTGGGCTGTATACAGACAAGAAGGGGTGATCCATCGAAATAAGTTGCCAGGCGCCACTGAGTATATGGGCCCTCCTCGTCCTCATGCTCATGATAATCACCATCGTCATCTCCCCCTTGGTTATAAATTGTTTCAAGTATAGGTGGTGGAATGTTCACATGACCTTGGAAACACAAGAAGAAGGTTAATTAGTAAAGGGAAACTTGCTAACCTGCATGCATGTGGATGAAACAATTATAATTACGGTGGAAGAAAATGTACCGAAACTACGAGGATCCCATGCAGAAACAGTGCCACGAGTGGTGGCAACAAACACAAGACCCTCGTATTGAATTGCATCACAGTACACATCGTGTATAGAAACTGATTTTGGAGCAATATCCATCCAGTCGAACCACGAAGGATGGCAACAAGCTTGTTGAAGATAGAAACAACTCCATAGTTCCTATAATGCCAAGAGCGGTTGGGAACTTGACAAATTGCTATCTTCCATAGAAGACAGTCACCATGATCTTATTTGAACGTGCGTAGAATACCGGTGTGCTCAACCTCTGGGTAGTTTGATATTTTTGTAAGTGGAACCCGGTGACGAGTGTACACATCCACAAGTTCCCACTCGCAGTTGTACCCAATATAAACAACCCAATCTCCATTTGCGCCCGCCCAAGCCTTGCCCTCAAGCGATGGCATCTTAACATCATACGTATCATTATCAAGCGGCATCAACTTGCACAAGGCGAGGCTTCCCTCGTCCCCGCGCCAGTCAGAAGGGTCACGTCGAAGAAGATAGGGGAGATCAAACCGCTCCTGGACCCTTGGGTTCCTTGTAATGATGTTATTAGTTGAGTCGAGAATGGTCTTGAACGAACCTGCCATGCTAGCCGAGGTGACGACGTCGCACCGATCAATGAGTTCCTCCACCACGTCATCTTTCAGATCGGGGCAAGGATAATGGGGCCGTTTCCGGCCTGTTCCCTCGATGGAGAAGACGATCGAACAATGGAAGAAGGAAGGGTGAAGGCAAATGGAGGAGGGAGGAAGAGCGTGCGACAGCAGTTCCAAATCGAGAGGGGAAGGCGAAGAGGTGGTGGACGGTTGGCACGGTACATGAAGAGGCGCCCTGGCCTACATAGACGTTCGTTCGGAAATTGTACAAAAGGACACACCGTCGTCTCACTGACATGTTGGAACGGGACCATATGCCAATGAAACATGGTGTGTCATTTCTCGTGCAAAATGCGATCTGGCCGCGTTGTCCTGAAGTGCCACATTATTTATCGACTTTATTTTTTAATGGCGTGCCGTTCAGTTTTGAAGCACGACTAACTGGTACTGTATGCAGAGAAAATATAAACTACTCTACTACTACTCCACCTCTAGTACTAGTAGTATAAAAAGATATATAGGCTGGAGCTTCAATGCTTTCTTGCTAAGGGCTGCCCACTTGCTTCTCACACTATCACCCTCTCTCCAGATCTAAAAAAGACGACCTCTCTCTCCCTCCTCACCGGTGGTCACAGATCCGCCGGGGAAGAAAAGGACGTGCAGCATTGACGCACTCCTCATCGGCAAGCGAGGTCACGCACTGACGACAAGACCGTCCTCTCAGACCTAGCGTCCGCGTGCGATGGCCTCCGTCCCCAAGGTCGCTACCGTAGTGTGTGCGGAGGACGACGACCACGAGCGAAGCCACTTCCCGCCGACCCTCAGGTATGCTACCTCTTTTCGAACCATACCCTTGTTCTATTGCCCCATCTGCCACGTCGCTGCATGTGGATCTTGTTCCACTCCACCATCATCCCAATTTGCTATCCTCTGCTCTGCTGGTCATGCAGACGAAAACCTTAATTTGCACTATTAAAGGAAACCCTACTTCATGCAGATTAATCCATGTCTGGGTTGAATAAGGAAAGGAAGGGAGACTGTACTATCCAAGAGAGTAGGCATCGAACCCGCATCTTGGTTGACAAGGGGAAAATCAATAGCTAAGGAACGAGTGTCGTGTCTCTTGGTTGAAGAAGGGTAGAAAGGCATGACAATGCAATAGAGAATGACCAAGTCGATCGGTTTGTTGTTCTCACATAGGAAAAAGGTGGCTAAAGAGAATAAAAATGGGACGTAATCCACATATGCTTCCTGGATATTTGTTGCTCTGGGCAACCATACCTCCCTCACCACTCTATGCGTCCGTGGAGGTACATCGTACTGGTGCGCCCACTGTCTGAATGGGCCCCCCATGCTCTTATTGCCACTTTTTTGTTGTTAGTATAACGCCAGCAGTCAAGTCAAGCAATGCTACTGCTAAAGTGATGCCACATTTAACTAATGCCGCACTCAGTCTAATGTCACCGATAATTTTAAGCAATGCCATTTAATGTCACTGGATTATTTCAGGGTTAGCTATTGATTGTGGATGTATTAAATATTTTTTAGCTAAGGCATTCTAATGCTGTTGCACAACCAGTATACCAACGATGATTCTTGTTACTACCTTCAGATTTTTGCACTATTAATGCTTATAGATTACATACCTCACTTTCATTAGATAAGTCAATTTTTTTGTATAGCGTCAAGAGGAAAGGTCAAGAGTGGGCACCTCCTCCTCCGGCTGTTCTCTTGATTCGTTCGATCAAGTTTTTATGTTTGACCGATTACAAAGATCGGGATAACAATTTTTAGGTCCCATCGAGTTCGAAATGATATTTACCTTGAAGGTACATGGTTTGCAATTTTTTCATACTGTCATTAGTTAATAATGCTAGTTACCTTCAGAATTTTGTATTTGCTTTAATGCTCATGCACAACTAGTATACCAATGCTGAAACTTGTTACCTTTACATTTTGTATTGTTAATTCTTATAGAAATCTTCCAGTGCTAGAGTTTATTGAAATCTATTCAGTAAAACCATTGTACTGTACCCTATAATAAAATAACTACTCTACTGTTGCACTAGTGTAACGCCCTCGATGCGGCTATATCTCCCACGTGTCGAAGCACGACTTAGAGGCATAACTGCATTGAAAGCAATGTCGCAAGTGAGGTAATCTTCACACAACCCATGTAATACATAAGGGAAAGAGTTACATAGTTGGCTTACAATCGCCACTTCACACAATACATGAATAAAGCATTACATCAACCAGATACAATCAAGGTCCGACTACGGAACCCAAAACAAAAGAAGACTACCCCAAAAGCGACACGGTCCCTGATCGACCCCAACTGGGCTCCAGTACTGATCGACTAGAATGAAAGAACACAAAGGACAAGATCTTCATCGAGCTCCTCCTTGAGCTTGGTTGCGTCACCTGCTCGGTCTCATCGGCACCTGCAAGCTGGTTTTGGAAGTATCTGTGAGTCACGGGGACTCAGCAATCTCACACCCTCGCGATCAAGACTATTTAAGCTCATGGGTAAGGTAAAGGTATGATGTGGAGCTGCAGCAAGCGACTAGCATATATGGTGGCTAACATATTCGCAAAAGAGAGCGAGAAGAGAAGGCAAAAGCACGGTCGATGAACTATGATCAAGAAGAGATCCTAAAACAACCTACGTCAAGCATAACTCCAACACCGTGTTCACTTCCCGGACTCCGCCGGAAAGAGACCATCACGGTTACACACGCGGTTGATGCATTTTAATTAAGGTCAACTTCAGGTTTTCTACAACCGGACATTAACAAATTCCCATCTGCCCATAACCGCGGGCACGGCTTTTGAAAGTTCAAATCCCTGCAGGGGTGTCCCAACTTAGCCCATCACAAGCTCTCACGGTCAACGAAGGATATTCCTTCTAGCGGGAAGACCCGATCAGACTCGGAATCCCGGTTACAAGACATTTCGACAATGGTAAAACAAGACCAGCAAAGCCGCCCGATGCGCCGACATCCTGATGGGAGCTGCACATATACCGTTCTCAGGGCAACACCGGATGAGACATCCTACGAGTAAAACCAGCCCTCAAGTTTCCCCGAGGTGACCCCGCAGTCTACTCAGTTCGGATCAACACTTAGACAAGCACTGGCCTGGGGGGGTTAAAAATAAAGATGACCCTTGGGCTCGCCTAACCCAAGGGAAAAAGGCTAGGTGGCGAATGGTAAAACCAAGGTTGGGCCTTGCTGGAGGAGTTTTATTCAAAGCGAACTGTCAAGGGGTTCCCATTATAACCCAACCGCGTGAGGAACGCAAAATCCGGGAACATAACACCGATATGACGAAAACTAGGGTGGAAAGAGTGGAACAAAACACCAGGCATAAGGCCGAGCCTTCCACCCTTTACCAAGTATATAGATGCATTAATTAAATAAGATATATTGTGATATCCCAACAAAATATCCATGTTCCAACATGGAACAAGCTCCAATCTTCACCTACAACTAACAACGCTATAAGAGGGGTTGAGCAAAGCAGTAACATAGCCAAACAACGGTTTGCTAGGACAAGGTGGGTTAGAGGCTTGGCTTAACAATATGGGAGGCATGATATAGCAAGTGGTAGGTATGGCAGCATAGGCATAGCAATAGAGCGAGCAACTAGCAAGCAAAGATAGAAGTGATTTCGAGGGTATGGTCATCTTGCCTGAGATCCCGCAAGGAAGAAGAATGAGTCCATGAAGAAGACAAAAGGACGTAGTCGAACGGGTCCTCACAGGTGCGATGTTATCGAAACCAACCCGAAGAAGCAACACCGGAAAGAAGCACACAACATAGTAAACAAACAACACATGGACATGGCATGATGCACAACCAAGTATGATGCATGTCCGGTTTAATGATACATGGCATGGCATGGCAAAGTGCAACAAACAACACTACAACTTAAGTGGAGCTCAATATGCAACGAGTTGCATATTGACGAAACACCACGACAAGTTATTTAGTTCGATCTCATTTATATACCCAACAATATTAAATGTTGATTAAAATGGCAAGGGTGAAGCAAAGTAAAACTACCTATATAGTCAAGGTTAAATGAGGCCGGAACAACAACACAACAAGTCCGGAAACTCCTCATGTGCATATTTTGGTTATGGTACTGTTCTGCCCTAAACACAATTTTAGAGTTGTTAAACATGCAAAGAAAAGTGCACCATGTTAAACTAAGCATTTTTCTAACCCATTTACATATAAAGTTTATTAAATTCCGAGTTACGGTTATTTAGTTATGAATAAAAGCATTTTAACATGGCATAGGAGCAAATTTAATCAAACAACATTTTAAATATTTTAAACATGGGTGAAAGTTGAATAATATTAAACTAGACAAAATTCTAAGCAAGTTTCATATTAATTTTGTTTTAATCCGATGCACGGTTAATGAGTTATTATATGCATGAACTCCACGGACTTTTCTGTAAAACTGGCATCCTCTGGAAAAAATGACAAAAACACCAGATCTGAAAAAAAACATTATGGGCCGAAACAAGAACTGGCCCAACAACAGGAAAGGAAGGTGGGGCGCTGGGGGTGTGGCTTCACCTAGTGGGCCTTGGCCCGTACGGTGTAGAGGCCCACGAAGAGGAGGCATGTCCAGGCGACGCGAACCAGGAGGTGTCTTCCTCCGCTCGAACGAAGCAGAGCCGCGCCCCGCAGGCTTGAGCGTTGGGTAGGGCTCGCTCTCGAGCAGCGCCGGGAAGTAAATGCGACGGCATCACCGGCAGCAGAACTTGGCGTGGCGATGGGGGTCCGCAGATCCAGTGGAGGACGTGGGTGGAGGCGGGCGGAGAGTTGAGGCCATGGTGGCGGCGTCCTAGTATAGAGAGAGGGATGTGAGAGGGAGCAGCAGGGTGAGATGTAGGGTAGGGGCGCCGCGACCTGGTAGGGATCGCCGGATCTTGATGTGGGAGGGGGGTTCAGTTCAGGGCAGCGGTGGATGGATCCAGCTAACGGAGCGAAAACTCCATGCCTCGGGCGCCATGGATGAGCTCCCTGCATCCTTCCTGTTAAACCAAGACAGAGATAGGGCTGGAGAGATTAGGGAGAGTGAGGAATAGAAGAGAGAGGGGAGGAAGAAGGAGAGTGGAACAGCCCAGGTTCATGCTGGTGCTCACCGGCGGCGAGGTTCGCTTGCCGCGGCGGGATCGCGAGGTGGAGGAGCGCTTAGGGCGAGGGGTTCGGGATTGCGAGGTCTGGCGGGGATGGATGAATAGGAGGCACGGGACCTCGGTCCAGATCGAGGCAGGGAGGAGGATTTGGAGGAGACTGGCTGGTGGATCGGGAGGAGGCTGCAGGATTGGAGGAGGTGGACGAGGGGATCAGGGAGGATCCCGATGTGGATTCGGTGGAGTGTGGTGGCGGCTGAGGGGGGACAAAAGACCTAGATTTTAGGGTTGCTGCCTAGGGATTGGTCTATATATATAGCACTGGATTTAGTTAGGGGCTAATCCGTCCGTCCGATCGTAATCAGACGCTCGGGAAAAATAGGCTAGGGAGCCCAAATAAGAAAACAGAGACGTTTTGTAGATGTTTGGGGATGATCCGGACACAACGGTGGCAACAGTCCGGGTCGGGTTTGGGACAACTTTTGGACAGGCGCGAGGGGGGCCACGGTCTGACGAGAGAGATTAGGTTGGGCCTGGCGGTAGGTAGTGGACTGTGCGGAAGGCCTCAGGCTGAGAAAAGAGAAGAGAGAAGACCCGGCGACTGTTTCCGGAGACCGAAAACGTGCGACGAAAAGACCGGCTATACTGCCGCTATAGTTATCTGTTGGGGCGTCAAACGGACTCCGAATGCGATGAAACTTGGCAGGCGGTCTACTGACAACAAAACAACACCGCACGCCAACTTTCATCCCATTCCGAGAACATTTTTCTGGCCACTTATAAAATAATATTTCGGACGTGCCGCGGGCGCGTGTTAGTGTGTCTGGGCTCAGAATGGACAACGGATGGCACTGGGCTAACCCAGACGGATGCAGGTTTTGAAAACAAGATGATGCAATGCACATGATGATATGATGAAATGCAACACGCAAGCAAATGACATGGCAACGGCGGCGAATAACTGGAAGACACCTGGCACATCGGTCTCGGGGCGTTACAACTAGCCACTGGACTAGTGTATATTTGTACTATTCGAATGGTGTTGCATTAGCGTATGGACATAAATAAAGTGTGGCAAGCTTTCCCAGATATGTGCTCAAGAAAACTACTACCTGTTTTTCTAAATACTAGATGTTTGGGTACTTTAAATTGAACTGCAAAAACGTCTTATATTAAGGAACAGAGGGTGTAGAGTGCACTCAAATTATCCCGGTAAAGCTAGTCACACCTTTGTTAAAATTAATGTTCCTTATGTTATCGGAGGAGGTCTGTATGTTTGTCTCTAATGCCCGTCAACTACATACCTGACATCATGATGTAATGTTAAGTCATTTCCTTTTGTATAGTGTCACTGAATTGTCAAGGCGGTGATGGCATTTTATTTTAGTTGAACTGCACA
Organism: Triticum urartu; assembly: GCF_056163025.1. Lineage (NCBI taxonomy): Eukaryota > Viridiplantae > Streptophyta > Magnoliopsida > Poales > Poaceae > Triticum > Triticum urartu. Next base: position 508,437,783 of record NC_141876.1, on the reverse strand, counting down.
AAATATGCTTAAAAGAAGAAGAAAGGTCATGAATCGATCATTCTTTCAAAAAGAACTATATATGCCTTCCTAACATCAGCCGATGTTGCCTTATTTATTCCTTCAAACAGGTGGTTAGAAACAGTCTTGCTACCTTTTCCCATTAAGAAACTGGAATGCTTATATTTGTCAGTCTATGCTTCAACTAGTGCCACTTTTATAGTAATCACACTTTCAATATCTATGCAAACAGGGATTTTAGTGGAACTGCACAAAAAGTCCAAATGGTTCAACATTACGAGCATGTTTTCTTCCAAACCTTTATATCCAATTGGTGACACTATGAGCTGTTCATTACGAAGGTACATGGTTTGCTACTATCTTGCTACTCTTTTGTATTGTCATTAGATAGTAATACTAGTGGTTTGCATGTGAATTTATTGGCAGGGTGGACCTACATTGGAGGTGCAGGAAATGATTCAATGATTGGATGCTCAATTTTGGTTGTATCAATTTCACCTCTTCCAGCACTGAAGAATAGGCGCTATATTTCTGCTCTGAACCAGCAAATGAATTCAGTATGAAATTGTCCAGGGCAAAACATGACTGTATCAAATTGTCCAGTGCAAAACATGACAGATGCTAATCAGAAGAGATGTGTTTAAACTGAAAATACAAGGTGGGGTATATGTTTACTAGCTGCTTGATATTTGTGGAGACAGAGATGTCTGCCCGTTGCTATTTGGCAAAAAACAAAGTGACCACAATTTTGGTTGAACTGCACAAGAGAATAGTATAGTCACTGCATGCAGTGCCATTTGAAAATAGACACTGAAAGATTGTATAATCACTTCATGGACTGCAGAAAAGTAGTACTGTACAATTTATTGGCCAACACTAGGTGCTTCATTTCTTTGGTCTGATTATACAATGGGCATCATTTTGCCTAAGTTAAAGTTTGTATTCCGAAAATATTTTCGCCGTGTGATCGAGAGAAGACCAAATCATATTGCAGTGGATGTTCCTCCATCATGTGTGGTTCATTCTCATGGTTCCAGCTGTTGGTGAAACCACTTACGTTTGCAAGAGGAATTGTAGACTTCACAAACAAAATTTTCATTTAGTTAGTACTGAATGTTGGCCAAGAGAAGCATCCATGTTAGTAGGAAGAACATATGTTTTTTTCTAGTTCTTTGCTTTTGGAGCTACATATTTGTATATGATCTGTGAATCATTGAGATGCATTTACATGTTGATCTTATGTATGGGAATCGTACTAGTTGGTTTTGAATTTGGGCTACTAATGTGAACATATTACAATGCCAGGCCTGTGAGTCTCGTGTGAACATTTCGAACGGATCAGCTCTTACTATTGTGCACATCATGATCCTTATTTCTGTGTTCTCAGTGTTTACAAGTTACTAACAGTTCCTTATTTCTGTTCGCTCAGTGTTTACAAGTTACTGATCGATCACTAGCTAGCCTACTAATGCGCTCTTGGCAGTTTTAGTTGCGACCCAAGATCCGAAGTGGCAGTTTTTTGAATAAAAATACCTACCTCTGAAGAAACTGACAAGCTGCTCTGAAGAAAATGCCATGCGAATCTGAAGAAACTGCCAGCAAAAACATTCCCAAATGCCCAATCTCCCAGCTAACGTTCATCAGCTAATGCGATCGTACACGTACACCATCCGACCTACTCGATCCTACACATACACTATCCGACCTACTTGATCCTACACAGATAAATAGCGGATCACGCACGTACTACCTACTTTCCGGTTTGCAGAGCTCAATTCAAGAAACGTCCTACTCGATCCTACATGAATAAATAGCGGATCATGCACGTACTAGTACATCCTTTCCGGTTTGCACGACTTAATTCAAAAATCTCACCAACCAAGGTACTCCCTCTATTCGGATTTATTAGTCCCGTGAGCCAAAGCAGCAAGACCAAGGCATGGCAATAATTAACTGCATGTAGAAGTTTAAGCCTAATTAATTCCATTGATTTAAGTGGCTGCATGCGTGCCCTCGTCTGTGACTCGTTGCATGCTGCTCCGCGTACTGGCTGCGAGTGATTCTGAGTGGCTGCATGCAGTTGACTGTAATTAAGGCAGCTAACTGGTGCAAAAAAAGATGCGCTTTAATTGTTGCGGGCCTTTTAATTCCGTGGAATCATTATTGACAAGGAGGGAGTACCTCATTTGGATGATTCGAGTGCACTGACGGGACGAGACGACAAAGTCATAATTTTAGTTTTTCTAGTTTTCCACGGCAAGCTGGCGCGCTAAGCCATGCCTACTTATGCATTGAATTTTGATGACCGCGATGACCGTCATGTTTCCCGCAACACCCTAGTTCGCCTAGCTTCCGTCTATAATTACTGTTTCCTGGGCTTATCCGGTGGAACCATCACCCAACTCGCCCTATCCTCATAAGACCCTACCAACCCGAGGTCGCTCGCCACTTATCCTCACTCTTGCCACGTCCGCCATGCCCCCGCCCGTCCGCGATAGGCGACGACGGAGGTGGTCACCGCTGGAACTAGTGTTCAGTTTTTCACCGGAAGGAAGACGGAGGGAGGAGGCATTCTATCGGTCTTTAGATGGCAATGCAGAGTATGAGGAGTTGTTGGAGCGTGACTGCCTGGCGGAGGAGCAGCGCATTGCCGATTTGCACCACCAGCGGGACATGGAGTAGCAGCGCACTGATGCTCTGAGTCACGAGCAGAGCGCCCACAACTGGGCCGACTACGTGGAGGCCGGCGCCCGGCAAATAGCACTGGAGGCTGTCGGGCACACATGCGTTCACGACGCCGAATTTTACTACAAGCTCGTTAAGTGGGTTTCCTGCTTAGAAGCCGAAGCTTCGGTGGACCACACCGGCATGGAAAGGGCCAACGCGCGTGAGCAATGCGCCCTATCGCGCCTCTGTCAGGTCCGAGGTGAGGTGGAGGACGCCGGTGCCGGGGTTTAGCATGTACCGCAGATGGCGGCCGGCATCGTCTAGTTAGCTAAGAGTAAGTTAGTACTTCTACACTACTAGAGTATTAGTGGTTGTAGAGAGTTAACTTGTCTATGATGGTTGTCAACGTGGAAGTTCAGTACTCTATATCTGGATCAGACCTGTTACTTTGCTCTGAATGTCGAACTTTCCGTTTGAACGCATGGAATGGGCTGTTATTTTTTTAATGGCTTGTATTTGTCCGCCACGGGTTTAGAGGCTGACTTGTGGGCCTACCAGGTTGACGCGTACACAATCAGGAGATGATTGTACGTGGAGAGGATGATAGCGGGGACCCACCAAGGTCGTGGCAGTATGCAAGCAAGTGCCTCCTTATTTCAAGCCAATAAAAAATGGCTCCTCCTAATGGATTTCTGACATATGGGTCCCATGCCATTGTCAACGTAGTCAATAAACGAGAGAATTGCACAACGAGCGGCTGACACCAAGGACCCAGCAGCTCGCCCAGTTATTTTTGTTTTGGGTTAATTTGATAAATTCCACTCCAAATCTGGTGATTCCGAGAAATGCAATTGCAATTTCCAAACTTTGAAAAATGCCATTTCATGCCATTTCTAGTGGCATTTTTCGAAGTCTGGAGTGGCGTTTTTCAAAGTTTGCAAATTGCAGTGGCATTTTTCAAAGTTTGCTAAAATTGCAGTGGCATTTTTCAAAGTTTGCAAAAATTGCAGTGGCATTTTTCAAAGTTTGAAAATTGCAGTGGCATTTTTATGAATCACCATAATAGGAGTGACATTTATCTAATTTGTTTTTAAGACTGAAGCAGGCTGTCAACTGGGCTGTGCGGGGCACTCTGGCCTATCTAGACAACCTTTTCTTTTTATGTTTACCACGGACCAGCCCAGTAGTTTTTTTGTTCTTTCTGAAAATGGCTAGCCCAATTTTTTTGTGATTTGTTAACTAAGTCGCTTTGTTAGGACGAGGAGAGCTTCATTCGGCAGGCTGAGAAAATGGCCTATCAGTAATGAGAAATGTGTTTTACATTTTTAAAACACATCAAAGCAACAATTAGTTTCAATTTTTTTTCATTCCAAGATTTAAAATTGCATTGATTTTTATGCGTGGACAATTTGTTGGATTTTATGTTGATATACATTTATTTTTAAAATCAGTTTGAATGTGACTCGAAATTTCGGGATTAAAAATAGTTCGGACCGCACAGAAATATGCAAAATTTCGTATAATTTTTTAACCGTGGCCACAATATGGGCTGTAATGCTAACAAAAAGAATATGGGCTCCAAAAAAACTTAAGAATTAGCAAATGGGCTGTAAATTAATAATGGCAGATGGGTTGTATGTTGTTTCCCATAGATTTGAGGCTTTCCTAAAAAAAGGTTGACGCACAAGCAGTGACTGTTGGATGTCCATCCAACGGCCGTCATGCTTCTTCAATCTCTGCTCTTCCTGCTCCAGCTTCTCAAACAAGCGCCGACGGGACTGCCTGCTCCCTCCTCCCGCGGCCGGCTGTGCTGCCGCGCAGGCCTCACCGCCCCACCGTACTCCCATCGCTGTCCTAGCCATCCCTCTACTCACCCACACCTCCTGTTATTCTCCGGCGACGGCAGCCGAACCAGTCAACCCTCGTACTCCCCACCGCGTGGGCAGCCACTGTTGTGTCTTCCCCAGCTCCATGTCGTTCCCTTTGTAGGCCTCGCTGTCGTCCACCGCCCTGGTTCTCTCGACGCGGCGTGGTCAACGAACGACATCCATCGGAAGTGGAATGTATGTGGAGAGGCTGACAGCTGGGTCCAAAGCCGCACACAAGGAAATGCCTCGTTATTACGCGCAAAATAATGATTCCTCCACCTGACATCTGGGACCCACCTAAAGGGCCTTTGTATTTCACGAAAAATATGTTCCCCCCGTTGATAGCTCGGACCCACCAGCTATATCTTCGGACGCAAGGAAGTGCCTCCTTATGGCGCACAAAAAAATGAATACTCCCCCTGCTAGCTGGGACCTAGCATAGTGGGAGACTAACTTGTGGGCCTACTAAGTTGACAAGGACGGAGGGATTTGTCAACTTAGTTAATATGAATGATTCTAGCTCTAGTGACCGTACGATGTCCATCCAACGACCATAGCTATATCTTCGGACGCAAGGGAGTGCCTCCTTATGGCGCACAAAAAAAATGAATACTCCCCCTGCTAGCTGGGACCTAGCATAGTGGGAGACTGACTTGTGGGCCTACTAAGTTGACAAGGACGGAGGGCTTTGTCAACTTAGTTAATATGAATGATTCTAGCTCTAGTGACCGTACGATGTCCATCCAACGACCATAGTGCTTCTTCAACCTCTGGTCTTCTTGCTCCAGCCGCCTAGAGCAGCGCCGGTCGTGCCGCCTGCTCCTGCCTCCCGTGGCCGGCTGTGCTGCCTCGGAGGCCTCACTGCCCCTACTACTCCCACCGCTGGCCAGGCCCTGCGGTGACGGCAGCCTCACACCGCAGCCGAACCAGTGAACCCTCGTACTCCCCTCCGCGTGGGCTTCCACTACCGCGTCTTCCCCGCGTCGTCCCCTTCCTAGGCCTCGCCATCGTCCACCGCCCTGGTGCTTTCGGCTCGGCATGGTCAATGTGGTCAAGGAACAACTTCCATTGGAAGAGTACTGTACGTGGAGAGGCTGACAGCTGGGTCCGCGGCCGCAGCAAGGAAGTGCCTCCTTATTATGCGCAAAAATAATGATTCCTCCACCTGACAGCAGGGACCCACTGGACGGGCCACCATATTTCACGAAAAAATGATTCGCCCCCTAACTGCTGGGACCCACCAGCTACATCTTCGCACGCAAGGAAGTGCCTGACAGTTGGGACCCACCTGGTCGAAGCGTACGTAGCGTTGTCATTCTGGTCGCGAACGTGTACGTACATACGATCGGTCTGTCTGTAGGCTGCAGCGATGAACCGTGGCCGTGCAAGGAAGGGCACATGTCATAGTAGAGGCGCACACGTAGCATGTACACGTACGTACATCGGCCAGGGTGCAAGAAATAAAACACGGCCACGTACGTACATACGGGCGGGGTCTCGAACGCCTACTCGTGCATATGTGCGGCCAGGGCTCGTGTACATGGCTGGGTCAGAACGGAGAAACTACGTCATCGTCGTGTTCATGGGGAGGCAACGGAATGCGTCGTATTCATCGGGAGGCAACGGAACGCGTGCTGTTCATCAGGAGCCAACCGAGTTGGACGGAACAGCTGATGGAAACGAGGCCTGGCATACCGCAGAACGGAGGAAACGGCCTTGTGTTCGACCGGCCACGGTTGAAACGGGGTCCTGTTCATCGGGAGGGTTCTGGCGTACCGCAAAACGGAGGAAGCAGACTTCTGTTGGACCTCCTACAGTCGAAACGGGGTCCTGTTGACCGCGAGGGGTGTGGCGTACCACAAAACGGAGGAAACGGACTTGTGTTGGAGCACTACGGTCGAAACGGGGGTCCTGTTCATCGAGAGGGGTGTGGCGTACCGCAAAACGAGACTCCACGAGATACTTTTCATCTCCACCGTCGACCTCCTCCAGCCTCCACGGGCTATTGTTCATCCACCGTCGACCTCCTCCAGCCTCCACCTGCGACTGTTCATCCACGGGCTCCTGTTCATCCATCCTCCACCGGCTACTGTTCAACCAGCCCTCTCCATGATGTCCTCTTCAGCCACCCCTCCACGGGCTACTATTCATCTAGCCCTCCACCGGCTACTGTTCAACCAGCCCTCCACGGGGTCGTCCTGTTCATCCAGCCCTCCACGGGGTCCTATTCATCCACCCCTCCACCGGCTCGATCGATCGGGGTACTGTTCACCCAGCGGCAACGGCCTCTACTACCACGGCGTCCTGTTCATCCAACCCCCCACCGGGAACTATTCATCCAAACCCCCCAACAACACTCACTATTCATCCAGAGGCAGCATCGATCGGCTTTAGTTAGCAGCAGTAGCAAAGGAATCACTCGGGTTCAGTTAACAACAATGGATCGATCAATCGCTCGGGTTTAGCAACGCGTAGCCTGTAGTGCAATCGCTTGGGTTCAGTTAGAGCCCAACGCCTCGCTCGGATGTAGTTAGAGCCCAATGCCTCACACACACACGCATATGTATGAGAGAAATGTGCATCGCTCGGCCCCTGACCACCCACCGTAACCGGGAACTCCCCGATATTTTCCTCGCCCTCGCTTCTACCACAGTTTTTTCTGTCATGGAGGGCCCAAAAAATGTCATGCAGCTGCGTCTCCGGCCCGCCCAAGACGAAAAGCCCATTTTCTGTCATGATCTTTTGTCATAGAAGTAGGACCCCACCACATCTATGATGATACCGGGTTTTGTCACAATTATCGTCATAGAAGTGTCATAAGTATGACAGAAAACATTTCGTTCGGCCCAAAATGTCATGGATGTGTCTTTTTTTGTAGTGTGTGTTGTTGATGCTGGAGATGATGGAGCCACGCCGTGGGCCGCAGGTAGGAAAGTCTGGGTACCCCGGTTCCCAAAACATCGACAGTAGCCCCCGGGCCCAAGGCGTGCTCGGACTTGGCTTCGAGGCGAAGCCAAAGGGCAAGGGTGAAGCGCCGCTGGCCCCAACCGCATGCGGACCCAGTTGACACGTGGCGCTTTATGGGACGTGGGCGTCTCCAGTTCCCCATGCTGCCTCGACAACCATTCGACTTGACAACAGCCTGCTGCATGCAAAAAGATCATCATTACCGGGGATCGTGGGAGCCGGCGGTTGGCCTCCCTTCAGCTATAAATGGGGGGGGGGGCGGAGCCCCCTGCTCATCTAGGTCTTCTTGCGGCTTGTTCCTTCCTCTTCCTTCTTGTTTTCGCCGTCTCGTTGAAGCGTTCATGACACTGATGAGGAGGTTTTCCACGGCGGAGAAGGGGAAGGCCCCCAAGGAGGGGTCAGGCTCGCCGCCGCCCAAGAGAGGCCGTGGGTGGCCCTGGAAGCACGCAACGACTCCGGCGGTGCCCCCTCGGGGGCGCGGGCACACTCCTTCAATGGCTGGCGGTGCCTCCGGCAGCCGCGGTGGAGCTGCTTCCCGCGGCAAGGGCTATCACAGACGGGACGACCTCGGCAATTGGGGGAGGCCCGCGGCGATCGTCCGGCTGCCACGACCGCGCTCCCACTCAACCGACGTGCTTCTGGAGTTCATCGTGTGGTTGGAGAGTCCGATGGGCATCTGGCTCCAGCTCCCACATTCCTTCGTGAGCGCGCTGCCGGCCGGAGGGCCTGGTGGCCTCTAGCTACAGGCTGACGGCTGCTGCAGCCAGGCCTCATGGGTGGACGTCGAAGTCAACACCGCTAGCAACGTGTCCCTGAGCCATGGGTGGCAGCCGTTTGCCCACCCGCGCGGCCTGCACGGGAGGTGCACCCTCTACTTCAGGCATGACGCCGTCACGACCCTCTATGTCAGGGTCTTCGGAGAGGGCGCCCGGCGCCTAGGGTGCTGCCTAGAGAGCGACAATAACAACGAGGACGACGGCGATGGTGCCTTTGCTGGTGGTGAGCTTGCCCTTAGCGACGGCCATGCCGCCTCCAGCAGTGGGGGATCCTCTTCTGGGTGGAGCACGGGCGACGACGAGGACGACGAGCCACCACGTTGTCGGGCTCGGACCGGGGACGGCGACGACTTGCATCATCGACACACCTTGGTGAAGCAGGAGGAAGACTTCGACTGAGCTCGGGCGCTACTAGAGCTGGGCATTAGGAGCCGCTGTAGTTGTGCGGCTTGCTTTTGCTTTTTTCTTTACTCCTGCATCGAAAAAAGTAGAGGGCCCTGTTGTTGGGGAACGTAGCATGCAATTTCAAAAAATTTCCTACGCTCACGCAAGATGTATCTAGGAGATGCATAACAATGTGAGGGGGAGAGTGTGTCCACGTAACCTCGTGGACCAAAAGCGGAAGCGTTTGACAACACGGTTAATGTAGTCGAACTTCTTCTCGTTCCGACCGATCAAGCACCAAACGTACGACACCTCCGAGTTTTGCACACGTTCAACTCGATGACGTCCCTCAAATTCTTGATCTAGAAAGTGTCGAGGGAGACTTCCATTTGCACGCCGGCGTGGTGACGGTGATGGTGAAGTGATCCGCGCAGGGCTTCACCTAAGCACTACGTGAATACGATCGGAGGCGTAAACTGTGGAGGGGGGCGCCGCACATGGCTAACAATGTTTTTTGTGTGTTCTAGCGATGCCCCCTCATATATATATAGGTTGGAGGGGAGGAGAGGCAGCCAAGGGGCGCCCCAAGTAGGAGGAATCCTACTTGGGCGCCTCCCAATTCGGCCTCCCTCCTTTCCTATTCCTATTCGGAGTGGGGAAGGAAAGAGGGGAGAGGGGAAAGGAAGGGGGAATCCTATTCCCTATATTTCCTTTCCTCCTCCCCTTTTTCTTTCTCCACATGGGCCGGCTCATATGGGGGCGCACCAGCCCACTAGGGGCTGGTCTGTCCCGCCCTTGGCCCAATAAGGCCCATATCTTTGCCGGGGGGTGCCCGGAACCCCTCCTAGTGACCCGATACGTACCCGGTGCCCCCAGAACACTTCTGATGTCCGAATATTATCATACTATATATGATTCTTTACCTCTCGACCATTTCGAGACTCCTCGTCATGTCCGTGATCTCATCCGGGACTCCGAACAACATTCGGTCACCAAATCACATAACTCATATAATACAAAATCGTCATCGAACGTTAAGCGTGCGGACCCTACGGGTTCGAGAACTATGTAGACATGACCAAGACACCTCTCCGGTCAATAACCAACAGCGAAACCTGGATGCTCATATTGGTTCCTACATATTCTACGAAGATCTTTATCGGTCGTACCGCAATGACAACATACGTAATTCCCTTTGTCATCGGTATGTTACTTGCCCGAGATTTGATCGTCGGTATCTTCATACCTAGTTCAATCTCATTACCGGCAAGTCTCTTTACTCGTTCCGCAATGCATAATCCCATAACTAACTCATTATTCACATTGCTTGTAAGGCTTGTTATGATGTGCATTACCGAGAGGGCCCAGAGATATCTCTCCGATACTCGAACTAACAAATCCTAATCTCGATCTATGCCAACCCCACAAACACCTTCAAAGACACATGTAGACCATCTTTACAATCACCCAGTTATGTTGTGATGTTTGATAGGACACAAGGTGTTCCTCCGGTATTCGGGAGTTGCATAATCTCATAGTCAAAGGAATATGGTCATGAAGAAAGCAATAGCAATAAAAACTTAACGATCATTATGCTAAGCTAACGGATGGGTCTTGTCCATCACATCATTCTCCTAATGATTTGATCCCGTTCATCAAATGACAACACATGTCTATGGTTCGGAAACTTAACCATCTTTGATTAACGAGCTAGTTTAGTAGAGGCTTACTAGGGACACTGTGTTTTGTCTATGTATCCACACATGTATCAAGTTTTCGGTTAATACAATTCTAGCATGAATAATAAACATTTATCATGATATAAGGAAATATAAAATAATTACTTTATTATTGCCTCTAGGGCATATTTCCTTCAGTCTCCCACTTGCACTAGAGTCAATAATCTAGTTCACATCGCCATGTGATTTAACACCAATAGTTCACATCACCATGTGATTAACACCTATAGTTCACATCGCCATCTGACAGACACCCAAATGATTTACTAGAGTCAGTAATCTAGTTCACATCGCTATATGACTAACACCCAAAGAGCACTATGGTGTGATCATGTTTTGCTTGTGAGAGATGTTTAGTCAACGGCTCTGCCACATTCAGAGCCGTATGCATTTTGCGAATTTTCTGTGTCTACAATGCTCTATATGGAGCTACTCTAGCTAATTGCTCCCTCTTTCAATATGTATCCAGATTGAGACTCAGAGTCATCCGGATCGGTGTAAAAGCTTGCATTGATGTAACTCTTTATGACGAACTCTTTATCACCTCCATAAACGAAAAACATTTCCCTAGTCCTCTTAGGTAACTAAGGATAACTTTGACCGTTATCAAGTGATCCACTCCTGGATCACTATCGTACCCCCTTGCCAAACTCATGGCAAGGTACACAATAGGTCTAGTACATAGCATAGCATACTTTATAGAACCTATGGCTGAGGCATAGGGAATGACTTTCATTCTCTTTCTATTTTCTGCCGTGGTCGGGTTTTGAGTCTTACTCAACTTTACACCTTGCAATACAGGCAAGAACTCCTTCTTTGACCGTTCCATTTTGAACTACTTCAAAATATTGTCAAGGTATGTATTCATTGAAAAAAATCTTATCAAGCGTCTTGATTTATCTCTATAGATCTTGATGCCCAATATGTAAGCAGCTTCAGCTGAGGTGTTTCTTTGAAAAACTCCTTTCAAACACTCCTTTATGCTTTCTAGAAAATTCTACATCATTTTCGATCAACAATATGTCATTCACATATACTTATCAAAAAGGTTGAAGTGCTCCCACTCACTTTCTTGTAAATACAGGCTTCACCACAAGTCTGTATAAAACTATATGCTTTGATCAACTCATCAAAGAGCATATTCCAACTCCGAGATACTTGCACCAGTCCATAGATGGATCGCTGGAGTTTACACACTTTTTTAGCACCTTAGGATTGACAAAACCTTCTGGTTGCATCATATACAACTCTTCACTTCCTCATAGGTTCGTCATGGTCTAGTAACATGACTTCCAGAACATGATTACCGTACCACTCTGGTGCGGAACGTGCTCTGGTTGACCTACGAGGTTCGGTAGTAATTTGATATGAAGTTTCATGATCATTATCATTAGCTTCCTCTCTAGTTGGTGTAGGCATCACTGGAACTGATTTCTCTAATGAGCTACTTTCCAATTCGAGAGAAGGTACAGTTACCTCATCAAGTTCTACTTTCCTCCCACTCACTTCTTTCGAGAGAAACTCCTTCTCTAGAAAGGATCCATTCTTAGTAATAAAAATCTTGCCTTCAGATCTGTGATAGAAGGTGTACCCAACAGTTTCTTTTGGGTATCCTATGAAGACACACTTCTCCAATTTTGGTTTGAGCTTATCAGTTTGAATCTTTTTCACATAAGTATCGCAACCCCAAACTTTAAGAAATGACAGCTTTGGTTTCTTGCCAAACCATAGTTCATACGATGTCGACTCAACGGATTTAGACGGTGCCCTATTTAACGTGAATGCAACCATCTCTAATGCATAACCCCAAAATGATAGTGGTAAATCGGTAAGAGGCAACATAGATCACACCATATCTAATAAAGTACGGCTACGATGTTCGGACACACCATTACACTGTGGTGTTCCAGGTGGCGTGACTAGTGAAACCATTCCACATTGTTTTTAAATGAAGGCCAAACTCGTTACTCAAATATTTGCCTCCGCAATTAGATCGTAGAAACTTTATTTTCTAGTTATGATGATTGTCCACTTCACTGAAATTCTTTGAACTTTTCAAATGTTTCAGACTTGTGTTTCATCAAGTAGATATACCCATATCTACTCAAATCATCTGTGAAGGTCAAAAAATAACAATACCCACCGCGTGCCCCAACACTCATTGGAGTACATACATCGGTATGTATTAGTTCCAATAAGTCATTGGCTCACTCCATTGTTCCGGAGAACGGAGTTTTAGTCATCTTGCCCATGAGGCATGGTTCACAAGTATCAAATGATTCATAACCAAGTGATTCCAAAAGCCCATCTGCATGGAGTTTCTTCATGCGCTTGACACCAACATGACCTAAATGGCAGTGCCACAAATATGTTTGCACTATCATTATCAACTTTGCATATTTTGGCATCAATATTATGAATATGTGTATCACTACGATCAATACTCAATAAACCATTTACATTGGGTGTATGACCATAGAAGGTTTTATTCATGTAAACAGAACAACAACTATTCTTCGACTTAAATGAATAACCGTATTGCAATAAACATGATCCAATCATATTTATGCTCAACACAAACACCAAATAACATTTATTTAGGTCCAACACTAATCCCGAAGGTAGAGGGAGTGTGCGATGGTGATCTTATCAATCTTGGAATCACTTCCAACACACATCGTCACCTCGTCCTTAACTAGTCTCTGTTCATTCTGTAACTCCTGTTTCGAGTTACTAATCTTAGAAACCGAACCGGTATCAAATATCCTGGAGTTACTATGAACACTAGTAAAATACACATCAATAACATGTATATCAAATATACCTTTCTTCACTTTGCCATCCTTCTTATCCGCCAAGTATTTGGGGTAGTTCCGCTTCAAGTGACCATTCCCTTTGCAGTAGAAGCACTCATTTTTAGGCCTAGGTCTAGCTTTGGGCTTCTTCATGGGAGTGGAAACTTACTTGTCATTCTTATTGAAGTTCCCTTTCTTTTCCTTTGCCCTTATTCTTGAAACTAGTGGTCTTGTCAACCATTAACACTTGATGCTTTTTCTTGATTTCTACCTTCGCTGATTTCGGCATCGCGAAGAGCTTGGGAATCTTTTTCATCAACCCTTGCATATTATAGTTCATCACGAAGTTCTAGTAGCTTGGTGATAGTGACTAGAGAAATCTGTCAATCACTATCTTTTTTTGACTATATACTGCAAGGCAACAGCCTCACAATCCTTTATTAAAGCCAAGAAGTACAAGGAATACAAAGTTACAAAAGAAAAACAAGATTAGGGAGGAGAGGCTACTTACAAAGAGAGTTTAAGGTAGGGAAGCTATCCAAGAAGTTAGACTATTTCTATATTTACACTTGATTCTATGAGCTAAAAGAGAAATATCATGAATAAAATTCCTCTTCCAGGATCTGAAGGTAGGCAACTCATTTCTGAAAATCCTCCCATTCCTTTGTGTCCAAATATTCCAAGTAGCCATGAAGACTACCTCAGAAAAAATGGGTAGCCAAAGTCCTTCCTAGCCGCGCAAGCCATTTCAAAAGTATCCTGGTTAGGGTGAACACTCCATGAGATGCCCAAGTAATTCCAGACACGTTGGCTGAAGTTGCAAACAAAGAAGAGATGAGCTCTATCTTCATGCAAAGCTGAGAGACACATAACACACGTGTCGTCCTGAATAATCCAATGCCTTCGCTACATCATGTCTCTAGTGTTTAAACAATCCATCAAGAGGAGCTAGCCGAACACCTTGAACTTGAGTGTGCAAGAACATTTCCAGATCCACCCGAATATGGGGTCAACCACAACGTCAGAAAAACAAGACAAATAATAAATCCTTGACTGATAATCACCAGATTTTGAAGGCCATTTCCAGACGTCATTTTCCCCCTCATGCAAATTGATCAAAGGCATTAAAGCCTGAAGCTGATTGAATTCCTCGAAGGCTTCAACTGATAAAGGCAGGTGAAAATTGTCGGTCGGGTCAGATAGCTCCATCACATCCTTGATGGTAAGCGTGTCATCAATCACAAAAGAGTGAAGCCTCGGGAATCGTTGTTGCATGATAACCGCAGTGTTATTAAGTTGCCAACGGTCCAACCAGAAAACCACCGTATCCCCCGGCGGCACGTGAGGGACAGCCAACTTACAAATTTGTCATACAACTTCAACACATCTCGCCACCAGAAAGAACCACAACTTTGAGTGACTTGGGGCGGCGCGGCAGCATAATATGTGTCCCAGATGAGTGAAACCCAGGGCACGTCCGACTTACTAAGAAATTTTAAGAGATGCTTGATCAACAAGGCATCGTTTTGTATGCCTAGGTCAAGCACTCCAAGGCCTCCCCAATTCTTAGGCCGACAGACCAAATCCCAAGCCGCCAATGATTGCCGTGGTGTATCAGTGTTTCCCCTCCACAAACATTGCCGCATGATACGTTCAATCCGCTTCAAAATTCCTTGAGGCAACGAGAGAGTGCACAGAAAATATATTGGCATAGAACAAAGAACAGATTTCAAAAGTTGCAGCCGGCTCCCTTGGTTCAACAGACAAGAGGAAGCAGATAATCTTCTCTCAATGTGATCCACTAAGGGCAACAAGTCATAAATTGTGGGCCGAGAGGTACCCATTGGCAATTCCAGATAGGTAAATGGCATGGAGCCAACATCACACCCAAGCAAAGCAGCTACACGCTTACCCTCATCATCGGACATATTTATTGGAATCAATGAAGATTTACTAAAGTTGACCCGCAAACCCGTAGACTTGGCAAAGACCTCAAGCATTTCCTTGAAAGCAATGAGCTGGCTGTCCACAGCAGGAAGAACGCTTAGTGTGTCGTCAGCGTATTGCACAATCGGATAATCCATCGAAGAGGTTGGTATGGGAAGTGTGAGAATGTTCCTTGCGCACATCTCATTAACCACCGACTGCAATAAATCCACATCAATCACAAATAACAAAGGATATAATGGATCTCCTTGACGTACACCCGAACGGCAGACAAAGTGGTTACCAGGCACACCATTTAGAAGAACGGAAGAGGACCCAGTGGACAAGATGCTATGAATCCAACTTGTCCAACGGTTATCAAACCCCTTACATTTCAAGATCCTGAGAATCAGCTCATGCTCAATGGTATCAAACGCCTTCGTGAAGTCAAGCTTGAGGAGAATTATAGGCCTTTTGGATGCCTTGCATTGATGGATGTATTCAAAACACCATGCTAGGCAATCCTGTATGGATCGACAGCGAAGAAACCCATATTGATTGCGGTGAATGCATTTTAAGATCACACCCTATAAACGATTAGCCAAAAGTTTAGTTCAAAACTTTAGGAAAGTATTTGTCAATGATATGGGCCTAAACTCACCAATATATTCCGGGCTCAACTTCTTAGGGATGAGGGTAATAAGAGATGTATTCAGACACTCCAGGTCACACTTTCCATCATAAAAATCTTTGACTAGCTGCATAAAATCCTTCTTCAAAATATTCCAACATTTCTTTAAAAAAAGACCAGTAAACCCGTCGGGGCTCGGAGCGCGATCAGAGGGCATGTTATTAATTACCGAATCCACCTCGGAGTCCGTGAAAGGCAAGGATAACTCCTCAAGACCATCAATCCGAGTAATTAATGTGTCCAGGTCAAAACCCATTTGGATACCTTTGGCCTGGCCCATTCTTTGATTAAAATCGGACCAAAAGATCCCCGCTATCTGTTGATGATCAGAGATCACCTCCCCATCCACCGACTTGATCGAGGAAATAGTGTTCCCCCGAAACCTTTTAGTTGCCATAGCATGGAATTTTTTTGAATTTTCCTCGCCAACTTTGATGTTTTTGATCGTGCAACGTTGTTTCCAATAAATAAACCGCCAATGCAAAACATCTTCAAGGTGCAATTTAACAATCCTGCGAAAATTGAACTCCGGCCAACTCAAGGGCCTAAATTCCTCAATATTATCCAGAAAAAAGATCACTTTATTGCAATCAGCAATGAGAGCCTTTACTGTGGACAGGTTGAGGTGCCATTTCTTGAGAGCATAACGAAGTGATTTGAACTTAGCAGAAATGGTTAAGGCAATAGAAGCTTTACCCACAGGCCTATTCCAAACCTTAGAAACACAGTCCGTAAAACCAGGCAAATCAACCCAATAATTTTCAAAGCAAAAAACCTTGGCCTTGGGGATACAAGTGGCAATGGAAACCACACACGGGACGTGATCAGAGGTAGTGCGCACAAGAGGAAGAACCATTGTGTTGGGGTGGTCTTGAATCCAAGCCACAGATGTAAAAAAACCAATCAATCTGCTCAAGAAGAGGTGAAGTTTGCATATTGGACCATGTGTACTGACGACCCTTTATTGGCAATTCAACAAGACCCAAATGACCAATTATTTCATTAAACAAAAAAATATCATTCACATCACCCCCCGGCTGATTTCGGTTCTCAATCGAGCGCATAAAGTTGAAGTACCCCAAAAGTAACCAATTCTCCTCGAACTGAATATCAAGGTTATATAACCACTACACAAAATCGTCACGCGCAGAACCTTGACACGGGCCATAGATTGAAACAAGAAACCAAGATTCCGATGTGTGTTTAGATTGAAACTTCACAATAATACCATAGAGTTTAGCCTCAATTAAGTTGCCTATGAAAAACAAAGAGTTCCAAATAACCACCATACCAGCAGACGCCCCAGCCGAGGGCACATAGACAAAGTTATCAAAGCGCCTTGGACAGAATTTTCTAATGAATCGTTGATCAATATGCATGCATTTGGTTTCCTGGAGGCAAACAACAGAACACCCGCTTTCATCAATCTTTTGCCTAACCGCAAGCTGACGCGCTTCAGAATTCAGACCCCTAACGTTCCAACAAAGAACTTTCCACTCTCTAAACATTGTCTGATTCACTACAAATCGAAAGAAGACACATTAACAGTAGGCCACACAATGACCTACAACACATTAAACAGACGAATAGTGCAAGGTTCCAAACAGATAAGAACAGATAAATGACGATTATGGTACGCCATGGACCTAAACCCTAGATGAAGTAGCTAATCGTCAGAGCTTGTGCTGTTGCTGGACTTGGCAGGATTAGCTGCAAGCTTATCCATCGAGATCTTCTCCGGTGCAATGCGAAGACGAGCACCAATTCTCTGAAGATCAACTATAGTAGTCAGACGAGGCACTGCAGAGTTATCATCAGGCTGGGATGCCGTAGTTTTACGCTTCTTCAGAGTGTGTGGCTTCTTAGATGAAGCACCAGCATCCACTTTGCGATATCCATCACGTAGGGCACTGAGACAAGCACTGCGCCTGACCTCAGAATCAACAATGACACGAGAGGCCTTGGACTTTCTTCCACGCTTCAGAGAAACTTGAGGAACAATAGAAAACTCAAAAGCTTCAGAAACAGGCTCATCAATATCATCAAAACAAAGAGCTCGAGCTACTGGCCTTTTAACAGGTGTCACCTCCCTCATTTGATTGGTTGAAGGATCATGTGCAGGAAACAACAACAAAGTGGGAGCAGGAGCACTGAAAGAGGCTCCGACGACTGCTTGTTCAGAAAAGCACCAAGATCAGACTGGAAGACAAACTTTGGAATGTCAGAGATCCCAATAAGCGGCAACACCTTCTCAAAAGTTCGCTTCCACTGCATCACAGGAGGTAAGACCGGCCGAAAGACAGTTAACACTTGCCCAATCATCAGTGGAGGCTGCTGTGGTCCCATTGGGTGCTGGAAAACAGCCATATCGGCAGCAACATTCTCATTGTTAACTGAACCTTTAGAAAGCTGCAACACAATGGACTCCTGAGACTGAACTTCCTCAACATTGGCCTGCTGCACAGCTTCATGGACATGTGGAGGATCATTCAGCGGATGCTCATTGGCAGGGTGAGGCACATCATTCCAACCAAGCTCTGGGAATTCAAGCATGACCCAATTGTGATTGTTGAACTGCATATTGCTAGGGAGTGGGTGTGGATTGCCATTGAAGGGCATTGGGTCCTCATCAGCAGGCAGAATATCTGCAAAATCCACAGAGAGTATGTAGACCGGCGCAGACCAAGAAATCCTAACTCCTCCAAAATCAGCATATTCTCTGTATGTCACTGATCGAGGAACCATGGTCGGTGCAGGAAAAGACACATAGGATAGAGATCAGACCATCATCGGATCATCCTGATGCCAATGGTGAAAACAACCATAAGTAGTGATAACATCGGCAAGATATTGAGAGCGCCTATAATCCAGAGGAACTCCGAGCAGCATAATCCATCCCCGTCGAAAACCCTGCACTGCTCTGTAGTTGATACCCTCATCGTGCGGAATAAACCTGACAAATCTATCGTTGCCCAGATCGAAAGGAGGATGATCAACTAAAGCTTGGCGGGCTAGAGCACTACGGAAACGAAACAAACCAACCCCTTGAATCCATGGCTGAGCATCCAACACAGCTCGCCCCAGGTTATTGACAACAAAATCACTGACCAAAATCCGGAAGATGCCAACTTCTTCAGGCAGAGGAGCCGGCTCGACAATGGCGATGGCATACTCCTCATGCTGCCGATCCGGAGCCACCGCCGGCGTAAAGAAAGTGCGAGGCAGACGCAGCTCACCGCCGTCGATGATGTCGAATCCATGCGGGACGAAATCCATCGGGTCTAGTGGAAAGTTAGCCATAGCCGGAGCCGGGGGCGGGGAGCAGAAGTGATCGGTGTTGCTGTGGTTTGCAGGCAAGGCCGGCGGCGATGAGATGACAGGCGATGGGAGCGGGGAGGGGGCGGAGGAGGCGTTATGGGCGGTGGCTCAGCGGGCAATGGTGGAATAGGTGGGGTGGCAGGCTTGATAGGACTGGGCATAGATCCAACAGGACTAGCTATTGGAGAAATCGAGGAGTCCCGCTCCAAAAAACTTGTTGACCGGTTAGATTCAGAGGATTTGCATCGAGGGACCCACCTGTAAGAGGGAGAGAGGCTAGAATCCGAACAGCCCTTTGCCTGGTGCCCCAACCGAAAGCATCGACGGCACCTAACCCGGCTGGTGCACGCGCTGGATAAATGTTTCATGGACAAACAATTTTGGCATTTCCAGACTTTGAAGACCATGTCATCAACAATATCAATAAATATATCATAATCGCCAGGTGATTCCGGTGTTTTGGAAAGTATAAAATCCTCATTTCCAATAACAAATGGATATACGGGGCTAGCTTGGGCTAAAACAAACTGGGCCGGGGAAACATCCTGGGCCGGGGGACTAACCTGGGCCGTAGATGTGGCTGGACCAGCCCTTTCCCTCCCATGCACATGCAGATTCACATCCGAACTGGATGGGGTAGTCACAAAATCTGGGCCGAAGAAATAGCTTGGACGTTGACTGTTTCGAAAATGATGGGTGGTTCCGCCACCGTCCATCGGAGTTCAGTCACCAGCGGCGGAGACACATAATCTCTCTCATGAGGCAGCACATCATACCTAGCATCAGAGACCACATCAACAAGACCTGGCGACGTAGGAAAAGAATATCCCTGGCAAGCATCATACTGTTGGATAGTGGCAAAAGAAATCTTCTTCGATGATCTAGAACCCGAACGCAAAGCTGACTTGGAAGGTGGCTTATGCATAGCAATCAAACCAAGAGAAGCACGCCTCTTAGAAGAACTGATGATAATCCATTCGGCATCGCACTCTTTCTTCCAAATAGCAAACTCACGTTTCCAATTAGGGCTGCCATTACCCCATAGGTGGAAAAAACATTTGAATTGCGGGCACGCGAAAGATCTCAAATGAAGAATAATAATGCCAACACGTTTGCATGAGACCATAAATGAGAATAGCTTGTCTGCAATGAGTTGCACCGATAGGTCAATTGCAAATCCTCCAATTGCAGATTCCAATGCCGCCGCAACCGAATCCTCATCAAGACGAAATCTATGTCTGCTGAAAGACACAACCATAATAAAATGGCTCATGTCATCCGAGGGATGAATGGTTTTCCCACAAGATCTAAAAACCTCCTCCGCAAAAGCCACTCCTTTGGAGAAGTCCAGATCCAAAGTTTATCCACCATGAGAACCCATGTGAGATGGGTATAGGGTGGTAGATCAGAGAACGCTGGAGAAGATGGGTGGAGAGGGAACAAGATTTACTGGTTGGGAAGGAAGATCGCCGGAGAGCCTAGGGCGCCGGTGGGAGGAGAGGTGGGACTCTCATCTTGGGAGATTGATTAGCCTCGTTGATGTTCTGATCCTGTCAATCACTATCTTATCTGGAAGATTAACTCCCACTTGATTCAAGTGATTGTACTACCCAGTCTTTCTGAGTACATGCTCACTGGCTGAGCCATTCTCCTCCATCTTGTAGGAGAAGTACTTGTCATAGGTCTTGTCATGGGTTTGTCACGGCAGATGTCCTTGTGAAAGGACTTAGTCGTGGAGCCATCACTATGGGTTAGCTCAAAGGGGTTAAACCGGACAAGGGGACGCGGGGATTTTATACTAGTTCGGCCTCTTCAAGGAAGGTAAAAGCCTATGTCTAGTTGTGATTGGTATTGCTAGGGTTTCGAAGGCCAGGGAGCGAATCCGCTTTGTCTGGCTCTCGAGTTGTTGTCTGTCCCTAAACCGTGGCCGGGTCGTCCCTTTATATACATAGGTTAACGCCTACCGGGCTATAGAGTCCCGAAGCCGGATCATAAATGTATCCGGTTCGGTCTCTATCCTTCCTATCTTATAATACAAGTTACATGACTAGGTCAGTTTACATTTACAGGCTTTAACCCGCCTTTGGGCCTTGGGCCTTCGTGAAGCGCCATCATCCTTGCATCTTCATGGGCTTCTAATCTTCAAGGAGTTAACCCGGCTACATAAGGCTGGTTTACCTCCTGTAGTAATATCCCCAGCATTAGGCCCCAGATTGGTTTGAACTTGTTCATGTCAATCTTCTACACTTAGAAAAATTCTTCCCTCATATCTTCACCTTGATCTTGTAAACCGCCGTGACGTCATACTCCCAGATTATGATAAACCGCCCTGACGTCATCTATCCATTGATGTCGACGATTACCTTCATTTAATGTGTATTCAGTCACCGAGGCGACACTTTTATTAATTTATCCATTTTTGGGCTCCTCAATTCTCGCACTTGCCGTTTTATCACTTTGCCTTATAAATAGGGCAGAGGACCCCTTTCTTTTCTTTCCGCTACCCATTCATCTCTTCTTCTTCCTCTCGACGACCCCGCACTCGAGCGCCGCCGTCATCTTCGAACCTCGCCGCTGCTTTGCTGTCGGCCGCTGCATCAACCTGTTCGCACCAGAGTTCCACATCGCCCTTCCGCTGCTTCCGCGGTCGCAGTAAGTCCTTTCCCCTTCTTTCCTAGATCCATTAGGGTTTCCTTGCTCTTCGCTGTTCTTGAGGTTCATCAGAGCTTTTAGTGCTGTTCTTCCTTGGCCTTTAGGTGAACACTTCGTACCTGACATACTCCTTGCCGTAGCTAATCTTCTGCTATCACCACAAACCCTTATGCGCAAAGAACTAATCTAGTCCTTCATAAGTTGCTTCGGTTCTTCACCCTTTCTAGATCCAATTATTTTTACTTTTCTGTCTTATCTTAGATCCGAAAATTTCACATACCTCTGTGAAATCTGTTTCTCCTCACACCATCATAGGCGATTTAATTTTGTATAAGCAATCTATACCATTAGCCCTCTGATAAACCGGAAGAGCCTTTTACCTCCATAATTATATTCCGGTTTAACAGTGTCTGAGTACCCCTGTCGTGGTACTACCTTTTATGCATTATTGCATTGATCTCCAGTTTATGCCATGTCCCCTATCAGGGCATATTTTACTCCCTTGCATCTTGTATGTTATCCTGTGTGATTTATAAACCAGCCTTTTGTTTCCAGCTCGTTTGTTCCACGATGGCCAAGCAATTCACCGCTTGCAACTGGGCTCGTTCCTGGGTCACAGAGGAATAATTGAATGATATGGTCAGCATTGGCACTTTGGCTAAGAAAACTGAAATCAAATGGTGAGTTCCAGGAATAGAAAATCCTCCAACCCCAAGGCAGGGTGAGGTGGTTGTCTTTGTTGACCACCTAGGTCGTGGCTTCAAACCGCCAGGGTCAAAGTTTTACCAAGATGTGCTTGCCAGCTTCCAACTTCATCCTCAAGATATTGGTCCCAACTTGGTCTCCAATTTATGCAACTTCCAGGTCTTCTGTGAAGTATATTTACAAGAAGAACCAACCGCTGAGCTGTTCCGGGACTTCTTTCATTTAAACCGGCGCACCGAATTTGTAAATGGCCCTAACACTGAACTTGGGGGTGTCTCAATTCAAAAGCGGAAAGAGCTTGAATTTCCTCATGCCAAATTGCACAGCCATCCAAAGGAATGGAACCAAACTTGGTTTTATTGCAGAGATACATCCCCTGAAGATGAAAATCCCCTCCTCGGCTTTCATGATCATAGACTATCCAACACCCATCCAATGCCACAAAGCCTGAGCTCTTCAGAAAGGGCGAAATATGCCCCTCAACTCGCCAAACTCCGGGCCTTTATGGCGAACGGTTTAACAGGCGTGGACTTTGTGCGCTGTTGGATATCCTGGAGTATCTTGCCACTAAGCCGGCGTTCCGGTTTAATGTGTGAGCATACCGGTGAGGTTGACGACCCTCAACACCATTGCAACCTTCAATTATCTGAGGAAGAAGTCACTGAAGGTGTAAAGAAGATTCTGAATGAATCGAAACTGGTCTGTAGTCAAACCGGTCCGAGTCCCTTCTATGCCAAGAACAAACCGCCTGCTGTAAGCATTATACTTCCTTTTCATCTCTAATATTTTTAGCTTATGCAACCTGTAATCCTTCTTCTGTGTATGTAGGGTGATGACCCCTTCTGGAAACGGAAAACCATAGAGAAAGCAGCAAAGCCGACTGGTGATAAAGTGGCCAAGCCATCCCGCCCCAAAACCAAAGCCGTAAAATGGACGTCAAAACGGAAAACGGCTGACCGAATCAACATGGAGCTTGATGATGATACTGATGATCTAGAAGTTGAGGTAGAACTTGACTCACTTGGCTCTCTTTTCATGCATCTCATTAACAATGATCTTCCTCAGGAGGACGCAGAAGCTAGTCAAGCTGATCATGTATAGGTAATTACCCTTTACTCCGGTTCAGACTCTATGCCAACACAAAAAACTCGCCAAGCAGTTCGGAAAGTAAGCTTTTCTCATCCTCTTGCTCACTTGGATCCAACATTTATTTTGAAGACTCAACAGCATGAAGCTCGCTGGACAACCCGGCACAGTGGCCAGCAGGTCACTTCAGCCGGTTTACCTGATATCCCGGTTCAGAAGCGCTGGTCTGAGGTCTCTCCTACTTCTGACCATTCTTACCCCAAGGCAGGTTATTTCAGACAGCCTCTTAATCCGTCCGATTCAAATTATCAGGTGACACCTCCTTCATCTTTTGGTGAATCGACAACAACTCAACTCCCCCTTTGAAAACTGTGGCTAGGTAAGTTGTAAAAACCTTTCCTTTCAATGCGTCATAAATCTTTTGAATATGATGTTAATCCTCTTTTATTCTGTTTGCAGGGCCAAAGCCAGACCCAGCAAGAAAGTTCAGGTCACCAATCCGCCTGAAGACCCGGTCGCCGAAGAAGAAGAACCAAGAGGTGAACTGGAACAAACTTGTGAACTGGAAGGCCCTCATCCTGAAGCTACTTCTGATGACCCACCCCTTGAAGGCCAAAATACTGATGAGCCAACAGACGCTGAGCCTGCCGCGCCCGATGCTGAACCGGCAAAACCAAACCGGGCTAGTCCGGTGAAAGATGCTGAAATTCCAATATCACCAACCAAAAACCCTGAAGGCCAAGGTGATGACGTTATTATTACTGGAATAGGCCATAGCTCTCCTGGCCATCCTGTAGTTTTGGCTCAACATATTGCCAAAGAAGAGCAGGCTGCTAGAGAAAAAGGCAAATGGAGCAGTGATTTGGCAAGTTATGCTCATCTCAACGCAGAGGAGCTTCACTCTGGCTTCTTGAATCGCTTGCATGCAAACCAGCATTATGAAGCCGGTTTGGTAAATTTGATGAAGGAGCGATATGAGGTATTTTCTTCCTCCTTTGTATCTTGATTCATAGTCTGAAAATGCTAGCCCAAATAGCCCCCAAGGGCCGGGTTATAATGTGCATCATAACCCGGGTCTTCGTAGCACTTTCAGCCACTGATAAGAACCAGATTTACCCTTTAGCAAATAGAGAGCTTTCTGCCGCGTATCCCCCAAAGGCCGGTTTAACTCTAGCAAGTTAATCCAGGTTTTAATCCATGCATCCATTTTTGAATCAACATACATTAGCCCCCAAGTGTCAAGGATAATGTTTACATTGTTCTAGAGACTTGTATAAACTATAGCAATTTAGAGCAAATAGGCATTAGCCCCCAAGTACGAAGTGCATAACCTGTTATGCAATTTGTACTTAGAATATGTACGTATCCTGTCATTTGATATATCTTCAATGTTTGCAGTCTGATCTGAGGAATAAAGAGACCCGAAACATTGATTTGCAAAACAATGTGAAGTCCCAACAAGAAGAAGCCACCAAAACCAAAGAGGAGCTGACGAAAGCCCTAGCCGCCATGGAAAAACTCAAAGAATCTTTCAACAAAGACCGTGCTGAATGGGAGATCGAGAAATCCAGTTTAATAAAGAGTGCCGAAGATGCCAAGGCTGCCTTGAAACCGGTTGTGGAGGAACTGGCTGGTTTGAAATGGCAAATTAACGCCATGACTTCTGCAATCTTTGGTAAGTGTGGCCTTTATGTATTTGGTATAACTTGTGGAACCTTATCTTTGACCAGAATGCTGATGTTAAACCGTGACAGGCACCCGGATTGCTCATCTTGGTACAGATATGCGCATGAAGCTCAAAGCGGCATATACATTGGTTGAACAGTTGTACTCTGGGTCTCAGCGGGCTATTTGCACAACAGCTTACAACAAACCGGCCCCAACTTTGATTAAAGAAACACTTGAGAAGTTGGCCATGTTACCAGCCCGTATTGCGGAATTGAAGAGGGCAGCTGCCAGGTCCGGAGCTTTAACCGCACTTATTCGAGCCAAAGCCTGGATTCCAGACCTTGAAGCAGATGATATCATTAAAGGATATCCAGGTGTGAAGGAAGACGGTTCAAACTTTGATAACGATGACCTCTGGCGGCTGACCAAACAGATGCGGCCAGTAGCCAGCAAACTGGCCGATGATACAGACTTGTCCCATTTTCAACCGATTTATGATGCTGAAGGGAAAATACAACCGGCCGACATCCATGAAGTTGAAGAACTTGTGCCTCCGATTCGTAAGCACACTTATGCTCCTGATATCAACCCCTCCAATCTTATCCATGAGGAAGTAGTATTTCAAGCTTTAACTGGAATCGATTGGTCGACGATTGATTTCTAGCATCTGGGGAGGGATGAAGAAGTGCCCACACCAACTGACCCTCAACCATCAAACCGTCCAGACAAAGCGTCCTAAGCCGGTCACCAGTTTACTTGCTACTGTGTGCCGACCTTGTGAAAAACAATTATGCCATTGGAGCCGCTTTGAAATCTTCTTGTAATAAGATAGCCAAAACTCCGTTATTTGCCATGCCATCGAGCATGTTTTGTAATGCCTCATGACGACTTTTGCCACCTTTTGAGATATATTTATACACAACCCATGATGAATTGTGTTCCTGGGTACAACAACGCAAAAGTAGCTAGCGGTTTACCACTAGACGGGTCATAATGTCCAGGAAGTGTATAAGACATAGATGAGATAATCGAAGTGTTTGTAGAAAAAGCAATATACATAACATACCTCATTGGCTGACCAACGGTGTACATGGAAAAGGTGTTAATACCAGTCCGGAACGTTGATAACCCCATCTTTGTAATGCCGGTCTATATACTAAACCGGACCGGGATAACTACCGGGTTTTCTTTATAACACTGGCGATTTAGTCAAACCAGACTGGGTCAATAAACACCGGCTTATAATTGATGATGTGCCGACAACTTGTAGTTGAAAAGCAAGCCGGGTCAAGGACGCCGGTTTATCAAAAAATACTTATGAACTTCAACAAATAAAACTCAAAAAGGAAAATATGCAAGGCTTTTTACGAGCTGCCAGGCTCCAAATCGAGGCTTTTCATGGGCTGCCAGGCCTCTGAGTTAAACCATTTAACAAAGCCTTTTAAGATGGGCCTCCAATTAACCAATCATCGTTTTAACTTTGACAAGTTCAGGGTCTATAAAATATTGACATGTCAAACGTTTGATGGGTCATACCAGGATTACCTGGACAGGAGTGGCTTACTTGATGAAGGCAGGTTAACCCGGGTTTTTAGGTGAATACACCAGGCTTCCAAGCCGTGGCTTGATAGCCAATTAAAAGGGTCCTTTCAAACTCTTTGTTGCTTTGCAAAAAGAGGCCCCAAGTAACTTTGTGAGGTGTGCTCAGTGTGTGCCCATGTTTGAGTCTGTGCTTTGTGCAACACTCTCTTTGGCTCCACATATTTTTCTTTTGTGGCCTAAATGCCTATCAAGAGGTGTAGCTATGGTGTGATAACAACCAAGCCCCCTAGTGATATCCCTTCGTGGTTTCAAAACCGATCAAGAGGTGTAGCTGTAGTTCAAATATGACCAAGCCCCCTAGTGATTTTCTTTATATCCGTGCAACTGCTAAGACCGGATTAATAAAAACTCCGCTTTGTCAGTTAACTTGTATAACACACACAAGATGTAAAAAGAACAGATACCCCGCTTATAACGGAGGCTCCGGTTTATTATATGATATATACACTATCATAAATATGTACAGATAAAGAGCCTATGGCTTCAAGTATAGTAAGGCCGAAGGAGAGCTATGTTCCATGGCCGCTTGGTCTCCTCCTCCGATTGACGTGAGTCTTTATGCTCTCGAACATCAATGAGGTAGTAAGACCCATTGTGCAGATTTTTGCTGACCATAAAGGGTCCTTCCCAAGGTGGGGATAACTTGTGCATATCAGTCTGATCCTGGATGAGCCGGAGCACCAAATCGCATTCTTGAAAGGTTCTGGTTTTAACCCGGCAGCTGTGATAACGTCGGAGATCTTGTTGATAAATCGCCGATCGTGCTGCTGCAAGATCACGCTCTTCATCCAATAGGTCCAGAGAATCCTGACGTGCCTTCTCATTATCAGCTTCAACATAAGCTGTCACACGGGGCGAGTCGTGACAGATGTCACTAGGAAGAACGGCCTCCGCTCCATAGACCATGAAGAAAGGTGTGTAACCCGTAGAACTATTGGGTGTGGTTTGATGCTCCATAACACAGAAGGTAGCTCCTCAACCCAACAACCCGGTGTCCGCTTTAAGGGAACCATAAGCCTGGGTTTGATACCCCGTAGAATTTCTTGATTTTCCCTCTCTGCTTGACCATTAGATTGGGGGTGAGCCGTCGACGCTAGATCGAGCCGGATGTGCTCGTGTTGACAAAAAATTCTTCCATCTCCCCCTTTGACAAGTTAGTACCATTATCTGTTATAATGCTGTGTGGAAAACCAAACCGGAATATCACCTTCTTGATGAATTGAACCGCCGTGGCTGCATCACACTTGCTGACTGGCTCTGCCTCCACCCATTTGGTGAATTTATCAACTGCTACTAATAGGTGGGTCTTTTTGTCCTTAGATTGCTTGAAGGGTGCAACCATATCAAGCCCCCAAGTTGCAAACTGCCACATAATTGGAATCATCCGCAACTCGTGAGCCAGAACGTGCGCACGGCGGGCGAATTTTTGACACCCGTCAGATCTCTTGACTAAATCTTCCGCATCAGCATGCACCGTCAACCAGTAAAAACCGTGGCAAAAAGTTTTAGCAACCAAAGACTTTGAACCGGCGTGGTGACAGCAGTCCCCTTCATGGATTTCTCGCAAAATCTCACAACCTTCTTGAGGAGAAACACAACGCAGAATTGCTCCTGAAACGCTGCAGCGATGTAACTCCCCGTTGAGTATGGTCATGGACTTGGAACGCCGGATTATCTGTCGGGCCAACGTTTCATCATCTGGTAACTCGCCCCAGTTCATGTAAGCCAGATATGGGATTGTCCAATCCGGTATGGCATGCAGAGCTGCCACCAACTGAGCCTCCGGATCAGGAATAGCCAAATCTTCTTCGGTTGGCACCTTGACTGACGGGTTATGCAACACATCAAGAAAGACATTGGGCGGGACCGGTTTACGCTGGGAACCAAGACGACATAAAGCGTTTGCTGCTTCATTCTTCCGCCGGTCTATATGGTCCACCTGATAACCCTTAAAGTGACCAGCCACTGTGTCCACCTCTCGCCGATATGCAGCCATGAGTGGGTCCTTAGAATCCCAGGTGCCAGACACCTGCTGAGCCACTAGATCTGAATCGCCAAAGCACTTAACCCGGCTCAAATTCATCTCCTTAGCCATCCGAAGACCGTGGAGCAAAGACTCATATTCAGCTGCATTGTTAGTACAAGGGAACAATAAACGGAGGACATAACAAAACTTGTCACCTCGTGGGGAAGTTAGTATGACTCCAGCCCCGAGCCCTCCAACTGTCTGGACCCATCAAAATGAATAGTCCAATATGTATTATCTGGTTTCTCTTCAGGTGCCTGTAACTCCGTCCAATCATTAATGAAGTCCACGAGTGCCTGGGATTTGATCGCTGTGCGGGGTATATATTTGAGCCCATGAGGTCCAAGCTCAATAGCCCACTTGGCAATCCGGCCAGTTGCTTCTCTGTTTTGAATGATATCGCCCAGAGGAGCTGAACGGACCACTGTGATGGGATGGACCTGGAAATAATGTTTAAGCTTCCGGCTTGCCATAAATACTCCATACACCAGCTTTTGCCAATGCGGATACCTCTGCTTTAACTCAATGAGCACCTCGCTGATATAATAAACCGGCCATTGAACCGGATATTCCTTGCCAAGCTCCTTGTGCTCTACCACAATGGCTACGCTAACAGCACGGGCATTAGCAGCCACATATAGTAATAACGGCTCTTTATCGATTGGCGCTGCAAGCACGGGCGGTTCAGCTAGCTGCCTCTTCAAATCCTCGAACACTTTATCAGCTGCCTTGCTCCAGACAAAGTTATCTGTTTTCTTGAGCATCTAATATAAGGGGATGGCCTTCTCTCCAAGGCAACTGATAAACCGGCTCAAGGCTGTAATCCGGCCGGCCAGACGTTGAACATCATTGATACACGCCGGTTTAGCCAAGGATGTAATTGCTGTAATTTTTTTCGGATTAGCCTCAATGCCTCAGTTTGACCCCAGAAAACCCAAGAGCTTGCCTGCCGGGACACCAAAGACACACTTCTCCGGATTGAGCATCATCTTGTAAATCCGGAGATTGTCAAAGGTTTCTCTCAAATCATCTATCAATGTCTCCTCCTTTCTGGACTTTACCACAATATCATCCACATATGCATGAACATTGTGCCTAATTTGCTTATGAAGGCAATTCTGAACACATATCTGGTAAGTTGCCTGGGAACTCTTGAGTCCAAAAGGCATGGAAACATAGCAGAAGGCTCCAAAGGGAGTTATGAAAGCTGTCTTCTCCTGGTCCTTAACTGCCATCTTGATCTGATGATAACCAGAATACGCATCCAGAAAACACAAACGGTCACAACCTGCCGTTGCATCAATTATCTGATCAATGCGAGGGAGAGCAAAGGGGTCTGCAGGGCAAGCTTTGTTTAAATCTGTGTAATCCACACACATACGCCAAGTGCCGTTTTTCTTAAGAACCAGCACCAGATTAGCCAACCACTCTGGATGAAAGACCTCTACAATAAACCCTGCGGCCAACAGACGGGCTACCTCTTCACCAATAGCCTTACGCCTTTCTTCATTGAAGCGGCGGAGAAACTACCGGACTGGTTTAAACTTAGGATCAATGTTAAGTGTGTACTCAGCGAGTTCCCTCGGTCCCTCGGTACACCTGGCATGTCATAAGGTTTCCATGCAAAGATGTCCCGATTCTCACGGATGAACTCGATGAGCGCGCTTTCCTATTTGGGATCCAGGTTAGCGCTGATGCTGAACTGTTGAATCGCCAGGAACAAAGTCAACCATCTTAGTATCTGTGGCCGATTTAAACTTCAATGCCGGATCGTGTTCCATAGTTGGCTTTTTCAAAGAAGTCATGTCCGCGGATCAACTTGCTCCTTATAGAATTTCAGCTCCTCCATGGCACAAACCGACTCAGCATAAGCCGCATCACCTTCCTCACATTCCAAAGCGATCTTTCTGCTTCCATGTACTGTGATAGTCCCCTTATGACCTGGCATTTTAAGCTGTAAATAAACATAACATTGCCTTGCCATGAATTTAGCATAAGCCGACCACCCAAACAAGGCATGGTACGGACTTTTGATTTTTACCACCTCAAACATCAATGTTTCTGACCTTGAATCATAATCATCTCCAAAAGCCACCTCTAAGGCTATCTTGCCAACAGGATATGCAGACTTACCGGGCACTACACCATGAAAAACGGTATTTGACGGTTTAAGATTCTTATCTGTCAACCCCATACGACGGAATGTGTCATAATACAGAATGTTGATACTGCTTCTGCCATCCATGAGCACTTTAGTAAACTTGTATCCCCCGACTTGCGGGGCTACCACCAGGGCCAAGTGTCCCGGATTATCAACCCGAGGTGGGTGATCCTCCCTACTCCACAAAATGGGTTGCTCAGACCAGCGTAAGTACTGAGGCACTGCCGGTTCAATAGAGTTTACTGCCCTTTGGTGAAGTTTCTGATCACGCTTACACAAACTAGTGGTGAAAACATGATATTGCCCGCTATTTAGCTGCTTGGGATTGCTCTGGTAACCCAACTGCTGCTGTTGCTGCTGATTCCCCTGATGGTTGTAGCCTCCCTGGTAGCTTTGGTGCCCTTGATTGATGTGTCCGGTTTGGTTGCCTTGAAACCCTGAACCAAAACCACCACCTCCGTAACCCGACCCGTGGAAACCACCTCCTGAACCGCCGGGTGGGCCATTATCATACTGGAACATATTGGAATTCTTGAAATCCCGCATGATATAACAGTCCTTCCAAAGATGCGATGTTGGCTTCTCCTTTGACCCATGCTTTGGACATGGCTGATTTAACAGGCGCTCCAAATTGGGGCCTGAACCTCCTCCCCTCTGGGGCTGCTTGCCCTTACGGCGTTGGCCATTCTCCTGAGCATTGGTGTTAGCAACAAAGTCCAAGCTGCTGTCGGCCTTGCGCTTACCGCTGTTCCCATGGCCTGCCGGATTAGGCTGCTGACCCTTGGCGTTGCCGTTCTTTTTCCCTTTCTCCGGTTTGTCCTCCTCTGAATCCGGGTCCTTGGTATTATCTGACTCGGCGTATTTAACCAAAGCGGCCATGAGCATTGACATATCGTTGCAGTGACATTTGATCCTTCCTAATTTCTGTTTGAGTGGCTTGAAACGGAAATTGCCCTCTAATGTTAATACTATGGTGTCTGCATTGATACGATCTGATGAGTGCAAAATCACTGAGACCCGTTTAACCCAATGGGTCGTGGACTCCCCTTCCTCTTGGACACAAGCGGCCAGATCCACGATTGAGATTGGCTGCTTACAAGTATCTTTGAAATTCTGGATAAACCGGTGCTTCAATTCGGCCCATGATCCGACAGAGTTAGTTGGCAAGCTCTTCAACCAAGTACGAGCTGTTCCTTCCAACATCATGGTGAAATATTTAGCACACACTGCCTCATCCACATCTAACATCTCCATTGCCATCTCATAGCTCTCCACCCACGCCTCGGGTTGCAAATCAGCGGTGTAATTTGGTACCTTACGAGGTCCCTTGAAGTCCTTGGGCAGTCTCACATTACGGAAAGCAGGGGTGAGACACGGCACCCCTAAGGAACTGAACACCACACCTGGCTCTACTGAAGTCGTAGGGTGAACCGGAGTATGTTGTCGTGCTCCGTGTCGAGCTGCCAACTCGGCCTCTCGACGTGCGCGGCCGTGGTCCACAACATCCTGCGCATTAGCGCCTCCCCCTGCCGGGTTGTTTCCTCGCGGTGAATTTCGGCGACGTGCACTGCTGGACATAGCCGGTTCGTCCTCCACGTGTCTGCTATAGCTCCGGCTTGGATGGGGAGTGGAATGAATCCTCTCACGACTGTGTGAATATGCCTGCTGTTGATTTAGTGTTGTTTGAAGGAGATACCTGGCCCGACGTGCTTCCACCGCAACGGGTGACTCGCCGTCGATTGGGAGGGCTGCCAGGCGTGAAGCGGCGGCCACAATATTGTTCAACGGGTTGGAATAATGACCGGGAGGTGTTGGTACATACTTGTGGCACAACGTTGTTCTGGCGAGGCGGGTCCATCGTGCGTGGTTGAACCGGCGCTCCTGTTCCCGGTGCCTCCGCCCGGTTTAGTATGGGTTGGTTACCAGCTCCTGCTCCTGGTGTGTTGAAGAGATTCTGCGGCTCATAAACCGATGGGAGACGCGATCGGTACCTTCTTCTCATGACTTCCTCTAAAGCATTATGATCCAGCCTAATCCGGTAGGCCTGTGCTTCCAATTCAGCAAGCTCTGTAGCCATCCTAGCGTTCTCTGTCTCCAGGTCCGCTTTAGCCTGAGCTATCTAATCTTTCACTTTTGCAATCCACCTCTGGCTGCTGCATCCACCTCTGCGGCCATCAAAGTTGCCAAAGCGTCGAACAAATCAGACAGGACTTGGGCTGGAGGCGGCGCAGAGCTTCCTGCCCCTGCCGGTGTAGCCGTTGTTGAACCAGAGAGTATTGCTGTGGCGGTCGATGAATGAGGCGCTGATTGTGTTCCGGCCATGAAGATGGCAGCCCGGTTTGGCAGATCAGGGGAATCCGGAATACTGTTGCCCTCGGATCCTCCATCAATCCGGCTGTCCTGCAACTGATAAAGCGATTCGGTCTCTCCAGAAGACTCATCATCAGAACAAACCACGGTCTCTCCATCGGACACCGGCCCATCCTCGTATCTCGATCCATGGATGACACCTATGAAAACATGCCTTGCCTCGGGCTGAATCGGCGAAGAACTTGCACGCCGAGCCGTTTCGATGATGTCGGTGCAGATGTCCGGCTCAGGGGCCGGTTCACCGATCTTGCCGATGAAGACGTGAATCCCACCGAAGGGGACCCGATACCCGTACTCGATTGAATCAGCCTCGGGACCCCATCCTGCATTGTCGATGTAGAGCTTGCCGCGATGATTCTTCGTCATCTGGCCCACAGCGTATCCCTTAAGTCCATCAAAGCTGCCCATCAAGAACTCAAAACCATCGTGCGATAGCCCCACGGTGGGCGCCAACTGTCGTGGGTTTGTCACGGCAGATGTCCTTATGAAAGGACTTAGTCGTGGAGCCATCGCTATGGGTTAGCTCAAAGGGGTTAAATCAGACAAGGGGACACGGGGATTTTATACTAGTTCGGCCCCTTCAAGGAAGGTAAAAGCCTACGTCTAGTTGTGATTGGTATTGCTAGGGTTTCGAAGGCCAGGGAGCGAATCTGCTTTGTCTGGCTCTCGAGTTGTTGTCTGTCCCTAAACCGCGGCCGGGTCGTCCCTTTATATACATAGGTTGACGCCCGCCGGGCTACAGAGTCCCGAAGCCGGAGCATAAACGTATCCGGTTCGGTCTCTATCCTTCCTATCTTATAATACAAGTTACATGACTAGGTCGGTTTACATTTACATGCTTTAAACCGCCTTTGGGCCTTGGGCCTTCGTGAAGCGCCATCATCCTTGCATCTTCATGGGATTCTAATCTTCAAGGAGTTAACCCGGCTACATAAGGCCGGTTTACCTCCAGTAGTAATATCCCCAACAGGTCTCATACCTCTCGACATGGGCATGAGTCTGAAATACCAATTTCAACTCTTGGAACATCTTATATGCTCCATGGCGTTCAAAACATTTTTGAAGTCCCGGTTCTAAGCCGTAAAGCATGGTGCACTAAACTGTCAAGTAGTCATCATACCGAGCTTGTCAAATGTTCATAACATCTGCATCTGCTCATGCATTAGGTCTCTCACCTCCAGCAGCGGGGGCTCCTCTTCTGGGTGGAGCACGGGCGACGACGCGGACGATGAGCCACCACGCCGCCGGGCTCGGACCGGGGAGGGCGACGAGTTGCATCACCGACGCACCCCAAAATACAACGCTATAGACTTCAATGCTGTAGAGTAGATGTTTTGTTCCTAATTTTTCTGGACGAAACCTCCGCTCCGACCCAACGATACAATGACTTTTTTCTGAGGAAGTGGTATCTCTTAGGATCCACTCCAGCATCAAGAAATTGGTTAATTGGTAAATATACATGAATTTGGTCAAATCTGCCGAATCGCTCATGTTATGATCTTCTACATCCTAGGTCTCTATGTTCCGTCATCCTGCTAATGTTCTTCATGTAGCATTCAGATCAAATGACTCTATGAAATTACGTCGATACTTCCACATATTATGGGTAACATAGGAGAAATCCCTATTTCCCCATGGCTGTGCCTAAGGGCATATCGGTTGAAGTAGATTCTTTTTTCTCTCATGAAGCAGGAGGAAGACTCCGACTGAGCTCGGGCGCTACTAGAGCCGGGCCTTAGGAGCCACTTTAGTTGTGCGGCTTGCTTTTTCTTTTTTCTTTACTCCTACATCGAAAAAAGTAGAGGGCCCTGTTATTGGGGAACGTAGCATGCAATTTCAAAAAAAATCCTACGCTCACGCAAGATCTATCTATGAGATGCATATCAACGAGAGGGGGAGAGTGTGTCCATGTACCCTCATAGACCAAAAGCGGAAGCGTTTGACAACGCGGTTGATGTAGTCGAACTTCTTCTCGTTCCGACCGATCAAGCACCGAATGTATGGCACCTCCGAGTTCTGCACACGTTCAACTCGATGACGTCCCTCAACTCTTGATCTAGCAAAGTATCGACGGAGAGTTCCGTTAGCACAATGACATGGTGATGGTGATGGTGAAGTGGTCCGCACAGGGCTTCACCTAAGCACTACGTGAATATGACTGGAGGCGTAATCTGTGGAGGGAGCCGCCGCACACGGCTAACAATGTTTGTTGTGTGTTCTAGCGGTACTCCCCTCATATATATAGGTTGGAGGGGAGGAGAGGCAGCCAAGGGGGTGCCCCAAGTAGGAGGAATCCTACTTGGGTGCCTCCCAATTCAGCCTCCCCCCTTTGGTATTCCTATTCGGAGGGGGGAAGGACAGAGGGGAGAGGGGAAAGGAAGGGGAATCCTATTCCCTCTATTTCTTTTCATCCTTCCCTTTTCCATTCTCTACATAGGCCGGGTCATATGGGGGCGCACCAGCCCACTAGGGGCTGGTCTGTCCCGCCCTTGGCCCAATAAGGCTCATATCTTTGCCAGGGGGTGCCCAAAACCCCTTCCAGTGACCCGATACATACCCGGTACCCCCGGAACACTTTCGGTGTCCGAATACTATCGTCCTATATATGAATCTTTACCTCTCGACCATTTGGAGACTCCTCGTCGTGTCCGTGATCTCACCCGGGACTCCGAACAACATTTGGTCACCAAATCACATAACTCATATAATACAAAATCGTCATCGAACATTAAGCGTGCGGACCCTACGGGTTCGAGAACTATGTAGAATGACCGAGACACCTCTCCGGTCAATAACCAACAACAGAACCTGGATGCTCATATTGGTTCCTACATATTCTACGAAGATCTTTATCGGTCATACCGCAATGACAACATATGTAGTTCCCTTTGTCATCGATATGTTACTTGCCTGAGTTTTGATCGTCGGTATCTTCATACCTAGTTCAATCTCGTTACCGGCAAGTCTCTTTCCTCTGTAATGCAACATCCCGTAACTAAATCATTAGTCACATTGCTTGCAAGGCTTATTATGATGTGCATTATTGAGAGGGCCCAAAGATACCTCTCCGATACTCGGATGACAAATCCTAATATCGATCTATGTCAACCCAACAAACACCTTCGGAGACACCTGTAGAGCATCTTTATAATCACCTAGTTACGTTGTGACGTTTGATAGCACACAAGGTGTTCCTCCGGTATTCGCGAGTTGCACAATCTCATAGTCAAAGGAATATGTATAAGTCATGAAGAAAGCAATAGCAATAAAAACTTAACGATCATTATGCTAAGCTAACAGATGGGTCTTGTCCATCACATCATTCTCCTAATGATGTGATCTCGTTCATCAAATGACAACACATGTCTATGGTTAGGAAACTTAACCATCTTTGATTAACGAGCTAGTCTAGTAGAGGCTTACTAGGGACAATGTGTTTTGTCTATGTATCCACACATGTATCAAGTTTCCGGTTAATACAATTCTAGCATGAATAATAAACATTTATCATGATATAAGGAAATATAAAATAATAACTTTATTATTGCCTCTAGGGCATATTTCCTTTACCCATTGGGGCGTGTAATGAACCATGGCGCTCATGCCACTATGCTATGCTTGCTATTTTGATATTATGTCATGATATACATGCTGCTTCTGGGCGTGGTTAGGGTGACTTAGCTCAACGTGCTCGCGGTAGACTTCCATTCTACGAGGGCATGCCCTTTCAGGGGCGTCTTCCAGGGGCTTCCTTCTTGAGAACTCGAGGAAAGTTGGGCCTCCGAAGGCATCCTGTGGCTGCATGGTTAGAAAACCTCATGAGGCACCATACCTCGTGCCAGCCCCCGAGCTTAGGTTGGTTGTGGCCAGTACGCCATGTCGCGATGCCCAGAAGCACGGGCTAGAGAGGGCATGCATGCCCGTGAGCTCGTTTGACGCCGTACCGCGAGGATTAAGGTGCCAAAGCTGGGGCAACGAGGTTTTGGCAAGGTGTGGTCGTGGGCGAGCC
This sequence comes from Triticum urartu, assembly GCF_056163025.1. Classification (NCBI taxonomy): domain Eukaryota; kingdom Viridiplantae; phylum Streptophyta; class Magnoliopsida; order Poales; family Poaceae; genus Triticum; species Triticum urartu. Next base: position 508,400,373 of record NC_141876.1, on the reverse strand, counting down.
CAGGCGCGCACACACCGTACCAAGACCCCACGCGCGGGTCGTGTGAGGAAGAGCGACGGGAAACTGCCACTCTTCCTAAGGCAAGACTGGAAAGGGCGAACACTGTCGGGAGAGAAAAAAGAGAGAACATTTCCAATCCTTATGAACGAAAGACACGAAAGCTCCAAATTTCATTCAAGAAGTCGAAAACTAGCTACAGAAAGCAAGCAAAAGAACAGTCACGTCTGTCACCTAGACTAGTCTTCTTGTCTTCCCACTAGCACGAAGCATGGGGCCTCCACTAGGACATGTGTGGGAGCCCCCATGAGGACCAAGGGCGGTACTCAGGAGACTCCGAGGCATGTGCAACCCCAACACTCATTATTATGTGAGAGTGTCACGAGTGGAGATCTTCACAGGCGCGGGGCCTTGGTCATGGGTAGAACTTCCAGAGATGTTGGATGTTCCAGGCGTTCTGGATGGGGATCCCATCCTGCGTCTCCAGGTGCGCGTTGCTAGGCCTAGAGACACGGGCGATCCTGAACGGGCCCTCCCACATGGGTGAGAGCTTATGCAGCCCCTCCCTGGAGAGCACCCGCCTCAGGATGAGATCACCCACCTTGAGCATCCTGGAGCGGACGCTGTGGCAGTGATACCGCTGTAGTGCCTGCTGGTACCTCGTTGCACGGAGCAAGGCTTGGCAACGGCGTTCCTCCCCCAGCATGAGGTCCATCCCCCGCGAGGCATCCTGGCGTGCCCCGTCAAACGCCAAGACCCGCGTGGAGCGATGCCTGACCTCGTGAGGGAGGACCACTTCGGCTCCATAGATGAGGAAGAACGGAGTCTCGCCCGTTGGCTTGGTCACGGTGGTGTGGATGCACCACAACACGGACTGGAGCTCATCAAGCCAGCCCCTACTGCAGGCCTCGAGCTTCTTCTTGAAGGTCCTTGCCTTGAGGCCTCTCAGGACCTTGATACGTCTCCAACATATCTATAATTTTTTTATTCCATGCCATTATATTATGTGTTTTGGATGTTTATGGGCTTTATTATACACTTTTATATTATTTTTGGGACTAACCTATTAACCTAGAGCCCAGTACCAGTTTCTGGTTTTTCCTTGTTTTAGAGTATCGCAGAAAAGGAAAATCAAACAGAGTCCAATTGACCTGAAACTTCACGGAACTTATTTTTGGAAGGAAAGCAACACGGGAGACTTGGAGTCCACGTAAGGGAAGCAACGAGGAAGCCACGAGGTAGGGGCGCGCCCACTCCCTGGGCGCGCCCTCCACCCTCGTGGGCCCCTCATGGCCCCACTAACGTACTTCTTCCGCCTATATATCTCCATATACCCTAAAACGATCAGGGAGCACAATAGATCGGGACTTCCGCCGCCAGAAGCCGCCGTAGCCACCGAAAACCAATCTAGACCCATTCCGGCACCCTGCCGGAGGGGGGAATCCCTCTCCGGTGGCCATCTTCATCACCCGGTGCTCTCCATGACGAGGAGGGAGTAGTTCACCCTCGGGGCTGAGGGTATGTACCGGTAGCTATGTGTTTGATCTCTCTCTCTCTCTCTCTCTCGTGTTCTTGATTTGGCACGATCTTGATGTATCGCGAGCTTTGCTATTATAGTTGGATCTTATGATGTTTCTCCCCCTCTACTCTCTTGTAATGGATTGAGTTTCCCCTTTGAAGTTATCTTATCGGATTGAGTCTTTAAAGATTTGAGAACACTTGATGTATGTCTTGCCGTGCGTATTTGTGGTGACAATGGGATATCACGTGATTCACTTGATGTATGTTTTGGTGATCAACTTGCGGGTTCCACCCATGAACCTATGCATAGGGGTTGGCACACGTTTTCGTCGTGATTCTCCGGTAGGAACTTTGGGGCACTCTTTGAGGTTCTATGTGTTGGTTGAATAGATGAATCTGAGATTGTGTGATGCATATCGTATAATCATACCCACGGATACTTGAGGTGACATTGGAGTATCTAGGTGACATTAGGGTTTTGGTTGATTTGTGTCTTAAGGTGTTATTCTACTAGGAACTCTAGGGCTGTTTGTGACACTTATAGGAATAGCCCAACAGATTGATTGGAAAGAATAACTTTGAGGTGGTTTCGTACCCTACCATAATCTCTTCATTTGTTCTCCGCTATTAGTGACTTCGGAGTGACTCTTTGTTGCATGTTGCGGGATAGTTATCTGATCCAATTATGTTATTATTGTTGAGAGAACTTGCAATTATGTTATTACTTGGAGCTATATTTTTATTCGCCACATGATATGTGTTTTGCTTGGAGCGTTATTTTATTTTATTTTTTTGCTTGCTGTTTGAATAAAATACCAAGATCTTAAATTATTAAATGTTAGAGAGTCTTCACATAGTTGCATAATTATTCGACTACTCATTGATCTTCACATATATCTTTCGGAGTAGTTTGTCATTTGCTCTAGTGCTTCACTTATATCCTTTTAGAGCACGATGGCGGTTTTGTTTTATAGAAATAGATGAACTCTCAGGCTTCACTTATATTATTTTTATAGTCTTAAATAGCATGGTAATTTTCTTAAATAATCCTAATATGTTGGGCATCCAAGTATAGTAAAAAACTTTCTTATGAGTGTGTTGAATACTAAGAGAAGTTTGATGCTTGATGATTGTTTTGAGATGTGGAGGTAATAATATCAATGTCATGCTAGTTGAGTAGTTGTGAATTTGAGGAATACTTATGTTGAAGTTTGCAAGTCCCGTAGCATGCACGTATGGTAAATGTAGTGTAACAAATTTGAAACATGAGGTGTTATTTGATTGTTTTCCTTATGAGTGGCGGTCGGGGACGAGCGATGGTCTTTTCCTACCAATCTATCCCCCTAGGAGCATGCGCGTAGTGCTTGGTTTTTGATGACTTGTAGATTTTTGCAATAAGTATGTGAGTTCTTTATGACTAATGTTGAGTCCATGGATTATACGCACTCTCACCCTTCCATCATTGCTAGCCTCTTCGGTACCGTGCATTGCCCTTTCTCATATTGAGAGTTGGTGCAAACTTCGCCGGTGCATCCAAACCCCGTGATATGATATGCTCTTTCACACATAAACCTCCTTATATCTTCGTCAAAACATCCACCATACCTACATATTGTGGCATTTCCATAGCCATTCCGAGATATATTGCCATGCAACTTTCCACCGTTCCGTTTATTATGACACGCATCATCATTGTCATATTGCTTTGCATGATCATGTAGTTGACATCGTATTCGTGGCAAAGCCACCATTCATAATTCTTTCATACATGTCACTCTTGGTTCATTGCACATCCCGGTACACTGCCGGAGGCATTCATATAGAGTCATACTTTGTTCTAGTATTGAGTTGTAATCTTTGAGTTGTAAATAAATAGAAGTGTGATGATCATCATTAATAGAGCATTGTCCCAAAAAAGGCCAAAAAAAGAAAGACCAAATTAAAAATAAAGGCCAAATAAAAAAAGGGGGGTAATGCTACTATCCTTTTTCCACACTTGTGCTTCAAAGTAGCACCATGATCTTTATGATAGAGAGTCTCTTGTTTTGTCACTTTCATATACTAGTGGGAATTTTTCATTATAGAACTTGGCTTGTATATTCCAAAAATGGGCCTCCTCAAGTGCCCTAGGTCTTCGTGAGCAAGCAAATTGGATGCACACCCACTTAGTTTCTTTTGTTGAGCTTTCATACATTTATAGCTCTAGTGCATCCGTTGCATGGCAATCCCTACTCCTTGCATTAACATCAATCGATGGGAATCTCCATAGCCCATTGATTAGCCTCGTTGATGTGAGACTTTCTCCTTTTTTTCTTCTCCACATAACCCCCATCATCATATTCTATTCCACCCATAGTGCTATATCCATGGCTCGCGCTCATGTATTGCGTGAAGGTTTATAAAGTTTGAGATTACTAAAGTATGAAACAATTGCTTGGCTTGTCCTCGGGGTTGTGCATGATGAGAGCATTCTGGTGTGACAAAAATGGAGCATGACTAAACTATATGATTTTGTAGGGATGAACTTTCTTTGGGCATGTTATTTTGAGAACACATGATTGCTTAGTTAGTATGCTTGAAGTATTATTGTTTCTATGTCAATATTAAACTTTTGTGTTGAATCTTATGGATCTGAATATTCATACCACAATTAAGAAGAACTACATTGAAATTATGCCAAGTAGCATTCCACATCAAAAATTCTGTTTTTATCATTTACCTACTCGAGGACGAGCAGGAATTAAGCTTGGGGATGATGATACGTCTCCAACGTATCGATAGTTTTTGATTGTTCCATGCCATTATATTATGTGTTTTGGATGTTTATGGGCTTTATTATACACTTTTATATTATTTTTGGGACTAACCTATTAACCCAGAGCCCAGTGCTAGTTTCTGTTTTTTCCTTGTTTTAGAGTATCACAGAAAAGGAAAGTCAAACAGAGTCCAATTGAACTGAACCTTCACGGAACTTATTTTTGGAAGGAAAGCAACACGGGAGACTTGGAGTCCACGTAAGGGAAGCAACGAGGAAGCCACGAGGCAGGGGGGTGCGCCCACCCCCCTGGGCGCGCCCTCAACACGGGAGACTTGGAGTCCACGTAAGGGAAGCAACGAGGAAGCCACGAGGCAGGGGGTGCGCCCACCCCCCTGGGCGCGCCCTCCACCCTCGTGGGCCCCTCGTGGCCCCCCTGATGTACTTCTTTCTCCTATATATCTCCATATACCCTAAAACAATCAGGGAGCACAATAGATCGGGAGTTCCGCCGCCAGAAGCCCCCGTAGCCACCGAAAACCAATCTAGACCCGTTCCGGCACCCTGCCGGAGGGGGGAATCCCTCTCCGGTGGCCATCTTCATCACCCGGTGCTCTGCATGACGAGGAGGGAGTAGTTCTCCCTCGGGGCTGAGGGTATGTACCAGTAGCTATGTGTTTGATCTCTCTCTCTCTCTCGTGTTCTTGATTTGGCACGGTCTTGATGTATCGCGAGCTTTGCTATTATAGTTGGATCTTATGATGTTTCTCCCCCTCTACTCTCTTGTAATGGATTGAGTTTCCCCTCTGAAGTTATCTTATCGGATTGAGTCTTTAAAGATTTGAGAACACTTGATGTATGTCTTGCCGTGCGTATCTGTGGTGACAATGGGATATCACGTGATTCACTTGATGTATGTTTTGATGATCAACTTGCGGGTTCCGCCCATGAACCTATGCATAGGGGTTGGCACACGTTTTCGTCGTGATTCTCCGGTAGGAACTTTGGGGCACTCTTTGAGGTTCTATGTGTTGGTTGAATAGATGAATCTAAGATTGTGTGATGCATATCGTATAATCATACCCACGGATACTTGAGGTGACATTGGAGTATCTAGGTGACATTAGGGTTTTGGTTGATTTGTGTCTTAAGGTGTTATTCTACTAGGAACTCTAGGGCTGTTTGTGACACTTATAGGAATAGCCCAACAGATTGATTGGAAAGAATAACTTTGAGGTGGTTTCGTACCCTACCATAATCTCTTCGTTTGTTCTCCGCTATTAGTGACTTTGGAGTGACTCTTTGTTGCATGTTGCGGGATAGTTATCCGATCCAATTATGTTATTATTGTTGAGAGAACTTGCACTAGTGAAAGTATGAACCCTAGGCCTTGTTTCAACACATTGCAATACCGTTTGTGCTCACTTTTATCATTAGTTACCTTGCTGTTTTTATATTTTCAGATTACAAAGACTTATATCTACTATCCATATACCACTTGTATCACCATCTCTTCGCCGAACTAGTGCACCTATACAATTTACCATTGTATTGGGTGTGTTGGGGACACAAGAGACTCTTTGTTATTTGGTTGCAGGGTTGCTTGAGAGAGACCATCTTTATCATACCCCTCCTACGGATTGATAAACCTTAGGTCATCCATTTGAGGGAAATTTGCTACTGTCCTACAAACCTCTGCACTTGGAGGCCCAACAACGTCTACAAGAAGAAGGTTGTGTAGTAGACATCAGACCTCTGCGTTGGCGCTCAGCTTGGCCGTTGCTCCTTGGGTGTGCCACCGAAGCGTACCATATCTGTGTTCCAAGGTTAGCACAATATGTTTTGAAAAGGTTGATGGTGAACTATGAGCCATTATCAGTGATGATGCGGTTAGGAACCCTGAAGCGGCTCACGAGGCCCTTTATGAACTTGCCGGCCGGGATGGTGCAAACGGCCTTCACCTCCGCCCACTTGGTGAACTTGTCGATGGCGATGTAGAGGTAGTGGTAGCCCCTGGGCGCTCGAGGGAACAGGCCCAAGATGTCCAACCCCGAGACAGCAAATGGCCATGAGAGCGGAATGGTCTGGAGGCCCTAAGCGGGCTGGTGGATCTGCTTAGCATGGAACTGACAGGCCTCACACGATCTTACCAACTTGGTGGCGTCATTGAGTACCGTGGGCCAGTAGAATCCGTTGTGGAACGCCTTGCCCACGAGGGTATGCGACGAGGAGTGATGCCCGCAATCCCCGCCGTGAATGTCGGCCAACAGCTCGCATACCTTCTCCCTGGAGATGCGTCATAGAGAAACATCATTCGGGCGCTTTTGGTAGAGCTCACCATCTCGGATGCAGTATGCAGTGGCCTGGCGTACCACACACTCTGCATCCTCCTCCTTCTCCGGCAGGGTGCCCTGGAGCAGGTTTGCCTTGAACTCCTTGGACCAGCACCCCTCCTGAGGCTCGAGTGCAAGTAGCAGGCGGGCCCCTGAGGTTGGGCCGCAGGCTAGTGCGCCTGAGAGTGGCTCCAGGGGGAGCTCCTCCCGAGGCGATGCGGGCCCCGCATCAGGGGGAGCTGCTGACGGCCTGAAGAGTTGCTCCTCAAAGATGCCAGGCTCCTGAGGCTGGTGCCAGGACGCCCTCTCGGCGACGTCATTCGCCTCCTTGTTCGTGCCGCGCAGCACGTGCTACAATTCCAAGCCTAAAAATCACTTCTCAATTTTGCGTACCTCCTCAAGGTATGCCTCCATGTGTTCGTCCTTTGGTCTGTACGCCTTGTTGGAGAAGTTGACGAGGAGCTGGGAGTCACCCCTGATGGTGAGGCGCTTCACCCCCAGAGCCGGCGCAACCTTGAGGCCGGCGATTAGGCCCTCGTACTTCGCGATGTTGTTGGAGACCTTCTCACCGTGCTGGAAATAGAGCTGCATGGCGTAGTAGAGCTTGTCCTGGGTGGGCGAGATGAGCACGGCTCCAGCCCCCGCGCCCTGGCATGCGAATGCTCCATGGAAGTACATGATCCAGCCATCCGGAGCTTCACTTCTGGGCATGAGGGAACGGCCCTCGCCCACTTCTCGATCAGGGGCATCAGTCCATTCTGCCATAAAGTCAGTGAGGGCCGCACCTTTGATGATCCTGGTGGTGCTGAACTCCAACTGGAATGCCTGTAGTTCAATGTTCCATTAGACGAACCTTCCCGCGGCGTTAGGGCTCCGGAGTACCCTCTCCAAGGGTTAAGCCGAGACAACCTTGATTGGGTAGCCTTGGAAGTAGTGACGCAGTTTCCGGGAGGCAACGAGGAGTGCGAGTAAAAGCTTTTGTGGCATGGGGTAGTGTGCCCGTGCATCACGTAGAACCGTGCTGACAAAGTACACCGGGTGTTCGACAAGGGTGGAGGTGTTGGTGGGGTCCTGTATCTCCTGAGACTAGAGTGCCTCATGTAATGCCCCAAGACCAATGCGCCAGGTGTCTTCCAGTTATTCGTTGTTGTTGCCTTGTCTTTTGCTTGCGTGTTGCATCTTGCCATGTCATCATGTGCATTGCATCATCATGTTTTCAAAACTTGCTGTAACGCCCCGAGACCGATATGCTAGGTGTCGTGCAGTTATTCGCTGTTGTTGCCTTGTCATTGCTTGTGTGTCATACATTGCATATCATGTCATCATGTGCATTTCATTTGCATACGTGTTCTTCTCATGCATTCGAGCATTTTTCCCGTTGTCCGTTTTGCAATCCGGCGCTCCGTTCTCCTCCGGTGGCCTTTTCTACCTTTCTTTCATGTGTGGGGATTAAACATTTCCGGATTGGACAGAGACTTGCCAAGCGGCCTTGGTATACTACCGGTAGACCGCCTGTCAAGTTTCGTATCATTTGGACTTCGTTTGATACTCCAACGGTTAACCGAGGGACCGAAAAGGCCTCGTGTGTGTTGCAGCCCAACACCCCTCCAATTTTCCCCAAAACCCACCTAACTCTGCTCCATCATCTAGAGCGTTCGATCACGATCGCGTGGCCGAAAACCGCACCTCATTTGGACTCTCCTAGCTCCCTCTACCTATAAATATGTGCAACCCTTCCAAATTCGCGGATGAAACCCTAAAAATTCCTTCCCTCGCGCCGCCGGACGCGTCCTCACCGCGCCGGACAATGTCCGCTCCGCCGGCCACGTCCTCCTGCCCAATGGCGCTGTGCCACGTCACCCACCGCCGCCTCCCGCGCCAATCGGCGAGCGCCACCTCGACCGGCCGCCTCCCTCTCCACCGCGCGGCCCGCGGGGCCCAGATCGGGCCCGCGCGGGCCCGGTCGTCGCCGCCGCCGCTCGCAGGCATGTGCCCGCACCCGCCGCCTCGCCTCTCGCCGGCGCGCACCTCCGCCGCCGCCGCTCTTCGCCACCAGCGCTGCCGCCTGGTCGCCGCCACCTCTGCCGCCTCCCGCTGCCCGTCTCGTCATGCGCCGCCGCCGCGCGTCGCCGGCCCCGCCGTGTGCATCGCCGGCGCCGCCCGCATCGCCTCGCCGCCCCGCCGTCCTCGCCGGATTCGACGATTCCGGCCATCTCCCCCAACTCCGGCGAGCTCCACGGCCGTCCTCGTCATCCGCGCCAACCGGGACCAGATCCACCACTCCCTCCATCCAGACACAGCCCCGCGCTGCCCGGATCTCCTCTTCCCGGATATCCTCATCCGCCCTTTGACTTCCCGGAGGTATAAATTCGTCTAAGTCCCGAAAATCCCAGATCCATGTGCCCTTGTTCGTAGCATCGTAACTTTGCATCCGTAGCTCCGATTCATGCATATAGCATATCAAAATGTTCATCTCAGAGAGTACATCATTTCATTCCATTGCATCATTTTCATTTGAGCTCATCTTGATGCCCGAAATGCTGTTAGAAGAGGGCTACTTGAGTTAATTGCCACATCTGCTACTCCGTTTAGGTTTTTGTCATTTTTGCCATGATTAATGTGTGCATGCTATGCCATGATGCTCTACATGTGTTTTGTTAAGGGTTTTGTCATCTTTCCAGAGGTGCAACCCATGTATTTTTGTGATGTGTGTGGTGACTAGTGCAAGCTTGCAAAGTGGTGCACTTGCTAATTCTGTTTTCAGGGACTTAGCAATTCCACTGAGTCCTTGAGCTGTTTATCTCATGATGCCATATGTTCTTGTTGTTTCCTAGTGATCCGTGGCTCTTTTGAGGATGATCAGTAAGGATGTTTTGTTAATCTTGTAGTGCTATATCCATCCATGTCTTTGTTTGCAATTATGAAGCACCCTAGCTTGAGTCAATCGAGCTCTACTTTTCCTACTTTGTGAATCTGGGCAGATTGTCAACTTGTTTGCAATTTTTCTGATGATGTTGTGGTTGATCCGTGCATGCTATGCTATTGTTCTTGCCATGTCTAGATTGCATTTTGTGCCTTCTTGATGGGTGTATGCTTGTCTTGCCATGACTTGCACTGTAGTGAGTGCATCGAGCTTGTAAACATGCCTCCTTGAGTTATATTTCAGCATGTGCCAGTTTTTCACTAAGTCTGAAAACTGATTATGTTTTTGCTATGTTCACATGCTTGCAATTGTATTTTCCGATCCCTTTTGGCTCAAGGTCACTAAGGAACTTTTGTTAAGCTCTTTGAGTAGCTCCATGCCATGCTTTACTTTGCCATGTTCAGCTCCTGTAGCATGTAGTTTTGTTGCTCCGAAGAGTGCTACCTGATCTGAAATTCCAGACAAGTGTTAATTTCACTAAGTCTGAGATCTGCTTGTCATATGCATTTTTGCCATGCTTGTTTGAACCTGTTAATGGATGAATTGGCCGTAGCCCAGTGTTCATCTTGTGTTAAGCATCTTCAGTGGATCCCTGCCATGTATTTTGTTGTCATGTTTGGGTGCTGTAGCATGTTCATCTCATTGCATTTAGATGACTACTTGCTGTAAATCGCAGTCCGGTGTCATATTTGAATCGCTTTCCATTTCCAAACCGTAACTCCGATTCCGGTGATCTTTATATTGTTTTCAAGCGATTTCATCTCATATTTCCAGTGGAACACTTGGATTTCCAAGTTGAGGCCAGATCTTATCTTTCCTTGTTAAATCATGCATATGCATCGCATACCGCATCTCGCATATCATACCATGTTCATGTGTTGGTTGTTTACTATGTTGTCTGCTTCCTTTCCGGTGTTTGCTTCTTCGGGTTGGTTCCGGTAACGTCGTGTTTGTGAGGACCCGTTCGTCTACGTCCATTTGTCTTCTTCATGGACTCGTTCTTCTTCCTTGCGGGATTTCATGCAAGATGATCACACCCTCGAAATCACTACTATCTTTGCTTTGCTAGATGCTCGCTCTTTTGCTATGCCTATGCTGCGATACCTACCACTGCTTTTCATGCCTCCCATATTGTTGAACCAAGCCTCTAACCCACCTTGTCCTAGCAAACCGTGGATTGGCTATGTTACCGCTTTGCTCAGCCCCTCTTATAGCGTTGTTAGTTGCAGGTGAAGATTGAAGTTTTGTTCCTTGTTGGAACACGGAGATGTCGTTACTTGTTGGAACATGTTTACTTGTTGGGATATCACCATATATCTTATTTAATTAATGCATCTATATACTTGGTAAAGGGTGGAAGGCTCGGCCTTATGCCTGGTGTTTTGTTCCACTCTTGCCGCCCTAGTTTCCGTCATATCGGTGTTATGTTCCCGGATCTTGCGTTCCTTATGCGGTTGGGTTATAATGGGAACCCCTTGACAGTTCGCTTTGAATAAAACTCCTCCAGCAAGGCCCAACATTGGTTTTATCATTTGCCACCTAGCCTCTTTTTCCCTTGGGTTAGGCCAGCCCAAGGGTCATCTTTATTTTAAACCCCCGGGCCAGTGCTCCTCTGAGTGTTGGTCCAACCCAGAGCACCATGCAGGGCCATCCCTTGGCAACTTGGGTTACGTCGGCTCCTGTAAGCTTAGCTTATCCGGTGTGCCCTGAGAACGAGATATGTGCAGCTCCTATCGGGATTTGTCGGCATAGCGGGTGGTCTTGCTGGACTTGTTTTACCATTGTCGAGGATGTCTTGTAGTACCGGGATACCGAGTCTGATCGGAATGTCTCGGGAGGAGGTCTATTCCTTCGTTGACCGTGAGAGCTTGTGATGGGCTAAGTTGGGACACCCCTGCAGGGATTTGAACTTTCGAAAGCCGTGCCCGCGGTTATGGGCAGATGGGAATTTGTTAATGTCCGGTTGTAGAAAACCTGAACTTGACCTTAATTAAAATGAATCAACTGCGTGTGTAACCCTGATGGTCTCTTTCCGGCAGAGTCCGGGAAGTGAACACGGTGTTGGAGTTATGTTTGACGTAGGTTGTTCTAGGATCACTTCTTGATCTTAGTTTATCGATCGTGCTTTGCCTTCTCTTCTCGCTCTCTTTTGCGTATGTTAGCCACCATATATGCTAGTCGCTTGCTGCAGCTCCACCTCATACCTTTACCTTACCCATAAGCTTAAATAGTCTTGATCGCGAGGGTGTGAGATTGCTGAGTCCCCGTGGCTCACAGATACTTCCAAAACCAGCTTGCAGGTGCCGATGAGTCCGTGCAAATGGCGCAACCAAGCTGAAGGAGGAGCTCGATGAAGATCTTGTCCTTTAATGTTGTTTCGTTCTAGTTGATCAGTAGTGGAGCCCAGTTGGGGCTGATCGGGGACCTTTGTCGCATTTGGGGTTCTTCTTTTATTTTGGTTCCGTAGTCGGACCTTGAGTGTATTTGGATGATGTAATGCTTTATTCATGTAATGGTGTGAAGTGGCGATTGTAAGCCAACTATGTATCTCTTTCCCTTATTATATTACATGGGTTGTGTGAAGATTACCTCACTTGCGACATATGCCTTCAATGCGATTATGCCTCTAAGTCGTGCCTCGACACGTGGGAGATATAGTCGCATCGAGGGTGTTACAAGTTGGTATCAGAGCCTTCCCCGACCTTAGGAGCCCCATTGCTTGATCGTTTTTAGCGGCCGAGTTGTGTCTAGAAAAATGTTTTGAGTCATTTAGGAATTATATATCGGAGATTTTAGGAATTCTTTTTTACTTCCCAGTCTCCTCATCGCTCTGGTAAGGCATCCTGACATAGAGTTTTGACTCTTCTCTCCTCAAATTTCACTAATTTTTTTTAGGATCACGCGGGTATCTTAGAATCGTTCCGATGGTTTTATGACGAGAACATTGTCTTGGTGCCTCCTGTTAGGGGTTTTGTGGAAGTGTCCCGGGGAGTTGAGCTCTGAGGTGTTGTCGTCATAATTTTATCGTTGCAGTTCTGGAATACCTGAGTTTAGTACGCCGACATAAAAAATCTCTTTTATGCAGTTCGTTGGTGAGATAACCTCGACGCCACCCAGTACTGGGGCGGGAGTTCGGGAGTATTGCCATAACTTGTATAACGGATGCTTTTCGAATGTTGAGGTAGATGATTTCCAAAGGTTTCTTGGTTATGTGTTGAAGGATGGATATAGCTGGATGTAGGATTTGTTAGTTTGGGTGAGATATTATGCTTCCCCTGTATCCCCAACACCTGATTGCATAACCGGAAAGGTTCGGGAGTTTCATAGGTGGGAATTCAAGTAGTTCTTAGGATATCTTTCCGACAGATGTATGATATGAAATTGGGGTTCGACGTCTAGTGGTCCGCCTATTCACGGTCGGTTTTACAGTGGTCTCGTTGTGTCTTAAAGAGTCCTTGGCTATGCCGACTCAGGGACGCTTCGTATGTCATGTGCACTGCCTTGTACATGATGGTGCTGTACGATCGAGCCCGTGTAGGCCCCACCACGAAAACTTTGGACGAAATCTCTATCATATGTTTGTTCTGGCTTATTCTTCAAGCCAATCCTTTGTTTTGTTTTGAGTTGTGGTATTCGAGTTGCTTCGAAGTCAAATGTTGATTCCATCCCTTTCCTAAGTGGTGTTCTCATACTCCGATGTGGATACCAATCCTTCATGATAATCGAGTTTGTCATGTCAATCCTTTTTAACCGGCTTGTTTCTCTTCAAGCGGATCCGATCATTTCTACATCCGCAAGATCCAATCTCAGCTTTCTCAACGGTGTCGTTTTCTTCCATCCCAAGTTGCCTTTGTTTTCCCACCCACCCACCCTTTTTCTTCGAGGACTCGGATTTCTTTATCAAGTATCCATTTTATTATGGAAGTCTCTCCATTCTTCTTCCTTCATATTCTTATCCGGTCATTCTCATGAAGATACTAACGGAGCTTCTAGTTCATCATTCTTTTTTTTCTTTATCTTCTCCGGTGGTTTCAATTCAAGCTTTGTTGATCATATCCTTTCCTCTTTCCTAATACCATCTCATACCGGTGCACCTCTTAATCATTCACATCCCGCTACACATTTGTTTCGGAGTGCTCAAGACATCTCGAAGATTCGTGTTTCCACTCTGCTTTCGTTCAAACTCTTTTGAGGTTGTTATCTCATTCAAGTCATTTAATTCAACCGGTGCAACCTCTCTTTCAAATCTTTTCAATGGTGTTTTCTTTTGAGTGGGCCCTAACCCACAAGTCTTTTTCCAGGATCTTACCTAACTCTTCTATTTTCCCGGAGTTACCATCAAATTCTTTTCGAAATTTGACGTAAGAATGCATTGTCATCAGTCAAATGTCTTTCTCCAAGATCTTTCATTTATTTTCATCCTTGGTTCAACCTTTAAAAATCGTCATTCTGGTGCCTCAACAATTCTTGGTGGTGTTTCTCGTTGTCATTTGCATCTTTTGAAGACCGAATAAGTTTTTCTCTTAATCTTGCTCCATTCTCTTCAAGTTTCGTGATTCTAGCTTGTTGCCATCCTCTCGTATTTGTTTTGATCATGAGAATTCTTTTCAACCATCCGGAGTAATTCAGGAGCCTTTTCAGTTTGTTCATCCGGAGCCCATCATTTCAGAAGATTTATTAATTCTCGGCTTTCAGTTATCATTCTCCAATTTTACCGGTGCTTCGTTCAAATGATCTTTAATCGGCTCGTGATCTCTTCGCCCTCATGTATCTAAATCCTCTCAAGCATCTTCGTGTATTTGCTAATTCTTCCCGGTGTTTCTTTATCTTTACTTCGTTTGTTTTCAATTCTTACGATGGTTTGCTCAAGATTCTCTTCCATGGTTATCATATTAAATTCTTTCGTTCTTTCCAATCCTACCGGTGGATCATCGAAGACCTCTTCAAGTTGGCGCGATATCTATCTTAATCCTTTCTTCGGGAATAAGTAGTATGCCAAATCCGTTATTTGTCATCGATTTAAATTGGTGAAGGATACGCATAACGTAATTCTTATTCTTGTTCATTCAAGTGATTAATTCCTTATTCCGGAGGCTCACAAAATTCTTGATCTCAATTGTTTCATCTTCTATTTTCCCGGAGTTCCTACCTATCGCAATTATATCACCACGGAGATCCATCTAAATCGGTACAAGGATTCACTTTGTGTTTTCAACTTCTCTTTACTTCCGTTGGATCATTCTTTTGTTTAACGGAGTTCTTCATGGAGGTTCTACATGATGGTTCATCAAGGATTTATTTCCTTCTCGAAGTTTTCAGTGAGATTCTTTTAAGGAGCTCAAGCAGTCTTCTTCTTGTAATCCGGGGTGCAATTCTTCCTTCTGTATCAATAGAGGTGGTATTATGTCATTCTTGACAATTTGAGTTCATGTTCCATGTTTCACATGTTGTTAAGAATGAGATATTTTAAATCCATCAATTTCGTCATTTGGAGTTATCTAGAGTTATATTTCACCTAAAGCTTTTCCTAAGGATTAATGCTATTAATGGTGATAATATATGATCCAAGTTCTTCATCTATCCTTCCCGGTGAAATTAGTTTCTCGTCTCCTTTGTTGATATCAATCCAATCCATTATTTTTCGTCAGTGGCAAAATTCCACCTCATAATTTTGAGATGTGTTCCATAAGACCATATCAATGTTATTCTTTTCGTTTTGATTTTCCAACAACTCCGTTCGACCCTTCTCCTAAGGATGCCTTCTCAAGCTCTTTTGTGGCAGAAGTTGGCATTTTCTTCTCAATTCTTCTATTTCAATTATCTATCTTCTATTCTTTTGTTCCGGAGGCATTGTGATGTTGCTCTCTTCAACCCATCTTCTTGTTTTATTAGGATCGTGTTCTTTTCATGCTTATTCCTCTTCTAACCGGAGTCGCATCCAAGTGCTTTCATTTTGCCAAGTTCATATTCTATGCCTTCCATTTCCAACCGGAGTGTTATCGTAGTTGATCCTTATCGTCCCTTGTACATCTCATTTCAACTGGAGTACTTGCATGTACTTCTTGTTCATTGCAACCTTTTTCTTATGTCTTCAACCTACAAAGTTCTAGTAATGTTCCTTGTTCCTCTTATCTAACGGAGTGTTTTCAACTTTGTGCATCTTCGTTGTTTTCTTCCGTTCAATTTGTCAACCTCTCGAGGTTCTTTGGTTTCACTCGTTTGTCAAGGAAGCAACTTAGTCTTACCTCTTCTCTTTCTCTTCCGTTGTCCCTCCGGTGCCATTCTAGATCTCGGGATGAGATCCTCTCGTAGTGGTGGAGTGTTGTAACGCCCCGAGACCGATGTGCCAGGTGTCGTGCAGTTATTCGCTGTTGTTGCCTTGTCATTGCTTGCGTGTCATACATTGCATATCATGTCATCATGTGCATTTCATTTGCATACGTGTTTGTCTCATGCATTCGAGCATTTTTCCCGTTGTCCGTTTTGCAATCCGGCGCTCCGTTCTCCTCCGGTGGCCTTTTCTACCTTTCTTTCATGTGTGGGGATTAAACATTTCCGGATTGGACAGAGACTTGCCAAGCGGCCTTGGTTTACTAACGGTAGACCGCCTGTCAAGTTTCGTATCATTTGTACTTCGTTTGATACTCCAACGGTTAACCGAGGGACCAAAAAGGCCTCGTGTGTGTTGCAGCCCAACACCCCTCCAATTTGGCCCAAAACCCACCTAACTCTGCTCCATCATCTAGAGCGTTCGATCACGATCGCGTGGCCGAAAACCGCACCTCATTTGGACTCTCCTAGCTCCCTCTACCAATAAATATGTGCAACCCTTCCAAATTCGCGGACGAAACCCTAAAAATTCCTTCCCTCGCGCCACCGGACGCGTCCTCACCGCGCCGGACAATGTCCGCTCCGCCGGCCACGTCCTCCTGCCCAATGGCGCTGTGCCACGTCACCCACCGCCGCCTCCCGCGCCAATCGGCGAGCGCCACCTCGACCGGCCGCCTCCCTCTCCACCACGCGGCCCGCGGGGCCCAGATCCGGCCCGCGCGGGCCCGGTCATCGCCGCCGCCGCTCGCAGGCGTGTGCCCGCACCCGCCGCCTTGCCTCTGCCGGCGTGCACCTCCGCCGCCGCGCCATTGCAGCTCCGCCCCGCCGCCGCTCTTTGCCATCGGCGCTGCCGCCCGGTCGCCGCCACCTCTGCCGCCTCCCGCCGCCCGTCTCGTCATGCGCCACCGCCGCGCGTCGCCAGCCCCGCTGTGTGCATCGCCGGCGCCGCCCGCATCACCCCGCCGCCCCGCCGTCCTCGCCGGATTCGACGATTCCGGCCATCTCCCCAACTCCGGCAAGCTCCACGGCCGTCCTCGTCATCCGCGCCAACCGGGACCAGATCCACCACTCCCTCCATCCAGACACAGCCCCGCGCCGCCCGGATCTCCTCGTCCCGGATATCCTCATCCGCCCGTTGACTTTCCGGAGGTATAAATTCGTCTAAGTCCCGAAAATCCCAGATCCATGTGCCCTTGTTCGTAGCATCGTAACTTTGCATCCGTAGCTCCGATTCATGCATATAGCATATCAAAATGTTCATCTCAGAGAGTACATCATTTCATTCCATTGCATCATTTTCATTTGAGCTCATCTTGATGCCCGAAATGCTGTTAGAAGAGGGCTACTTGAGTTAATTGCCAGATCTGCTACTCCGTTTAGGTTTTTGTCATTTTTGCCATGATTAATGTGTGCATGCTATGCCCTGATTCTCTACATGTGTTTTGTTAAGGGTTTTGTCATCTTTCCAGAGGTGCAACCCATGTATTTTTGTGATGTGTGTGGTGACTAGTGCAAGCTTGCAAAGTGGTGCACTTGCTAATTCTGTTTTCAGGGACTTAGCAATTCCACTGAGTCCTTGAGCTGTTTATCTCATGATGCCATATGTTCTTGTTGTTTCCTAGTGATCCGTGCCTCTTTTGAGGATGATGAGTAAGGATGTTTTGTTAATCTTGTAGTGCTATATCCATCCATGTCTTTGTTTGCAATTATGAAGCAACCTAGCTTGAGTCAATCGAGCTCTACTTTTGCTACTTTGTGAATCTGGGCAGATTGTCAACTTGTTTGCAATTTTTCCGATGATGTTGTGGTTGATCCGTGCATGCTATGCTATTGTTCTTGCCATGTCTAGATTGCATTTTGTGCCTTCTTGATGGGTGTATGCTTGTCTTGCCATGACTTGCACTGTAGTGAGTGCATCGAGCTCGTAAACATGCCTACTTGAGTTATATTTCAGCATGTGCCAGTTTTTCACTAAGTCTGAAAACTGATTATGTTTTTGCTATGTTCACATGCTTGCAATTGTATTTTCCGATCCCTTTTGGCTCAAGGTCACTAAGGAACTTTTGTTAAGCTCTTTGAGTAGCTCCATGCCATGCTTTACTTTGCCATGTTCAGCTCCTGTAGCATGTAGTTTTGTTGCTCCGAAGAGTGCTACCTGATCTGAAATTCCAGACAAGTGTTAATTTCACTAATTCTGAGATCTGCTTGTCATATGCATTTTTGCCATGCTTGTTTGAACCTGTTAATGGATGAATTGGCCATAGCTCAGTGTTCATCTTTTGTTAAGCATCTTCAATGGATCCCTGCCATGTATTTTGTTGTCATGTTTGGGTGCTGTAGCATGTTCATCTCATTGCATTTAGATGACTACTTGCTGTAAATCGCAGACCGGTGTCATATTTGAATTGCTTGCCATTTCCAAACCGTAACTCCGATTCCGGCGATCTTTATATTGTTTTCAAGCGATTTCATCTCATCTTTTCAGTGGCACACTTGGATTTCCAAGTTGAGGCCAGATCTTATCTTTCCTTGTTAAATCATGCATATGCATCGCATACCGCATCTCGCATATCATACCATGTTCATGTGTTGGTTGTTTACTATGTTGTCTGCTTCTTTTCTGGTGTTTGCTTCTTCGGGTTGGTTCCGGTAACGTCGTTTTTGTGAGGACCCGTTCGTCTACGTCCATTTGTCTTCTTCATGGACTCGTTCTTCTTCCTTGCGGGATTTCATGCGAGATGATCATACGCTCGAAATCACTACTATCTTTGCTTTGCTAGATGCTCGCTCTTTTGCTATGCCTATGCTGCGATACCTACCACTGCTTTTCATGCCTCCCATATTGTTGAACCAAGCCTCTAACCCACCTTGTCCTAGCAAACCGTTGATTGTCTATGTTACCGCTTTGCTCAGCCCCTCTTATAGCGTTTTTAGTTGCAGGTGAAGATTGAAGTTTTGTTCCTTGTTGGAACACGAAGATGTTGTTCCTTGTTGGAACATGTTTACTTTTTGGGATATCACTATATATCTTATTTAATTAATGCATCTATATACTTGGTAAAGGGTGGAAGGCTCGGCCTTATGCCTGGTGTTTTGTTCCACTCTTGCCGCCCTAGTTTCCGTCATATCGGTGTTATGTTCCCGGATTTTGCGTTCCTTACGCGGTTGGGTTATAATGGGAACCCCTTGACAGTTTGCTTTGAATAAAACTCCTTCAGCAAGGCCCAACATTGGTTTTACCATTTGCCACCTAGCCTCTTTTTCCCTTGGGTTAGGCCAGCCCAAGGGTCATCTTTATTTTAAACCCCCGGGCCAGTGCTCCTCTGAGTGTTGGTCCAACCCAGAGCACCATGCAGGGCCATCCCTTGGCAACTTGGGTTACGTCGGCTCCTGTACACTTAGCTTATCCGGTGTGCCCTGAGAACGAGATATGTGCAGCTCCTATCGGGATTTGTCGGCATAGCGGGTGGTCTTGCTGGACTTGTTTTACCATTGTCGAGGATGTCTTGTAGTACCGGGATACCGAGTCTGATCGGAATGTCTCGGGAGGAGGTCTATTCCTTCGTTGACCGTGAGAGCTTGTGATGGGCTAAGTTGGGACACCCCTGCAGGGATTTGAACTTTCGAAAGCCGTGCCCACGGTTATGGGCAGATGGGAATTTGTTAATGTCCGGTTGTAGAAAACCTGAACTTGACCTTAATTAAAATGAATCAACTGCGTGTGTAACCGTGATGTTCTCTTTCCGGCAGAGTCCGGGAAGTGAACACGGTGTTGGAGTTATGTTTGACGTAGGTTGTTCTAGGATCACTTCTTGAGCTTAGTTTATCGATCGTGCTTTGCCTTCTCTTCTCGCTCTCTTTTGCGTATGTTAGCCACCATATATGCTAGTCGCTTGCTGCAGCTCCACCTCATACCTTTACCTTACCCATAAGCTTAAATAGTCTTGATCGCGAGGGTGTGAGATTGCTGAGTCCCCGTGGCTCACAGATACTTCCAAAACCAGCTTGCAGGTGCCGATGAGTCCGTGCAAATGGCGCAACCAAGCTCAAGGAGGAGCTCGATGAAGATCTTGTCCTTTAATGTTGTTTCGTTCTAGTTGATCAGTAGTGGAGCCCAGTTGGGGCCGATCGGGGACCTTTGTCGCATTTGGGGTTATTCTTTTATTTTGGTTCCGTAGTCGGACCTTGAGTGTATTTGGATGATGTAATGCTTTATTCATGTAATGGTGTGAAGTGGCGATTGTAAGCCAACTATGTATCTCTTTCCCTTATTATATTACATGGGTTGTGTGAAGATTACCTCACTTGCGACATATGCCTTCAATGCGATTATGCCTCTAAGTCGTGCCTCGACACGTGGGAGATATAGTCGCATCGAGGGTGTTACACTTGCATCCGTCTGGGTTCCTCCAGTTCCGTCCGTTGTCCGTTCTGAGCCCAGACACACTTGCACGTGCCCGCGGCACCTCCGAAATATTATTTTATAAGTGGCTGGGAAATGTTCTCGGAATGGGATGAAAGTTGGCATGCGGTGTTTTCATGTTGTCAGTAGGCCGCCTGCCAAATTTTATCGCATTCGGAGTCCGTTTGACGTCCCAACGGTTAACTATAGCGGCATTATAGCCGGCCAATCGTCGGACGTTTTTGGTCTCCGAAAACTGTTGCGAGGCTTTCCCTCTCTTTCCTCCATAGACTGTCTAAACAGTCCATGACCTACCGCTAGGCCCAACCTAATCTCTCTCGTCAGCCCGCGGCCCTCCTCACGCGCGAGTCCGAAAGCTGTCCTGGACCCGACCTGGGCAGTTGTTGTAACACCCACAATGCGGCTATATCTCCCACGTGTCGGGGCACGACTTAGAGGCATAGCCGCATGGTAGGTTTGTCGCAAGAGGGGTAATCTTCACACAATCCCATGTACTGAATAAGAAAGGGATAAAGAGTTGGCTTACAATCGCCACTTCACACAATACATAAATAAATCATACATCATCCAGAATACAAACAAGGTCCGACTACGGAACCAAAATAACGAAAGACAACCCCAAATGCTAGATCCCCGATCATCCCAACTGGGCTCCACTACTGATCAACGGGAAACGAAACAACACAATGAACACGATCTTCATCGAGCTCCCACTTGAACTCAGTTGCGTCATTTGCACTGGTATCATCGGCACCTGCATCTGTTTGGAAGTAACTGTGAGTCACGGGGACTCAGCAATCTCACACCCTCGCGATCAAGACTATTTAAGCTTAAGGGTCGGAAAAGGTAGTGAGGTGGAGCTGCAGCAAGCACTAAGCATATATGGTGGCTAACATACGCAAATAAGAGCAAGAAGAGAAGCAACGCAACAGTCGAAGCTAATAGTGATCAAGAAGTGATCCTGAAACTACTTACGTCCAAGCATAACATGAGACTGTGTTCACTTCCCGGACTCCGCCGAGAAGAGACCATCACGGCTACACACGCGGTTGATGCATTTTAATTAATTTAAGTGTCAAGTTATCTACAACCAGATATTAACAAATTTCCATCTGCCCATAACCGCGGGCATGGCTTTCGAAAGTTCAAACCCTGCAGGGGTGTCCCAACTTAGCCCATCACAAGCTCTCACGATCAACAGAGGATATTCCTTCTCCCAGGAAGACCCAATCAGTCTCGAAATCCCGGTTACAAGGCATTTCAACAATGGTAAAACAAGACCAGCAAGACCGTCCGATGCGCCGACATCCCGATAGGAGCTGCACATATCTCGTTCTCAGGGCAACACCAGATTGTCCAAACTTCCGGTAGGCCAGCCCAGAGTTGCCCCTGGTGGCCACCGGCGGCTGATAGGTTCAGACCAACACTTAGACAAGCACTAGCCCGGGGGGGGGGTTAAAATAAAGATGACCCTTGAGTCTGCAAAACCCAAGGGAAGCTGATAGGTTGTTAAGCAAATGTAAAACCAAGGTTGGGCCTTGCTGGAGGAGTTTTATTCATAGCAAACTGTCAAGGGGTTCCCATAACACCCAACTGCATAAGGAATGCAAAATCAAGGAACATAACACCGATATGACGGAAACTAGGGCGGCAAGAGTGGAACAAAACACCAGGCATAAGGCCGAGCCTTCCACTCTTTACAAAGTATATAGATGCATTAAAGTAAATAAGAGATAATAATGATATTCCAACAAAAATGCATGTTCCAACATGGAACAAACTTCATCTTCACCTGCAACTAGCAACACTATAAGAGGGGCTGAGCAAAGCTGTAACATAGCCAAACAACGGTTTGCTAGGAAACGTGGGTTAGCGGATTGACATGGCAATATGGGAGGAATGATAAAGCAAGTGGTAGGTATCGCGGTATAGCAAAAGAGCGAACAACTAGCAAGCAAAGATAGAAGTGATTTCGAGGGTATGGTCAACTTGCCTGCAAAGTTCTTAGAGTTGACGAAAGCTTGATCTTCGTTAGCGTACTCAACAGGTTCCTCGATCACTTACTCGTCTCCCGGCTCTACCCAAAGCAAGAACACAAGCAAAGGAAACAACAATCAACCACGGTGCCATGCGCAAGCAACATGATGCAAAACATGACATGATATGCGAGATGTGATATGCAATGCATATGCGTGCTCCGGAAGGAAAAGAATGATCAAGGCATCAACTTGGCAAACCAAGTGTGCCGCTGGAAAGATGAGTTGATATCGGTCGAAATGGACGCACGGTTTGCAAATGGCACGCAAAACAAGAAAGACACAATTCTGCGATTAACAACACGATGCCATCTAGAGTGCAACAAGAAACTAAGCTACTGCACTCCAACATAGCAACAAAGCACATGGAAGTGATATACTAAAGATGCTTGACAAAAGATGAACACTGAGCTACGGCTAAATCACACAAGAGCAGGTTCACACAAGCATGGCAAAAGTGCAAAAGATATCAGCTTCACAGACTTAGTGAAAATACTAACATGCCAGAAATAACATCAGGAAGCCATGTTTAGAGCAAGCAAACAACATGCTACAGGAACATATCATAGCAAATAAAGGCATGGCATGAATCTACTAAATGCATGGAACAAAAGTACCTTACTGATCATGAGCCAAAAAGGCATAGAAGATATGATGGCACCCATGTAAACATAGCAAGTTTTATTAACAGTTTCAAACTTAGCAGAAAACAGAGGATGGCATAAACAGCATTATGAAGGCATCTTTGCGAGCTCAAATCACTCATCACAAGGCATTGCATGACAAGATAAACATACTAACATCAAGAAGACATGTTCATTAAGCTAACCATGGCAAGATAAAATGCATAGCATGCATGGATCAACGACAACAACCATGGCATAATTTGATTAACATGTAAACAATCTGCCGGGAACATTTTATAGCAAAAGCACAGCAAGGTTAAGACATGCTAGGGCACTCCATTATTGCAAACAGTGCCATGGATGGATAGAGCATAACCATATGTCCAAATAATCCATACTGAAGATACTCAAAACAAGCATGGATCTCACTGTAGCATCATGGTTACATGGCATAAAAATAACAGCAGACCAAGGACTTGGCAAAATCCTAAGTCCCTGAAATCAGCAATAACACGAAGGCTGCTTTGCATGCTTGTGCTAGTCACCACGTTGATCACAAAAATACATGGCAAGCACCCCTGTAAAATGGCATGGCATAGATCAAAACACATGTAGAGCTCATGCCCATATGATGCACACAACAAATGTGACAAAAATGACAAAACAACATAATCTGCTGAGTAACAGGAGCAAACATTTTATAGCACTCCTGCATCAATGGTTTGGGCATCAAGATGAACTCTAACAAGCGTGCCACAATGTAATGAAATGAAGAGCATCTCCCCATGAACATTTTTATATCTCATATGCATGAAACGGAGTGACAGTCATGGAGTTACGGCATGATGAACAGGGCATCAAAACATGAGGGGGAAAAGGACTTAGAAGAATTTATACCCGCGAAAAACTGGACGGAGAAGACCCTGGACGGCGAGATTCGGGCACGGGGCCGGCGTTTGGATGGAGGAGTGGTGGATCTCATCCGGGTGCGGTTCAACGCTGGCTCCGGCGACCCTAGGGTTCTAGTGATCGCCGGAGAGGACGAAGGGGTCGAAGGAGGGCGCGGGTGGCCGGATCCGGTCCGGCCCGACCGGATCCGCGGCGAGGTGGAGCGAGGCGCGACTCCGGCAGAGGAGTGGGCGAAGGAGGCGGTGCCCGGCATTCGGCAGCACAAACGGCGGCGAGGTGCGGGCATGCGGCGGCGCACGTCGGCGGCGGAGCAAGGCAACGGGCGCGAAGGCGCGGTGCGGCAGCGGCGGTAGGCACGGGCGGGAGGCGGCTGGCGCGGGGCACGAGGCGCCGGCGAGCGGGGCGGCGAGGCGCGCAAGGCGGTGCGGTGGAGGTCGCCGGCGGTGGTCGGCGGTGATCGCCAGCGGAGGAGGCGGTAGGCGAGCGGGCGACGGGGTAGGCGCGGGCCGGCGGCGCGGGCCGGATGGGCTCGGGTGGGCCCCGGATGGGCTTCACCGGGCCGCGACGGCTGGAGGCGGGTGAATGCCAGGTGTTGCGCCGGGATTGGATGGGGCGGCGGCGCTGGACGTGTACGGCGGCGACGGACATGTCCGGCACGGCGCGGTGGGAAATTTTAGGGTTTGATCCGCGAAAAATGGAGGGGGAGGTGTTTATATAGGTAGAAGGAGGTGGGAGTGTCCAAATGGAGTGTAGTTTTTGCCCACGCGATCGTGATCCGACAGTGGAGGACATGGGAGTGGTTTGGAAGGGTTATTGGGCCGTTTTGGAGGGGTGTTGGGCTGCAACACACACGAGGCCTTTACGGTTCCCCGGTCAACCGTTGGAGCATCTAACGGACTCCAAATGGCACGAAATTTGACAGGCGGTCTACCGGTGGTGTACCAAGGCCGCTTGGCAAATCTCGGTCCATTCCGAGAATGTTTAACACCCACTCAAGAAAAGAGACAAGAGGGGTGCGCTGGGTGCAAGAGGGAGAGTCGGATTGCAAAACGGACAACGGGGAAAATGCTCGGATGCATGAGACGAACACGAATGCAAATACGATGCACATGATGACATGATATGAAATGCATGACATGAACAAAATGCAAAACAAAGACAAAACCCAACCACGAAGGGAAAATAAAAACGCATCTCCGGAAAAGGCAAGAGTCGGAGTTACAAATATGGAAAGTTGTATCCGGGGCGTTACAGTCATCACCGTTGGATTCGTATCATCCCAAACATCCCTAAAATATCTCTGTTTTCTTATTTGGGCTCTCTACCTATTTTTTTTCTCGACCGTCCGATTGCGATTGGAGGGACGAGGTGGCCCCTAACCTAACCCATGATGTATATATTCGTCCACCCCTAGTCCATTTTGGCAAACCCTAGATTCTAGCCCTCTTTGTCCCATCTCGCCGCCGCTGGCCAACCACTCCCTCTGCTTCCTCGGGATCCATCCAGCTCCACCTCGTCTTCAGCGCCTGACCAACTAGCGTAGCCACCGCGCATCCACCCAGATCCAGCCGTCCAAAGCAAACATGGTCATGGGATTCAGATCCGGCAACCAGGAGGCTTCCACGCGCATGGCCCCGAGCCTCCCGCAGCGCTTGATCCGATCTGGACCGAGGCAGCCGTCTTCATACGTGTGCCTCTCCTATGCCATCACTGCCCTCCCCCGCGCGGGAGCGCCACCGTCGGCCACCTGCTGCATCGCTAGGCCACCCTCCTATCTCCTCCTTCCCCTTCCGTTCCCTCCTCCCTCCTTCCATGCCATAACTCCCTCCACCTCACTCTGTTTTGTCTAAGAGGGAGAACAAGATGCGCCGGCCTCCATGGATTTCGCACCAAAGCTCCATCCGCGCCGGATCCCCCTCTTCGACCTTCGCTGACTTCGTTCCGCGCCTCCCTATGCTCGTCGGGGTCGCAAGTACCATGCTGCTGCTGCTCTGCTTCTTGTCGAGCGGAGGTCCACGCCCGCAACCTTCCAGCCTCGCCTCACCCGGGTTCCGCGTCCCCTGCTAGACCTCCCCGGATTCGTATGGTCTAGCGCCGCCACCCCGTGTCGTCCGGCTCGTCCCGCCTCTCACAGGTCTCCCTGTCGCTTGCCGGAGCCCCAGTGTCCCCGCCATGTATCGCGTCGGCCTCGACCCCTGTCTTCTACCTCGTCCTCGTTCGAGCTGAACGAGCGCACCACGTTGAACGCTTCGTCAACCGGCCTCCCGTGCCAGATTGCGAGGCCCAGAGGGCCTCCTCAATTAGCCGGCCTGCCCGGCCTCCTCCCACCGAACTGGGCTAAGCCCATGGTGAGCCCACCCTAGCGCCCGTCCTTTTTTCCTCTGTTGGGCTTCCTGTCCAGATTTGGCCCGTGTTATGTTTTTTTCCTCTAGGCGATTTTAGCTAATTTCCAAAGATGCAGTTTTACAGGAAAGTCCCCCTAGTTCATGCATTTAATAACTCACAAATGGTGCATCTGTTTAAAATACTTTATATATGTAAAATGCTTAGAATTTCGTCTAGTTTCATAATATGCCACTTTCATGCATGTTTAAAATGTTTAAAATGTTGTTTGATTAAATTTGCTCATATGCCATGTTAAAATGATTTATTTCATAACTAAATAACCGTAGCTCCAAATTTAATAAACTTCATATGTAAATCGGGTGGAAAGATGTCTAGTTTAACTTGGTGGCATTACCTTGCATGTTTAACAACTATAAAATATGCTTTAGGACAGAACAGTACCAAATCTAAAATAGGAACATGAGGATTTTCCGGACTTGTTGCTTGTTGTTCCAGCCTCATTTAAACTTGCCTAGATAGGTAGTTTTATTATGCTTCACCTTTTGCCATGTTTAACAACATTTAATATTGTTGGGTACATAAACGAGAGAGAACTAAATATTTGATGTGGTGTTCCATCAATATGCAACTCGTTGCATATTGAGCTCCACTTAACTTGTAGAGTTGTTTGTGCACTTTGCCATGTCATGCCTCATTAAACCGGACATGCATTGTCGGTGTCAAAACCGGCGGATCTCGGGTAGGGGATCCTGAACTATGCGTTTAAGGTGGATGGTAACAGGAGGCAGGGGACACGATGTTTTACCCAGGTTCGGGCCCTCTTGATGGAGGTAAAACCCTACGTCCTGCTCAATTTATTCTTGATGATGTGGGTATTACAAGAGTTGATCTACCACGAGATCGGAGAGGCTAAACCCTAGAAGCTAGCCTATGGTATGATTGTATGTTGTCCTATCGACTAAAACCTTCCGGTTTATATAGACACCGGAGGGGGCTATTGTTACACAAGGTCGGTTACAAAGGAGGAGATATACATATCCGTATTGCCTAGCTTGCCTTCCACGCCATGTAGAGTCCCATCTGGACACGAGACGAAGTCTTCAATCTTGTATCTTCATAATCCAACAGTCCGGCCAAAGGATATAATCTGGTTGTCCGGATACCCCCTAATCCAGGACTCCCTCAGTAGCCCCCGAACCAGGCTTCAATGACGATGAGTCCGGTGCGCAGTGTTGTCTTCGGCATTGCAAGGCGTGTTCTTCTCCATATTTTGAATGTTTGTGAAGCAGTGTCCGGTCCCATAAATGTTTGGACCTCTTGGCTTCTGTGCCCAATAAGGGCTATCTCCCACGTGTAGAATGAATACGAGTGGGGATTTTCAGATCCGATCCATACCATCCTCCCCCAGCGAGAATCCATCAGAGCGCGCTTCGGAAAGATCCATTCCAGCATGGCCGACCTCCGCAGCGCCTCCTCCCGCCCCCGTAGCCCTAAGCCCGGTGATTGGGGGAGGTGTTCAGTCCCACACAGTCGATTAATCGAATTGCAGACTAAGGGATTTCTCCCTCCGGCATACATGGTGCCCGTTCGAGCCGGGCTTGCCACCTACAATGGCAGGGAGCAAGCGGAGAGCTTTCCCGGTCCCTCTATGGGGGAGTGGGTCTGCCTTGTTCCTTATTTATGAAGGGGACTCAGATTTCCAATTCATCCGTTCCTCCGCGGGCTCCTGGAGTTCTATGGCCTCCAATTACACAATTTCACCCCTGCCTCCATTCTACACATCACCGGCTATGTTGCTCTCTGCGAGTTGTTCCTGGGTTGCGACGCTCATTTTGAGCTGTGGAAAAGGCTATTTTGCCTCGTCCCTCGAACACAGAGGGGGTCACTTTATCAAGTGGGCGGAGCCGAAATATGGCGCATCGCCGGAACCAGATACATGTCCGGTACCCCGAAGAAGTCGTCCGAAGACTGGCCTTCGGAATGGTTTTATATGGAGGACGTTCCCCTTCCGGACCCTGTTCGGTGGGGTCTTCCTGAATCCAGCAATGCTCCTCTGAAGAAACGCCGAAGTTGGCGCCCACGGAGCCCCTAGGAGGAAGACAATGGAGAAGTCCTTTACCTGATGAACCGGATTAAAGCACTGGCTCAATCAGGATTGACAGTAATCGAAGTTATGTCGATTTGCATAATGCGGGGAGTGCAACCACTTCAATATCGTGGGCATCCCTTGTGGTGTTTTAACGGGGCAAATGATGCCACCCGCTGCGGGCGTAAGGGTTTGGACAATGCTACCGCTTTAGCAAAAAAAATTTCCGAATTGTTCAAGGGAGAGGAAGAGGAGTTCATCCGCATCAAGCCACGGGATGGATTCTCCATGTACAATCCTCCAAGCTGGGTAAGTTATATCCCCTTACTCCCATTCTTCCCGTATTCTTTGTCGTAAGTATTCACCTTGCCATTTTGCGGCAGGAACTGCGAAAAGCCGTAAAGGAGGTCAGCAGCCCCTCTCCACAACTGGAGGACCCTGACCGGGCCCTCGACTCCGGACTCGAAGAAGATCCGGTCATATTCGTGGAGCTGATAGACCGGCAGTTCTATCAGCTAAGTTGCGATGATGCCATGGTGGCCACTACAGCCGACTATCCCGGATTGCTTCATGCATCACACATAAGAAAAAACAAAAATCCCAACTCCAAAAACTAGGATCCCCTTTTAGACACTTCACCTACCATATACATATGGAATTTTTACAGGGAAGGCATTCGGGACGCCCTGCCGAACCCACAGTAACTCGCCAACAAGAGGCATCGAGGCTGGGCAGGCCAAAAAGGAAGGCGGTCGGGACGGAGACGCCGGCACAAAGGTATAACAGAAACCCCGCTCCATGGTTGTCGTCTTTCTCGAAATGTAATGACGCCCGTGTTCCTTTAACAGAAAAAACGCTCTCCAGAATATGGCCGGCGATGTTGCTAATCACGCTTCCACCAGTCGGGCGCTAGGACCGGACATAGAGGCGGAAGCCGACATGGGGCGGGCACAGGATAATCCTCCTACAGAGGATGCGGATAGATTATCCGCCACAAATTCAGAAGTGGAGAGCGCCATGAATCATAGGCGCCACCAGGCCGTACTCCGCGACGCTTATTTCTCACCAGAGGCATTTGATGCCTTCAATTCTGGAGAGGCGTACCTCCGTGCTGCTCAAGATGGTCTAGCCAGAGCCACGGATCAGTATGTCAAGGATGTACGAGTAAGTAAATCTGACGATTATATGTATCAGTAGCCCTTGAGACTTGAAACAGTTAGCAGAACTGATTTAAGGATCATCCTTATTGTGCAGGTTCTTACAGAGAAGAATACTTGGCTATCACAGGAGCTGGAGGAATGCAAGACCCAACTGCGGGCCGCTGTTGCCGCATTCAAGGAACCGAAAAAGTCCCCCGCTGGTAACATTTTAAAGAATGATGGTTACCATATAGTGTGCGGCGTGTCTGCAGATCTAACAATAGATGTTGCAGATGAATCCGGAAAAAATCCGGAAGACCAGCATGTCGTGTGACAGCTACAGGCTGGCGAACGCCTGCTGACTGAGGTCAGGCGGGAGAAAAACAATCTCCAAGATGCCAATACCAAGCTGAGCGTGGAACTAAAAGACGTTCGATCCCAGCTTGCAGACTCCGAGAAGGAGAATAAGCGGCTTCGACGTGGCATTTTCAGTAAGTTCTTGAACGAATTCTTTTGAAGGAGTTCGGCGAAGAAGCCGACTAACAGCGTTATGTCTGTAGGTATGCTGACGGGTTGTCCCGCGGAGGAAATGCCCGGGTCTGCGGGTGATCTTCTATCCGAGCTCTCACAACTGACAAACAAGTTCGGCAGGTGATGCAAGGTGTTGCCCAGGCCTTATGGCCATCCGTCTCCTTGCCAGAAGGCGTTGTAGAGCTTACGGAGAAGCTCAAGGGAGAACGGTGGCGCTTCCGATTATGGAAGATATCGGCCTGCCGGTAAGGTGCCAGGGAAGCCTGGGCCATGGTGAAGACGCGGTATACCAAGGCTGACCCAAATCACATGGCCGAGGTCGGACCTGTGGGGCCCGACGGGAAAGAGATTCCCGTTAGCTTAGTTTATGGGCAAGTAGAATTAGCCGCAAAGTATTCCCAACAGGATTGTAGGCTAGACCGCCTGTTGGATGGTATAGAAGAGGAATTTAGTTAGTCTGTATGACTATGTAATTAAAGTGACATGTATAATGCCTTCTAGCCAGATTGTAGATCATTTGTCATGGCGGACCTTTTCGCTTCAACCTCGGGACCCGATAGTCCGGAGTGTATCCGAATACCCGCTCAGTTATATAAGAATCGGGGTATGAGTGGAGACCAGGCGTAGGGGTCATTAGTGCTTGAACAGACAAGTGCCCAACTAGTTATGTTATATTACATGGGTAGTAAGAAATATCTTCCAGGGAGAATAGTTCTGTTAAGGGTTCCTTTCCCTGGGTACGCATGCCCTAAAGTGCATGTCCGGACTGCGATAGGAAATGCAGGAAAAAACATCTGGGGGCACATATGGAAAATAAATAAAAATCATATTTTGTTCACCGACCGAATATCCCCTTAAGAACGCTAGATTTCGGCTTCACCCAGTCTGAGGTACACATCCAGCTGACCCGGCAGTAACAATCGCAAAGGTGCTCCCCTTATGCCCTAGCCGAATTAATGGGAACGTAGGGCATAAATACAAGAGCCAGGCAACCCAATTTGTCCAAAAGTTAAGTCATATCGATGCATATAATGGTGAAAAAAGGTACATGCGGAAGTATAACACATGTGCGGGGCATGAGGCCCAAATAAATAATTAAGCTTCTGTGAAAGAAGCCCCCAGGTATGATGAGCGCGGCTAGCGCATCTATAATGTGCAAGCGAGGCACAAGTTGGCCCTTGAAGGCCTAGAGAAAGAATAAAAGAAAGAAAGAAAAACAAGACATATAATGCAAAAAATGGACAGAGGAAGGAGACGAACATAGAGTCCGGCGCTAGGCATAGAATCTTCGGACCCTGGCCGCGTTCCATGGGTTCGGCTCGAGTCGATTAGTCGATGCATCCCGCAGACGGTATGCTCCACCGGTTAGAACTTGGTCGATAATGAAGGGACCTTCCCATTTGGGCTCGAGCTTGTTCTTTTTCTTATCCGGCAGGTGTAGAACTAGTTCGCCAACGTTATAAGTTTTGGCCCGTACTTCTCTGCTTTGGTATCTGCGAGCATGTTGCTGATAAAATGTGGAACGGGCTTTTGCCACGTCGCGCTCCTCCTCCAGGGTGTCCAGACTGTCCTGCCGATCGAGCTCGGCTTCTCTTTCTTCGTACATGCGCACTCGAGGTGAGTCATGAATTATGTCACAGGGCAAGACTGGCTCTGCGCCGTCCACCATAAAGAAGGGTGTATATCCGGTACTACGATTCGGCATGGTCCGCAGCCCCCAGAGTACGGAGTTGAGCTCCTCTACCCAGTGCATGTTAGACTCCGTTAAGGACCACAATAATCTGGGTTTAATGCCGCTCATTATAAGACCATTTGCTCGCTCAACTTGGCCGTTGGTTTGTGGGCGATAGACTGAAGCATAATCGAGCTTGATGCCCATTTTGCTGCACCAGAGTTTTACCTCATCGGCCGTGAAGTTCGTGCCGTTGTCAGTGATGATGCTGTGGGGGACGCCATAATGGTGTACGACCCCGGATATGGAGTCTATCACTGGTCCGGAATCGGCTGTTTTAATAGGTTTGGCTATTTGGTGAATTTATCCACCATGACCAGTAAGTATTTTTTCTTGTGGGTTCCCCCTTTAAGGGGTCCAACCATGTCAAGCCCCCAGACCGTGAAGGGCCACGTAATGGGGATTGTTTGGAGGGCGGTGGGTGGCATGTGGCTTTGATTTGCAAAAAAGCTGGCAATCGGCGCAGCGTTGGACCAAGTCCTATGCATCTGCCCGGGCCGTCGGCCAATAGAATCCTGTATGGAAGGCCTTGCTTACAAGAGCCCGGGCTGCGGTGTGGTGGCCGCCGAGTCCGGCGTGAATTTCTGCCAAAAGGTTCCGCCCTTCCTCTTCGGAGATGCACCTTTGAAGGACTCCGGTAGTGCTTTTTTATACAATTCTCCCTCATGGACCCTGTAGGCCTTAGATCGCCGCACTATGCAGCGTGCCTCATTTTGGTCCTCCGGAAGTTCCTGCCTAGTTAGGTAGGCCAGGAATGGTTCTGTCCACGGGGCTATGATGGCCATTATTACGTGGGCTGAAGGTGTTATTTCGGTGGCAGAGCCTCCGATTATGTTAGAGTGTTCGGTATCGAGTGTTGTGGCCGGGTCCGGACTAATATTTCCGGTGTCCCCCTCCCATACTATGAATGGTTTAAACAACCTCTCTAAAAAGATGTTGGGGGGGACCACATCGCATTCTGCGCCGATGCGGGCGAGGATATCTGCCGCCTGATTGTTTCCCCGAGTCACATGGTGAAATTCGAGCCCCTCGAACCGAGCTGACATCTTTAGGATGGCGTTATGATAGGCCGCCATCTTCAGATCCTTGGCATCAAAGTCTCCATTTATTTGGGATATTGTGAGGTTCGAATCCCCACGCACCTCCAGGCGCGGAATGCCCATGGAAACTGCCATCCAAAGACCATGTAACAAGGCTTCGTATTCGGCTGCATTGTTGGAGTCTGTGTACAGTATCTGCAGTACGTATTGAACCGTATCTCCGGTTGGGGACGTCAGGATGACTCCAGCCCTCAGTCCAGCCAGCATTTTGGAGCCGTCGAAGTGCATAATCCAATTGGAGTATGCGTCGTACTCTTTAGGGAGTTCGGCTTCCATCCATTCCGCGACAAAGTCGGCCAATACTTGTGATTTAATGGCTCGCCGGGGTTTGTATGTTATGTCGAACGGGAGGAGCTCAATGGCCCATTTGTTAATCCGGCCCGTGGTGTCGCAGTTGTTTATAATATGATTGAGTGGCACCTCCGAGGCTACTGTAATCAAACACTCTTGAAAGTAGTGTCGCAATTTCTGGGATGCCATGAATACCGCATAGGCTATCTTTTGATAATGTGGGTACCGTGATTTGCATGGAGTGAGGACAGTGGAGACATAATATACCGGCTTTTGAAGAGGGAATTTATGTCCGTCCACTTCTCGTTCGACGACGAGCACTGCGCTTACAACTTGATGAGTTGCCGCGATGTATAATAGCATTGGTTCGCCGATGTTTGGCGCGGCTAGGATTGGGTTGGTTGCCATTATGGCTTTTATTTCTTCCAATCCGGCTGTGGCAGCGTCCGTCCACTCGAAGTGTTTGGTGCGTCGAAGGAGGCGATAAAGGGGTAATGCCTTTTCTCCTATGCGGGAGATAAAGCGGCTTAGAGCCGCCACACATCCAGTTAACTTCTGGATTTGTTTGAGGTCTGTTGGGGTAGCCAAGTGTGACAAAGCTCGGATTTTGGCCGGATTAGCTTCAATACCTCTACTGGAGACAATGAAACCCAGGAGCTTTCCGGCTGGTACGCCGAAAACGCATTTTTCCGGATTGAGCTTGATGTCGTATGTTCAGAGGTTGTCGAATGTGAGCCTCAAGTCGTCTATCAGAGAGTCGACGTGTTTAGTTTTGATGACCACATCATCTATGTATGCCTCTACTGTTTTGCCGATTTGTTTCCCCAGACATGTCTGAATCATGTGTTGATATGTTGCGCCGGCGTTTTTGAGCCCAAAAGGCATTGTGTTGAAACAGAAGGGACCGTATGGTGTGATGAATGCCGTTGCGGCTTGGTCGGACTCCGCCATCTTGATTTGGTGGTAACCGGAGTATGCGTCGAGGAAACACAATGACTCGTGTCCTGCGGTAGCATCAATAATTTGATCAATGCGGGGGAGGGGGAAGGGATCCTTTGGGCAAGCTTTATTGAGGTCCTTGAAATCGACACAAAGGCGCCAGGATTTATCCTTGTTTGGTACCATCACCAGGTTTGCTAGCCAGTCCGGGTGTTTTATTTATTTGATGAATCCGGCCTCCAATAACTTGGCTAGTTCCTCTCCCATGGCCTGTCTCTTAGGTTTGGAGAAACACCGAAGAGCCTGCTTGACCGGCTTGAATCCCTTTAGGATATTGAGGCTATGCTCGGCTAGCCTGCGTGGGATTCCTGGCATGTCTGAGGGATGCCAGGCGAATATGTCCCAATTCTCGCGCAGAAACTCTCGTAGTGTGGCGTCCACAATGGGGTTTAACTGTGCCCCGATGGAGGCTGTTTTTGTAGGGTCCGTTGGGTGGACTTGGAATTTGACTATTTCATCCGCTGGTTTAAAAGAGGTGGACTTGGATCTCTTGTCGAGTATCACGTCGTCCCTGTCCACCGTGGAGCGTAGCGTGGTTAATGCCTCGGCCGAGAGGGCTTCGGATAATGCCTCGAGGGCTAGTGCGGCTGTTTTGTTTTCGGCGCGGAGTGTTGTGTCCGGATCGCTGGCGAGAGGGATGATTCCGTTGGGCCCGGGCATTTTGAGCTTCATGTACCCATAATGGGGTACAACTTGGAAGATCGTGAACGCCTCACGTCCTAAAAGGGCGTGGTATCCACTGCTGAACGGGGCCACTTGAAATGTGATTTCTTCGGATCTATAGTTCTCTGGCATACTGAATACCACATCTAGTGTGATTTTCCCAGCGCATCGTGCTTCCCGACTGGGTATGATTCCTCTGAAGTTTGTGCTACTTTGCTCAATGCGGTTCCAGTCTATTTCCATTTTTGAAGAGTTTCCTCATAGATGAGGTTTAATCCGTGGCCGCCGTCCATGAGTACTTTGGTGAGTCGAAAGCCGTCCACGATTGGACTGAGGACCGGTGTGGCTGGTGCTCTGGCTGTTCGTAATTTAGGTTCGTCATTGGCGTTGAAGGTAATAGCCGTGTCACTCCATGGATTTATTGGTGCTATGTGGCAAATTTCGGCAATGTTGCGGAGTGTTCGCTTGCGCCTATTATTTGATGTGAAGGTCTTAAAGACTGTTAAAACCGTATTGTTATCCATGGGATGGTGCTCTGTGGTATTTGGGATAAGAAGATCCTCACCACTTTTGGCCACCTGCCGGAGTATCCAACATGCTCTAAGGCTGTGGGTCGGTATTGTATCCGCTGTGCTATGAATTTTGCAGGGTCCGTTAAGCCATCCCTCCAATACGGTTCCGTGCCCTATAGAGGGTTTTTGTTTCTTCATAATGAACTCGGGTGTCTTATGATAGTGCACCCTTTTACCTCGGACTGGGTGCATATTCGGAGCCGGATTATCCCAGAATTTCGTTTCGGTTTTCCAGGCATTTTCCATCGCACGATACTTTCGTTCTATGGACGCCAAGTCGGCGAAGCGTGATATGTCATGGCGACTTATGGCGTTAAGGATTCCCTTGTCCGTGCAGTTATTGCAGAAAAGTGAGACTGCATCTTCCTCGCGGCAGTCCTTAACCTTGTTCATCACAAGGAGGAATCTGGCCCAATAATGATGTACTGTTTCATGGGGCTCTTGCCTGATGTGGGAAAGATCGTTTATGTTTGGGTGGGTGGGTGGATTTGAGTCTGGACCCCTACCTGATCTGAGACCCAGGGGACGAGGGGTTTCCGATCTTGGAAGTTCAGATTCCGGTATGTTGCCCGATGAGTCTGGCCCGCTGCCTGACTCTAGGTTCAGGGTTTGGGTGATGTCCTCCCATAAACGGGTATCCGGCTCGGAGAGCTCTGGAATTCGGACGTAGTTAGTCCTCAAGATAGAGGAAGAATCGCCGAATTGTTCCTCCACCACCACAACATGATGGGTGACCGGTGGAGAGCTAATCTCCCTTCGATCGGGTTTAAGCCCAATCCGATCATAGTCCATAGCAACTCCCAAGGCGGCGATGCGATCCAAGAGTTCATTTAGGGAAGAGAGCTCCATTGGATCCATCTTCTCGGCGAATTCCGAGCCGACGCGGAGGCTGTATTTGATGACCCGAGAAGTCATCATTGGTGCAGCGGCCGAACAGGCGGTCTTGACGAAACTGCCTAGCTGGAGAGTTTGGCCGATAGCCAGAGCACCCCCGGCGGTAATGTTGTTTTTAACAACAAGATGAGGCATCCTTCCTTACAGCGGCGTCACAGAGGAACTCTCAATGAAAGCACCAATGTCGGTGTCAAAACCGGCGGATCTCGGGTAGGGGGTCCCGAACTATGCGTCTAAGACGGATGGTAACAGGAGGCAGGGGACACGATGTTTTACCCAGGTTCAGGCCCTCTTGATGGAGGTAAAACCCTACGTCCTGCTCGATTTATTCTTGATGATATGGGTATTACAAGAGTTGATCTACCACGAGATCGGAGAGGCTAAACCCTAGAAGCTAGCCTATGGTATGATTGTATGTTGTCCTACGGACTAAAACCCTCCGGTTTATATAAACACCGGAGGGGGTTAGGGTTACACAAGGTCGGTTACAAAGGAGGAGATATACATATCCGTATTGCCTAGCTTGCCTTCCACGCCAAGTAGAGTCCCATCCAGACACGAGACAAAGTCTTCAATCTTGTATCTTCATAATCCAACAATCCGGCCAAAGGATATAATCCGGCTGTCCGGATAGCCCCTAATCCAGGACTCCCTCATGCATCATACTTGGTTGTGCATCATGCCATGTTCATGTGATGGTTGTTTACTATGTTGCTTGCTTCTTCCCGGGTTGCTTCTCTCGTTAGCTTCGGTTCCGTTCCGGAGTTGTGAGGATTCGTTCGACTATGTCCGTTTGTCTTCTTCATGGACTCGTTCTTCATCCTTGCGGGATCTCAGGCAAGATGACCATACCCTCGAAATCACTTCTATCTTTGCTTGCTAGTTGTTCGTTCTATCGCTATGTCGCATTACCTACCACTTGTTTATCATGCCTTCCATATTGCCATGTCAAGCCTCTAATCCACCTTCCTAGCAAACCGTTGTTTGGCTAAGTTACCGCTTTTGCTCAGCCCCTCTTATAGCGTTGATAGTTGCAGGGGAAGTTGAAGTTTGTATCACCATCACACTTCTATCCATACCATTTTTCTTAGTTTGATCCTTTTGGTTATATCTTGATCTAGTAAAATTAAGTTTAGTATGATCTAGCTTTGAGTTTTCTGTTGATCTTTATCTATGTAATCGATTCTGTGAGCTATATATAATAAAGATTAGTCTTGAGTCAAGGGCTTTGTTATCTTGCTACAATCTTGAGGGAATAAAAGAAAAGAAAGAACAAAAAGAAATAAAGAGATCAAATTCATCTTATGGAGAGTAATGACTTCACATATAAAGAGTATGATGACTCAAAGTTGTTGAGAGCTAACAAACATAGTTTTGGTCATCGTTGCAATTAATAGGAAGTAATAAAGAAAGAGAGGTTTTCACATATAAATATACTATCTTGGACATCTTTATGATTGTGAGCACTCATTGAAATATGACGTGCTAAAAAGTTGATGTTGGAAAAGGAAGAAAACATAATGGATTATGTTTTCTTATATCTGAAATAAATTATATTGTCATGGATCATCCAACATGTTGATCTTGCCTTTTCCCCTCATGCTAGCCAAATTCTTTGCACCAAGTAGAGATACTACTTGTGCTTCCAAATATCCTTAAATCCAGTTTTGCCATGAGAGTCCACCATATCTACCTATGGATTGAGTAAGATCCTTCAAGTAAGTTGTCATTGTTGCAAGCAATAAAAATTGCTCTCTAAGTATGTATGATCTATTAGTGTGGAGAAAATAAGCTTTATACGAGCTTGTGATATGGAAGAAATAAAAGCGATGGACTCCATAATAAAGGTCCCTATCACAAGTGGCAATATAAAGTGACGTTCTTTTGCATTAAGATTTTGTGCATCCAACCATAAAAGCACATGACAACCTCTGCTTCCCTCTAAGAAGGTCCTATCTTTTATTTTTGCCTTATACCTTATACAAGAGTCATAGTGATCTTCACCTTTCCTTTTTACATTTTATCCTTTGGCAAGCACTATATGTTGGAAAGATCCTGATATATATATAGCTAATTGGATATGGGTTTTCATAAAGAATTATTGTTGACATTACCCTTGAGGTAAAAGGTTGGGAGGCAAAACTATAAGCCCCTATCTTTCTCTGTATCCGATTAAAACTTCATACCCTTAAGTATTGCGTGAGTGTTAGCAATTGTTAAAGACTAAATGATAGTTGAGTATGTGGACTTGCTGAAAAGCTCTTATATTGACTCTTTCCAATGTTATTTTAAAGTGCAATTGCTTCAATGACTAAGATTATAGTTTGCAAGTTTTCAATGAAGTTTCTGACTCATACTTTAGATTGTGAATAAGATTGTTACTTCAGCATAAGAAATCATATGACTATATATATATATGTTGCTATTTCTAAGAATGATCATGATGCCCTCATGTCTGTATTCTATTTTATCGACACCTCTATCTCTAAACATGTGGACATATTTTTCGATATCGGCTTCCGCTTGAGGACAAGAGGTCTAAGCTTGGGGGAGTTGATGCGTCCATTTTGCATCATGCTTTTATATCAATAATTATTGCATTATGGGATGTTATTACACATTATGTCACAATACTTATGCCTTTTCTCTCTTATTTTGTAAGGTTTAAATGAAGAGGGAGAATGCCGACAGCTGGAATTCTGGGCTAGAAAAGGAGCAAATATTAGGGACCCATTCTGCACAACTCCAAAAGTCCTGAAACTCCCCGAAAGTCAGTTTTGGAATATATTAAAAATATTGGGAGAAGAAAGCACCAGAGGGGAGCCAACCACCGTCTTTCGGGACGAAGCGCCGCCGTCTCGAGGCGGAACCAATCTAGGGCACCGGCAGAGCTGTTCTGCCGGGAAAACATCCCTCCGGGAGGGGGAAATCATCATCATCGTCATCACCATCGATCCTCTCATCAGGAGGGGATCAATCTCCATCAACATCTTCACTAGCACCATCTCCTCTCAAACCCTAGTTCATCTCTTGTATCCGATGTTTGTCTCAATACCTCAGATTGGTACCTGTGGGTTCTAGTAGTGTTGATTACTCCTTGTGGTTGATGCTAGTTGGTTTATTCAGTGGAAGATTATATGTTCAGATACTTTAAGCATATTAATACCCCTCTGATTATGAACATGGGTATTATTTGTGAGTAGTTACGTTTGTTCCTGAGGACATGGGAGAAGTCTTGTTATAAGTAGTCTTGTGAATTTGGTATTCGTTCGATATTTTGATGAGATGTATGTTGTCTTTCCTCTAGTGGTGTTATATGAATGTCAACTACATGACAGTTCACCATGGTTTCGGCCTAGGGGAAGGCATTGGGAAGTAATAAGTAGATGATGGGTTGCTAGAGCGACAGAAGGTTAAACCCTAGTTTATGCGTTGCTTCGTAAGGGGCTGATTTGGATCCATATGTTTCATGCTATGGTTAGGTTTACCTTAATTCTTCTTTCATAGTTGCGGATGCTTGCGATGGGGGTCAATCATAAGTGGGATGCTTGTCCAAGGAATGGCAGTACCCAAGCACTGGTCCACCCACATATCAAATTATCAAAGTAACAAACGTGAATCATATGAGCATGATGAAAACTAGCTTGACAATAATTCCCATGTGTCTTCGGGAGCGCTTTCCTTTATATAAGAGTTTGTCCAGGCTTGTCCTTTGCTACAAAAAGGATTGGGCCACCTTGCTGCACCTTGTTTACTTTTATTAATTGTTACCCGTTGAGGGAGTCCTGGATTAGGGGGTGTCCGGATGGCTGGACTATACCTTCAGCTGGACTCCTGGACTATGAAGATACAAGATTGAAGACTCCGTCCCGTGTCCGGAAGGGACTTTCCTTGGCGTGGAAGGCAAGCTTGGCGATACGGATGTTCAG
Source organism: Triticum urartu (assembly GCF_056163025.1). Lineage (NCBI taxonomy): Eukaryota > Viridiplantae > Streptophyta > Magnoliopsida > Poales > Poaceae > Triticum > Triticum urartu. The sequence goes on along the minus strand of NC_141876.1, from coordinate 508,360,238 downwards.
ATCTCCTACCATTGTAACCGACTTTATGTAACCCTAACCCTCTCCGGTGTCTATATAAACTGGAGGGTTTTAGTTCGTAGGACAACATACACATCAACAATCATACCATAGGCTAGCTTCTAGGGTTTAGCCTCTCTGATCTCGTGGTAGATCAACTCTTGTAATACCCATATCATCAATATTAATCAAGCAGGACGTAGGGTTTTACCTCCATCGAGAGGCCCCGAACCTGGGTAAAACTTCGTGTTCCTTCCCTCCTGTTACCATCCGGCCTAGACGCACAGTTTGGGACCCCCTACCCGAGATCCGCCGGTTTTGACACCGACATTGGTGCCTTCATTGAGAGTTCCTCTGTGCCATCGCCGTCAGGCCCGATGGCTCCTGCGATCATCAATGGCGATGCAGTCCAGGGTGAGACCTTCCTCCCCGGACGGATCTTCGTCTTTGGCGGCTTCGCACTGCAGGCCAATTCACTTGGCCATCTAGAGCAGATCGAAAGCTACGCCCCTGGCCGTCAGGTCAGATTCGGAAGTTTAAACTACATGGCTGACATCCGCGGGGACTTGATCTTCGATGGATTCGAACCACTGCCGAGCGTGCCGCACTGTCACTTCAAGCATGATCTAGCTCTGCCGCCGAACAGTGCCCTGGAGGCCGCACCCGCATCAGCTTCGACCCTTAAGTCGGAGCCAACCACTCCGATCGAGGATGGGCGGTTGGACGCCACCTCGGGGGCGGCGATCCCAATGGCGATTGAGCTGAACACCAGCCCCATACTCCGCGAGATTCGTGACTCCAAGGAGCCGTACTCCTCTTCGGACTCCGAACCCTCCACGCCCCTGCCAATCGAATCCGATTGGGCGCCAATCATGGATTTCACTGCCACAGACGTCTTTCAGCACTCGCCTTTCGGCGATATCCTGAAGTCACTAAAATCTCTCTCTTTATCCGGAGAGCCCTGGCCGGACTACGGTCAGCAAGGTTGGGGTACGGACGATGAAGAAATTCAAAGCCCACCCACTTGGTAGCCACTGTCGACGATTTAACCGACATGCTCGACTTCGACTCTGAAGACATCGACGGTATGGACGCCGATGAAGGAGACAATGAAGAACCAGCGCCTATCGAGCCATGGAACGCCACCTTGTCATATGACGTATACATGGTGGACGCACCAAAAGATGACGATGAGGACGCACCGAAGGACTTTTCCCTTGAAAAGTAGTCAAAGCGGCAATGCAAGCGCCACCCCAAATCCCGCCTCGACAGAAGTAGCGATCACACTGACCCAGCATTGGAGCAGGGCAAACCACTGCCGGACAACGACAATCTGGATAATCAAGCCGAACAAACAAATCCTATCAATGATAATGGTCCGGATGACATAACGCCGGACAGGCACTCAGAGCAGCAGAATGCCCGTAAAAGGCTCGTTGCCACCGCAAGGAGCCTCAAAAAGCAGAAGCGGAGGCTCAAGGCCACGCAAAACACACTCCAATTCAGATGGAGCAAAATACTCAACACTGTAGCAAGGTATGGCGACAATCGCCCCTCCAAGAGCTACCCAAAGCGGAAGCTGCTACCCGAAGTCGATGAGGAGGCCTCAGACCCCCCACAACCAAATATCAAAGCAGCCACCTGGTCGGACAAACGACCCCTCTACCAAATGGCATTCAACGCCATTCACAATACAACACGCGACCCATGCGAGGTCTCGCATCCAAAGGACGGTGCAACAAGATCCATCTATGGACCACGCAAGCGCGCCCCAGCATACAATGCAACACAACAAACATCCGAACAACGCGGCACACCCATCTACAAGGGTGCCGCACACCCCCTATGTTTCACCAATGAGATGCTGGACCATGAATCTCCAGAGGGATTCAAGCGTGTAAACATAGAGGCATACGATGGAACAACAGACCCTGGGGTCTGGATTGAGGACTATATCCTTCATATCCATATGGCTCGAGGGGATGACCTCCACGCCATCAAGTACTTACCTCTCAAACTCAAAGGGCCAGCTCATCACTTGCTCAAAGGCCTCCCCGAAAGCTCCATCGGAAGATGGGAAGAGCTCGAAGACACCTTTCGGGCAAATTTTCAAGGGACTTATGTCCGACCTCCGGATGCGGACGACCTGAGTCATATAACTCAACAGCCCGGAGAGTCAGCCCGAAAGCTTTGGAACAGGTTTCTTACTAAAAAGAACCAGATTGTCGACTGTCCGGACGCCGAAGCCTTAGCGGCTTTCAAGCATAGCGTCCGTGACGAATGGCTCGCCAGACACCTCGGCCAGAATAAGCCGAGAACGATGGCCGCATTAACAAACCTCATGACCCGCTTTTGCGCGGGTGAGGACAGCTGGCTAGCCAGATGCAGCACCAGCGACCCCAGTACATCCGAAGTTCGAGAGGTAAACAGGAAATCACGGCGCAACAGCAGTAACAAACGCCGGAATAAATAAGACAGCACGAAGGGCATGGCAGTAAATGCCGGATTCAAAGTTTCTCGGCCAGGTCAAAAGCCGCCCCTCAAAGGCACCAGGGATGAACTGTCCAGCCTCAACAAAATCCTGGACCAAGTATGTCAAATCCATAGTACCCCTGGCAAACCTGCTAATCATACCCACAGAGAATGTTGGGTCTTCAAGCAGTCCGGCAAGCTCAATGCCGTACACAAGGGGGAGGATACACCAAGTGAAGATGAGGATGAGCCTCCGAAGCAAGACAAGGGGGAACAAAAGAAATTTCCACCCGAAGTCAAAATAGTAAACGTGTTACACATGATCAAGAGAAAAAATAATGCGGCACTCCTAGAAAAATATACCCAAGTGACTGTCCCCGTGAAGTCCCGCCACTGGTCGTCTCAACCGATCACCTTCGACCATCGCGATTACGCATCAAGTATCCGGCACGCAGGATGGGCTGCCCTGGTATTAGACCCAGTAATTGGCGGATATCACTTCACACGAGTCTTGATGGATGGCGGTAGTAGCCTAAACCTAATATATCAGGATACAATCCGCGGGATGGGGTTAGACCAAACACAAATTCGCCATAGCAATACTACCTTTAAAGGAGTAACGCCAGGCCCAGGGGCTCGTTGTACGGGCTCCCTCCTACTACAAGTTATATTCGGCTCCCCCGATAACTTCCGTCGCGACCATTTAACTTTCCACATCGCTCCGTTTAAAAGTGGCTATCAAGCACTGCTCGGACGCGAAGCTTTCGCTCGCTTTAATGCAATACCACACTACACCTCCCTAACACTCAAGATGCCCGGTCCACATGGCATCATTTCAGTGCACGGAAATATGAAGCAATCTCTGCGCGCCGAAGAGAGTGAGGCTGCCTTGGCAGCCGCACACTAAAGGCGCCCGGACCAGCAAAAGCATCCAATAGGTCGTCAAGACCTCAAACACAACTAATCAAGTCCGGCGCCACTACTTATACCGAATAAACGGTCACACCCTTATTTTTCAATACAAGGGGCTCAACGCGCGCAAACAAGTGGCAATTTCTTCTTATCTTGAACTATACATGGTTTCTTTAGAAAACTATCCTTTTGCACGAGAACTTTTTTTTACCTAAATTCCTCTCTTTTACAGATGATCATCGTGCTACACCCGTCCAGGATACGGCACAACAGAGACACAGGCGCAGACGTGCAGCAGGGACCCGCCCCAAGGATTCTTTTTAGATTAAGACCCTGCGTAAACCTTTTTTACTGTCTCTTGTTGATACATATCCACCATTGAGAAGGATGCTGACGTCTTGGCATGTGGCCATGCCAGAACAATGCACGTACCTGGACACAAGGGGCTTCTTACAAAGGCCATTCTTTAGGCCCGGTTTATACCACAAAGACCGAATACCTTAGGGAGTGTTCGGCGTCGCGAGTTTGGCCCTATATGCATCAGCTCTGAATCATTGTCTTTGGTCAAATGTTGGGTTTGCCCGGATCCTGTGTTTTGGTGCCTTACGTTCCGCTTTACGGCTAAGGTAGCACCAGGAGAACTACTGCGATTGTGCCCTGGTTCGTCCGGATGAGCACCTCAGTAGAGAAAGCCGAAAACTGACTGTCATGATCTAGCGTGAGACTGGTCAACCACTCGATGACCCATGGGAATGTTAGAATTCCTCCGCCTTAACGAAGGGCCGCTTTCCGGCCAGGCACATACGCACCCCGGGATCGGGAGAGTGCGGAGCCACCAGGGGCTATCTAGTAGCCCCACTGTCAAACTCCTATGGCTAAGTGAAAGTGTTAAAGCATTATAGTCCGGTTGCCTCGCTCGCTCCGCTATCACCTCCTTAATAGGACCAAGACGTTGGGTTAAGTGTGAACGCGTGTTTCTGCGAACACCTCTGCATTATATGCGTCGGGGTTGAAGCCGACGACTACAATCTTTCAGGTTATACACATGTATACATAAACGGCCGCCCAGGAGGCATCACATTACTTTCAGGCAAAAGTATAAAAGTAGCCTTATAAAAATTTATAAAAGCATTTCGCTTACAATGAGATTACATGTCACTCAAACATAATATTTTTTGAGCACTGGGTCTCTATCAAACGAGCACCCTCAAGAACTTCCTCAAAGTAGTGCTCAGCAGCCCTTCGACCTATGGCCGAATCCTGCGCTGCAACAGTGGTAGCATCCATCTCTGCCCAGTATGCTTTAGCACGGGCAAAGGCCATCCGTGCGCCTTCTATGCACGCCGACCTCTTCATCACATTTATGCACGGCACCACGTCGAGAACCTGCTGCACCAAGCTGAAATAGCTGCTCGGTTTTGACCTTCCCGGCCATAGCTGATCCACAATAGACCTCATGGAGAGTCCGGACAACCTATTTAGTTCGGCCCATTCGACTAATTGGTCCGTCAATGAAAGCGGACGCACGGGAGAAAGGAATTGTTTCCAAAACAGCTGGTCTACTTCACGGTCCGTCTGACTCTGGAAGTACTTGGCCGCATCGGCAGTGCTCGCCGCCAAATCCATATACGCATCCTCCGAACTCCACAGCCGATCCAGAGGGGCATACCGTGGATCTCCGTACTTCCTCTACAGCATAAAGGATTTCCCGGCTACAATATACCCGGCTTCCTGCAGCTCCTCCTTCTTTGCCCTCATAGCAGAGCGGAGGTCTTTTCCCGTTGCGGCAGCCTTCTCAAGGTCCGATGCCTTCGCCTGGTTTTCCTTTTCAAGAGCCCGGCAACGGTCTACGACGGCTTTTAATTCTACGGCCATATTGGCCATCTTATCCCGGCTCTCGCCATGTGCGGCCTTCTCGGCTCGCAACTCTTCGGCCACCTTCAAAGCAGCCGCATTACCCAATCTTGCTTGTTCCTTGGCTCGGGCAAGTTCCGCCCGCAAGGCTTCAACAGTGGCAACTCCATCTGCAGTCATAACATGTTAAAAACACTGGCATCATACTCTTCCTATGTGGCATTTACCAGACAAGGATACTTACCCTGCGCCTCGTCAAGCCTTTTGTTAACAAGGTCGATGTCGGCATCTGCCGCATCCAACTGCCATTCTAAACGGGCAAACTGGCTAGTCCGGCTGGCCACTGGAGCTTCCATCTCCTGCACATAGAGGTAGTATGGTTATTACCTGGGAATATGATCCTCCGTTTGTCATCGTTTCCGATGACAACCAGAGTCTCAGGGGCTACTATCTACACAGGGCACACCTAGCATGTGCAGGACTATTACACATTCCTTTTACGTACCTCAAAGCCTATCAGTAGACTCACAAAGGCTTCATGCAATCCGCTTTCGGCGGACGATATCCTCTCCATCACCATATTCATCAGCACACGGTGATCATCTGAGATGGCCGCTCGCCCCACCAACTCCCTCAGAACGTCCGATCGCACACTAGACGGTGCCGGACTCTTTTGTCTGCTCTCTTCGGGAGCCGGACACTGGGAGCCTCGGGGATCAATAGGATTACCTTCTGGCCTCACCGGACTTGGAGAGGCCCTTCGCGACGACACTTCAGGGTCGCCCGCTTCCGGAGCGGAGGAGTCCAAAGGAGGCGTCTCGCTCTCCATCATCTCTGGAAGAAGATCCCCCGAAGACGAGCTCATTTGAGAGGGGCTAAGGCCCAAACTGCACAAATATATGCGGTGGTTATTTTCTCAGAAGAAAAGGATGGCATATCTATACTATTAAAGTTTTCGGGTCACTTACGACTCCCGGGAAAATTGATCCCCCCGCGGACTTTGTGCGGCAGCAGCGCCCCCCAAGGTAGGGCCCCCGGTGGAAGATTTCTTTTCCCGTTTGGAAGCTTCGGCTTCCAAATTCCCGGGCACAGTACTTTTCCTCTTCCGGTCATTTTCCTTCACGGAGACGCTCGCTCCCTCGGTTAGAATAGGCAGCATTGGGGGCCCGCGTCCGCCCGCATTATCCTCCACAGTATGTTCCTTCAAGGGATCCGAGCAAGGAGCGGTCTGGAGCATCTTTTCCAATACCGGATTCTCTAAACCCTCAGGGAGGGGGGCCAAACACCGAATCAACTTCGCCTTTGTTAGCCAGTCCTGGTCGAAAAAGCAAACTCTCAGAAATAACTTCGTAACGAAGGAAAGATAATATGTTCGGCCAGAAGATTCCTTACCTGTTCGGCGGCGCGGTTATTACTTAGGCCCACGTCCTCGGTGATTTCCGGACACTCTACTTGAGGTCCGAAGAATAACTTATACATATCCTTGTGCGTCAGGCCGAGAAAATTTTGAATGGCACGTGGACCCTCGGGATTGAACTCCCACAAGTGAAGGGGCCGACGTTTGCAAGGCTGGACTTGACGAACCAGCATAACTTGTATTACCGCAACCAAACTGAGATCTTCGTTGAAGAGATCTCGAATGCGGCTTTGTAGTAAAGGCACGTCCTTGGCTGGACCCCAGCTCAGTCCTCTGCTGATCCATGACATCAGTCGTGGTGGAGGGCTCGAGTGAAAAACGGGGGCGGCCACCCACTTGGCACTTCTAGGAGTCATGATGTAGAACCACTCCTGTTGCCACAATGCAAACACCTCTAGGATGGAACCTTTGGGCCATGGAGCTCCCGTCATATTGCGTATTGAGGCGCCTCCACACTCTGCATGTTGCCCTTCGATCATCTTCGGCTTTACTTCAAAGGTCTTGAGCCATAAGCCAAAGTGGGGGGTAACCCGGAGGAAGGCCTCGCATACGGCAACAAAAGTCGTGATATGCAGGAAGGAGTCCGGAGCTAGATCATGGAAATCTAGCCCGTAATAAAACATCAAGCCCCTGACGAAAGGATCCAGTGCAAAACCTAGACCTCGGAGGAAGTGGGAGACGAACATGACGCTCTCGTTGGGTTTGGGAGAGGGGACGGCCTGCCCCCGGGGAGGCAGCCGATGCGACATTTCGGCGGTCAGATACCTGGCCTCCCTCAACTTTTTGATGTCTTCTTCCGTGACGGAGGAGGGCATCCATCGGCCTTGAAGGCTGGATCCGGACATGACTGAAGGTTCGGAGCACCTGACCTGAGCTTTGGGCGTTTGAGCTTGAGGCGGGGGAAGGACTCGATTGAGCACGGGAGGGAAATGTAAAAGCTTTGTCCCTTTATAAAGAGGGTGGATATCAAGCGTCCTCCCCGTGTCCGTTTGGACTTGCCTATGATCTAGGAGTCCTAGAAGCGGTTGGGTTAACCACGCCCGTATTGATGAGAATCCCGTAATAAGGGAACACAATCTCTGCTTTAACAAGACGTGCCAAGGAAACCACCTCGCATAACACGCTGAGGAGGGTAATTAAACAACTCAGATAAAGGCTTGCCGTGGTGTGTCGCACCACAGAATACGTCAGCAGATTATATTTGTGTAAATATTATTCTCTCTATGACAGTATGTGGAAACTTATTTTGCAGAGCCGGACACTATCTTTGCGTTTAAGATCTTCTATGAAGTACTTGGAGGAGGAACCCGCCTTGCAATGCCGAAGACAATTTGCGCGCCGGACCCATCGTCATTGAAGCCTGGTTCAGGGGCTACTGAGGGAGTCCTGGATTAGGGGGTGTCCGGATGGCCGGACTATACCTTCAGCCGGACTCCTGGACTATGAAGATACAAGATTGAACACTCCGTCCCGTGTCTGGAAGGTACTTTCCTTGGCGTGGAAGGCAAGCTTGGCGATACGGATGTTCAGATCTCCTACCATTGTAACCGACTTTATGTAACCCTAACCCTCTCCGGTGTCTATATAAACCGGAGGGTTTTAGTCCGTAGGACAACATACACATCAACAATCATACCATAGGCTAGCTTCTTGGGTTTAGCCTCTCTGATCTCGTGTTAGATCAACTCTTGTAATACCCATATCATCAATATTAATCAAGCAGGACGTAGGGTTTTACCTCCATCGAGAGGGCCCGAACCTGGGTAAAACTTCGTGTTCCTTGCCTCCTATTACCATCCGGCCTAGACGCACAGTTCGGGACCCCCTACCTGAGATCCGCCGGTTTTGACACCGACACCCCTTACGAATTATCTTATCACAAAACTATCTATTACCAATAATTTCAGTGCTTGTAGAGAATACCTTATTGAAAACCGCTTGTCATTTCCTTCTGCTCCTCGGTGGGTTCGACACTCTTACTTATCGAAAGGACTACGATAGATCCCCTATACTTGTGGGTCATCAGCCACCAACAATACAGCTCAGTATGAAGGGCTCCTTGCCGGGCTCAGAATTGCAGCAAAATTGGGAATCCAGAAGCTGATCATACGAGGAGATTCACAGCTTGTGGTGAGAGAAGTCAACAAGGATTATCAAATCCCATAGATGGAAGCATACGTCGAGGAAGTGAGGAGATTGTAGGATCACTTTGATGGGTTGCAAACATAGCACATACCCCGTGTGGAAAACGGCATAGTTGATCACCTGTCAAAGTGTGTTGCGCAGAAGCTTCCTGTCGAACCAGGAACTTTTGTTCTCCGTCTCTCTCAACCATCCATATCACCAGACACAATGGCCCGGAAAAGGAGAAAGTTGGACTACGGTAAGCCTCTCCCGGTCGAGCCGTCCGCTCCCAGAAAAAACCCTGCCGAAAAAAACTCCTCACAGCCTGCCAGACCACCCCCTCCAGCCGGGCCTATGGACCCCGTGAATGAGGCTGGTGCTCCCGCAGCAGAGGAGGTGCCACTAGTCCTCGTTGCCGAGCCCCGGGCTCCAACATGGGCAAGGCACATCGTTCACTTCCTCCAAACTGGAGAGCTTCCAGGCGACCAAGATGAAGCTGAGAAAGTAGCCCGAAGGGCCAGTATGTATTAGTTTGTCGATGACACTATACAAAAGGAGGCCCAATGGTGTGAAATTGAAGTGTGCCTGCCGGGAGGATGGAAAGGAACTGTTGGTTGAGATTGGCAGAGGAATGTGCGGCTCAGACATTGGATCAGGGGCATTAGTTGGGAAAGCATTCCGGCAAGGATTCTATTGGCCCACAGCCCTCCAAGATGCGGTCGAGCTCGTCACGACAAGTGAAGCCTACCAATTCCATTCCAAGAGAACACACCTACCTGCCCAAGCCCTTTAGACAATCCCTTTATCATGGCCATTTTGGGTCTAGGGGCTCGATATCCTCAGCCCCTTCCCCCGAGCAATCGGGGGCTTCGAATTCTTGTTCGTCGCTATCGACAAGTTTACAAAGTGGCTGGAAGTGACTGCCATGAGGAAGGTGACTACTCAGTCAGCTATCAAGTTCTTGAAAGAATTAGTGTGTCGTTTTGGAGTTCCGGCAAGGATCATCACCGACAACGGCATCCAATTCACGAGCCACGCCTTCATGCAATATGTCCGTACCCTCGGATGCAAGATCTCATTCGCTTGTGTGGCACACCCCTGGAGCAATGGACAAGCTGAGAGGGTGAACACTGAACTGCTACGTGGACTCAAGACAAGAACTTTCGATACGCTGCATAAGCACCGCATGCGGTGGATCGAGGAGCTGCCAGTAGTTCTCTGGCCCCTCAGAACGACACCTAATCGAGCTACCGAGAAGACTCCCTTCTCCCTGGTCTATGGGGCAGAAGCAGTTATCCCCACGGAAATCATTTACGGGTCCCCTCGAGTGCTTGCCTACGATGAAGTAGCGCAAGATCAGCACTGGTATGACGATGCTGTGCTACTCGAGGAGAACCGTCTCCAGGCTGCTACGCGTGCTGCATGCTACCAGCAAGCCCTGCGCTGCTATCACAACCACAGGGTTCATGCCCGGTGTTTTGAGGAAGGTGACCTTGTCCTTAGGCGCGTTCAGTCCGCCAAGGGTACAAACAAGCTGTCACCGAAGTGGGAAGGCCCTTACCGGGTGGTATTTGTCACCAGACCCGGCAGTCCGTATGGAGACCGGAGATGGCACTCGGTTGCAAAAATCATGGAATATTGATTATCTCCGCAAGTACTACCCGTATGGCGCGAGGCTGTCGGGCACTGCCCGGCAGCCACCCTTTTGTACAGGCCTTGCCTCAGCTGCATGTAACCCCTTGTATTAAGCAAGGGCGATGACCCCGTGCAAGAGAAAATAAAGAAGCGCTATAGGGGGCCCCCAACTAAGATTGCATGCATGCACGAGCACACCAAGATCACTGCATAAGCATTTCATGGGCATTTGCATATGCATATAGATAGGATCGCATCCTGCATTCATTCTCATCTACATGAAGCTGCAGGTTCCTGTCATGAACTTGGCTTCGGCAAGAGACGAGAAGATTGCATGGCACAACGATCCCCAGCAAGCCAAACAGATAAGTTTACCTATTGTCCATTAGTGTTCTGTAAAGCTATAAATTTGCATGAGAAAACCTCGCCTCTCTTTTGAAACTTAGGTGTTCCCATCCATGACTCGAACATTGCTTCGTTCAGGATGGTCGCAGTGGCCTTTAGTAAAAAGGAGTTGGCGGGGGGCTGGCCCCTCTGTCTGTCCCCCGGCAGATGTAGCTCTCCGGCAGACAAAGAGGGTGCCGGCAGGATATCCTGTCGGGGAGAACTCGTTTATTTTCATTAAAGAGGCACTCCACCTCTGCATGGACATACACATGCACGGGTTCCCAGCAAGGTTCATCTTTTTCATTTATATGCTAATGCAAGTACAAGCATTACAGAACACAAAGATGGACTCGATGATTGCATTATTCGAATTAAAATTTGGCTATTTCCTACAAGTTTGAGATCGAAAAAAGATAAGTGCCCCATGATCCCCTCTTTTCGTTTTCCCTCCTTCAGGCACTACGGAGGAAGGAGGAAAAGATGAGAAAAGGAGCACCCAAGCAAGAAGCCCCGGCTTGAGTGCTGGTGGAGTCGTCCACCAAAGCTCAGCCGGAAGACTGCTGGAGGCGAGGAGAAGGCGCTAAGAGAACATCCCTCCTCGGCTATCACCCGAAGAGGCTGGTGATGACGGTGCCGTGGAGGGAGGGGAAGAGCGGAAAGACGAGGCGGCAGGTCCCCGGTCGGAGGCGATGGCATCCACACCACCGTACTCCGACCTGAACCCCTGCCACCCGCCTTCTCCATCTTCACTCGCTTTCTCCTCACCACCACTGCTCCCGGGAAGCGCCAACACTCCAGTCCGGCGCCTCCAGCAGGCAGTCGGTCCGGCGCCTCCTCGCCTTTGGGTGCACTCTTCGCCGCAACATCAATGGCCTTCATCTTCCCCCAGAATGTTTTGACTCAGGCAAAAGCCATCCGTGCACCCTCAATGCACGTGGACCACTTCACAGCATCGATACGCGGCACCGCATCAACAAGCCTCTGTACCAAACCGAAATAGCTATTCGGAACAGGCTCGGTTGGCCACAACCGGAGTATGACATCCTTCATGGCAGCCGCGGATATCCTATGAAGTTCGGCCCATTGGGACATCTGTTCATTGAGCAACAGAGGGCGCTTTGATGCGCCAAACTGTGACCAAAAAAGCTTCTCTGTTGCATATCCATCTCGCACTTGGTAATACTGCGCCGCATCGGAAGAACTCTTCGGCAAGTCCAAGAACTCGTCTGGAGAACTCCACACTTGGTTAAGCTGAGCATAGTTCATGTTGCCGAACTTAGCCGGCAGCAGAAAGGGCTTTCCAGCCATAATCTCCTTCGCTTGCCGAACTTCCTCACGGATTCCTCTGGATTCTGATCGCGCTTCTCTCGTCTCCTGCTGGGTCTTGTCCAGTTCAGCCGTTAAGGCTTTACTCTCCTTCTCTAGAAATTCACAGCGGCCGGTAGCATTCTCCAGTTCGAGCATCATCGTGGATATCTTTTCCTCATCTTGGCGCCGTGCAGCTTGTTCGTTTTTTAATTCAGCCGATGCCTTTTCGCCAGCAGCATTGCTCCGCCAGGACTGCTCCTTGGCCCGGGCCAGCTCCGCTCGAAGAACTTCAACAGTAGCAGCACCATCTGCAGCCATGCATATTCCAGCATCTAAATTTCAGCATCATGCTTATACCACAAAAATGTATGAGGATTGATTAATGCGAGATCATCCCCTGCCACGTCAAGCTTCCGCTGTAGCTCGGCAATTTCAATAACCCGGGAAGTGGTCGAGGGGGAAGCAGCCTGTGTTCAAACTCATCGGGTTAGTCCTCACAACGATCATTTTTTATCCTCTCTTTGCTTCCTAATGGAAGACAACCTTGGCGGGCAGGAAGACGCGCCTCTCGTCGACATCCGCCCCAAGACCTCCGGGAGGGGCAATGCTAGGATTACCGATGATCTCCAGCCCTGCCTCCCGGCCGAGCCTCGAAGAGACCAAGAGATTCTCCACGCCAAGGACCAGGCTCACTTCCCGAGCGTTAGGACCAGCATGGGGCAACAATAATCCCAAGCAGGAGACCGGGGCTAGCCCTAGGCTCTTCTCTTCGGCATCGCCGGTAGAAGTAGAGAGCAAAAAAAGAAGAGAGGGAATGCAAAAATGGATGACTTCGCCCTCCTCCGCCCTTCCCTTTTATAGGCTGGGCGGGGAAGGGCGGCCGCTCCATCAATGGGTGACCAGCGGCCTCCTCCACCAATTCAAGGTGGGCGGACCCTCTCCAAGATGCTCTCCCGCGCCACGCGCCACCGTTACCTACCCCGCGCGATGCATGCAGCATACATGGCCAAGGGTAAGGGCACGTTGTGGGAAGAGTAAATTGGTAGTTTCTACCCCTTGTGTTAAAGTCATTCACGGGCCATCATTGGAGCGGCCCCACCACTATTGGCTTTACACCATGTGCGGGGAAACCGGAAACTGGCCCAAAATCAAGGCTAGCAAAGCAGCAATGGAAACCTCAAGGGGCCAACCTCTTCAGCAACCCTTACCTACGCACTTATTAGGCCCTACCCCAACGACGCTCAGCAGCGCGTTCGGGGTAGGCCCGGGGGCTTCTGTCGGTGCAACAGACCCTGGGTCTGTCGCCCAGACTGTGCACAGGCAGGGGAACAGGATTGAAGCACCATCCCAAGTCAGAGATTGAAAAACCAAGAGATTCGAAGAACCAACATGCAGTTCAGAGGGACCAAGGTCAAGCCAGAGGAGAAATATATCAATGAGAGAAAGGCCTCCCTTGCCGGGCAGGCGAGCCCGGCAAGGGGCGAGGCCACCACCAGAAGTAGGCGACCAAAGCACCCCGACAAGGTCTGCCGGGGCTCACGGGGGGCAGAACCACCCCACCAACCACTCAAGCATGATCCACGTCATCAATCAGTGTGGTGTCAAGCCGCAAGATGATTAAGTGACAGCCAATCGCCACATGGCAGACATTTCCTATAGAAGAAACCCACAAGTGACACCCGTCATGCCACGTGTCAAGAGAACAAGCGCGGAGCTGGCAAGATAGCCCGGCAAGCCTTGTCGGGCACCCAGTGATGTGACACTAAGCGGTGCATTTAATGCACCCTGTTAGCCCATAGAGTTAGGTATGATAGCACTGTTTGCTATCATATCAGTGGATAATGACAACTTTGTCATTGTGGTGACCCCTTAATCTATAAAAGGAGGCCCGTGACACCTGTAGGAGGGGTTAGAAGGTTAGAAAATTGACAAACCCATATGCGCGTAGTCACAACTACCCATAGGCAACCCCAGCCGGGCAAGTGTACTACGCCTCACCACCTCCATTCCACCATCAATCCACCAAAGTAGGAGTAGGGTTTTATGCCTCACGGCGGCCTGAACCTGGGTAAATTTCTTGTGTGCTCTCTACCGTGCTGCTGTGCGTTGGTCTGCTCGTTGTGCAACGCGACGTCCCCTTGCCGAACCAGCAAGGGGCCTCCTGGTCCCATATGTGGCCGTGGATATCCCGCAACACAACCCATCAATATAGTCTTTAATAAGCGCAAACTTCTCTGATATAGTGTAGTTGGGAGAATTCAAAAATATAATAGGACTATCATGCATGGGTGCAATACAACAATTTCATTCTTAACATAAGGAACTATAGCAAGTTCATCTCCATAAGCATAATTCATATTGGCATCATGGCCACAAGCATAGCAAGCATCAAGTTCATCAAAAAGGGATATTTCAAACGAATCAAAGGGATCATAGCAATTATCACATCAATCATCCATCGGTAAGCACGAAGGAAAATTAAACAATGTATGAGTTGAACAGTTACTCTCATTAGAAGGTGGGCATGGGTGATCAATCCGCTCTTCCTCCTTTTGTTCTTCGCTCTCCTCGTCATCTTTTTCACCTAATGAGCTCACAGTTTCAGCAATTTCTTCTTCCATAGGTTCCTGCAAAATATTAGTCTCTTCTTGGACAGCGGAGACTTTCTCAATAAACGCATCAATATCGGCATTGTATTCATAATTCTCATAGAAATATTTAAGTATAGCAAAATTTTCAGGCCTATAAACATCATCATCAAAAGCTTCATACTTTTCAAACAAAGATTGAATTTCATAAGCACCCTTAAAAGCAATGAATTCTTCTATTCATTCCACATCATAGTAATCATAAATACCATTAGCATAAGAAGCCAAGGTTTGATTATCATTAAATTTACATGAAAAGGGAAGGTGTGGAGCAATCATCCTAGAGAAACAAGTATAATCATATCGCAAGCATAGTTGCCGATCATACCAATGCAACATATGAATTTGATCCCATAATAGTTTCCCTTTTTGAGTCAAGCGAGATAATCCCTAAAGTATTCACATTGATCCACCATGTCTCCCATCATATAATTGAATGGGGTTTTCTTAGGATTATTGAAGTAGTGCATAATATGTTTCACATAATGAGCATCGAGGGTTTTAGGAGGTTCCCCATCTCCATGAGTAGCAAGTACACCTAATTGTTTTGGTATTTCATGTTCCATATCAATAACTAAAGATAGAGAACAACTTAGTGCAGAAAATAAAATCTACTTAGTGAATAAAGAAAACAAGCACACAGGAGAATATTGACCCCACGCTATTGCTCCCCGGCAAAGGCGCCAGAAAAAGGTCTTGATAACCCACAAGTATAGGGGATCAGTCGTAGCCTCTTTCGATAAGTAAGAGTGTCAAACTGAACGAGGAGCTAAAGGTCAAACATATATTCCCTCAAGTTCTATCGACCACCGATACAACTCTACCCACACTTTACGTTCGCTTTACCTAGAACAAGTATGAAACTAGAAGTACTTTGAAGGTGTAAAGGGGTAAGTATGCAAGATAATAAAGAGCATGTAAATAAAAGATATGGGCTGTTTTGATAAAGAAATAACTAAGTTAGTTCTAGTAGAGAGGTTTTTGTCACAAGAAAGTTATTTGTCCCTAGGCAATCGATAACTAGACCGTAATCATTATCGCAATTTTATATGAGGGAGAGGCATAAACTAACATACTTTCTCTCCTTGGATCATATGCACTTATGATTGGAACTGTAGAAAACATTCGTAACTACTCCCTCCGTTCACTTTTGTAACTCATTTCAGACAGCTCAAAATGGGTTGTTTTGCACATCGTCTGAAATTTCTTCAAGGTCTTATAAAAGTGAACATAGGGAGTACTAAAGATCATTAAGGTAAAACCCAACCATAGCATTAAAGTATCAAGTCCTCTTTATTCCCATAAGCCATAATCCACTTATCTATGTTTGTCTTTCTATCACTCACGCAATGCAGCCAATAAGAAAACCATGAACATATTGCAAACCCTGCAGCAGGGATTCCTCACGCTTGCGCGACACGGAGAGCACCATAGGACATCACCAATAAAACATACAACTCAAACCAATCACGATCATCAATTAACCCATAGGACAAAATGGATCTACTCAAACATCATAGGATAGCCATACATCATTGGGAAATAATATATAGAGTTGAGCACCATGTTTAAGTAGAGATTACAGCGGGGAGACGAGGTGTTACACCGCTGCATAGAGGGGGAGAGAGTTGGTGATGACGGCGGCGAATTTGTTTGTGTAGATCGCCATCACGATGATGGCCCCAGCAGCGTTCCAGCGCCATCGGGAGAGAGGGGGAGAGAGCCCACCTCCTCCTTCTTATTCTTCCTTGACCTTCCCCTAGATGGGAGAAGGGTTTCCCCTCTGGTCCATGGCCTCCATTGCGGTGGAGGGGCGGGAGCCCCTCCGAGATTGGATCTCTCTCTGTGTTTCTGCGCTCCCTGATTATGGCATCTCACCATTTCTTAAACTCCTGGAGATCTGTAACTCCGATTGGGCTAAAATTTTAACATGATTTTTATTCGGATATTAGCTTTCTTGCGCCAGAAGAAGGGCGCCAACCGCCTTATGGGGTGACCACAAGGGCCCAGGGTGCGCCCTACCCCCTGGGCGCGCCCTCACCCTTATGGGCCCCTTGGGCATCGTCTCACGTTGATTCCACTTCCCAAAATTCACATATATTCCAAAAAAACTCCATAAGTTTTTATCCCGTTTGGACTCCATTTGATATGTATTTTCCACGAAACAAAAAACATGCAAAAAACAGGAACTGGCACTGGGCACTGGATCAATATGTTAGTCCAAGAAAATCATATAAATTGTTGCCAAATGTATGTAAAAGTTGTAGAATATTGGCATGCAATAATCAAAAATTATAGATACGACGGGGACATATCAGCCCCCCGTGACTCCCCTGACCTAGTTCTTCCTCTTGTATATTGACATATATTCCCGAACCTCCAGAAGCATCCACAAAAACACTTTTCCATTGCCACAACCTTATGTTCCTGTTGGGGGAAACGACACCTATGGGATCATAGAGAATCCCTTCTACGGTTGGCGGGCGCGGGGCTGTGGAAAGAGCGGGTTTAGAAGATCAAGACAGGGGAATTTATCCAGGTTCAGGCCACAAGTGATGCGTAATACCCTACTTGTTCGCACGCGAACACCTTCTTGTTCGCACGCAGGAACCTCACCAGGGCCTTCTCCTGCTCGGGCTCGAGGTTGGCCCCTATGGTGAAGGTGGCGCCAGTGGACCCATCCTTGTCGACTGGTACCTGCTTGGTTTCTGCCTTGTCTTGGGTGAATAGCTGCTTCTTTTTAGCCGGCACAGCCCCCTTGGGCTGAAGGGCGTCGGTGCTAGTGGGCTGCACCACCGCGGCCGCCCTGAAGACAAGCTGGAGCACCTGCAGCGCATCCCCTGTGTCTCCTGACACGGTGAGGACGCCACTGCTCCCAGGCATCTTCATGAGGTTGTACACCGGGTGAGTTGCTGCCATGAACCAAGCCAAGGCCGGATAGCCGAGGATGGCATTGTAGGGAAGGCCGATGGGGGCAATGTCGAAGTTGATCAGCTCCGTGCGGAAGTTGTCGTAGGTGCCAAAGGTCACTGGGAGGCGGATCTGTCCCAAGGAGGCGGTGGAAACGGCTCCGACGCCCGAGAAAGGCCTGCTGGGTTGGAGCCGCTCCAGCGGCATGTGGAGGATGCTGAAGGCCTCCACCGAGAGCACGTTAAGGCCGGCACCACCGTCGATGAGGGTCCTAGTGACGGCCACTTGGCAGATGGTGGGGGTGCACAGCATCGGGAGCACGCCCGAACCGATGGGGTTGAAGGGGTGATCCTCTGAGTCGAAGGTTAGATCGGCCTCGGGCGCCACCCAGCCCGGTGGGGCCTCTTGGCGCTTGGAGGCGGTGCTGATCCGGCGGGTGAACGGCTTGACGTGATGGCTTGAGGGTGGTGCTTGGGAGCCACCCAGGAGAGCTGCAATGACGGGCGGCGCTGGTGCGGAAAAACGGGCGAGGAAGAGGTCGCGCAGCTCCTCCCAGGAGGTGACAGAAGCCCTCGGCAAGTGGAGGAGCCACACGCGCGGGACGCCGGTGAGGGCCATGGGTAACCAGTTGGCCATCACCCGGTCGTCGCCTCCGGCTCTGAGGACAGCCTCCTCGTATGCCAACAGGAAAATCATTGGGTCTGTCGCGCCGTTGTAGCGCAGCGGCATCTCGGGCTTGAACTTGTGTGGCCACTGCACCTGTCGCAAGGTGGGGGCCAAGGCCCGGAGCCCCTGGCCCAAGTGCCGCCATCCGTTGCTGGAGCAGGCGGCGCGTTACCCGCCATGAGGGCGGAATGCGATGTTAGGGGAGAGCGGGTCGTCTGGAGGGAGAACTCCGGCGCACCCCTACCTGGCGTGCCAAATGTCGGATTTCGGGTTCCGGCAGACCCTTGAGGTTCGAACACTGGGGTGCGCGCGGAGATCTCTCACCTACCGATCTACGTCCAATCTCCTCGCGTGATCTAAGGTGGAAGCAACGAACAACACAAGGGACGCGAGGTTTATACTGGTTCGGGCCACCGTTGTGGTGTAATACCCTACTCCAGTTTGTGGTGTGGTGGATTGCCTCAGGGGCTGATGATGAACAGTACAAGGGAAGAACAGCCTTGCGAGAGGTGTTCTTGAGCTGGTGCGATGAACTTCTTTGGTGAGTTCAGTCGCCTCTCTCTCTCTCTGCTAGGGCTCTTTCAGATCTCTAGATCTCTGTCCCCCCTCCACTCTGTGGTGGCTAGCTCTATTTATAGAGGACCTGGGCCTCTCCCCAAATAATGAGCGGGAAGGGCGCCAACAATTGGCCATTTTGAAGGGGAACATCTAGTACAAGTTATCCTGACCAAAGGCGGTCTTTGGCTGCCAAAAGCACTGGTGACGACGCCGTCTTGGGCTCCACGGTGACCTCCGTCCTGCCGCTCTGTCGGTCTTGGTCTCGTTACACCGGAATGGTAACCTTTGCTCGACGCCTTGGCCTGTGCTGGCCCCCTTTGCACCAAAGGGGAAACAAGGACACTGCGCAGGCCGGCGCCCGCCTCGCACCCGCCTGGTCTCTATCGTCATGGCTTGCATCACGGGCTCCTCGCGAGGTACCCCTGCCTTGATCTCTCCGCCTCCTCGCGAGCCTGCCTGATGAGGCTGCCTCTGAGGAAGCTTCCTGTCATCCGCTGTGCGAGGCTTGGCCCCTCGCGAGGGTCTTGAGCTTGAGCTGATGAAGATAGGCCACGCTGGGCCCCTACTTGAGCCACGCCGCAGGTCCGCAGGTAGGCAAGTCTGGGGACCCCCGTTCCCCGAACGCCGACAGCGCCGCCCAAGATGCAGGCGATTGCACATGTCGGCGTTCTGGGAACGGGGGTCCCCAGACTTGCCTGCCTACGGCCTGCGGCGTGGCTCAAGTGGGGGCCAGCGCGGCCCATCTTCATCAGCACAAGCTCAAGACCCTCGCGAGGGGCCAAGCCTCGCGGGGCGGACGACCGGAAGCTTCCTCAGAGGCAGCCTCATCATGCAGGCTCGCGAGGAGGCGGAGAGATTGAGGCAGGGGTACCTCACGAGGAGACAATGACGCAAGCCATGACGATCGAGACCAGGGGGGCGCCAGGCGGGCGCCGGCCTGCGCAGTGTCCTTGTTTCCCCTTTGGTGCAAAGGGGGCAAGCACGGGCCAAGGCATTGGGAAAAGGTTGACATTCCGGTGCAACGAGGCCAAGACTAGCAGAGCGGCAGGACGGAGGTCACCGTGGAGCGCAAGACGGCGTCATCACCAGTACTTTTGGCAGCTGAAGACCACCTTTGGTCAGGATAACTTGTACTAGATGTTCCCTTCAAAATGGCCAATTTTTGGCGCCCTTCCCGCTCATTATTTGGGGAGAGGCCCAGGGCCTCTATAAACAGAGCTAGCCACCACAGAGTAGAGGGAGACCCTGGAGAGATCAACACACCCAGAGGGCAGACAGGAAGGGACCGAAAAAGTGAGATAGAGAGAGGGAGATAGGCGATTGAACTCACCCAAGCAGTTCATCGCACCAGCTCAAGAACACCTCTTGCGAGGCTGTTCTTCCCTTGTACTGTTCATCATCAACCCCTGAGGCAATCCACCACACCACACACTGGAGTAGGGTATTACACCGCAACGGTGGCCCGAACCAGTATAAACCTTGTGTCCCTTGTGTGTTCGTTGTTTCCAGCTTAGATCACGTGAGGAGATTGGACGTAGATCGGTAAGGGAGAGATCTCCGCGCGCACCCCAGTGTTCGAACCTCAAGGGTCTGCCGGAACCTGAAATCTGACATTTGGTGCGCCAGGTAGGGGTGCGCCGGAATCTTTCTTCCGCTGTTCACGTGCGATCTTCCGTCGTGTCCACGGCTGACGCTCGCCGGGCTCGCGCCGAGCGCCGGGCTGCTCTCGCCACCCGCGTCGCCCAGACGGCACCCATTGGCAGACGCCCTCGTTTTTCCCCGTCGCCTGCTGCCAACGCCGCCACCGGCCCGGCGGGGAACGAGCAGTAGGCCTCGTGCCAGCATCCTTCGGTGCGGCGGGAGGGCCGCACCGCCACACCGTTGCTGACTCCAGCCGCTTCGTCGTCCCACGCCCGTCGCGCCCCCACGGACACGCACGCCGCGCTGCTCCTAGCAAGAGAGCTCTTTCACTACCGCCCCGTCGATGACCTCTACGAGGACTGGCTCGCCCGCATCACCGAGCTCGTCAGCGCCGCGGGGGGCTCCCCCTTGCCGTCCCTCTCGCTGCCTCGCCCTCCATTCTGCGCGGGAGGCGGGGATCAGGAGGCGCCTCCACCACCTCCTCCCCAAGAAGGCACCCTGGCTCCAAGGCGAGCAGCCCCCGGGCGAGACCCTCCGCCTCCGGCGCCTGCGCAGCAAGAAAGGAGTTGCCAAGAGATCCCCCGTCCCCAAGAAGGTGCTCGCGCGCTCCCAGCGCCGGCGCGCCAAGATCGCGTCCCTGCACCTCCACGCCAAGACCCCGCGCTGCTCCAAGCGGCGGCGCGCGGTAATCCCCAGGAACAATCCCAGCACCTGCAAAAGGCACCGGTGGCCACGGCAGGCTGCCGCGCCCTCACCCCCGAGCTACGCGGCGTCGCATGGCCAGGCAAATTCAAGCCTGACCTGCCCCCTCGCTACGATGGCATGATGGACCCCACGGAGTTCCTACAGCTCTACGAGCTATGCATCGAAGCTGCCAACAGAGACGAAAGGGTCATGGCGAACTGGTTTCCCATGGCGCTCAAGGACAGGGCCCGCACCTGGATCCTGAACCTGGCTCCTGGCACAATCTCCTCCTGGGACGAGATATGCACTCGCTTCATCGCCAACTTCCAGGGCACTCGCGACCGGCCCCTGGCCATGAGCGATCTGCGCCGCATCAAGTAGCAGCAAGGGGAAACCCTGCAGAAATACATCCAGCGCTTCAACAACGCTCGCCTCAAGATCCCCAAGGTCACTGAAGAAGCCATCATCTCGGCCTTCTCCAATGGTGTACGCGACATCAAGATGAAGGAGGAGCTAGTAATCCATGAAGGCCTGTGCACATCCCTGGAGCTGTTCAACTTAGCGACCAAGTGCGCCAGGGCTGAGGAAGGGCACCTTTCCCTCCTCGAACTCCCGGCTGCCGACCCAGAAGAGAAGAAACCCCAGGCCAAGGACATGAAGCGCAAGCGGACTGCCGTGCTTGCAGCGGAACCAAACACCAAGCGAGGCAGAGATCAGCCTGAGTCATCCAAGGGCAGCCGGTATTGCGTGTACCACGACCTACACACCCACAACACAAACAAATGTCAAGAGCTCAGGGCCATGAGAGATGGACGTGTCGGCCGACGCCCCGAGTGCAACGACAGGGGCTATGGCCGAGGAGGAGGAAGAGGTGGCGTACGATGGGAAGACTGTGGCCCTCGCCAAGGGTGGCGTGACCGACCTCGCGAGGATCGCTGGCAGGACCAGCCTCGCGAGGGAGGCTGGAGAGACCAGCCTCGTGAGGATCGCCCGTACGGCAACGGAGGCCTTCTTCCTCTGCCGCCACCGCCAAGGAGGAACGAAGACCAACATCAAGACGAGGGGCTGGGGGCTTCCAGGAGCCGCGCGCAATCACTTGCATCTTGGGTGGCGCGCAGGCCCTAGCCTCACAGCGCATCTTCAAGCAGTTTGCTCGCGACGTGAATGCAGTCCTCCCCAAGCTTGAGGCCACGCGCCCTCTCAGGTGGTCTGTGTGCGCTATCACGTTCAGTTCAGCGGATCAGCTCAAGTGCGTAGCAACGGCCGGAATCCT
The DNA here is from genome assembly GCF_056163025.1 of Triticum urartu. Classification (NCBI taxonomy): domain Eukaryota; kingdom Viridiplantae; phylum Streptophyta; class Magnoliopsida; order Poales; family Poaceae; genus Triticum; species Triticum urartu. Next base: position 508,337,752 of record NC_141876.1, on the reverse strand, counting down.
CCCAATGCTTTGCTCCCCAGTCATCAGCAATGTGTAGGTCACCAGGACCCTCATTGATGGTGGAGCAGGACTCAACGTCCTATCCGTCGAGATGTTCGACAATCTCCAAGTGCCATACGATCAGCTCCAGCCGACCAAGCCTTTCTCAGGAGTCACTGATGGTTCCACTGTTCCCATAGGGCAGGTTCGCCTTCCAGTCACCTTTGGACAGCGCAACAACTACCGCACGGAGCTCATCGACTTCGACATCGCCCACATCCGCCTGCCAAACAATGCCATCCTCGGGTACCCAGCCCTGGCCAAGTTCATGGCGGTGACTCAGCATGGATATAATGTCCTCAAGATGCCAGGAAGCGGTGGAGTCATCACCGTACCCTGTGAAGAAAGGGACGCAGTGTGTTCACTCGAGTGCGTGTTCCAAGCCGTAGCAATCGAAGACCCGGACCACATGAACGGAAGGCTTCTCGAGGCGACCCTTAAGAAGAAGAAGGTTTCGCCTGGCCCAAGCAACAAGGAGGCAGGCGCCTCCGGAGGTGTTGCGTCAGGGTCCGTGCCCAATCAGGGGGCTCCACCCTCTCTCGCATAGGAAGGCGCGCCCGGCGCCCTCCTCAGGCAGGGCTCGAGGGCTCTTTCTTGGAGAGCCACCGACTTTGCCAAGCTCGGGCACCACTTGGAGGGGTGCTTCCAGGTACGTTTCCCTCAGGAAGATACAAGGCAAGGAAGACCAAACCCTCAGGAGTTCATCGCAAGAAACACCCTGGAGCTACAGGAGTCGAGAGTCATGCGCGGCAGCCGCCGCTTGCCCACCGTAGCCCCACATCCAGGCGAGGATGGTGGGATACGCATCTGCATCAATGTGCCAGGGCTCAACCGAGCCGTGTCTCAGGAGCGCCTCTGGCCTTCGCGCGTGGGGCGTTGCGAGGGTCCACCTCACAGCTACGTTCGCATGCCTCTCGGCCTGCTGAACGCGGTCGCCGCTCATCAGCGCCTGCTGAGGAGCATTCTGGAGGCCAATAAGGTCAGGCATTGTGCTGTCCTAGCGGAGATGGAGATGGCTCTCGAAGACCCGCCTGTGCCCCCGGAGCCTCCCGAGGCTCCTGGGCATGGGGGCTCGTGAGGGTCGATGTCTTCATCGCGCATCGCCCGCTTCTTCAACATCACTCCATCTTCAACGGCACCAGGTGACACCTTTCTAAGTTCCGTTCTTAGCTGGGAGCGCCCACAGGGCCGCATCATTCCCAGGTCGCATGGGTCATGATACTTCTCCAACGTATCTATAATTTTTGATTGCTCCATGCGATATTATCTACTGTTTTGGACTATATTGGGATTTATTTTCCACTTTTATATTATTTTTTGGACTAACCTATTAACCGGAGGCCCAGCCCAGAATTGTTGTTTTTTGCCTATTTCAGTGTTTCGAAGAAACGGAATATCAAACGGAGTCCAAACGGAATAAAATATTGGGGAACGTGATTTTCTCACCGAACGTGATCCAGGAGACTTGGACCCTGCTCCAAGGAACAAAAGAGGCGGTCACGAGGGTGGGGGCGCCCCCCCTAGGGCGTGCCCCTGCCTCGTGGGCCCCTCGTTGCTCCTCCGGCGTACTTCTTCCTCCTATATATACACACATACCCCCAAACGATCAGAACAGGAGCCAAAAACATAATTCCACCGCTGTAACTTTTTGTATCCAGGAGATCCCATCTTGGGGCTGTTCCAGAGCTCCGCCGGAAGAGGGCCGTCATCACGGAGGGATTCTACATCATCATAGCCTCTCCGATGAAGTGTGAGTAGTTTACCTCAGACCTTCGGGTCCATAGTTAGTAGCTAGACAGCTTCTTCTCTCTCTTTGAATCTCAATACAAAGTTCTCCCCCTCTCTTGTGGATATCTATTCGATGTAATCTTCTTTTTGCGATGTGTTTGTTGAGACCGATGAATTGTGGGTTTATGATCAAGTCTATCTATGAATAATATTTTAATCTTCTCCGAATTCTTTTATGTATGATTGGTTATCTTTGCAAGTCTCTTCGAATTATCTGTTTGGTTTGGCTAACTAGATTGGTAGTTCTTGCCATGGGAGAAGTGTTTAGCTTTGGGTTCGACCTTGCGGTGTCCTTACCCAGTGATAGAAGGGGCAGCAAGGCACGTATTGCATCTTTTCCATCGAGGATAACAAGATGGGGTTTATTTCATATTGCATGAATTTATCTCTCTACATCATGTCATCTTGCTTAAGGCGTTACTCTGTTTTTAACTTAATACTCTAGATGCATGCTGGATAGCGGTCGATGAGTGGAGTAATAGTAGTAGATGCAGAATCGTTTCGATCTACTTGTCATGGACGTGATGCCTATATACATATCATGCCTAGATATTCTCATAACTATGCTCAATTCTATCAATTGCTCAACAGTAATTTGTTCACCCACCGTAGAATACTTATGCTCTTGAGAGAGGCCACTGGTGAAACCTATGGCCCCCAGGTCTATTCTCATCATATCAATCTCCATCACTTTAATCTTGCCTTGCCTTTTACTTTGATTTTACTTTTTACTTTGCATCTTTATACCAAAAATACCAAAAATATTATATCTATGAGATCTCACTCTCGTAAGTGACCGTGAAGGGATTGACAACCCCTAATCGCGTTGGTTGCGAGTAGCTATTGTTTTATGCAGGTACGAGGGACTTGAGCGTGGGCTCCTACTGGATTGATACCTTGGTTCTCAAAAACTGAGGGAAATACTTATGCTACTCTGCTGCATCATCCCTTCCTCTTCGGGGAAAACCAACACAAGCTCAAGACATAGCAAGAAGGATTTCTGGCGCCGTTGCCGGGGAGTCTACGCAAAAAGTCAACATACCAAGTACCCATCACAATTCCTATCTCTCGCATTACATTATTTGCCATTTGCCTCTCGTTTTCCTCTCCCCCAATCCACCCTTGCCGTTTTATTCACCCTCTCTCTCTATTTGCCTCGTTTTGCCCGTTTGCTTTTGTTTGCTTGTGTGCTAGTTTGTTTGTTTGTCGCGATGGCTCAAGATACTACCAAATTGTGTGACTTCACCAATACCAATAATAATGATTTCCTTAGCACTCCGATTGCTCCTCTTACCGATGTTGAATCTTGTGAAATTAATACTGCTTTGTTGAATCTTGTTATGAAAGATCAATTCGCCGGCCTTCCTAGTGAAGATGCCGCTACTCATCTGAATAGCTTCGTTGATTTATGTGATATGCAAAAGAAAACAGATGTCAATAATGATGTCGTTAAATTGAAGCTATTTCCTTTTTCGCTTAGAGATCATGCTAAAGCTTGGTTTTCGTCTTTGCCTAAGAATAGTATTGATTCATGGAACAAGTGCAAAGATGCTTTTATCTCTAAGTATTTTCCTCCCACTAAGATCATCTCTCTTAGAAACGATATTATGAACTTTAAACAACTTGATCATGAACATGTTGCACAAGCTTGGGAGAGAATGAAATTAATGATACGCAATTGCCCTACTCATGGTTTGAATTTGTGGATGATTATACAAATTTTTTATGCCGGATTGAATTTTGCTTCTAGAAATCTTTTAGATTCGGCCGCGGGAGGCACTTTTATGGAAATCACTTTAGGAGATGCTACTAAACTCCTAGATAATATTATGGTTAATTATTCGCAATGGCATACTGAAAGATCTTCTAATAAAAAGGTGCATGCGATAGAAGAAATTAATGTGTTGAGTGGAAAGATGGATGAACTTATGAAATTATTTGCTACTAAGAGTGTTTCTTCTGATCCTAATGATATGCCTTTGTCTACTTTGATTGAGAATAACAATGAATCTATGGATGTGAATTTTGTTGGTAGGAATAATTTTGGTAAGAACACTTATAGAGGGAATTTTAATCCTAGACCATATCCTAGCAATCCTTCTAATAATTATGGGAATTCCTACAACAACTCTTATGGAAATTATAATAAGATGCCCTCTGAATTTGAGAATAGTGTTAAAGACTTTACGAATTCACAAAAGAATTTTAATGCTTTGTTTGAGGAGAAATTGCTTAAAGTTGATGATTTGGCTAGAAACGTTGATAGAATTTCTCTTGAGGTTGCTTCTTTAAAGCTTAGATCTATTCCTCCTAAGCATGATATCAATGAGTCTCTCAAAGCCATGAGAATTTCCATTGATGAGTGCAAGGAAAGAACCGCTAGAATGCGTGCTTCCAAAGATGCCTTTATTAAAGCGTGTTCTTCCAATACCTATGAAAATCAAGATGAAGATCTAAAAGTTATTGATGTGTCCCCTATTAAATATTTTCAATATGAATCTTGATGAAACTGAATATGATCTTCCTTTACCTAGAATGCGTTCTAAAAATTCGGAGTATTTAGATCTTAATGATGAAATTGCTAAAAGTGGGATTGAAAGAAATAAAAATCTAGATGTTGCTAAACCCACTATATTGGATTTCAAGGAATTTAATTATGAAAGTTGATCTTTAATTGATTGTATTTCCTTGTTGCAATCCGTGCTAAATTCTCCACATGCTTATAGTCAAAATAAAGCCTTCACCGAACATATTGTTGATGCCTTGATGCAATCTTATGAAGAAAAACTTGATTTGAAAGTTTCTATCCCTAGAAAACTCTATGATGAGTGGGAAGCAACTATTAAAATTAAAATTAAAGATCATGAGTTCTATGCTTTGTGTGATTTGGGTGCTAGTGTCTTTACTATTCCCAAAACTTTGTGTGATTTATTAGATTTCCGTAATTTTGATGATTGCTCTCTAAGTTTGCATCTTGCGGATTCCACTATTAGGAAACCTATGGGAAGGATTAATGATGTTCTTATTGTTGCAAATAGGAATTATGTGCCCGTAGATTTCATTGTTCTTGATATAGATTTCAATCCTTCTTGCCCTATTATTCTTGGTAGACCTTTCCTTACAGCGGTTGGTGCGATTATTGATATGAAGGAAGGAAATATTAGATTTCAATTTACATTAAAAAAGGTCATGGAACACTTTCCTAGAAAGAAAATAAAATTACCATATGAAACTATCATGAGAGCCACTTATGGATTGCCTACCAAAGATGGCAATACCTAGATCTATCCTCGCTTTTATGCCTAGCTAGGGGCGTTAAACGATAGCGCTTGTTGGGAGGCAACCCAATTTTATTTTTATTCCTTGCTTTTTGCTACTGCTTAGTAATAAATAAATTATTTAGCCTCTGTTTTGGTTGTGTTTTTTGTGTTTAATTAGTGTTTGTGCCAAGTAGAACCGTTGGGAAGACTTGGGGAAAGTCTTGTTGAACTTGCTGTAAAAAAACAGAAACTTTAGCGCTCACGAGAACTGCTGTAATTTTTGTTTGAAGAGTGATATTTAGTTAATTATTTTTGAAGATGATTAATATATAAATTCCTCACGTCCAGCAATTTGTTTTAGAATTTTTGGGGTTCCAGATCTTGCGCTAGCTACAGATTACTACAGACTGTTCTGTTTTTGACAGATTCTGTTTTTCGTGTGTTGTTTGCTTATTTTGATGAATCTATGGCTAGTAAAATACTTTATAATCCATAGAGAAGTTGGAATACAGTAGGTTTAACACCAATATAAATAAAGAATGAGTTCATAACAGTACCTTGAAGTGGTCTTTTGTTTTCTTTCGCTAACGGAGCTCATGAGTTTTCTATTTTGAGTTTTGTGTTGTGAAGTTTTCAAGTTTTGGCTGAATTATTTTGATGGATCATGGAATAAGGAGTGGCAAGAGCCTAAGCTTGGGGATGCCCATGGCACCCCCAAGATAATCCAAGGACACCAAGAAGTCAAAGTTTGTGGATGCCCCGGAAGGCATCCCCTCTTTCGTCCACTTCCATCGGTAATTTACTTGGAGCTATATTTTTATTCACCAACAAGATATGTGTTTTTCTTGGAGCGTGCCGGGGCGCTGATCCACGGGCACCTATGGGACCGGCGGGCCGGGTCCCTTTCGGTTCGGCGGGGGCGGAGATCGTGCAAAGAGCAAATCGAGGCGAAGCACGCGAGCGATTTACCCAGGTTCGGGCCGCACGGATGCGTAAAACCCTACTCCTGCTTCATGGTTTTGTATTGATTTCTAGCTCGGGAGCGCGGAGTGCTACAGTACACACCAGCAGCCAGCAAGACCGAGCGTGAGTGTTCGAACTGGCTAACCCCCCCCCCCTCTACGTTGCACACGGGCCTCCTTTTATATGCTCAAGGGGCTACCGACAGGTGGCAACGGAGGTAAAGGGCAAAAATGGAAAGGTGCTGTGGTAGGCACAGCTACCTGCTACAGTGTATCATACCTAACCCTGACGGCAGGGGACAAGGGTCTTAAATGCCCGTCTGTGTTGCCTAAACAGTGCGAAAAGGGACCGCCAGGGGCGCCACCGTTTGCCACGATGGCGATCTTGTCAGCGCCGCTTGCCATCGCACGTCCCTAGCTGCATAGCCTTCCACCACGTACGCCTGGAAGGACCCCAGAGCGACACGTTGGTGGATGTGCTGGAGCGCGGGCGCGGAGAGGTGGCTTGCCGCGGCAAGCGCCTTGCCACGGTCGTTGTCTTGTCGCATCCGGGAGCTTGTCGCTCACCGGGTCTTGCCGGAACGCGTGGTGCGCTGCGGCAAGTTCCTTGAAATGCCTTGAGTGGCCTTCCCGGCAAGCTCCTCTTGCCGGGGTCTTGTCTTCTTGACTTGGACACTTTGTTCTTGAATGGCTCCAAAGGAACCACGGAGGATCTTGGCGGTCACCCGGCAAGCCTTGCCGCGGGATGCTGCGACTGCCCGTGCACAAGTTCGGGATACTAGGGTACCCCTACTCTAGTACACCGATAGAGCGTCTTGTATTATTTGTGTCTTTGTGTCTTAGTATGCCACAATCATCCTTGCTGTACACACCTTTTGAGAGAGCCATATATGAATTAAAATTTGATAGAATGCTCTATGTGCTTCACTTATATCTTTTGAGCTAGACAATTTTGCTCTATGTGCTTAACTTATATCTTTTAAGCTAGATAATTTTGCTCTACGTGCTTCATTTATATATTTTGAGCTAGGTAATTTTGCTCTATGTGCTTCACTTATATCTTTTGAGCGTAGTAGTTTTGATGTATGTGCTTCACTTAGATCTTTTAGAGCACGGCGGTGGATTTGTTTTAAAGAAACTATTGATCTCTCATGCTTCACTTAAATTATTTTGAGAGTCTCTTAATAGCATGGTAATTTGCTTAATAATAATATGCTTGGTATTCAAGATTTGTGAAACTTTCTTTTGAGTGTGTTGAATACTAAGAAAAGATTGAAGCATGATAATTGTTTTGAGATATGGAGGTGATAAAATTAAAGTCATGCTAGTTGAGTAGTTGTGAATTTAAAGAATACTTGTGTTAAGGTTTGTGATTCCCGTAGCATGCACGTATGGTGAACCGTTATCGAAGTCGGAGCATGATTTATTTATTGATTGTCTTCCTTATGAGTGGCGGTCGGGGACGAGCGATGGTCTTTTCCTACCAATCTATCCCCCTAGGAGCATGCGTGTAATACTTTGCTTTGATAACTTCTAGATTTTTGCAATAAGTGTATAAGTTCTTTATGACTAATGTTGAGTCCATGGATTATACGCACTCTCACCCTTCCACCTTTGCTAGCCTCTCTAATACCGCGCACCTTTTGCCGGTATCATACACCTACCATATATCTTCCTCAAAACAGCCACCATACCTACATATTATGGCATTTCCATAGCCATTCCGAGATATATTGCCATGCAACTTTCCACCATCTAGTTCGTCATGACACATTCATCATTGTCATATTGCTTAGCATGATCATGTAGTTGACATAGTATTTGTGGCAAAGCCACCGTTCATAATTTCTTCATACTTGTCACTCTTGATTCATTGCATATCCCGGTACACCGCCGGAGGCATCCATATAGAGTCATACTTTGTTTTAGAATCGAGTTGTAATCATTGAGCTGTAAATAAATAAAAGTGTGATGATCATCATTCAATAGAGCATTGTCCCAATAAAAAAAGAGAAAGGCCAAAGAAAAAAAGAAGGCCCAAAAAAGAAAATAAATAAAAAGGGGCAATGCTACTATCCTTTTACCACACTTGTGCTTCAAAGTAGCACCATGATATATCGAGTCTCATATATTGTGCTTCAAAGTAGCACCATGTTCTTCATATAGAGAGTCTCATATGTTGTCACTTTCATATACTAGTGGGAATTTTTCATTATAGAACTTGGCTTGTATATTCCAATAATGGGCTTCCTCAAAATTGCACTAGGTCTTCGTGAGCAAGCAAGTTGTATGCACACCCACTAGTTTCTTTTGTTGAGCTTTCATACATTTATAGCTCTAGTGCATCCGTTGCATGGCAATCCCTACTCACTCACATTGATATCTATTGATGGGCATCTCCATAGCCCGTTGATACGCCTAGTTGATGTGAGACTATCTTCCCCTCCTTTTTGTCTTCTCCACAACCACCATTCTATTCCACCTATAGTGCTATATCCATGGCTCACGCTCATGTATTGCGTGAAGATTGAAAAAGTTAGAGTATGAAAAAATTGCTTGGCTTGTCATCGAGGTTGTGAGTGATTTGAATACTTTGTGTGGTGAAGATGGAGCATAGCCAGACTATATGATTTTGTAGGGATAACTTTCTTTGGCCATGTTATTTTGAGAAGACATAATTGCTTTGTTAGTATGCTTGAAGTATTATTATTTTTATGTCAATATAAATTTTTGTCTTGAATCTTTCTAATCTGAATATTCATACCACAATTAAGAAGATTTGCATTGAAATTACGCCAAGTAGCACTCCGCATCAAAAATTCTCTTTTTATCATTTACCTACTCGAGGACGAGCAGGAATTAAGCTTGGGGATGCCTGATATGTCTCCAACGTATCTATAATTTTTGATTGCTCCATGCTATATTATCTACTGTTTTGGACTATATTGGGCTTTATTTTCCACTTTTATATTATTTTTGGGACTAACCTATAACCGGAGGCCCAGCCCAGAATTGCTGTTTTTTTTCCTATTTCAGTGTTTCAAAGAAACAGAATATCAAATAGAGTCCAAACGGAATAAAATCTTCGGGAACGTGATTTTCTCACCGAACGTGATCCAGGAGACTTGGACCCTGCTCCAAGGAACAAAAGAGGCGGTCACGAGGGTGGGGGGCGCCCCCCCTAGGGCGTGCCCCCTGCCTCGTGGGCCCCTCGTTGCTCCTCCGGCGTACTTCTTCCTCCTATATATACACACGTACCCCCAAACGATCAGAACAGGAGCCAAAAACCTAATTCCACCGCCGCAACTTTCTGTATCCACGAGATCCCATCTTGGGGCCTGTTTCGAAGCTCCGCTGGAAGAGGGCCGTCATCACGGAGGGCTTCTACATCATCATAGCTTCTCCGTTGAAGTGTGAGTAGTTTACCTCAGACCTTCGGGTCCATAGTTAGTAGCTAGATGGCTTCTTCTCTCTCTTTGAATCTCAATACAAAGTTCTCCCCCTCTCTTGTGGAGATCTATTCGATGTAATCTTCTTTTTGCGGTGTCTTTGTTGAGACCGATGAATTGTGGGTTTATGATCAAGTCTATCTATGAATAATATTTGAATCTTCTCTAAATTCTTTTATGTATGATTGGTTATCTTTGCAAATCTATTCGAATTATCCGTTTGGTTTGGCCAACTAGATTGGTAGTTCTTGCCATTGGAGAAGTGTTTAGCTTTGGGTTCGATCTTGCGGTGTCCTTACCCAGTGACAGAAGGGGCAGCAAGGCACGTATTGTATCGTTGCCATCGAGGATAACAAGATGGGGTTTATTTCATATTGCATGAATTTATCTCTCTACATCATGTCATCTTGCTTAAGGCGTTACTCTGTTTTTAGCATAATACGCTAGATGCATGCTGGATAGCGGTCGATGAGTGGAGTAATAGTAGTAGATGCAGAATCGTTTTGATCTACTTGTCATGGACGTGATGCCTATATACATGATCATGCCTAGATGTTCTCATAACTATGCTCAATTCTGTCAATTGCTCAACAGTAATTTGTTCACCCACCGTAGAATACTTATGCTCTTGAGAGAAGCCACTAGTGAAACCTATGGCCCCCGGGTCTATTCTCATCATATCAATCTCCATCACTTTAATCTTGCTTTGCTTTTTTACTTTGCTTTTACTTTTTACTTTGTATCTTTATACCAAAAATACCAAAAATGTTATATCTATCAGATCTCACTCTCGTAAGTGACCGTGAAGGGATTGACAACCCCTAATCGCATTGGTTGCGAGTAGCTATCGTTTTGTGCAGGTACGAGGGACTTGAGCGTGGGCTCCTACTGGATTGATACCTTCGTTCTCAAAAACTGAGGGAAATACTTACGCTACTCTGCTGCATCATCCCTTCCTCTTCGGGGAAAACCAACGCAAGCTCAAGACGTAGCAGGTCCGTCCCTGCGGCATGTATCTGTTTTGCTTATGCTCTTTACTTACCTTGTTGGGGGCGCCCCTCGGGCTGCATCATCCCCGAGCTGCTCGGGCCTGGCCCGACGGCATTTGCTTCTCCCACGTCTATTTAAAATGAATTTGCTCTTTCATGCTTAATTGTCACCTGTTGCTTATCACGGACTTCTCCGCTTTCATGCAAAGCGCTTGCACATTAAAAGGGGGGTACCTAAGCATCGCGACTCATGGGATCCTACTGGCTCTCCAGCCCTCACCCCCTGGCCTTGACCCACGGCATCGCGACCAGTCATACCAGCGGCGGCTGAGCTAGCTCGAGGGTCGGGACCTGAGGACGTAGAGCATTTGCATTCTAACCACCCTGCAGGAACACACCATTGATAAAGGCCCAAAGCCAGGCGTAACCCGCCTCGAGGTAGGGCCTCGCGAGTCCCGCGCTGGCTCACGAGGGCCCAGATACACCTGTCCTAGCCCTACCGTGCCGGCCACGTGTCAGGGCAGGGCTGTACACGCCCCGGGGGCTCCTCCCGGAGGGGAGCCCCCTCACACGTACCAGTGGAAGCACCATGCTCCGCGCTGGCTGACGACACTGCCGAGGAGCGGCTATGCCCGTACACATACGTAAGCGCTATGCTCCGCGCTGGTGATAAACAACTGAGGGTGGCCTACGGTCGTACCAACCTCAGGGAGCCCAGAGCTCAGTGTCCGGCACCATCGCAACGCCTCCCCACGGGAGCGCCGCGCGAGGGGGCTGGACACGGGGGCTACGCCCTGGCCTCGCCCGAGCACACGCCATCCAGCCAGGTCCCTCGGACCTGGTCATCACGCGCCCCTCCCCGAGCGGAGCCAAGGTATGGAAACCCGTTTGAACGTCAAGGGGGACTCCTAAGCATCGCGACTCAGGAGCCTAACTTGCCCCATAGCCCCTCCCTCCTTAGTCCCGTCCTGGTTTCCGGTCGGGCTAACGCTAGGTGAGGTATGCGCGGGGCCGGGCCCTGCCAACGCAGAACGATCAATCCACTCCTCGTTCCCCCCTTTCCTACTTGTTGCTTGCACGTCAAGGGGGACTCCTGAGCATCGCGACTCAGGAGCCTAACTTGCCACTTAGCCCCTCGCTCCTTAGTCCCGTCCTGGTTTCCGGTCGGGACTAACGCTGGGTGAGGTATGCGTGGGGCCGGGCCTTGCCGACGTAGAGCACGAGCAAGTAGGGGAGAAAAATGCAAATTCCAGGAAATTCAAAGCAAATATTACAAGCCATAGATTGTTTCACGACGCCAAACACAAGTTTAAATGCCTCCGTGAGGCATGGTGCATGTTGCAGGAATAAAAATAAGACAGAAGCCGCGAAGGGATCACTCTCCAGTGGCGCCGCCGCCCGTGGTGGAGTCACGCGGGGCGACTCCGCCTCCCAGGGCCGCGGAGCTGGCGGCACCGTGCCCGGGCAAGACGCTGAAGGCGCGGAACCTCCCCAACAAAGCTTCTGCTCGGCCTTTCACGGCCTCTGCGGCAGCCCCGCAAGGCGCCACCTCACCAGGCCCTCAGTGCCCCAATCACTTCCCAGAGCGACCAAAGGTTGGCTGGCAACCGTAACAACAAGTCTTGTTTCTCTTCATGATTGGTGTGCAGGACCCACTCCAAGAGCAACGTTAGGGACGTCGCGAGCCGCCTCACCCTCTCTCCGGCACGGACCGCTTGCATGTTAAAAGGGGGGGTACCTGAGCATCGCGACTCATGGGCTCCTACTGGCTCTCTAGCCCTCACCCCTGGCCTTGACCCACGGCATCGCAACCTGTCATACCAGCGGCGGCTGAGCTCGCTTGAGGGCCGGGACCTGAGGACGTAGAGCGTTAAGGAAAGTGCGGGGGAGTGGGAAGGACCTCGCGAGGACCTAACCCAGCAGCGCCTCAGCTGCGACCAGTCGGGCCAGGCGCTTCATCGAGGAACTACACCAAACTCGAGAGATAAGTCACGCCCTTACAGGAGTTGGACTAACGCAGCGCCAAACCCTCGCCCAGTGCGGCTCTGTCATGGTGACGTTGCCTTCCTTTCTCGCCCAGCGAGGGCTGCTTGAGCGCTAAAGGGGACCTCCCGAGCATCGCAACTCGGGGGCTCTTACCGGACCTCGGGCCGCTCACCTCATGGCCTTGACCACGGCATCGCGACCTGGCATACCAGTGACGGCTGAAGCCTGCCTGGGGACTGGGACCTATTAGCGTAGAGCGCCAAGTCCTCGCGAGGATAGAAAGAGGGAGCCGAGCCAAGACAGGACAAGCACCTCGCTTTGATTCATATTAAGGATATAATGTTCACAAAAGACATGGCAGGCGCCTTACATACCCCCACGGGGTGTTGTTTCGATTCCTCGCAGGGAACAAAGGTACTAATCCTAAGGAACGCTGATCGCCCGCACCTCCGCAAGGGACGCCATCATCAACAGTGGGCTGCCCAACGCTGGCGCCAACCCCATCCAGATCAGTGGCATCGGCGGTTGGACGCGGCTGCCCCGCTCCGAGCACGGCGCGAGCTCGGGGGCTCATAGCTGTCGTCGCTCGTCTCCGGAGTCGCGAGGAGCTCGGGGGAGCCGTTGGATTCCCTGGCTCCTCCGTTGCCGCCTGAGGAGCTGCTGGAGGGCCGATGGGCAGGCCAGGTCCTCGCCGGTTCATTGCCCCTGCCGCTCTCCTTGGGGAAGCACTCCAGCCGGCGTCCTTCAGCATCGAAGACCTTGAAGAACATCAGGGAGGCGCCGTTGTATTCAAGATGAATTACGGGGGCACCTACTGTCCGGCAGACCCGGGCGATTTCGCCCCAGCCCCGGGTCATGAAGACCTTGTCCGGAGCGACGACCGTGACCTCCGCTCCGGTCGCAAGGGTACCGCAGTCAGCATGCTGCAGCCAGAGCTCCAGAGCCCCGCTCGGTGGCATCTCGAAGGTGAAGGAAGGAGGAAGGCGAATCCAAGAACTCGGAGGCATGGCGGCATGGAGCACGAGCTCGCGAGAGGAGTGCTCGGCGTGGACTCCAGGAGGAACGACACGCACCACTATGACTCACCGGCGTCGACGGCGGCATCGTCGATGTCGCTCGAAGCCTTCTCCCCCAGGACCCACGAGGCGGGCGTACAAGGGTAGCGGATACCCAGGCGGTGGCCGCTTGTACCAGGGCCTCGGTGCCTCCGGCTGAGCACACACATCTCGGTGGCAGAGAACCAGCCGTTTCTTCGGCGGAAGTGGGTCAGGAGCCTCTCGGGGGGGGGGGGGGCTTTCCCTTCTCTTTTGCAGAAAACCGGCGGATTGGTGCCATTGGCGTAAGGAGAAGCAATGATGAGGCAGAAGAAGGAAAGGAGCAGCAGGAAGGGATGGACTGAAGGGGCTCGCGCAGCCCCATACTTATAGCCGGAGGAGGCCAACCACCGAGCACCACGATCATAGGTAATCATGACCGGTTTCTCTGCATGCACGGACTTGTCAATTCGTGCGGTCGCCGAGGCATCATGGGGAAGCGCAGAGGCCCACGTCCAATCAATCGCCATGCGGCGCCCAAGGCCGCAGGCTGTTGGGGGCCCGCGGCGCTTCGCGCTTGCCCCTTCGCTTCCCTGCTAGGCCAAGCCCGGGCGCGCCTTGGGCCCAGGGGCTACTGTCGGCATTCTGGGAATGGGGGTCCCCAGACAGGAAGAGACCGAAAAAGTGAGATAGAGAGAGAGAGAGGCGATTGAACTCACCCAAGCAGGTCATCGCACCAGCTCAAGAACACCTCTCGCGAGGCTGTTCTTCCCTTGTACTATTCATCATCAGCCCCTGAGGCAATCCACCACACCACACACTGGAGTAGGGTATTACACCGCAACGGTGGCCCGAACCAGTATAAACCTTGTGTCCCTTGTGTTGTTCGTTGTTTCCAGCTTAGATCACGTGAGGAGATTGGACGTAGATCGGTAGGGGAGAGATCTCCGCACGCACCCCAGTGTTCGAACCTCAAGGGTCTGCCGAAACCCGAAATCTGACAGCACGCGGCTCCTGGAAGCCCCCAGCCCCTCGTCTTGAAGATGGTCGTCGTTCCTTCTTGGCGGCAGTGGAGGAAGACCGGCATTGCCCTGGGGGCGATCCTCACGAGGCTGGTCCCTCCAGGGGCCCTCGTGAGGATGGTCCTGCCAGCGGTCCTCACGAGGCCTGTCGCGCCATTCCTGGCATGGGCCACGGTCGTCCCAGCGTTCGCCTCCTCGTCCTCCTCCAAGGCCGTAGCCCCGGCCGCTGTGCTCGGGGTCTGGACCATAGCATCCCTTGCGTAGGGCTCGGAGCTCTTGGCAGTCGCTGGTGTTGTGGGTGTTCAGGTTGTGGAAGGCGCAGAACGGTCGGCTGTTCTTGGATGACTCGGGCTGATCTCTGCCCCGTTTGGTGTCGGGCTCCGCAGCTAGCACTACCGCCTCCTTGCGCTTCATGTCCTTGGCCTTGGCTTTCCTCTCTTATGTGCCTGTGGCTGGCAGTTCAAGGAGGGAAAGGCGCCCCTCCTCAGCTCTCGTGCACTTGGTCGCCAGGTTGAACAGCTCCTGAGACGTGCAGAGCTCCTCGTGGATGGCGAGCTCTTCCTTCATCTTGACGTCACGAACGCCGTCAGAGAATGCGGAGATGATGGCCTCATCCGTGACCTTGGGAATCTTGAGGCGGGTGCTGTTGAAGCGCTGGATGTACTTCTAGAGGGTCTCCCCTGGTTGTTGCTTGATGCAGCGCAGGTCGGTCGCGGCCGGCGTGTGGTCGCGAGTGCCCTGGAAGTTGGCGACGAAGCGGTCGTGCATCTCATCCCAGGAGGAGATTGAGCCGTGCTGCAGGTTCAGGAGCCAGGTGCGGGCCGCATCCTTCAGAGCCATGGGAAACCAGTCCTCCATGACTTTCTCATCACCGTTGGCTGCTTCGATTCTCAGCTCGTAAAGTTGCAGGAACTCTGCAGGGTCGGCGGTGCCGTCGTAGCAAGGAGGCAGATCCGACTTGAACTTTCCTGGCCAGGCAACGCTGCGCAGCTTGGGGGGTGAAGGCGCGGCAGCCGTCCGTGGTTACTGGGGCCCGCCTTGGAGGTGGAGCTTGGTCTTGTCGAGGTCCGCGCGGCGCCGCCGCAAGCGGCGCACGGTCTTGACGAGGAGGCGCGGGAAGTGCGGGTGCAGCTTCACGCGGCCTTGGGATTTCTTGGCAGCTTCTCTCTTCGCGCGCGGGCACCAGTCGTGGCGGGTCGCACCGCGGGGCCGCACGCCTTGGTGCCAAGGCGCCGTCTTTGGGCTGGGGTGGTGGAGGCGCGCCTCGGGCCTCGTCGCCCGTGGCTGGCTGAGGGTGAGGCTGAGAGAGGGACGGCACCGGGGAGCCCCCTGCTGCGCGGACGAGCTCGGCGATGCGGTCCAGCCACTCCTCGTAGAGGTCGTCAACCGGGCGGTAGCGCAGGAGCTCGTTTGCGGCGATGAGTGCGGCCCGCGCCTCCATGAGAGCGCGGTGTGCATGAGACGAAGAGCCGGCTGGGGCCAGCGATGGAGTGGCGGTGCGGCCATCCTGCCGCACCGAAGGATGCAGCGAAGACGCTTGCTGCTCATTCCCCACCGGGCCGGTGGCTGCGTTGGCGGCGGGAGACGGAGAACGACGTGGTGGCCCACCGATGGGAGCCGTCTGCGCGACGCGGGTGGTGAGGGCAGCCCGACGCTCAACTCGAGCATGGCGAGCGTCCGCCATGGAGCGACGAAGCGACGAATTGATGGAAGGAGAGCTACGATGCACCCCTACCTGGTGTGCCAAATGTCGCATGTGTGGTTCCGGCAAACCCTTAAGGTTCGAACCCTGGGGTGCGCGCGAAGTCTTTTCCTTCCACCGATCTACACCCTAGCTCGCTAAGATCTCGCGGACCAACTCTACGAACTCGCAACACGGAAAGACACAATATTTATACTGGTTCGGGCCACCATTGTGGTGTAATACCCTACTCCAGTGTGGTTGTGGTGGATTGCCTCTTGGGCTGATGATGAACAATACAATGGGAAGAACAGCCTCCTGAGGTTGAGGTGTTCTTGTGCTTGGCTAACTTGTGTGGGTGAGAGTGATCTAAGATCTCGTCATCGTCGTCGTCCATTGTCTCTTTTCCGTCTGTTGTCCCTGCCTACAGTGCTGGCTAGTCCTACTTATAGAGGCCCTGGTCCTGTTCCCAAATCTTGAGCGGGAAGGGAGCCAACAATGGTGGGCAAATTTGAAGGGGGCAGCTAGTACAAGCTATCCTGACAAAAGTGGTCTTCGCCTGCCAAAGGCTCTGGTGGTGACGCCGTCTTGGGCTCCACGATGACCTCCGTCATGCCGTCCTTCTGGTCTCGGTCTTGTTGCACCAAAATGGCAAACTTTGCCTGATGCCTCGGTACTCCTCACCTGCGCTGGTTTCCTTAGCACCAAAGAGGAAACAAGGACGTTGTGCGCGCTGGCGCCCGCCTGGTGTCAATCGTCATGGCTCACGTCACGAGAGCCTCGTGAGGTTCGCCTCGAATTGATATCTATGCTCCTCGTGAGCCTGCCAGACTAGGCCTCTCTAGAGGAGGTCTTGTGTCGTCCGCCTCGCGAGGCTTGGCCCCTCGCGAGGGTCTTGGATGCCTTGTTGATGAAGGTGGGCCGTATAGCCTGCTAGCTTAGCCACGCCGTGGGCCGCAGGCAGGCAAGTCTGGGGACCCCCGTTCCCAGAACGCTGACAGCCTCCTTTTAATAGAGAACCGGAACAAAGCATTAACACATAGTGAATACATGAACTCCTCAAACTACGGCAATCATTGGAAGAAGTCCCGGTTATTGTCACTCCGGGGTTACCGGATCATAACATGTAGAAGGTGACTATAACTTGCAAGATCGGATCTAGAACATGGATATAATGATGATAACATAAACGGTTCAGATCTGAAATCATGGCACCCGGGCCCAAAGTGACAAGCATTAAGCATGGCAAAGTTATAGCAACATCAACCCAAGAACATAGTGGATACTAGGGATCAAGCCCTAACAAAACTAACTAGATTATATGATGAATCTCATCCAACTCCTCACAGACCAGCGAGCCTACGAAGCAATTACTCACTCCCATTGGGGAGCATCATGGAATTGGCGATGGAGAAGGGTTGGTGATGACGAACAATGCAGATTGTTGGGGAACGCAGTAATTTCAAAAAAAATCCTACGCACAAGCAAGATCTATCATGGTGATGCACAGCAACGAGAGGGGAAGAGTGTTGTCTATGTACCCTCGTAAACCGTAAGCAGAAGCGTTATGACAATGCAGTTGACGTAGTCGTACGTCTTCACGACTCGATCGATCCTAGTACCGAAAGTACGACACCACCGCGATCAGCACACGTTTAGCTCGGTGACGTCCCACGAACTCTCGATCCAGCTGAGTGTCGAGGGAGAGCTTCGTCAGCACGATGGTGTGATGATGGTGATGATGAAGCTATCGGCGTAGGGCTTCGCCTAAGCACTACGATGATATGACCGAGGTGGATTATGGTGCAAGGGGGCACCGCACACGGCTAAGACAATGATCAACTGTGTGTCTATGGGGTGCCCCCCTCCCCCGTATATAAAGGAGTGGAGGAGGGGGAGGGCCGGCCCTCTATGGCGCGCCCTAGGGGAGTCCTACTCCCACCGGGAGTAGGATTCCCCCCTTCCAAGTAGTAGGAGTAGGAGAGAAGGAAGGGGAGGAGAGGGGAAGGAAAGGGGGGCGGCCCCCACCCAATTCGGATTGGGCTAGGGGGGCGCACCTCCCACCTTTTCCCTTCCTCTCATCTATTCCACTAAGGCCCAATAAGGCCCATAAACTCTCCGGGGGGTTCCGGTAACCTCCCGGTACTCCGAAAAATGCCCGAACTCATCTGGAACCATTCCGATGTCCGAACATAGGCTTCCAATATATCGATCTTTACTTCTCGACCATTTTGAGACTCCTCGTCATGTCCGTGATCATATCTGGGACTCCAAACTACCTTCGGTACATCAAAACACATAAACTCATAATACCGATCGTCACCGAACGTTAAGCGTGCGGACCCTACGGGTTCGAGAACTATGTAGACATGACCGAGACTCATCTTCAGTCAATAACCAATAGCAGAACCTGGAAGCTCATACTGGTTCCTACATATTCTACGAATATCTTCATCGGTCAAACCGCACAACAACATACGTTGTTCCGTTTGTCATCGGTATGTTACTTTCTCGAGATTCGATCGTCGGTATCTCAATACCTAGTTTAATCTCGTTACCGGCAAGTCTCTTTACTCGTTCTGTAATGCATCATCCTGCAACTAACTCATTAGTCACATTGCTTGCAAGGCTTATAGTGATGTGCATTACCGAGAGGGCTAGAGATACCTCTCCGATACTCGGAGTGATAAATCCTAATCTCGATCTATGCCAACTCAACAAACACCATCGGAGACACCTGTAGAGCATTTTTATAGTCACCCAGTTACGTTGTGACGTTTGATAGCACACTAAGTTTTCCTCCTGTATTCAGGAGTTGCATGATCTCATAGTCATAGGAACATGTATATGTTATGGAGAAAGAAATAGCAACAAACTAAACGATCATCAATAGGAACATGTATTCTCTAATGATGTGATCCCGTCAATCAAACGACAACTCATGTCTATGGTCAGGAAACATAACCATCATTGATTCAACGAGCTAGTCAAGTAGAGGCATGCTAGTGACACTCTATTTGTCTATGTATTCACACATGTACTAAGTTTTCAGTTAATACAATTCTAGCATGAATAATACGCATTTATCATGATATAAGGAAATATAATAACGACTATATTATTGCCTCTAGGGCATATTTCCTTCAGTCTCCCACTTGCACTAGAGTCAATAATCTATATTACATTGTAATGATTCTAACACCCATGGAGTCTTGGTGCTGATCATGTTTTTCTCGTGATAGAGGCTTAGTCAATGGGTCTGCAACATTCAGATCTGTATGTATCTTGCAAATCTCTATGTCTCCCTCCTTGACTTGATTGCGGATGGAATTGAAGCATCTCGTGATGTGCTTGGTTCTCTTGTGAAATCCGGATTCTTTTGGCAAGGTAATTGCACCAGTATTGTCACAAAAGATTTTCATTGGACCCAATGCACTCGGTATTACACCTAGATTGGATATGAATTCCTTCATCCAGACTCCTTCATTTGCTGCTTCCGAAGAAGCTATGTACTCCGCTTCACACGTAGATCCCGCCACGACGCTCTACTTGGAACTGCACCAACTGACAGCTCCACCATTTAATAAAAACATGTATCGGGTTTGTGACTTAGAGTCATCCGGATCAGTGTCAAAGCTTGCATCGACGTAGCCGTTTATGATGAGCTCTTTGTCACCTCCGTATATGAGAAACATATCCTTAGTCTTTTTCAGGTATTTCAGGATGTTCTTGACCGCTGTCCAGTGATCCACTCCTGGATTACTTTGGTACCTCCCTGCTAAACTAATAGCAAGGCACACATCATGTCTGGTACACAGCATAGCATACATGATAGAACCTATGGCTGAAGCATAGGGAATGACTTTCATTTTCTCTATATCATCTGCAATGGTCGGGCATTCAGTCTGACTCAACTTCACACCTTGTAACACAGGCAATAACCCTTTCTTTGCCTGGTCCATTTTGAACTTATTCAAAACTTTATCAAGGTATGTGCTTTGTGAAAGTCCAATTAAGCGTCTTGATCTATCTCTATAGGTCTTGATGCCCAATATATAAGCAGCTTCACCGAGGTCTTTCATATAAAAATTCTTATTCAAGTATCCTTTTATGCTATTCAGAAATTCAGTATCATTTCCGATCAACAATATGTCATGCACATATAATATTAGAAATGCTGCAGAGCTCCCACTCACTTTCTTGTAAATACATGCTTCTCCAAAAGTCTATATAAAACCATATGCTTTGATCACATTATCAAAGTGTATATTCCAACTCTGAGAGGCTTGCACCAGTCCATAAATGGATCGTTGGAGCTTGCACACTTTGTTAGCACCTTTTGGATCGACAAAACCTTATGGTTGCATCATATACAACTCTTCTTTAAGATGTCCATTAAGGAATGCAGTTTTGACATCCATTTGCCAAATTTCATAATCATAAAATGCGGCAATTGCTAACATGATTCGGACGGACTTCAGCATTGCTACGGGTGAGAAGGTCTCATCGTACTCAACTCCTTGAACTTGTCGAAAACCTTTTGCAACAAGTCGAGCTTTCTAGATAGTAACATTACCGTCTGCGTCAGTCTTCTTCTTGAAGATCCATTATTCTCTATGGCTTGCCGATCATCGGGCAAGTCAACCAAAGTCCACACTTTGTTCTCATACATGGATCCCATCTCAGATTTCACGGCCTCAAGCCATTTTGCGGAATCTGGGCTCATCATCGCTTCCTCATAGTTCGTAGGTTCATCATGGTCAAGTAACATGACTTCTAGAACACGATTACCGTACCACTCTGGTGCGGATCCCACTCTGGTTGACCTACGAGGTTCGGTAGTAACTTGATCAGAAGTTTCATGATCATCATCATTAGCTTCCTCCCTTACTGGTGAAGGAATCACTGGAACTGATTTCAGTGATGAACTACTTTCCAATAAGAGAGCAGGTACAATTACCTCATCAAGTTCTACTTTCCTCCCACTCACTTCTTTCGAGAGAAACTCCTTCTCTAGAAAGGATCCATTCTTAGCAACGAATATCTTTCCTTCGGATCTGTGATAGAAGGTGTACCCAACAGTCTCCTTTGGGTATCCTATGAAGACACATTTCTCCGATTTGGGTTCGAGCTTATCAAGTTGAAGCTTTTTCACATAAGCATCGCAGCCCCAAACTTTAAGAAACGACAATTTGGGTTTCTTGCCAAACCACAGTTCATAAGGTGTCGTCTCAACGGATTTAGATGGTGCCCTATTTAACGTGAATGCAGCCGTCTCTAAAGCATAACCCCAAAATGATAGCGGTAAATTAGTAAGAGACATCATAGATCGTACCATATCTAGTAAAGTATGATTACGACATTCGAACACACCATTACGCTGTGGTGTTCCGGGTGGTGTGAGTTGCAAAACTATTCCATGTTGTTTCAAATGAAGACCAAACTCGTAATTCAAATATTCTCCTCCACGATCAGATTGTAGAAACTTTATTTTCTTGTTACGATGATTTTCCACTTCACTCTGAAATTCTTTGAACTTTTCAAATGTTTCAGACTTATGTTTCATTAAGTAGATATACCCATATCTGCTCAAATCATCTGTGAAGGTGAGAAAAAAACAATATCCGCCGCGGGCCTCAATGTTCATTGGCCCACATAAATCTGTATGTATGATTTCCAATAACTCTGTTGCTTGCTCCATTGTTTCGAAGAACGGAGTTTTAGTCATCTTGCCCATGATGCATGGTTCGCAAGTACCAAGTGATTCATAATCAAGTGATTCCAGAAGTCCATCAGAATGGAGTTTCTTCGTGTGCATTACACCAATGTGACCTAAATGGCGGTGCCACAAATAAGTTGCACTATCATTATCAACTCTGCATCTTTTGGCTTCAATACTATGAACATGTGTATCATTACTATCAAGATTTAGTAAAAATAGACCAATCATCAAGGGTGCATGACCATAAAAGATATTACTCATATAAATAGAACAACCATTATTCTCCTATTTAAATGAATAACCGTCTCGCATCAAACAAGATCCAGATATAATGTTCATGCTCAATGCTGGCACCAAAAAACAATTATTTAGGTCTAAAACTAATCCTGAAGGTAGATGTAGAGGTAGCTGATACGTCCATTTTGCATCATGCTTTTATATTGATATTTATTGCATTATGGGCTGTTATTACGCATTATGTCACAATACTTATACCTATTCTCTCTTATTTTACAAGGTTTACATAAAGAGGGAGAATGTCGGTAGCTGGAATTCTAGGCTGGAAAAGGAGAAAATATTAGAGACATATTCTGCATAGCTCCAAAAGTATTGAAACTTCACGAAAGTTATTTCTAGAATATATAAAAAATACTGAGCGCAAGAAGTACCATAGGGGGGCCACCCACCAGCCACAAGGGTGGGGGCGCGCCCTACCCCCTGGGCGCGCCCCCCTGCCTCGTGGGCCCCCTGGTGGCCCTCCGATGCCCATCTTCTGCTATATGGAGTCTTTCGTCGAGACAAAAATCATAAGCAAGCTTTCGGGACGAGACTCCGCCGCCACAAGGTCGAACCTTGGCGGAACCAATCTAGGGCTCCGGTGGAGCTGTTTTGCCGGGGAAACTTCCCTCGGGGAGGGGGAAATCATCACCATTGTCATCACCAACGATCCTCTTATCGGCAAGGGGTCAATCTCCATAAACATCTTCACCGGCACCATCTCATCTCAAACCCTAGTTCATCTCTTGTATCCAAACCTCAGATTGGTACCTGTGGGTTGCTAGTAGTGTCGATTACTCCTTGTAGTTGATGCTAGTTAGTTTACTTGGTGGAAGAACATATGTTCAGATCCATTATGCATATTAATACCCCTCTAATTATGAACATGAATATGCTTTGTGAGTAGTTACGTTTGTTCCTGAGGACATGGGATAAGTCTTGCTATAAGTAGTCATGTGAATTTGGTATTCGTTCGATATTTTGATAAGATGTATATTGTCATCCCTCTAGTGGTGTCATGTGAACGTCGACAACATGACACTTCACCATTGTTTGGGCCTAGAGGGAGGCATTGGGAAGTAATAAGTAGATGATGGGTTGCTAGAGTGACAGAAGCTTAAACCCTAGTTTATGCGTTGCTTCGTAAGGGGCTGATTTGGATCCATATGTTTTATGCTATGGTTAGGTTTACCTTAATACTTCTGTTGTAGTTGCGGATGCTTGCAATGGGGGTTAATCATAAGTGGGATGCTTGTCCAAGTAAGGACATCACCCAAGCACCGGTCCACCCACATATCAAAATATCAAAGCACCGAAAGCGAATCATATGATCGTGATGAAAACTAGCTTGACGATAATTCCCATGTGTCCTCAGGAGCACTTTCCTTTGTATAAGAGTTCGTCCAGGCTTGTACTTTGCTACAAAAAGGATTGGGCCATCTTTCTGCACATTATTCACACTTGTTACTTGTTACTCGTTTCCAATTACCTTATCACAAAACTATATGTTACCGATAATTCCAGTGCTTGCAGAGAATACCTTGCTAAAACCGCTTATCATTTCCTTCTGCTCCTCATCGGGTTCGACACTCTTACTTATGTAAAGGACTATGATAGATCACCTATACTTGTGGGTCATCAAGACCCTTTTCTGGTGCTGTTGCCGGGGAGCGAAGCACCTTTGGTAGGTGGAATTTGGTAAGGAAAATTTTATATAGTGTGCTGAAATTTACTGTCACTTGTTACTATGGAAAGTAATCCTTTGAGGGGCTTGTTCGGGGTATCTTCACCCCGACCGGTAGAGCAAATAGTTTCTCCTCAACCTACTGGACCTACTAAAAATGAAAATGTTCACTTCGAAATTCCTTCGGGTATGGTAGAGAAACTGCTAGCTAATCCTTTTACATGAGATGGAACATTGCATCCCGACTTACACTTAATCTATGTGGATGAAGTTTGTGGATTATTTAAGCTTGCAGGTATGCCCGGTGATGTTATCAAGAAGAAGGTCTTCCCTTTATCTTTGAAGGGAGATGCATTGACATGGTATAGGCTATGTGATGATACGGGATCATGGGACTATAAGCGGTTGAAATTGGAATTTCACCAGAAGTTTTATCCTATGCATCTTGTTCATCGTGATTGTAATTATATATATAATTTTTGGCCTGGCGAAGGAGAAACGATCGCTCAAGCTTGGGGGAGGCTTAAGTCAATGTTATATTCATGCCCCAATCATGAGATCTCAAGAGAAAGGATTATTCAAAATTTTTATGCTCCTCTTTCTGACAACAATCGCTCCATGCTCGATACTTGTTGTATTGGTTCCTTTATGATGAAGACTACTGAATTCAAATGGGATTTATTGGAGAGAATTAAACACAACTCTGAAGATTGGGATCTCGACGAAGGTAAGGAGTCAGGTATAACACCTAAGTTTCATTGTGTTAAATCTTTTATGGATACTGATGTTTTCCGTAAATTTAGCACTAAATATGGACTTGACTCTGAGAAAGTAGCTTCTTTCTGTGAATCCTTTGCTACTCACTTTGATCTCCCTAAGGAGAAGTGGTTTAAATATAATCCTCCCATTGAAACAAAAGTAGTTGCACCTATTAAAGTTGAAGAAAAAACTATCACTTATAATGATCCTATTGTTCCTACTGCTTATGTTGAGAAACCACCTTTCCCTGTTAGAATAAAGGATCATGCTAAAGCTTCAACTATGGTTCGTAAAATTAATATTAGAACTTATACACCTCCTGAGCAAGTTAAAGTTCAACCTAATATGGCTATTGTTAAAGATCTCTTGGCCGATAATATTGATGGGCATGTTGTTTATTTTTGTGATGAGACTACTAGAATTGCTAAACCTAGTGCTAAAGATAAACATAGACCTGTGGTAGGCATGCCTGATTTCTGTTAAAATAGGAGATCATTGTTATCATGGCTTGTGTGATATGGGTGCTAGTGCTAGTGCAATACCTATTTCCTTATACAAAGAAATTATGCATGATATTGCACCAGCTGAGATAGAAGATATTGATGTTACTATTAAGCTTGCTAATAGAGATACTATTTCACCAATTGGGATTGTTAGAGACGTTGAAGTCTTGTATGGGAAGGCTAAATATCCTGCTGATTTCCTTGTTCTTGGTTCCCCTCAAGATAGCTTGTGTCCCATTATATTTGGTAGACCCTTCTTGAATACTGTTAATGCTAAGATAGATTGCAAGAAGGATGTTGTTACTATTGGTTTGGATGATATGTCTCATGAGTTTAATTTTTCTAAATTTCGTAGACAACCCCGTGATGAAGAATTGCCTAGTAAAGATGAAATTATTGGTCTTGCTTCTATTGTTGTGCCTCCTAATGATCCTTTAGAACAATATTTGCTAGACCATGAGAATGATATGTTCATGAATGAAAGAAGGGAAATATATGAAGTATTCTTTAAACAAGGACCCATTCTGAAACACAATTTGTCTGTTGAAATCCTAGGGATCCTCCTCCACCCAAGGGTGATCCCGTGTTTGAGCTTAAACCATTACCTTATACCCTTAAATATGCTTATCTTGATGAAAAGAAGATATATCCTGTTATTATTAGTGCTAACCTTTCAGAGCAGGAGGAAGAGAAATTATTGAAATCCCTAAAGAAGCACTATGCTGCTATTGGATATACTCTTGATGATCTTAAGGGCATTAGTCCCACTCTATGTCAACACAAAATAAATTTGGAGAAAGACGCCAAACCAGTTATTGATCACCAACGACGACTGAATCCTAAGATGAAAGAAGTGGTAAGAAAGGAAATATTAAAGCTCCTTGAGGCAGGTATAATTTATCCCATTGCTGATAGTCAGTGGGTAAGTCCTATCCATTGTGTCCCTAAGAAGGGAGGTATTACTGTTGTTCCTAATGATAAAGATGAATTGATTCCGCAAAGAATTATTACAGGTTATAGGATGGTAATTGATTTCCGCAAATTAAATAAGGCTACTAAAAAAGATCATTACCCCTTACCTTTTATTTATCAAATGCTAGAAAGATTATCCAAACATACATATTTTTTCTTTCTAGATGGTTACTCTGGTTTCTCTCAAATACCTGTGACAGTTGATGATCAAGCAAAGACCACTTTTACTTGCCCTTTCGGTACTTTTGCTTATAGACGTATGCCTTTTGGTTTATGTAATGCACCTGCTACCTTTCAAAGATGCATGATGGCTATATTTTCTGACTTTTGTGAAAAGATATGTGAGGTTTTCATGGACGATTTCTCTGTTTATGGATCCTCTTTTGATGATTGCTTGAGCAACCTTGATCGAGTTTTGCAGAGATGTGAAGAAACTAATCTTGTTCTGAATTGGGAGAAATGCCACTTTATGGTTAAGGAAGGTATTGTATTGGGGCATAAAATTTCTGAAAGAGGCATTGAAGTTGATAAAGCTAAAGTTGATGCTATTGAAAAGATGCCATGTCCCAAGGACATTAAAGGTATAAGAAGCTTCCTCGGTCACGCCAGTTTTTATAGGAGGTTCATTAAGGACTTCACAAAAATTTCTCGGCCTCTGACTAACCTATTACAAAAAGATATTCCTTCTGTCCTTGATGATGATTGCGTAGAAGCATTTGAATGAAATACTTAAGAAAGCATTTATTTCTGCACCTATTGTTCAGCCACCTGATTGGAATTTACCCTTTGAAATTATGTGTGATGCTAGTCATTATGCTGTAGGTGTTGTTCTAGGGCAAAGAGTTGATAAGAAATTAAATGTTATTCAATATGCTAGTAAAACCCTAGACAATGCCCAAATAAATTATGCTACTACTGAAAAAGAATTTTTAGCAGTTGTATTTTCTTGTGATAAGTTCAGACCTTATATTGTTGATTCTAAAGTAACTATTCACACTGATCATGCTGTTATTAAATATCTTATGGAAAAGAAAGATGCTAAACCTAGACTTATTAGATGGGTTCTCCTGCTACAAGAATTTGATTTGCATATTATTGATAGAAAGGGAGCTGAGAACCCCGTTGCAGACAACTTGTCTAGGTTAGAAAATGTTCTTGATGACCCACTACCTATTGATGATAGCTTTCCTGATGAACAATTAAATGTCATAAATGCTTCTCGAACTGCTTCATGGTATGCTGATTATGCTAATTACATTGTTGCTAAATGTATACCACCTAGTTTCACATACCAGTAAAAGAAAAAGTTCTTCTATGATTTGAGACATTACTTTTGGGATGACCCACATCTTTATAAAGAAGGAGTAGATGGTATTATTAGACGTTGTGTACCTGAGCATGAACAGGAACAGATCCTACGCAAGTGTCACTCCGAGGCTTATGGAGGACACCATGCTGGAGATAGAACTGCACATAAGGTATTTTAATCTGGGTTTTATTGGCCTACTCTCTTCAAGGATGCCCGTAAGTTTGTCTTGTCTTGTGATGAATGTCAAAGAATTGGTAATAATAGTAGACGTCAAGAAATGCCTATGAATTATTCACTTGTTATTGAACCATTTGATGTTTGGGGCTTTTATTATATGGGACATTTTCCTTCCTCTAACGGGTATACACATATTTTAGTCGCTTCTGATTACGTTACTAAGTGGGTAGAAGCTAGTCCAACTAGTAGTGCTGATCATAACACCTCTATTAAGATGCTTAAAGAAGTTATTTTCCCGAGGTTTGGAGTCCCTAGATATTTAATGACTGATGGTGGTTCACATTTTATTCATGGTGCCTTTCGTAAAATGCTTGCTAAGTATGACGTTAATCATAGAATTGCATCTCCTTATCACCCACGGTCTAGTGGTCAAGTAGAATTAAGTAACAGAGAGCTCAAATTAATTTTGCAAAAGATTATTAATAGATCTAGAAAGAATTGGTCCAAGAAACTTGATGATGCATTATGGGCCTATAGAACTGCATATAAAAATCCTATGGGTATATCTCTGTATAAAATGGTTTATGGTAAAGCATGTCACTTACCTCTTGAATTAGAACATAAGGCATATTGGGCTATTAAAGAGCTCAACTATGACTTCAAACTTGCCGGTGAGAAGAGGTTATTTGACATTATCTCACTTGATGAATGGAGAACCCAAGCCTATGAAAATGCCAAATTGTTTAAAGAAAAAGTTAAAAGATGGCATGACAAAAGGATACAAAAGCGTGAGTTTAATGTAGGTGATTATGTATTGCTATACAACTCTCGCTTAAGATTTTTTGCAGGCAAACTTCTCTCTAAATGGGAAGGTCCTTACGTTATCGAGGAGGTATATCGTTCCGGTGCCATAAAAATCAACAACTTTGAAGGCACAAATCCGAGGGTGGCGAACGGTCAAAGAATCAAACATTATATCTCAGGTAATCCTATAAATGTTGAAACTAATATCATTGAAACCGTAACCCCGGAGGAATACATAAGGGACACTTTCCAGAATGTTTCAGACTCCGAAAAGGAATAGGTATGTGGTACGGTAAGTAAACCGACTCCGAAACAGTCCTAATGGCAATTTTTCTCCGTTTTGGAATATTTAGAAAAATAAGAAGCAGACCAGAAAGGACACGAGGCTTCCACGAGGGTGGAGAGCACGCCCTACCCCCTTGGGCGCGCCCCCTATCTCGTGGGCACCTCGTGTGCTCTCCGGACTCCGTTTTCTTGCATGATACTTCTTTTCGTCGGTAAAAATTCATTATGTAATCTCCCAAAGGTTTTAACCACTATATCACGCAAATATCTCTCGTCTTTGTTTCGAGCTATTTTCTGCCAGGGTTGTCAAGGCCAAGCATCATGTCTTCTCCCCCTCCTCCAACAATGAGGGTAACGATTCTTGGCTAATGACGATAGAGCTGAAGAGAGAAGAGCCCGGAGAGATCAACAAGGATGAAGGGATCAAGAAGGCCACGAAGGACCAAGTTCCAGCAGCAGAAGACATCCTTCAACTTGATCACAATCTTCTTACCCCAACTGAGATCGAAGCTTTCAAGATGATTGAGTTAGCTCGTATACAAAACAAGTATCTCACACGTGAAAATATATTGTTGAAGGAGCATATCATCGCACTCAAGGGCATTATCCGCAAGTTGGAAGACCTCCTACACTCGATGTGCGACTATCCATCATCACCAACACCCTCTTCACCGACAAAGAAGGAGATATAAACACATGGGTATGATCTAGTTGTGAGTTTTGCTTTATGATCCTTCTATGTAATCGAGTCCGTGAGGTATATAACAAAGATTAGTGTTGAGTCAAGGGCTTGATTATTTTTCTATGATCTTAAGGGAATTGAATAAAATAAAGGAGAAGAAATAAAAAGAAACAAAGAGATCATATGGATCTTATGGAGAGTAATGAGCTCACATATAAATAGTATGATGAATAAAGGTTGTTGAGAGTTGACAAACATAGTTTTGGTCATCGTTACAATTAATAGGAAGTAATAAAGAAAGAGAGGTTCACATATAAATATACTATCTTGGACATCTTTTATGATTGTGAGCACTCATTAAAGTATGGCATGCTAAGAGTTGATGTTGGACAAGGAAGACAACGTAATGGGTTATGTTTTCTTACATCTGAGAGAAAGTATATTGTCATGGATCATCCAACATGTTGAGCTTGCCTTTCCCTCTCATGCTAGCCAAGTTCTCTGCACCAAGTAGAAATACTACTTGTGCTTCCAAATAAACCTAAACCCAATTTTGCCATGAGAGTCCACCATATCTACCTATGGATTGGGTAAGATCCTTCAAGTAAGTTGTCATCGGTGCAAGCAATAAAAATTGCTCTCTAAATATGTATGACTTATTAGTGCGGAGAAAATAAGCTTTATACGATCTTGTGATATGGAAGAAATAAAAGTGACGGACTGCATAATAAAGGTCCATATCACAAGTGGCAATATAAAGTGACGTTCTTTTGCATTAAGATTTTGTGCATCCAACCATAAAAGCGCATGACAACCTCTGCTTCCCTCTGCGAAGGGCCTATCTTTTACTTTTATCTTCTACCTTACATAAGAGTCATGGTGATCTTCACCTTTCCTTTTTACATTTTATCCTTTGGCAAGCAAAATGTGTTGGAAAGATCCTGATATATATAGCTAATTGGATGTGAGTCTTCATGAACTATTATTGTTGACATTACCCTTGAGGTAAAACATTGGGAGGCAAAACTATAAGCCCTTATCTTTCTCTGTGTCCGATTAATACTTCATACCCATAAATATTGCGTGAGTGTCAGCAATTGTGAAAGACTAAAAGATGGTTGAGTATGTGGACTTGCTAAAAAGCTCTTATACTGACTCTTTCCTATGTTATGATAAATTGCAATTGCCTCAATGACTGAGACTAGAGTTTGTTGGTTCTCAATTAAGTTTATGATTCAAACTTGAAATTGTGATTGAATTGTTACTTTACCATAAGAGATCATATGACAATATATATATATGTATGTATATATATACATCTGGGCTATTCTGTTACTAGTAACAGAATATTATTCTGTTACCCTTTTTGAACTGACGGTTTCAGGTGGTTGAACTGATGTTTTCGAAGCGGGTTGAACTGACGCTTTCAGTTGTGTTTAACACATCGTTTTCTTTAGTTCAAAAACTTTTTGTAATTTTTTTGTCGGAACGTGGCGTGTAATATATCGTTGGAAAGCTCTTGACAACCATATTTCAAGTATATTGAACGTTTTTGCAAAATCATTATGGTTTAAGAGCAGTTTTGAAAAAACCATTTTTTTAAAACCAAAAACGTGAATCATATTTTGGACTCAATTTTCAAACGGTTTGTCGGAATTGAGCAAATAAGATGGCGTTGGAAATCTGGTCAAAATCCGCATCTTCCATATATTTATTGTTTTTTCTAATTCTATATGATTTAAAAGTAATTTGAAAAACGGTGAAATTCTGGGTGAAACGTATTTTCGCGATTTTTTGCAAACGGTTTGTCGGATTGACGCAAATGATACGGTGTTGTAAAGCTATGTAAAATGCGCAACTTTTTCCTTTAGAAATATTTTTCTAATTCCTTACGGTTTAAAAACAAATTCGAATACGGTCAAATTTGATTTTGAACGCGATTTTTTAAAAAGTTTGTCGAAATATGGCAAATAATATACCGTTGGATAGCTATCGAAAATGCGAAACTTAGTCATGTTGAACGTTTTCTCTACTTCGCAACCGTTTAAGAGTAATTTTGAATACGGCATGACGGATCCTGCTGTTTTCTCGTGTGAAAAATAGAGTAGTCGTACTGATATATATGTATGTTTGTACTGAGCTATTTTTTGTAGAGTAATTTTGAATGGTTCCGAAAAAGGGTGCTTGTACTGATGCTTGCATGGGTTTGTACTAAGCGTGTTTTCACTAACTAGACTTTGCTCTATTTTTTGGTAATATTTTTCTTGTAAGTTTTCAACGGTTTACTATATCGTCGCCCCTGTACTTGTATGTTTTGTATCATCGAACTGAATGATATTTTATTCAAAAAGAAAATGTGTTTGTTTTGTTTCCTTTTTTTAAGTCAACATTTTTTTGACAACATTGTTCTGAACTTCTCTCATTTTACGACTTGTACTGAGGTACTTACTAAGCAGGATTTTCATGGGGTTTCTTTTTTTGCTGAACTTTACAATTTGAATTTCTGCCATTTCTTTTATTCCGAACGGACCACCGTTTTAAACTCGTACTGAGGTACTTACTACGCCCGAACTGGGGTGGCTGTCGTGACGCAAGGAAGATGTTGTGCGGCGGCGTGAGGTGAGACGCCGGCTGCGTACAGAGGATCACGTGGAAGCGCTGCGTAGAGGGTGGTCTAGCGGCACGCTGGAGGGAGGACCATGGAGGGGCGGCACGCTCGAGGGAGGGGGTGCGGGGCGGCACGCTGGAGGGAGGGACTATGGGGCTGCGCGCTGGGGGGAAGGGGTGGCGGGGCTGCGCGCTGGAGGAAGAAGAAAGGCGGGGTAAGTTGGGGTCGCCGCGGCATGGGTCTGGTCCGGCGGCATCGGGGTGCGTCGGGCGGAGGCATCGCGCGGCGGGGAGGGAGGAGGTGGCGCGCCGGTGGGGAGGGGGCAGTGCACGGCGGAGGAGGGAGGAGGCGGCGCACAGCGGGGGAGGGAGGGTGCGGCGCACCGGCGGGGGAGGCGCACGGCGGGGAGGGAGGGGCGGCACACCGGCAGGGAGGGAGGGGGCGGTGCGCGGTGGGGAAGGGAGGGAGCGGAGCGCCGGCGGGGTGGGAGGGGGCGGCGCACTGGAGGAGGAGTTGGTGGGTTCGGTCGCCGTCGCTCCTATATAGGGCCGAAGGGTAATAGAATATTATTTTGTTACTAGTAACAGAATAGCCCTGTCCTATATATATATATGTTGTTGTTCTAAGAATGATCACGATGCCCTCATGTCCGTATTTTATTTTTATCGACACCTCTATCTCTAAACATGTGGATATATTTTTCGATTTCGGCTTTCGCTTGAGGACAAGCGAGGTCTAAGCTTGGGGGAGTTGATACGTCCATTTTGCATCATGCTTTTATATCGATATTTATTGCATTATGGGCTGTTATTACACATTATGTCACAATACTTATGCCTATTCTCTCTTATTTTACAAGGTTTACATAAAGAGGGAGAATGCCGACAGCTGGAATTCTGGGCTCGAAAAGGAGCAAATATTAGAGACCTATTCTGCATAGCTCCAAAAGTCCTGAAACTTCACGGAAGTTATTTCCAGAATATATAAAAAACTGAGCGCAAGAAGTACCAGAGGGGGGCCACCCACCAGCCATGAGGGTGGGGGCGCGCCCTACCCCCCTGGGCGTGCCCCCTGCCTCGTGGGACGCATGGTGACCCTCTGATGCCCATCTTCTGCTATATGGAGTCTTTCGTCGAGAAAAAAATCATAAGCAAGCTTTCAGGACGAGACTCCGCCGCCATGAGGTGGAACCTTGGCGGAACCAATCTAGGGCTCCGGTGGAGCTATTCTGTCGGGGAAACTTCCCTCAGGGAGGGGGAAATCATCACCATCGTCCATCACCAATGATCCTCTTATCGGGAGGGGGTCAATCTCCATCAACATCTTCACCAGCACCGTCTCATCTCAAACCCTAGTTCATCTCTTGTATCCAATCTTTGTATCCAAACCTCAGATTGGTACCTGTGGGTTGCTAGTAGTGTCGATTACTCCTTGTAGTTGATGCTATTTGGTTTACTTGGTGGAAGATCATATGTTCAGATCCATCATGCATATGAATACCCCTCTGATTATGAACATGAATATGCTTTGTGAGTAGTTACGTTTGTTCCTGGGGACATGGGAGAAGTCTTGCTATAAGTAGTCATGTGAATTTGGTATTCGTTCGATATTTTGATAAGATGTATGTTGTCATCCCTCTAGTGGTGTCATGTGAACGTCGACTACATGACACTTCGCCATTGTTTGGGCCTAGAGGGAGGCATTGGGAAGTAACAAGTAGATGATGGGTTGCTAGAGTGACAGAAGCTTAAACCCTAGTTTATGTGTTGCTTCATAAGGGGCTGATTTGGATCCATATGTTTCATGCTATGGTTAGGTTTACCTTAATACTTCTGTTGTAGTTGCGGATGCTTGCAATGGGGGTTAATCATAAGTGGGATGCTTGTCCAAGTAAGGACAGCACCCAAGCACCGGTCCACCCACATATCAAATTATCAAAGTACCGAACGTGAATCATATGATCGTGATGAAAACTAGCTTGACGATAATTCCCATGTGTCCTCGGGAGGGCTTTCCTACATATAAGAGTTTGTCCAGGCTTGTCCTTTGCTACAAAAAGCATTGGGCCATCTTGCTGCACTTTATTCACGCTTGTTACTTGTTACTCGTTACCAATTATTACCTTATCACAAAACTATCTGTTACCGATAATTTCAGTGCTTGCAGAGAATACCTTGATGAAAACCGCTTATCATTTCCTTCTGCTCCTCGTCGGGTTCGATATGCTTACTTGTCGAAAGGACTACGATAGATCCCCTATACTTGTGGGTCATCAGTAGCGTGCCGACGGTGATCACATCGACTTTGGAACCATTTCCCAAGCGCATCATCACCTCGTCCTTAGCCAATCTTCGCTTAATCCGTAGCCATGTTTCGAGTTACAAATATTAGCAACAAAACCAGTATCAAATACCCAGGCGCTACTGCGAGCATTAGTAACATTCACATCAATAACATGTATATCAAGTATACCTTTCACTTTGCGATCCTTCTTATCCGCCAAATACTTGGGGCAGTTCCGCTTCTAGTGACCAGTCCATTTGTCGTAGAAGCACTCGGTGTCGGTGTCAAAACCGGCGGACCTCTGCTAGGGGGTCCCGAACTATGCGTCTAAGGCGGATGGTAACAGGAGGCAGGGGACACAATGTTTTACCCAGGTTCGGGCCCTCTTGATGGAGGTAAAACCCTACGTCCTGCTCGATTTATTCTTGATGATATGGGTATTACAAGAGTTGATCTACCACAAGATCAGAGAGGCTAAACCCTAGAAGCTAGCCTATGGTATGATTGTATGTTGTCCTACGGACTAAAACCCTCCGGTTTATATAGACACCAGAGGGGGCTAGGGTTACACAAGGTCGGTTACAAAGGAGGAGATATACATATCCGTATTGCCTAGCTTGCCTTCCACGCCAAGTAGAGTCCCATCCGGACACGAGACAAAGTCTTCAATCCTGTATCTTCATAGTTTAACAGTCCGGCCAATGGAGATAGTCCAGCGATCCGGAGACCCCCTAATCCAGGACTCCCACAGTAGCCCTTGAACCAGGCTTTCAATGACGATGAGTTCGGCGCGCAGTATTGTCTTCAGCATTGCAAGGCGGGTTCCTCCTCCGAATATACCACGGAAGAATTTGAATATAAGGATAGTGTCCGACCCTGCCAAATAAGTTCCACATACCACCGTAGAGAGAATAATATTTTCACAAATCCAATTTGCTGACTTGTTTCGACAACACGACATTACGTCACGGCCCGGTGATTATTCGAACTGTTTCCTTTAACTAGCCACGCACATAACGCGAGGCAGTTTTTTGACACTTCTTGTCAAAGCAGAGATCGTGCCCCCCTAATTACAGGATTCTCATCAATACGGTCGTGGGTAACCCAACCGTGTCTAGGACTCCTAGATTATAGGCAAGTCTCAAACGGCTATGGAGAGGACGCTTGATATTCCCCTCTTTATAAAGAGACAAGGCTTTTACTTTTTTTCCTCCCGTGCTCAATCGAATCCTTCCCCCGCCT
Source organism: Triticum urartu (assembly GCF_056163025.1). Lineage (NCBI taxonomy): Eukaryota > Viridiplantae > Streptophyta > Magnoliopsida > Poales > Poaceae > Triticum > Triticum urartu. The sequence continues at coordinate 508,302,236 of NC_141876.1, read as the reverse complement.
CGAGTTCTAACACCCAAAGCCCAGGTCAGGTGCTTCGGACCTTCAATCATGTCCAAATCTAGCCTTCAAGGCCGGTGGATGCCCTCCTCCATTACGGAAGAGGATATGAAGAAGTTGAGGGAGGCTAGATACCTGACCGCCGAGGTTTCGCATCGGCTGCCTGCCCGAGGGCAGGTCGTCCCTACTCCTGAACCCAACGAGAACGTTGTGTTCATCTCCCACTTCCTCCGAGGTCTAGGCCTCACCCTGGATCCCTTTGTTAGGGGTTTGATATTCTATTACGGGCTAGATTTCCACGATCTAGCCCCGGACTCCTTTCTCCACATCTCGACATTCATTGTCGTGTGTGAGGCCTTCCTCCGCGTTACCCCTCACTTCGGCCTGTGGCTCAAGACCTTTGACGTGAAGCCGAAGATGGTCGAGGGGCAGTACGCAGCGTGCGGAGGCGCATTAATAAGCAAGATAGCAGGAGCTCCATGGCCCAAAGGTTCCTTTCCAGAGGTGTCTGGATTATGGAAACAGGAGTGGTTTTACATCACAGCTCCCAGAAGTGCCAAGTGGGTGGCTGCCCCTAGTTTCCGCTCGGGCCCTCCTCCACAACTGATGTCATGGATTAGCAGAGGACCGAGCTGGGGTCCAGCCAAGGACGTGCCTATACTGCAGAGCCGCATTCGCGATCTCTTCGAAGGAGATTTCAGTCTGGTTACAGTGGCGCAAGTCATGCTGGTTCGTCGAGTCCAGCCTTGCAAACGCCGGCCCCTCCGCATGTGGGAGTTCAACCCAGAAGGGCCGCGTACTATTCAGTATTTCCTCGGCCTGACACACGAGGAGATGTACAAATCATTCTTCGGACCCCAAATAGAGTGTCCGGATACTACCGAGGACGTGGGCCTGAGCAGCAACCGTACCGCCGACCAAGTAAGTAATCCTTTAGCCGAACACACCGTCTTTTATTTACCATGACGTCATTCTGAGAAGTCGCTCTTTGACCAGGACTGGCTAACAAAGGCGAAGATGATTCGGTGTTCAGCCCCCCTTCCTGAGGGTTTGGAGAATCCGGTACTGGAAAAGATGCTCGAGCTAGCACCCTGCCCGGAGCCCTCAAAGGAAGATAAAGGGGGGAATAATGAGGTCGAAAGTGGGCCCCCATCGCTACCAATTCCAACTGAGGGAATGAGCACCTCCATGAAGGAGGATAACCAAGGAGAAGAATCTGACCTTCTCTCACTTCGGGGAAGGAAGAGGACTGCCTCTGAAGATCCGGAAACCGAGGCTTCCAAACGGGAGAAGAAGTCTCCACTAGAGGTTCCTACCTTGGAGGGTGCTTTTGCCGCACAAATTCCGCGCGAGGATCAGCCCTCCAACGAGTTGTAAGTAATCAGAAAGTACTTTAATAGTGGAGATATACTACCTTACCTCTGAGGAAAATAACTAAAGCGTTTATCTTGCAGTTCGGATCTTAGCCCTTCTCAGCAGAGCTCGTCTTCAAGGGATCTTCTTCCGGAGATGATGGAGAGCGAAACGCCTCCCCCGGACTCCCCCGCTCAAGAAGCGGGCGACCTTGAAGTGTCGTTGCAGGGGGCCTCTCCGGATCCTGTGAGGCCAGAAGATAATCCTATAGTCACCCGAAGTCCCCAGCGTCCGGCTCTTGAAGAGAGCAAACAAAAGAGTCCAGCACCACCTGGTATGCGGTCGGATGTACTGAGGGAGCTGTTCGAGCGAGCGGCCATCTCAGAAGAACACCGTACGTTGATGGGTACAGTGATGGAAAGAATTTCATCCACCGAAAGTGGATTGCATGGAGCCTTTATGAGTCTACTGACGGGCTTTGAGGTACGTGAAACGATATACTTTTTGATAGTACCGCACATTTTTAGGTGTGCCCTGTGTAGATAGTAGCCCCTGAGACTGTGGTCATCGTCGAGAACGGTGGCGAACAGAGGATCGTAGTCCTAGGTAATAATCATACCGCTTTATGTGCAGGTGATGGGAGCTCTGGTGGCTAGCCGGACTAATGAGTTTGCCGAACTAAAGCAGCAACTGGATGCGGCAGATGCCGACATGGAGCTTGTTAACAAGCGTCTTGATGAGGCACAGGGTAAGTAATGTTTTTCCGGTCACCATCACATAGTAAGAGCAACATGATGCCAGTATCTTTAATATGTTGTGACTGCAGACGGAGCTGCCACCGTGGAGACCCTTCGGGCGGAACTTGCCCGAGCCAAGGAACAAGCAAGAGTTAGTAATGCGGTTGCTTTGAAGGCGGCCGAAGATTTAAGAGCCGAGAAGGCCGCGCATTGCGAAAGCAAAGAGAAGATGGCCAAGATGGCCGTAGAATTAAAAGACACTGCCGACCGTTGCCAGTTCCTTGAAAAGGAGAACCGAGTGAAGGCAGCGGACCTTGAAAAGGCCACGATGGTGACCAAAGACACTCGCTCTGCTATGAGGGTGAAGAAGGAGGAGTTGTGCGAAGCCGGGGATATTGCGGTTGGGAAGCCCTTTCTGCTGCAGAGGAAGTTCGGAGATCCACGGTATGCCCCTCTGGATTGGCTATGGAGTTCGGCAGACGCATATATGGACTTGGCGGCAAGCGCTGTCGATGCGGTCGAATACTTCCGAGATCAGACAGATCGTGAAGTGGACAAGCTGTTCTGGTCGCAATTTAACGTTCCAGAGCGTCTGCTTCCCTTGAATGATCAACTAGCCGAATGGGCCAAACTTAACAGGTTGTCCGGACTTGCCATGAGGTATGTCGTAGATTATTTGTGGCCGGAGAAGCCGAAGCCGAACAGCTATTTCAGCTTAGTGCGGCAGTTCCTTGGTGCGGTGTCGCGCATCAATGCGATGAAGAGGTCGGCATGCATAGAAGGCTCGCGGATGGCCTTTGCCCGTGTCAAGGCATACTGGGCGGAGATGGATGCTACCACTGTTGCAGCGCAAGGTTCGGCCATAGGCCGAGTAGCTGCCGAGCACTATTTTAAAGAGGTTCTTTAGGGTGCTCGTTTGATAGAGTCCCAGTGCTCGAAGAATATTATGTTTGAGTGACATGTATTCCCATTGTAAGCACAATTTTTTTATGAAAGTAGTAAGGCTGTATTTATACTTTTACCGGAAAGTAATATAATGCCTCATGTGCGGTCGTTTATGTATATATGTATATAACCTGAAAGATTGCTGTCATCAGCTTCAACCCCCACGCATATAATGCGAAGGTGTTCGCAAAAAACGTGTGTTCACACTTAACCCAACGTCTTCGTCCTATTAAGGAGGTGATAGCGCAGCGAACGAGGCAACCGGACTATGATGCTTTAACACTTTCACTTAGCCATAGGAGGTTGACGATGGGGCTACTATATAGCCCCTGGTGGCTCCGCACTGTCCCAAACTCGGGGTGCGTATATGCCTGGCCGGGAAACGGCCCTTTGTTAAAGCGGAGGAATTCTAACATTCCGATGGGTCATCGAGTGGTTGACCAGTCTCGTGCTATATCATGACAGTCAGTTTTCGGCTTTCTCTACTGAGGTGCTCGTCCGGGAAAACCAGGGCACAATCGCAGTAGTTCTCCTGGTGCTGCCTTAGCCGATAGAACGGAACGTAAGGCACCAAAACACAGGAGCCAGGCAAACCCAACATTTGACCAAAGACATGATTCGGAGCTGATGCATATAAGGCCAAACTCGCGACACCGAACACTCCCTAAGGTATTCGGTCTTTATGGTATAAACCGGGCCTAAATAGTGCCCTTTGTGAGAAGCCCCTTGTGTCCAGGTACGGGCGTTTATTCTGACGTGGCCACATGCCAAGATGTCAGCATCCTTCTCAATTGTATTTGAGAATCCGAGGGATGTGTATCAACAAGAGACAGTAAAAAAGGTTTACGCAGGGTCTTAATCTAAAAAGTATCCTTGGAGCGGGTCCCTGCTGCACGTCTGCGCCTGTGTCTCCTTGTGCTGTATCCTGGACGGGTGTAGCATGATGGTCATGTGTAAAAGAGAGGAACTTAGGTGAAAATTTGTCATGCAGAAAGGTAGTTTTTAAAGAAACCATGTATAATTAAATATGAGTAAAAGTTGCCACTTGTCTACGCGCGTTGAGCCCCTTGTATTTGTAATAGGGGTGTGGCCATCAATCCGGTACGAATTACATATAGCTGCACCGGACTCGTCTAACCGTGTTGGTGGTCTTGATGACCTATCAAATGCTTTAGTTGGTGAGGCCGTTTTTAGTGTGTGGCTGCCAAGGCAGTCGCACTCTCTTCGGCGTGCAAATATCGCTCAATATTTCCATTCACTGTAATGATGCCATGTGAACCGGGCATCTTGAGTGTGAGGGAAGCGTAATGCGGTATTGCATTAAAGCGAGCAAAAGCTTCGCATCCAAGTAGTGCTTGATAGCCACCTTGGAACGGAGCAATGTGGAAGGTTAAATGTCCGCTACGGAAGTTATCGGGGAAGCCAAATATAACCTCTAGTAGCAGGGAGCCCATGCAGTGAGCCCCCGGGCTTGGCGTTACTCCTTTAAAGGTAGTGTTGCTATGGCAAATTTTCGTTGGATCTATCCCCATCTCGCGGATTGTATCCTGGTATATCAGGTTTAAACTGCTGCCACCGTCCATCAGGACTCGTGTAAAGTGGTATCCGTCAATTATTGGATCTAATACCAGGGCAGCCCATCCTGCGCGCTAGATACTTGCTGAGTAATCACGATGGTCGAAAGTGATCGGTTGAGATGACAAGTGGTAGGACTTCAGGGTGATACGCCTTTGGGCATATTTTTCTGGGAGTGCTGCTTTGTTTCTTCCCTTGATCACGTGTAACACGTTAACTGTTTTGACTTCTGGTGGAAACTTCTTTTGTTCCCCAATGTCTTGCTTGGGAGGCTCATCCTCATATTCGCTTGGTGTATCCTCCCCCTTGTGTACGGCGTTGAGCTTGCCGGACTGCTTGAAGACCCAACATTCTCTGTGGGTATGATTAGCGGGTTTACCAGGGGTGCTATGGATCTGACATACTTGGTCCAGAATTTTGTTTAGGCTAGACAGTCCGTCTCTGGCGCCTTTAGAGGGCGGCTTTTGCTGACTTGGCCGAGAGCTTTTGAATCCGGCGTTTACTGCCATGCTCTTCGTGCTGTCTTCTTTATTCCGGCGTTTGTTATTGTTGTTGCACCGTGATTTCCCATTTCCATCTCTAACTTCGGATGTACTGGGATCGCTGATGCTGCATCTGGCTAGCCAGCTATCCTCTCCCGCACAAAAGCGGGTCATGAGGCTTGTTAATGCTACCATTGTTCTCGGATTTTCTTGGCCGAGGTGTCTGGCAAGCCATTCGTCACGGACGCTATGCTTAAAAGCTGTCAAGGCTTCGGCGTCCGGACAGTCGACTATTTGGTTCTTTTTAGTAAGAAACCTGTTCCAAAGCTTTCGAGCTGACTCTCCGGGCTGTTGAGTTATATGACTCAAATCGTCCGCGTACGGAGGTCGGACGTAAGTCCCCTGAAAATTTGCCCGAAAGGCATCTTCGAGCTCTTCCCAGCTTCCAATGGAACTTTCAGGGAGGCTCTTAAGCCAGTGCCGAGCTAGCCCTTTGAGTTTGAGGGGTAAATACTTAATGGCGTGGAGGTCATCTCCTCGAGCCATATGGATATGGAGGATATAATCCTCAATCCAGACACTAGGGTATGTTGTTCCGTCGTATGCCTCTATATTTACGGGTTTGAATCTCTCTAGAAATTCATGATCCAGCACCTCATCGGTGAAACATAGGGGGTGTGCGGCACCCCTGTATCCGGGTGTACCGTGTTCTTCGGATATTTGTTGTGTTGCGTTGTATGCTGGAGCGCGCTTATGCGGTCCATAGATGGATCTGGTTGTGCCGTCCTTTTGATGCGAGTCCTCATGTGGATCGCGTATTGGCTTATGTGCGGCGTTGTTTGCCGCTTTATGTTGGCCGTGAGGTCGCCTATCCGGCCAGATGGCTGTTTTGATTTTTGGTTGTGGGGGATCTAAGGCCTCCTCATCGAATTCAGGTAGCAACTTCCGCTTCGGGTAGCTCTTGGTAGGGCGATTACCACCGTACTTCGCTTCTGTGTTAAGTACTTTGTTCCATCTGATTTGGAGTGTGTCTTGCGCAGCTTTGAGCCTTTGCTTCTGTTTTTTTAGACTCCTCGCGGTGGCAACGAGCCTTTGATGAGCATTCTGTTGCTCCGGGTGTCCGTCCGGTGTGACGTCATCTGGACTATGATCTTTGACAGAGTCGGGTTGTTCGGCTTGATTCTCCGTGTTGCCGTGGTCCGGCAATGGTTCCCCCTGCTCTAACGCTGGGTCTGTATGATCGTTGTTTCTGCCGAGGAGGGATTTGGGGCGGTGCTTATGCCGCTGTTTTGACTGTTTCACGAGGGAACAACCCTTCATTGTGTCCTTCCGTTCCTCGTCGTCGTTTTCCTTTGGTGTGTCCACCATGTATACATCATGTGGTAAAGTGGGCGTCCAGTGCCCTGGGGGCAGTGGTTCCTGTTCGTCTCCCGCATCATCGTCCATACCGTCGATGTCTTCGGAGTCGAAGTGGAGCATGTCGGTTAAGTCATCGACAGTGGCTACTAAGTGGGTGGTGGGTGGGCCGCAAATTTCTTCGTCGTCCGCATCCCAGTCCTGCCGAACATAGTTCGGCCAGGATCCTCCTGACAAGGAGAGAGACCTTAATGAGTTTAGTATGTCGCCAAAGGGCGAGTGCTGAAAAATATCCGCGGAGGAAAACTCCATGATCGGCGCCCAATCGGATTCGATAGGAACGGGCACAGGCGGCTCGGAGTCCGTGGCCGGAGAAGGATTCGGCAGTTTAACAACACGGCTCTCGTGCAAGGTAAGGTCGATGTTTGGCTCGATCGCTGCTGAGGGTAAGGCCTCCGTGGCGGGGTCCATCCACCCGTCCATGGACGGCACAACTGGCTCCGAATTGAGGGTCAGAGCGGCTGCCTGTGTGATCTCCTGAACATTGTCTGATGGTAGAGCTAAATCGTACTCATCGTGACCGCGTGACGCACAAGGCAGAGGCTCGAATCCGTCGAAGATCAATTCTCCACGGATATCGGCCATGTAGTTTAAGCTTCCAAACCTGACCTGGTGGCCAGGGGCGTAACTTTCAATCTGCTCTAGATGGCCAAGCGAATTGGCCCGCAGTGCAAAGCCGCCAAACACGAAGATCTGTCCGGGGAGAAAAGTATCACCCTGGACTACATCGCTATCGATGATAGTAGGAGCTATCAATCCTAACGGCGACGACACAGAGGAACTCTCAATGAAAGCACCAATGTTGGTGTCAAAACCGGCAGATCTCGGGTAGGGGGTCCCAAACTGTGCGTCTAAGGCGGATGGTAACAGGAGGTAGGGGACACAATGTTTTACCCAGGTTCGGGCCCTCTTGATGGAGGTAAAACCCTACGTCCTGCTTGATTAATATTGATGATATGGGTAGTACAAGAGTAGATCTACCACGAGATCAGAGAGGCTAAACCCTAGAAGCTAGCCTATGGTATGATTGTATGTTGTCCTACGGACTAAAACCCTCTGGTTTATATAGACACCAGAGAGGTTAGGGTTACACAAGGTCGGTTACAAAAGAGGAGATACACATATCCGTATTGCCTAGCTTGCCTTCCACGCCAAGTAGAGTCCCATACGGACACGAGACGAAGTCTTCAATCCTGTATCTTCATAGTCTAATAGTCCGGGCAATGGAGATAGTCCGGCGATCCGGAGACCCCCTAATCCAGGACTCCCACACTCGGTCTCAGGCTTAGGTTCGGACTTGGGTTTCTTCACTTGAGCAGCAACTGGCTTGTTGTTCTTCTTGAAGTTCCCCCTTCTTCCCTTTACCCTTTTTCTTGAAACTAGTGGTCTTGTTGACCATCAACACTTGATGCTCCTTCTTGATTTCTACCTCCGCAGCCTTTAGCATTGCGAAGAGCTCTGGAATCGTCTTATCCATCCCTTGCATATCATAGTTCATCACGAAGCTCTTGTAGCTTGGTGGCAGTGATTGAAGAACTCTGTCAATGACACTATCATCAGGAAGATTAACTCCCAGCTGAGTCAAGTGGTTGTGGTACCCAGACATTCTGAGTATATGTTCACTCATAGAACTATTCTCCTCCATTTTGCAGCTGTATAACTTATTGGAGACTTCATATCTCTCAATCCGGGCATTTGCTTGAAATATTAACTTCAACTCCTGGAACATCTCATATGCTCCATGACGTTCAAAACGTCGTTGAAGTCCCGGTTATAAGCCGTAAAGCATGGCACACTGAACTATCGAGTAGTCATCAGCTTTGCTCTGCCAGGTGTTCACAACATCTGGCGTTTCTCCTGCAGCGGGTTTGTCACCTAGCGGTGCTTCCAGGACGTAATTCTTTTGTCCAGCAATGAGGATAATCCTCAAGTTATGGACCCAGTCTGTGTAGTTGCTACCATCATGTTTCAACTTAGCTTTCTCTAGGAATGCATTAAAATTCAACGGGACAACAGCATGGGCCATCTATCTACAATAACATAGACATGCAAAATACTATCAGGTACTAAGTTCATGATATTTTAAAGTTCAATTAATCATATTACTTAAGAACTCCCACTTAGATAGACATCCCTCTAATCATCTAAGTGATCACATGATCCATATCAACTAAACCATGTCCAATCATCACGTGAGATGGAGTAGTTTTCAATGGTGAACATCACTATGTTTTTTTGAGGGAACGGACAGTAGGAGAGGCTCCTACTGTGTTTTCATATATAATGTAGTTACTTTACATAGTTACATAATATTTACAAGCAGCTTGACCCCACCCCACAGGGAGCTTTGGTTTGGTCAGAGGTGAGAATAGAAACACAGGCCAAGTAAGTATACCAAGAAGCTATTTATAAATCAAAGATCATCTATGAAGGAAGTTATGAGGGCAGAATGAGCCCTCTTGGTTCTATGATGTAGTAGGCCAAAATCGTTCTTGAACCTCTGGAGCCAGGAATTGATGATAGGGTCCACCCTTCTAAAATGCTTGTTGTTTCATTCCTTCCACAAACTCCAAGCTGCCACGAGGAAAATGTCAAGGAATAGTGGGCTGCTCCAGGTGTCCTTGGTGGTTTGCAATAGGTGCAGACGACAGTCAAACCTCGTCCAGATGATCCCAAGTTGACGCCAACAGGCTTGACTGAAAGGGCACGTAAAAATCATATGATCCACCGTCTCTTCATCTGGGCCCCCACAAAGGTGGCAACTATGATCATCACCGATGTCATAGTGGCGTCGTTTCAACATGTTACGTGTGTTGAGCCTGTCAAGAAGTAAGAGCCAGCCAAAGACCTTAATCCTCATGATGCAATGAGAACGCCATAGACATTTGAAGATGGGGTGGGCATGCGCGTCTCTGAAGAAATACAGATAGTAGTATGTTGATGTGTACTCCGCCTTGCCCCAAATATAGTGCCAAACGTCATTAACAGAAGTGGTCGGGCTCATGTGTAAGGAGAGCATTTGGAAATCTTGCACCTCAGATAGAGCCTGTGGAGAGAGCGGTAGGTGGAAAGCCGCAGCCAGTGACGTGGTTTCCAAGAACCCCTTGATGGAGATATCTTCATGCATGGCAAAGGAGAAGGCATGGGGGTGTGTGTTTTGTAGGACATCGTATCCCCATAGATCCTTCCAAAACAACACAGACGTGCCGGACACCACTTGCACCAGGGATACGCCGTGGAAGATTGGAGTGAGCTTCAAGATGTCTCGCCACTAGAAAGAGCCAACCGGTGGCACAGCATGTGGTATCTTGTCGGTGTAGTAGGCGTCCCACACGAGTTGCACCCACGGTATATCCAGCTTGTTATAAAACTTATGGAGGAATTTCATTAGCAAGGCCTCATTTTGCAGCTTGAGGTTGATGATCCTGAGACCTCCATGTTTCTTGGGCTTACAGGCCATCTCCCATGCGGCAAGGGAGTTGCATTTCTCACCTTGCTCAGATTTCTTGGTCCAAAGGCATCTCCTCCTGATCTTGTCAAGCATCTCAATCAGTTTTGGCGGGAACTTAAGCGTGCACATGGCGTACATGAGGAGCGAGGTAACAGTAGCATTAAGGAAAGAGAGCTTCTCGCCATACGACATCATTGCAATAGTGGAGGTGAGACGGCGTTCAACATTACATACCAGTGGCATGCGATCTAGGATCGTGGGCTTGGAGGTACCAAGGGGTAGTCCAAGGTAAGTAAACGGCATCGACCCAACGGAGCAACCAAAGAAATTTGCAAAGGTAGCAGCTGCTTCAGCAGAGAGATTGATTGGTATAAGCGTGGAATTATGAAAATTGATTCGCAAGCCAATTGCTGAAGCATAATCAGTGAGCATCCCTTTCATGGTGGCAGCTTGTTGCAGGCAGGATGGCATTATTAGGATCGTATCATCCGCGTATTGGATCACCGGATATTCCGTTTGGCCTGCGCAGGGGAAGGGCAGCTGGATTCGACCTTGTCGAAAGGCATCATTAATGGCAGCCTGGAGAAGGTCAGCGGCAAGAACAAAGATCAGGGGGGAGAGCGGGTCACCCTGGCTTACTCCAGTACGGCAATGAAACTGGCGGCCAGGAACCCCGTTAAGCAACACAGAAGATCTGCCAGTAGAAAAAATACAATCAATCCAAGACAACCACTTGTCGTTGAAGCCCATGTGTTTCATGACGTTAAGCATGTGGGCATTCTCGATCGTATCGAAAGCTTTGGCAAAATCTAACTTAAGAAGAATAATCTCTCGCTTCGAGGCTTGACATTGATGAATGTACTGGAAGGCCCAGGCAAGACAGTCTTGGATCATGCGCCCTTTGATGAAACCATATTGGTTTCTGTGAACTATTTGTAGGATGAAACGCTGTAAACAATTGGCAAGGAGTTTGCTAATCAGCTTTAGAAGCAGTTGAGGAGTGTGATCGACCTGTAATCATTCACCGTCTCAGGGGAGTTTGTTTTTGGGATCATAGTAATCAGACCATCATTTATGCTTGTGAGGTCAAGACTGCCTTCATGAAACTGGTCACACAGTGAATAGAAATCATGTTTGATCAGAGGCCAGCATGCTTTAAGAATTGCGCCACTAAATCCGTCCGGACCAGGTGCTCGGTCAGAAGGCATATCTTTAATCACCACATCAATTTCAGCATGTGTGAATGGATCAGTGAGGTGGTCCAGGTTTGCATGACATTGTATGATATCAGGGAGATTAAACCTCATTTCAGTTGGTCGAGAGGTACCCAGGCGGTGAGTATAAGTTTGAAAGAGTAAAGCCTATTTCTCAGCATGATCATCTACTATTTCTCCCACGTCATTTCTGAAGCTAGCAATGTTGTTGCGTCTAAACCGTTCGGTGGCAACAGCTTGGAAGAACTTTGTATTTTCGTCTCCGAGTTTGATCCAACGGATGGTACAACGTTTCTTCCAGTATAGGTTTTGATAATTGAGAAGGCGCAAGAGGTGTTTCTTAAGTATGTTGCGGAAATTCATCTTAGGTATGGTCAAGACTCTATTGTTTTCCACCTCATCTAATTGCGCCAAGGTCTCATTACAGTTGGCGATGTCTACCGAGAGGCGAGAGATGTTTTTACTCCAATTTTTAGGGCATAGCGAAGCGCTTTGAGCTTACGGCAAAGGACAGTCGCAGCATTATGAGATCAAACTGGTCTATTCCAAACCTCGTGAACTATGTCATTGAAGCCAGGGTGCAAAATCCAGTGCGGTTCGAATCTAAAAACTTTGCTGCGAGGTATAGTGGTTTGGATGGAAACCAGACAAGGCACATGGTCAGAGACAGGCTTACCGAGGGGTTTAACCATGGTGTTAGGGTAAACGTTAGTCCAATGGAGCGAAGTAAAGAACCAATCTAACTGTTCGAGAAGGGGGTCTTGCTACATATTTCTCCAGGTATACGATCGGCCTTTAATAGGCAGTTCAATTAGGCTCAGCTTGCAGATTATATCATTAAACGTGCACATATCATTCGGACAGCCCCCAGGCTTGTTACGGTTTTCAGGTGCTCTGATATAGTTGAAATCACCGAGTAGAAGCCAGTCTTGCGTGGGGGGATGACAAGATCATAAAGCCAATTTCTAAATGTCAAATGAGCATCACCCGAGCATGGTCCATAAATGTTGGCCAGAGACGACGATTGAGCTGATAAGGTGCTCGTGAAGTTAATAACCAGGGCAAACTCAGAAGAAAATATGACATCACCAGAGAAAGTAGAGCTTTTCCATATAGTAACTAAACCCCCAAGGCCCCTTGAGAGGGAACAAAAGCAAATTTATCGAATTGTCTAGGACAGCAAGAATTAATAAACGCTAAATCAAAAGTAGTCTTTTTGGTCTCCTGCAGACAAATAACTGAACAACCACTAGATCGGACCGCGTTATTCAGAGCAAGTTGCTTATCATCCGAGTTCAGACCATGGATATTCCAGCAGAGGACATTCCAGCTGATCAACGGAGGCATGTAGAAAGCAAGTAATTAAACCCTGGGAGTAGCAGACTCACCCTCAGGCTCCGTTAAAGCGGTGGCCAGCTCCTGAGACGCAGCCTGAACTAATGAAGGTGCAGCACTGAGAATATCTTCAAACAGTTCCGCCAGAGGGACTGCGCACCTGTTGATGCCAATCTCTTGAAGCACTTGTACTGGGGTGGGCGGTAGAATCTCATCCTGGGAGGCCACAGCAGAAGACGAGTATCCAATCGATGGCACCAGCCGAGGTTTGACCCAAGAGATCACAGGGTGGGCGTCAGTTACCTAATGTGTTTTGAAGCCATTGTACTTGTTGGAGCGGTTGCTACAGCGCACCTCAGTAGTGGAGATGGAAGCAGGAGGACAGGTGCGATGACCACGAGTGATCACAGGGCCAGACGGCAAGGAGATGGCATTGACATCAGCCAGTCCAGGTGGGTCAGAAGCAATTCTGTCAGCAAGCGGACTAGAAACAGGCCCTGGTCTAGCAGGTGATGTAGCAGGAGCGGCAGACACAACTTCCATCTGGTTCTGCTGGTCTGGCATAGTGTTCTGCAAAGTCTCATCATGGATTTTTTCAATAGTGACAGAGGGGGACACATTGGGTATACTGTGGCAGTGGGAGAAACTGAGCCCAGAAGCATCAGATGACACAAAGACCTCAAGATCCATGTTGTTAGGCCTTAAGCCGTATCCAGCACTCCACGGACCGATGGCAGCAATCATGGTGCGAAGTGCCTGAAACATGTAGGTGTTGAGCTGTTGGCGGGGAATGGGATCATTCAACAGTAAGTTGATCAGTTCAGAACCCTCAGCTGACAGCCCAAACTGAGTGCCACTGTGGTGCAGAGCCACAGAGATAGTAACAGAGGAAGGAGTAGTATGCTGCTGGTAAGAAGGTGCACACAGCGGGGCCAGAATCAGTGCAGAGTCATCAGAACTATCATCAGAGGCAGAGAAGGTGTCATGCCAGGCATCCATAGCATTATCAGTCAAATTGTTGTCAGGCACAATACCATGTTGGACAGTTAAGCCTTGCACAGCTAGCTAGGCCTGGTAATTCACCAAGTGAGGAGGAAGCGGCGGCAATGGTGATGCAGGTGGAACAGGCCACGCACCCCAGGCAGCATTGTTCTGTCTAGGACCATTGCCCTGGTTAGCATCTCCACCAGCGGGTGCGCCATTCCGAACCAATCAGTTGTGCACCTACTGCTGGTATAGCTATTTGGCCGTGACCTCGGGTCCAAATTGTGGATGGGGGTTGCCGTTAGGTGGAGGTGGTTCTTCACCAGGAGCAAGAACTTCAGGTAGCAGCCCATTCCAATCGTTGCTGCGGAGAATTGAAACTTGCATTGTCCAACAGTCGCGTGCGCCACCCAATTTCCAGACAACAAAACTCTTGGGAATCAAACAAAGATGAAGAACATGAGTTTTGAGCAGGATATACCTTCTGTCTTGGCGAGGATTGTACCAACTGACCAGGGAGCCATAACCACCCAAAGCTTTGGTGATGTAGTAATCTGTCTGGTAGTCATAGGGGAATCCAAAGAATATCAGCCAAACCTTGGGGCTAAAAGTAGTTATGCGACAATTAAGAGCTTCATTGTGAGGCACGAACGTGATGAGGAGATCCTCTTCCTCGAGCTCAATGGGGGTGGCAACCGCAGTATCACGCATAAATGAATCCACAAACCCGAAGATGCCAATGCCAAAAGGATGATCAGAGGACTCAGTTGTGAAGAGTTGAGATTCATGCAACAGACCTTCAACCATGGTGTGGATGGCCGCGCGACGATGCAGAGGAACATAGTGGCTCGTTTCGGCGATGGCGAGGAAGTCGTGATTGAGCGGCGCAATGGGGCCGATAACCATCCCGCTGCGAACTAGGCGATCCGCCGGACCAGGCTCGATGGCGAAGCCATGAGGAAGGAATGGCACCGGATTCAGTGGGTAGTTCGCCATGGGCAGGGAGGCGGAGGTGGGCGGTGGAGACTGTAGCTATGATGAGACTGGGCACTGCTGCGATGTGGTGGAAACCGAGGCGGAAGATGGACCGTGAGGGGTAGGAAAGGGAGACTGTGGATTCTTGGGCTTCCATTGCCATTTTTTGTTATGCCGCAACTTTAGACAGGATCGCTCCACATGTCCATAGAAGCCACAAGCAGAGCATCGAACGGTTGCCCTCTTACAACGCACCTTAGGCATGTCGATGGAAATAGGTAAGCAGCCAGATTGATTAGTATTGTTACCAAATTGATCGTTACCAAATTGATCGTGTAACTCATGGCAGGTCCGAGATTTAGGCACTAATGGGCAATCGACCGCCTTGTGACCTGGTGATGAACAATTAATGCAAATCAACTGAGCATGGCAAGAATTCTTGTGATGGCCCCATTGAAGACAGCGCAGGCAAAGCACTGCCCAATTATTTGATAAGTCCAAAATTTTGGCAGCCGTGTAACCAGCTTGGGCCAAATCCACCTTGTGCCGGGTCGAAAGGGAAGCAGGCCAAGAGGTATGCGTGGGGGCATATTTGAAAGCCGAGCGCAAGAAGCATTGAGGAAGCTGCGGATACGGGCTGGACAGAGGGCAATTAAAAGCCCCCAATTTAATGAAATTAACCGGCTGGTGCTCCTCTAATTTTGCCAAGCGCAAATATTGCTCAATTGATGCAGCTTGATTAGTGTTGTCGGAGATCGGATGAACAGATTGTCCAAGGGAATGAACCGAAAAGCCATGCCTCGAAGAATCGATGCCCAAATGAGAAGAATCCTTCATAGTTAAACTGTGATGATCCAAAGTACCTTGATCCGAAGATGTTGATGCCTCAGCGGCATTAGCATTATAAAACCGCATGTGATCCATTGTAGTCAAGACAAATTTTCCCAGAATCATACTAGAGCCAGAGTCTCTCTGAGAACTAGAATGTAAGAATTTGAGAGAAGGATTAATGGCCACTGGACCACGAGCAGATATATCCAAAAGTTCTTGATCAGCATGCCAACATGAGGTCACAATTGGTGCGGGTGCAAAATGACCATTAAAGAGATGGAAATGGCAAACAAAATCAGGCCAAATTCTGTCCCGCAAACGATGAATGAAGTGCCCCACCTTGTTATTGGCCACAGAGAATCTAAAGGAATGGTCATTGATCTTGGACACACGAAAACTAGAGCTAATACCCCCAATGCAGCATTGCAAAGCAATGCCAACCGATTGCACCGAAAGAACAAAAGAGGCCGAAGAGAAAGAGACCACCAAAAAGAATTCCTTGGAGTCTCAAGAGGGGGAAAATGGACTGTGGATCCAAACCTTCTTCTCACCTGATCTGCTAGGGCAAGGCCCGATGGAAAGTCCCAATGCAGGAGCCCTTCCATGGGGATCTAGCCTAGAAATCGCCATGGAGCTCGGAGGTGGGAGAGAGAGGTGGGAGGGAGGGGGTGGGAGCCATGCCTTCCCGTAGATTGCATTTCTACTGTCAGACTTAGAACCACGACAGGCGGTCAGGGGCGGCAGTCTGAACATCACTATGTTGATCATATCTACTATATGATTCACGCTCGACCTTTCGGTCTCAGTGTTCCGAGGCCATATATGCTTATGCTAGGCTCGTCAAGTTTAACCCGAGTATTCCGCGTGTGCAAAACTGGCTTGCACCCTGATACGTCCATTTTGCATCATGCTTTTATATCGATATTTATCGCATTATGGACTATTATTTCACTTTATATCACAATACTTATGGCTATTCTCTCTTATTTTACAAGGTTTACATAAAGGGGGAGAATGCCGGCAGCTGGAATTCTGGTCTGGATAAGGAGCAAATATTAGAGACCTATTCTGCGCAACTCCAAAAGTCCTGAAACTCCACGGAACGTCTTAGAAGAAATAAAGAAAAATCGACGTCAAAGATGAAGGCCAGGGGCCCACACCCTTCTCATGAGGGTGGGGGGCGCCCCCCCCCTAGGGAGCGCCCCCCTACCTCGTGGGCCTCCTGGTGGCTCTCCGATGCCCATCTTCTCCTATATGAGGTCTTTCAATGAGAAAAAAATAAGGAGGAACTTTTTTGGACGAGACTCCGCCGCCACGAGGCGGAACCTTGGCGGATCCAATCCAGAGCTCCGGCAGAGCTGTTCTGCCGGGGAAACTTCCCTCCGGGAGGGGGAAATTATCACCAACGCTCCTCTCATCGGGAGAGGGAAATCTCCATCAACATCTTCACCAGCACCATCTCATCTCCAAACCCTAGTTCATCTCTTGCATCCTATTCTTGTCTCAAATGCCGGGATTGGTGCTAGTAGGTTGCTAGTAGTATTGATTACTCCTTGTAGTTGATGCTAGTTGGTTTAATTGGTGGAATATCATATGTTCAGATCCTATATGCATATTATTACCCCTCTGATTATGAACATGAATATGCTTTGTGAGTAATTACGTTCGTTCCTGAGGACAAGGGAGAAGTCTTGCTATGAGTAGTCATGTGAATTTGGTATTCGTTTGATATTTTGATAGGATGTATGTTGTCTAGCCTCTAGTGGTGTTATGTGAACGTCGACTACATAACACTTCACCATTATTTGGGCCTAGAGGAAGGCATTGGGAAGTAATAAGTAGATGATGGGTTGCTAGAGTGATAGAATCTTAAACCCTAGTTTATCCGTTGCTTCGTAAGGGGCTGATTTGGATCCATATGTTTCATGCTATGGTTAGGTTTACCTTAATACTTTTGTTGTAGTTGCGGATGCTTGCAATAGAGGTTAATCATAAGTGGGATGCTTGTTCAAGTAAGAACAGCGCCCAAGCACCGGTCCACCCACATATCAAATTATCAAAGTATCAAAGGCGAATCATATGAACATGATGAAAACTAGCTTGACAATATTCCCATGTGTCCTCAGGAGCGCTTTTCTTATTATAAGAGTTTGTTCCGGCTTGTCCTTTGCTACAAAAGGATTGGGCCACCTTGCTACACCTTATTTACTTTTATTACTTGTTGCTCGTTACAATTTATCCTATCGCAAAACTATATGTTACCACTTATTTCAGTACTTGCAGAGAATACCGTGCTGAAAACCGCTTATCATTTCCTTCTGCTCCTCGTTGGGTTCGACACTCTTACTTATCGAAAGGACTATGATAGATCCCCTATACTTGTGGGTCATCAAGTTCTTTTCTGGCGACGTTGCCGGGGAGTGTAGCGCCTTTGGTAAGGAAAAATTTATATAGTGTGCTGAAATTTATTGTCACTTGTTACTATGGAAAGTAATTCGCTGAGGGGCTTGTTCGGGGTATCTTCACACTGTCTAGTAGCGCAAAGAGTTGCTCCTCAACCTACTGAACCTATTGAAAATGGAACTCCTTTTGAATTTCCTGTGCCTATGATGGAAAAAATGCTAGCTAATGCTTTTACAGGAGATGGAACAAAGCATCCTGATGAGCACTTAATATATGTGGATGAAGTTTGTGGATTATTTAAGCTTGCAGGTATACCCGATGATGTTGCTAAGAAGAAGGTCTTGCCTTTATCTTTGAAGGGAGACGCATTTGTCGGATTTTGGGTTCCGGCAGACCTTTGAGTTTCGAACACTGGGGTGCGCGCGGAGATTTCGCCTCCTACCTTCCTGCACCCCTCCGCCGTGCTAGGATCTAAAACCAAGGAAAGAACAACACAAGAGACTTAGGGTTTATACTGGTTCGGGCCACCGTTGTGGTGTAATACCCTACTCCAGTGTGTGGTGTGTGGATTGCCTCTTGGGATGGTGATGATGAACAATACAAGGAAGGACAGCCTCGCGAGGGTCTGTTCTTGGCTGAGGCGATGAACTGCTGGGAGGAGTTCAGCCACCTTTCCCTTTCTCTCTCTCTCTCGACCGACCGAACCAGAACCCCTTTGCTGTGTGGGTGGCTGGTCCTATTTATAGAGGCCCTGGTCCTCTTCCCAAATATTGAGCGGGAAGGGAGCCAACAATGGCGGGCTAATTTGAAGGGGGGCAGCAAGTATCGACTATCCTGACAAAAGTAGTCTTCGCCTGCGCAAAGCTCTGGTGATGACGCCGTCTTGGGCTCCACGGTGACCTCCGTCTCGTAGTCCTCCTGGTCTTGGTCTCGTTGCATCAAAATGGCAACCTTTGCCTGATGCCTCGGTACTCCGCGGCTGCGCTTGCCCCCTTTGCACCAAAGAGGAAAGGAGGACGCTACATGGGCTGGCACCCGCCTGGCGCCCTGAGTTGTCATGGCTTGCGTCATGGGCACCTCGTGAGGTACCCCGCCTTGATCTCTCCGCCTCCTCGTGAGCCAGCCTAACGAGGCCGCGCCTGAGGAAGCTTCGTGTCGTCCGCCTTGCGAGGCTTGGCCCCTCGCGAGGGTCTTGGGTTTGAGTTGGTGAAGATGGGCCGTGCTGGGCCCACTTTTGAGCCACGCCGCAGGCCGCAGGCAGGCAAGTCTGGGGACCCCCGTTCCCAGAACGCCGACAGTAGCCCCCGGGCCCAAGGCGTGCCCGGACTTGGCCATGCAGGGAGGCGGAAGGGCAAGAGCGAAGCGCCGCGGGCCCTAACAGCCTGCGGCCTTGGGCGCCGCGTGGCGGTTGATTGGACGTGGGCGTCTCCACTTCCCCGTGGTGCCTCGGCAATTGCACCAACTGGACAAGTCCCTGCATGCAAGTCGGGTCATGATTACCTGCGATCGTGGAGGTCGGCGGTTGGCCTCCGCCGGCTATAAGTACTGGACGGCGTGCACCCTTCCGGTTCATCTTCCCTTGCTTCTTCTTCTTCATGGCCCCGCCGAGGAAGCTTTCGGCCGCAGAGAAGGGGAAGGCTTGCCAGGCAGAGCATGCCTCTCCCCTGCCCAAGCGCGGCCGAGGGTGCCGCCGCAAACATCCTGTGGCCACCACAGCAGCTTCCCGCGGCCGCGGCGATGCTTTCCAGCGCGGTGGCGGGCGTATTGCTGCGGCCGGGGGGTGCGCTCTGGCTGAGCGTCCCCCTATGCCGCGCTTTCGCGCTGCGGAGGTGCTGCCGGAGTTCGTCGTGTGGTCGGCGGAGCCGACTAGCACCCGGCTCCCACTTCCTCGCTTCTTCCTCGGCAAGCTCCTGGCCGGTGCCCCAGGAGGCCTCTGGCTTTAGGCCGACGGCTGCTGCAGCAGGGCCTCATGGGTTTCACTGGAGGTCTCTGCAGCCGAGAGCCTGGCCCTGGCCCGCGGTTGGCAGACATTTGCCCGCGCGCGCGGCCTGGGCCGTCGGTGCACCCTATACTTCAGGTTCGACAGTGATGCCACCCTCTACGTGAGGGTGTTTGGGGAAGATGGTCACCACGCAGGGTGCTGCCCCGAGGGCGATGACCGCAGCTGGGAACCCAGCTCCGGCGATGATGGAGAGGACGGCGCTCGCGGGGCTGGCGGCGCTCAGGGTTCCTCAAGCTTCTTCGGTCCTTCTTCAGGCAGCGACTCTCCTAGTGGTGGCCGCAGCCAGCCCCCATGCCGTCGTATCTGCCTGGGGGGGGGGGGGGGGTGGCGCGTCCGCCCACCGACGCGCCCTGGTGAAGCACGAGAGGGAGTCCGCCCGAGCTCCGGAGGCAGCTTGGGCTTCCCTGCGGGTCGGTGCGAGGCGATCCGCACCAGATTTGTTTTTTTCTCTTCCCCTTTTCCTGCATAAAGAAGGACAGTAGTGTGGTGCCCCGCGGGGGCGTATATGGGTTATTGCCGTTAATTATCATTTCACTTTCTTCATCGTACCTTCCGACTATGTGCCCGCGCGTGGATGGTTCCCGGCCCCAGCCGTGGGGGCGACCGACCCAGGCCCTGCGTGTGTGTCGCAGTGCCCGAGGGGCACGGACTGGAGGGGTGCTCCTGCAAAGGGCCCAGGTCGCGAACCCTTTAAGTGACTAGGATAGGAGCACTCGCGAGGGCGCTCGGCTCTCCTCCTCGCGAGGCCTTGAACAAGAGAAATCGAGGCAAGAGCATGAAAAGCCGAAGAATCGCAAGCCAAAGATGGCAACAACTTCAATAAAACTTCAAATGAAGACGAACAAGCCAACTGTGGAAAGCAAATGAAAAGCCGCGTACGGCACCTAGTCTAGTCTTCGACGTCTTCTCACCAGGGCGGAGCTAAGTGCTGCCACTGGGCGTGGGAGGGAGCCCCAGGGCCTAAGGCCGGCGCTCCTAAGACTCCGGGGCGTGTACAGCCCCAACTCATTATTATGTGAGAGTGTCACGGGCGGCGAGCTTCATAGGCGTTCGCCTTGCTTCACAGGCTCCAGGCCTTTTCCAAAACGCGATAGCTTCACAGGCACTCGCCTTGCTTCACAGGCTCCGGGCCTTTTTCAAAACGCGATAGCTTCACAGGCACTCGCCTTGCTTCACAGGCTCCGGGCCTTTTTCAAAACGCGATAGCTTCACAGGCACTTGCCCTGCTTCATAGGCTCCGGGCCTTTTTCAAAACGCGATAGCTTCACAGGCACTTGCCTTGCTTCACAGGCTCCGGGCCTTTTTAGGGGTAGAACCACCGGAGGTGCTGGATGTTCCATGCATTCTGGACCGGCACTCCCTCCTGAGTCTCAAAGCGTGCTGAGCCGGGCCTAGAAACATGAACAACCTTGAACGGGCCCTCCCACATGGGAGAGAGCTTGTGCAGCCCTTCCCTGGAGAGGACCCGCCTGAGCACGAGGTCTCCTACCTCGAGTGTCCTGGGGCGGATGTTGCGGCAGTGATATCGCCGCAGCGCTTGTTGGTACCTCGCCGCTCGTAGCGCGGCTTCTCGGCAACGTTCCTCCCCCAGCATGAGGTCCATCCCCCGCATGGCGTCCTGTTGCGCCTCGTTGAACGCCAGGACCCGCGCGGAGCGATGTCTGACCTCGTGAGGGAGGACCGCTTCAGCTTCGTAGACCAGGAAGAACGGGGTCTCCCCAGTCGGCTTGGTCGCGGTTGTGCGGACGGACCACAACACGGACTTAAGCTCGTCGTACCAACCTCTGCCACAGGCCTCCAGCTTCTTCTTGAACGTCCTGGTCTTGAGGCCCCTCAGGACCTCCGCATTGGCTCGCTCGGCCTGGCTGTTGCTTCGGGGGTGCGCCACTGAAGCGTAGCATATCTGCGTTCCAAGGTTAGTACAGTATGTTTTGAAGAGGTTACTGGTGAACTGCGAACCGTTGTCCGTGATGATGCGATTCGGCACCCCGAACCGGCTCACGATGCCCTTGATGAACTTGACCGCGGAACCCACGGGAATGGTGCGGACAGCCTCCACTTCAGCCCACTTGGTGAACTTGTCTATAGCAACGTAAAGGTAGCGGTAGCCCCCTGGCGCCCGAGGAAACGGACCCAAGATGTCGAGCCCCCAGACTGCGAATGGCCACGAAAGGGGGATAGTCTGCAAGCCCCCTGCCGGCTGATGGATCTGCTTGGCGTGGAACTGGCAGGCCTCACAAGCTTTCACTAGTTCAACGGCATCATTGAGCGCGGTGGGCCAATAAAACCCACTGCAGAACGCCTTGCGGACAAGGGTCCGTGACGATGAATGATGTCCGCAGTCCCCACCATGTATATCTTCCAGTACCTCCTTCCCTTGCTCCCTGGAGATGCAGCGCCGGGATACATCGTTCGGTCGCTTCCGGTAGAGCTCTCCATCTCTGATGCAGTATGCCATGGCCTGGCGTACCACTCGCTCTGCTTCCTCCTCCTTCTCCGGCAGGGTCCCTTGCATCAAGTAGCTCCGGAGCTCCGTGATCCAACATCCCTCCTGAGGTTCCATCGTCAAGAGCAGGCGTGCTCCTGAGGCCGGGCCACAGGCCGGAGCTCCGGAGGTAGGTGGCTGGGGGAGCTCCTCCCGATGCTGAGCCGTGTTTGATAGTGACGGCAAGGCTGAAGGCTTGAAGAGCCATTCCTCGAAAACGCCAGGCTCCTGAGGTAACCGCCTGGACGCGCGTTTGCCTATGTCATCGGCCTCTTGATTGGTGCCACGGGGCACATGCTGCAACTCCAACCCCCAGAACTGCTTCTCCATCCTGCGGACCTCTATGAGGTAGGCCTCCATGTGCGCATCCTTCGGCTCGTACACCTTGTTGGAGAAATTGACAAGGAGCTGTGAATCGCCCTTGATGGTGAGGCGTTTCACCCCCAGGGCAGCTGCGGCCTTCAAGCCTGCTATTAAACCTTCATACTCCGCTATGTTGTTGGAGACCTTTTCGCCTTGCTGGAAACAAAGTTGCACGGCGTAATAGAGTTTGTCCTGGGTGGGCGATATAAGCACCGCCCCAGCCCCTGCGTCGTGTCTGGAGAACGCCCCATCAAAGTACATGACCCAGCCTTCTGGCGCCTCGCTTCCCGGGGGCAGGGACCGATCCTCGTCGGCCTTGAGTCCTGGCGCCTCCGTCCATTCTGCCACAAAATCCGCTAACGCTGCTCCCTTGATGACTCTGGTCATGCTGAATTCAAGCTGAAATGCTTGCAGCTCTATGTTCCACTCAGCGACTCTCCCAGCTGAATTGGGGCTCCTGAGCACCCTCTCCAGGGGGTATGACGAGACGACCTTGATGGGGTGACCCTGAAAATAGTGCCGCAGCTTGCGCGAGGCCACCAGTAGCGCGAGGAGGAGTTTCTGGGGCATAGGGTACCGCGCCCTTGCATCCCGCAACACTGTGCTGAGGAAGTACACTGGGTGCTAAACGAGGTGGAGTGCGTCAGTGCTGGCGGCTCCCTTTGGAGACCATGGCGCCTCTCGAGACAATGAGGCCTCCTGAGACTGGCCATCTGGGAGAGGGGCCTCTCCTGCCTCTGGTGCGCCCCTCTGCGGCGGCTGGTCCTCATCAGCTGCCGTGGCGGCTTCCGCGGGCCTTCCTCGTACCAGCTCCGCCTTGTCCTGGGCCGCTGCCATGGTTCTGATTCGACGCTCCTCTCTGACTGCCACCAGGGCTGCGTTGGCGGAGTAGGGAGTGGCGGCGAGATAAAGCACCAGGGGCTCTTGAGGGCGCAGAGCCACCATGACCGGTGGGCTGGTCAGGTATTTCTTGAGATCCTGGAATGCCTTGTCGGCCTCTTCAGTCCACTCGAAGGGCCCCTTTTTCTTCATTAGCTGGAAGAAGGGTAGCGCTCGCTCCCCCAACTTGGAGATGAAGCGCCCCAGCGCGGTCACGCGCCCCGTGAGCTTCTGCATTTCTCTGAGGGTCTTTGGCGGGCTCATGTCTTCCACTGCCTTGACCTTCTCCGGGTTAGCCTCGATGCCTCGGTGAGACACGAGGAAACCCAGGAGCTTGCCCAAGGGGACTCCGAACACATATTTCTCCGGGTTGAGCTGTAGGTTCACTGCGTTGAGGCTCGCGAAGGTTTCCTCCAGGTCTTGTATCAAGGTCCTGGCCTCCCAAGATTTTACCACGATGTCATCAACGTAAGCTTCAACATTCTTCCCGAGCTGCGGGCCCAAGGTGATATGCATTAGCCGCTGAAAGGTCGCCCCTGCGTTACGCAGCCCGAATGGCATGCAGGTGTAGCAGTACACCCCACACGGGGTTAGGAAGGCTCTATTCTCGACGTCTTCAACCGCCATCTTGATCTGGTGATACCCAGAGAAGGCATCCAGGAAGCATAGTAGGTCGCATTCCGCAGTGGAGTCGATGATCTGGTCGATGCGGGGGAGCGGGAACGGATCTTGCGGGCATGCTTTGTTGAGGTTGGTGAAGTCGACACACATGCGTTCCTTCCCTCCCTTCTTTGGCACAACGACAGGGTTGGCCAACCAATCTGGGTATCGGACCTCGCGAATGACCCCAGCGGCCTCTAATTTGCGGGTCTCTTGGATGATGAAGGCCTGCTTTTCTGTGGACTGCCGCCTGGCCTTCTGCTTCACAGGGCGCACGTTGGGGCATACGTTGAGGTGATTCTCTATTACACTCCTGTGGATCCCTGCCAACTGGTCTGGCTCCCAAGTGAATACCTTCTTGTTTGCGCGCAGGAACTCGACCAGGGCCTCCTCCTGCTCGGGTTTGAGGTGGGCGCCTATGGTGAAAGTGGCGTTGGTGGGCCCGTCCTCATCAACGGGTATCTGCTTGGTTTCTGCCTTGTCTTGGGTGAACAACTATTTCTTCTTGGCGGGCGCAGCCCCCTTGGGCTCGGGGGCCTCCAAGGCGGCGGGCTGTGCTGACGCCACTGTCTTGAAGACGAGCTTGAGCACCCGCAGAGCATCCCCAGTGTCCCCGTGCACGGTGAGGACACCGCTGCTCCCGGGCATCTTCATGAGGTTGTACGCCGGGTGCGTCGTGGCCATGAACTGGGCCAGCGCCGGGTAGCCAAGGATGGCGTTGTAGGGAAGGCCGATGGGGGCGATGTCGAAGTCGACCAGCTCCGTGCGGAAGTTTTCGTAGGTGCCGAAGGTCACTGGGAGCCGGATCTATCCCAAGGAGCCGGACGACCTGCCCCCAACGCCTGAGAAGGGCCGGCTGGGCTGCAGCCGTTCCAGGGGTATGCAGAGGAGGTTGAAGGCCTCGACTGAGAGCACGCTAAGGCCTGCCCCGCCATCGATGAGAGTTCTGGTAATGGCCACTTGGCAGATGGTGGGGGTGTACAGCATGGGGAGCGCGCCCGGGCAGGCCGAGTTGGAGGGGTGGTCCTCTAAGCTGAAGCTCAGGCCGGTCTCGGGCACCGCCCGATCCAGGGGAGCCCCCTGCCGCGTGGAAGCGGTGCTGACCCGGCGAATGAACGGCTTGACGTGGTAACTTGTAGGCGGCGCCTGCGAGCCGCCCAAGAGGGCCGCGACGACTGGGGGTGTCGGTGCAGCGCGATAGTCGGGGGAGAGGTTGCGGGCCCCCATGGGCGCAGGGAGCGCGCGGGACGAAGAACCAGCTGGGGCGAGCGAGGGAGTTGCGGTGCGGCCGTCTTGACGCACGGATGGATGCTGACATGATGCTTGCCGCTCGTCCCCCGCCGTGCCGGTGGCGGCGTTGTCGGCAGGTGACGGGGAACGGCGTGGATGCTTGCCGACAGGGGCTGTCTGGGTGACACGGGAAGAGAGTGCGGCCCGGCGCTCGGCGCGGGCCCGACGAGCGTCAGACATGGGCGCGACGGTCGAAGGAGAACGGGGCGGTGGAAGATGAATTCCGGCGCACCCCTACCTGGCGCGCCAAATGTTGGATTTTGGGTTCCGGCAGACCCTTGAGGTTCGAACACTGGGTGCGCGCGGAGATTTCGCCTCCTACCTTCCTGCACCCCTCCGCCGTGCTAGGATCTAAAACCAAGGAAAGAACAACACAAGAGACTCAGGGTTTATACTGGTTCGGGCCACCGTTGTGGTGTAATACCCTACTCCAGTGTGTGGTGTGTGGATTGCCTCTTGGGTTGGTGATGATGAACAATACAAGGAAGGACAGCCTCGCGAGGGTCTGTTCTTGGCTGAGGCGATGAACTGTTGGGAGGAGTTCAGCCACCTTTCCCTTTCTCTCTCTCTCTCTCGACCGACCAAACCGGAACCCCTTTGCTGTGTGGGTGGCTGGTCCTATTTATAGTGGCCCTGGTCCTCTTCCCAAATATTGAGCGGGAAGGGAGCCAACAATGGCGGGCTAATTTGAAGGGGGGCAGCAAGTATCTACTATCCTGACAAAAGTAGTCTTCGCCTGCGTAAAGCTTTGGTGATGACGCCGTCTTGGGCTCCATGGTGACCTCCGTCTCGTAGTCCTCCTGGTCTTGGTCTCGTTGCACCGAAATGGCAACCTTTGCCTGATGCCTCGGTACTCCGCGGCTGCGCTTGCCCCCTTTGCACCAAAGAGGAAAGGAGGACGCTGCGTGGGCTGGCACCCGCCTGGCGCCCTGAGTTGTCATGGCTTGCGTCATGGGCACCTCGTGAGGTACCCCGCCTTGATCTCTCCGCCTCCTCATGAGCCAGCCTGACGAGGCCGCGCCTGAGGAAGCTTCGCGTCGTCCGCCTCGCGAGGCTTGGCCCCTCGCGAGGGTCTTGGGTTTGTGTTGGTGAAGATGGGCCGTGCTGGGCCCCCTTTTGAGCCACGCCGCAGGCCGCAGGCAGGCAAGTCTGGGGACCACCGTTCCTAGAACGCCGACAGCATTGGTATGGTATAGGTTATCTGATGATATGAGATCATGGGACTATAAAAGACTGAAGCTGGAATTTCATCAAAAATATTACCCTATGCATCTTATTCATCGTGATCGCAATTATATATTTATAATTTCTGGCCTCGCGAGGATAAAGCATCGCTCAATCATGGGGAAGGCTTAAATCAATGTAACATCCCAAAATTCTAAATTTTGGAATGTTATATTAAATAAATTATTATGATTGTTTGTTTATTGTTGTGTGGATGATTGTGTGAAACTGAGTGAAAATTGAAACTTTTTGAAAGTTTAATGAGAGGGAATAAAAGGACTTTCCCAAAACTTTCACCTTACATTTTGATCTCCATGAATTCAAATTCATTTCATCACAAAACCCTAGAGTGAAGATAATATGACTTCTTCCATTTAAAGAAATGAAAAGGGGTTTGAAAATGATTTGAATTTCAATTGAAATATTTCAAATTTAGAAACTTTAAGCAACTCAATGAGTTCATAAAATGACTTCTTCATATTTGAAGAAAGAGAGTTGGAAGTTTCAAAGAGATAAATTGGAAGTCACTTTGAATTTATTTGAAACTCGTTTTCCATTCGAAGTTGTTTGAAATTCCAAATTCAAATCCTCTTGGGAGTTATTTAGTGTTATATTCAAATTATTTTTATCCTAAAAGTAAATAAATAGAAATAAGGGTAAAATGATTCCCTTCAATAGAAAATTAGGAGAAAATAAATTTGAAATCATTTTGCTATTTTAAAAATGATTTTTATCGATTTTAAATGCAATGGTAGCGCTCTTCGACTTTTAGGATTTTTTAATGGAATTTAGTTGAACTTGAAAAATAGTTCATCTTATTGCTACTATTTTTCTGAGCATTTTGGTATATAATATGCTTATGTCGATTTTTTATTTACTTTCTCTGTGTTGCAGTTCTTCTTTCTGTAAAGAAAAAAAGAAGAAAAAAAGATGACACACACATGCATGCGCCGGCCAGCCGGCCTAGCCACAGGCCAGCGAGGCCATGGGCCAGCCGCAGCGCTAGGGCACCAGTGGCCTGCCAGGCCAGCGCTAGGAGGCCAGCGCCGCCCGCACGAGCCGTGTGCTCCTCCTGTGCTCGCTACCCGCTGCTACGATGATGCATGGGGCCCGCCCTTCGTCTCCAATCTCCGCTCGTTCCGCTCGGATAGAGCACGCACTCGCGCTCCCGCAACCACCAGCGCCATTGCCCTCGCGGATAAAGTTATCCGCTGCACCCCGAGCCCTCTGCTCGCGCCTATAAAAGCCTGGGAGGCTCCTCTCTCCATTCTGCCACTCCATGTCATCCCTAGCTCCTCGCAACCGCCGCACTGCCGTGTGGGATCTCGCCGAAGTCGGAGTATCTCGCCGGAGTTTTCCCTCGCCGTAGACTCCCCTACCTTCACTTTGTTTCTGTCAATCTTCATTACTCCCTGAGGCGCATCTTATGGACATGTTTTCGCCGCCTAGGTCTCGCCGGAACCGCTGCCCCGACGACCTGCGTCCTCGCCGGAGCACGGAGCCGTCGTCCCTGCGCAGCACAACCCCGACGCCCTTGAGGACACCCGCCTCCACCACCGGATTGCCCACGCCGCGCCCAACCTCCCTGACTCCTTCCCCGTCGCCGAGGAGCGCCGGAGTCGCCGCCCCATCACCGGCCAACGCCAACGCCGCTGTCCCTGTTTGTCGTTGTCGTCATCGTAAGAGAACCCTCATGTTCGCTTCATTTAGTTTTTTTTTATTATTTATTAGTATTAGATCGGTTAACCACGGTTCGTTTAAACCGAACGGTTTTGATTAAAACGGATTGTTGGTTTTCTTTAGTTTAGCCCCGGTTGCTGTTTTTTTCCTATTTAGCGGTTGTTCGCCCTGTAAGCCTCATAGCGAACAACTTGCAGCCCATAGAAATCTACCACGTGGCCAGGACCTGTTTGTGATTACTTTCTTCACCGTTCAGTCCCTGGAATTAGCAGTTTAGCCCCTAAACTTAGAATAGCCACAACTTTTTAACCGTAAGTCCAAATTCGATGAAACCAGCGGCAAAATGTTCGTCTCGAATAGCTTTATCCAAAAAACAACTTTGAGAACTTTTGGCCAAATTCAAATTTGAACTTTATTCAGATTTGAATTCAAACTTCAATTGACCATATCTCCTAAACCGTAGCTCCGATTGATGTGATTCTTTTTGCATCGTGTCACCATTGCCAAACCCTATCACTTGGACCTATCTCACGATATTTTTTCACACATTAGGATCTGTCCATAGTAGTTTTACTCGTATGCCTAGTAGGCATGGTCCACGTCACAATTTTTGGCACCCATGCCCTATGTTGTTTTGCACTTAGTATTTACTTTTGATAGTTAAGTGTGTTGTGTGTTCCTTTGGATTTTCCGAGTCTTTTCATGTTGCATGTTATTTGGTTCTCTGAAATGATTGCTTATGTGGATGCAATGTTTGACTTTATAGATTTTCATCGAAGAGTGACGAATAGTTCTATTAAGTAAATTTCTGAGAGTGATATAATCTTCATCAACTATTACCAGGCAAGTTCACATTTGACCATTCTTCCAATTACCTATGTTTTATATTATGCACTTAGTCCTTTTCTGGTAGGATTGCATGGTAGGATTTATTGATGCCAGATGGCTATGCCGTTACCTAGTAGTTCATTGAGGTAGTTTGAATCATATACTTTGTCACCACCGCGTAAGTTTAATTTTGCCTCGCCAATGTAGACGTGGATTGGGAAGTGTTCATTGTGGGAGATGAGTGACAAAGTAGTATGTAGAACCAAGATAACTTAATGAACTACCTGGGCGGAGGTTTGGTTTGAATGGTGGCGAAATACAGTGGGAGCATGCATGGGAAATCCATGGTGGTGCACCACTAGTGGTCCGTCCGCCCAGACTCAAAGAGATCACTCGTATTCTCATGTCTAGAAGCTTACATGTGCAGCCACAAGCCAATATGGGCTCTGGCTTAGTTGAGTAGTTAGTGTGACCCCTTCCGGGATGGGCTAGAAGATGTAGAATGAGTAGGTGTACCGGCCTATCCATGGGTTAAGGGGGAATACTTTCGAAAGACTATGTCTCGGTCATCCTATTCTCAAATGCCAAGCAGTGCGAGAACTTCAAGGGAGGTGATCGAGTCTTGTGGGGAAAAGTGTGCAAACCTTTGCAGAGTGTTAAAACCTAATCGATTAGCCGTGTCCCCGGTTACGGACAACTTGAGCATGTAGTAGTGGAAATGCTGGGAGATCTCATCACTCTTAATTAAACAGTTGGGTTGCAAATGAAACTTTGGGAATGGATTGAGTTGGGTTTACCAACTCATTCTATGCTATACAGTAGTGGTAGAATAATATCTTTTATTCTAGGGAAAACTAGCTTTATGCAACAAAACTAAACTTAGAGCTTTCCACCAGCCAAATTGCATGTACAATAGGTTCATTATTCTTATGATGTGACTTGCCAGTACATTCAATGTACTGACCCACAGGGCTGGAACGTCTTATGTTGCAGGAATTTTCTACGACGAGTAAGAGTTACGTTGTAGGGTTACGGTCTACACTCAACTTGCCGTTGGCGTTGATGGACTCCACACCCTTATGTTTGTTTCCGCTGAGACTTATGAGGTATATATCAGTTTTACGTTATTTATACATGTGATTGCACTTTGATATATACATTGATGTACTGTGTGTGCCAGCATACCGATCCAGGGATGGCACGGATACACAGAGGCTTGAGAATTTGAGGTCGGGTCGCTACAATCAATGTTATATTCATGCCCCAATCATGAGCTCCAGAGAGAAATAATTATGAAAAGTTTCTATGCTCGACTTTCTGAAAACAATCGCAACATGCTCGATACTTCTTGTGCTGGCTCTTTTATGATGAAGACTATTGAATTCAGATGGAATTTATTGGACAGAATTAAATGCAACTCTGAAGATTGGGACCTCGACGAAGGTAAGGAGTCAGGTATGACACCTAAGTTTGATTTTGTTAAATCTTTTATGGATACCGATATTTTCCGTAAGTTTAGCACTAAATATGGACTTGATTCTGAGATAGTAGCTTCTTTCTGTGAATCTTTTGCTACTTATGTTGATCTCCCTAAGGAGAAGTGGTTTAAATATCATCCTCCCATAGAAGTAAAAGTAGCTGCACCTATTAAAGTTGAAGAAAACACTGTCACTTATAATGATCCTATTGTTCCTACTTCTTATATTGAGAAACCACCTTTCCCTGTTAGAATAAAGGATCATGCTAAAGCTTCAACCGTTGTTTGTAAAAGCAATATTAGAACATATACACCTCCTGAGCAATTTAAAGTAGAACCTAATATTGCTATTGTTAAAGATCTCTTGTCTGATAATTTTGATGGGCATGTTATTCAGTTCGAAGGTGAAACTGCTAGAATTGCTAAACCTTGTGATAAAGATAAACATAGACCTGTGGTAGGCGTGCCTGTTATTTCTGTTAAAATAGGAGATCACTGTTATCATGGCTTATGTGATATGGGTGCTAGTGATAGTGTTATACCTCATGACTTATACAAAGAAATTATGCATGATATTGCACCTGTTGAGTTAGAAGATATTGATGTCACAATTAAACTTGCCAATAGAGATACTATTTCAGCAATGGGAATTGTTAGAGATGTTGAAGTCTTGTGTGGGAAAACTAAATATCTTGCTGATTTTATTGTTCTTGGTTCCCCACAAGATAGCTTTTGTCCCATTATATTTGGTAGACCCTTCTTAAATACTGTCAATGCTACCATAGACTGCACTAAGAATATTGTTACTGTTGGCTTGGATGATATGGTTCATGAGTTTAATTTCTCTAAATTTAGTAAACAACATCGTGAGGAAGAATTACCCAGTAAGGATGAAATTATTGGTCTTGCTTCTATTGCCGTACCTCCTAGTGATCCTTTAGAGCACTATTTGCTAGACCATGAAAATGATATGTTCATGAATGAAAGAAGGGAAATAGATGAAGTATTCTTTAAACAGGAACCTATTTTGCATCATAACCTGCCTGTTGAAATTTTGGGGGATCCTCCTCCACCCAAGGGTGATCCCGTGTTTGAGCTTAAACCTTTGCCTGATAATCTTAAATATGCTTATCTTGATGAAAAGAAGATATATCCTATTATTATTAGTGCTAACCTTTCAGAGCATGAAGAAGAAAATTATTGAAAACTCTGAAGAAGAGTCGTGCTGCTATTGGATATACTCTTGATGATCTTAAGGGCATTAGTCCCACTCCATGTCAACATAAAATAAATTTGGAAGCAGATGCCAAACCAATTCGTGATCCTCAACGACGTCTGAATCCTAAAATGAAAGAAGTGGTAAGAAAAGAAATACTCAAGCTTCTGGAGGCAGGTATAATTTATCCCATTGCTCATAGCGAGTGGGTAAGTCCTGTCCATTGTGTCCCTAAGAAGGGAGTTATTACTGTTGTTCCTAATGATAAAGATGAATTGATTCCACAAAGAATTATCACAGGTTATAGGATGGTAATTGATTTCCGCAAATTAAATAAAGCTACTAAGAAAGATCATTACCCCTTACCTTTTATTGATCAAATGCTAGAAAGATTATGCAAACACACACACTATTGCTTTCTAGATGGTTATTCTGGTTTCTCTCAAATACCTGTGTCGGCTAAAGATCAATCAAAGACTACTTTCACTACTAGGAAAAGGGCTATAGATGGAATGGACACTAATGGCACACCTGTCATGTGGTGCGCCACTACTATATAGCAGTGGTGCACCATGTGCTGGTGCGCCATTAGTGTGGAAGACACTAATGGCGCACCTGGCACATGGTGCGCCACTAGTAACAATTTTTTTTTCATTTTTCCAAACATACTAATGGCGCATCCAAGCAAAGTGCGCCATTAGTATTTCTAACTAGTAATGGCACACCAGCCACAGAGTGCGCCATTAGTTGTTTTGAAAAAAAATTGTTAGTAATGCCGAGCCCCACCTCCCCTCGTCCCGTCGCCCCCCTCCCCTCGCCGCCCCCTTGCACCACCTCCCCTCGCCCCCTCGACGCCCCACCGTCTCAACCACCCACCACCGCCGCCACCGCCCCCTCGCCCCACCGCCCCTCGCCCCGTCGCCCCGTTCCTCCGTGGCGCGCCCAGTCGGCCGAGGCCCCCGCCGCCCAGCAGTGCCTCGCTCCCTCCCGCCCGCCTTGGCGCGGCCGGTCCCGCCGCTCACCGCGACCCCGGCGACCGGTCCATAGGCAGGTACCTAGCCACCGCCCCTCCCCCCTCCCCTCCCCCTTCCTCCTGCATCCTCTACCCGTTCAATTTGTATTTTCCCAATTCTTCTGTCGGATGAGTGTTTTTTTATTCTAGAAGAATACGTGTCTAATGAGTGCTTGCTGTAGTAGATTGGTTGGTATTGCGAGAAGGATGTATGCAACGATGGTTGTTCCTTGACGAGTAGTTGCCGCGTGATTTTCCCAGAGCGTGTTCGAGTTCACTTGCATTGCCTGATAGGTGTTTGTGATAATTCTTGTAGGGGGCAAATCTTCACGAACCATAGTTTGACTTTTTCAGATGAGCAAATGTACATGTTAGCAGCAGCGAAACATGTTTGCGTCAATTCTAGCTCATTATTTAGTTCAACCTCTGCTTGCTACTTAATTATGGTGGTAGCTAGTTTAATTTGATGATGTGTCCTGCCAGGAGCGTCATTTTTCTTTCTAATAACGATCTAGAGACAGATAAGGTGCTACCTAGCTAGCTACTTTAATAATAAATCTCTTGGCAAGGTCTTATGCTCTGGAACTTTTTTTACTCATGGATTTGTCTAGCCGAGAGATAGAGAGAGTTCGGATCGTTGTTGCTTTTTGATTCATGACTGATTGTTGATCCAATATTGACTCAAATTAATGTTGTCCAGTATATGTCTGCAATATATGCTAATGGTGGATAATGTTGTCCAGTACGAGCCTCCTCAGCAGCAGAGCTCCGGCTGTGTTGGTAGTCACACCGTGGCACTAGTGTGGCTGAGTTTCTGCTACGGCTACAACCCCTCTTGGTGAGCTCCTCCTTTCTTCTCTCTGTTCTCTCTATGATCTAGCCCTAGTTCATGTTTTAGATGCTTTGGTAGTCCTGCTAGTTCTGGCTGTATGTTCCAGATGAGCATCAATTAATTTTGGTGCTCTCTATGATAGCTATATCTTGATCTAGGGTTGCCAGTTGTTGTGCTCTAGGTCATTTGTGATGGCTCTCTGTGGTGATCATCTTGCTCATTGAACTTGCTGCATACATGCTCCTGTGGGTGATGTTGGCTATCTAAGTGTGTGTGTAATTTAATTTGGGTGTTGTTGGCTATCTAAGTGTGTGTGTAATTTAACTTATGCTAGGGTTCTGGGCTGTTAATTTAACTTGGCTGCTCTCTATATTTGTGGCACTCTAATTGGCTTAGCTATTGTATTTTCTAACTAGTTTTAGTTGCTCAAATGCATAGGTACACCTGTGCATTTGTGGTGGCTTTAACTAGGTAAAATCCAATTGGTCTTGGTCATTTGGACAGTGCAAATGATCTGGTCTTGCACTACTGGTTGTTCTGTTTTTGTTCATGTTGCTATTTTTCTGCCTATAAGGGCTGAATTCGTTCTACCATGCTGGTAGACATTACTAATGTTTGATTAAATAAGCATGGGAAACATTCAGATGTTAACTTCTTTTCTTTCTACCATGCTGCTAGATATTACTAATGGCATGTTCAAGCTTCTTGGCAGCATGTTAATAAATAATATGGCATCTGATTGAATAACTTTAAATGCATGCAAGATTGGATAAGCATGGGGGGAAGCAGCCACCGCCGCTCTGCCTCACCGGAGTACGAGTTGGATGCTTTCGAGTTCTTCAGTATCATACTTTCTTCTTCAGTATCAGCCACGAGGCAGGTATATAAAACGAGAGATCTCCCCTTCACCCATCTCATTATGATAACTCTGTTGTTTGCTACATCACTCCTTGTCCCAAATTGCAGAGGCTGCCTGACACTTTTATGAAGATGTTGGGTGAAGATCCGCCAGATAATGTGAAGCTTCGACAGGCCGGCAGCGGGGTTCACAGGCTGTGGGACGTGGAGTTAGTGATCAAGGAGGACCACATGTACCTGTGCCGTTGCTGGGAGAAGTTCTACAGTGCCTACGACCTGTGGACCGGGTACTTTCTTCTCTTCAGGTACGACGATGACGCCACAATGATCATCGTGAAGGTTTTCAACACGACTATGTGTCGCATGCGCTACGCTGACGACGAAGATGCTAGTGCGTTCTGCCTCTTCTTATTCCTCTACATTTGGCTTTGTCTCACATCGATTGTTAACGGTAATTGTTGCATTTGGATAGGCAATGGGAGCAGCAGCAGCGATTATGGCTATAGCAAAAGCAACAACGATTCTAGATTTAGCGAAAGCAGCAGCGATTCTGGCAGCAGCAAAAACAACAAGAAGGATGATCTGGACTTAGTGCGGGAGAAGAGGAGCAGAGTGAGGATGAGGAGCTGCAGGATGACGATGGGCATCAGGCTGAGGATGACCTAGCGCTGGTGGTGGCTGACCAATGGCATGAGATGGTGGTGGCTGACCATGGGCAAGAGATGGTGGTGGCTGACCATGGGCAAGAGATGGTGGTGGCTGACCATGGGCAAGAGATGGTGGTGGCTGAGGATGACCTAGCGATGGTCGTGCCCGTCCTGCCTGAAGGTGGCCTCGCGATGGTGGTGGTGCCTGACAATGACCACGCACCGGTGGTGGCACCGGCGATCCCACAGCTGGGCGACATGACCATGCCAATTGTGGTAGAAGACTACATCCCACAGCTGCCTCCACCGCCTCACCGCTCTTGGCGCATCAGGCTAGGGAAGGAGAAGAAGAAGAACAATGAGAACTGAACTATGTTAGGTATGTCAGGTCTCCAAAATGATATATATATATATACTTAGTTACCTATGTTATCTCTAATATTCTTAGTTTCCTATAGGTTAGCTCCAAAATAACTTATGTTAGCACAAAATGAACAAGTTTACATAATAAGCTTATAGTCTTCTTCTTATTCTTCTTCTTTTCCAAAATGACATAGGTTAGCTTCATTTAACCTAAGTTGGCTCTAATATGCTGACTTAGAGCTTATATGCTTAGTTTCCTATAGGTTAGCTCCAAAATAACTTATGTTAGCACAAAATGATCAAGTTTACATAATAAGCTTATAGTCTTCTTCTTATTCTTCTTCTTTTCCAAAATGACATAGGTTAGCTTCATTTTACCTAAGTTGGCTCTAATATGCTAACTTAGAGCTTATATGCTTAGTTTCCTATAGGTTAGCTCCAAAATTACTTATGTTAGCACAAAATGATCAATTTTACATAATAAGCTTATAGTCTTCTTCTTATTCTTCTTCTTTTTCCAAAATGACATAGGTTAGCTTCATTTTACCTAAGTTGGCTCTAATAAGCTTATAGTCTTCTTCTTATTCTTCTTCTTATTCTTCTTCTAGTATTCTTCTAGTGTTCTTCTTCTTCTAGTATTCTTCTAGTCTTCTTCTTCTTCTTCTAACTTCTTGTTTATCATTTTGCAGATTTGATTTAATTCACGGAAGCCTGCATGGATGGAGTGCTTCTTTTCCATTTGTGTTTTTATTTTGTATCAATGTGAAACTTTTGTGAATTGATGGATAACGGTGTTGGATGATGAACAATGTGAAACTTTTGTAATATGTAACGATGGAACTATGTGTTGGCTATGTATGTATATATGATGAAACTTGTGTGTTGGATATGCCCTTTTGGTATTTGTATGTATATTTTACATGCCCTTTTGGTACTTTTGCTTATAGACGTATGCCTTTTGGTTTATGTAATGCACCTGCTACCTTTCAAAGATGCATGATGGCTATATTCTCTGACTTTTGTGAAAAGATTTGTGAGGTTTTCATGGACGACTTTTCCGTCTATGGTTCCTCTTTTGATGATTGCTTGAGCAATCTTGATCGAGTTTTGCAGAGATGTGAAGAAACTAACCTTGTCTTGAATTGGGAAAAGTGCCACTTTATGGTTAATGAAGGTATTGTCTTGGGGCACAAAGTTTTTGAAACAGGTATTGAAGTTGATAAAGCCAAGGTTGATGCTATTGAAAAGATGCCATGTCCCAAGGACATCAAAGGTATAAGAAGGTTCCTTGGTCATGACAGTTTTTATAGGAGGTTCATTAAGGACTTCTCAAAAATTTCTCGGCCTCTGACTAATTTATTGCAAAAAGATATACCATTTGTCTTTGATGATGATTGTGTAGAAGCATTTGAAATACTTAAGAAAGCATTAGTCTCTGCACCTATTGTTCAGCCACCTGATTGGAATTTACCCTTTGAAATTGTGTGTGATGCTAGTGATTATGCTGTAGGTGTTGTTCTAGGGCAAAGAGTTGATAAAAAATTAAATGTTATTCATTATGCTAGCAAGACTCTAGACAATGCTCAAAGAAACTATGCCACTACTGAAAAAGAACTTTTAGCAGTTGTATTTGCTTGTGATAAGTTCAGACCTTATATTGTTGATTCTAAAGTAACTATTCACACTGATCATGCTGCTATTAAATACCTTATGGAAAAGAAAGATGCTAAACCTAGACTTATTAGATGGGTTCTCTTGCTACAAGAATTTGATTTGCAAATTGTTGATAGAAAGGGAGCTGAGAACCCCGTTGCGGACAACTTGTCTAGGTTAGAAAATATTCTTGATGACCCACTACCTATTAATGATGATTTTCCTGATGAACAATTAAATGTTATAAGTACTTCTCGTAGTACTCCATGGTATTCTGATTATGCTAATTATATTGTTGCTAAGTTTATACCACCTAGCTTCACATACCAGAAAAAGAAAAAGTTCTTCTATGACTTGAGACATTACTTTTGGGATGAC
Source organism: Triticum urartu (assembly GCF_056163025.1). Lineage (NCBI taxonomy): Eukaryota > Viridiplantae > Streptophyta > Magnoliopsida > Poales > Poaceae > Triticum > Triticum urartu. Next base: position 508,264,691 of record NC_141876.1, on the reverse strand, counting down.
CCACATCTTTATAAAGAAGGAGTAGATGGTGTTATTAGACGTTGTGTACCTGAGCATGAACAGGAACAGATCCTATGCAAGTGTCATTCTGAGTCTTATGGAGGACACCACGCTGGAGATAGAACTGCACATAAGGTATTGCAATCTGGTTTTTATTGGCCTACTCTCTTTAAGGATGCCCGTAAGTTTGTCTTGTCATGTGATGAATGTGAAAGAATTGGTAATATTAGTAGACATCAAGAAATGCCTATGAATTATTCTCTTGTTATTGAGACGTTTGATGTTTGGGGCTTTGATTATATTGGACCTTTTCCTGCCTCTAATGGATACACACATATTCTAGTTGCTGTTGATTATGTTACTAAGTGGGTAGAAGCTATTCCAACTAGTAATGTTGATCATAACACTTCTATTAAAATGCTTAAGGATGTTATTTTTCTGAGGTTTGGAGTCCCTAGATATTTAATGACTGATGGTGGTTCACACTTTATTCATGGTACCTCCCGTAAAATGCTTGCTAAATATGATGTTAATCATAGAATTGCATATCCTTATCACCCATAGTCTAGTGGTCAAGTAGAGTTGAGCAATAGAGAGCTCAAATTAATTTTGCAAAAGACTGTTAATAGGTCTAGAAAGAATTGGTCTAAGAAACTTGATGATGCATTATGGGCATATAGGGCTGCATACAAAAATCCTATGGGTATGTCTCCGTATAAAATGGTTTATGGAAAAGCATGTCATTTACCTCTCAAACTAGAACATAAGGCATACTGGGCTATTAAAGAACTCAACTATGATTTTAAACTTGCCGGTGAGAAGAGGTTATTTGATATTAGCTCACTTGATGAAACAAGCTTATGAAAATGCCAAGTTGTTTAAAGAAAAGTTAAAAGATGGCATGACAAAAGGATACAAAAGCGTGAGTTTAATGTAGGTGATTATGTATTGCTATACAACTCTCATTTATGATTTTTTGCAGGAAAACTTCTCTCTAAATGGGAAGGCCCCTATGTTATCGAGGAGGTCTATCGTTCCGGTGCCATAAAAATCAACAACTTCGAGGGCACAAATCCGAAGGTGGTAAATGGTCAAAGAATTAAACATTATATCTCAGGTAATCCCATAAATGTTGAAACCAATATTATTGAAACCATAACCCCAGAGGAATACATAAGGGACACTTTCCGGAAGGTTTCAGACTTAGAAAATGAATAGGTATGTGGTACGGTAAGTAAACCGACTCCAAACAATTTTTAAGGCAATATTTCTCCATTTTGGAATATTTAGAAAAATAGAAAAATAAGTAGCAGTCCGGGAAGGACACGAGGGTGGTGGGCGCGCCCTACCCCCTGGGCGTTCCCCCATACCTCGTGAGCACCTCGTGTGCCTTTCGGACTCCATTTTCTTGCACGATACGTATTTTGGTCGGTAAAAATTCATTATATATTCTCCCGAAGGTTTTGACTCCCGTATCACACAAAAATCTTCTGTTCTTGTTTCAAGCTGTTTTGTGCCAGGGTTTTCCAGGCTAGGCATCATGTCGTCTCCCTCCTCCAACAATGGTGACAACGATGCTTGGCTAATGAAGATAGATCTGAAGAGGGAAGAACCCACGAGGGTCAACAAGGATTAAAGGATCAAGAAGGCCACGGAGGATCAAGTTCTGGCAGCAAAAGACATCCTTCAACTTGATCATAACCTTCTTACCCCAACTGATATTGAAGATTTCAAGATGATTGAGTTAGCTCGTATACAAAACAAATATCTCACACAAGAAAATATTTTGTTGAAGGCGCATATTGTCGCACTCAAGGCCATTATTCGCAAGCTGGAGGACCTCTTACGCTCGATGTGCGATTATCCGTCACCTCCAACAAAGAAGAATTGAGTATCTGGGTATGGGCACTCCCCTTGGCAGCTGCCAAGCTTGGGGGAGGTGCCCCGGTATCGTATCACCATCACAACTCCTATCTTTACCGTTTTCTTAGTTCGATCCTATTAGTAGTATCTTGATCTAGTAGAATAAAGTTTATGGCATGATCTAGTTTTGAGTTTTTCTTTATGATCCCTCTATGTAATCGAGTCCGTGAGTTATATATAATAAAGATTAGTGTTGAGTCAAGGGCTTGATTATTTTTCCATGATCTTGGGTGAATAAAAGAAAAGAGAAAAAGAATAAAAAGAAACAAAAAAGTTCATATTGATCTTATTGAGAGTAATGACTTCACATAGAAAGAGTATGATGATTAAAAGTTGTTGGGAGTTGGCAGACATAGCTTTGGTCATTGTTGCAATTAATAGGAAGTAATAAGGAAAGAGAGGTTTCACATATAGATATATTATCATTGACATCTTTTATGATTGAGAGCACTCATCAAAATATGACATGCTAAAGAGTTGATATTGGACAAGGAAGACAATGTAATGAGTTATGTCTTTCTTATATCTGAGATAAAGTATGTTGTCATGGTTCCTCTAACTTGTTGAGCTTACCTTTCCCCCTCATGCTAGCCAAATTCTCAGCACCAAGTAGAAATACTACTTGTGCTTCCAAATATCCCTAAAACAATTTTGCCATGAGATTCCACCATATCTACCTATGGATTGAGTAAGATCCTTCAAGTAAGTTGTCATCAGTGCAAAGCAATAAAAATTGCTCTAAATATGTACGATTGGTTGGTGTGGGAGAAATAAGCTTTATACGATCTTGTAATGTGGAAGTAATAAAAGCGACGGACTGCATAATAAAGGTTCATATCACAAGTGGCAATATAAAGTGACGATCTTTTGCGTTCAGATTTTATATATCCAACCATAAAATCGCATGGCAACCTCTGCTTCCCTCTGCGAAGGGCCTATCCTTTATTATTATCTTCTACCTTATGCAAGAGTCATGGTGATCTTCACCTTTTCTTTTTCATTTTATCCTTTGGCAAGCTCAGCATGTTGGAAAGAACATGATATATATATCTAATTGGATGTAGGGGAGCATGAACCATTATTGTTGACATTACCCTTGAGGTAAAAGGTTGTGGGGCAAAACTAAAGCCCCTACCTTTCTCTCTGCCTGATTAAAGCTCCGTAACCACAAGTATTGCGTGAGTGTTATCAATTATGGGAGACTACATGATAGTTGAGTATGTGGACTTGCTTTTTAGCTCTGACATAGACTCTTTCCGATGTTATGATAAATTGCAATTGCTTCAATGACTGACATTATAGTTTGTCGGAGCCCAATAATGTTTATGATTTATACTTTTGCGTTGTGAATAGATCATCACTTGAACATAAGTAATCATATGACAATATATATATATATGTTGCTGTTATGAGAATAATCATGATGCCTTCATGTCCATATTTTATTTTTATCGACGCCTCTACCTCTAAACATGAGGACATATTTATTGTTATCGGCTTTTCGCTTTAGGACAAGCGAGGTCTAAGCTTGGGGGAGCTGATACGTCCATTCTGCATCATGCTTTTATATCGATATTTATCGCATTATGGACTGTTATTTCACTTTATATCACAATACTTATGGCTATTCTCTCTTATTTTACAAGGTTTACATAAAGAGGGAGAATGCCGGCAGCTGGAATTCTGGTCTGGATAAGGAGAAAATATTAGAGACCTATTCTGCGCAACTCCAAAAGTCTTGGAACTCCACGGAACGTCTTACAAGAAATAAAGAAAAATCGACGCCAAAGATGAAGGCCAGGGGCCCACACCCTTCTCACGAGGGTGGGGGGGCGCCCCCCCCCCCTAGGGAGCGCCCCCCTACCTCGTGGGCCTCCTGGTGGCTCTCCGATGCCCATCTTCTCCTATATGAGGTCTTTCAATGAGAAAAAAATAAGGAGGAACTTTTTCGGACGAGACTCCGCCGCCACGAGGCGGAACCTTGGCGGATCCAATCTAGAGCTCCGGCAGAGCTGTTCTGCCGGGGAAACTTCCCTCCGGGAGGGGGAAATCATCACCATCATTGTCAGTGTCAAAACAGGCGGATCTCGGGTAGGGGGTCCCGAACTGTGCATCTAGGCCGGATGGTAACAGGAGGCAGGGGACACGATGTTTTACCCAGGTTCGGGCCCTCTTGATGGAGGTAAAACCCTATGTCTTGCTTGATTGATATTGATGATATGGGTAGTACAAGAGTAGATCTACCATGAGATCAGAGAGGCTAAACCCTAGAAGCTAGCCTATGGTATGATTGTTGTTCGTCCTACGGACTAAAACTCTCCGGTTTATATAGACACCGGAGAGGGCTAGGGTTACACAGAGTCGGTTACAATGGTAGGAGATCTACATATCCGTATCGCCAAGCTTGCCTTCCACACCAAGGAAAGTCCCTTCCGGACACGGGACGAAGTCTTCAATCTTGTATCTTCATAGTCCAGGAGTCCGGCCGAAGGCATAGTCTGGCCATCCGGACACCCCCTAATCCAGGACTCCCTCAGTAGCCCCTGAACCAGGCTTCAATGACGACGAGTCTGGCGCGCAGATTGTCTTCGGCATTGCAAGGCGGGTTCCTCCTCCAAGTACTTCATAGAAGATTTTGAACACAAAGGTAGTGTCCGGCTCTGCAAAATAAGTTTCCACATATCGCCATAGAGAGAATAATATTTACACAAATCTAATATGCTGACATATTTCGTAGCGTGACATCACACCATGGCCAAGTCTTTATTCGAATCGTTTTACTGTCCCACCTCAGCGCCTTTAGCGAGGCGATTTCCTTGGCACGTCTTGTTAAAGCAGAGATCGTGTCCCCTTATTCTGGGATTCTCATCAATACGGGTGTGGGTAACCCAACCGCGCCATTGACTATGGCGCTTGGGAGATAAGCGAGTTTTACCAGGCTGGTGGGGGCGCATAGTCGCGTCCGCCCATATAAGGGGATAAGGATCCACCTTTTCATCCACGCCTTCTTCCTCCTTTGCCTATCCATTTCCACGCACTTGAGCTCCAGCGCCCAAGTCCGCACACCCCACCTCAACCTTCTCCAGCCATGTCCGGAATGGGAGGCAAGTGGATGGTATCCTCCGTCACGGAGGGACACATCGAAAGACTGAGGAAGGCCGGATACTTGTCTAACGACATTGCGCACCGGCTTCCCGAAGAGGGGAAGCTCATCCCCACCCCTAGGCCCCATGAGAGGGTGGTGTTCCTCCCCCATTTGCTCCGCGGACTGGGCTTCCCTCTCCACCCATTTGTCTGGGGGCTCATGTTCTACTATGGCCTGGATTTCCACGATCTGGCCCCGAACTTTGTCCTCAACAGCTCGGCGTTTATCGTCGTGTGCGAGCCTTTCTTCCGCATCCGCCCCCATTTCAGCCTCTGGCTCAAGACTTTCAATGTCAAGCCGAAGGTGGTGCGCGGCACCCAAGCGGAGTGCGGAGGCGCCTTGGTGGGCAAGATGCCCAACGTCCTATGGTTCGAGGGCTCCTTCGTGGAATCCCTAAAGGGGTGGCAGTCGGGTGGTTTTACATCACCAAGCCGCGCGACCCTGAATGGGTCGCAGCCCCCGAGTTCCGATCTGGACCCCCTACGCGGCTCGCCTCCTGGAAAGAGACGGGCCTGTCGTGGGGTAAAAAAGGAGAGCTGGCCGGACTCCAAACATGCGTCCAAACCCTGGTGGACAGGAAGCTCAAACTTGTCATCGTAGTCCAGGTTATGCTCATCCGCCGGATCCTCCCGTGTCAACAACGGGCTTTCAACCTGTGGGAGTTTGACCCGGCGAGGCACCGAACTCTGAGCAGGCTCTTCGACACGACGTACGAAGATGCCTGGAAGGTGCTTTTCAAGGGCGTCGAGGCCCCCGCATCCGCTACCGAGGATCGCGGATTCAGCACACAGCGTCACGCTCGTGCGGTAAGCTGTTTTCACCTTTTACAGGGTATTAGTTTTTCATAGTTTGACTCCATGCGGGATCTAAGCTCCCTTACCTTTGACAGGATTGGCAGGAGACGTCCGGACAGATCAATTGTCCGGCTCCTTTGCCCGAAGGCCCAGCGGACGCTCGCTTGGCGAAGCTGCTGGTTCCGGCACCCTACGTGGTGCCGGAGAAGAAGGCCAAGAAGAAGGCCACGGGGACTCGAAAGAGTGCCCGGCGCCAGGAGGTTTCGGATTCATCATCCGATGACTCCAAGGCGCACTCCTCCCATGAAGACGAGGAGGAGGAAGAAGAGACCTCTCCCCCCTCCCCAGCGGGGGGAGGGAAGAAAATGAAGGCTGCCCCAACCGGGGAGGCTGAAGGGTCCAAGATGGGGAAGACCCCTCCTCCGAACTACTCCACCAACGCCGACGACGGTGAAGAGGAGTGGCCGCACAGGGCCAAGCCCCTGGCGAAATCGTAAGTATCCGGATACCAGAGTGATTCATAGTATTCCCCCATTGCACAACTTTTCCTTACGTCGAACGTGATTGTGCAGTCCGCCCAAGGCCGGGCTCGATGAGTCGTCGAGCGGCTCCCTGGACTTGTAGGATGTGAATTCGCTTCCGACGGCTTCCTCCCCCCACCCTACGGACGGCGCCGAGGTGGCGTCCCAACAGGTTCCAAGCCAGGAGGAGGTGGTCCTGGAGGCGCCGCAAGGCAACCTCCCGGACTCCAGGCGTAAAGGGGATAGAACCCCCAAGGGCTCCAAGTCCGGCCTTGAGCCGGACACGGCGTCGGAACCTTCAACAGTTCCGGACTCCGATAGGCAGCCTCCTTCCAAGAGGAGCAAGCCTACCGAGCCGGTGACCTCCGTCCAACCGGAGGCACCGGACAATTTGCTGGAGACGCTTAACGGCGCCTCCATCAACGAGGAGCACCGCACTATTATGAGTGTGGTGATCCAGAAGGTTCAGTCCGCCAAGAGCGGACTGACTGAAGCCTGTGCCAGCCTTCTAACAAGCTTTGAGGTAAGTAAAGAATATGTAAAAATATTACCGCATAGACAGTAGCCCCTGATGCTCTGTTCAGCGTTCGAAAAGAAAAGCCGAATAGAGGATCTAATAACATTCGCAGGAGTCTAACATAATCAAGTCAATATACGTATGCAGGCTTCGCTGCTGGCCTCCGCCACACTAACTGCGGAGGTAGATACGCTGAAGCAGAACCTCGGGCGGTCCGAGCAAGAGCTCGGCCTAGCCAAGCAGCAGCTCGAGGAGAAGGAAGGTAAGAAATACCTTATTGAAATATGTCAAAGGTGCAATTGCAAAAAGTGACAGGATTAACGCGGCTATTGTAGGGGCCACAACTGAGGTGGCGACCCTTAAGCAAGCGCTATCCGAGGCCGAAAAGAGGGCGGCCATGGAGCGCACCGAGCGGGAGAAGCATGAGACGCAGGTTGGCGAGGTGCGGCAAGAGCTCCAGGCTCTCATGAAAAAACATGAGAGTTTGGAGCTTGACTCGAAGACGCGAGAGTCTGAGCTTGTGGCGGACATTGAAGATGCCAAGTCTGCCAAGGCCGAAGCCCAGAAGGCCCTCCAGGAGGTTGAGGCAATAAAAAAGATAGCGGCGGGTAAGGCATTCTTTATGCAAAGCAAGCACGTAAAAGTGAATTACTTGTCACTTACCCGAATCCGGAGCTCTCCAGGAGCATTCGCAGACTTGCCCCGTAGCGTGTCGGATGCCGCCGCCTTCTACCGAGCCGAGGAGGGAAGCTCGACGGAGAAGGTGTTCTGGTCTCAGTATGCTGAGGCCGAACACCCGGTGCCCTTAAGCGACCAGCTGAAACAGCTGGTCAAGCTCCATAAGGTGGACGAACAGGCCATGAAGGCCCTCATAGTCCAGCTGTGGCCTGGAGAGGCCATGCCGGGGAGCTACTTCGAGCTGGTGAGGCGGCTGGTGGAGGCCTGTCCAAGGCTCGAAGTCATCAAGCGCTTTGTATGCATCGAGGGTGCCCATAGGCCGCTTGCCCGTGCGAAGGTGCACTGGGGCAAGCTGGATGCTGAGAAGCTTGTGAAGGACGGGCCACCGCCGGGCAAGGAGCATCGCAAGCCCGAGATGTATTATGAGGGCGTTCTAAAGGGTGCCCGCCTTGTGGCGGATGAATGTTCCATGGATGTAATTTTTCAATAAACTCGCTCGATTTGTCCTGTGCGCTGAAAACTTATTAATGTGTGCTAAGCAATGCTTTTTGAATTTAAAATATTACCTTCTGTGCGGCCATTTATAAAATTTGAGAGATGGCGAGTCGTCGGCTTCTGCCCCCATGGCACGAGTGCTGGGGTGTTCAGGATAAACATGAGCGCTCTTTTTCCCATTCTTGGGTCCTTCGAGCGAGGCGCTCAACACAACGAACAAGGCAATCGGACTATAATGCTTGAACACTCTCACCTAGCCATAGAATTCTATAATTTTAAATTTCGGCGAAGCCCCTAGTGTTCGGAAGACCGAGTTCGGGGCGCTATCCACGCCTAGGCCGGACAAAGCCGACTCCTCTCTCTAAGCGGCATAAGTCTTTAGGGACTCGAAAACCTCTTGAACAGCGACCAGCTCTCGCCTCATCATGACGGTCAGTTTTAGCTTTCTCTACTGAGGTGCTTAGCCCAGCTCAACTGGGGCACAATCGCAGTAGTTCTCCTAGTGCTACCTTAGCCGATATAGCGGAACGTAAGGTACCAAAACATAGGATCCGGGCAAACCCAACTATTGACCCAAGACATGATTCGGAGCCGATGCATATAATGCTATAAGTTCGGGGTGCCGCACTTGTGAAAGTGGTCGGACTTCTCACACCGTATTGTGGGGTACTTAAGCCCCTGGCGAAATTGGCCGTACCAAAGTGTACGGGTGCAACGTGTCATTAATGAACATATATTCGTAAAAAAAGGTAATGCAATAATAGACGGAAATTATGCATTGTTTATTTAAAAAGCTGCGATCAAAGCAGAACGATACAAATAGTGCAATAAGCAAAAGATGGGACTATCAAATATGTCCTTTCCAGGGGCGAGCTGCGGAATGTTATGCGAAACAGGTATACTGCTCGTTATAGAGACCACCTTAGAGTTCCGTAGTGCGGCGTAGCTTTCTGCTTCCCTGGTTGTATCGTTTGTGCGGCAATTGTACTGCCAGACAAGCCTTCCAAAGAATGGAGTCCTGAAAATAAGAGAAAATTAAGAAATCGGCAGCCCCTAGTGCGGTTTAAGCCGCGTTTCGGGCGTGCCGTGATGGTGCCCCTCCCCCTGTGCCCATGGTATTTCCAGAGCGTAGTTATCTACGCGCAGCACTGGTTTCGCAAGTTCACGAGGGCTGGGGTTGGGGCCGCATTGTTACGCTTGCTCTGAACGTGCTGGGCGGTCTTGGTGTAGGTTACTCCAGGCGCGCTTGACGGTGTCCAGACGTTTAATGGCCGGACTAGAGAATTGCCTTGAGAGGCTGCTTTGTACTTCTGCTGCGATAGCCGCCGTATGCTCCTCCGTTCGGAGAGAGCGTTCGGTGTTTCCATTGACTGTGATGACGCCTCAAGGGCCTGGCATCTTGAGCTTGAGGTATGCGTAGTGCGGCACCACATTGAACTTGGCAAATGCGGTTCGCCCGAGCAGTGCATGATAGCCACTGTGGAACGGGGCTATGTCGAAGATTAACTCCTCGCTTCGGAAATTATCCGGAGATCCGAAGACCACTTCAAGTGTAACTGAGCCTGTATAGTTGGCTTCTACACCTGGTATGACGCCTTTAAAGGTCGTTCTGGTGGGTTTAATCCTCGAGGGATCGATGCCCATTTTCCGCACTGTATCCTGAGAAAGCAGGTTCAGGCTGCTGCCGGCGTCCATAAGGACTCTAGTGAGGTGAAATCCATCAATAATTGGGTCTAGAACCAATGCGGCGAATCCGCCATGACGGATGCTAGTGGGGTGGTCCCTTCGATCAAAAGTGATCGGGCAGGAAGACCATGGGTTGAACTTTGGGGCGACTAGCTCCATCGCGTATACGTCCCTTAGCACACGCTTCCGCTCCCTCCTGGGGATGTGGGTTGCGTATATCATGTTCAGTGTCCGCACTTGTGGGGGAAAACCTTTCTGTCCACTGTTGTTCGGCGGCTGGGGCTCCTCCTCGTCATCGCTATGCAGCCCCTTGTCTCTGCTTTGGGCATTTAACTTGCGTGCCTGCATGAACACCCAACAATCCCTGTTGGTGTGATTGGCTGGTTTTTCGGGGGTGCCATGTATCTGGCATGAGCGGTCGAGTATTCAGTCCAAACTGGACGGGCCCGGAGTATTTCTTTTGAATGGCTTTTTCCGCTGACCGGGTTTAGAGCCTTTGAATCCGGCATTAACTGCCGTATCCTCAGCATTGTCACCGTTAATGCGGCGCTTTTGCTTGTTGCGATGTGACCTGCCACTGCTGTCCTTGATATCCGAATTACCAGGGCTCTTGGTCATGTTATTGCTGCGAGCTAGCCAGATGTCTTCTCCTGCGCAAAAGCGGGTCATAAGTGTCGTGAGGGCTGCCATGGATTTCGGCTTTTCCTGTCCTAGGTGCCGTGCAAGCCACTCGTCGCGGATGTTATGCTTGAAGGCTGCTAGGGCCTCTGCGTCCGGACAGTCGACAATTTGATTTTTCTTGGTTAGGAACCGTGTCCAGAATTGTCTGGCCGATTCCTCTGGCTGCTGAATTATGTGGCTTAGGTCATCGGCGTCTGGTGGTCGCATATAAGTGCCCTGGAAATTGTCGAGGAATGCGGCTTCCAGGTCCTCCCAACAACCAATTTATTCTGCTGGCAAGCTGTTAAGCCAATGCCGAGCTGGTCCTTTAAGCTTGAGTGGGAGGTATTTGATGGCGTGTAGGTCATCACCGCGGGCCATGTGGATATGAAGGAGATAGTCCTCGATCCATACCGCAGGATCTGTTGTGCCATCGTATGATTCGATGTTCACGGGTTTGAAACCCTCGAGGATTTGATGATCCATTACTTCATCTGTGAAGCATAGTGGGTGTGCGGCGCCTCTGTATTGGGCTACATCACGACGCAGCTCAAACGAGCTTTGTCTACTATGTTTGGCCCGGCCGAATTTACTGTATCCGGCGTGACGAGTACCGTCTCGTGCCGTGGGGCGCCCACATGATCCGTAGATCGATCTTGTTTACCTTGCCTTGTCCTCCAATATATTTTGCAGGTCTAGCGCATTTTCCCATGCCTTGGTATTTTTTGAGCGGTGCCGGGGTGCGACTTGAGTGGAGGGCCGAGAGGCCTCTCTGTCGCGGCCAAGGGGTGGCCGGTCGGCCGCATCATGCGCTGGTGATGTAGGTTTAAGTGCTTCCTCCTCTAATTGGGGTAGCAACCTGCGCTTTGGGTAGCTCTTGGAGGGGCGTTCGAGTTCATACTCTTCGGCCGCAAGGACTTCAGTCCATCTGTCGGCTAGCAAATCTTGATCAGCTCTAAGACGTTGCTGTTTTTTCTTGAGGCTGCTCGCCGTGGCCATAAGCCTGCATTTGAAACGCTCTTGTTCGACGGGATCCTCCGGCATGACAAATTCATCGTCGTCGAGGCTTGCCTCGTCTTTGGAGGGAGGCATATAATTATCGTCCTCGACCTCTCTGTCTGTCGCTCTCTCATGAGGGTTGGCTTCTCTATCCTCGTGTGCTGAATCTTGCTAGAGGTGGTTGTCTTCGGCACTGTCCTGGGTGTTATTATCTCCCGTGCCGGAATCACCGTTTTTGTTTTGGCGGGATTTAGAGCGGCGCCGCTGACGCCGGCGCTTAGGCTGCTTCTTGGAGGGGTCATCCTCCGCTGTTCCATCGCCATTGCCTTCTTTTGGGGTGTCCACCATGTATATATCATACGACGAGGTGGCTTTCCAGTGCCCTATAGGCGCTGCTTCTTGATCGACTCCTGCATCGGCGTCCATAACGTCGATGTCTTCGGAGTCGAAGTCGAGCATGTCGGTTAAATCATCGACAGTGGCTACGAAGTGGGTGGTGGGTGGGCTTTGAATTTCTTCACCATCTTCATCCCAACCTTGTTGACCATAGTCCGGCCAGGGCTCTCCTGACAAAGAGAGAGACTTTAGTGAATTCACAATATCACCGAGGGGCGAGTGCTGAAAGATGTCCGCGACGGTGAACTCCATGATCGGCGCCCAATCGGGTTCGATCAGTCGGGGCGCGGAGGGCTCGGAGTCTGGAGAGGAGTCCGGCTCCTTGGAGTCACGGGCTTCACAGAGAATAGGGCTGGTGTTCGGCTCGTTCGTCGTAGAGATTGCAGCCCCGAGGCGGTGTCTAACCACCCATCCTCGGTTGGTGTGATCGGCTCCGAGCTAGGGGTCGGAGCGGACACAGGTGCGGCCTCCAGGGCACTGTTCGGCGGCAGAGCTAAATCATGCCCATCGTGACAGTGCGGCGCGCTCGGCTATGGCTCGAATCCGTCGAAGATCAAGTCTCCGCGAATGTCGGCCGTGTAGTTCAAACTTCCAAATCTGACCTGATGGCCAAGGGCGTAGCTTTCGATCTGCTCCAGATGACCAAGCGAATTGGCCCGCAGTGCAAAGCCACCGAATACGAAGATCTGTCCGGGGAGAAAAGTCTCACCCTGGATCGCATCGCTGTTGATGATCGGAGAAGCCATTGGGCCTAAAGTGACGACATAGAGGAACTCTCAATGAAAGCACCAATATCGGTGTCAAAACCGGCGGATCTCGGGTAGGGGGTCCCGAACTGTGCGTCTAGGCCGGATGGTAACAGGAGGCAGGGGACACGATGTTTTACCCTGGTTCGGGCCCTCTTGATGGAGGTAAAACCCTACGTCCTGCTTGATTGATATTGATGATATGGGTAGTACAAGAGTAGATCTACCATGAGATCAGAGAGGCTAAACCCTAGAAGCTAGCCTATGGTATGATTGTTGTTCGTCCTACTAAAAGAGTTGTCCTTTAAACAGGAGTGGATAGCGAAAGCAAAGCTAATCAGGTGTCCGGCCCCCCTCCCCGAGACCATGCCGGATCCCGTGCTAGTCAGGATGTTGGACGTTGTGCCTTCGGAGGAAAGCGAGGGAGGGGACAAGGAAGCTACAGCCTCCTCGAAGAAGGTTGTACGGAAGGGAGGAATCGAAAATTCCTCTCCTCAGGGGAAGAAGAGGACCACCTCTGACGACCCGGAGACCATGGCCTCAAAGCAGGGGAAGAAATCTTCGTCAGAGGATCCTGCGACGGGGGATACTTCGGCCGAATTATGCCCTCAAGGGGATCAGCCCTCCACCGAGCCGTAAGTAGAGATGAGTTTTTCTTTCTAAGAAATGAGAGAAATCCTTGCGTTATATCTGAGAAGAGTAATCGAAAATTTACCTTGTAGCTCGGACCTTAGCCCTTCTCAGCAGAGCTCGTCTTCGGGGGATCTTCTTTCGAAGATGATGGAGAGTGGAATGCCTCCCCCTGTCGTACCGCCTTGCGAGGCAGGCGACCCTGAGGTATCGTCGCGGAGGGTTTCTCCGAATCCGGCAGGGCCGGAAGGTAGTCATATGGCCCCTCAAAGCCCTCCACGTCCGGCCTTCGAAAAGGGCCATCGGACGAGTCCGGCACCGTCTTGTGTGCGGTCGGAGGAGCTGAAGGATCTGCTAGGGCGAGCATCTATCTCAGAGGAGCACCGTGCATTGATGGGTACGGTGATTGAGAGGATTTCATCCGCGGAGAGCGGATTGCATGAGGCCGTCAGGAGTTTACTGACAGGTTTTGAGGTACGTGAAATAATGTACCCTTTTTGGACAGTTGCGCATAAATAAGATGCGCCCTGTGTAGATAGTAGCCCCTGAGACTCTGTGCGTTGTCAAAAGTGACGGTGCGCAGAGGATCATAATCCCAGGTCTAATATGCGGCCTTCATACGTAGGTGGCGAAATGTCGGGTGGCCAGCCGGACTGATGAATTTGCCGAGCTAAAGCGGCAACTTGACGTGGCAGATGCCGACATCGCGCTTGTCAACAAGCGGCTTGACGAGGCACAAGGTATGTAATTACTCCGGCGGCACCTGGTAAGAGGAGCTTTATGCCAGTATCTTACAATGTGTGCGCTTGATGCAGATGGTGCTGCTGCCATGGAGAATCTTCGGGCGGAACTTGCCCGATGTAACGCCCCGGACACACCCACCGGTGGTCGTTACTCCTGGCGGGATCTAGACTGGCCCCACAGATCAATACTAGTATTTTCTGCGCACTTTGTCCTCACTTATGCGCACCCGGGAGCAACTTCCCGGCCGATCACCCATCCTAACACTACTCCAAGCTGAGCACGCTTAACTTTGGAGTTCTGTCCGAATGGGCTCCCGGAAAAGAAGGAATTCCTTATTGATATGAGTAGTCTATTATCCCTAATAAGCCAGGCCATCACATACACCCCCACTCAGAGTAACCGACGTCCTCGTCGGGCCACAGGAATGTTCCCTCTTGGCACATACGTCTGTGCATCCAGTCCGGTACATGTACCATGTCGTGTGCCACGACGGGTCACAAACGTCATGAACAACATGACCGCGCACCTGTCCGCAAACATCCGTGTAACCGCAAGGGCCGGCTCTGATACCAACTTGTAACGCCCCGGACACACCCGCCGGTGGTCGTTACTCCTGGCGGGATCTAGACTGGCCCCACAGATCAATACTAGTCTTTTCTGCACACTTTGTCCTCACTCATGTGCACCCGGGAGCAACTTCCCGGCCGGTCACCCATCCTAACACTACTCCAAGCTGAGCACGCTGAACTTTGGAGTTCTGTCCCAATGGGCTCCCGGAAAAGAAGGAATTCCTTATTGATATGAGTAGTCTATCATCCCTAATAAGCCAGGCCATCACACCCGAGCCAAGGAGCAAGCCAGGAAAAGTGATGCGGCTGCCGGAAAGGCAATTGAAGAGCTGAAAGGGGGGAATAATGAGGTCGAAAGTGGGCCCCCATCGCTACCAATTCCAACTGAGGGAATGAGCACCTCCATGAAGGAGGATAACCAAGGAGAAGAATCTGACCTTCTCTCACTTCGGGGAAGGAAGAGGACTGCCTCTGAAGATCCAGAAACCGAGGCTTCCAAACGGGAGAAGAAGTCTCCACTAGAGGTTCCTACCTTGGAGGGTGCTTTTGCCGCACAAATTCCGCGCGAGGATCAGCCCTCCAACGAGTTGTAAGTAATCAGAAAGTACTTTAATAGTGGAGATATACTACCTTACCTCTGAGGAAAATAACTAAAGCGTTTATCTTGCAGTTCGGATCTTAGCCCTTCTCAGCAGAGCTCGTCTTCAAGGGATCTTCTTCCGGAGATGATGGAGAGCGAAACGCCTCCCCCGGACTCCCCCGCTCAAGAAGCGGGCGACCTTGAAGTGTCGTTGCAGGGGGCCTCTCCGGATCCTGTGAGGCCAGAAGATAATCCTATAGTCACCCGAAGTCCCCAGCGTCCGGCTCTTGAAGAGAGCAAACAAAAGAGTCCAGCACCACCTGGTATGCGGTCGGATGTACTGAGGGAGCTGTTGGAGCGAGCGGCCATCTCAGAAGAACA
This sequence comes from Triticum urartu, assembly GCF_056163025.1. Lineage (NCBI taxonomy): Eukaryota > Viridiplantae > Streptophyta > Magnoliopsida > Poales > Poaceae > Triticum > Triticum urartu. The sequence continues at coordinate 508,249,227 of NC_141876.1, read as the reverse complement.
CCGTACGTTGATGGGTACAGTGATGGAAAGAATTTCATCCACCGAAAGTGGATTGCATGGAGCCTTTATGAGTCTACTGACGGGCTTTGAGGTACGTGAAACGATATACTTTTTGATAGTACCGCACATTTTTAGGTGTGCCCTGTGTAGATAGTAGCCCCTGAGACTGTGGTCATCGTCGAGAACGGTGGCGAACAGAGGATCGTAGTCCTAGGTAATAATCATACCGCTTTATGTGCAGGTGATGGGAGCTCTGGTGGCTAGCCGGACTAATGAGTTTGCCGAACTAAAGCGGCAACTGGATGCGGCAGATGCCGACATGGAGCTTGTTAACAAGCGTCTTGATGAGGCACAGGGTAAGTAATGTTTTTCCGGTCACCATCACATAGTAAGAGCAACATGATGCCAGTATCTTTAATATGTTGTGACTGCAGACGGAGCTGCCACCGTGGAGACCCTTCGGGCGGAACTTGCCCGAGCCAAGGAACAAGCAAGAGTTAGTAATGCGGTTGCTTTGAAGGCGGCCGAAGATTTAAGAGCCGAGAAGGCCGCGCATTGCGAAAGCAAAGAGAAGATGGCCAAGATGGCCGTAGAATTAAAAGACACTGCCGACCGTTGCCAGTTCCTTGAAAAGGAGAACCGAGTGAAGGCAGCGGACCTTGAAAAGGCCACGATGGTGACCAAAGACACTCGCTCTGCTATGAGGGTGAAGAAGGAGGAGTTGTGCGAAGCCGGGGATATTGCGGTTGGGAAGCCCTTTCTGCTGCAGAGGAAGTTCGGAGATCCACGGTATGCCCCTCTGGATTGGCTATGGAGTTCGGCAGACGCATATATGGACTTGGCGGCAAGCGCTGTCGATGCGGTCGAATACTTCCGAGATCAGACAGATCGTGAAGTGGACAAGCTGTTCTGGTCGCAATTTAACGTTCCAGAGCGTCTGCTTCCCTTGAATGATCAACTAGCCGAATGGGCCAAACTTAACAGGTTGTCCGGACTTGCCATGAGGTATGTCGTAGATTATTTGTGGCCGGAGAAGCCGAAGCCGAACAGCTATTTCAGCTTAGTGCGGCAGTTCCTTGGTGCGGTGTCGCGCATCAATGCGATGAAGAGGTCGGCATGCATAGAAGGCTCGCGGATGGCCTTTGCCCGTGTCAAGGCATACTGGGCGGAGATGGATGCTACCACTGTTGCAGCGCAAGGTTCGGCCATAGGCCGAGTAGCTGCCGAGCACTATTTTAAAGAGGTTCTTTAGGGTGCTCGTTTGATAGAGTCCCAGTGCTCGAAGAATATTATGTTTGAGTGACATGTATTCCCATTGTAAGCACAATTTTTTTATGAAAGTAGTAAGGCTGTATTTATACTTTTACCGGAAAGTAATATAATGCCTCATGTGCGGTCGTTTATGTATATATGTATATAACCTGAAAGATTGCTGTCATCAGCTTCAACCCCCACGCATATAATGCGGAGGTGTTCGCAAAAAACGTGTGTTCACACTTAACCCAACGTCTTCGTCCTATTAAGGAGGTGATAGCGCAGCGAACGAGGCAACCGGACTATGATGCTTTAACACTTTCACTTAGCCATAGGAGGTTGACGATGGGGCTACTATATAGCCCCTGGTGGCTCCGCACTGTCCCAAACTCGGGGTGCGTATATGCCTGGCCGGGAAACGGCCCTTTGTTAAAGCGGAGGAATTCTAACATTCCGATGGGTCATCGAGTGGTTGACCAGTCTCGTGCTATATCATGACAGTCAGTTTTCGGCTTTCTCTACTGAGGTGCTCGTCCGGGAAAACCAGGGCACAATCGCAGTAGTTCTCCTGGTGCTGCCTTAGCCGATAGAACGGAACGTAAGGCACCAAAACACAGGAGCCAGGCAAACCCAACATTTGACCAAAGACATGATTCGGAGCTGATGCATATAAGGCCAAACTCGCGACACCGAACACTCCCTAAGGTATTCGGTCTTTATGGTATAAACCGGGCCTAAATAGTGCCCTTTGTAAGAAGCCCCTTGTGTCCAGGTACGGGCGTTTATTCTGACGTGGCCACATGCCAAGATGTCAGCATCCTTCTCAATTGTATTTGAGAATCCGAGGGATGTGTATCAACAAGAGACAGTAAAAAAGGTTTACGCAGGGTCTTAATCTAAAAAGTATCCTTGGAGCGGGTCCCTGCTGCACGTCTGCGCCTGTGTCTCCTTGTGCTGTATCCTGGACGGGTGTAGCATGATGGTCATGTGTAAAAGAGAGGAACTTAGGTGAAAAGTTGTCATGCAGAAAGGTAGTTTTTAAAGAAACCATGTATAATTAAATATGAGTAAAAGTTGCCACTTGTCTGCGCGCGTTGAGCCCCTTGTATTTGTAATAGGGGTGTGGCCATCAATCCGGTACGAATTACATATAGCTGCACCGGACTCGTCTAACCGTGTTGGTGGTCTTGATGACCTATCAAATGCTTTAGTTGGTGAGGCCGTTTTTAGTGTGTGGCTGCCAAGGCAGTCGCACTCTCTTCGGCGTGCAAATATCGCTCAATATTTCCATTCACTGTAATGATGCCATGTGAACCGGGCATCTTGAGTGTGAGGGAAGCGTAATGCGGTATTGCATTAAAGCGAGCGAAAGCTTCGCATCCAAGTAGTGCTTGATAGCCACCTTGGAACGGAGCAATGTGGAAGGTTAAATGTCCGCTACGGAAGTTATCGGGGAAGCCAAATATAACCTCTAGTAGCAGGGAGCCCATGCAGTGAGCCCCCGGGCTTGGCGTTACTCCTTTAAAGGTAGTGTTGCTATGGCAAATTTTCGTTGGATCTATCCCCATCTCGCGGATTGTATCCTGGTATATCAGGTTTAAACTGCTGCCACCGTCCATCAGGACTCGTGTAAAGTGGTATCCGTCAATTATTGGATCTAATACCAGGGCAGCCCATCCTGCGCGCTAGATACTTGCTGAGTAATCACGATGGTCGAAAGTGATCGGTTGAGACGACAAGTGGTAGGACTTCAGGGTGATACGCCTTTGGGCATATTTTTCTGGGAGTGCTGCTTTGTTTCTTCCCTTGATCACGTGTAACACGTTAACTGTTTTGACTTCTGGTGGAAACTTCTTTTGTTCCCCAATGTCTTGCTTGGGAGGCTCATCCTCATATTCGCTTGGTGTATCCTCCCCCTTGTGTACGGCGTTGAGCTTGCCGGACTGCTTGAAGACCCAACATTCTCTGTGGGTATGATTAGCGGGTTTACCAGGGGTGCTATGGATCTGACATACTTGGTCCAGAATTTTGTTTAGGCTAGACAGTCCGTCTCTGGCGCCTTTAGAGGGCGGCTTTTGCTGACTTGGCCGAGAGCTTTTGAATCCGGCGTTTACTGCCATGCTCTTCGTGCTGTCTTCTTTATTCCGGCGTTTGTTATTGTTGTTGCACCGTGATTTCCCATTTCCATCTCTAACTTCGGATGTACTGGGATCGCTGATGCTGCATCTGGCTAGCCAGCTATCCTCTCCCGCACAAAAGCGGGTCATGAGGCTTGTTAATGCTACCATTGTTCTCGGATTTTCTTGGCCGAGGTGTCTGGCAAGCCATTCGTCACGGACGCTATGCTTAAAAGCTGTCAAGGCTTCGGCGTCCGGACAGTCGACTATTTGGTTCTTTTTAGTAAGAAACCTGTTCCAAAGCTTTCGGGCTGACTCTCCGGGCTGTTGAGTTATATGACTCAAATCGTCCGCGTACGGAGGTCGGACGTAAGTCCCCTGAAAATTTGCCCGAAAAGCATCTTCGAGCTCTTCCCAGCTTCCAATGGAACTTTCAGGGAGGCTCTTAAGCCAGTGCCGAGCTAGCCCTTTGAGTTTGAGGGGTAAATACTTAATGGCGTGGAGGTCATCTCCTCGAGCCATATGGATATGGAGGATATAATCCTCAATCCAGACACTAGGGTATGTTGTTCCGTCGTATGCCTCTATATTTACGGGTTTGAATCTCTCTAGAAATTCATGATCCAGCACCTCATCGGTGAAACATAGGGGGTGTGCGGCACCCCTGTATCCGGGTGTACCGTGTTCTTCGGATATTTGTTGTGTTGCGTTGTATGCTGGAGCGCGCTTATGCGGTCCATAGATGGATCTGGTTGTGCCGTCCTTTTGATGCGAGTCCTCGTGTGGATCGCGTATTGGCTTATGTGCGGCGTTGTTTGCCGCTTTATGTTGGCCGTGAGGTCGCCTATCCGGCCAGATGGCTGTTTTGATTTTTGGTTGTGGGGGATCTAAGGCCTCCTCATCGAATTCAGGTAGCAACTTCCGCTTCGGGTAGCTCTTGGTAGGGCGATTACCACCGTACTTCGCTTCTGTGTTAAGTACTTTGTTCCATCTGATTTGGAGTGTGTCTTGCGCAGCTTTGAGCCTTTGCTTCTGTTTTTTTAGACTCCTCGCGGTGGCAACGAGCCTTTGATGAGCATTCTGTTGCTCCGGGTGTCCGTCCGGTGTGACGTCATCTGGACTATGATCTTTGACAGAGTCGGGTTGTTCGGCTTGATTCTCCGTGTTGCCGTGGTCCGGCAATGGTTCCCCCTGCTCTAACGCTGGGTCTGTATGATCGTTGTTTCTGCCGAGGAGGGATTTGGGGCGGTGCTTATGCCGCTGTTTTGACTGTTTCACGAGGGAACAACCCTTCATTGTGTCCTTCCGTTCCTCGTCGTCGTTTTCCTTTGGTGTGTCCACCATGTATACATCATGTGGTAAAGTGGGCGTCCAGTGCCCTGGGGGCAGTGGTTCCTGTTCGTCTCCCGCATCATCGTCCATACCGTCGATGTCTTCGGAGTCGAAGTGGAGCATGTCGGTTAAGTCATCGACAGTGGCTACTAAGTGGGTGGTGGGTGGGCCGCAAATTTCTTCGTCGTCCGCATCCCAGTCCTGCCGAACATAGTTCGGCCAGGATCCTCCTGACAAGGAGAGAGACCTTAATGAGTTTAGTATGTCGCCAAAGGGCGAGTGCTGAAAAATATCCGCGGAGGAAAACTCCATGATCGGCGCCCAATCGGATTCGATAGGAACGGGCACAGGCGGCTCGGAGTCCGTGGCCGGAGAAGGATTCGGCAGTTTAACAACACGGCTCTCGTGCAAGGTAAGGTCGATGTTTGGCTCGATCGCTGCTGAGGGTAAGGCCTCCGTGGCGGGGTCCATCCACCCGTCCATGGACGGCACAACTGGCTCCGAATTGAGGGTCAGAGCGGCTGCCTGTGTGATCTCCTGAACATTGTCTGATGGTAGAGCTAAATCGTACTCATCGTGACCGCGTGACGCACAAGGCAGAGGCTCGAATCCGTCGAAGATCAATTCTCCATGGATATCGGCCATGTAGTTTAAGCTTCCAAACCTGACCTGGTGGCCAGGGGCGTAACTTTCAATCTGCTCTAGATGGCCAAGCGAATTGGCCCGCAGTGCAAAGCCGCCGAACACGAAGATCTGTCCGGGGAGAAAAGTATCACCCTGGACTACATCGCTATCGATGATAGTAGGAGCTATCAATCCTAACGGCGACGACACAGAGGAACTCTCAATGAAAGCACCAATGTTGGTGTCAAAACCGGCAGATCTCGGGTAGGGGGTCCCAAACTGTGCGTCTAAGGCGGATGGTAACAGGAGGTAGGGGACACAATGTTTTACCCAGGTTCGGGCCCTCTTGATGGAGGTAAAACCCTACGTCCTGCTTGATTAATATTGATGATATGGGTAGTACAAGAGTAGATCTACCACGAGATCAGAGAGGCTAAACCCTAGAAGCTAGCCTATGGTATGATTGTATGTTGTCCTACGGACTAAAACCCTCTGGTTTATATAGACACCAGAGAGGTTAGGGTTACACAAGGTCGGTTACAAAAGAGGAGATACACATATCCGTATTGCCTAGCTTGCCTTCCACGCCAAGTAGAGTCCCATACGGACACGAGACGAAGTCTTCAATCCTGTATCTTCATAGTCTAATAGTCCGGGCAATGGAGATAGTCCGGCGATCCGGAGACCCCCTAATCCAGGACTCCCACACTCGGTCTCAGGCTTAGGTTCGGACTTGGGTTTCTTCACTTGAGCAGCAACTGGCTTGTTGTTCTTCTTGAAGTTCCCCCTTCTTCCCTTTACCCTTTTTCTTGAAACTAGTGGTCTTGTTGACCATCAACACTTGATGCTCCTTCTTGATTTCTACCTCCGCAGCCTTTAGCATTGCGAAGAGCTCTGGAATCGTCTTATCCATCCCTTGCATATCATAGTTCATCACGAAGCTCTTGTAGCTTGGTGGCAGTGATTGAAGAACTCTGTCAATGACACTATCATCAGGAAGATTAACTCCCAGCTGAGTCAAGTGGTTGTGGTACCCAGACATTCTGAGTATATGTTCACTCACAGAACTATTCTCCTCCATTTTGCAGCTGTATAACTTATTGGAGACTTCATATCTCTCAATCCGGGCATTTGCTTGAAATATTAACTTCAACTCCTGGAACATCTCATATGCTCCATGACGTTCAAAACGTCGTTGAAGTCCCGGTTATAAGCCGTAAAGCATGGCACACTGAACTATCGAGTAGTCATCAGCTTTGCTCTGCCAGGTGTTCACAACATCTGGCGTTTCTCCTGCAGCGGGTTTGTCACCTAGCGGTGCTTCCAGGACGTAATTCTTTTGTCCAGCAATGAGGATAATCCTCAAGTTATGGACCCAGTCTGTGTAGTTGCTACCATCATGTTTCAACTTAGCTTTCTCTAGGAATGCATTAAAATTCAACGGGACAACAGCATGGGCCATCTATCTACAATAACATAGACATGCAAAATACTATCAGGTACTAAGTTCATGATATTTTAAAGTTCAATTAATCATATTACTTAAGAACTCCCACTTAGATAGACATCCCTCTAATCATCTAAGTGATCACATGATCCATATCAACTAAACCATGTCCAATCATCACGTGAGATGGAGTAGTTTTCAATGGTGAACATCACTATGTTTTTTTGAGGGAACGGACAGTAGGAGAGGCTCCTACTGTGTTTTCATATATAATGTAGTTACTTTACATAGTTACATAATATTTACAAGCAGCTTGACCCCACCCCACAGGGAGCTTTGGTTTGGTCAGAGGTGAGAATAGAAACACAGGCCAAGTAAGTATACCAAGAAGCTATTTATAAATCAAAGATCATCTATGAAGGAAGTTATGAGGGCAGAATGAGCCCTCTTGGTTCTATGATGTAGTAGGCCAAAATCGTTCTTGAACCTCTGGAGCCAGGAATTGATGATAGGGTCCACCCTTCTAAAATGCTTGTTGTTTCATTCCTTCCACAAACTCCAAGCTGCCACGAGGAAAATGTCAAGGAATAGTGGGCTGCTCCAGGTGTCCTTGGTGGTTTGCAATAGGTGCAGACGACAGTCAAACCTCGTCCAGATGATCCCAAGTTGACGCCAACAGGCTTGACTGAAAGGGCACGTAAAAATCATATGATCCACCGTCTCTTCATCTGGGCCCCCACAAAGGTGGCAACTATGATCATCACCGATGTCATAGTGGCGTCGTTTCAACATGTTACGTGTGTTGAGCCTGTCAAGAAGTAAGAGCCAGCCAAAGACCTTAATCCTCATGATGCAATGAGAACGCCATAGACATTTGAAGATGGGGTGGGCATGCGCGTCTCTGAAGAAATACAGATAGTAGTATGTTGATGTGTACTCCGCCTTGCCCCAAATATAGTGCCAAACGTCATTAACAGAAGTGGTCGGGCTCATGTGTAAGGAGAGCATTTGGAAATCTTGCACCTCAGATAGAGCCTGTGGAGAGAGCGGTAGGTGGAAAGCCGCAGCCAGTGACGTGGTTTCCAAGAACCCCTTGATGGAGATATCTTCATGCATGGCAAAGGAGAAGGCATGGGGGTGTGTGTTTTGTAGGACATCGTATCCCCATAGATCCTTCCAAAACAACACAGACGTGCCGGACACCACTTGCACCAGGGATACGCCGTGGAAGATTGGAGTGAGCTTCAAGATGTCTCGCCACTAGAAAGAGCCAACCGGTGGCACAGCATGTGGTATCTTGTCGGTGTAGTAGGCGTCCCACACGAGTTGCACCCACGGTATATCCAGCTTGTTATAAAACTTATGGAGGAATTTCATTAGCAAGGCCTCATTTTGCAGCTTGAGGTTGATGATCCTGAGACCTCCATGTTTCTTGGGCTTACAGGCCATCTCCCATGCGGCAAGGGAGTTGCATTTCTCACCTTGCTCAGATTTCTTGGTCCAAAGGCATCTCCTCCTGATCTTGTCAAGCATCTCAATCAGTTTTGGCGGGAACTTAAGCGTGCACATGGCGTACATGAGGAGCGAGGTAACAGTAGCATTAAGGAAAGAGAGCTTCTCGCCATACGACATCATTGCAATAGTGGAGGTGAGACGGCGTTCAACATTACATACCAGTGGCATGCGATCTAGGATCGTGGGCTTGGAGGTACCAAGGGGTAGTCCAAGGTAAGTAAACGGCATCGACCCAACGGAGCAACCAAAGAAATTTGCAAAGGTAGCAGCTGCTTCAGCAGAGAGATTGATTGGTATAAGCGTGGAATTATGAAAATTGATTCGCAAGCCAATTGCTGAAGCATAATCAGTGAGCATCCCTTTCATGGTGGCAGCTTGTTGCAGGCAGGATGGCATTATTAGGATCGTATCATCCGCGTATTGGATCACCGGATATTCCGTTTGGCCTGCGCAGGGGAAGGGCAGCTGGATTCGACCTTGTCGAAAGGCATCATTAATGGCAGCCTGGAGAAGGTCAGCGGCAAGAACAAAGATCAGGGGGGAGAGCGGGTCACCCTGGCTTACTCCAGTACGGCAATGAAACTGGCGGCCAGGAACCCCGTTAAGCAACACAGAAGATCTGCCAGTAGAAAAAATACAATCAATCCAAGACAACCACTTGTCGTTGAAGCCCATGTGTTTCATGACGTTAAGCATGTGGGCATTCTCGATCGTATCGAAAGCTTTGGCAAAATCTAACTTAAGAAGAATAATCTCTCGCTTCGAGGCTTGACATTGATGAATGTACTGGAAGGCCCAGGCAAGACAGTCTTGGATCATGCGCCCTTTGATGAAACCATATTGGTTTCTGTGAACTATTTGTAGGATGAAACGCTGTAAACAATTGGCAAGGAGTTTGCTAATCAGCTTTAGAAGCAGTTGAGGAGTGTGATCGACCTGTAATCATTCACCGTCTCAGGGGAGTTTGTTTTTGGGATCATAGTAATCAGACCATCATTTATGCTTGTGAGGTCAAGACTGCCTTCATGAAACTGGTCACACAGTGAATAGAAATCATGTTTGATCAGAGGCCAGCATGCTTTAAGAATTGCGCCACTAAATCCGTCCGGACCAGGTGCTCGGTCAGAAGGCATATCTTTAATCACCACATCAATTTCAGCATGTGTGAATGGATCAGTGAGGTGGTCCAGGTTTGCATGACATTGTATGATATCAGGGAGATTAAACCTCATTTCAGTTGGTCGAGAGGTACCCAGGCGGTGAGTATAAGTTTGAAAGAGTAAAGCCTATTTCTCAGCATGATCATCTACTATTTCTCCCACGTCATTTCTGAAGCTAGCAATGTTGTTGCGTCTAAACCGTTCGGTGGCAACAGCTTGGAAGAACTTTGTATTTTCGTCTCCGAGTTTGATCCAACGGATGGTACAACGTTTCTTCCAGTATAGGTTTTGATAATTGAGAAGGCGCAAGAGGTGTTTCTTAAGTATGTTGCGGAAATTCATCTTAGGTATGGTCAAGACTCTATTGTTTTCCACCTCATCTAATTGCGCCAAGGTCTCATTACAGTTGGCGATGTCTACCGAGAGGCGAGAGATGTTTTTACTCCAATTTTTAGGGCATAGCGAAGCGCTTTGAGCTTACGGCAAAGGACAGTCGCAGCATTATGAGATCAAACTGGTCTATTCCAAACCTCGTGAACTATGTCATTGAAGCCAGGGTGCAAAATCCAGTGCGGTTCGAATCTAAAAACTTTGCTGCGAGGTATAGTGGTTTGGATGGAAACCAGACAAGGCACATGGTCAGAGACAGGCTTACCGAGGGGTTTAACCATGGTGTTAGGGTAAACGTTAGTCCAATGGAGCGAAGTAAAGAACCAATCTAACTGTTCGAGAAGGGGGTCTTGCTGCATATTTCTCCAGGTATACGATCGGCCTTTAATAGGCAGTTCAATTAGGCTCAGCTTGCAGATTATATCATTAAACGTGCACATATCATTCGGACAGCCCCCAGGCTTGTTACGGTTTTCAGGTGCTCTGATATAGTTGAAATCACCGAGTAGAAGCCAGTCTTGCGTGGGGGGATGACAAGATCATAAAGCCAATTTCTAAATGTCAAATGAGCATCACCCGAGCATGGTCCATAAATGTTGGCCAGAGACGACGATTGAGCTGATAAGGTGCTCGTGAAGTTAATAACCAGGGCAAACTCAGAAGAAAATATGACATCACCAGAGAAAGTAGAGCTTTTCCATATAGTAACTAAACCCCCAAGGCCCCTTGAGAGGGAACAAAAGCAAATTTATCGAATTGTCTAGGACAGCAAGAATTAATAAACGCTAAATCAAAAGTAGTCTTTTTGGTCTCCTGCAGACAAATAACCGAACAACCACTAGATCGGACCGCGTTATTCAGAGCAAGTTGCTTATCATCCGAGTTCAGACCATGGATATTCCAGCAGAGGACATTCCAGCTGATCAACGGAGGCATGTAGAAAGCAAGTAATTAAACCCTGGGAGTAGCAGACTCACCCTCAGGCTCCGTTAAAGCGGTGGCCAGCTCCTGAGACGCAGCCTGAACTAATGAAGGTGCAGCACTGAGAATATCTTCAAACAGTTCCGCCAGAGGGACTGCGCACCTGTTGATGCCAATCTCTTGAAGCACTTGTACTGGGGTGGGCGGTAGAATCTCATCCTGGGAGGCCACAGCAGAAGACGAGTATCCAATCGATGGCACCAGCCGAGGTTTGACCCAAGAGATCACAGGGTGGGCGTCAGTTACCTAATGTGTTTTGAAGCCATTGTACTTGTTGGAGCGGTTGCTACAGCGCACCTCAGTAGTGGAGATGGAAGCAGGAGGACAGGTGCGATGACCACGAGTGATCACAGGGCCAGACGGCAAGGAGATGGCATTGACATCAGCCAGTCCAGGTGGGTCAGAAGCAATTCTGTCAGCAAGCGGACTAGAAACAGGCCCTGGTCTAGCAGGTGATGTAGCAGGAGCGGCAGACACAACTTCCATCTGGTTCTGCTGGTCTGGCATAGTGTTCTGCAAAGTCTCATCATGGATTTTTTCAATAGTGACAGAGGGGGCCACATTGGGTATACTGTGGCAGTGGGAGAAACTGAGCCCAGAAGCATCAGATGACACAAAGACCTCAAGATCCATGTTGTTAGGCCTTAAGCCGTATCCAGCACTCCACGGACCGATGGCAGCAATCATGGTGCGAAGTGCCTGAAACATGTAGGTGTTGAGCTGTTGGCGGGGAATGGGATCATTCAACAGTAAGTTGATCAGTTCAGAACCCTCAGCTGACAGCCCAAACTGAGTGCCACTGTGGTGCAGAGCCACAGAGATAGTAACAGAGGAAGGAGTAGTATGCTGCTGGTAAGAAGGTGCACACAGCGGGGCCAGAATCAGTGCAGAGTCATCAGAACTATCATCAGAGGCAGAGAAGGTGTCATGCCAGGCATCCATAGCATTATCAGTCAAATTGTTGTCAGGCACAATACCATGTTGGACAGTTAAGCCTTGCACAGCTAGCTAGGCCTGGTAATTCACCAAGTGAGGAGGAAGCGGCGGCAATGGTGATGCAGGTGGAACAGGCCACGCACCCCAGGCAGCATTGTTCTGTCTAGGACCATTGCCCTGGTTAGCATCTCCACCAGCGGGTGCGCCATTCCGAACCAATCAGTTGTGCACCTACTGCTGGTATAGCTATTCGGCCGTGACCTCGGGTCCAAATTGTGGATGGGGGTTGCCGTTAGGTGGAGGTGGTTCTTCACCAGGAGCAAGAACTTCAGGTAGCAGCCCATTCCAATCGTTGCTGCGAAGAATTGAAACTTGCATTGTCCAACAGTCGCGTGCGCCACCCAATTTCCAGACAACAAAACTCTTGGGAATCAAACAAAGATGAAGAACATGAGTTTTGAGCAGGATATACCTTCTGTCTTGGCGAGGATTGTACCAACTGACCAGGGAGCCATAACCACCCAAAGCTTTGGTGATGTAGTAATCTGTCTGGTAGTCATAGGGGAATCCAAAGAATATCAGCCAAACCTTGGGGCTAAAAGTAGTTATGCGACAATTAAGAGCTTCATTGTGAGGCACGAACGTGATGAGGAGATCCTCTTCCTCGAGCTCAATGGGGGTGGCAACCGCAGTATCACGCATAAATGAATCCACAAACCCGAAGATGCCAATGCCAAAAGGATGATCAGAGGACTCAGTTGTGAAGAGTTGAGATTCATGCAACAGACCTTCAACCATGGTGTGGATGGCCGCGCGACGATGCAGAGGAACATAGTGGCTCGTTTCGGCGATGGCGAGGAAGTCGTGATTGAGCGGCGCAATGGGGCCGACAACCATCCCGCTGCGAACTAGGCGATCCGCCGGACCAGGCTCGATGGCGAAGCCATGAGGAAGGAATGGCACCGGATTCAGTGGGTAGTTCGCCATGGGCAGGGAGGCGGAGGTGGGCGGTGGAGACTGTAGCTATGATGAGACTGGGCACTGCTGCGATGTGGTGGAAACCGAGGCGGAAGATGGACCGTGAGGGGTAGGAAAGGGAGACTGTGGATTCTTGGGCTTCCATTGCCATTTTTTGTTATGCCGCAACTTTAGACAGGATCGCTCCACATGTCCATAGAAGCCACAAGCAGAGCATCGAACGGTTGCCCTCTTACAACGCACCTTAGGCATGTCGATGGAAATAGGTAAGCAGCCAGATTGATTAGTATTGTTACCAAACTGATCGTTACCAAATTGATCGTGTAACTCATGGCAGGTCCGAGATTTAGGCACTAATGGGCAATCGACCGCCTTGTGACCTGGTGATGAACAATTAATGCAAATCAACTGAGCATGGCAAGAATTCTTGTGATGGCCCCATTGAAGACAGCGCAGGCAAAGCACTGCCCAATTATTTGATAAGTCCAAAATTTTGGCAGCCGTGTAACCAGCTTGGGCCAAATCCACCTTGTGCCGGGTCGAAAGGGAAGCAGGCCAAGAGGTATGCGTGGGGGCATATTTGAAAGCCGAGCGCAAGAAGCATTGAGGAAGCTGCGGATACGGGCTGGACAGAGGGCAATTAAAAGCCCCCAATTTAATGAAATTAACCGGCTGGTGCTCCTCTAATTTTGCCAAGCGCAAATATTGCTCAATTGATGCAGCTTGATTAGTGTTGTCGGAGATCGGATGAACAGATTGTCCAAGGGAATGAACCGAAAAGCCATGCCTCGAAGAATCGATGCCCAAATGAGAAGAATCCTTCATAGTTAAACTGTGATGATCCAAAGTACCTTGATCCGAAGATGTTGATGCCTCAGCGGCATTAGCATTATAAAACCGCATGTGATCCATTGTAGTCAAGACAAATTTTCCCAGAATCATACTAGAGCCAGAGTCTCTCTGAGAACTAGAATGTAAGAATTTGAGAGAAGGATTAATGGCCACTGGACCACGAGCAGATATATCCAAAAGTTCTTGATCAGCATGCCAACATGAGGTCACAATTGGTGCGGGTGCAAAATGACCATTAAAGAGATGGAAATGGCAAACAAAATCAGGCCAAATTCTGTCCCGCAAACGATGAATGAAGTGCCCCACCTTGTTATTGGCCACAGAGAATCTAAAGGAATGGTCATTGATCTTGGACACACGAAAACTAGAGCTAATACCCCCAATGCAGCATTGCAAAGCAATGCCAACCGATTGCACCGAAAGAACAAAAGAGGCCGAAGAGAAAGAGACCACCAAAAAGAATTCCTTGGAGTCTCAAGAGGGGGAAAATGGACTGTGGATCCAAACCTTCTTCTCACCTGATCTGCTAGGGCAAGGCCCGATGGAAAGTCCCAATGCAGGAGCCCTTCCATGGGGATCTAGCCTAGAAATCGCCATGGAGCTCGGAGGTGGGAGAGAGAGGTGGGAGGGAGGGGGTGGGAGCCATGCCTTCCCGTAGATTGCATTTCTACTGTCAGACTTAGAACCACGACAGGCGGTCAGGGGCGGCAGTCTGAACATCACTATGTTGATCATATCTACTATATGATTCACGCTCGACCTTTCGGTCTCAGTGTTCCGAGGCCATATATGCTTATGCTAGGCTCGTCAAGTTTAACCCGAGTATTCCGCGTGTGCAAAACTGGCTTGCACCCTGATACGTCCATTTTGCATCATGCTTTTATATCGATATTTATCGCATTATGGACTATTATTTCACTTTATATCACAATACTTATGGCTATTCTCTCTTATTTTACAAGGTTTACATAAAGGGGGAGAATGCCGGCAGCTGGAATTCTGGTCTGGATAAGGAGCAAATATTAGAGACCTATTCTGCGCAACTCCAAAAGTCCTGAAACTCCACGGAACGTCTTAGAAGAAATAAAGAAAAATCGACGTCAAAGATGAAGGCCAGGGGCCCACACCCTTCTCATGAGGGTGGGGGGCGCCCCCCCCCCCTAGGGAGCGCCCCCCTACCTCGTGGGCCTCCTGGTGGCTCTCCGATGCCCATCTTCTCCTATATGAGGTCTTTCAATGAGAAAAAAATAAGGAGGAACTTTTTTGGACGAGACTCCGCCGCCACGAGGCGGAACCTTGGCGGATCCAATCCAGAGCTCCGGCAGAGCTGTTCTGCCGGGGAAACTTCCCTCCGGGAGGGGGAAATTATCACCAACGCTCCTCTCATCGGGAGAGGGAAATCTCCATCAACATCTTCACCAGCACCATCTCATCTCCAAACCCTAGTTCATCTCTTGCATCCTATTCTTGTCTCAAATGCCGGGATTGGTGCTAGTAGGTTGCTAGTAGTATTGATTACTCCTTGTAGTTGATGCTAGTTGGTTTAATTGGTGGAATATCATATGTTCAGATCCTATATGCATATTATTACCCCTCTGATTATGAACATGAATATGCTTTGTGAGTAATTACGTTCGTTCCTGAGGACAAGGGAGAAGTCTTGCTATGAGTAGTCATGTGAATTTGGTATTCGTTTGATATTTTGATAGGATGTATGTTGTCTAGCCTCTAGTGGTGTTATGTGAACGTCGACTACATAACACTTCACCATTATTTGGGCCTAGAGGAAGGCATTGGGAAGTAATAAGTAGATGATGGGTTGCTAGAGTGATAGAATCTTAAACCCTAGTTTATCCGTTGCTTCGTAAGGGGCTGATTTGGATCCATATGTTTCATGCTATGGTTAGGTTTACCTTAATACTTTTGTTGTAGTTGCGGATGCTTGCAATAGAGGTTAATCATAAGTGGGATGCTTGTTCAAGTAAGAACAGCGCCCAAGCACCGGTCCACCCACATATCAAATTATCAAAGTATCAAAGGCGAATCATATGAACATGATGAAAACTAGCTTGACAATATTCCCATGTGTCCTCAGGAGCGCTTTTCTTATTATAAGAGTTTGTTCCGGCTTGTCCTTTGCTACAAAAGGATTGGGCCACCTTGCTACACCTTATTTACTTTTATTACTTGTTGCTCGTTACAATTTATCCTATCGCAAAACTATATGTTACCACTTATTTCAGTACTTGCAGAGAATACCGTGCTGAAAACCGCTTATCATTTCCTTCTGCTCCTCGTTGGGTTCGACACTCTTACTTATCGAAAGGACTATGATAGATCCCCTATACTTGTGGGTCATCAAGTTCTTTTCTGGCGACGTTGCCGGGGAGTGTAGCGCCTTTGGTAAGGAAAAATTTATATAGTGTGCTGAAATTTATTGTCACTTGTTACTATGGAAAGTAATTCGCTGAGGGGCTTGTTCGGGGTATCTTCACACTGTCTAGTAGCGCAAAGAGTTGCTCCTCAACCTACTGAACCTATTGAAAATGGAACTCCTTTTGAATTTCCTGTGCCTATGATGGAAAAAATGCTAGCTAATGCTTTTACAGGAGATGGAACAAAGCATCCTGATGAGCACTTAATATATGTGGATGAAGTTTGTGGATTATTTAAGCTTGCAGGTATACCCGATGATGTTGCTAAGAAGAAGGTCTTGCCTTTATCTTTGAAGGGAGACGCATTTGTCGGATTTTGGGTTCCGGCAGACCTTTGAGTTTCGAACACTGGGGTGCGCGCGGAGATTTCGCCTCCTACCTTCCTGCACCCCTCCGCCGTGCTAGGATCTAAAACCAAGGAAAGAACAACACAAGAGACTCAGGGTTTATACTGGTTCGGGCCACTGTTGTGGTGTAATACCCTACTCCAGTGTGTGGTGTGTGGATTGCCTCTTGGGATGGTGATGATGAACAATACAAGGAAGGACAGCCTCGCGAGGGTCTGTTCTTGGCTGAGGCGATGAACTGCTGGGAGGAGTTTAGCCACCTTTCCCTTTCTCTCTCTCTCTCGACCGACCGAACCAGAACCCCTTTGCTGTGTGGGTGGCTGGTCCTATTTATAGAGGCCCTGGTCCTCTTCCCAAATATTGAGCGGGAAGGGAGCCAACAATGGCGGGCTAATTTGAAGGGGGGCAGCAAGTATCGACTATCCTGACAAAAGTAGTCTTCGCCTGCGCAAAGCTCTGGTGATGACGCCGTCTTGGGCTCCACGGTGACCTCCGTCTCGTAGTCCTCCTGGTCTTGGTCTCGTTGCACCAAAATGGCAACCTTTGCCTGATGCCTCGGTACTCCGCGGCTGCGCTTGCCCCCTTTGCACCAAAGAGGAAAGGAGGACGCTACATGGGCTGGCACCCGCCTGGCGCCCTGAGTTGTCATGGCTTGCGTCATGGGCACCTCGTGAGGTACCCCGCCTTGATCTCTCCGCCTCCTCGTGAGCCAGCCTAACGAGGCCGCGCCTGAGGAAGCTTCGTGTCGTCCGCCTTGCGAGGCTTGGCCCCTCGCGAGGGTCTTGGGTTTGAGTTGGTGAAGATGGGCCGTGCTGGGCCCACTTTTGAGCCACGCCGCAGGCCGCAGGCAGGCAAGTCTGGGGACCCCCGTTCCCAGAACGCCGACAGTAGCCCCCGGGCCCAAGGCGTGCCCGGACTTGGCCGTGCAGGGAGGCGGAAGGGCAAGAGCGAAGCGCCGCGGGCCCTAACAGCCTGCGGCCTTGGGCGCCGCGTGGCGGTTGATTGGACGTGGGCGTCTCCACTTCCCCGTGGTGCCTCGGCAACTGCACCAACTGGACAAGTCCCTGCATGCAAGTCGGGTCATGATTACCTGCGATCGTGGAGGTCGGCGGTTGGCCTCCGCCGGCTATAAGTACTGGACGGCGTGCACCCTTCCGGTTCATCTTCCCTTGCTTCTTCTTCTTCATGGCCCCGCCGAGGAGGCTTTCGGCCGCAGAGAAGGGGAAGGCTTGCCAGGCAGAGCATGCCTCTCCCCTGCCCAAGCGCGGCCGAGGGTGCCGCCGCAAACATCCTGTGGCCACCACAGCAGCTTCCCGCGGCCGCGGCGATGCTTTCCAGCGCGGTGGCGGGCGTATTGCTGCGGCCGGGGGGTGCGCTCTGGCTGAGCGTCCCCCTATGCCGCGCTTTCGCGCTGCGGAGGTGCTGCCGGAGTTCGTCGTGTGGTCGGCGGAGCCGACTAGCACCCGGCTCCCACTTCCTCGCTTCTTCCTCGGTAAGCTCCTGGCCGGTGCCCCAGGAGGCCTCTGGCTTTAGGCCAACGGCTGCTGCAGCAGGGCCTCATGGGTTTCACTGGAGGTCTCTGCAGCCGAGAGCCTGGCCCTGGCCCGCGGTTGGCAGACATTTGCCCGCGCGCGCGGCCTGGGCCGTCGGTGCACCCTATACTTCAGGTTCGACAGTGATGCCACCCTCTACGTGAGGGTGTTTGGGGAAGATGGTCGCCACGCAGGGTGCTGCCCCGAGGGCGATGACCGCAGCTGGGAACCCGGCTCCGGCGATGATGGAGAGGACGGCGCTCGCGGGGCTGGCGGCGCTCAGGGTTCCTCAAGCTTCTTCGGTCCTTCTTCAGGCAGCGACTCTCCTAGTGGTGGCCGCAGCCAGCCCCCATGCCGTCGTATCTGCCTGGGGGGGGGGGGGTGGCGCGTCCGCCCACCGACGCGCCCTGGTGAAGCACGAGAGGGAGTCCGCCCGAGCTCCGGAGGCAGCTTGGGCTTCCCTGCGGGTCGGTGCGAGGCGATCCGCACCAGATTTGTTTTTTTCTCTTCCCCTTTTCCTGCATAAAGAAGGACAGTAGTGTGGTGCCCCGCGGGGGCGTATATGGGTTATTGCCGTTAATTATCATTTCACTTTCTTCATCGTACCTTCTGACTATGTGCCCGCGCGTGGATGGTTCCCGGCCCCAGCCGTGGGGGCGACCGACCCAGGCCCTGCGTGTGTGTCGCAGTGCCCGAGGGGCACGGACTGGAGGGGTGCTCCTGCAAAGGGCCCAGGTCGCGAACCCTTTAAGTGACTAGGATAGGAGCACTCGCGAGGGCGCTCGGCTCTCCTCCTCGCGAGGCCTTGAACAAGAGAAATCGAGGCAAGAGCATGAAAAGCCGAAGAATCGCAAGCCAAAGATGGCAACAACTTCAATAAAACTTCAAATGAAGACGAACAAGCCAACTGTGGAAAGCAAATGAAAAGCCGCGTACGGCACCTAGTCTAGTCTTCGACGTCTTCTCACCAGGGCGGAGCTAAGTGCTGCCACTGGGCGTGGGAGGGAGCCCCAGGGCCTAAGGCCGGCGCTCCTAAGACTCCGGGGCGTGTACAGCCCCAACTCATTATTATGTGAGAGTGTCACGGGCGGCGAGCTTCATAGGCGTTCGCCTTGCTTCACAGGCTCCAGGCCTTTTCCAAAACGCGATAGCTTCACAGGCACTCGCCTTGCTTCACAGG
The DNA here is from genome assembly GCF_056163025.1 of Triticum urartu. Taxonomy (NCBI): domain Eukaryota; kingdom Viridiplantae; phylum Streptophyta; class Magnoliopsida; order Poales; family Poaceae; genus Triticum; species Triticum urartu. Next base: position 508,230,147 of record NC_141876.1, on the reverse strand, counting down.
CTCCGGGCCTTTTTCAAAACGCGATAGCTTCACAGGCACTCGCCTTGCTTCACAGGCTCCGGGCCTTTTTCAAAACGCGATAGCTTCACAGGCACTTGCCCTGCTTCATAGGCTCCGGGCCTTTTTCAAAATGCGATAGCTTCACAGGCACTTGCCTTGCTTCACAGGCTCCGGGCCTTTTTAGGGGTAGAACCTCCGGAGGTGCTGGATGTTCCATGCATTCTGGACCGGCACTCCCTCCTGAGTCTCAAAGCGTGCTGAGCCGGGCCTAGAAACATGAACAACCTTGAACGGGCCCTCCCACATGGGAGAGAGCTTGTGCAGCCCTTCCCTGGAGAGGACCCGCCTGAGCACGAGGTCTCCTACCTCGAGTGTCCTGGGGCGGATGTTGCGGCAGTGATATCGCCGCAGCGCTTGTTGGTACCTCGCCGCTCGTAGCGCGGCTTCTCGGCAACGTTCCTCCCCCAGCATGAGGTCCATCCCCCGCATGGCGTCCTGTTGCGCCTCGTTGAACGCCAGGACCCGCGCGGAGCGATGTCTGACCTCGTGAGGGAGGACCGCTTCAGCTTCGTAGACCAGGAAGAACGGGGTCTCCCCAGTCGGCTTGGTCGCGGTTGTGCGGACGGACCACAACACGGACTTAAGCTCGTCGTACCAACCTCTGCCACAGGCCTCCAGCTTCTTCTTGAACATCCTGGTCTTGAGGCCCCTCAGGACCTCCGCATTGGCTCGCTCGGCCTGGCTGTTGCTTCGGGGGTGCGCCACTGAAGCGTAGCATATCTGCGTTCCAAGGTTAGTACAGTATGTTTTGAAGAGGTTACTGGTGAACTGCGAACCGTTGTCCGTGATGATGCGATTCGGCACCCCGAACCGGCTCACGATGCCCTTGATGAACTTGACCGCGGAACCCACGGGAATGGTGCGGACAGCCTCCACTTTAGCCCACTTGGTGAACTTGTCTATAGCAACGTAAAGGTAGCGGTAGCCCCCTGGCGCCCGAGGAAACGGACCCAAGATGTCGAGCCCCCAGACTGCGAATGGCCACAAAAGGGGGATAGTCTGCAAGCCCCCTGCCGGCTGATGGATCTGCTTGGCGTGGAACTGGCAGGCCTCACAAGCTTTCACTAGTTCAACGGCATCATTGAGCGCGGTGGGCCAATAAAACCCACTGCGGAACGCCTTGCGGACAAGGGTCCGTGACGATGAATGATGTCCGCAGTCCCCACCATGTATATCTTCCAGTACCTCCTTCCCTTGCTCCCTGGAGATGCAGCGCCGGGATACATCGTTCGGTCGCTTCCGGTAGAGCTCTCCATCTCTGATGCAGTATGCCATGGCCTGGCGTACCACTCGCTCTGCTTCCTCCTCCTTCTCCGGCAGGGTCCCTTGCGTCAAGTAGCTCCGGAGCTCCGTGATCCAACATCCCTCCTGAGGTTCCATCGTCAAGAGCAGGCGTGCTCCTGAGGCCGGGCCACAGGCCGGAGCTCCGGAGGTAGGTGGCTGGGGGAGCTCCTCCCGATGCTGAGCCGTGTTTGATAGTGACGGCAAGGCTGAAGGCTTGAAGAGCCATTCCTCGAAAACGCCAGGCTCCTGAGGTAACCGCCTGGACGCGCGTTTGGCGATGTCATCGGCCTCTTGATTGGTGCCACGGGGCACATGCTGCAACTCCAACCCCCAGAACTGCTTCTCCATCCTGCGGACCTCTATGAGGTAGGCCTCCATGTGCGCATCCTTCGGCTCGTACACCTTGTTGGAGAAATTGACAAGGAGCTGTGAATCGCCCTTGATGGTGAGGCGTTTCACCCCCAGGGCAGCTGCGGCCTTCAAGCCTGCTATTAAACCTTCATACTCCGCTATGTTGTTGGAGACCTTTTCGCCTTGCTGGAAACAAAGTTGCACGGCGTAATAGAGTTTGTCCTGGGTGGGCGATATAAGCACCGCCCCAGCCCCTGCGTCGTGTCTGGAGAACGCCCCATCAAAGTACATGACCCAGCCTTCTGGCGCCTCGCTTCCCGGGGGCAGGGACCGATCCTCGTCGGCCTTGAGTCCTGGCGCCTCCGTCCATTCTGCCACAAAATCCGCTAACGCCTTGATGACTCTGGTCATGCTGAATTCAAGCTGAAATGCTTGCAGCTCTATGTTCCACTCAGCGACTCTCCCAGCTGAATTGGGGCTCCTGAGCACCCTCTCTAGGGGGTATGACGAGACGACCTTGATGGGGTGACCCTGAAAATAGTGCCGCAGCTTGCGCGAGGCCACCAGTAGCGCGAGGAGGAGTTTCTGGGGCATAGGGTACCGCGCCCTTGCATCCCGCAACACTGTGCTGAGGAAGTACACTGGGTGCTAAACGAGGTGGAGTGCGTCAGTGCTGGCGGCTCCCTTTGGAGACCATGGCGCCTCTCGAGACAATGAGGCCTCCTGAGACTGGCCATCTGGGAGAGGGGCCTCTCCTGCCTCTGGTGCGCCCCTCTGCGGCGGCTGGTCCTCATCAGCTGCCGTGGCGGCTTCCGCGGGCCTTCCTCGTACCAGCTCCGCCTTGTCCTGGGCCGCTGCCATGGTTCTGATTCGACGCTCCTCTCTGACTGCCACCAGGGCTGCGCTGGCGGAGTAGGGAGTGGCGGCGAGATAAAGCACCAGGGGCTCTTGAGGGCGCAGAGCCACCATGACCGGTGGGCTGGTCAGGTATTTCTTGAGATCCTGGAATGCCTTGTCGGCCTCTTCAGTCCACTCGAAGGGCCCCTTTTTCTTCATTAGCTGGAAGAAGGGTAGCGCTCGCTCCCCCAACTTGGAGATGAAGCGCCCCAGCGCGGTCACGCGCCCCGTGAGCTTCTGCATTTCTCTGAGGGTCTTTGGCGGGCTCATGTCTTCCACTGCCTTGACCTTCTCCGGGTTAGCCTCGATGCCTCGGTGAGACACGAGGAAACCCAGGAGCTTGCCCAAGGGGACTCCGAACACATATTTCTCCGGGTTGAGCTGTAGGTTCACTGCGTTGAGGCTCGCGAAGGTTTCCTCCAGGTCTTGTATCAAGGTCCTGGCCTCCCGAGATTTTACCATGATGTCATCAACGTAAGCTTCAACATTCTTCCCGAGCTGCGGGCCCAAGGTGATATGCATTAGCCGCTGAAAGGTCGCCCCTGCGTTACGCAGCCCGAATGGCATGCAGGTGTAGCAGTACACCCCACACGGGGTTAGGAAGGCTCTATTCTCGACGTCTTCAACCGCCATCTTGATCTGGTGATACCCAGAGAAGGCATCCAGGAAGCATAGTAGGTCGCATTCCGCAGTGGAGTCGATGATCTGGTCGATGCGGGGGAGCGGGAACGGATCTTGCGGGCATGCTTTGTTGAGGTTGGTGAAGTCGACACACATGCGTTCCTTCCCTCCCTTCTTTGGCACAACGACAGGGTTGGCCAACCAATCTGGGTATCGGACCTCGCGAATGACCCCAGCGGCCTCTAATTTGCGGGTCTCTTGGATGATGAAGGCCTGCTTTTCTGTGGACTGCCGCCTGGCCTTCTGCTTCACAGGGCGCACGTTGGGGCATACGTTGAGGTGATTCTCGATTACACTCCTGTGGATCCCTGCCAACTGGTCTGGCTCCCAAGTGAATACCTTCTTGTTTGCGCGCAGGAACTCGACCAGGGCCTCCTCCTGCTCGGGTTTGAGGTGGGCGCCTATGGTGAAAGTGGCGTTGGTGGGCCCGTCCTCATCAACGGGTATCTGCTTGGTTTCTGCCTTGTCTTGGGTGAACAACTATTTCTTCTTGGTGGGCGCAGCCCCCTTGGGCTCGGGGGCCTCCAAGGCGGCGGGCTGTGCTGACGCCACTGTCTTGAAGACGAGCTTGAGCACCCGCAGAGCATCCCCAGTGTCCCCGTGCATGGTGAGGACACCGCTGCTCCCGGGCATCTTCATGAGGTTGTACGCCGGGTGCGTCGTGGCCATGAACTGGGCCAGCGCCAGGTAGCCAAGGATGGCGTTGTAGGGAAGGCCGATGGGGGCGATGTCGAAGTCGACCAGCTCCGTGCGGAAGTTTTCGTAGGTGCCGAAGGTCACTGGGAGCCGGATCTATCCCAAGGAGCCGGACGACCTGCCCCCAATGCCTGAGAAGGGCCGGCTGGGCTGCAGCCGTTCCAGGGGTATGCAGAGGAGGTTGAAGGCCTCGACTGAGAGCACGCTAAGGCCTGCCCCGCCATCGATGAGAGTTCTGGTAATGGCCACTTGGCAGATGGTGGGGGTGTACAGCATGGGGAGCGCGCTCGGGCAGGCCGAGTTGGAGGGGTGGTCCTCTAAGCTGAAGCTCAGGCCGGTCTCGGGCACCGCCCGATCCAGGGGAGCCCCCTGCCGCGTGGAAGCGGTGCTGACCCGGCGAATGAACGGCTTGACGTGGTAACTTGTAGGCGGCGCCTGCGAGCCGCCCAAGAGGGCCGCGACGACTGGGGGTGTCGGTGCAGCGCGATAGTCGGGGGAGAGGTTGCGGGCCCCCATGGGCGCAGGGAGCGCGCGGGACGAAGAACCAGCTGGGGCGAGCGAGGGAGTTGCGGTGCGGCCGTCTTGACGCACGGATGGATGCTGACATGATGCTTGCCGCTCGTCCCCCGCCGTGCCGGTGGCGGCGTTGTCGGCAGGTGACGGGGAACGGCGTGGATGCTTGCCGACAGGGGCTGTCTGGGTGACACGGGAAGAGAGTGCGGCCCGGCGCTCGGCGCGGGCCCGACGAGCGTCAGACATGGGCGCGACGGTCGGAGGAGAACGGGGCGGTGGAAGATGAATTCCGGCGCACCCCTACCTGGCGCGCCAAATGTCGGATTTTGGGTTCCGGCAGACCCTTGAGGTTCGAACACTGGGTGCGCGCGGAGATTTCGCCTCCTACCTTCCTGCACCCCTCCGCCGTGCTAGGATCTAAAACCAAGGAAAGAACAACACAAGAGACTCAGGGTTTATACTGGTTCGGGCCACCGTTGTGGTGTAATACCCTACTCCAGTGTGTGGTGTGTGGATTGCCTCTTGGGCTGGTGATGATGAACAATACAAGGAAGGACAGCCTCGCGAGGGTCTGTTCTTGGCTGAGGCGATGAACTGTTGGGAGGAGTTCAGCCACCTTTCCCTTTCTCTCTCTCTCTCTCGACCGACCAAACCGGAACCCCTTTGCTGTGTGGGTGGCTGGTCCTATTTATAGTGGCCCTGGTCCTCTTCCCAAATATTGAGCGGGAAGGGAGCCAACAATGGCGGGCTAATTTGAAGGGGGGCAGCAAGTATCTACTATCCTGACAAAAGTAGTCTTCGCCTGCGTAAAGCTTTGGTGATGACGCCGTCTTGGGCTCCATGGTGACCTCCGTCTCGTAGTCCTCCTGGTCTTGGTCTCGTTGCACCGAAATGGCAACCTTTGCCTGATGCCTCGGTACTCCGCGGCTGCGCTTGCCCCCTTTGCACCAAAGAGGAAAGGAGGACGCTGCGTGGGCTGGCACCCGCCTGGCGCCCTGAGTTGTCATGGCTTGCGTCATGGGCACCTCGTGAGGTACCCCGCCTTGATCTCTCCGCCTCCTCATGAGCCAGCCTGACGAGGCCGCGCCTGAGGAAGCTTCGCGTCGTCCGCCTCGCGAGGCTTGGCCCCTCGCGAGGGTCTTGGGTTTGTGTTGGTGAAGATGGGCCGTGCTGGGCCCCCTTTTGAGCCACGCCGCAGGCCGCAGGCAGGCAAGTCTGGGGACCCCCGTTCCTAGAACGCCGACAGCATTGGTATGGTATAGGTTATCTGATGATATGAGATCATGGGACTATAAAAGACTGAAGCTGGAATTTCATCAAAAATATTACCCAATGCATCTTATTCATCGTGATCGCAATTATATATTTATAATTTCTGGCCTCGCGAGGATAAAGCATCGCTCAATCATGGGGAAGGCTTAAATCAATGTAACATCCCAAAATTCTAAATTTTGGAATGTTATATTAAATAAATTATTATGATTGTTTGTTTATTGTTGTGTGGATGATTGTGTGAAACTGAGTGAAAATTGAAACTTTTTGAAAGTTTAATGAGAGGGAATAAAAGGACTTTCCCAAAACTTTCACCTTACATTTTGATCTCCATGAATTCAAATTCATTTCATCACAAAACCCTAGAGTGAAGATAATATGACTTCTTCCATTTAAAGAAATGAAAAGGGGTTTGAAAATGATTTGAATTTCAATTGAAATATTTCAAATTTAGAAACTTTAAGCAACTCAATGAGTTCATAAAATGACTTCTTCATATTTGAAGAAAGAGAGTTGGAAGTTTCAAAGAGATAAATTGGAAGTCACTTTGAATTTATTTGAAACTCGTTTTCCATTCGAAGTTGTTTGAAATTCCAAATTCAAATCCTCTTGGGAGTTATTTAGTGTTATATTCAAATTATTTTTATCCTAAAAGTAAATAAATAGAAATAAGGGTAAAATGATTCCCTTCAATAGAAAATTAGGAGAAAATAAATTTGAAATCATTTTGCTATTTTAAAAATGATTTTTATCGATTTTAAATGCAATGGTAGCGCTCTTCGACTTTTAGGATTTTTTAATGGAATTTAGTTGAACTTGAAAAATAGTTCATCTTATTGCTACTATTTTTCTGAGCATTTTGGTATATAATATGCTTATGTCGATTTTTTATTTACTTTCTCTGTGTTGCAGTTCTTCTTTCTGTAAAGAAAAAAAGAAGAAAAAAAGATGACACACACATGCATGCGCCGGCCAGCCGGCCTAGCCACAGGCCAGCGAGGCCATGGGCCAGCCGCAGCGCTAGGGCACCAGTGGCCTGCCAGGCCAGCGCTAGGAGGCCAGCGCCGCCCGCACGAGCCGTGTGCTCCTCCTGTGCTCGCTACCCGCTGCTACGATGATGCATGGGGCCCGCCCTTCATCTCCAATCTCCGCTCGTTCCGCTCGGATAGAGCACGCACTCGCGCTCCCGCAACCACCAGCGCCATTGCCCTCGCGGATAAAGTTATCCGCTGCACCCCGAGCCCTCTGCTCGCGCCTATAAAAGCCTGGGAGGCTCCTCTCTCCATTCTGCCACTCCATGTCATCCCTAGCTCCTCGCAACCGCCGCACTGCCGTGTGGGATCTCGCCGAAGTCGGAGTATCTCGCCGGAATTTTCCCTCGCCGTAGACTCCCCTACCTTCACTTTGTTTCTGTCAATCTTCATTACTCCCTGAGGCGCATCTTATGGACATGTTTTCGCCGCCTAGGTCTCGCCGGAACCGCTGCCCCGACGACCTGCGTCCTCGCCGGAGCACGGAGCCGTCGTCCCTGCGCAGCACAACCCCGACGCCCTCGAGGACACCCGCCTCCACCACCGGATTGCCCACGCCGCGCCCAACCTCCCTGACTCCTTCCCCGTCGCCGAGGAGCGCCGGAGTCGCCGCCCCATCACCGGCCAACGCCAACGCCGCTGTCCCTGTTTGTCGTTGTCGTCATCGTAAGAGAACCCTCATGTTCGCTTCATTTAGTTTTTTTTTTATTATTTATTAGTATTAGATCGGTTAACCACGGTTCGTTTAAACCGAACGGTTTTGATTAAAACGGATTGTTGGTTTTCTTTAGTTTAGCCCCGGTTGCTGTTTTTTCCTATTTAGCGGTTGTTCGCCCTGTAAGCCTCATAGCGAACAACTTGCAGCCCATAGAAATCTACCACGTGGCCAGGACCTGTTTGTGATTACTTTCTTCACCGTTCAGTCCCTGGAATTAGCAGTTTAGCCCCTAAACTTAGAATAGCCACAACTTTTTAACCGTAAGTCCAAATTCGATGAAACCAGCGGCAAAATGTTCGTCTCGAATAGCTTTATCCAAAAAACAACTTTGAGAACTTTTGGCCAAATTCAAATTTGAACTTTATTCAGATTTGAATTCAAACTTCAATTGACCATATCTCCTAAACCGTAGCTCCGATTGATGTGATTCTTTTTGCATCGTGTCACCATTGCCAAACCCTATCACTTGGACCTATCTCACGATATTTTTTCACACATTAGGATCTGTCCATAGTAGTTTTACTCGTATGCCTAGTAGGCATGGTCCACGTCACAATTTTTGGCACCCATGCCCTATGTTGTTTTGCACTTAGTATTTACTTTTGATAGTTAAGTGTGTTGTGTGTTCCTTTGGATTTTCCGAGTCTTTTCATGTTGCATGTTATTTGGTTCTCTGAAATGATTGCTTATGTGGATGCAATGTTTGACTTTATAGATTTTCATCGAAGAGTGACGAATAGTTCTATTAAGTAAATTTCTGAGAGTGATATAATCTTCATCAACTATTACCAGGCAAGTTCACATTTGACCATTCTTCCAATTACCTATGTTTTATATTATGCACTTAGTCCTTTTCTGGTAGGATTGCATGGTAGGATTTATTGATGCCAGATGGCTATGCCGTTACCTAGTAGTTCATTGAGGTAGTTTGAATCATATACTTTGTCACCACCGCGTAAGTTTAATTTTGCCTCGCCAATGTAGACGTGGATTGGGAAGTGTTCATTGTGGGAGATGAGTGACAAAGTAGTATGTAGAACCAAGATAACTTAATGAACTACCTGGGCGGAGGTTTGGTTTGAATGGTGGCGAAATACAGTGGGAGCATGCATGGGAAATCCATGGTGGTGCACCACTAGTGGTCCGTCCGCCCAGACTCAAAGAGATCACTCGTATTCTCATGTCTAGAAGCTTACATGTGCAGCCACAAGCCAATATGGGCTCTGGCTTAGTTGAGTAGTTAGTGTGACCCCTTCCGGGATGGGCTAGAAGATGTAGAATGAGTAGGTGTACCGGCCTATCCATGGGTTAAGGGGGAATACTTTCGAAAGACTATGTCTCGGTCATCCTATTCTCAAATGCCAAGCAGTGCGAGAACTTCAAGGGAGGTGATCGAGTCTTGTGGGGAAAAGTGTGCAAACCTCTGCAGAGTGTTAAAACCTAATCGATTAGCCGTGTCCCCGGTTACGGACAACTTGAGCATGTAGTAGTGGAAATGCTGGGAGATCTCATCACTCTTAATTAAACAGTTGGGTTGCAAATGAAACTTTGGGAATGGATTGAGTTGGGTTTACCAACTCATTCTATGCTATATAGTAGTGGTAGAATAATATCTTTTATTCTAGGGAAAACTAGCTTTATGCAACAAAACTAAACTTAGAGCTTTCCACCAGCCAAATTGCATGTACAATAGGTTCATTATTCTTATGATGTGACTTGCCAGTACATTCAATGTACTGACCCACAGGGCTGGAACGTCTTATGTTGCAGGAATTTTCTACGACGAGTAAGAGTTACGTTGTAGGGTTACGGTCTACACTCAACTTGCCGTTGGCGTTGATGGACTCCACACCCTTATGTTTGTTTCCGCTGAGACTTATGAGGTATATATCAGTTTTACGTTATTTATACATGTGATTGCACTTTGATATATACATTGATGTACTGTGTGTGCCAGCATACCGATCCAGGGATGGCACGGATACACAGAGGCTTGAGAATTTGAGGTCGGGTCGCTACAATCAATGTTATATTCATGCCCCAATCATGAGCTCCAGAGAGAAATAATTATGAAAAGTTTCTATGCTCGACTTTCTGAAAACAATCGCAACATGCTCGATACTTCTTGTGCTGGCTCTTTTATGATGAAGACTATTGAATTCAGATGGAATTTATTGGACAGAATTAAATGCAACTCTGAAGATTGGGACCTCGACGAAGGTAAGGAGTCAGGTATGACACCTAAGTTTGATTTTGTTAAATCTTTTATGGATACCGATATTTTCCGTAAGTTTAGCACTAAATATGGACTTGATTCTGAGATAGTAGCTTCTTTCTGTGAATCTTTTGCTACTTATGTTGATCTCCCTAAGGAGAAGTGGTTTAAATATCATCCTCCCATAGAAGTAAAAGTAGCTGCACCTATTAAAGTTGAAGAAAACACTGTCACTTATAATGATCCTATTGTTCCTACTTCTTATATTGAGAAACCACCTTTCCCTGTTAGAATAAAGGATCATGCTAAAGCTTCAACCGTTGTTTGTAAAAGCAATATTAGAACATATACACCTCCTGAGCAATTTAAAGTAGAACCTAATATTGCTATTGTTAAAGATCTCTTGTCTGATAATTTTGATGGGCATGTTATTCAGTTCGAAGGTGAAACTGCTAGAATTGCTAAACCTTGTGATAAAGATAAACATAGACCTGTGGTAGGCGTGCCTGTTATTTCTGTTAAAATAGGAGATCACTGTTATCATGGCTTATGTGATATGGGTGCTAGTGATAGTGTTATACCTCATGACTTATACAAAGAAATTATGCATGATATTGCACCTGTTGAGTTAGAAGATATTGATGTCACAATTAAACTTGCCAATAGAGATACTATTTCAGCAATGGGAATTGTTAGAGATGTTGAAGTCTTGTGTGGGAAAACTAAATATCTTGCTGATTTTATTGTTCTTGGTTCCCCACAAGATAGCTTTTGTCCCATTATATTTGGTAGACCCTTCTTAAATACTGTCAATGCTACCATAGACTGCACTAAGAATATTGTTACTGTTGGCTTGGATGATATGGTTCATGAGTTTAATTTCTCTAAATTTAGTAAACAACATCGTGAGGAAGAATTACCCAGTAAGGATGAAATTATTGGTCTTGCTTCTATTGCCGTACCTCCTAGTGATCCTTTAGAGCACTATTTGCTAGACCATGAAAATGATATGTTCATGAATGAAAGAAGGGAAATAGATGAAGTATTCTTTAAACAGGAACCTATTTTGCATCATAACCTGCCTGTTGAAATTTTGGGGGATCCTCCTCCACCCAAGGGTGATCCCGTGTTTGAGCTTAAACCTTTGCCTGATAATCTTAAATATGCTTATCTTGATGAAAAGAAGATATATCCTATTATTATTAGTGCTAACCTTTCAGAGCATGAAGAAGAAAATTATTGAAAACTCTGAAGAAGAGTCGTGCTGCTATTGGATATACTCTTGATGATCTTAAGGGCATTAGTCCCACTCCATGTCAACATAAAATAAATTTGGAAGCAGATGCCAAACCAATTCGTGATCCTCAACGACGTCTGAATCCTAAAATGAAAGAAGTGGTAAGAAAAGAAATACTCAAGCTTCTGGAGGCAGGTATAATTTATCCCATTGCTCATAGCGAGTGGGTAAGTCCTGTCCATTGTGTCCCTAAGAAGGGAGTTATTACTGTTGTTCCTAATGATAAAGATGAATTGATTCCACAAAGAATTATCACAGGTTATAGGATGGTAATTGATTTCCGCAAATTAAATAAAGCTACTAAGAAAGATCATTACCCCTTACCTTTTATTGATCAAATGCTAGAAAGATTATGCAAACACACACACTATTGCTTTCTAGATGGTTATTCTGGTTTCTCTCAAATACCTGTGTCGGCTAAAGATCAATCAAAGACTACTTTCACTACTAGGAAAAGGGCTATAGATGGAATGGACACTAATGGCACACCTGTCATGTGGTGCGCCACTACTATATAGCAGTGGTGCACCATGTGCTGGTGCGCCATTAGTGTGGAAGACACTAATGGCGCACCTGGCACATGGTGCGCCACTAGTAACAATTTTTTTTTCATTTTTCCAAACATACTAATGGCGCATCCAGGCAAAGTGCGCCATTAGTATTTCTAACTAGTAATGGCACACCAGCCACAGAGTGCGCCATTAGTTGTTTTGAAAAAAAATTGTTAGTAATGCCGAGCCCCACCTCCCCTCGTCCCGTCGCCCCCCTCCCCTCGCCGCCCCCTTGCACCACCTCCCCTCGCCCCCTCGACGCCCCACCGTCTCAACCACCCACCACCGCCGCCACCGCCCCCTCGCCCCACCGCCCCTCGCCCCGTCGCCCCGTTCCTCCGTGGCGCGCCCAGTCGGCCGAGGCCCCCGCCGCCCAGCAGTGCCTCGCTCCCTCCCGCCCGCCTTGGCGCGGCCGGTCCCGCCGCTCACCGCGACCCCGGCGACCGGTCCATAGGCAGGTACCTAGCCACCGCCCCTCCCCCCTCCCCTCCCCCTTCCTCCTGCATCCTCTACCCGTTCAATTTGTATTTTCCCGATTCTTCTGTCGGATGAGTGTTTTTTTATTCTAGAAGAATACGTGTCTAATGAGTGCTTGCTGTAGTAGATTGGTTGGTATTGCGAGAAGGATGTATGCAACGATGGTTGTTCCTTGACGAGTAGTTGCCGCGTGATTTTCCCAGAGCGTGTTCGAGTTCACTTGCATTGCCTGATAGGTGTTTGTGATAATTCTTGTAGGGGGCAAATCTTCACGAACCATAGTTTGACTTTTTCAGATGAGCAAATGTACATGTTAGCAGCAGCGAAACATGTTTGCGTCAATTCTAGCTCATTATTTAGTTCAACCTCTGCTTGCTACTTAATTATGGTGGTAGCTAGTTTAATTTGATGATGTGTCCTGCCAGGAGCGTCATTTTTCTTTCTAATAACGATCTAGAGACAGATAAGGTGCTACCTAGCTAGCTACTTTAATAATAAATCTCTTGGCAAGGTCTTATGCTCTGGAACTTTTTTTACTCATGGATTTGTCTAGCCGAGAGATAGAGAGAGTTCGGATCGTTGTTGCTTTTTGATTCATGACTGATTGTTGATCCAATATTGACTCAAATTAATGTTGTCCAGTATATGTCTGCAATATATGCTAATGGTGGATAATGTTGTCCAGTACGAGCCTCCTCAGCAGCAGAGCTCCGGCTGTGTTGGTAGTCACACCGTGGCACTAGTGTGGCTGAGTTTCTGCTACGGCTACAACCCCTCTTGGTGAGCTCCTCCTTTCTTCTCTCTGTTCTCTCTATGATCTAGCCCTAGTTCATGTTTTAGATGCTTTGGTAGTCCTGCTAGTTCTGGCTGTATGTTCCAGATGAGCATCAATTAATTTTGGTGCTCTCTATGATAGCTATATCTTGATCTAGGGTTGCCAGTTGTTGTGCTCTAGGTCATTTGTGATGGCTCTCTGTGGTGATCATCTTGCTCATTGAACTTGCTGCATACATGCTCCTGTGGGTGATGTTGGCTATCTAAGTGTGTGTGTAATTTAATTTGGGTGTTGTTGGCTATCTAAGTGTGTGTGTAATTTAACTTATGCTAGGGTTCTGGGCTGTTAATTTAACTTGGCTGCTCTCTATATTTGTGGCACTCTAATTGGCTTAGCTATTGTATTTTCTAACTAGTTTTAGTTGCTCAAATGCATAGGTACACCTGTGCATTTGTGGTGGCTTTAACTAGGTAAAATCCAATTGGTCTTGGTCATTTGGACAGTGCAAATGATCTGGTCTTGCACTACTGGTTGTTCTGTTTTTGTTCATGTTGCTATTTTTCTGCCTATAAGGGCTGAATTCGTTCTACCATGCTGGTAGACATTACTAATGTTTGATTAAATAAGCATGGGAAACATTCAGATGTTAACTTCTTTTCTTTCTACCATGCTGCTAGATATTACTAATGGCATGTTCAAGCTTCTTGGCAGCATGTTAATAAATAATATGGCATCTGATTGAATAACTTTAAATGCATGCAAGATTGGATAAGCATGGGGGGAAGCAGCCACCGCCGCTCTGCCTCACCGGAGTACGAGTTGGATGCTTTCGAGTTCTTCAGTATCATACTTTCTTCTTCAGTATCAGCCACGAGGCAGGTATATAAAACGAGAGATCTCCCCTTCACCCATCTCATTATGATAACTCTGTTGTTTGCTACATCACTCCTTGTCCCAAATTGCAGAGGCTGCCTGACACTTTTATGAAGATGTTGGGTGAAGATCCGCCAGATAATGTGAAGCTCCGACAGGCCGGCAGCGGGGTTCGCAGGCTGTGGGACGTGGAGTTAGTGATCAAGGAGGACCACATGTACCTGTGCCGTTGCTGGGAGAAGTTCTACAGTGCCTACGACCTGTGGACCGGGTACTTTCTTCTCTTCAGGTACGACGATGACGCCACAATGATCATCGTGAAGGTTTTCAACACGACTATGTGTCGCATGCGCTACGCTGACGACGAAGATGCTAGTGCGTTCTGCCTCTTCTTATTCCTCTACATTTGGCTTTGTCTCACATCGATTGTTAACGGTAATTGTTGCATTTGGATAGGCAATGGGAGCAGCAGCAGCGATTATGGCTATAGCAAAAGCAACAACGATTCTAGATTTAGCGAAAGCAGCAGCGATTCTGGCAGCAGCAAAAACAACAAGAAGGATGATCTGGACTTAGTGCGGGAGAAGAGGAGCAGAGTGAGGATGAGGAGCTGCAGGATGACGATGGGCATCAGGCTGAGGATGACCTAGCGCTGGTGGTGGCTGACCAATGGCATGAGATGGTGGTGGCTGACCATGGGCAAGAGATGGTGGTGGCTGACCATGGGCAAGAGATGGTGGTGGCTGACCATGGGCAAGAGATGGTGGTGGCTGAGGATGACCTAGCGATGGTCGTGCCCGTCCTGCCTGAAGGTGGCCTCGCGATGGTGGTGGTGCCTGACAATGACCACGCACCGGTGGTGGCACCGGCGATCCCACAGCTGGGCGACATGACCATGCCAATTGTGGTAGAAGACTACATCCCACAGCTGCCTCCACCGCCTCACCGCTCTTGGCGCATCAGGCTAGGGAAGGAGAAGAAGAAGAACAATGAGAACTGAACTATGTTAGGTATGTCAGGTCTCCAAAATGATATATATATATATATATATACTTAGTTACCTATGTTATCTCTAATATTCTTAGTTTCCTATAGGTTAGCTCCAAAATAACTTATGTTAGCACAAAATGAACAAGTTTACATAATAAGCTTATAGTCTTCTTCTTATTCTTCTTCTTTTCCAAAATGACATAGGTTAGCTTCATTTAACCTAAGTTGGCTCTAATATGCTGACTTAGAGCTTATATGCTTAGTTTCCTATAGGTTAGCTCCAAAATAACTTATGTTAGCACAAAATGATCAAGTTTACATAATAAGCTTATAGTCTTCTTCTTATTCTTCTTCTTTTCCAAAATGACATAGGTTAGCTTCATTTTACCTAAGTTGGCTCTAATATGCTAACTTAGAGCTTATATGCTTAGTTTCCTATAGGTTAGCTCCAAAATTACTTATGTTAGCACAAAATGATCAATTTTACATAATAAGCTTATAGTCTTCTTCTTATTCTTCTTCTTTTTCCAAAATGACATAGGTTAGCTTCATTTTACCTAAGTTGGCTCTAATAAGCTTATAGTCTTCTTCTTATTCTTCTTCTTATTCTTCTTCTAGTATTCTTCTAGTGTTCTTCTTCTTCTAGTATTCTTCTAGTCTTCTTCTTCTTCTTCTAACTTCTTGTTTATCATTTTGCAGATTTGATTTAATTCACGGAAGCCTGCATGGATGGAGTGCTTCTTTTCCATTTGTGTTTTTATTTTGTATCAATGTGAAACTTTTGTGAATTGATGGATAACGGTGTTGGATGATGAACAATGTGAAACTTTTGTAATATGTAACGATGGAACTATGTGTTGGCTATGTATGTATATATGATGAAACTTGTGTGTTGGATATGCCCTTTTGGTACTTGTATGTATATTTTACATGCCCTTTTGGTACTTTTGCTTATAGACGTATGCCTTTTGGTTTATGTAATGCACCTGCTACCTTTCAAAGATGCATGATGGCTATATTCTCTGACTTTTGTGAAAAGATTTGTGAGGTTTTCATGGACGACTTTTCCGTCTATGGTTCCTCTTTTGATGATTGCTTGAGCAATCTTGATCGAGTTTTGCAGAGATGTGAAGAAACTAACCTTGTCTTGAATTGGGAAAAGTGCCACTTTATGGTTAATGAAGGTATTGTCTTGGGGCACAAAGTTTTTGAAACAGGTATTGAAGTTGATAAAGCCAAGGTTGATGCTATTGAAAAGATGCCATGTCCCAAGGACATCAAAGGTATAAGAAGGTTCCTTGGTCATGCCAGTTTTTATAGGAGGTTCATTAAGGACTTCTCAAAAATTTCTCGGCCTCTGACTAATTTATTGCAAAAAGATATACCATTTGTCTTTGATGATGATTGTGTAGAAGCATTTGAAATACTTAAGAAAGCATTAGTCTCTGCACCTATTGTTCAGCCACCTGATTGGAATTTACCCTTTGAAATTGTGTGTGATGCTAGTGATTATGCTGTAGGTGTTGTTCTAGGGCAAAGAGTTGATAAAAAATTAAATGTTATTCATTATGCTAGCAAGACTCTAGACAATGCTCAAAGAAACTATGCCACTACTGAAAAAGAACTTTTAGCAGTTGTATTTGCTTGTGATAAGTTCAGACCTTATATTGTTGATTCTAAAGTAACTATTCACACTGATCATGCTGCTATTAAATACCTTATGGAAAAGAAAGATGCTAAACCTAGACTTATTAGATGGGTTCTCTTGCTACAAGAATTTGATTTGCAAATTGTTGATAGAAAGGGAGCTGAGAACCCCGTTGCGGACAACTTGTCTAGGTTAGAAAATATTCTTGATGACCCACTACCTATTAATGATGATTTTCCTGATGAACAATTAAATGTTATAAGTACTTCTCGTAGTACTCCATGGTATTCTGATTATGCTAATTATATTGTTGCTAAGTTTATACCACCTAGCTTCACATACCAGAAAAAGAAAAAGTTCTTCTATGACTTGAGACATTACTTTTGGGATGACCCACATCTTTATAAAGAAGGAGTAGATGGTGTTATTAGACGTTGTGTACCTGAGCATGAACAGGAACAGATCCTATGCAAGTGTCATTCTGAGTCTTATGGAGGACACCACGCTGGAGATAGAACTGCACATAAGGTATTGCAATCTGGTTTTTATTGGCCTACTCTCTTTAAGGATGCCCGTAAGTTTGTCTTGTCATGTGATGAATGTGAAAGAATTGGTAATATTAGTAGACATCAAGAAATGCCTATGAATTATTCTCTTGTTATTGAGACGTTTGATGTTTGGGGCTTTGATTATATTGGACCTTTTCCTGCCTCTAATGGATACACACATATTCTAGTTGCTGTTGATTATGTTACTAAGTGGGTAGAAGCTATTCCAACTAGTAATGTTGATCATAACACTTCTATTAAAATGCTTAAGGATGTTATTTTTCTGAGGTTTGGAGTCCCTAGATATTTAATGACTGATGGTGGTTCACACTTTATTCATGGTACCTCCCGTAAAATGCTTGCTAAATATGATGTTAATCATAGAATTGCATATCCTTATCACCCATAGTCTAGTGGTCAAGTAGAGTTGAGCAATAGAGAGCTCAAATTAATTTTGCAAAAGACTGTTAATAGGTCTAGAAAGAATTGGTCTAAGAAACTTGATGATGCATTATGGGCATATAGGGCTGCATACAAAAATCCTATGGGTATGTCTCCGTATAAAATGGTTTATGGAAAAGCATGTCATTTACCTCTCAAACTAGAACATAAGGCATACTGGGCTATTAAAGAACTCAACTATGATTTTAAACTTGCCGGTGAGAAGAGGTTATTTGATATTAGCTCACTTGATGAAACAAGCTTATGAAAATGCCAAGTTGTTTAAAGAAAAGTTAAAAGATGGCATGACAAAAGGATACAAAAGCGTGAGTTTAATGTAGGTGATTATGTATTGCTATACAACTCTCATTTATGATTTTTTGCAGGAAAACTTCTCTCTAAATGGGAAGGCCCCTATGTTATCGAGGAGGTCTATCGTTCCGGTGCCATAAAAATCAACAACTTCGAGGGCACAAATCCGAAGGTGGTAAATGGTCAAAGAATTAAACATTATATCTCAGGTAATCCCAT
The DNA here is from genome assembly GCF_056163025.1 of Triticum urartu. NCBI lineage: Eukaryota > Viridiplantae > Streptophyta > Magnoliopsida > Poales > Poaceae > Triticum > Triticum urartu. The sequence continues at coordinate 508,212,298 of NC_141876.1, read as the reverse complement.
AAATGTTGAAACCAATATTATTGAAACCATAACCCCAGAGGAATACATAAGGGACACTTTCCGGAAGGTTTCAGACTTAGAAAATGAATAGGTATGTGGTACGGTAAGTAAACCGACTCCAAAACAATTTTTAAGGCAATATTTCTCCATTTTGGAATATTTAGAAAAATAGAAAAATAAGTAGCAGTCCGGGAAGGACACGAGGGTGGTGGGCGCGCCCTACCCCCTGGGCGTTCCCCCATACCTCGTGAGCACCTCGTGTGCCTTTCGGACTCCATTTTCTTGCACGATACGTATTTTGGTCGGTAAAAATTCATTATATATTCTCCCGAAGGTTTTGACTCCCGTATCACACAAAAATCTTCTGTTCTTGTTTCAAGCTGTTTTGTGCCAGGGTTTTCCAGGCTAGGCATCATGTCGTCTCCCTCCTCCAACAATGGTGACAACGATGCTTGGCTAATGAAGATAGATCTGAAGAGGGAAGAACCCACGAGGGTCAACAAGGATTAAAGGATCAAGAAGGCCACGGAGGATCAAGTTCTGGCAGCAAAAGACATCCTTCAACTTGATCATAACCTTCTTACCCCAACTGATATTGAAGATTTCAAGATGATTGAGTTAGCTCGTATACAAAACAAATATCTCACACAAGAAAATATTTTGTTGAAGGCGCATATTGTCGCACTCAAGGCCATTATTCGCAAGCTGGAGGACCTCTTACGCTCGATGTGCGATTATCCGTCACCTCCAACAAAGAAGAATTGAGTATCTGGGTATGGGCACTCCCCTTGGCAGCTGCCAAGCTTGGGGGAGGTGCCCCGGTATCGTATCACCATCACAACTCCTATCTTTACCGTTTTCTTAGTTCGATCCTATTAGTAGTATCTTGATCTAGTAGAATAAAGTTTATGGCATGATCTAGTTTTGAGTTTTTCTTTATGATCCCTCTATGTAATCGAGTCCGTGAGTTATATATAATAAAGATTAGTGTTGAGTCAAGGGCTTGATTATTTTTCCATGATCTTGGGTGAATAAAAGAAAAGAGAAAAAGAATAAAAAGAAACAAAAAAGTTCATATTGATCTTATTGAGAGTAATGACTTCACATAGAAAGAGTATGATGATTAAAAGTTGTTGGGAGTTGGCAGACATAGCTTTGGTCATTGTTGCAATTAATAGGAAGTAATAAGGAAAGAGAGGTTTCACATATAGATATATTATCATTGACATCTTTTATGATTGAGAGCACTCATCAAAATATGACATGCTAAAGAGTTGATATTGGACAAGGAAGACAATGTAATGAGTTATGTCTTTCTTATATCTGAGATAAAGTATGTTGTCATGGTTCCTCTAACTTGTTGAGCTTACCTTTCCCCCTCATGCTAGCCAAATTCTCAGCACCAAGTAGAAATACTACTTGTGCTTCCAAATATCCCTAAAACAATTTTGCCATGAGATTCCACCATATCTACCTATGGATTGAGTAAGATCCTTCAAGTAAGTTGTCATCAGTGCAAAGCAATAAAAATTGCTCTAAATATGTACGATTGGTTGGTGTGGGAGAAATAAGCTTTATACGATCTTGTAATGTGGAAGTAATAAAAGCGACGGACTGCATAATAAAGGTTCATATCACAAGTGGCAATATAAAGTGACGATCTTTTGCGTTCAGATTTTATATATCCAACCATAAAATCGCATGGCAACCTCTGCTTCCCTCTGCGAAGGGCCTATCCTTTATTATTATCTTCTACCTTATGCAAGAGTCATGGTGATCTTCACCTTTTCTTTTTCATTTTATCCTTTGGCAAGCTCAGCATGTTGGAAAGAACATGATATATATATCTAATTGGATGTAGGGGAGCATGAACCATTATTGTTGACATTACCCTTGAGGTAAAAGGTTGTGGGGCAAAACTAAAGCCCCTACCTTTCTCTCTGCCTGATTAAAGCTCCGTAACCACAAGTATTGCGTGAGTGTTATCAATTATGGGAGACTACATGATAGTTGAGTATGTGGACTTGCTTTTTAGCTCTGACATAGACTCTTTCCGATGTTATGATAAATTGCAATTGCTTCAATGACTGAGATTATAGTTTGTCGGAGCCCAATAATGTTTATGATTTATACTTTTGCGTTGTGAATAGATCATCACTTGAACATAAGTAATCATATGACAATATATATATATATGTTGCTGTTATGAGAATAATCATGATGCCTTCATGTCCATATTTTATTTTTATCGACGCCTCTACCTCTAAACATGAGGACATATTTATTGTTATCGGCTTTTCGCTTTAGGACAAGCGAGGTCTAAGCTTGGGGGAGCTGATACGTCCATTCTGCATCATGCTTTTATATCGATATTTATCGCATTATGGACTGTTATTTCACTTTATATCACAATACTTATGGCTATTCTCTCTTATTTTACAAGGTTTACATAAAGAGGGAGAATGCCGGCAGCTGGAATTCTGGTCTGGATAAGGAGAAAATATTAGAGACCTATTCTGCGCAACTCCAAAAGTCTTGGAACTCCACGGAACGTCTTACAAGAAATAAAGAAAAATCGACGCCAAAGATGAAGGCCAGGGGCCCACACCCTTCTCACGAGGGTGGGGGGCGCCCCCCCCCCTAGGGAGCGCCCCCCTACCTCGTGGGCCTCCTGGTGGCTCTCCGATGCCCATCTTCTCCTATATGAGGTCTTTCAATGAGAAAAAAATAAGGAGGAACTTTTTCGGACGAGACTCCGCCGCCACGAGGCGGAACCTTGGCGGATCCAATCTAGAGCTCCGGCAGAGCTGTTCTGCCGGGGAAACTTCCCTCCGGGAGGGGGAAATCATCACCATCATTGTCGGTGTCAAAACATGCGGATCTCGGGTAGGGGGTCCCGAACTGTGCATCTAGGCCGGATGGTAACAGGAGGCAGGGGACACGATGTTTTACCCAGGTTCGGGCCCTCTTGATGGAGGTAAAACCCTATGTCTTGCTTGATTGATATTGATGATATGGGTAGTACAAGAGTAGATCTACCATGAGATCAGAGAGGCTAAACCCTAGAAGCTAGCCTATGGTATGATTGTTGTTCGTCCTACGGACTAAAACTCTCCGGTTTATATAGACACCGGAGAGGGCTAGGGTTACACAGAGTCGGTTACAATGGTAGGAGATCTACATATCCGTATCGCCAAGCTTGCCTTCCACACCAAGGAAAGTCCCTTCCGGACACGGGACGAAGTCTTCAATCTTGTATCTTCATAGTCCAGGAGTCCGGCCGAAGGCATAGTCTGGCCATCCGGACACCCCCTAATCCAGGACTCCCTCAGTAGCCCCTGAACCAGGCTTCAATGACGACGAGTCTGGCGCGCAGATTGTCTTCGGCATTGCAAGGCGGGTTCCTCCTCCAAGTACTTCATAGAAGATTTTGAACACAAAGGTAGTGTCCGGCTCTGCAAAATAAGTTTCCACATATCGCCATAGAGAGAATAATATTTACACAAATCTAATATGCTGACATATTTCGTAGCGTGACATCACACCACGGCCAAGTCTTTATTCGAATCGTTTTACTGTCCCACCTCAGCGCGTTTAGCGAGGCGATTTCCTTGGCACGTCTTGTTAAAGCAGAGATCGTGTCCCCTTATTCTGGGATTCTCATCAATACGGGTGTGGGTAACCCAACCGCGCCATTGACTATGGCGCTTGGGAGATAAGCGAGTTTTACCAGGCTGGTGGGGGCGCATAGTCGCGTCCGCCCATATAAGGGGATAAGGATCCACCTTTTCATCCACGCCTTCTTCCTCCTTTGCCTATCCATTTCCACGCACTTGAGCTCCAGCGCCCAAGTCCGCACACCCCACCTCAACCTTCTCCAGCCATGTCCGGAATGGGAGGCAAGTGGATGGTATCCTCCGTCACGGAGGGACACATCGAAAGACTGAGGAAGGCCGGATACTTGTCTAACGACATTGCGCACCGGCTTCCCGAAGAGGGGAAGCTCATCCCCACCCCTAGGCCCCGTGAGAGGGTGGTGTTCCTCCCCCATTTGCTCCGCGGACTGGGCTTCCCTCTCCACCCATTTGTCTAGGGGCTCATGTTCTACTATGGCCTGGATTTCCACGATCTGGCCCCGAACTTTGTCCTCAACAGCTCGGCGTTTATCGTCGTGTGCGAGCCTTTCTTCCGCATCCGCCCCCATTTCAGCCTCTGGCTCAAGACTTTCAATGTCAAGCCGAAGGTGGTGCGCGGCACCCAAGCGGAGTGCGGAGGCGCCTTGGTGGGCAAGATGCCCAACGTCCTATGGTTCGAGGGCTCCTTCGTGGAATCCCTAAAGGGGTGGCAGTCGGGTGGTTTTACATCACCAAGCCGCGCGACCCTGAATGGGTCGCAGCCCCCGAGTTCCGATCCGGACCCCCTACGCGGCTCGCCTCCTGGAAAGAGACGGGCCTGTCGTGGGGTAAAAAAGGAGAGCTGGCCGGACTCCAAACATGCGTCCAAACCCTGGTGGACAGGAAGCTCAAACTTGTCATCGTAGTCCAGGTTATGCTCATCCGCCGGATCCTCCCGTGTCAACAACGGGCTTTCAACCTGTGGGAGTTCGACCCGGCGCGGCACCGAACTCTGAGCAGGCTCTTCGACACGACGTACGAAGATGCCTGGAAGGTGCTTTTCAAGGGCGTCGAGGCCCCCGCATCCGCTACCGAGGATCGCGGATTCAGCACACAGCGTCACGCTCGTGCGGTAAGCTGTTTTCACCTTTTACAGGGTATTAGTTTTTCATAGTTTGACTCCATGCGGGATCTAAGCTCCCTTACCTTTGACAGGATTGGCAGGAGACGTCCGGACAGATCAATTGTCCGGCTCCTTTGCCCGAAGGCCCAGCGGACGCTCGCTTGGCGAAGCTGCTGGTTCCGGCACCCTACGTGGTGCCGGAGAAGAAGGCCAAGAAGAAGGCCACGGGGACTCGAAAGAGTGCCCGGCGCCAGGAGGTTTCGGATTCATCATCCGATGACTCCAAGGCGCACTCCTCCCATGAAGACGAGGAGGAGGAAGAAGAGACCTCTCCCCCCTCCCCAGCGGGGGGAGGGAAGAAAATGAAGGCTGCCCCAACCGGGGAGGCCGAAGGGTCCAAGAGGGGGAAGACCCCTCCTCCGAACTACTCCACCAACGCCGACGACGGTGAAGAGGAGTGGCCGCACAGGGCCAAGCCCCTGGCGAAATCGTAAGTATCCGGATACCAGAGTGATTCATAGTATTCCCCCATTGCACAACTTTTCCTTACGTCGAACGTGATTGTGCAGTCCGCCCAAGGCCGGGCTCGACGAGTCGTCGAGCGGCTCCCTGGACTTGTAGGATGTGAATTCGCTTCCGACGGCTTCCTCCCCCCACCCTACGGACGGCGCCGAGGTGGCGTCCCAACAGGTTCCAAGCCAGGAGGAGGTGGTCCTGGAGGCGCCGCAAGGCAACCTCCCGGACTCCAGGCGTAAAGGGGATAGAACCCCCAAGGGCTCCAAGTCCGGCCTTGAGCCGGACACGGCGTCGGAACCTTCAACAGTTCCGGACTCCGATAGGCAGCCTCCTTCCAAGAGGAGCAAGCCTACCGAGCCGGTGACCTCCGTCCAACCGGAGGCACCAGAAAATTTGCTGGAGACGCTTAACGGCGCCTCCATCAACGAGGAGCACCGCACTATTATGAGTGTGGTGATCCAGAAGGTTCAGTCCGCCAAGAGCGGACTGACTGAAGCCTGTGCCAGCCTTCTAACAAGCTTTGAGGTAAGTAAAGAATATGTAAAAATATTACCGCATAGACAGTAGCCCCTGATGCTCTGTTCAGCGTTCGAAAAGAAAAGCCGAATAGAGGATCTAATAACATTCGCAGGAGTCTAACATAATCAAGTCAATATACGTATGCAGGCTTCGCTGCTGGCCTCCGCCACACTAACTGCGGAGGTAGATACGCTGAAGCAGAACCTCGGGCGGTCCGAGCAAGAGCTCGGCCTAGCCAAGCAGCAGCTCGAGGAGAAGGAAGGTAAGAAATACCTTATTGAAATATGTCAAAGGTGCAATTGCAAAAAGTGACAGGATTAACGCGGCTATTGTAGGGGCCACAACTGAGGTGGCGACCCTTAAGCAAGCGCTATCCGAGGCCGAAAAGAGGGCGGCCATGGAGCGCACCGAGCGGGAGAAGCATGAGACGCAGGTTGGCGAGGTGCGGCAAGAGCTCCAGGCTCTCATGAAAAAACATGAGAGTTTGGAGCTTGACTCGAAGACGCGAGAGTCTGAGCTTGTGGCGGACATTGAAGATGCCAAGTCTGCCAAGGCCGAAGCCCAGAAGGCCCTCCAGGAGGTTGAGGCAATAAAAAAGATAGCGGCGGGTAAGGCATTCTTTATGCAAAGCAAGCACGTAAAAGTGAATTACTTGTCACTTACCCGAATCCGGAGCTCTCCAGGAGCATTCGCAGACTTGCCCCGTAGCGTGTCGGATGCCGCCGCCTTCTACCGAGCCGAGGAGGGAAGCTCGACGGAGAAGGTGTTCTGGTCTCAGTATGCTGAGGCCGAACACCCGGTGCCCTTAAGCGACCAGCTGAAACAGCTGGTCAAGCTCCATAAGGTGGACGAACAGGCCATGAAGGCCCTCATAGTCCAGCTGTGGCCTGGAGAGGCCATGCCGGGGAGCTACTTCGAGCTGGTGAGGCGGCTGGTGGAGGCCTGTCCAAGGCTCGAAGTCATCAAGCGCTTTGTATGCATCGAGGGTGCCCATAGGCCGCTTGCCCGTGCGAAGGTGCACTGGGGCAAGCTGGATGCTGAGAAGCTTGTGAAGGACGGGCCACCGCCGGGCAAGGAGCATCGCAAGCCCGAGATGTATTATGAGGGCGTTCTAAAGGGTGCCCGCCTTGTGGCGGATGAATGTTCCATGGATGTAATTTTTCAATAAACTCGCTCGATTTGTCCTGTGCGCTGAAAACTTATTAATGTGTGCTAAGCAATGCTTTTTGAATTTAAAATATTACCTTCTGTGCGGCCGTTTATAAAATTTGAGAGATGGCGAGTCGTCGGCTTCTGCCCCCATGGCACGAGTGCTGGGGTGTTCAGGATAAACATGAGCGCTCTTTTTCCCATTCTTGGGTCCTTCGAGCGAGGCGCTCAACACAACAAACAAGGCAATCGGACTATAATGCTTGAACACTCTCACCTAGCCATAGAATTCTATAATTTTAAATTTCGGCGAAGCCCCTAGTGTTCGGAAGACCGAGTTCGGGGCGCTATCCACGCCTAGGCCGGACAAAGCCGACTCCTCTCTCTAAGCGGCATAAGTCTTTAGGGACTCGAAAACCTCTTGAACAGCGACCAGCTCTCGCCTCATCATGACGGTCAGTTTTAGCTTTCTCTACTGAGGTGCTTAGCCCAGCTCAACTGGGGCACAATCGCAGTAGTTCTCCTAGTGCTACCTTAGCCGATATAGCGGAACGTAAGGTACCAAAACATAGGATCTGGGCAAACCCAACTATTGACCCAAGACATGATTCGGAGCCGATGCATATAATGCTATAAGTTCGGGGTGCCGCACTTGTGAAAGTGGTCGGACTTCTCACACCGTATTGTGGGGTACTTAAGCCCCTGGCGAAATTGGCCGTACCAAAGTGTACGGGTGCAACGTGTCATTAATGAACATATATTCGTAAAAAAAAGGTAATGCAATAATAGACGGAAATTATGCATTGTTTATTTAAAAAGCTGCGATCAAAGCAGAACGATACAAATAGTGCAATAAGCAAAAGATGGGACTATCAAATATGTCCTTTCCAGGGGCGAGCTGCGGAATGTTATGCGAAACAGGTATACTGCTCGTTATAGAGACCACCTTAGAGTTCCGTAGTGCAGCGTAGCTTTCTGCTTCCCTGGTTGTATCGTTTGTGCGGCAATTGTACTGCCAGACAAGCCTTCCAAAGAATGGAGTCCTGAAAATAAGAGAAAATTAAGAAATCGGCAGCCCCTAGTGCGGTTTAAGCCGCGTTTCGGGCGTGCCGTGATGGTGCCCCTCCCCCTGTGCCCATGGTATTTCCAGAGCGTAGTTATCTACGCGCAGCACTGGTTTCGCAAGTTCACGAGGGCTGGGGTTGGGGCCGCATTGTTACGCTTGCTCTGAACGTGCTGGGCGGTCTTGGTGTAGGTTACTCCAGGCGCGCTTGACGGTGTCCAGACGTTTAATGGCCGGACTAGAGAATTGCCTTGAGAGGCTGCTTTGTACTTCTGCTGCGATAGCCGCCGTATGCTCCTCCGTTCGGAGAGAGCGTTCGGTGTTTCCATTGACTGTGATGACGCCTCAAGGGCCTGGCATCTTGAGCTTGAGGTATGCGTAGTGCGGCACCACATTGAACTTGGCAAATGCGGTTCGCCCGAGCAGTGCATGATAGCCACTGTGGAACGGGGCTATGTCGAAGATTAACTCCTCGCTTCGGAAATTATCCGGAGATCCGAAGACCACTTCAAGTGTAACTGAGCCTGTATAGTTGGCTTCTACACCTGGTATGACGCCTTTAAAGGTCGTTCTGGTGGGTTTAATCCTCGAGGGATCGATGCCCATTTTCCGCACTGTATCCTGAGAAAGCAGGTTCAGGCTGCTGCCGGCGTCCATAAGGACTCTAGTGAGGTGAAATCCGTCAATAATTGGGTCTAGAACCAATGCGGCGAATCCGCCATGACGGATGCTAGTGGGGTGGTCCCTTCGATCAAAAGTGATCGGGCAGGAAGACCATGGGTTGAACTTTGGGGCGACTAGCTCCATCGCGTATACGTCCCTTAGCACACGCTTCCGCTCCCTCCTGGGGATGTGGGTTGCGTATATCATGTTCAGTGTCCGCACTTGTGGGGGAAAACCTTTCTGTCCACTGTTGTTCGGCGGCTGGGGCTCCTCCTCGTCATCGCTATGCAGCCCCTTGTCTCTGCTTTGGGCATTTAACTTGCGTGCCTGCATGAACACCCAACAATCCCTGTTGGTGTGATTGGCTGGTTTTTCGGGGGTGCCATGTATCTGGCATGAGCGGTCGAGTATTCAGTCCAAACTGGACGGGCCCGGAGTATTTCTTTTGAATGGCTTTTTCCGCTGACCGGGTTTAGAGCCTTTGAATCCGGCATTAACTGCCGTATCCTCAGCATTGTCACCGTTAATGCGGCGCTTTTGCTTGTTGCGATGTGACCTGCCACTGCTGTCCTTGATATCCGAATTACCAGGGCTCTTGGTCATGTTATTGCTGCGAGCTAGCCAGATGTCTTCTCCTGCGCAAAAGCGGGTCATAAGTGTCGTGAGGGCTGCCATGGATTTCGGCTTTTCCTGTCCTAGGTGCCGTGCAAGCCACTCGTCGCGGATGTTATGCTTGAAGGCTGCTAGGGCCTCTGCGTCCGGACAGTCGACAATTTGATTTTTCTTGGTTAGGAACCGTGTCCAGAATTGTCTGGCCGATTCCTCTGGCTGCTGAATTATGTGGCTTAGGTCATCGGCGTCTGGTGGTCGCATATAAGTGCCCTGGAAATTGTCGAGGAATGCGGCTTCCAGGTCCTCCCAACAACCAATTTATTCTGCTGGCAAGCTGTTAAGCCAATGCCGAGCTGGTCCTTTAAGCTTGAGTGGGAGGTATTTGATGGCGTGTAGGTCATCACCGCGGGCCATGTGGATATGAAGGAGATAGTCCTCGATCCATACCGCAGGATCTGTTGTGCCATCGTATGATTCGATGTTCACGGGTTTGAAACCCTCGAGGATTTGATGATCCATTACTTCATCTGTGAAGCATAGTGGGTGTGCGGCGCCTCTGTATTGGGCTACATCACGACGCAGCTCAAACGAGCTTTGTCTACTATGTTCGGCCCGGCCGGATTTACTGTATCCGGCGTGACGAGTACCGTCTCGTGCCGTGGGGCGCCCACATGATCCGTAGATCGATCTTGTTTACCTTGCCTTGTCCTCCAATATATTTTGCAGGTCTAGCGCATTTTCCCATGCCTTGGTATTTTTTGAGCGGTGCCGGGGTGCGACTTGAGTGGAGAGCCGAGAGGCCTCTCTGTCGCGGCCAAGGGGTGGCCGGTCGGCCGCATCATGCGCTGGTGATGTAGGTTTAAGTGCTTCCTCCTCTAATTGGGGTAGCAACCTGCGCTTTGGGTAGCTCTTGGAGGGGCGTTCGAGTTCATACTCTTCGGCCGCAAGGACTTCAGTCCATCTGTCGGCTAGCAAATCTTGATCAGCTCTAAGACGTTGCTGTTTTTTCTTGAGGCTGCTCGCCGTGGCCATAAGCCTGCATTTGAAACGCTCTTGTTCGACGGGATCCTCCGGCATGACAAATTCATCGTCGTCGAGGCTTGCCTCGTCTTTGGAGGGAGGCATATAATTATCGTCCTCGACCTCTCTGTCTGTCGCTCTCTCATGAGGGTTGGCTTCTCTATCCTCGTGTGCTGAATCTTGCTAGAGGTGGTTGTCTTCGGCACTGTCCTGGGTGTTATTATCTCCCGTGCCGGAATCACCGTTTTTGTTTTGGCGGGATTTAGAGCGGCGCCGCTGACGCCGGCGCTTAGGCTGCTTCTTGGAGGGGTCATCCTCCGCTGTTCCATCGCCATTGCCTTCTTTTGGGGTGTCCACCATGTATATATCATACGACGAGGTGGCTTTCCAGTGCCCTATAGGCGCTGCTTCTTGATCGACTCCTGCATCGGCGTCCATAACGTCGATGTCTTCGGAGTCGAAGTCGAGCATGTCGGTTAAATCATCGACAGTGGCTACGAAGTGGGTGGTGGGTGGGCTTTGAATTTCTTCACCATCTTCATCCCAACCTTGTTGACCATAGTCCGGCCAGGGCTCTCCTGACAAAGAGAGAGACTTTAGTGAATTCACAATATCACCGAGGGGCGAGTGCTGAAAGATGTCCGCGACGGTGAACTCCATGATCGGCGCCCAATCGGGTTCGATCAGTCGGGGCGCGGAGGGCTCGGAGTCTGGAGAGGAGTCCGGCTCCTTGGAGTCACGGGCTTCACAGAGAATAGGGCTGGTGTTCGGCTCGTTCGTCGTAGAGATTGCAGCCCCGAGGCGGTGTCTAACCACCCATCCTCGGTTGGTGTGATCGGCTCCGAGCTAGGGGTCGGAGCGGACACAGGTGCGGCCTCCAGGGCACTGTTCGGCGGCAGAGCTAAATCATGCCCATCGTGACAGTGCGGCGCGCTCGGCTATGGCTCGAATCCGTCGAAGATCAAGTCTCCGCGAATGTCGGCCGTGTAGTTCAAACTTCCAAATCTGACCTGATGGCCAAGGGCGTAGCTTTCGATCTGCTCCAGATGACCAAGCGAATTGGCCCGTAGTGCAAAGCCACCGAATACGAAGATCTGTCCGGGGAGAAAAGTCTCACCCTGGATCGCATCGCTGTTGATGATCGGAGAAGCCATTGGGCCTAAAGTGACAACATAGAGGAACTCTCAATGAAAGCACCAATATCGGTGTCAAAACCGGCGGATCTCGGGTAGGGGGTCCCGAACTGTGCGTCTAGGCCGGATGGTAACAGGAGGCAGGGGACACGATGTTTTACCCTGGTTCGGGCCCTCTTGATGGAGGTAAAACCCTACGTCCTGCTTGATTGATATTGATGATATGGGTAGTACAAGAGTAGATCTACCATGAGATCAGAGAGGCTAAACCCTAGAAGCTAGCCTATGGTATGATTGTTGTTCGTCCTACTAAAAGAGTTGTCCTTTAAACAGGAGTGGATAGCGAAAGCAAAGCTAATCAGGTGTCCGGCCCCCCTCCCCGAGACCATGCCGGATCCCGTGCTAGTCAGGATGTTGGACGTTGTGCCTTCGGAGGAAAGCGAGGGAGGGGACAAGGAAGCTACAGCCTCCTCGAAGAAGGTTGTACGGAAGGGAGGAATCGAAAATTCCTCTCCTCAGGGGAAGAAGAGGACCACCTCTGACGACCCGGAGACCATGGCCTCAAAGCAGGGGAAGAAATCTTCGTCAGAGGATCCTGCGACGGGGGATACTTCGGCCGAATTATGCCCTCAAGGGGATCAGCCCTCCACCGAGCCGTAAGTAGAGATGAGTTTTTCTTTCTAAGAAATGAGAGAAATCCTTGCGTTATATCTGAGAAGAGTAATCGAAAATTTACCTTGTAGCTCGGACCTTAGCCCTTCTCAGCAGAGCTCGTCTTCGGGGGATCTTCTTTCGAAGATGATGGAGAGTGGAATGCCTCCCCCTGCCATACCGCCTTGCGAGGCAGGCGACCCTGAGGTATCGTCGCGGAGGGTTTCTCCGAATCCGGCAGGGCCGGAAGGTAGTCATATGGCCCCTCAAAGCCCTCCACGTCCGGCCTTCGAAAAGGGCCATCGGACGAGTCCGGCACCGTCTTGTGTGCGGTCGGAGGAGCTGAAGGATCTGCTAGGGCGAGCATCTATCTCAGAGGAGCACCGTGCATTGATGGGTACGGTGATTGAGAGGATTTCATCCGCGGAGAGCGGATTGCATGAGGCCGTCAGGAGTTTACTGACAGGTTTTGAGGTACGTGAAATAATGTACCCTTTTTGGACAGTTGCGCATAAATAAGATGCGCCCTGTGTAGATAGTAGCCCCTGAGACTCTGTGCGTTGTCAAAAGTGACGGTGCGCAGAGGATCATAATCCCAGGTCTAATATGCGGCCTTCATACGTAGGTGGCGAAATGTCGGGTGGCCAGCCGGACTGATGAATTTGCCGAGCTAAAGCGGCAACTTGACGTGGCAGATGCCGACATCGCGCTTGTCAACAAGCGGCTTGACGAGGCACAAGGTATGTAATTACTCCGGCGGCACCTGGTAAGAGGAGCTTTATGCCAGTATCTTACAATGTGTGCGCTTGATGCAGATGGTGCTGCTGCCATGGAGAATCTTCGGGCGGAACTTGCCCGATGTAACGCCCCGGACACACCCACCGGTGGTCGTTACTCCTGGCGGGATCTAGACTGGCCCCACAGATCAATACTAGTATTTTCTGCGCACTTTGTCCTCACTTATGCGCACCCGGGAGCAACTTCCCGGCCGATCACCCATCCTAACACTACTCCAAGCTGAGCACGCTTAACTTTGGAGTTCTGTCCGAATGGGCTCCCGGAAAAGAAGGAATTCCTTATTGATATGAGTAGTCTATTATCCCTAATAAGCCAGGCCATCACATACACCCCCACTCAGAGGAACCGACGTCCTCGTCGGGCCACAGGAATGTTCCCTCTTGGCACATACGTCTGTGCATCCAGTCCGGTACATGTACCATGTCGTGTGCCACGACGGGTCACAAACGTCATGAACAACATGACCGCGCACCTGTCCGCAAACATCCGTGTAACCGCAAGGGCCGGCTCTGATACCAACTTGTAACGCCCCGGACACACCCGCCGGTGGTCGTTACTCCTGGCGGGATCTAGACTGGCCCCACAGATCAATACTAGTCTTTTCTGCACACTTTGTCCTCACTCATGTGCACCCGGGAGCAACTTCCCGGCCGGTCACCCATCCTGACACTACTCCAAGTTGAGCACGCTGAACTTTGGAGTTCTGTCCCAATGGGCTCCCGGAAAAGAAGGAATTCCTTATTGATATGAGTAGTCTATCATCCCTAATAAGCCAGGCCATCACACCCGAGCCAAGGAGCAAGCCAGGAAAAGTGATGCGGCTGCCGGAAAGGCGATTGAAGAGCTGAAAGCCGAACAGGCTGCTCACTGCCGAAGCAAGAAGGAAATGGCCGAGATGGCTGTGAAGCTGAAGAGCGCTGCTGACCGTTGCAAGCTTCTTGAAAAAGAAGATCAGGCGGAACAGACGGACCTGGAGAAGGCCATTGCCGATGCCAAGGATGCTTGCTCTGCGATGAGAGCTATGAAGGAGGAGCTGCGTCAGGACGGAGAGATCGCGGCTGGAAAGCCCTTTATGCTACGGAGGAAGTTCTGTGATCCTAAACATGCTCCGTTAGACCGGCTGTGGAGTACGGCGGACATCTATCTAGATTTGGCAGCGAGTGCCGCAGATGCGGCAGAACACTTCCGAGATCAAGAAGATCGCGAAGTGGAAAAGCTCTTTTGGTCGCAGTTCCACAATCTGGAGCATCCACTGTCATTAGCCGATCGTTTGGCCGAATGGGCCAAGCTAAATAGGTTTTCCAGACTCGCCATGAAGTATGTCATGTGTCATCTGTGGCCAGAGAGGCCAGAGCCGAAAAGTTATTTCAACTTGGTGCAGCAGTTCCTTGGTGCGGCGCTGCATATCAATGCGATGAAGAGGTCAGCGTGCATAGAGGGTGCGCGGATGGCTCTTGCCCGTGTCAAGACATACTGGGCGGAAATGGAGGCCACCGCTATTGCATCCCCAGACTCGGATGGAAGCCGAGTACCTGCCGAGCACTATTTTCAGGAAGTTCTGCAAGGCGCTCGTTTAATAGAGACGCAGTGCTCGAAGGATACTATATTCCAATGGCATATATTATTGTAAAACAATATTTTGATAAATTGTAGAAGCTTTTTATACTTGTGCCCGCAAGTATTATAATACCTCCTGTGCAGCCGTTTAACATATATGTATATATAATCTGAAAGATGGCAGTCGTCGGCTTCAGCCCCCATGCACATAATGCGGGGGTGTTCGCAGAAGGCGCATTTTCACAGTTGATCCAACATCTTGGTCCTACAAAGGAGGTGATAGCGCAGTGAACTAGGCAATCGGACTATGATGCTTTATCACTTTCACTTAACCATAGGAGTTTGACAGTGAGGCTACTTATATAGCCCCTGTTGGCGCCTGCGCTCGCCCGAACTCGGGGCGCGTATGTGCCTGGCCGGGAAGCGCCCTTCGTTAATGCGGAGGAATCCTAAAGATTCCGGTAAGTCATCGAGTGGTTGACCAGTCTCATGCTATATCATGACAGTCAGTTTTTGGCTTTCTCTACTGAGGTGCTCGCCTGGCCGAACTGGGGCACAATCGCAGTAGTTCTCCTGGTGCCGCATTAGCCGATAGAGCAGAACATAAGGTAGAAAAACACAGGAGCCGGGAAAACCCAACATTTGACCAAAGACATGATTCGGAGCTGATGCATATAAGGCCAAACTCGCGACGCCGAACACTCCCTAAGGTATTCGGTCTTTATGAGGGCGGGCGGGATAACGCCCTTAGTAATAAGCCCCTAGTGTCCAGGTACGCGCAAAACTCTGACGTGGCCACATGCCAAAACGCCAGCCTCCTCCTTGGTTATACCAAGAAACCAGGGGATGTGTATCAACAAGAGATAGTAAAAAAGGTTTACGCAGGGTCTTAATCTGAAAAAGAATCCTTGGAACGGGTCCCTGCTGCACGTCTGCGCCTGTGTCTCCGTTGTGCCGTATCCTGGACGGGCGTAGCACGGTGTCCATCTGTAAAAGAGAGGAACTTAGTTGAAGAAAGATTGTGCCTATCGGCGTTCTAGGAACAGGGGTCCCCAGACTTGCCTGCCTGCGGCCTGCGGCGTGGCTCATAGGGGGGCCCAACACAGCCCATCTTCATCAACACAGACCCAAGACCCTCGCGAGGGGCCAAGCCTTGCGGGGCGGACGACACGGAGCTTCCTCAGGCACGGCCTCATCAGGCTGGCTCGCGAGGAGGCGGGGAGATCAAGGCGGGGTACCTCACGAGGTGCCCATGACGCAAGCCATGACGACCAAAGGCGCCAGGCGGGTGCCAGCCCGCGCAGTCTCCTCCTTCCCTCTTTGGTGCAAAGGGAGCAAGCGCAGCCGCGGAGTACCGAGGCGTCAGGAAAAGGTTGACATTTCGGTGCAACAAGACCAAGACCAGGATGATTGCAAGACGGAGGTCATTGTGGAGCCCAAGACGGCGTCACCACCAGAGCTTTGTGCAAGCGAAGACTAGTTTTGTCAGGATAGGTAGTACTAGCTGTCCCCCTTCAAATTAGCCCGCCATTGTTGGCTCACTTCCCGCTCGATATTTGGGAAGAGGACCAGGGCCTCTATAAATAGGACCAGCCACCCACAGGGCAAAGGGAGAAAAAAGAGGGAGAGGTTCAGGGAGATCGAGACAAACAATAGGGGAGAAAGGGAGAGTTTTAGGGGGATCGAGACCAACGATAGAAGGGAGAGAGAGAGAAGGGTGACTGAACTCCTCCCAGCAGTTCATCGCCCCAGCCAAGAACAGACCCTCGCGAGGCTGTTCTTCCTTGTATTGTTCCTCATCATCAGCCCAAGAGGCAATCCACCACACCACACACTGGAGTAGGGTATTACACCACAACGGTGGCCCGAACCAGTATAAACCCTGTGTCTCTTGTGTTGTTCTTTCCATAGCTTAGATCTTAGCGAGGCGGAGGGGTGCAGGTAGGTAGGAGGCGAAATCTCCGCGCGCACCCCAGTGTTCGAACCTCAAGGGTCTGCCGGAACCCGAAATTCAACATTTGGCGCGCCAGGTAGGGGTGCGCCGGAATTCGTCTTCCACCACCCCGTTCTCCTCCGACCATCGCGCCCATGTCTGACGCTCGTCGGGCCCGCGCCGAGCGCCGGGCCACTCTCGCTTCCCGCGTCGCCCAGACGGCTCCTGTCGGCGGGCGTCCTCGCCGTTCCCCATCACCTGCCGTCAACGCCACCACCGGCCCGGCGGGGGACGAGCAGCAAGCATCGTCTCAGCATCCGTCCGTGCGGCAAGACGGCCGCACCGCTACTCCCTCGCTCACCCCAGCTGGTTCTTCGTCCCGCGCGCTCCGCGCACCCATGGAGGCTCGAGCTGCGCTCATCGCGGAAAACAAGCTCCTGCGCTACCGTCCCGTCGACGACGTCTATGAAGAATGGCTCGACCGCGTCACCGAGCTCGTCCGCGCCGCAGGGGGCTCTCCTGCGCCGTCCGTTCCGCTGCACCGCACCCTGCCCCGCGTGGGTGACGAGGCTCCGGCGGCGCCCCGGCCGCCTCCTCCTCAAGAAGGCGCCATGGCTCCAAGGCACGTGGCCCCTGGGCGGAACCCGCTCCGTCAGGTGCCAGCGCGGCAAGAGAAGAGCTGCCAAGAAGTCCCTCGCCCGCAAGAAGCTGCCCGGGCGCTCCCTGCTCCAGCACGCCGCGACCATGCTCCTGCTCCAGCACGTCAAGACCCCGCGCTGCTCCCAGCTGTTGCGCGTGGGGACATGCAAGACCAAGCTCTCCGTCAACCAAGGCCTCCCGTGGCCACAGCAGGCTGCCGTGCCTTCACCACCGAGCTACGCAGCGTCGCGTGGCCCGGCAAGTTCAAGCCAGACCTGCCTCCTCGTTACGACGGCATGGCTGACCCTGCGGAGTTCCTCCAGCTCTACGAGCTGGGCATCGAAGCTGCCAACGGAGACGAGAAGGTCATGGCGAACTAGTTCCCCATGGCGCTCAAGGACGAGGCCTGCACCTGGCTCCTGAACCTGGCTCCAGGCACGATCTCCTCCTGGGACGAGATGCGCACCCGCTTCATCGCCAACTTCCAAGGTACTCGCGACCGGACACCCGCCGTGAGCGACATGCGCCGCATCAAGCAACAACCCGGGGAGACCCTGCAGAAGTACATCCAGCGCTTCAACAACGCACGCCTCAAGATTCCCAAGGTGACTGAGGAGGCCATCATCTCAGCCTTCTCCGACGGCGTGCGCGATGTCAAGATGAAGGAGGAGCTGGCGATGCATGAAGACCTGTGCACTTCCTTGGAGCTGTTCAACTTGGCAACCAAGTGCGCCAGGGCTGAGGAAGGGCGTCTCTCCCCCCTCGAGCTGCCTGCCGCAGACCCAAAAGAGAAGAAGCCCAAGGCCAAGGATGTGAAGCGCAAGGGGGCTGTCGTGCTCGCGGCAGAGCCAGACACCAAGCGGGGCAGAGATTAGCCCGAACCTTCCAAGGGCAGTCAGTACTGTGTGTACCACGACCTCCACACCCACAACACCAACCAATGTCAAGAGCTCCGAGCCGTGCGAGAAGGAAGGATCGGCCGTCGCCCCGACCGCGGAGACCGGGGCTACGGTCGAGGAGGAGGAAGGAATGCAGGACGCTGGGAAGACCGTGGCCCGCGCCAAGGGTGGCGCGATCAACCTCACGAGGATCGCTGGCAAGAACCGCCTCGTGAGGGACACTAGAGGGATCAGCCTCGCGAGGATCGCCCGCAAGGCAACGCAGGCCTCCCTCCGCTGCCCCCGTAGCCAAGGAGAAACGAGGACCGCCACCAGGACGAGGGGGCTGGGGGCTTCCAGGAGCCACGCGCGATCGCCTGCATCCTAGGCGGGGCTCAAGCCCCAGCCTCTCAACGCATCTTCAAGCAGTTCGCCCGCGAAGTGAATGCAGCCCTCCCCAAGCTCGAAGCCGCGCGCCCTCTCAGGTGGTCGGCGTATGCCATCACGTTCAGCTCAGCAGATCAGCTCAAGTGTGCGGCTACAGCTGGAGTCCTCCCGATGCTTTGTTCCCCAATCATCAGCAACATGGTGGTCACCAGGACCCTCATCGATGGCGGGGCAGGGCTCAACGTCCTGTCCGTGGAAACATTCAACAATCTCCAAGTGCCCTACAGCTAGCTTCAGCCAACCAAGCCCTTCTCCGGAATCACCGACGGCTCCACGGTCCCGATTGGGCAGGTCCGCCTCCCTGTCACCTTCGGGGCACGCGACAACTACCGCACCGAGCTCATCGACTTCGACGTCACTCACATTCGCCTGCCGTACAACGCCATCCTTGGGTACCCGACGCTGGCCAAGTTCATGGCCGTAACTCACCACGGCTACAACATCCTCAAGATGCCAGGAAGTGGCGGAGTCATCACGGTGCCCTATGAAGAGAAGGACGCGGTGTGTTCCCTGGAAGGAGCCTTTCAGGCCGCGTCACTGGAAGACCCGGATCACGGAAGCAGGAGGCTTCCCGAGACCGCCCCCAAGAAGAAGAAGACATCTTCCGGCCCGGCCCCTCAGGAGGCAGGCCCCTCTGGGCCCGTGCCTGCCCAGGGGGAACCTCCTTCCATCGCATAGGAAAGCGCGCCCAGCGCCCTCCTCAGGCAGGGCTCGGGGGATCCCCCTGGAGGGCCACCGACCTGGCTAGGATCATGAGGGAGGCGCTTGGGGCACCACATGGAGGCGTGTTTCGAAGCACGTTTCCCCCAAGAAGGAGTAAGGCAAGGAGAGCCAGACCCTCAAGAGTTCGTCAGCAAGGCCATTCAGGAGCTACAGGAGTCAAGAGTCATGAAAGGCGGCCGCCGCCTACCAGCAGTGGCTCCCCATCCAGGCGAGGATGGTGGGCGGCGCATCTGCATCGACATACCAGGGCTCAACCGAGTCGCCTTTCTGGAGCGCCTCTGGCCCTCGCGAGTGGGGCGCTGCGGAGGTCCACCCCATAGCTACGTTCGCATGCCTTACGGCTTGCCGAACGCGGCTGCCATGTACCAGCGCCTCATGAGGGGCATCATGGAGGCACAAGAGGCCAGGCGTTCCGCGGCCCTGGCGGAGATGGAGATGGTCCACGAGGAGCCACCAGCGCCTCCAGAGCCTCCCGAGGCCCCTGGGCCTGGGGGCTCGTGAGGATCGGCTCCCGCAGCCCACCGAGTCTGCTACACCAACACCCCTTCATCCTCAACGTCATCAGGTGACATCTTTCAAGTTTTCACTTCCAGCTGGGAGCGCCCCCGAGGGCTGCATTATTCCCAGGCCGCGTGGGTCCGTCCCTGCGGCATGTATCCCTTTTATTTCATGCTGTTAGCTTACCTTGTTGGGGGCGCCCCTCGGGCTGCATGATCCCCAAGTCGCTCGAGCCAGACCCAGCGGCATGTATCCCATTTGCATTTATTTCCGGTTATGCGTTCGACCCACCATGCTTGATTATTTGATGCCGGTCCACGGCACCTCTTCTTCTCCATGCCGACCACTTTCACGTTAAAGGGGGGGTACCTGAGCATCGCGACTCAGGGCTCTTACTGGCTCTCCAGCCCTCACCCTCTGGCCTTGTCCACGACATCGTGACCTGGCATACCAGCGACGGCTGAGACCAGCTCGAGGTCCGGGACCCGAGGACATAGAGTGCTGACATCTAACCGAATTTGCAGGGACACATCACAAGATAAGGCCCAGTGCCAGGCACAACCCGCCTAGAGGTAGGGCCCCGTGAGTCCTGCGCTGGCTCACGGGTGCCCAGATACACCTCGCCAGGCCCTACCGTGCCAGCCACGTGTCAGGGCGGGGCTGTACACGCCCCGGGGGCTCCTCCCGGAGGGGGGCCCCCTCCCACGTACCAATGGAAGCACCATGCTCCGTGCTGGCTGACGACACTGCCGAGGAGCGGCTATGCCAGTACACATACGGAAGCGCTATGCTCCGCGCTGGTGATAAACAACTGAGGGTGGCCCCCGGGCCACATCAACCTCAGGGAGCCCAAAGCTCAGTGTCTAGCCTCATCGTAACGCCTCCCCTCGGGAGTGCCGCGCGAGGGGGCTGGGCACGGGGGCTGCGCCTGGGTCACACCCAGACGCACACCGCCCAGCCAGGTCCCCCCGGGCCTGGTTCGTCGCGCGCCTCTCCCGGAGCGGAGCCAAGGTACGAAGGCCGTTTGAGCATCAAGGGGGACTTCTGAGCATCGTGACTCAGGAGCCTAACTTGTCACGTAGCCCCTCACTCCTTAGTTCCGAAAGGCTAACGGCGGTTGAGGTATGCGCGCGGCCGGGCTCTGCAGACGTAGAATGGTAGATCCACCCACATCACACCTCCCTACTTGTTGTTCGTGCGCCAAGGGGGATTCCTGAGCATCGCGACTCAGGAGCCTAACTTGTCACGTAGCCCTTCCCTCCTTGGCCCCGTCCTGGTTTTCGGTCGGGGCTAACGCTGGGTGAGGTATGCGCGGGGCCGGGCTCTGCCGGCGTAGAACATAAGCAAGTAGGAAGGAAAAGCGCAAATTTCAAGGAATTCAAAAGCAAATATTACAGTCCACACTGTTATCTCAATGCCAAACACAAGTTTAAACGCCTCCCCGAGGCATGATACATGTGTAGGAATTAAAGGCAGGACAGGAGCCACAACGGAGTCACTTGTCGGCGGTGGAGCAGCACGGAGTGGGTTCGCCTTATGGAGCAATGGGGTCGGCAGCGCCTTGCTTCAGCTTGGTGCTGAAGGTCCGGAACTTCCCCAACAGAGACTCCGCGCGACCCTTCACGGCCTCGGCAGCAGCAGCGGCACGCTCACCGCTTACTGGCTCCAGCAGGCTGTCGAGGTCGACGTCGGGATCGCGAAGGTAGATGTGGGTGAGCACCCGCATCAGTGCTGCAGAAGACAGGACACGCGCCTCGGCCTCAGTCGTGGGGCCAAGGCCAAGGGCGACATCTTCAAGAGCACGAACTAGGAAGGGAAGCAGCTTGGCAGGGCCGTCCTCGGCGCCAGCCAGCGGGCTCTCCAGGCCGCTGTCATAAAGCGTCCTCAGCGAGGAGCGAGCCTTCGCATCCATCTCCGTGAAGGCCACGCGGTCCTCGGCAAGAACCAGGGCCTTGTCGTCCATCTCGACCTTCCTCGCCCCCTACTCCTGCTCCAGCGTGCCTAGGCGGTCGCGGCGCTTCCTGAGCTTGACCTCCCTCTCCTTGACGGCCGCCTCGCCGAGCAACCTCACGCCTGCCGATGCACGGACCCGGCGACACACCAGAGAGCGACCCCTGATTCTCGAGATAAGTCACCACCCGGAAGCGCCAGCTACCGTGGCACCATCCCCACACCTAATGCAATCCCGTGTTAGCGATGCCGCTCCCCTTTCTCACCAAACGACAGCTGCTTGAGCGCCAAAAGGGGACCTCCTGAGCATCGCGACTCAGGGGCTCTTACCGGACTCTGGGTCGCTCACCTCCTGGCCTTGACCACGGCATCACGACCTGGCATACCAGCGACGGCTGAAGCCGCCTTGGGACTGGGACCTGTCGGCGCAGAGCACCAAGCCCTTGTGAGGTTCGAAAGGGAGAACTGAGCTAAGACGGAATGAGCAACTCGCACAATTCTACAACAAGGGTTATATTAACAAAACAGGATCACGGGCACCTTACAAGCCCCCACGGGACGCGTCTTTGATTCCTCGCAGGGAACAGATCCTAAAGGGACACTAACTACGCGCGCCCCTGCAAAAGACACCATCATCAACAGTGGGCCATCAAGCACCGGCGCCAACCCCATCCAGATCAGAGTCGGCGACGGCCTGACGAGCCTGCCCTGCTCCAGGAGCGGCGCCGGCTTAGGGGCTCGTAGCTGTCATCGCTCGTCTCCGGAGTCGCGAAGAGCTCGCCGGAGTCGCTAGAACCTCCGACACCTCCACCGCCTGAGGAGCCGCCAAGGGAGCGATCGGCGGGCCCAGTCCTCGCCGCAGCAGGGTCCCGGCCACCTCTCCCGGGGCAGCACTCCAGCCGGCGCCCGTTCACGTCGAAGACCTTGAAGAACATCACCGAAGCACTGTCGTACTCCAAGTGGATCACGAAGGCGCCTCTTGTCCTGCAAACCCGGGCGATTTCGCTCCAGCCTCGAGTCATGAAGACCTCGCCCGGGCCAACGACCGCGACCTCTGCCTCAGTCGTGAGGGTGCTGCAGCCGGCGTGCTGCAGCCAAAGCTCCAGGGGCTCTCCCTGTGGGACGATGGAGGCGAAGAAGGGAGGAAGGCGAATCCAAGACTGAGGAGGCATGGCGACGTGAAGCACGAGCTCTTGGGAGGAGCCTTCGGTGTGGACCCCAGGGGGGACGACCCACACCTTCGTGACCCGTCGGCGCCGATGGCGGCGCCGCCTGTGGCGTTCAACATTAGCTCCTTCAGGGCCCTCTATGTGGGCGAACAAGGGAAGCGGGAACCCCGGCGGTGCCCGCTCGCACCAAGGCCTCGACACCACCTGATGGGCCCCCTCGTCCGGGCCACGGAGGACGAGCCGTTTCTTCAGCGGGAGCGGGTCTGGTTCCTCTCGGGGAGCCTTTCCCTTCTCTGCCATCGAGAACCGGTGGATCGGATCCATCGCAGCAAGACGGAGCAAGGACCGGGAAGAAGGAGAAGCAATGAGGGGTTGACTATAAGGGTGCACGCCGTTCCGTACTTATGGCCGGCGAAGGCCAACCGCCGACCTCCACGATCGCCGGTAATCATGACCCACTTTGCATGCAGGGACTTGTCCAATCCGTGCAGTTGCTGAGGCGCCATGGGGAAGTGGAGATGCCCACGTCCAATCAACCGCCACGCGGAGCCCAAGGCCGCAGGCTGTTAGGGCCCGCGGCGCTTCGCTCTTGCCCTTCCGCCTCCCTGCACGGCCAAGTCCGGGCGCGCCTTGGGCCCAGGGCTACTATCGGTGTTCTGGGAACGGGGGTCCCCAAACTTGCCTGCCTGCGGCGTGGCTCAAAGGGGGGCCCAGCACGGCCCATCTTCATCAACACAGACCCCAAGACCCTCGCGAGGGGCCAAGCCTCGCGGGGCGGATGACACGGAGCTTCCTCAGGCACGACCTCATCAGGCTGGCTCGCGAGGAGGCGGAGAGATCAAGGTGGGGTACCTCACGAGGTGCCCATGACGCAAGCCATGACGACCAAAGGCGCCAGGCGGGTGCCAGCCCGCGCAGTGTCCTCCTTTCCTCTTTGGTGCAAAGGGAGCAAGCGCAGCCGCGGAGTACCGAGGCGTCAGGAAAAGGTTGCCATTTCGGTGCAACAAGACCAAGACCAGGATGACTGCAAGATGGAGGTCATGGAGCCCAAGACGGCGTCACCACCAGAGCTTTGTGCAGGCGAAGACTACTTTTGTCAGGATAGCTAGTACTAGCTGTCCTCCTTCAAATTAGCCCGCCATTGTTGGCTCCCTTCCCGCTCGATATTTGGGAAGAGGACCAGGGCCTCTATAAATAGGACCAGCCACCCACAGGGCAAAGGGAGAAAAAAGAGGGAGAGGTTCAGGGAGATCGAGACAAACAATAGGGGAGAAAGGGAGAGAGTTTTAGGGGGATCGAGACCAACGATAGAAGGGAGAGAGAGAGAAGGGTGACTGAACTCCTCCCAGCAGTTCATCGCCCCAGCCAAGAACAGACCCTCGCGAGGCTGTTCTTCCTTGTATTGTTCCTCATCATCAGCCCAAGAGGCAATCCACCACACCACACACTGGAGTAGGGTATTACACCACAACGGTGGACCGAACCAGTATAAACCCTGTGTCTCTTGTGTTGTTCTTTCCATAGCTTAGATCTTAGCGAGGCGGAGGGGTGCAGGTACATAGGAGGCGAAATCTCCGCGCGCACCCCAGTGTTCGAACCTCAAGGGTCTGCCGGAACCCGAAATCCGACAGTGCCGAACATGAGTTATACTAAATAAACAAAGTATAAATCGAAATGGGTAAAATTGAGCTTTATTGTCTCGTGTTTTATATGCGCGGAGCCCCTAGTATAGGGGTATACGGCTATTAAGCCTTTATCAATTGTATGTTTGTGCCGGACTCGTCTAGCCGTGTCCGTGGTCTTGACGACCTGTTTAGGTGCTTTGGCTGGTGAAGCCGCTTTACTGTGGGGCTGTCAAGGCAGCCGCACTGTCTTTCACGCGAGAGGAACACTCAATGTTTTCCCTTTAATGAGATGATGCCTCGTGGACCGGGCATCTAATGCGTAAGAGATGCATAATGCGGTATTGCATTAAAGCGGGCAAAAGCTTCGCGTCCCAGCAGTGCTTCATAGCTACTTGAGAATGGGGCGATGTGGAAAGTTAGCTGTTCACGACGGAAGTTATCGGGGGAGCCGAACATAACTTCTAGCCGGAGAGAACCCATGCAGCGGGCATCCAGGCCTGGCGTTACCCCTTGAAAGGAGGTTTTGCTATGGTGAATTTTTGTTGGGTCTATCCCCATGTTGCAGATTGTGTCCTGGTATAACAGGTTTAGACCACTGCCGCCGTCCATCGGGACATTTGTAAAGTGGAGTCTGCCGATTATTGGATCTAATACCAAGGCAGTCTAGCCTGCGTTCCAGATACTTCTAGAGTAATCCTGATGGTCGAAGGTGATCGGTTTTAACAACCATTGGCAAGACTCCTTTGGGATAGGCTGTATGGCGCGTATCTCTGGTAGCGCCATTCTGTTCGCCACGTGAAGTAAGTTTACTGTTTTGACTTCTTTTGGGAAATCCTTTTGTTTCCTGGTGCTCTGCTTGTGGGGTTCGTCGTCGTCCTCACTTGGTGTGTCGAGCCCCTTCTGTTCGGCGTTGAGTTTGCCGGCTTCCTTGAAAACCCAACAATCTCTGTGGGTATGGTTCGCAGGCTTCCCGGGAGTACTGTGTATTTGACATATCTTCTCCAAGATTTTGTTTAAGTTGGATAGCTCGTCCCTGTTATCCTTGAGGGGCGGCTTCCTCTGATTCTGTCGCGAGCTTTTGAATCCAGCATCGACCGCCGTGCTCTTTGGGCTGTTTCCCTTATTCCGGCGTTGTTCCTTGCTGTGTCAGGGTTTTCCGTTTCCATCCCTAATTTCGGATGTACTTGGGTCGCTGGTGCTACATCTTGCCAACCAGCTGTCCTCTCCTGCACAAAAGTGGGTCATGAGGCTTGTTAATGCGGCCATTGTTCTTGGCTTTTCTTGGCCGAGGTGTCTGGCAAGCCATTCGTCTCGAACGCTATGCTTAAAAGCTGCTAGGGCTTCGGCGTCCGGACAGTCGACTATCTGATTCTTCTTAGTAAGAAATCTGTTCCAGAATTTCCGGGCTGACTCTCCGGGCTGTTGAGTTATGTGACTGAGATCGTCTGCATCCGGAGGGCGGACATAGGTCCCTTGAAAATTTGACCGGAAAGCATCCTCAAGCTCTTCCCAACTTCCAATGGTGTTTTCGGGAAGGCTTTTGAGCCAATGCCGGGTTGGCCCTTTAAGCTTGAGGGGTAAGTATTTTATGGCGTGGAGGTCATCTCCTCTAGCCATGTGTATGTGGAGGATATAATCCTCGATCCAGACCCCAGGGTCTGTTGTTCCGTCGTATGCCTCTATGTTTACGGGCTTGAATCCCGCTGGAAATTCATGGTCCAGCACCTCATCGGTGAAACATAGGGGGTGTGCGGCACCCCTGTATTTGGGTGTGCCGTGATGTTCGGATATTTGTTGTGTTGCATTGCTTACTAGAGCTTGCTTTCTTGGCCCGTAGATAGATCTGGATGGGCCGTCTTTTTGATGCAGATCCTTTGGTGGATCGCGTGCCGGCTTTTGTGCGGCGCCGCCTGCCGCTCCATGCTGGCCATGCGGTCATCTATCCGATCGGGTGGCTTTCCTATTTTTTGACTGCGGGGGCTCTAAGGCCTCCTCGTCAAATTCAGGCAGTAGCTTTCGCTTTGGATAGCTTTTTGTGCGGCGACTGCCGCCATATTTGTCTGCGGTGTTGCGTACATTGCTCCATCTGATTCTGAGTGCATCTTCCGCAGTTTTGAGCTTCCGCTTCTGCTTTTTCAGGCTATGCACAGTGGCGACGAGCCTTTTGTGGATGTTCTTCTGCTCCATGAGTTTATCCGGCGTAAGGTCGTTCGGACTGTTGTTTTCGCCCGGGATGGGGTGTTCGGTTTGTTTATCCAAGTTGCCATGTTCGGACGTTTGCTCGAAGGCATGTTCGTCGTCCGTCGGCTCGTCCTGCTCTATGGCTGGGTCTGTATGGCTATTGTCTCTGTCGAGGCGGGGCTTGGAGCGGCGCTTACGTCGCCACTTTGATTGCTTTTCGAGTGAACGATCCCTCGTTGCATCCCTATGTTCCTCGTCGTCGCTTCCTTTGGGTGTGTCCACCATGTATACATCATGAGATGAGGTGGCTGTCCAGTGCCTTATAGGCGTTGGTTCATGTTCATATCCTACATCGTCGTCCATACCGTCGATGTCTTCGGAGTCGAAGTCGAGCACGTCGTTTAAATTATCGACAGTGGCTACGAAGTGGGTGGTGGATGGGCATCGAATTTCTTCATCGTCCACATCCCAATCCTGCCGGTCATAGTCCGGCCAGGACTCTCCTGACAAAGAGAGACCTGAGTGAATTCAGAATGTCGCCGAAGGGCGAGTGCTGAAAGATGTCTGCGGCGGTGAACTCCATGATCGGCGCCCAATCGGATTCGATCGGTAGGGGCGCGGAGGGCTCGGAGTCCGGAGAGGAGTTCGACACCTTGGAGTCACGGGCTTCACAGAGGACAAGGCTGGTGTTCGGCTTGATCACCGTAGAGATTGCATCCCCCGAGGTGGTGTCTAACCACCCATCCTCGATTGGTGTGATCGGCTCTGACCTAGGGGTCAGAGCGGACACAGGTGCGGCCTCTAGGGCACTGTTCAGCGGCAGAGCTAGATCATGCCCATCATGACAGTGCGGCGCGCTCGGCTGTGGCTTGAATCCCGTTGAAGATCAAGTCTCCACGGATGTCGGCCGTGTAGTTCAAACTTCCAAATCTGACCTGATGGCCAGGGGCGTAGCTTTCGATCTACTCCAGATGACCAAGCGAATTGGCCCGCAGTGCAGAGCCGCCAAATACGAAGATCTGTCCTGGGAGAAAAGTCTCACCCTGGATCGCATCGCTGTTGATGATCGGAGAAGCCATCGGGCCTAAAAGTGATGACGTAGAGGAACTCTCAATGAAAGCACCAATTCGGTGTAAAAACCGGCGGATCTCGGGTAGTGGGTCCCGAACTGTGCGTCTAGGCGAATGGTAACAGGAGACCGGGGACACGATGTTTTTACCCAGGTTCGGGCCCTCTCGATGGAGGTAGAACCCTACGTCCTGCTTGATTAATATTGATGATATGGGTAGTACAAGAGTAGATCTACCACGAGATCAAAGAGGCTAAACCCTAGAAGCTAGCCTATGGTATGATTGTTGTTCATCCTACGGACTAAAACCCTCCGATTTATATAGACACCGGAGAGGGCTAGGGTTACACAGAGTCGGTTACAATGGTAGGAGATCTACATATCCGTATCGCCAAGCTTGCCTTCCACGCCAAGGAAAGTCCCTTCCGGACACGGGACGAAGTCTTCAATCTTGTATCTTCATAGTCCAGGAGTCCGGCTATCCGGACACCCCCTAATCCTGGACTCCCTCACATATTATTACCCCTCTGATTATGAACATGAATATGCTTTGTGAGTAATTACGTTCGTTCCTGAGGACAAGGGAGAAGTCTTGGTATGAGTAGTCATGTGAATTTGGTATTCGTTTGATATTTTGGTAAGATGTATGTTGTCTAGCCTCTAGTGGTGTTATGTGAACGTCAACTACATAACACTTCACCATTATTTGGGCCTCGAGGAAGGCATTGGGAAGTAATAAGTAGATGATGGGTTGCTAGAGTGACAGAAGCTTAAACCCTAGTTTATGCGTTGCTTCGTAAGGGGCTGATTTGGATCCATATGTTTCATGCTATGGTTAGGTTTAGCTTAATACTTTTGTTGTAGTTGCGGATGCTTGCAATAGAGGTTAATCATAAGTGGGATGCTTATTCAAGTAAGAACAGCAACCAAGCACTAGTCCACCCACATATCAAATTATCAAAGTATCGAACGCGAATCATATGAACGTGATGAAAACTAGCTTGACGATACTCCCATGTGTCCTCGGGAGCGCTTTTCCTATTATAAGGGCTTGTTCTGGCTTGTCCTTTGCTACAAAAGGATTGGGCCACCTTGCTGCACCTTATTTACTTTTGTTACTTGTTGCTCGTTACAATTTATCTTATCGCAAAACTATCTGTTACCACTTATTTCAATACTTGCAGAGAATACCTTGCTGGAAACCGCTTATCATTTCCTTCTGCTCCTCGTTGGGTTCGACACTCTTACTTATCGGAAGGACTACGATAGATCCCCTATACTTGTGGGTCATCACACCCGTTGTATGTGAACGTAGAGCTTATCACACCTGATCATCACGTGGTGTCTCGGCACGACAAACTATTGCAACGGTGCATACTCAGGGAGAACATTTATACCATGAAATTTAGTGAGAGATCATCTTATAATGCTACCGCCGAACTAAGCAAAATAAGGTACATAAAGGATAAACATCACATGCAATCAATATAAGTGATATGATATGGCCATCATCATCGTGTGCCTTTGATCTCCATCTCCAAAGCACCATCATGATCACCATCGTCACCGGCTTGACACCTTGATCTCCATCGAAGCATCGTTGTCGTCTCGCCAACTATTGCTTTTATGACTATCGCTACCGCTTAGTGATAAAGTAAAGCAATTACATGGCGATTGCATTTCATACAATAAAGCGACAACCATATGGCTCATGCCAGTTGCCGCTAATTGTGTTACAAAACATGATCATCTCATACAATAAAATTTAGCATCATGTCTTGACCATATCACATCACAACAAGCCCTGCAAAAACAAGTTAGACGTCCTCTACTTTGTTGTTACAAGTTTTAGATGGCTACTATAGGCTGAGCAAGAACCGTTCTTACCTACGCATCAAGAACCACAACGCGGTATAGTGACTGCTTTTTGATCTTTAGAAAGAACCCTGTTCATTGAATCCGATTCAACTAAAGTTGGAGAAATTGACACCCACCAGTCACCTGTGTGCGAAGCACGTCGGTAGAACCTGTCTCGCGCAAGCATACGCGTAATGTCGGTCTGGGCCACTTCATCCAACAATACCGCCGAATCAAGAATCAACTAGTGACGGCAAGAAATATGTATATACCCACGCCCACAACTCCTTTGTGTTCTACTCGTGCATATAACATGTACGCATAAACCTGGCTCTGATGCCACTGTTGGGGAACACAGTAATTTCAATAAAATTCCTACGCAATCGCAAGATCTATCATGGTGATGCATAGCAACGAGAGGGGAAGAGTGTTGTCTACGTACCCTCGTAGACCGTAAGCGGAAGCGTTATGACAACATGGTTGATGTAGTCGTATGTCTTCACGATCCGATCAATCCTAGTACCAAAAGTACGGCACCTCCGCGATGTGCACACGTTCAGCTCGGTGACATCCCATGAACTCTCGATCCAGCTGAGTGTCGAGGGAGAGCTTCGTCAGCACGACAGCGTGATGACAGTGATGATGAAGCTACCGGCGTAGGGCTTCGCCTAAGCACTAAGACGATATGACCGAGGTGCATTATGGTGGAGGGAGGGACCGCACACGGCTAAGACAATGATCAACTTGTGTGTCTGTGGGGTGCCCCCCTCCCCGTATATAACGGAGTGGAGGAGGGGAGGGTCGGCCCTCTATGGCACGCCCTAGGGGAGTCCTACTCCCACCGGGAGTAGGATTCCCCCTTCCAAGTAGTAGGAGTAGGAGAGAAGGAAGGGGAGGAGAGGGGGAAGGAAAGGGGTCCCGGCCCCCACCCAATTCGGATTGGGCTATGGGGGCGAGCCTCCCACCTTTTCCCTTCCCCTCCTCTATTTCACTAAGGCCCAATAAGGCCCATATACTCCTCGGGGGGGGGGGGGGTCCGGTAACCTCCCAGTACTCCGGAAAATGCCCGAACTCATTTGGAACCATTCCGATGTCCGAACATAGGCTTCCAATATATCGATCTTTATGTCTCGACCATTTCAAGACTCCTCATCATGTCTGTGATCATATTCGGGACTCTGAACTACCTTCGGTACATCAAAACACATAAACTCGTAATATTGATCGTCACCGAACGTTAAGCGTGCGGACCCTATGGGTTCGAGAACTATGTAGACATGACCGAGACTCATCTCTGGTCAATAACCAATAGCGGAACCTGGATGCTCATATTTGTTCCTACATATTCTACGAAGATTGAGGGAGTCCTGGATTAGGGGGTATCCGGACAGCCAGATTATATCCTTTGGCCGGACTGTTGGACTATGAAGATGCAAGATTGAAGACTCCGTCTCGTGTCCGGATGGGACTCTACTTGGCATGAAAGGCAAGCTAGGCAATACGGATATGTATATCTCCTCCTTTGTAACCGACCTTGTGTAACCCTAGCCCCCTCCGGTGTCTATATAAACCGAAGGGTTTTAGTCTGTAGGACAATATACAATCATACCATAGGCTAGCTTCTAGGGTTTAGCCTCTTCGATCACGTGGTAGATCAACTCTTGTAATACTCATATCATCAAGAATAAATCAAGCAGGACATAGGGTTTTACCTCCATCAAGAGGGACCGAACCTGGGTAAAACATTGTGTCCCCTGCCTCCTGTTACCATCCGCCTTAGGCGCACAGTTCGGGACCCCCTACCCGAGATCCGCCGGTTTTGACACCGACATTGGTGCTTTCATTGAGAGTTCCTCTGTGACGTCGCCGTAAGGAAGGATGCCTCGTATCGTTGTTAAAAGCAACATTACCGCCGGGGGAGCTCTGGCTGTCGGCCAAACTCTTCGCTAGGCAATTTTGTCATGACTGCCTGTTCGGCCGCTGCACCGACGATGACTTCTCGGGTCATCAAAAACATCCTCCACGTCGGCTCGGAAGTCGCCGAGCAGATGGATCCAATGGAGCTCTCTTCCCTAAACGAACTCTTGGATCGCATCGCCTCCTTGGGAGTCGCTACGGACTATCACTGGATTGGGCTTAAATCCGATCAAAGGGAGATTAACTCTCCATCGGTCACCCATCACGTTGCGGTGGTGGAGGAACAATGCGGCAACTCTTCCTCTATTTTGAGGACTAACTATGTCCGGATTCCTGAGCTCTCCGAGCCGGATACCCGTTTACGAGAGGACATTACGCAAGCCCTGGACCTAGAATCAGGCAGCGGGCCAGACTTATCGCATAACACTCTGGAACCCAAACTTCCAAGATTGGAAACTCCTCGGCCCTTGGGTCTCAGATCGGGTAGGGGTTCAGACTCAAATCCACCCACCCACCCAGACATAAACGTTCTTTCCCACATCAGGCAAGAGCCCCATGAAACAATACATCATTATTGGGCCAGATTCCTCCTTGTGATGAACAAGGTTAAGGACTGTTCCGAGGAAGATGCAGTCTCACTTTTCTGCAATAATTGCATGGACAAGGGAATCCTTAACGCCTTAAGTCACCGTGACATATCACGCTTCGCTGACTTGGCATCCATAGTACGAAAGTAATGTGCGACAGAAAGCGCATGGAAAACCGAAACAAAATTTTGGGATAATTCGGCTCCGAATATACACCCAGTCCGAAGTAAAAGGGTGCACTATCATAAGACACCTGAGCTAGTTGCAAAGAAACAAAAACCCTCTACAGGGCATGGAACCGTACTGGAGGGATGGCTTAATGGACCCTGCAAAATTCATAGTATAATGGATACAATACCAACACACAGCCTTAGAGCATGTTGGATACTCCGGCAGGTGGCCAAAAGTGGTGAGGATCTTCTTATCCCAAATGCCACAGAGCACCATCCCGTGGATAACAATACGGTGTTAATAGTCTTTGAGACCTTTGCGTCAAATAATAGGCAAAAGCCCACACTCCACAGCATGGCCGAAATCTGCCACGTAGCATCAATAAATCCATGGAGTGACACGGCTATTACCTTCAATGCCAGTGACGAACCTAAATTCCGAACAGCCAGAGCACCAGCTGCACTGGTCCTCAGTCCAATTGTGGACGGCTTTCGACTCACCAAAGTACTCATGGACGGCGGCAGCGGATTAAACCTCATCTATGAGGAAACTCTTCAAAAAATGGAAATAGACTGGAACCGCATTGAGCAAAGTAGCACAACCTTCAGGGGAATCATACCTAGTCGGGAGGCACGATGCGCTGGGAAAATCACACTAGATCTGGTATTCGGTACGCCAGAGAATTACAAGACCGAAGAAATTACATTTCAAGTGGCCCCGTTCAGTAGTGGATACCACGCCCTTTTAGGACGTGAGGCATTCACGATCTTCCAAGCCGTACCCCATTATGGGTACATGAAGCTCAAAATGCTCGGGCCCAACAGAATCATCACCCTCGCTAGTGATCCGGACACAGCACTCCGCGCCGAAAACAAAACAGCCGCACTGGCCCTCGAGGCATTATCCGAAGCCCTCTTGGTCGAGGAACTAACCACGCTACGCTCCATAGTGGACAGGGATGACGTGATACTCGATAAGAGATCCAAGTCCACCTCTTTTAAACCAGCGGATGAAATAGTCAAATTCCAAGTCCACCCAACGGACCCTATGAAAAAAGCCTCCATCGGGGCGCAGTTAAACCCCGCCATGGACGCCGCACTACAAGAGCTCCTGCGCGAGAATTGGGACATATTTGTCTGGCACCCCTCAGACATGCCAGGAATCCCATGCAGGCTGGCCGAGCATAGCCTCAATATCCTAAAGGGATTCAAGCCGGTCAAGCAAGCTCTTCGGCATTTCTCCGAACCTAAGAGACAGCCATGGGAGAGGAACTAGCCAAGTTATTGGAGGCCGGATTTATCAGTGAGATAAAACACCCAGACTGGCAAGCAAACCTGGTGATGGTACCAAAGAAGGATAAATCCTGGCGCCTTTGTGTCGATTTCAAGGACCTCAATAAAGCTTGCCCAAAGGATCCCTTCCCCCTCCCCCGCATCGATCAAATTATTGATGCTACCGCAGGACACGAGTCATTGTGTTTCCTCGACGCATACTCCGGTTACCACCAAATCAAGATGGTGGAGTCCGACCAAGACGCAACGGCATTCATCACACCATACGGTCCCTTTTGTTTCAACACAATGCCTTTTGGGCTAAACAACACCGGCGCAACATATCAGCGCATGATTCAGACATGTCTGGAGAAACAAATCGGCAAAACAGTAGAGGCATACGTAGACGATGTGGTCGTCAAAACCAAACACGTTGACTCTTTGATAGACGACTTGAGGCTCACATTCGACAACCTCCGAACATACGACATTAAGCTCAATCCGGAAAAATGCGTTTTCGGCGTACCATCCGGAAAGCTCCTGGGTTTCATTGTCTCCAGTCGAGGTATTGAAGCTAATCCGGCCAAAATCCGAGCTTTGTCACAGTTGGCCACCCCAATAGACCTCAAACAAATTCAGAAGTTAACTGGATGCATGGCGGCTCTAAGCCACTTTATCTCCCGCTTAGGAGAAAAGGCTTTACCACTTTATCGCCTCCTTCGGCGCACCGAACACTTTGAGTGGACGGATGCTGCCACAACCATATTGGAAGAAATAAAGACCATTTTGGCAACCAACCCAATCCTGGCCGCGCCAAACAGCGGCGAACCAATGCTGTTGTACATTGCGGCAACTCATCAAGTTGTAAGCGCAGTGCTCGTCGTCGAACGAGAAGCTGACGGACATAAATTCCCTCTTCAAAAGCTGGTATACTATGTATCCACTGTCCTCATTCCATGCAAATCACGGTACCCACATTATCAAAAGATAGCCTATGCGGTATTCATGGCATCCCGGAAGCTGCGACACTACTTTCAAGAGTGTTCGATTACAGTAGCCTCGGAAGTGCCACTTAATGATATTATAAACAACCGCGACGCTACGGGCCGGATTGCCAAATGGGCCATTGAGCTCCTCCCGTTCGACATAACATACAAACCTCGATGAGCTATTAAGTCACAAGTATTGGCCGACTTTGTTGCCAAATGGATGGAGGTCGAACTCCCTAAAGAGTACGGCGCATACTCCAATTGGATCATGCACTTCGACGGTTCTAAAATGATGGCTGGTCTAGGGGCTGGCGTCGTCCCGACGTCCCCAACCGGAGATACCGTCCAGTACGTACTGCAAATATTGTACAAAGACTCCAATAACGCAGCCGAATACGAAGCTCTCTTGCATGGTCTTCGGATGGCAGTCTCCATGGGCATTCAACGCCTGGAGGTGCGTGGGGATTCAAACCTTGCAATATCCCAAATAAATGGAGACTTTGATGACAAGGATCCAAAAATGGCGGCCTACCGAAACGCCGTCCTAAAAATGTCAGCTCGGTTCGAGGGGCTCGAATTTCACCATGTGACTCGGGAAAACAATCAGGCAGCAGATATCCTCGCCCGCATCGGCGCCAAACGCGATGCGGTCCCCCCCCCCCCCAACATCTTTCTGGAAAGGCTGTTCAAGCCATCCGTAGTATGGGAAGGGGACACCGGTAACAATAGTCCGGACCTGGCCAAAATGCCCGATACCGAACACTCTGACACAATCGGAGGCTCCGCCACCGAAATAACACCTTCAGCCCACGTAATAATGGCCATTATAGCCCTGTGGACAGAACCATTCCTGGCCTACCTAACTAGGCAGGAACTTCCGGAGGACCAAAACGAGGCACGCTGCATAGTGCGGCGATCTAAGGCCTACAGGATCCACGAGGGATAATTGTATAAAAAAAGCACTACCGGAGTCCTTGAAAGGTGCATCTCCGAAGAGGAAAGGCGGAACCTTTTGGCAGAAATCCACGCCGGACTCGGCGGTCACCACGCCGTAGCCCGGGCTCTTGTAAGCAAGGCCCTCCATACAGGATTCTATTAGCCAACGGCCCGAGCAGATGCACATGACTTGGTCCAATGTTGCGCTGGTTGCCAGCTCTTTGCAAATCAAAGCCACATGTCACCCACCGCCCTCAAAACAATCCCCATTACGTGGCCCTTCGCAGTCTAGGGGCTTGACATGGTTGGACCCCTTAAAGGGGGAAACCACAAGAAAAAATACTTACTGGTCATGGTGGATAAATTCACCAAATGGATAGAGGCCAAACCTGTTAAAACAGCTGAATACGGACCAGTGATAGACTTTATATCTGGGGTCGTACACCGTTATGGCGTCCCCCACAGCATCATCACTGACAACGGCACAAACTTCACAGCCGATGAGGTAAAACTCTGGTGCAGCAAAATGGGCATCAAGCTTGATTATGCTTTAGTCTATCACCCACAAACCAACGGCCAAGTCGAGTGAGCAAACGGTCTTATAATGAGCGGCATTAAACCCAGATTAGTGCGTTCCTTAACGGAATCTAACACGCACTGAGTAGAGGAGCTTGACTCCGTACTCTGGGGGCTGCGGACCACGCCGAATCGTAGTACCAAATACACACCCTTCTTTACGGTGTACCGCGCAGGCAATATTGCCCTGTGACATAATTCATGACTCACCTCGAGTGCGCATGTACGAAGAAAGAGAAGCCGAGCTCGATCGGCAGGACAGCCCGGACACCCTGGAGGAGCAGCGCGACGTAGACAAAGCCCGTTCTGCATTTTATCAGCAACAGGCTCGCAGATACCAAAGCAGAGAAGTACGGGCCAAAACTTATAACGTTGGCGAACTAGTTCTACACCTACCGGATAAGAAAAAGAACAAGCTCGAGCCCAAATGGGAAGGTCCCTTCATTATTGACCAAGTTCTGACCGGTGGAGCGTACCGACTGCGGGATGCATCGACTAGTCGACTCGAGCCAAACCCATGGAACGCGGCCAGGCTCCGTAGATTCTACACCTAGCACCAGACTCTATGTTCGTCCCCTCCCTTTGTCCATTTTTTGCATATACATTACCTGTCTTGTTTTCTTTCTTCCTTTCTTTTATTCTTTCTCTAGGCCTTCAAGGGCCAACTTGTACCTCGCTTGCACATTATAGATGTGCTAGCCGCGCTCATCATACCTGGGGGCTTCTTTCACAGAAGCTTAATTATTTATCTGGGCCTCAGACACCGCACATGTGTCATGCTTCCGCATGTACCTTTTTTCGCCATTATATGCACCAATATGACTTAAGTTTTGGCCAAGCTGGGTTGGCTGGCTCTTGTATTTATGCCCTACGCTCCCGTTAATTTGTCTAGGGCATAAGGGAGCACCTCTGCGATTGTTACTGCCGGGTCAGTCGGATGTGTACCTCAGACTGGGTGAGGCCGAAAGCTAGCGTTCTTAAGGGAATATTCGGTCGGTGAACAAAAGATGATTTTTATTTATTATCCATATCTGCCCCAAGATGTTTTTCCTACGTTTCCTATCGCAGTCCGGACATGCACTTTAGGGCATGCTTACCCAGGGAAAGGAACCCTTAACGGAACTATTCTCCCTGGAAAATGTTTCTTACCACCCATGTAATATAACATAACTAGTTGGGCACTTGTCTGTTCAAGCACTAATGACCCCTACGCCTGGTCTCCATGCATACCCCGGTTCTTATATAACTGAGCGGGTATTCGGATACACTCCGGACTATCGGGTCCCGAGGTTGAAGCAAAAAGGTCCGCCAAGACAAATGATCTGCAATCCGGCTTGAAGGCATTATACATGTCACTTTAATTACATAGTCATGCAGACTGACTAAATTCCTCTTCTATGCCATCCAACAGGCGTCTAGCTTACAATCCTGTTGGGAATACTTTGCGGCTAATTCTACTTGCCCATAAACTAAGCTAACGGGGATCTCTTTTCCGTCGGGCCCCACAGGTCCGACCTCGGCCATGTGATTTGGGTCTGCATTGGTATACCGCGTCTTCACCATAGCCCAGGCTTCTCTGGCTCCCTGTTGGCAGGTCGATATCTTCATAATCGGAAGCACCGCCGTGCTCCCTTGAGCTTCTCCGTAAGCTCTGCAACGCCCTCTGGCAGGGAGATGGATGGCCACAAGGCCTTGGCAACACCTTGCATCACCTACTGAACTTGTTCGTGCAGATGTGAGAGCTCGGATAGAAGATCACCCACAGACCCAGGCATTTCCTCCGCGGGACAACCCGTCAGCATACCTACAGATATGACGTTGTTAGTCGGCTTCTTCGCCGAACTCCTTTAAAAGGATTCGTTCAAGCACTTACTGAAAATGCCGCGCCGAAGCCGCTTATTCTCCTTCTCGGAGTCTACAAGCTGGGCTTGAACGTCTTGTAGTTCCACGCTCAGCTTGATATTGGCATCTTGGAGATTGTTTTTCTCCCGCCTAACCTCAGTCAGCACGCGTTTGCCAGCCTCTAGCTATCGCATAACATGCTGGTCCTCCGGATTTTCTCGGGATTCATCTGCAACATCTATTGTTAGATCTGCAGCCACGCCGCACACTATATGGTAACCATAATTCTTTAAAGTAAATGTTACTAGGGGGCGACTTTTTCGGTTCCTGCAATGCGGCAACAACGGCCCGCAGTTGGGTCTTGCATTCCTCTAGCTCCTGTGACAGCCTAGTATTCTTCTCGGTAAGAACCTGCACAATAAAGATGATCCTTAAATCAGTTCTGCTAACTGTTCCAAGTCTCAGGGGCTACTGATACATATAAATCGTCAGATTTACTTACCCGTACATCCTTTACATACTGATCCGTGGCTCTGGCTAGACCAACTTGAGCAGCTCGGAGATGTGCCTCTCCAGAATTGAAGGCATCAAATGCCTTTGGTGAGAAACAAGCGTCACGGAGTACGGCCCGGGCGCGCCTATGATTCATGGCGCTTTCCACTTCTGAGTTTGTAGCGGATAATCTATCTGCATCCTCTGTAGGGGAATTATCCGGCGCCCGCCCCATATCGGCTTCCGCCTCTATGTCCGGTCCTGGCGCCCGGCTGGTGGAAGCGTGATTAGTAACATCGCCGGACATATTCCGGCGAACATTTTTCCTGTTAAAGAAACACGGGTGTCATTATATTTCGAGAAAGACGACAACCACGGAGCGGGGTTTTTCATACCTTTGCGTCGGCGTCTCCGTCCTGACCACCTTCCTTTCTGGCCTACCCGGCCTCGGTGCCTCTTGTTGGCGAGTTGCTGCGGGTTCGGCAGGGCGTCCCGAATGCCTTCCCTGTAAAAATGCCATGTGTATATGGTGGGTGAAGTGTCTAAAAGGGGATCCTAGTTTTTGGAATTGGGATTTTTTGGTTTTTCTTACGTGCGATGTAGGGAGCAGTCCGAGATAGTCGGCCGTAATGGCCACCATGGCATCATCGCAGCTTAACTGATAGAACTGCCGATCTATCAGCTCCACGAATATAACCGGATCTTCTTCAAGTCCGGAGTCGAGGGCCTGGTCAGGGTCCTCTGGTTGCGGAGAAGGGCTGCTGACCTCCTTTATGGCTTTTCGCAGTTCCTGCCGCAAAGTGGCAAGGTGAATACTTACGACAAAGAGTGCGGGAAAAAGGGGAGTAGGGAGATATAACTTACCCAGCTTGGAGGATTCTACATGGAGAATCCATCCCGTGGCTTGATGCGGGTGAACTCCTCTTCCTCACCCTTGAGCAATTCGGACAGAATTTTTGCTAAAGCGGCAGCATTATCCGGACCCTTACGCCCGCAGCGGGTGGCATCATCCGCCCCGTTAAAGCACCACAAGGGGTGCCCACAATATTGAAGTGGTTGCACTCCCCGCATTATGCAAATCGACATAACTTCGATTACTGTCAATCCTGATCGAGCCAGTGCTTTAATCCGATTCATCAGATAGAGGACTTCTCCATTGTCTTCCACCTGGGGCTCCGTGGGCGCCAACTTCGGCATTTCTTCAGAGGAGCATTGTTGAACTCAGGAAGACCCCGCTGAACAGGGTCCGAAACGGGAACGTCCTCCATATAAAACCATTCTGAAGGCCAGTCTTCAGATGACTTCTTCGGAGTACTGGACAGGTATCCGGTATCAGCGATGCGCCATATTTCGGCTCCGCCCACTTGATAAAGTGACCCCCTTTGTGTGCGAGGGACGAGGCAAAATAGCCTTTTCCACAGCTCAAAGTGAGCCTCGCGGCCCAGGAACAACTCGCAGAGAGCAACATAGATGGCGATATGTAGGATGGAGGCGGGGGTGAAATTGTGTAATTGGAGGCTGTAGAACTCCAGGAGCCCGCTGAGGAATGGATGAATTCGAAATCCGAGTCCCCTTAATAAATAGGGAACAAGGCAGACCCGTTCCCCATAGAGGGACAGGGAAAGCTCTCCGCTTGCTCCCCGCCATTGTAGGTGGCAAGCCCGGCTTGAACAGGCACCATATATGAAGGAGGGAGAAATCCCTTAGTCTGCAGTTCGACTAATCGACTGTGTGGGACTGAAAACCTCTCCCAATCACCGGGCTTAGGGCTTCGGGGGCGGGAGAAGGAGCTGCGGAGGTCGGCCATGCTGGAATGTGTCGGATTTCGGGTTCCGGCAGACCCTTAAGGTTCGAACTCTGGGGTGCGCATGGAGATATATCCCCTACCAACTCGCGCTTCTATGGCTCGCAAGAAATCTAGGCTGGAAAGAAGAACACACAAAGGACACGAGGTTTATACTGGTTCGGGCCACCGATGTGGTGTAATACTCTACTCTAGTGTGTGGTGTGGTGGATTGCCTTAGGGGCTGATGATGAACAATACAGAGGGAAGAACGGCCTCGCAAGAGGTGTTCTTGAGCTGGTGCGGTGTGTTCTACTTGGTCTGGATCCCCTCCCCCTCTTATGGTGGCTAGTCCTACTTATAGAGGCCCTGGTCCTCTTCCCAAAATGTGAGCGAGAAGGGCGCCAACAATTGGCCATTTTGAAGGGGAACATCTAGTACAAGTTATCCTGACCAAAGGTGGTCTTCGGCTGCCGAAAGCACTGGTGATGACGCCGTCTTGGGCTCCATGATGACCTCCATCCTGCCGCCCTACTGGTCTTGGTCTCATTGCACCGGAATGGTAAACTTTGCCCGATGCCTTGGACTGTGCTTGTTCCCTTTGCACCGAAGGTGAAACAAGGACACTGCACAGGCCAGTGCCCGCCTGGCGCCCGCGTGATTTCAATCGTCATGGCCTGCGTCACGGGCTCCTCACGAGGTGCCCCTGCCTTGAACTCTTCGCCTCCTCGTGAGCCTGCCTAATGAGGCTACTCCTGAGGAAGCTTCCTGTCGTCCGCCCCTCAGGGCTTGGCCCCTCGCGACGGTCCTGACTTTGAGCTGATGAAGCTGGGCCGCACTGGGCCTCCACTCAAGCCATGCCGCAGGCCACAGGCAGGCAAGTCTGGGGACCCCCGTTCCCAGAATGCCGACGGTAGCCCCCGGGCCTGAGGCACGCCCCGGCTGGGCCTAGCAGAGAAGCGAAGGGGAAAGCGCGAAGCGCCACGGGCCCCAATAACCTGCGGCCTTGGGCGTCGCGTGGCGATAGATTGGACGTGGGCATATGCACTTCCCCATGATGCATCGGCAACCTCATGACTTGACAAGTCCCTGCATGCAAAGAAATGGGTCATGATTACCTGCGATCGTGGAGGTCGGCGGTTGGCCTTCTCCAGCTAT
Source organism: Triticum urartu (assembly GCF_056163025.1). Lineage (NCBI taxonomy): Eukaryota > Viridiplantae > Streptophyta > Magnoliopsida > Poales > Poaceae > Triticum > Triticum urartu. The sequence continues at coordinate 508,171,189 of NC_141876.1, read as the reverse complement.
AAGTACGGGACTGTGCGAGCCTCGTTAGCGTTTCCCTTCCTGCTACTCCTTTTCTTCTTCTTGGCTACTCGCCATTCCCATGGCTCCGCCGAAGAGATTCTCGGTCGCGGAGAAAGGAAAAGCTCGTCCAGCAGGGCCAGACTCTTCACCGACCAAGCGCGGCCGGGGCCGCCCTCGCAAGCACCCCGCGGTCCCCGTAGTGGCTTCCCGTGGCCATGGGTGCAGTTCCTTGCACGGTGGTGAGCGCCCGGTTGCCGATGGGAGGCACGCCGTGGCCGCGAGGCCCACCAGGCCGCGCTTTCGCTCGGCGGAGGTGCTGCCGGAGTTCATCGTGTGGTCAGTGGACCCGACCAGCACCTAGCTCCAGCTTCCCCGTTTCTTCGTAGGTGAACTGCCGGCAGGCGCTTGGGGCGGCCTCTGGCTTCAGGCAGATGGTTGCTGCAGCAGGGCCTCCTGAGCTTCGCTGGAGGTCTCCGCTTCTAGGAATGCGGTCCTGACCCGCGGCTGGCAAACGATTGCCCGTGCGCGCGGCCTGAGCCGGCGGTGCACCCTGCACTTCAAATTCGATGGCGACGCCACCCTCTACGTGAGGGTGTTCGTGGAAGACGGTCGCCGCGCTGGGTGCTGCCCCGAAGACGATGACCACGGCCGCCTGCCCAGCCCCGGTGCTGACCAGGATGAAGACGGCGGCGGGCGTGTAGGCGGCGGCGCTTGGGGCTCGCCAAGCTTCGGCGACTCTTTCTCAGGCAGCAGCTCCTCCAGCGGTGGTCGTGACCAGCCCCCGCGCCGTCGCGCCCGCCTGGGTGAAGGTAGCGGGTCAACCCACCGTCGTGCCCTGGTGAAGCAAGAGGGGGATCCGCCTGAGCCCCCAGAGGCAGCTCGAGCTTTCGCCGCAAGTTGGTGCCGAGCAAGTCATGCCCATTTTGTTTTTCTTCTTTCCCTATGCAGAAAAAGAAGGTAGTATAGGGCCCTGCGGGGGCGTGTTAGAACTGTTGTTGTTAATCATCGTCCTGCTTCCGCTATTTCTGCGCTATGTTTCTGCGCCGCATGCCCATGTGCGGGAATTATTTAGCTCAGTGGGGTTTGACACGGTCCTCGCCTCCCGAGGCTGAGGCCTCGCCGCGCGCTTCATGTCCTGCAAGGATTAGCAGGAGGAGTAGCCTTCGGTCTGGTTGTGGGGGTAATCGGCCCAGGTCCTGCGCTCGTGTCATGATGCCCGTGGGGCACGGACTGGGAGGGGTGCTCCCGTAGCGGACCCGGACAGGAAAGCTTCAAACCATCGGGGCAGAAAACACTCGCGAGGGCGCCCGCGAACCTCCCTCGCGAGATTTGCGAGAGAAAACAAGGCAAGTGAGTGAAAAAGATAAAGAGTCACAAGCCTTGGACGGCAACAGCTCCAGTAAAACTTCAAACAGGAACGAACAAGCCAACTCCAGAAAGCAAATGAAAAAGCCGCGTCCGGCACCTATTCTAGTCTTCGACGTCTTCTCACCAGCGCGGAGCTAAGTGCTGCCACTGGGCGTGGGAGGGAGCCCCGAGGCCCGAGGGCGGCACTCCGGAGACTCCGGGGCATGTACAGCCCCACTCATTATTACGTGAGAGTGTCACGGGCGGCGAGCTTCACAGGCACCGGGCCTTTCCCAAAATGCAGCAGCTTCACAGGCATTGGCCTTCTTCACAGGCATCGGGCCTTTCCTGAAATGTGGCGGCTTCACAGGCATTGGCCTTCTTCACAGGCACCGGGCCTTTCCCAAAATGCGGCAGCTTCACAGGCTTTGGCCTTCTTCATAGGCACCGGGCCTTTCCCAAAATGCGGCAGCTTCATAGGCATTGGCCTTCTTCACAGGAACCGGGCCTTTCCATAGGCGCTAGGCCTCGCTCAGGGATAGAACCTCTAGAGATGTTGAATGTTCCACGCGTTCTGGACGGGTACCCCCTCTGGGGTCTCCAAGCGCGCGGAGCCAGGCTTGGAAACATGAACAACCTTGAATGGGCCCTCCCACATGGGAGAGAGCTTGTGTAGCCCCTCCCTGGAGAGAACCCGTCTGAGCACGAGGTCCCCTACCTCAAGAGTTCTGGGGCAGATGTTGCGGCAGTGGTATCACCGCAGTGCCTGTTGATACCTTGCCGCTCGTAGCGCGGCTTCTCGATGGCGTTCCTCCCCCAGCACGAGATTCATCCCCCGCATGGCGTCCTGCTGCGTCTCGTCGAACGCCAGGACCCGCGCAGAGCGACACCTGACCTCGTGAGGGAGGACAGCCTCTGCTCCGTAGACGAGGAAGAACGGGGTCTCGCCAATCGGCTTGGCTGCGGTTGTGCGAATAGACCACAGCACGGACTGGAGCTCGTCGTACCAGCCCCTGCCGCAAGCCTCCAGCTTCTTCTTGAAGGTCCTGGCTTTGAGGTCCCTCAGGACCTCCGCGTTGGCTCGCTCGGCCCGGCCGTTGCTCCGGGGGTGTGCCACCGAGGCGTAGCATATCTGCGTTCCAAGGTTAGCATAGTACATTTTGAAGAGATTACTGGTGAATTGCGAACCGTTGTCGGTGATGATGCGGTTAGGCACCCCAAACCGGCTCACGAGACCCTTGATGAACTTGACTGCGGAGCCTGCTGGGATGGTGTGGACGGCTTCAACCTCAGCCCACTTGGTGAACTTGTCCACAGCAACATAGAGGTAGCGATAGCCCCCTGGCGCCTGAGGGAACGGGCCCAGAATGTCTAGCCCCCAAACTGCGAACGACCAGGAGAGGGGTATAGTCTGTAGACCCCCCGCCGGCTGATGGATCTGCCTAGCATGGAACTGGCAGGTCTCGCAAGCCTTCACCAGCTCAACGGCGTCACTGAGTGCTGTGGGCTAGTAGAATCCACTGCAGAATGCCTTGCCGACGAGGGTTCACGATGATGAGTGGTGCCCACAGTCTCCGCCGTGTATGTCCGCCAGCAGCTCCTTCCCTTGCTCTCTGGAGATGCAACGTAGGGACACGTCATTGGGTCGCTTCCAATAGAGATCCCCATCCTTGATGCAGTAAGCCGTGGCCTGCCGCGCTACATGCTCTGCCTCCTCCTCGCTCTCCAGCAGGGTCCCTTGCATCAAGTAGTTCTTGAGCTCTGCGATCCAACACCCTTCCTGATGCTCTAACGCTAGGAGCAGGCGTGCCCCTGAAGCCGGGCCGCAGGACGAAGATCCCGAGGTAGGCGGCTGAGGGAGCTCCTCCCTTGGTTGTGCCGTGCTCGATAGTGACGGTGCCGCCGAGGGTTTGAAGAGCCGCTCCTCGAAGATGCCAGGCTCCTGATGCAGCCGCCTGGATGCCCTCTTGGAAATGTCATCAGCCTCTTGATTGGTGCCGCGAGGCACATGCTGCAACTTCAGCCCCCAGAACTGCTTCTCCATCTTGCAAACCTCAGCGAGGTAGGCTTCCATGTGCTCATCCTTTGGTTCGTATATCTTGTTGGAGAAGTTGACGAGGAGCTGCGAATCGCCCTTGATGATGAGGCGCTTTACCCCTAAGGCGATTGCGGCTTTCAAGCCTGCTATCAGGCCTTCGTACTCTGCTATGTTGTTGGAGACCTTTTCCCACGCTGGAAACAGAGTTGCACGGCGTAGTAGAGTTTGTCCTGGGTAGGGGATACGAGCACTACGCCAGCTCCCGCGCCGTGTCGGGAGAATGCCCCATCGAAGTACATGACCCAGCCGTCTGGTGCCTCACTTCCCGGGGAAAGTGATCGGTCCTCGCCTGCATCGAGACCTGGTGCTTCTGCCCATTCTGCCACGAAATCCGCAAGTGTGGCTCCCTTGATGACTCTGGTCGTACTGAATTCTAGCTGAAATGTCTGTAGTTCGATGTTCCATTCAGCGACTCTTCCAGCTGAGTTGGGGCTCATGAGTACCCTTTCCAAGGGGTATGCTAAGACGACTTTGATGGGATGGCCTTGAAATAGTGTCGTAGCTTGCGTGAGGCCACTAGTAGCGCGAGGAGGAGTTTTTGAGGCATGGGGTACCGCTCCCTTGTGTCCCGTAGCACCGTGCTGACGAAGTACACGGGATGCTCGACGAGGTTGAGGGTGCTGGGGCAGCTTGCACCCTCCAGAGGTCGAGGCGTCCCCTGAGATGGTGGAGCCCCCAATGCTTGGTCGCTTAGAGAGGCCTCTCCTGCCCCTGGTGCGTTCTCCTGCTGCGGTTGTTCCCCTCTGGCTGCGGTCGTGGTCCTCGCGAGGCCCTCTTGGCTTTGCTTTGCTTCAGCCCGGACGGTTGCTGCGGCCTTGGTCCAGCGCTCCTCCCTGACCGCCACCAGGGCTGCGCCAGCGGAGTAGGGGGTGGCCGCAAGGTAGATCACCAGGGGCTCCCGTGGACGCGGAGCTACCATCACTGGTGGGCTGGTAAGGTACCTCTTGAGATCTTGGAATGCCTTTTTGGACTCTCCAGTCCATTCGAAGGGGCCCTTCTTCTTCATCAGCTTGAAGAAGGGCAGTGCTCGTTCCCCCAGCTTGGAGATGAAGCGCCCTAGCGCGGTTACACGCCCGGTGAGCTTCTGCATCTGTCTGAGGGTCCTTGGCGGGCTCATGTCTTCGACTGCTTTGACCTTCTCCGGGTTGGCCTCGATGCCCCTGTGGGACACGAGAAAACCTAGGAGCATGCCTGAGGGGACCCCAAACACGCACTTCTCCGGGTTGAGCCGTAGGTCCACTTCGTTGAGGCTCGCAAAGGTTTCTTCCAGGTCTTGTATCAGGGTTTTTGCCTCCCGGGACTTCACCACAATGTCGTCGACGTAAGCTTCAGCGTTCCTCCCGAGCTGCCGGCCTAAGGCGATGTGCATCAGCCGCTGAAAGGTTGCGACTGTGTTGCGGAACCCAAATGGCATGCACGTGTAGCAGTACACTCCACATGGGGTCAGGAAAGCCATTTTTTTCCACGTCTTCTACCGCCATCTTGATCTGATGATAGCCCGAGAAGGCATCTAGGAAGCACAATAGGTCACACTCCGCGGTAGAGTCGACTATCTGGTCAATGCGGGGGAGCGGAAATGGATCCTGTGGGCGGGCTTTGTTGAGGTTGGTGAAGTCAACACACATGCGTTCCTTTCCTTCCTTTTTCGGCACAACGACCGGATTAGCCAGCCAATAAGGGTAGCGGACCTCGCGGATAACTCCTGCCGCTTCTAGCTTCTGGGTCTCTTGAACGATGAAAGCTTGTTTCTCAGTGGACTGTCGCCTCGCCTTCTGCTTCACGGGGCGCACGTTGGGGCACACATTAAGGTGATGCTCAATCATACCCCTCGGGACCCCTGCTAACTGATCAGGTTCCCATGTGAACACCTTCTTGCTCGCACGCAGGAACCTCACCAGGGCCTTCTCCTGCTCGGGCTCGAGGTTGGCTCCTATGGTGAAGGTAGCGTCAGTGGGCCCGTCCTCGTCGACCGGTACTTGCTTGGTTTCCGCCTTGTCTTGGGTGAACAGCTGCTTCTTTTTAGCCGGCGCAGCCCCCTTGGGCTCAAGGGCGTCAGTGCTGGTGGGCTGCGCCACTGCAGCCGCCCTGAAAGCAAGCTTGAGCGCCTGCAGTGCATCCCTTGTGTCTCCTAACACGGTAAGGACGCCGCTGCTTCCGGACATCTTCATGAGGTTGTACGCCGGGTGAGTTGCTGCCATGAACCGGGCCAAGGCCGGATAGCCGAGGATGGCGTTGTAGGGGAGGCCGATGGGGGCGATGTCGAAGTCGATCAGCTCTGTGCGGAAGTTGTCGTGGGTGCCGAAGGTCATTGGGAGGCGGATCTGTCCCAAGGAGGCGGTGGAACCGACTCCGACACCCAAGAAAGGCCTGCTAGGCAGAAGCCGGTCTAGCGGCACGTGGAGGAGGTTGAAGGCCTCCACCGAGAGCACGTTGAGGCCGGCACCGCCATCGATGAGGGTCCTGGTGACGGCCACCTAGCAGATGGTGGGGGTGCACAGCATCGGGAGCGCGCCCGAACCGATGGGGTTGAAGGGGTGATCATCCGAGTCGAAGGTTAGATCGGCCTCGGGCGCCACCCAGACCGGGGGGGCTTCTCGATGCTTGGAGGTGGTGCTGATCCGGCGTGTGAACGGCTTGACGTGGTGGATCGAGGGTGGTGCCTGTGAGCCACCTAGGAGAGCTGTGACGACGGGCGACACTGGTGCGGCATAACGGGCAAGGAAGAGGTCGCGCAGCTCCTCCCAGGAGATCCCAGAAACCGTCAGCAGGTGGAGGAGCCACGCGCGCGGGTCACCGGTGAGGGCCATGGGAAACCAGTTGGCCATCACTCGGTCGTCGCCCCCGACTTTGAGGACGGCCTCCTCATACACCAACAGGAAAACCAGCGGATCCGTCGCGCTGTTGTAGTGCGGCAGCATCTCAGGCTTGAACTTGTGCGGCCACTGCACCTGTCGCAAGGTGGGGGCCAAGGCTCGGAGCCCCCCGGCCCCAGTGCCGGCATCGGTTGCTGGAGCGGGCGGCGCGTTGTCCGCCATGAGGGCGAAACACGATGTTGGTGGAGAGCGGGTCGTCGAGAGGGAGAACTCCGGCGCACCCCTACCTGGCGCGCCAAATGTCAGATTTCGGGTTCCGGCAGACCCTTAAGGTTCGAACTCTGGGGTGCGCACGGAGATCTTTCCCCTACCGACTCGCGCTTCTATGGCTCGCAAGAAATCAAGGCTGGAAAGAAGAACACACAAAGGACACGAGGTTTATACTGGTTCGGGCCAGCGATGTGGTGTAATACCCTACTCCAGTGTGTGGTGTGGTGGATTGCCTCAGGGGCTGATGATCTACAATACAGGGGGAAGAACGGCCTCGAAAGAGGTGTGTTCTACTCGGTCTGGATCCCCTCCCCCTCTTATGGTGGCTAGTCCTACTTATAGAGGCCCTGGTCCTCTTCCCAAAATGTGAGCGGGAAGGGCGCCAACAATTGGCCATTTTGAAGGGGAACATCTAGTACAGGTTATCCTGACCAAAGGTGGTCTTCGGCTGCCGAAAGCACTGGTGATGACGCCGTCTTGGGCTCCACGATGACCTCCGTCCTGCCGCCCTGCTGGTCTTGGTCTCGTTGCACCGGAATGGTAACCTTTGCCCGATGCCTTGGACTGTGCTTATTCCCTTTGCACCGAAGGGGAAACAAGGACACTGCACAGGCCGGTGCCCGCCTAGCGCCCGCCTGATTTCGATCGTCATGGCCTGCGTCACAGGCTCCTCGCGAGGTGCCCCTGCCTTGATCTCTCCGCCTCCTCGCGAGCCTGCCTGATGAGGCTGCTCCTGAGGAAGCTTCATGTCTTCCGCCCCGCAGGGCTTGGCCCCTCGCGAGGGTCTTGAGTTTGAGCTGATGAAGCTGGGCCACACTGGGCCCCCACTCGAGCCACGCCGCAGGCCGTAGGCAGGCAAGTCTAGGGACCCCCATTCCCAGAACGCCGACAGAAAGGATCTTTCCGAAACACGCTTTGATGGATTCTTGCTGGGGAAGGATGGTATGTGTAGGATCGAAAGTATGTCTAGAGGGGGGGTGATTAGACTACTTGACCAAATAAAAATCTATCCTTTTCCCAATTTTAGTTCTTGGCAGATTTTAGCTATCTTAGCACAAGTTAAGCAATCTCCACACAATTCAAGCAAGCATGCAAAAGAGTATATGAGCAGCGGAAAGTATAGCATGCAACTTGCAAGAATGTAAAGGGAAGGGTTTGGAGGATTCAAACGCAATTGGAGACACGGATGTTTTTGTCGTGGTTCCGATAGGTGGTGCTATCGTACATCCACGTTGATGGAGACTTCAACCCACGGAGGGTAACGGTTGCGCGAGTCCACGGAGGGCTCCACCCACGAAGGGTCCACGAAGAAGCAACCTTGTCTATTCCATCACGGCCGTCACCCACGAAGGACTTGCCTCACTAGCGGTAGATCTTCACGAAGTAGACGATCTCCTTGCCCTTACAAACTCCTTGGTTCAACTCCACAATCTTGTCAGAGGCTCCCAAGTGACACCTAGCCAATCTAGGAGACACCACTCTCCAAGAAGTAACAAATGGTGTGTTGATGATGAACTCCTTGCTCTTGTGCTTCAAATGATAGTATCCCCAACACTCAACTCTCTCTCACAGGATTTGGATTTGGTGGAAAGAATATTTGAGTGGAAAGCAACTTGGGGAAGGCTAGAGATCAAGATTCATATGGTTGGAATGGAATATCTTGACCTCAACACAAGTGTAGGTGGTTCTCTCTCAGAAAATGTGTATTGGAAGTGTAGGTATGTTCTGATGGCTCTCTTTACGAATGAAGAGTGGGTGGAGGGGTATATATAGCCTCCACACAAAATCTAACCGTTACACACAATTTGCCAAACTCGGTGGGACCGAATGGTTAAACTCGGTCGGACCGATTCAGCAAACCTAGTGACCGTTAGGATTTTCGGTGGGACTGAGATGCAACTCGGTAGGACCGATATGGTTAGGGTTAGGGCATAACGTAATCTCGGTGTGACCAATTACACAAACTCGGTGGGACCGATTTTGGTAATAAGCTAACCAGAGAGTTGGTCAGGTAAACTCGGTGGGACCGATTCGCTCATCTCGGTGAGACCGAAATGTTACAAAAGGGAAACAGAGAGTTTACATTGCAATCTCGGTGGGACCGATCGCTCATCTCTGTAAGACCGAAATGTTACGAAGGGAAACAGAGAGATTACAATCCCATCTCGGTGAGACCGAGATCCCTATCGATGAGACCGATTTGCCTAGGGTTTGCGGCAGTGGCTATGACATTTGAAACTCGGTGGCGCCGGATAGAAAGAATCAGTGGGGCCGAGTTTTACTTTTGGTTTAGGTCATATGTGGATGTGGGAAGGTAGTTGAGGATTTTGGAGCATATCACTAAGCATTTTGAGCAAGCAAGCCATTAAGAAACACCTCATCCCTCCTTGATAGTATTGGCTTTTCCTATAGACTCAATGTGATCTTGGATCACTAAAATGTAGAGTCTTGAGCTTCAAGCTTGAGCCAAACTTTTTGTCCTTAGAATTTTGAGGGATCCACTTTCCTCATCCATGCCATGCCATTCATTGAGCTTTTCCTGAAATATTAATCTTGGAATAATATTAGCTCAATGAGCTATATGTTGTTAGGAATTACCAAAACCACCCAGGGATAGTTGCACTTTCAATCTCCCCCTTTTTGGTAATTGATGACAACATATAGATCAAAGCTTCGACAAATGATAATAGGAGTGAAAGATATTGTCGCTTTGAGAAGTATGTGAAAAGCAAGAGCTCCCCCTAAATTTGTGCATATCTTAAGATTTTCTTTGGACTGCAAATGCACAATGAGTTAGGATCATGGGTTACTCTTCCATGTCACATACATCTTGGTGGAGCGCTCAAAATAATAAAGATTGAATACATGCACTCATCACCAAGCAAAGTGAATGATCATATAAGGATAAGTAAGATAATATCATCTAACAAGCATAAGTGTAGCTTATGATTGACCACATGATCATCAATGTCTCACAGATAATAGCATAGTATCTCAAGCAATCAGAAGACAAACTAAGTTCAACCACCAAAGCAAGAGAGAATAAAAAGCAACGCTCTCTCTCGAAGCCTATGATCTATACATGTTTCTCCCCCTTTGGCAACAAGTTACCGAAAAGTTCATAGAAAATGCATAGCACTAAAACGTCTCTCAAGCTTGGTCTTCAGGTGGTGGTGTCCGGATAACTCCAAGAACGAAGGCTTCAGTCGAAGTAGATGGAGCTGATGGAGTAGGTCCTGGAGCTGGTTGCGCTGAAGCTGTAGCTGGTGCACATGAAGTGGCTCTAGTGTCTGGAACATGCACTTCAGCAGACCTCTGAGCTCTAGGCACTCTGGCAAATGCATCAGTGGTTGTCTTTCCCTTCCTCTCCTGCATATCATCTTGAAGTTGCTCCACAACAGACTAAATCTCAGTTACCTTCACATCCAAGTCATAGAATTTTTGCTCCATGATTCTTTCCAAGCTCTCCTGGTTTTCAGTCAGGGTGGCCAGTCCCTTCTCAATCCTCAGAGTGGATGCAATCAGGTAGCCCAGCTGATCTTGCTTGCTCTTCAGGAGATACTGATATGCCTCCTCCTGGGTTGGCATCTTTGCAACCTTTTCAGCTTTTGCCTTCTCCTTCTTGGCTTGTGCGTGCACAGAAGATGGTCCATCCTCATTCATAACCACAATGTTGTCCTCGAAGTCTGGATAGATAGGCATGTGCTCCTTGTCCAGCAGATATGTACCAGTGCCCATCTTGGAGTTGATTAGCTCCTAAATCTGTGGGGCATACCCACAACTCCTCTTCTGATCTGCAGCTGTCCTCTTGATAGTTTCAACTATTAGGCTCGTGACTTTGAACTTCTGTGGGACATCAAAGATGTGAAGCAAGTTAATTGCATGGCCTCTGATCATCTTGTGATCACCTGACTTTGGCAAGAGAGTGTGCCTGAGGATCCAGTTGATGGTTGGCAAGCCTGACAAAAGGTAATGTACAGATCCAAACTTATGTGTCTCAAGAGCAGCATCTGGGATCTCCTTGTACAGGTGTGCCATTGTGTTGTGATCCTTCTTCCTGTTGGCATAGACATCCAAGTCATCTTCACTTTCTTTTGGGGCATTGATCAACTTCTCCCATTCAGCAACCATGGACTGGTACCTCGTACCTTCAGACATCCAGACAATCCTTCCATCTGGCTAGAAATGAGTTGTGGAGTAGAACTGCATGATGAGCTCATCATTCCATTTTGTGAGCTTCCGCCCAACAAAGTCTACAACTCCACACGCACTAAAGCTGTCATACACTCCAGGATAGTGTTCTTCATTCTCCTTCATGTAGGTCCAGTCAACCCATCTCATGTCACACACTATGGGCTTCTTGTCAAGCAACACTGTCTCATAGAAGTCCTGTTGTTCCTTTGTGTGGAACCTGTAATCAACAGCAGTCCTTCTCCTGGTGGCATATGGATCTGACTCTCTCCATAGCCTCAACCCTGAGTCTCTCCTGATCTTCATGTTCTCAGCCACAAGATGAGCATCATTGTGGTCTGGAATCTTGGGTTTGAGCTTCCTCAGGACTTGTCCTTCATCATCTTCATCAGCAGCAACTTCAGGCACTGGAGCCTTGTTCTTCTCAGCAGCTGGTATACTCCTGGTATTCCTCTTAGGTGCACTCTTGGGCTTGGAGGCTGCTTTGGGTGCTTCTTTAGGCTTTGATGTTGCAGCCCCTGACTTTATAGCATCACCCATCAGCTTTTGTGCCTTGGGTGCTGGTGCAGCAACCTCTTCTTCCTCTTCCTCTTTAGAATCTCCCATGATTGAGGATCTCCCAAGCACTCTAGCAGTGGTCTTTTTGATCCTCTCCTTCCTCTTCTTCCCTTCTGCAGCAGCCTCTTTGGATATACATCCCAAAGGGACTTGAGTAGATGCTCTGGCCTTAGACATTGGAATTCTCTTTGCAGGAACCTTTTGCTTCATGCCTGGCTTGGTGGCAGCAGCAGTGCTATATTCCTTCTTAACGACTTTCTTCTTGGAAGTGGCCTCATCCTCAACTGCCACATAGTCTTCATCCTCAGATTCAGAGGTCTTCTTCTTTCTGGCCCTGGTGGCAGCTTTGGGTAAGTTGCTTGGGGTGCTCCTGCTACCATCATCTGAACTGCTAGAGGGACTAGTGCCCTCACTCAGGTGAACCTGCTCCTCTGACCTGTTCTGGTTGTCACTCTGATCAGTCATATTGCAAACACTAACAGCAGACCCTGTGAATAGATATAGATGAGATAGAGTGTATGAGCATCACAAAATGCAGAGGTTTTTGCAAAAGAATGAGTCAAAAACTTAGTTTTAGTTTTCCACAGAAAGCATTTCGGATCAACCAATTTGTAAACTCGGTGATACCGAAGCAGCTGCTGGAACCTAAACTAGTGAACTCGGTCACACCGATTTGCAATTCTCGGTCAGACCGAAAAATACATGTGCAATGGCCTGAGCCGAATCGGTGGTACCGAGTTCCACAACTCGGTGGGTCCGAGATGGTTTCGGAGGAAACCTAACCCTAAATTTTCAATTCACGACTAAACTACGGAGTGTTTTGACTGGATAAGAATGATCTCAATCGTGGCAAGATACATGGCGAACACAATGTGCTAGGAATCAGATAGGGATAGCACAGTGATCGAGTTCATACCCTAGTTCGGCGATGAACTTGCTATGGCGGCAACGGCGGGGATGATTCCTGTTGACGGCGGCGGAGACCAATGGCAGGAGGCGGCTGGCGACGAGGAAGACGATCTGGAGACCCTGGAGGCAGAGCGGGCTAAGCGCGGGTCGAGGAGGTTCGGAAAGTTTTCCAAATTTTGACCCGTGGGTATATATAGCCCGACCCTGTCCATGTGACCGAGTGGAACAATTCGGTGGCACCGAGATTCATAACTGCAAGCAGTTACTGAAACTTGGTGTGACCAAAAGGTTCAAATCGGTTGCACCGAGATTGAAAACCTAGATCGACTTAGTGTTCTCGGTACGACCGAAATGGATGAATCGGTCAGACCGAAACGCACAAAGAAGTTTTGGAAGTTTAAGTCTATGACGAATCGGGGACTCCGAGTGCTCCTCACACAGAGTGGTTCGAATCTGACTTGATCAAATTTTGTGATGTAGCATGAATAGAGTTTGAGACGAGAAAAGCATAGATAGCTAGAGAGGGTTCTTAGGCATTCTTGTCCATCCACTTGGCAGAAGAAAAGAAAACCAATCAATCAAAACAACAAGTGGATGTCCTCGAATGAGTAAAATATGCAATCAACATGCTCACACAATAAAATGGCAATTGAAATGTGTGGCAATGCATGCACAACCAATTCTAGCATCTATCAAACATTTTGCGATGACTAGGTCATCTATATATGCGTATATTGACTTAGGAGTCAAATGAGAACATTTGATCATAGGTCATACTCATCGTTTAAGCACAAGTGGGGTTACCACTTTTACATAAAGCATTGTTGTGTTCACACCATTAGAGTTTCTTTAGCTCAATTCTTAGAGTAAAGCTCCCCCTAGATGTGAGATCCCCCCTAAGAGGGATGAACTAACCTTGGGTTTTGTCGATGATGAGTTCATGTAGATGTTGAAGATGTGGATGCTCAATGTTGATGTAGATCATTTGAAGCTATCCATTGGAGTGAGTTGCACTTTCAATACCTACACGGGTTAGTCCCACAAGGAACAAACAAGGATATCCATAGACATAAAGTGATGCACACACAAGATGATGTCTATGAAAGCTTTTAGGTTACCTTGTCCCTTGTCTTGCCAACAAGAGGGTTTGTGACTCCTTGAACTAGTGCAAGATGTGGAAGTTGATTGCACTTGTTCTTGCCAAGATGATAAGAGTGAAGCATGTTGGCGGAGTCACCCTCAAGAACTCTCTAGTTCTTCTTCTTCGGGATCCACACCATCTTGATGGGAATCCTCGGTGTTGTAGTTGTACTTGATGAAGTGGAACTTGAAGTAGTCTTGGGAACCCACTTGACCAAGGCCTTAGGAGCTTCTTCAAATGCATCAATTTCCTCTTGAAGCTTTTCCTTGCCTTTTTTCTTGTGGTCTTGTGGTGGAAGATCATCTTCAGCTTGTGTCCCTTTGAAAGAAGTAGGATCATACTTCTCTTGTTGAGGAACAAACTTCGTCTTGGGGTATTTATCTTCTTCCCACTCAACTCCATTGGCATTGAACTTTCGTTCAAAACCAACACCTTGATTCTTCCGGTGCCTTCCTTGCTTGCGTACAATTTCCTCGAATTGCTTACTTCCGGCAAGGCTCTTGTAAACACCTTTCTCTATAATTCCCTTCAATAAGCTCTTTTCTTGCTCAAGTGTAACTTGGCTAAGAGAATCATTAGTGGAATCAAGAGAACTACTAGAAGCAACAATAATGGATTTAGCATGATTATTGTTACTACTAGAGGAAGAATCTTTCTTGTTCTTGTTACTAGACTTGACTTGAGGCATGTAAGTGGATAAGAGTAAACACTTGCCAATGTAAGAAGAACTTTTCTTACGAAGATCATCATTGATTGCTTTTAAGAACTCATGCTCTTGCTCAAGGTTGAGCTTTTCAAAGCGTAATTTCTCATGAGTCCTTAAAAGTTCTCGATGATCTCCTAAGATAGTTTCATGAGCTAACTTAAGAGTGTTTAGTTCTTTAGTTAGAGACTCAATCTTCTCCTTATCATTGCCATTCGTTTTATCTTGATTAGCATGATTAATTGACGTTTCATCACAGTATTCATCACTAGAGTTGTCAACAAGTAAATCATCATCACCTAACAAGTCATCTTCATCACTATTGAAATCAACATACTCGGGGTGTGGTACCTTTGGGCCTTTAGCCATGAAGCATGTTCCAACTCCTTCATTTGGTGAGTCAAATATGTCGTAGGAGTTGGTTGTCACAAGTGCTAGACCGACAACACCTTCATCTTGAGTATATTCGGAGTCGGAGTGATAGCTTCTCTCGGAGTGGTTGTCGGAGTCGGAGCCGGATACCCATTCACCAACATGAGCTTGATGTCTTCGTTTTGTGTAGCTCCTTGATGACTTGTCCTTTCTTTCCGAATCCTTGCTTCTCCATGAGGGTCTTTGTTCATAACGATCATATCTACTCCTTCTTTCTCTAGATGGTGATTCTTCTCTTCTACTTCTTCTCTTGGGAGAATCTTCTCTTCTCTTATAGGGGGTCATACACTCATTGGAATAGTGTCTGGGCCTTCCACAATTGTAGCAGTTTCGCTCTTGACTAGAAGATCTTTTGTCATTGTAGGACCTTGACTTGGAGCTTCTCTCTTTGCTTCTACTCTTGTAGAACTTGTTGAAGTTCTTCACCATTAAGCTCAATTCTTCATTGAAGGTTTGTTTCTCACTCGATGATGTGGGGGCTTCACATGAGGCTTTGTAAGCACCACTTGATTTGTTGTGAAGTTCCTCTTTATCCTTGAGTGACATCTCATGAGCAACAATTCTTCTGATGACTTCCGTTGGCTTGAGATCTTTGTAATTTGGCATCATTTGGATCAATGTGCACACAGTATCATATTTTCCATCCAAGGCTCTTAGGATCTTCTTGATGATGAATCTATCGGTCATCTCTTCACTCCCTAAGCCGGCAATCTCATTTGTGATAAGAGCAAGCCTAGAGTACATTTCAGCAACACCTTCACCATCCTTCATTTTGAACTTGTCAAGTTGACTTTTAAGCACATCCAATTTGGATTCCTTGACGGAGTTGGTACCTTCGTGCATATCAATCAAAGTATCCCAAATTTCCTTTGCATTCTCAAGACGGCTGATTTTGTTGAATTCTTCGGGGCACAATCCGTTGAAGAGGATATCACAAGCTTGTGCGTTGTATTGCAGCATTTTCAACTCTTCTGCGGTGGCTTCACGGTTTGGTTATTTCCCGTTAAAGAATTCACCTTCCAAGCCAATACACACAATAGCCCAAACGGCGGGGTTATGTCCAAGAATATGCATTTTCATCTTATGCTTCCAACTAGCAAAATTAGTGCCATCAAAGTAAGGACCTCTACGGTGATAATTTCCCTTGCTAGACGACATACTCTCCTAGGTTGTGAAACCAAGGCTATGAACGCCAAAAGCTATGGAAATCAAAGCAAATGGAGACCAAAGCTCTGATACCACTTGTAGGATCGAAAGTATGTCTAGAGGGGGTGATTAGACTACTTGACCAAATAAAAATCTAGCCTTTTCCCAATTTTAGTTCTTGGCAGATTTTAGCTATCTTAGCACAAGTCAAGCAATCTCCACACAATTCAAGCAAGCATGCAAAAGAGTATATGAGCAGCGGAAAGTAAAGCATGCAACTTGCAAGAATGTAAAGGGAAGGGTTTGGAGGATTCAAATGCAATTGGAGACACGGATGTTTTTGTCGTGGTTCCGATAGGTGGTGCTATCGTACATCCACGTTCATGGAGACTTCAACCCACGGAGGGTAACGGTTGCGCGAGTCCACGGAGGGCTCCACCCATGAAGGGTCCACGAAGAAGCAACCTTGTCTATTCCATCACGGCCGTCGCCCACGAAGGACTTGCCTCACTAGCGGTAGATCTTCATGAAGTAGGCGATCTCCTTGCCCTTACAAACTCCTTGGTTCAACTCCACAATCTTGTCGGAGGCTCCCAAGTGACACCTAGCCAATCTAGGAGACACCACTTTCCAAGAAGTAACAAATGGTGTGTTGATGATGAACTCCTTGCTCTTGTGCTTCAAATGATAGTCTCCCCAACACTCAACTCTCTCTCACAGGATTTGGATTTGGTGGAAAGAATATTTGAGTGGAAAGCAACTTGGGGCAGGCTAGAGATCAAGATTCATATGGTTGGAATGGAATATCTTGACCTCAACACAAGTGTAGGTGGTTCTCTCTCAGAAAATGTGTATTGGAAGTGTAGGTATGTTCTGATGGCTCTCTTTACGAATGAAGAGTGGGTGGAGGGGTATATATAGCCTCCACACAAAATCTAACTGTTACACACAATTTTCCAAACTCGGTGGGACCGAATGGTTAAACTCGGTCGCACCGATTCAGCAAACCTAGTGACCGTTAGGATTTTCGGTGGGACTGAGATGCAACTCGGTAGGACCGATATGGTTAGGGTTAGGGCATAACGTAATCTCGGTGTGACCAATTACACAAACTCGGTGGGACCGATTTTGGTAATAAGCTAACCAGAGAGTTGGTCAGGTAAACTCGATGGGACCGATTCGCTCATCTCGGTGAGACCGAAATGTTACAAAAGGGAAACAGAGAGTTTACATTGCAATCTCGGTGGGTCTGATCGCTCATCTCGGTAAGACCGAAACGTTACGAAGGGAAACAGAGAGATTACAATCCCATCTCGATGAGATCGAGATCCCTATCGGTCAGACCGATTTGCCTAGGGTTTGTGGCAGTGGCTATGACATTTGAAACTCGGTGGCGCCGGATAGAAAGAATCGGTGGGGCCGAGTTTGACTTTTGGTTTAGGTCATATGTGGATGTGGGAAGGTAGTTGAGGATTTTGGATCATATCACTAACATTTTGAGCAAGCAAGCCATTAAGAAACACCTCATCCCTCCTTGATAGTATTGCCTTTTCCTATAGACTCAATGTGATCTTGGATCACTAAAATATAAAATGTAGAGTCTTGAGCTTCAAGCTTGAGCCAAACTTTTTGTCCTTAGAATTTTGAGGGATCCACTTTCCTCATCCATGCCATGCCATTCATTGAGCTTTTCCTGAAATATTAATCTTGGAATAATGTTAGCTCAATGAGCTATATGTTGTTAGGAATTACCAAAACCACCCAGGGATAGTTGCACTTTCAGTATGGATCGGATCTAAGGATCCCCATCCCTTTAATAGACAATTTATTTATCCGGCTAGGGGGCGAATGTAAAAACACCCTGGCGCCTCGTATTCATTCGACACGTGGGAGAAAGCCCTTATTGGGCACAGAAGCCAAGAAGTCCAAACATTTATGGGACCGGACACTGCTTTACAAACGTTCGAAAGATGGAGAAGAAGCCGCCTTGCAATGCCGAAGACAATACTGCGCGCTGGACTCATCGTCATTGAAGCCTGGTTCAGGGGCTACTAAGGGAGTCCTGGATTAGGGGGTATCCAGAAAGCCGGATTATATCCTTTGGCTGGATTGTTGGCCTATGAAGATACAAGATTGAAGACTTCGTCTCATGTCCGGATGGGACTCTACTTGGCGTGGAAGGCAAGCTAGGCAATACGGATATGTATATCTCCTCCTTTGTAACCGACCTTGTGTAACCCTAGCCCCCTCCGGTGTCTATATAAACCGGAGGGTTTTAGTCCGTAGTACAATATAGAATCATACCATAGGCTAGCTTCTAGGGTTTAGCTTCTCCGATCTCGTGGTAGATCAACTCTTGTAATACTCATATCATTAAGAATAAATCAAGCAGGACGTAGGGTTTTACCTCCATCAAGAGGGCCCAAACCTGGGTAAAACATCGTGTCCCCTGCCTCCTGTTACCATCTGCCTTAGACGCACATTTCAGGACCCCCTACCCGAGATCCGCCGGTTTTGACACCGACAAAGATCTTCATCGGTCAAACCGCACAACAACATACGTTGTTCCCTTTGTCATCGGTATGTTACTTGCCCGAGATTCGATCGTCGGTATCTCAATACCTATTTCAATCTCGTTACTGGGAAGTCTCTTTACTCATTTCGTAATGCATCATCCCACAACTAACTAATTAGTCACATTGCTTGCAAGGCTTATAGTGATGTGCATTACCGAGAGGGCCCAAAGATACCTCTCCGATACTCGGAGTGAGAAATCCTAATCTCGATCTATGCCAACTCAACAAACACCATCTGAGACACATGTAGAGCATCTTTATACTCACCCAGTTACGTTGTGATGTTTGATAGCACACTAAGTGTTCCTCCGGTATTCGGGAGTTGCATGATCTCATAGTCATAGGAACATGTATAAGTTATGGAGAAAGCAATAGCAACAAACTAAACGATCATCATGCTAAGCTAACGGATTGGTCAAGTCAATCACATCATTCTCTAATGATGTGATCCCGTCAATCAAATGACAACTCATGTCTATGGTCAGGAAACATGACCATCACTGATTCAACGAGCTAGTCAAGTAGAGGCATACTAGTGACACTCTATTTGTCTATGTATTCACACATGTACTAAGTTTCCGGTTAATACAATTCTAGCATGAATAATAAACATTTATCATGATATAAGGAAATATAAATAACAACTTTATTATTGCCTCTAGGGCATATTTCCTTCAAAGATCCCCCTCTCCGGAGCCCCAAACGGACTCCATATCTGCCCTCCCAAGGAAGAACAGGGCTTGGCAGCGGCTCCGTCTCGTGGATCAGGATAATTCTTTCTCCTTGATTTTTTCTCCGAAAATAGGAATTTATAGCGTTGGTTTCAGGGTCGGCGGGGCCACCAGGTGGGGACAACCCACCTGGGCGCGCCAGGAGAGGGGGCGCGCCCTAGTGGGTTGTGCCCACCCAGGTGCCCCTCTCCAGTAGGTCTTGGCTCCAGAAATTCTTATTATTGATATAAAAAATCCTCGCAAAGTTTCGTTCCATTCCGAGAACTTTTTTCTGCACAAAAACAACACCATGGTAGTTCTGCTGAAAACAGTGTCAGTCTGGGCTTAGTTTCATTCAAATCATGCAAATTAGAGTCCAAAACAAGAGGAAAAGCGTTAGGAAAACTAGATACATTGGAGACATATCAACTTCCCCAAGCATAAACCTTTGCTTGTCCTCAAGCAATTCAGTTGATAAACTGAAAGTGAAAAAGAAAAACTTTTACGAACTCTTTTGCTCTTGTTTGCATAAATAAGCTTAAACTGCACCAAGATTTTTAGCCAACATTATAACTAACCATGTCGATAATAACTCTTAAAGATTATAATGATTCATATCAATGACATAATTAGCTAGCGAGCAATAATAAGATATCTCAAACAGCAACACGTTGTCAAAACAACCATGATATAATATGACAATAGTGGTATCTCGCTAGCCCTTTCTGAGACCACAAAACATAAATGCAGAGCACCTCCAAAGTTCAAGCAGCGACTAAACATTGTAATTCATGGTAGAAAAGATCCAGTCATGATGCACCTAACATTAGCTACACACAATACATAAATCATGACAACTATGCTCTACTCAGTTTTTGGTGCTTGTTTTAGAAGGTGATGACACAACATAAAAGTAAATAGATAGTCCCTTCGTAGAGGGAAGCAATAATTTGCAGAGGTGCCAGAGCTCAATTTTTAAAACAGAGATAAATGATATTTTGAGACACGCACCCTTCTCATTTACTTCACGACCATCAGTTATCAATATCTCCCATGCTAAACAGGCTAGTGGCGGTTCCCAAGCGATAAAAGTAAAGGTTTACTCCCCCTCCACCAACAATCACATTCCACAGCTTGTCCGAAACAACGGGTGCCGTCCAAACCAACAATAGTCCTGGGGGAGTTTTGTTTAATTATTTGCATTTTTGAGTTCGGGACTGGGAATCCCTATTACCGCCTGTCGGTGTCAAAACCGGCGGATCTCGGGTAGGGGGTCCCGAACTATGTGTCTAAGGCGGATGGTAACAGCAGGCAGGGGACACGATGTTTTACCCAGGTTCGGGCCCTCTTGATGGAGGTAAAACCCTATGTCCTGCTTGATTTATTCTTGATGATATGAGTATTACAAGAGTTGATCCACCACGAGATCGGAGAGGCTAAACCCTAGAAGCTAGCCTATGGTATGATTGTATGTTGTCCTACGGACTAAAACCCTCCGGTTTATATAGACACCGGAGGGGGCTATGGTTACACAAGGTCGGTTACAAAGGAGATATACATATCCGTATTGCCTAGCTTGCCTTCCACGCCAAGTAGAGTCCCATCCGGACACGAGATGAAGTCTTCAATATTGTATCTTCATAGTCCAACAATCCAGCCAAAGGATATAATCCGGCTATCTGGATACCCCCTAATCTAGGACTACCTCAGTAGCCCCTGAACCAGGCTTCAATGATGATGAGTCCGGCGCGCAGTATTGTCTTCGGCATTGCAAGGTGGGTTCCTCCTCCGAATACACCACGGAAGAATTTGAATACAAGGATAGTGTCCGACCCTGCAAAATAAGTTCCACATACCACCGTAGAGACAATAGTATTTCCACAAATCTAATATGTTGACACGTGTTGGCAACATGACATTATGCCATGGCCCGATGATTATTCGAACCGTTTCCTTTAACTAGCCCCGCACATAACGTGAGGAAGTTTTTTGACACGTCTTGTCAAAGCAGAGATCGTGTCCCCCTTATTACGGGATTCCCATCAATACGGGCGTGGGTAACCCAGCCGCGCCATCGATTACGGTGCTTGGGGGATAAGGAGTTTTACCAGGCTAGTGGGGGCGCATAGTTTTGGCCGCCCTTATAAAGGGACAAGGTTTAACCTTTTTCTACCCATGCCTTCTTCCTCCTTTCTCATCCACTCTTGCGCACTCGAGCTCCAACGCCCAAGCCCACATCCTTCCCCTCAACCTTCTCCAATCATGTCCAGAGCGGGAGGCAAATGGATGGCTTCCTCCATTACGGAGGGGCACATCAAGAAGCTGCACGGAGCCAGATACTTGGCTGCGAATATCGCGCATCGGCTGCCCGCTGCAGGGCAGATCATTCCTACCCCTGAACCTCACGAGAGGGTAGTCTTCCTCCACCACTTCCTCCGCGGACTGGGATTTCCCCTCCATCCATTCGTCCATGGTCTCATGTTCTACTACGGGCTGGACTTCCATGATCTGGCCCCGAACTTCGTCCTCAACACTTCGGCATTCATCGTCGTGTGTGAGGCTTTCCTCCGCATCCGGCCCCACTTCGGCCTGTGGTTAAAGACCTTCAATATCAAGCCGAAGGGGGTGGGCGGCCAACAAGAAGAATGCGGCGGAGCCATGGTGGGCAAGATGCCCAACATTACATGGCTTGAAGGCTCCTTCGTGGAGACCATAAAGGGGTGGCAATCGACGTGGTTCTACATCACCGAGCCGCGCGACGCCAAATGGGTGGCTGCCCCCAAGTTTCGATCTGGAATCCCCACGTGGCTCACCTCCTGGAAAGAGAAGGGCTTGTCCTGGGGTTCATCGGTAGAGCTGGACGAACTCCAGAAATGTATCCGGAATATGGTAGGCAAAAAGCTCAAGCTTGTCAACATAGTCCAGGTCATGCTCATCTGCCGGATCCTCTCGTGCCAACAACGGGACTTCAACTTGTGGGAGTTCGACCCAGTCCAGCACCAAACTCTGAGCGAGCTCTTCGACACGATGCACCAGGACGTCTGGAAGGTGCTGTTCAAGGGCGCCGAGGTCCCTCCCTCTCTCACCGAGGACCGCGGGTTAAGCGCGAAGCGCCGAGCGCATTCGGTGAGTTCTATACATCCGGTAGGATATTTATTTCCCCTAGCTTAACCATGTGCGGGGTCTGAGCTCCATGCCTTTGACAGGACTGTGTGGAGACGTCGGGGCAGATTAACTGTCCGGCCCCTCTGCCCGAAGACACTGCGGACGCTCTCCTGACGGAGATGCTGACTCCGGCTCCTTACAAGGTGCCCGAGAAGACCAAGAAGGCCAAGGGAACCCGAAAGAGTTCCCAACGCCAGGTATTATCGGACTCGTCATCCGATAAATCCGCGACGCACTCCTCCCCCGAAGACGAGGAGGAAGATGAAGATGCTCCCCCTCCAGTCGGGGAAGACAAGAAAAGGAAGGCCGCCCCAACCGGGGGGACCGAAGGGTCCAAGAAGGGAAGGACTCTCCTTCCGGACCACTCCACCACCACCGCCGAAGGCGAAGACAAGTGGCTGCTCAGGGCCAAGCCCCTGGCAAAGTCGTAAGTATTCGGATGCCAGAGTAACTCATAGCATACATTTGGCGCACTGTTTCTTCTAACGCTGAATTATGATTATGCAGACCGCCACGAGCCCGTATCAACGTATCGTCGGACGGCTCCCTGGGCTCGTCGGATATGGATAGTGAGGGAGTCCTGGATTAGGGGGTGTTCAGGTAGCCGAACTATACCTTCAGCCGGACTCCTGGACTATGAAGATACAAGATTGAAGACTTCGTCCCGTGTCCGAATGGGACTTTCCTTGGCGTGGAAGGCAAGCTTGGCGATGCGGATATTCAAGATCTCCTACCATTCTAACCGACTCTATGTAACCCTAACCCTATCCGGTGTCTATATAAACCGGAGGGTTGTAGTCCGTAGGCAATCAACTCCATACACAACAATCATACCATAGGCTAGCTTCTAGGGTTTAGCCTCCTTGATCTCGTGGTAGATCTACTCTTGTACTACCCATATCATCAATATTAATCAAGCAGGAGTAGGGTATTACCTCCATCGAGAGGGCCCGAACCTGGGTAAAAAACATCGTGTCCCTTGTCTCCTGTTACCATCCAGCCTTGACGCACAGTTCGGGACCCCCTACCCGAGATCCGCCGGTTTTGACACCGACATTGGTGCTTTCATTGAGGGTTCCTCTGTGCCGTCGCAATCAGGAAGGATGCCTCCTCCTGTCTTTAAAGACGGCGCCTTTGCTAAGGGAGCCTTGGCTGTCGGCCAAACCCTCCGGCTAGGTGGTTTCCTCATGACCGCCTGTTCGGCTGTTGCGTCGACGGTGACCTCTCGGGTCATCAAAAGCAACCTACACGTCATCTCGGAGCTCGTCGAGCAGCTAGATCCAATGGAGCTCTCTTCCCTAAACGAGCTATTGGATCGCATCGCCGCCCTGGGGGTCACTACGGATTACGACCAGGTTGGGCTTAAACCCGATCTAAGAGAAATTAACTCTCCCCAAGTCACCCACCACGTTGCCGTGGTAGAGGCGCAGTGCGGCGACCCTTCATCTATTTTAAGGACTAGCTACGTCCGAATTCCCGACTCCTCCAAGCCGGATACCCGCGGAGAGGAGGATGTAACTCAAGACCTGAGCTTAGGATCAGGCAATGGGCTAGATTCGTTGGACAACATCCAAGAATCTGAACTTCAGAGTTCCGAAACTCTTCGGCCTCCGAATCTTGGATTGGGTGAGGTTTCAGATTCAACGACACCCGCCCACCCGAACATAAGCGATCTCTCCCAAATCAGGCAGAAGCCCAAGGAAACAGTACATCATTACTGGGCCAGATTCCTCCTGGTTATGAACAGGATAAAGGATTGCCGCGAGGGAGACGCAATCTCAATTTTCTACAGTAATTGCAAGGACGAGGGAATCCTTAACGCCGTAAGTCGTCGTGATATTACACGCTTCGCTGACTTGGCGTCCATAGTACAAAAATACTGTGCGATGGAAAGCACCTGGAAAACCGAAATAAAATTTTGGGATAATCCAGCCTTGAATAATAATCCCGTCCGAACTAAGAGGTTGCATCATCATAGGACACCTGGGATAAACACCAAAAAGCCAAAACCCTCTACAGGGCATGGAACCATACTAGAAAGGTGGCTTGATGGACCCTGTAGAATTCACAGTACAGAGGACGCCACACCAACTCACAGCCTTAGAGCATGTTGGATACTCCGGCAGGTGGCCAAAATTGGCGAGGACCTCTTAATTCTGGAGGCCGCAGAAAACCAGCCCGAGAACACCAGTACCGTTCTCACAGTCTTCGAGACTTTCGCATCAAACAATATGCGAAAAAGAACACTCCGTAGCCTCGCCAAAGTCTATCAAGTTGCAACAATAAATCCATGGAGCGACACTACTATTACCTTCAACGCAAGTGATGAACCTAGATTCCGAACAGCCCGAGCACCAGCCGCATTGGTCCTCGGTCCCATAGTGGACGGCTTTTGCCTCACCAAGGTGCTCATGGATGGAGGCAGCGGACTGAACCTCATTTATGAGGAAACCCTTCAAAAAATGGAAATAGACTGGAACCGCATCGAGCGAAGCAGCACAACCTTTAGAGGAATAATCCCCAGTCGGGAAGCGCGCTGCACAGGAAAAATCACACTAGATGTGGTGTTCAGCACGCCGGATAATTACAGGTCCGAAGAAGTCACGTTTCAGGTGGCCCCGTTTAAGAGCGGATATCACGCTTTACTAGGGCGGGAAGCATTCTCAATCTTCCAAGCAATACCCCATTACGGGTACATGAAGCTTAAGATGCCCGGGCCGAACGGAATTATCACTCTAGCTAGTGATCCGGACGTAGCACTCCGCGCCGAAAACAAGACGGCCGCATTAGCCCTTGAGGCACTATCCGAAGCCTTAGCGGCCGAGGAACTGACTGCGCTGCACTCCACGGTTAACAAGGATGATGTGATACTCGATAAGAGATCCAAATCCACATCCTTCAAGCCAACTGATGAAATAGTCAAATTCCAGGTCCATCCAACGGACCCCAATAAAACAGCTTCCATCGGGGCACGACTGAACCCTGATGTAGACGCCGCACTGCGAGAGTTCCTACGAGAGAACTGGGACATTTTCGCCTGGCACCCTTCAGACATGCCAGGGATCCCACGCAGGCTGGCCAAACACAGCTTAAATATCCTAAAAGGATTCAAACCTGTCAAACAAGCCCTTCGGCGTTTTTCCGAGCCCAAGAGACAGGCTATGGGAGAGGAGTTAGCCAAGCTATTGGAGGCCGGATTCATTAGAGACATAAAACATCCGGACTGGCTAGCAAACTTGGTGATGGTACCAAAGAAGGACAAATCCTGGCGCCTGTGTGTCGATTTTAAAGACCTCAACAAGGCTTGCCCAAAGGATCCCTTCCCCCTCCCCCGTATCGATCAAATTATCGATGCCACCGCAGGACACGACTCGTTGTGTTTCCTCGACGCATACTCCGGATACCATCAAATCAAGATGGCTGAATCAGACCAAGCCACAACAGCATTTATCACACCATACGGCCCATTCTGCTTCAACACAATGCCCTTCGGGCTGAAAAACGCCGGCGCAACATATCAGCGCATGATTCAGACATGTCTGGCAAATCAGATCGGCAAAACAGTGGAGGCGTATGTTGATGATGTGGTCGTCAAATCAAGACATGTCGAATCTCTAGTAGACGACTTGAGGTTTACATTCGATAACCTCTGAAAATATGACATCAAGCTCAACCCGGAAAAATGCGTCTTCGGCGTTCCAGCCGGAAAGCTCTTGGGATTCATTGTATCCGGTAGAGGAATTGAAGCAAATCCAGCCAAGATCCAAGCTTTATCACAATTGGATATCCCAAAGGACCTCAAACAAATACAAAAATTAACCGGATGCGTGGCGGCTTTAAGCCGCTTCATCTCCCGCTTGGGAGAAAAGGCACTACCCCGCTATCGCCTCCTTCGGTGCACCGAACACTTCGAGTGGACGGAGGCCGCCACGGCCGGACTTGATGAAATAAAAGCCATATTGGCAACAAACCCAGTCCTGGCCGCGCCGAACATCGGCGAACCAATGTTATTGTACATTGCAGCAACACATCAAGTTGTCAGCGCAGTGCTCGTTGTCGAACGGGAAACAGATGGACACAAATTCCCCCTTCAAAGGCCGGTCTACTACGTATCCACTGTCCTCACTCCATGCAAATCACGGTACCCGCATTATCAAAAGATTGCATACGCGGTATTCATGGCATCCCAGAAGCTACGACACTACTTTCAAGAGTGTCCCATAATAGTAGCCTCAGAAGTACCACTCAATGATATTATCAACAACCGCGACGCAACGGGCCGGATTGCAAAATGGGCCATCGAGCTTCTCCCGTTTGATATAACCTATAAGCCACGACGAGCTATTAAATCGCAAGTTTTGGCCGACTTCGTCGCAGAATGGACGGAGGCCGAGCTCCCTAAAGAGTACGGCACATACTCAAACTGGATTATGCATTTCGACGGCTCCAAAATGTTGGCCAGACTGGGGGCTGGCGTCGTCCTGACGTCCCCCACAGGAGACACAGTCCAATATGTGCTCCAAATCATGTACATGGATTCCAACAATGCAGCCGAATATGAGGCCCTCCTACATGGTCTCCGGATAGCAGTATCCATGGGTATCCAGCGCCTAGAGGTACGCGGGGATTCAAACCTTGCGATATCCCAAATAAATGGAGACTTCGACGCCAAGGACCCAAAAATGGCAGCTTACCGCAACGCCGTCCTAAAAATGTCAGCTCGGTTCGAAGGGCTGGAGTTTCACCATATAGCCCGAGAAAACAATCAAGCAACGGACGTCCTGGCACGCATCAGAGCAAAACGCGATGCAGTCCCCCCCAACATCTTTTTGGAAAGATTGTTCAAGCCATCCGTAGCATGGGAGGGGGGACCAGCAAATAACAGCCCGGACCCAGCCGCACCACTCGACGCCGAACAGTCTGACACAATTGGAGGCTCTGCCAATGAAATTACACCTTCAGCCCATGTAATAATGGCGGTCATCGCCCCGTGGACAGAACCATTCCTAGCCTACCTTACTAGGCAGGAACTCCCGGAGGACCAAAACGAGGCCCGCTGCATAGTGCGGCGATCTAAATCCTATAGAGTCCATGAGGGAGAGCTTTATAAGAAAAGCACTACCGGAGTCCTTCAAAGGTGCATCTCCAAAGAGGAAGGGCGGAACCTTCTGGCTGAAATTCATGCCGGACTCGGTGGTCACCACGCCGCTGCTCGGTCCCTTGTTAGCAAGGCTTTCCGTACAGGCTTTTATTGGACCTAGTCCAACGATGCGCTGGTTGCCAACTTTTTGCCAACCAAAGCCATATGTCAAGCCGGACTCCTGAGGGAGTCCTGGATTAGGGGGTGTTCGGGTAGCCGGACTATACCTTCAGCCGGACTCCTGGACTATGAAGATACAAGATTGAAGACTTCGTCCCGTGTCTGAATGGAACTTTCCTTGGCATGGAAGGCAAGCTTGGCGATGCGGATATTCAAGATCTCCTACCATTGTAACCGACTCTATGTAACCCTAACCCTATCCGGTGTCTATATAAACCGGAGGGTTGTAGTCCGTAGGCAATCAACTCCATACACAACAGTCATACCATAGGCTAGCTTCTAGAGTTTAGCCTCCTTGATCTCGTGGTAGATCTACTCTTGTACTACCCATATCATCAATATTAATCAAGCAGGAGTAGGGTATTACCTCCATCGAGAGGGCCCGAACCTGGGTAAAAAACATCGTGTCCCTTGTCTCCTGTTACCATCCGGCCTTGACGCACAGTTCGGGACCCCCTACCCGAGATCCGCCGGTTTTGACACCGACAGATAGCGATCCACTTCCGACCACCACCTCCCCTTGCCCTACGGACAACGCTAAGGTATTGTCTCAAGAGGCACCGGGTCAAGGGGAGACAGTCCCGGAGGCGCCTCAAGGCGACCTTCCGGACTCCAGGAGTAGAGGGAGCAAGGCTCCCGAGGGCTCCGAGTTCGGCCCTCAGCCAAATACTGCGCCGGAACCTCCAGTGGTTCCGGACTCAGGCAGGCGGCCCCTTCCAAAAGGGGCAAGACGCCTGTGCCGGTGACCTCTGTCCATCCAGAGGCACCGGACACTCTGCTGGGAGCGCTTCGCAGTGCTTCCATCGACGAAGAGCACCGCACTATTATGAGTGCGGTGGTCGAGAAGGTTCAGTCCGCCAAGAGCGGACTGACTAAAGCCTGTGCCAGCCTTCTAACAGGCTTTGGGGTAAGTATATAGGAAAAATATTACCGCATAGACAGTAGCCCGTGATGCTCTATTCGGTGTTCACAAAGAAAAGCCGAACAGAGGATCAGACAATATCGCAGGAGTCTAATATAAGTATGTCTATATGCGTATGCAGGCTTCGCTGCTGGCCTCTACCGCACTGACTGCGGAGGTCGCCACACTGAAGCAGGACCTCAAAGGGTCCAAGGACGAGCTCGGCCTTGCCAAGAGGCAGCTCGAGGAGAACAAAGGTAAGTAGTACCTAGTCTATGGATATGTATAAAAAGAATGCGATTGCAAAATGACAGGATCATCCTAAATTTGCCAGGGGTCACGACCGAGGTGGAAACCCTAAAGCAAGCGCTATCCGAGGCCAAAAACAAAGTGGCCAAGGAGCGCACCGAGCGGGAAAGGCATGAGGCTCGGGTGGGCGAGGTGCAGCAAGAGCTCCACGCTCTCGTGACGAAGCACGAGGCATTAGAGCTTGACTTGAAGACGCGAGAGTTCGAGCTTGCCGCGGCCCCCGAGAGCGCAAAGAGTGCCAAGGCCGAAGCCCAAAAGGCCCTCTAGGAGATTGATGCGATGAAGAAGATAGCGGCGGGTAAGGCATTCTATATGCAAAGCAAGCATGTGAAAGTAAATTACCTGTTACTTACCCGAATCCGGAGCTCTCCAGGAGCATTCACAGATTTGCCCCGCAGCGTGTCGGATGCCGCTCAGTTTTACCAGGCCGAGGAGGGAAGCTCAATGGAGAAGCTGTTCTGGTCTCAGTATACTGGGACCGAACACCCGATGCCTCTGAGCGACCAGTTGAAGCAACTGGTTGAGCTGCACAAGGCGGCCGAGCAGGCCATGAAGGGCTTTATAGTCCGGATGTGGCCTGCCGACGCCCTTCCCAACAGCTACTTTGGCCTGGTGAGGCGGCTTGTGGATGCCTGCCCACGGCTTGAAGTCGTCAAGCGGTCTGTCTGCATCGAGGGTGCACGCCGGGCTTTCACCCGTGTGAAGGTGCAATGGGCCAAGATGGACGTCGTGAAGCTAGTGGGAAGGGCCGCCGCAGGGCAAGGAGCATCGCCACCCCAAGATGTACTATGAGGGTGTCCTGAAGGGTGCTCGTCTCGTAACGGACGAGTGTACGAAAGATGTAATATTTGAGTAAACTTGCTCTTGTGATCCTGTATTATGAAAACTTGTTCATATGCGCTATGCAACGCTTGTCTGAATTTAAAATATTACCTTTTGTTCGGCTGTTTATCAAATCTGAGAGATGGCTAGTCGTCGGCTTCTGCCCCCATGCCACGAGTGATGGGGTGTTCGGGATAAACCTGAGCACTCTTGTTCCCATTGTTGGGTCCTTCAAGGGAGGTGCTCAGCACAATGAACAAGGCAATCGGACCATAATGTGTTATCACTCTCACTTAGCCATAGAATTCTATAATTTTAAATTTCGGCGAAGCCCCTAGTATTCGGAAGGCCGAATTCGGGGCGCGATACACGCCTTAAGCCGGACAGGGCCGACTCCTCGCTCTAAGCGGCATAAGTCTTTAGGGACTTGAAACCTCTCGAACAGCGACCAATCTCTCACCTTATCATGACAGTCAGTTTTAGCTTTCTCTACTGAGGTGCTTAGCCCAGCAGAACCAGGGCACAATCGCAGTAGTTCTCCCAGTGCTACCTTAGCTGATATAGCGGAACGTAAGGTACCAAAACATGGGAGCCGGGCAAACCCAACTATTGACCCAAGACATGATTCGGAGCTGATGCATATAATGCTATAAGTTCGGGGTGCCGCACTGTCGAAAGTGTTCGGACTTCTTACGCCGTATTATGGGGTATGCTTAAGCCCCTAGTGTATTGGCCGTACCAGAGTGTACGGGTGCTGGATGTCATGAATGAACATATATATATAAAGGAAGAATGCAATAATAGTCTTAATGCTATGATTTTTTTATTAAAAAGGTGCGTTAAACTAGAATGATACAAGTAGTGCGAGAAGCAAAAAGTAGGACTGTTTGACATGTCCCTTCCAAGGGCAAGCTGAGGAATAGTATTAAAGCAAATATTTCACTCGTTATCGTAATCCACCTGGGAGTTCCGTGGTGTGACGTAGCTTTCTGCCTCCTTGGTTGCTGCATCATGTGTTCGGCAATCACGCTGCCGGACAGGGTTTCTAGAGATTAAAGTCCTGAAAAAGAAAAATAACAAAGCGGGAAGCCCCTAGTGCGGTTTAAGCCGCGACTTGGGGCGTGCTGCCATCGTGCCCCCCTCCCCGCCTGTGCCCATGGTATTTTTAATGCGTAATTATGTACGCGTGGCACGGATTTTGCTGTTTCGCTGGGGCCGGGGTGGGGGCGCATTGCTATGCGAGCTCGGAACGTGCCAGGCGGTCCAGTTGCCGATTACTCCGGACACGCTTGAAGTTGTTCGGGTCCTTAATCGCCGAACTAGTGGATTGCCTTAAGAGGCTGCTTTGCACTTCTGCTGCGAGGGCCGCAGTGTGCTCCTCCGTGCAGAGAGAGCGCTCTGTGTTTCCATTGACTGTGATGACCCCCCGAGGTCCTGGCATCTTGAGCTTGAGATATGCATAATGTGGTACCGCATTGAATCTTGCAAATGCAGTTCGCCCGAGCAGGGCATGGTAGCCACTGCGAAACGGGACTATGTCGAAGATTAACTCTTCGCTTCGGAAGTTATCCGGAGATCCGAAGACCACTTCCAGTGTGACTGAGCCTGTGCAATGGGCCTCTACACCTGGTATGACGCCTTTAAAGGTCATTTTAGTGGGTTTGATCCTTGAGGGGTCTATACCCATTTTGCGTATTGTGTCCTGATAGAGCAGGTTCAGGCTGTTGCCGTCGTCCATTAGGACTTGAGTGAGGTGAAATCCGTCAATGATTGGGTCTAGGACCAGTGCGGCGAATCCGCCATGACGGATACTAGTGGGGTGGTCCTTGCGATCGAAGGTGATCGGACAGGAGGACCATGGGTTGAACTTGGGGGCGACTGGCTCCAACGCATATACGTCCCTGAGCGCACGCTTCCGCTCCCTCTTGGGGATGTGGGTTGCGTATATTATGTTCACCGCCCGCACTTGTGGGGGGAACCTCTTCTGTCCTCCAGTGCTCGGCTGCCGGGGCTCCTCCTCGTCATCGCTATGTGACCACTTATCTTTGTTTTCGGCATTTAATTTGCCAGCCTGCTTGAACACCCAACAGTCCCTATTGTTGTGGTTGGCTAGCTTGTCGGGGGTGCCATGTATTTGACATGAGCGATCGAGTATACGGTCCAAAGTGGACGGGCCCGGAGTGCTTCTTTTGAATGGATTTTTCCGCTGACCGGGTTTAGAGCCTTTGAATCTGGCATTGACTGCCGTATCCTCGGTATTGTCATTGTTAATGCAGCACTTATGCTTGTTGCAACGTGACCTGCCATTGCTGTCCTT
Source organism: Triticum urartu (assembly GCF_056163025.1). NCBI lineage: Eukaryota > Viridiplantae > Streptophyta > Magnoliopsida > Poales > Poaceae > Triticum > Triticum urartu. The sequence goes on along the minus strand of NC_141876.1, from coordinate 508,139,461 downwards.
GGTATCCAAAGTACCATGGTTCTTTGATATGTTGTTACTGCGAGCCAGCCAGCTGTCTTCTCCCACGCAAAAGCGGGTCATGAGTGTCGTGAGGGCTGCCATAGATTTCGGCTTTTCCTGACCAAGGTGCCGGGCTAGCCACTCGTCGCGGATGTTGTGCTTGAAAGCTCCTAGGGCCTCTGCATCCGGACAGTCAACGATTTGATTTTTCTTTGTTAGGAACCATGTCCAGAATTGCCTGGCCGATTCCTCTGGCTGCTGAATTATGTGGCTCAAGTCATCGGCATCTGGTGGTCGCACGTAAGTTCCCTGAAAGTTGTCGAGGAATGCGGCTTCCAGATCTTCCCAACAGCCAATGGACTCTGCTGGCAAGCTGTTGAGCCAATGCCGAGCTAGTCCTTTGAGTTTGAGTGGGAGGTATTTGGTGGTGTGTAGGTCATCACCGCGGGCCATGTGGATGTGCAGGAGGAAATCCTCGATCCATACCGCAGGATCTGTTGTGCTGTCGTATGATTCTATATTTACGGGTTTGAAACCCTCTGGGATTTGATGATCCGTTAATTCGTCTGTGAAGCATAAGGGGTGTGCGGCGCCTCTGTACTGGGCTATATCGCGGCGCAGCTCGAATGAGTCTTGCCCGCTGTGTTCGGCCCGGCCAGACTTACTTTTACTGTATTCAGCGTGACGATTATCGTCTCGCATAGTAGCATGCCCTCGTGATCCATAGATCGATCTTGCATGTTTTGCTTTGTCCTCCAATACGTCTCACAGGTCTGGCGTATTTCCCCATGCCTTTTTATTTAAATGACGTCGGGGTGCGGGCTGAGCTTTTGGCTGGAATGTCTCTCTGTCGCGGCCACGAGGTGGCCGATCAGCCGCGTCATACGCCGGGGATGTAGGTTTTGGTGCTTCCTCCTCCAGTCGGGGTAGCAACCTGCATTTTGGGTAACTCTTGGAGGGGCGTTTGGGTTTATACTCTTCGTCCTCCAGGACTTCAGTCCATCTGTCAGCTAGCAAATCTTGATCAGCTTGAAGCTACCGCTGCTTTTTCTTAAGGCTATTTGCCATGGCTATAAGCCTGCGCTTGAAGCGCTCTTGTTCGACGGGATCCTCTGGCACGGTGAATTGTTCATCGCCGAGGCTTGCCTCGTCTTCGGAGGGGGGCATGTAATTATCATCCTCCGCCTCTCCATCTGCCGCTCTCTCAGGAGGGCTGGCTCCTCCACCCTCCTGCTCTAAATCTTGCTGGAGGGGGTTGTTGTTGTCTTCGGCACTGTCCGGAGTGCTATTATCTCCGGTGCCGGTATCACCACTTTTTCCTTGGCGGGACTTAGAGCGGCGCCGCTGATGCCGTCGCTTGGGTTGCTTCTTGGAGGGGTCATCCTCTGTTGTCTCGTCGCCATTGCCTTCTTTGGGTGTGTCCACCATGTATATATCGTATGATGAGGTGGCTGTCCAGTGCCCTGTGGGCACTGGTTCCTCTTTGACTCCCGCATCATCGTCCGTACCGTCGATGTCTTCGGAGTCAAAGTCGAGCATGTCGGTTAAGTCATCGAAAGTGGCTACTAAGTGGGTGGTGGGTGGGCGGCGAATTTCTTCGTCATCCGCATCCCAATCCTGCCGGACGTAGTTCGGCCAGGATCCTTCTGACAAGTAAAGAGACCTTAATGAGTTCAGTATGTCGCCGAAGGGCGAGTGCTGAAAAATATTCGCGGAGGTAAACTCCATGATCGGCGCCCAATCGGATTCGATAGGAACGGGCGCACGCGGTTCGAAGTCCGTGGCCGGAGAAGGATCCGGTAGTTTGGCAACACGGCTCTCATGAAGGGTAAGGTCGATATTCGGCTCGATCGCCGCAGAGGGTCCGGCCTCCGTGACGGGGTCTATCCACCCGTTTGCGGATGGCGAAACTGGCTCCGAATTGAGGGTCGGAGCGGCTGCCGGTGCGGTCTCTTGAATACGGTCCGATGGTAGAGCTAAATCGTACTCATCGTGACCGTGTGGTGCACAAGGCAGGGGCTCAAATCCATCGAAGATCAAGTCTCCGCGGATATCGGCTGTGTAGTTTAAGCTTCCAAACCTGACCTGGTGGCCAGGGGCGTAACTTTCGATCTGCTCCAGATGGCCAAGCGAGTTGGCCCACAGTGCGAAGCCGCCGAACACAAAGATCTGTCCAGGGAGAAAAGTCTCACCCTGGACCGCATCGCTATCGATGATCGTAGGAGCCATCAAGCCTAACGGCGACGACACAGAGGAACTCTCAATGAAAGCACCAATGTCGGTGTCAAAGCCGGCGGATCTCGGGTAGGGGGTCCCGAACTATGTGTCTAAGGCGGATGGTAACAGGAGGCAGGGGACACGATGTTTTACCCAGGTTCGGGCCCTCTTGATGGAGGTAAAACCCTACGTCCTGCTTGATTTATTCTTGATGATATGAGTATTACAAGAGTTGATCTACCACGAGATCGGAGAGGCTAAACCCTAGAAGCTAGCCTATGGTATGATTGTATGTTGTCCTACGGACTAAAACCCTCCGGTTTATATAGAAACCGGAGGGGGCTATGGTTACACAAGGTCGGTTACAAAGGAGGAGATATACAGATCCATATTGCCTAGCTTGCCTTCCACGCCAAGTAGAGTCCCATCTGGACACGAGACGAAGTCTTTATCTTGTATCTTCATAGTCCAACAGTCCGGCCAAAGGATATAATCCGGCTATCCGGATACCCCCTAATCTAGGACTCCCTCACCACCCTTCTCTCATGCGATGGCAAGCGAATAAACACTCGACCTGAGAATAATCCGCTTAGCATGGAAGATACCGACCACATCCTGTCGTTCCATGAACGATCCAGGCACACAAAACAGATAATTTTTAGAAGTTTTTAGAGGTGGCACATGCAAATTTACTTAGGACGACAGGGTAATACCGTATATAGATAGGTATGGTGGACTCATCTGGAATAACTCTGGGTTCAAGGTTTTTTATGTACAAGTAGAATCACCACTTAGTACAGGCGAAGGCTAGCAATTTAGATTGAGAAGCGGCCAGCTAGAGAGCAACAACGATCATAACCATGCATTATGCATAAGTAACATTGGACACTAGCATGAGTAGGATATGAACGCCATGAACATAAATATTATAGAGGCTATGTTGGTTTTGATTCAACTACATGCATGAACATGTACCAAGTCAAGCCAGTTGAATATTCAGAGGAGGATACCATATCATCATACTATATCACAATCACTTTAACGCTATGTTGATATCCAAGATAAATCATTATCAACTCCCAGCTACTTATGCATCGCATGAGAAACTATAATCTCTAATTGTCATTGCAAACATGTTTAATCATAATGGGCTGAATCATGGATACTAGGTTAAACATATTTATACAAAAAGAACAAGTCGAGTTCATACCAGTTTCTCTCTGCCACGGCCAGTTCGTTGAATGTCGTCATTATTGCCTTTCACTTGCATGACTGAATGATATGAAAATAATAATAGTGCAAGAGTGTCGTGGACTAAGCTGGAATCTGCAAACATTTTATTCAACAGGAGAAGACAAGGTAAAATGGGCTCTTTATTAGTTAAACAATTATTCATATGAGAGCCATTCAACATTTTCATCGTGGTCTTTTCCTTGGTACAACTCAAATAAAAAGAAAAGAAATTCAGAGAAACACATTGAAATATTTTCGGAGTTTTTGGTTTTCTTGAACAAGCAAATTAAAAGTAAAAACGATAAAAACTATTTACACGGGAAAGCTCCCAACAAGCAAAAGAAAATTAACTATAACTAATTTTTTGGTTTTTTCTAAAGTTTTTCAAACACACAAGAAGAAGGCAAGAAAATAAATCTAAGCATAGATGATACAATGAAAAAGTGTGGGCACCAACAAATGGAATAAGTGAACATGAACGTAAAGTCAGTGGAAACACGTACTCCCCCAAGCTTAGGATTTTGGCCTAACTTAGTAGTCGATCAGTAGCCTGGAGGGTAGTAGGGGTGCTAAGGAGCGGCATCCACTCATCCCACTGCAGAGGCTCATCCTGTGCCGCTTCCGCGGCAGCTCGAGCGTTCCGGTAGGCGATGATGTCTGCAGGCATGATCCTATATCCACCCCTGGCAGCAGAATCAAACAAAGCAGGTGCAGGCAGTGGAATAATATCACGAGTTTTGACGCTAAAAACCAGGTTATAAGGAATGGGAATGTCAGGATAATCTCGTGCAAGAAAATGATGGTGTTCCATGGCTGCCCTGTCTAGGTAGACCTTGGTCAAAGGGTAGTCATGAGGTCGTATCTCGACCTCAAAGTGAGCTGCCAAACGAGTAGCAAAAATCCCACCATGTATTTCACCCTGTGATTTATTAAGATGGAGGCGACGAACCACAATAGCTCCCAAGCTATGGGTGGTGTCGCCCTCTAGTGCTCGGCATAAAACAACAAAGTCTGATGCACTGAGCGCACCTACTTTCTTTCTAGCAAGCAAGCACTTAGCAACAAATAAAGCAAATTAATGTATGGCAGGAAAGTGTATGCTAGCAGCCATGGTGGCTGACACCCCTCTCTCATAACCCACTGTCAAAGTGCGATAAAAATCCTTAAACCCAGTCGGCCTAGGCTTGGCTAAGCTCCCATCAGAAGGGATCAAGCATATATCACAAAATTCAGTAAGTGGTATCTGATGGTTTTCAGCATATAAATTGAAGCTCACTTCAAGAGAATTATTCCTAGGCATGAAAGTAAAGCTCTGAACAAAGATATTTGTGAGGATTTGGTGCTGGTCACACTCATCTGTGATGAAGTCGGTGAGGCCGGCATTTGCAACATATTGCATGAACTCCTGAAGAATTCTAGCCTCTTCCAGGAACGGGGTGTGCGGCCATTCGCACGACCGTACCTCCGCCAACCTCCGAGGGTGGAGATCACTGTCAGAAGACTCCCCAATAACACCCTTGTAGTTCTTCCTAGAGCCAAACTTCCTGAAGATATTCATGTCCGCGTACAATTTTCTAAAAATAAAAATTTTTGGGTGACAAAAATTTGTCAACAAAACTTTGTAAGATTGATAGCAACTACTCATAGGGATACATAGAGGCCAAAGCACGCATTCAAACTACTTAGAACACTAAGAATTCAACATACAAGCACATCTACAACAGCACCAAGAGTAGCTAATTATTCAAAATATAAAGTACTAAAGCAAAAACTAATTGGACAAACGGTGGATTCACATACCAAGCAACAATCTCCCAAAACAGTTTCGGAAACAGAGCTTCGAGCAAAGAGATCGAAATCCGCGGGTTTTAGCTCAAGAACACGGGAGAGAGAGCAATGAAGATTTTTTTTTCTGGAGGTAAGTGATGATGTGGGATGAAGAGGTAAGTGAGGGGGGCCCACGTGGGGACCACAACCCACCAGGGCATGCCCGGGTTGGTTGTGCTCACCTAGTGCACCTCCCTCTGATGTTTATTGCACCAAAAATTCTCAAATATTCAGAAAACAAATCATGTAAAATTTTCAGGGCATTCTGAGAACTTTTATTTTTGGGTCATTTTTTATTGCACGAGAAATTCAGAAAACAGACAAAACATGGCATTTTATTTTGTTTAACTAATAAAAACATAAAATAAAAGATAGGGACAGAAGGTAGTGCTTACTAAGTTCATCAACTTCATACCGTTCAAAAATGATCCATTAATAAGGTTGATCAAGTCTTATTGATCAACCACTTTTGATTAGCATGAAACCGAAGAACTTTCGTAAATCACTAAGTTACCTCAATGGGGATATGCATTTCCCCAACAATAAGCATTTCATATTTCTTTTTGACAGTAGGTAGAGGTATTTGAAAACTTCCAATAGTGATTGTTGAAGATTTTTCAATAACATTAATGCCATTCACTTGGAATTGTTTCTTCGGAAAGTGCATCGTATGCTCATTACCATTAATATGAAAAGTGACCTTGCTTTTATTGCAATTAATAACAGCCCCTGTAGTATTCAAGAAGGGTCTACCAAGGATAATCGACATGTTGTCGTCCTCGGGCATCTCAAGTATAACAAAGTCAGTCAAAATAGTAACATTAGCAACAACAACGGGCACATCCTCACAAATACCGATAGGTATGGCAGTTGATTTGTCAGCCATTTGCAAAGATATTTCAGTAGGTGTGAGTTTATTCAAGTCAAGTATTTTATATAAAGAGAAAGGCATAACACTAACACCAGCTCGTAAATCACACAAAGCAGTTTTCACATAATTCTTTTTGATAGAGCAAGGTATAGTTGGTATTCCCGGATCTCCAAGTTTTTCAGGTACTCCATCTTTAAAAGTGTAATTACCAAGCATAGTGGAGATTTCATCTTCCGGTATTTTTCTCTTATTTGTGATGATGTCTTTCATATACTTTGCATAAGGAGGCATTTTCAAGATATCAGTCAAGCGACTACGCAAAAACACTGGCCTCGGCATTTCAGCAAAGCGTTCAAATTCTTCATCATCATTCTTTTTAGTTGACTTAGGTGGAAAGGGCATAGGTTTTTGAACCCAAGGTTATCTTTCTTTACCGTGTTTCTGAGCCACAAAGTCTCCTTTATCATATTTTTTTAGGTTGTGGGTTATCAAGATCAACAGGTGGTTTGCTACCTCTTGAGCATGCGTTGGTTTTCCCTTGAAGAGGAAAGGGTGATGCAGCAAAGCAGCGTAAGTATTTCTCTCAGTTTTTGAGAACCAAGGTATCAATCCAGTAGGAGACCACGCGCGAGTCACCTCGTACCTACACAAACAAATAAGAACCTCGCAACCAACGCGATAAAGGGGTTGTCAATCCCTTCACAGCCACTTGCAAGAGTGAGTTCTGATAGAGATAATAATAAGATAAATATTTTTGGTATTTTTATGATATAGATTGAAAGTAAAGATTGCAAAATAAAATAGATTGGAAACTTGTATGATGGAAAATAGACCGGGGGCTATAGGTTTCACTAGTGGCTTATCTCAAGATAGCATAAGTATTACGGTGGGTGAACAAATTACTGTCGAGCAATTGATAGAATTGAGCATAGTTATGAGAATATCTAGGTATGATCATGTATATAGGCATCACGTCCGTGACAAGTAGACCGACTTCTACCTGCATCTACTACTATTACTCCACACATCGACCGCTATCCAGCATGCATTTAGAGTATTAAGTTCATAAGAACGGAGTAACGCCTTAAGCAAGATGACATGATGTAGAGGGATAAACTCATGCAATATGATATAAACCCCATCTTTTTATCCTCGATGGCAACAATACAATATGTGTTGTTTCCCCTACTGTCACTGCGATCAAGCACCGCAAGATTGAACCCAAAGCTAAGCACTTATCCCATTGCAAGAAAGATCAATCTAGTAGGCTAAACCAAACTGATAATTCGAAGAGACTTGATCATAAACCCACAATTCATTGGATCTCGACAAACACACCGCAAAAGAGGATTACATCGAATAGATCTCCAAGAGAATCGAGGAGAACTTTGTATTGAGATCCAAATAGAGAGAAGAAGCCATCTAGCTAATAACTATGGACCCGAAGGTCTGAGGTAAACTACTCACACATCATCGAAGAGGCTATGGTGTTGATGTAGAAGCCCTCCGTGATCAATGCCCCCTCCGGCGGAGCGCCAGAAAAGGCCCCAAGATGGGATCTCATGGGTACAGAAGGTTGCGGCGGTGGAATTAGGTTTTCGTGGTGCTCCCCGATGTTTTCAGGTTACGTAGGTATATATAGGAGGAAGAAGTAGGTCACTGGAGCCACGAGGGTGGAGGGCGCGCCCAGGGGGTAGGCACGCCCCCTGCCTCGTGGCTTCCTCGTTGGTTGCTTGACGTTCACTCCAAGTCCTCTGGATCACGTTTGTTCCAAAAATCACGCTCCCGAAGGTTTCATTCCGTTTGGACTCCGTTTGATATTCTTTTTCAGTGAAACACTAAAATGGGCAAAAAACAGCAATTTGGGTTGGGCCTCCGGTTAATAGGTTAGTCCCAAAAGTAATATAAAAGTGTATAAATAAGCCCATTAAACATCCAAAACATAATATATAATAGCATGGAGCAATCAAAAATTATAGATACGTTGTAGACTTATCAAGCATCCCCAAGCTTAATTCCTGCTCGTCCTCGAGTAGGTAAATGATAAAAACAGAATTTTCGATGTGGAATGCTTCCTAATATATTTCTCAATGTATTTTTCTTTATTGTGGCATGAATGTTCAGATCCAAAAGATTCAAGATAAAAGTTTAATATTGACATAAAAATAATAATACTTCAAGCATACTAACTAAGAAATCATGTCTTCTCAAAATAACATGGCCAAAGAAAGTTCATCCCTACAAAATCATATAGTTTGGTCATGCTCCATTTTCATCACACAAGAATGCTCTCATCATGCACCACCCCGATGACAAGCCAAGCAATTGTTTCATACTTTATAATCTCAAACTTTTTTCAACTTTCACGCAATACATGAGCGTGAGCCATGGATATAGCACTATGGATGGAATAGAATATAATGAAGGGGTTTATGTGGATAAGACAAAAAAGAGAAAGTCTCACATTGACGCGGCTAATCAATGGTCTAGGGAGATGCCCATCAATTGATGTCAATGCAAGGAGTAGGGATTGTCATGCAACGGATGCACTAGAGCTATAAATGCATGAAAGCTCAACAAAAGAAACTAAGTGGGTGTGCATCCAACTTGCTTGCTCACGAAGACCTAGGGCACTTGAGGAGGCCCATTGTTGGAATATACAAGCAAAGTTCTATAATTAAAATTTCCCACTAGTATATGAAAATGACAAAACAAGGGACTCTCTATCATAAAGATCATGGTGCTACTTTGAAGCACAAGTGTGGAAAAAAGGATAGTAGCATTGCCCCTTTTTATTTTTATTTTTATTTTGGGGGGGGGCTTCTTTTTTGGGGCCTTTATCTTTCTTTTTTTGGGGACAATGCTCTATTAATGATGATCATCACACTTCTATTTATTTACAACTCGATACTAGAACAAGATATGACTCTATATGAATGCCTCCAGTGGTGTACCGGGATGTGCAATGACTCATGAGTGACATGTATGAAAGAATTATGAATGGTGGCTTTGCCACAAATACGATGTCAACTACATGATCATGCAAGGCAATATGACAATGATGATGCGTGTCATAATAAACGGGACGGTGGAAAGTTGCATGGCAATATATCTCGGAATGGCTATGGAAATGCCATAATAGGTTGGTAAGGTGGCTGTTTTGAGGAAGATATAAGGAGGTTTATGTGTGATAGATCGTATCGTATCACGGGGTTTGGATGCACCGGCGAAGTTTGCACCAACTCTCAAGGTGAGAAAGGGCAATGCACGGTACCGAAGAGGCTATCAATGATGGAAGGGTGAGAGTGCGTATAATCCATGGACTCAACATTAGTCATAAAGAACTTACATACTTATTGCAAAAATCTACAAGTCATCAAAAACCAAGTATTATGCGCATGCACCTAAGGGGATAGATTGGTAGGAAAAGACCATCACTTGTCCCCGACCGCCACTCATAAGGAAGGCAATCAAATAACACCTCATGTTTCAAATTTGTTACACAACGTTTACCATACGTGCATGCTACGGGACTTGCAAACTTCAATACAAGTATTTCTCAAATTCACAAATACTCAACTAGCATAACTTTAATATCACTATCTCCATATCTCAAAACAATCATCAAGTATCAAACTTCTCTTAGTATTCAATGCACTTATATGAAAGTTTTTTTATAATATCAAAAGGAAATTACCATGATGTTCTAAAGGACTCTCAAAATAATATAAGTGAAGCATGAGAGATCAATTATTTCTATAAAATAAAACCACCACCGTGCTCTAAAAGATATAAGTGAAGCACTAGAGCAAAAACTATATAGCTCAAAAAAAGATATAAGTGAAGCACATAGAGTATTCTAATAAATTCTGATTCATGTGTGTGTCTCTCAAAAGGTGTGTACAGCAAGGATGATTGTGGTAAAATAAAAAGCAAAGACTCAAATCATACAAGACGCTCCAAGCAAAACACATATCATGTGGTGAATAAAAATATAGCTCCAAGTAGAGTTACGGATAGACGAAGAAAAAAGAGGGGATGCCTTCCGGGGCATCCCCAAGCTTAGGATTTTTGGTGTCCTTGGATTTTTACCTTGGTGTTCCTTGTGCATCCCCAAGCTTAGGCTCTTGCCACTCCTGGTTCAATAATCCATCAAATCCTTACCCAAAACTTGAAAACTTCACAACACAAAACTTAACAGAAAATCTCGTGAGCTCCGTTAGCGAAAGAAAACAAAAAACCACTTGAAGGTACTGTAATGAACTCATTATTTATTTATATTGGTTTTAAACCTACTGTATTCCAACTTCTCTATGGTTTATAAACTCCATTACTAGCCATAGATTCATCAAAATAAGCAAACAACACACGAAAAACAGAATCTGTCAAAAACAGAACAGTCTGTAGTAATCTATAACTAATGCAAACTTCTGGAACCCCAAAAATTCTAAAATAAATTTATGGAAGTGAGGAATTTATCTATTGATCATCTTCAAAAAGAATTAACTAAATAGCACTCTCCAATAAAAAGTGGCAGCAATTCTCGTGAGCGCTAAAGTTTCTATTTTTTACAATATGATCAAAAAGACTTTCCCCAAGTCTTCCCAACGGTTCTACTTGGCACAAACACTAATTAAACACAACAAACACAACAAAAACAGAGGCTAGATAAATTATTTATTGAATAACATCAAGGAAAAATATTGGGTTGTCTCCCAACAAGCGCTTTTCTTTAAAGCCTTATAGCTAGGCATAAGATTTCAACGATGCTCACATGAAAGACAAGAATTGAAGCACAGAGAGAGCATCATGAAACACGTCAAAAACACATCTAAGTCTAACATACTTCCTATTAATAGGCATCTTAAAGGCAAACAAATTATCATAGCAAGCAAAAACTAGCATATGCAAGGAAGCGGAAAGAAACAATAGCAATTTCAACATAACGAGAGGTAATTTAGTAACATAAAAATTTCTACAACCATATTTTCCTCTCTCATAATAATTACATGTAGGATCATAATAAAATTCAACAATATAGATATCACAAAACATATTCTTAACAACTTACACATGTATGCAAAGTTGACACTCTTCCAAAATAGTGGGATTAACATTAACTAAATTCATTACCTCTCCAAACCCACTTTTATCAAAAACTTCATAAGATTGAACATTCTCCAAATATGTGGGATCTAAAGTTGACACTCTTCCAAACCCATTTTCAATAATATTGCAAACACTGTTATTAATCTCATATTCATCATGGGGATTAAATAAATTTTCAAGATCAAAAGAAGAATCATCCCAATCATGATCATTGCAACAAATAGTAGTCATAGCAAAACTAGCATCCCCAAGATTGAGGTTTTGCATAAAATTAACACAATTGACAATAAGAGAATTTGTAATAAGTCATTGCAATCATGCTTTTCATCGAAGGAACTATCAAGTATAGGTGCAACAGCAACGATCTCATGTTTAACATAAGGAACTATAGCAAATTCATCTTCATAAATATTGGCATCATGGCCACAAGAATAGAAAGCATCATGTTCATCAAGCGATATTTTAATCAAATCATCGGAATCATAATTATCTATAGATTCATGCATATCATTATTTTCTTCCGAAGCAACGGTCATTCTTTCAATAAATTATTTGGCATAGACATTATGAGCATAGTTTTCATAGCAATATTTAAGTATGTCAAAATTTTCAGATTCGTAGAGAGTAATATCATACTTTTCAATTAAAGAAGCAACTTCATAAGCACCCTTAAAAGCAACAAATTCTTCAATTTGTTCGATATTGTAGTAATTATAAACACCCTTTGCATAAGAAGATAAGATTGCATTATCATTAAACTCACATAGGTAGGGGAGGTGTTTTTTAGGGTTCTTAGAGCAACAAGTAAAATCAAAAATTTCACAAAGATTCCAAGCGTAACATAGCAATCTATTTATTTGATCCCATAAGAGTCTCCCTTTTTCAAACAAACGGTGACGCATAAAATGAGCATGCTCATCTAAAGATTTCCCATCAACTAGGCTAGTTGGGGTTTCAGCACGAGCGCATAAGGATCGAAGATGATCCAAGTAGAACACTTTAAGTGGATCCATATCAATAGATTTTTAGTAAGCAAAGATGCAAGCAAATAGAAGGCACATGGACACAAACAAAGATACATACGGGAAGAAGGCGAATGGAAAAAGGGCGAATAAAACGGCAAAGGTGAAATGGGGGAGAGGAAAACGAGAGGCAAATGGCAAATAATGTAATGCGAAGGATAAGAGTTGTGATGGGTACTTGGTATGTCTTGACTTGGCATAGATCTCCCCGGCAACGGCGCCAGAAATCCTTCTTTCTACCTCTTGAGCATGTGTTGGTTTTCCCTTGAAGAGGAAAGGGTGATGCAGCAAAGCAGCGTAAGTATTTCCCTCAGTTTTTGAGAACCAAGGTATCAATCCAGTAGGAGACCACGCGCGAGTCACCTCATACCTACACAAACAAATAAGAACCTCGCAACCAACGCGATAAAGGGGTTGTCAGTCCCTTCACGGCCACTTGCAAGAGTGAGATCTGATAGAGATAATAATAATAAGATAAATATTTTTGGTATTTTTATGATATAGATTGAAAGTAAAGATTGCAAAATAAAATAGATTAGAAACTTGTATGATGGAAAATAGACTGGGGGCCATAGGTTTCACTAGTGGCTTCTCTCAAGATAGCATAAGTATTACGTTGGGTGAACAATTACTGTCGAGCAATTGATAGAATTGAGCATAGTTATGAGAATATCTAGGTATGATCATGTATATAGGCATCACGTCCGTGACAAACAGGCCGACTCCTGCCTGCATCTACTACTATTACTCCACACATCGACCGCTATCCAGCATGCATCTAGAGTATTAAGTTCATAAGAACGGAGTAATGCCTTAAGCAAGATGACATGATGTAGAGGGATAAACTCATGCAATATGATATTAACCCCATCTTTTTATCCTCGATGGCAACAATACAATACGTGTCGTTTCCCCTACTGTCACTAGGATCGAGCACCGCAAGATTGAACCCAAAGCTAAGCACTTCTCCCATTGCAAGAAAGATCAATCTAGTAGGCCAAACCAAACTGATAATTCGAAGAGACTTGCAAAGGTAACCAATCATACATAAAAGAATTCAGAGAAGATTCAAATATTGTTCATAGATAATCTTGATCATAAACCCACAATTCATCGGATCTCGACAAACACACCGCAAAAGAAGATTACATCGAATAGATCTCCAAGAGAATCGAGGAGAACTTTGTATTGAGATCCAAAGAGAGAGAAGAAGCCATCTAGCTAATAACTATGGACCCGAAGGTCTGAGGTAAACTACTCACACATCATTGGAGAGGCTATGGTGTTGATGTAGAAGCCCTCCGTGATCAATGCCCCCTCCGACGGAGCGCCGGAAAAGGCCCCAAGATGGGATCTCACGGGTACAGAAGGTTGTGGCAGTGGAATTAGGTTTTCACGGTGCTCCCCGATGTTTTCAGGGTACGTAGGTATATATAGGAGGAAGAAGTAGGTCGGTGGAGCCATGAGGGGCCCACGAGGGTGGAGGGCGCGCCCAGGGGGTAGGCGCGCCCCCTGCCTCGTGGCTTCCTCGTTGGTGGCTTGACGTCCACTCCAAGTCCTCTGGATCATGTTTGTTCCAAAAATCACGCTCCCGAAGGTTTCATTCCGTTTGGACTCCGTTTGATATTCTTTTTCTGCGGAACACTGAAATAGGCAAAAAACAGCAATTTGGGTTGGGCCTCCGGTTAATAGGTTAGTCCCAAAAATAATATAAAAGTGTATAAATGAGCCCATTAAACATCCAAAACAGAATATATAATAGTATGGAGCAATCAAAAATTATAGATACATTGGAGACGTATCATGGTTCTATCTCAACATTATTATCTGGTTCTTTATTATTTGGTTGAAAGTCTTCATGAACCTCATCATTATCTTTTTCATTATCATTAGGTGAGTGCTCATTACCAGATTGAGTTTCAACATCTGAGATAGAAACTTCATTATCATTGTCATGAGGTTTTTCTATTTCAGGTTCACTAGGAGCATGTGAAGTTCTATCATTTTTCGTTTTCTTTTTCCTTCGAGAAGAACTAGGTGCACTAGTGTTAGCTATTTGTGAATCTTGTTCAATTCTTTTTGGGTGTCCCTCGGGATAAAATGGTTCCTGATTCATTTTACCTCCTCTAGTTGCAACTCTAACAGTAAAGTCATGCATATTATCATTCATTTCATCAAGCAATTCTCTTTGAGATTAGCAACTTGTTCTAACTGAGTTTGAACCATAGAAGCAAGTTTTCCAACACCTGTAACATCATTTGATATTCTAAATAACAAGTCACTCAAGCGAGCAATCATATCAAAATTGTATTTCAATTGTTTCATAACATTTTCATTGAAGTGATCTTGTTTTCTAATGTAGTTTTCAAACTCATAAAGGCATTGACTAGGATGCATATTGTGAGGATTATCACTATCATTACACTTCATAAGAGAATTTACCTCTACCACCTTAGGCAGTGGTGGTGTATTAAGCCCATGTATTTCTTCAATAGGAGGTAAATTTTTAACATCCTCGGCTTTAATACCTTTTTCCTTCATAAATTTCTTTGCCTCTTGCATATCTTCAAGACTGAGATACAATATACCCCTCTTATTCGGAGTGGGTTTAGGCAGTGGTTCAGGAATAGTCCAATCATCATAATTTTTAAATATGTTATTCAATAATTCTTCAGCTTGTCCAACAGTTCGTTCCCTGAAAACACAACCAGCACAACTATCTAGGAAGTCCCTAGAAGCATTGGTTAGTCCATTATAGAAGATATCAAGTATTTCATTTTTCTTAAGTGGGTGATCAGGCAAAGCATTAAGTAATTGGCAAAGCCTGCCCCAAGCTTGTGGGATACTCTTCTTTGATTTGCACAAAGTTAAATATTTCCTGTAAGGCAGCTTATTTCTTATGAGCGGGAAAATATTTTTCAAAGAAGTAGTAAATCATATCCTGGGGACTACGCACACAACTAGGAGCAAGAGTATTGTACCAAGCTTTAGCATCACCCTTTAATGAGAAAGGAAATAATTTGAGAATAAAGTAATAGCGAGTTTTCTCATCATGAGTAAAAAGGGTAGCTATGTCATTCAACTTAGTAAGATGTGCCACAACAGTTTCAGTTTCATAACCATTGAAAGGATCAGATTCAACCAAAGTAATTAACTCTAGGTCGACAGAGAATTCATAATCCTTATCATCAATAAAGATAGGTGAAGTAGCAAACTTAGGATCACATTTCATTTTAGCATTTAGAGATTTTTCTTTATACTCGTGTAGTAATTTCTCTAGATCATCTCTATCATTACAAGCAAGAATATCTCTAGTTGTTTCTTCACTCATAACATAACCTTACGGTACCTTAGGTAAATCATATCTAGGAAGGCTAGTTCTAGTAGGTGTTTCAGGAGTTTCAGTTTCAAGCTCATCATCAGATTCAACAACATCATGTTGTATTACTCTAGAAATTTATTCATCAAGAAATTCACCAAGTGGCACATCATCATTAACAAGCAAGGTACTAGCATCATCGTAAGCATCATTCATAGTAGAAGTAGCATCATCAATAACTTGAGACATATCAGAATTAATAGCATGTGGTGGTGTTGCAAGTTTATTCATAATAGAAGGTGAATCTAAAGCAGAACTGGATGGCAGTTCCTTACCTCCCCTCGTCCTTGAGGGAAATATCTTAGTCTTAGGATCCTTCAGATTCTTCATAGTGATAATATGATAATAATCCCAGGTGACTCAACAAATATAGCTATGCTCCCCGGCAACGGTGCCAGAAAAAGGTCTTGATAACCCACAAGTATAGGGGATCGCAACAGTTTTCGAGGGTAGAGTATTCAACCCAAATTTATAGATTCGACACAAGGGGAGCCAAAGAATATTTGAAGGTATTAGCAGCTGAGTTGTCAATTCAACCACACCTGGAGATTAATTATCTGCAGCAAAGTGATTAGTAGCAAAGTAGTTTGATAGTTTTGATAGTAGTGATAGCAGCAATAGTAACAGTAACAGTGATAGCAGTAATTTTGTAGCAAGCGTAATAGTGATGATAGCAGTAGTAACTTAGCAGAAACAATATGGAAAATTTCGTAGGCATTGGATCGGTGACTTGTTGGATGATATTCATCATGTGACAGTTATAACCTAGGGCTATTCGGTACTAGCTCCAGTTCATCGATATAATGTAGGCATGTATTTCGTAAATAGTCATACGTGCTTTATTAAAAGAACTTGCATGACATCTTTTGTCCTACCCTCCCGTGGCAGCGGGATCCATATTGGAAACTAAGGGATATTAAGGCCTACTTTTGATAGAGAACTGGAACAAAGCATTAACACATAGTGAATACATGAACTCCTCAAACTACGGTAATCACTGGAAGAAGTCCCGGTTATTGTCACTCCGGGGTTAACGGATCATAACACGTAGTAGGTGACTATAACTTGCAAGATCGGATCTAGAACATGGATATAATGATGATAACATAAACGGTTCAGATCTTAAATCATGGCACTCGGGCCCAAAGTGGCAAGCATTAAGCATGGCAAAGTCATAGCAACATCAATCTAATAACATAGTGGATACTAGGGATCAAGCCCTAACAAAACTAACTCGATTACATGATGAATCTCATCCAACTCCTCACCTACCGGCGAGCCTACGAAGGAATTACTCACTCCCGGTGGGGAGTATCATGGAATTGGCGATGGAGAAGGGTTGGTGATGACGAAGAACGAAGATCCCCCTCTCCGGAGCCCCAAACGGACTCCAGACCTGCCGTCCCGAGGAAGAACAGGGCTTGGCGGCGGCTCCGTCTTGTGGATCACGATAATTCTTTCTCCTTGATTTTTTTTCTCCGAAAATAGGAATTTATAGCGTTGGTTTCAGGGTCAGCGGAGCCACCAGGTGGGGACAACCCACCTGGGCGCGCCAGGAGAGGGGGGCGTGATACGTCTCCGACGTATCTATAATATTTGATTGTTCCATGCTATTATATTATCAATCTTGGATGTTTTATAATCATTTTATATCATTTTTTGGTACTACCCTATTGACATAGTGCCAAGTGCCAATTCCTGTTTTTTTCGTGTTTTTTACATCACAGAAAATCAATATCAGACAGAGGTTTTTTATGGACCAAAAGGAACATGTTGGGCCCTGGTTGCACCTGGGGGGGAGTCCCGAGGAGGGGACAACCCACCAGGGCGCGCCAGGAGGCCCAGGCGCACCCTAGTAGGTTGTGCTCACCTTGGGTGCCCCCGGACCGCATCTTTGCCCTATAAATACCTCAATATTTCCAGAACCCTAGGGGAGTCGACAAAATATTCATCTAGCCGCCACAGAGTCCAGAACCACCAGATCCTATCTAGAGACCATCTCGGATGGGGTTCACCACCTCCATTGGTGCCTCTCTGATGATGCGTGAGTAGTTCTTTGTAGACCTTCAGGTCTGTAGTTAGTAGCTAGATGGCTTCATCTCTCTCTTGATTCTCAATACAATGGTCTCGCGGAGATCCATATGATGTAACTCTTTTGCGGTGTGTTTGTTGGGATTCGATGAACTTCGAGTTTATGATCAGATCAATCTTTTTATATTCATGAAAGTATTTGAGTTTCTTTCATCTCTTTTATGCATGAGTGCTTATAGCCTCGTATTTCTTCTCCGATATTTGGGTTTTTTTTTTGCCAACTTGATCTATTTATCTTGCAATGGGAAGAGGTGCTTTGTAGTGGGTTCGATCTTATGGTGCGTGTTCCCAGTGACAGAATGGGAACGGACACGTATGTATTGTTGCTACTAAGGATAAAATGATGGGGTCTATATCTACATAGATAGATCTTGTCTACATCATGTCATCATTCTTATTGCATTACTCTGTTTCTCCATGAACTTAATACACTAGATGCATGATGGATAGCGGTCGATGTGTGGAGTAATAGTAGTAGATCCAGGCAGGAGTCGGTCTACTAATCTTGGATGTGATGCCTATATAATGATCATTGCCTGGATATCGTCATAATTATTCGAAGTTCTATCAATTGCCCAACAGTAATTTGTTCACCCACCGCTTTGCTATTTTTCTCAAGAGAAGCCACTAGTGAAACCTACTGCCCCCGGGTCTCTTTCTCATATTATTTGCCTTCGCGATCTATTTTATTTGATTTTATTTTCAGATATATTAAACCAAAAATCCAAAAATACCTTGCTACAATTTATTTTATTTGGCGTTCGATCTATCAATATTTACAACTTTCTCCCGTCCTCGTGCCATTTCTGGCGCCGTTACCCGAAAGGGATTGACAACCCCTTTAACACGTCGGGTTGCGAGTGGTTGTTGTTTGTGTGCATGGGCTATTTACGTTGTGTTGCTTGGTTCTCCTACTAGTTCGATAACCTTGGTTTCATATCTGAGAGAAATACATACCGCCGATGTGCTGCATCATCCCTTCCTCTTTGGGGAAATATCGATGTAGCTTCAAGCGACATCAAAAGGAATTTCTGGCGTCGTTGCCGGGGAGGATCTTCAAGATATACTAGGTTCCTAATCACAAATCTCATCTCCTTTCAATTTACATTATTTGCCATTTGCCTCCCGTTTTCCTCTCCCCCATTTCACAAAAATTTGTCGTTTTATTCGCCCCTCTTTTTCGTTCGCCGTTTTCTTGTCGGATCTGTTTTTTAGTGCAATATTGTTGTGTGGTCATCATGACTCAAGAGAACACCAATTTATGTGATTTCTCAAATACCAACAACAATGATTTTATTGGCACTCCACTTGCTCCTCCCGCCACTAGTGCGGAGACTTGTGATATTAATACTGCTTTGCTGAATCTTGTTATGAAAGACCAATTTTCCGGTACTCCTAATGAGGATGCCGTGTCCCATCTTAATACCTTCATGGAATTATGCGATGTGCAAAAGAAAAAAGATGTGTACAATGATGTGGTCAAGATGAAATTATTTCCGTTTTCCTTGCGCGATTCTGCAAAAAAATGGTTCTCTTCTTTGCCTCGCAATAGTATCGATTCTTGGAATAAGTGCAAAGATGCTTTTATCACTAAGTATTTTCCTCCCGCAAAAATTATTTCCCTTAGAACCTAGATCATGAATTTCAAGCAACTTGAACATGAGCATGTTTCACAATCTTGGGAAGGATGAAAATGATGCTAAGGAATTGCCCAACTCATGTGTTAAATCTTTGGATGATCATACAAAATTTTATGCAGGATTGAATTTTGTTTCTCGTAATCTTTTAGATTCCGCAGCGGGTGGTACTTTTATGGAAATTACTTTGGGTGAAGCCACCAAATTTCTTGATAATATTATGGCAAATTATTCGCAATGGCATACCGAAAGAGCTCCTACTAGTAAAAAAGTTAATTCGGTTGAAGAAATTTCTTCTTTGAGTGAAAAAGTTGATGCTCTTGTGGAATTGGTTGCTAGTAGAAGGTCTCCTATTGATCTTAATGATATGCCTTTGTCTACTTTGATTGAGCAAAATAGTGATGCCATAGATGTGAATTTTATCTGTCGAACTAATTTCAACAACAATGCTTATAGAGGTAATTTTAATCCTAGGCCTTTTCCTAGTAATTCCTCTAATAATTATGGTAATTCCTAAGGAAATCATCTTATAATAACAATACGAACACTTTTGATCTTGAGAATAATATTAAAGAATTTATCAACACTCAAAAAGGTTTCAACACTTCCATATAAGAAAAGTTGAGTAAGATTGATGATTTGTCTAGAAGTGTTGATAGAATTGCTCATGATGTGGAAAATCTCAAGATGAAAATTTTTGTGCCTAAAGTAGATGAATCAATAAAGCTCTTTATGTTTCTATGGATGAAAGTAAGAAAAGAACCGCTATGCTTAGAGCTAAAAGAGAAGCTTTTCTAGTGATTTCTTTCACAAAAGTGATGAAGATCTTAAAATGATTGGTGTTTCTTCTATTGATTCCTTGTTTAGTAAAGTTAATATTGATGAAAAAGGGACTGGAGAAGAGTCAACTTTAGATAGAAGGCGTCCCAATATTTCGGAGGGTGAAAATCTTGTTGAGAAAATTGATGAAAGTGGGTTTAAAGAGGTCAAAACTTCGGCTAGTGATGTACCCACTCTTTTAGATTAAAAAGACTTTATTTATGATAGTTGATCTTTGATTGATTGTATTTCTTTGTTGCAATCCATGATAAATTCACCCCATGCTTATGAACAAAATAAAGCTTTTACTAAACATATTGTTGATGCTATGATGAAAGCTTTTGAAGAAAAATTGGAATTAGAAGTTTCAATTCCTAGAAAATTGCATGATGAATGGGAACCTACTATCAAAGTAAGATTAAAAATTATGAGTGTTTTGCTTTGTGTGACTTGGGTGCTAGTGTTTCTACAATTTCAAAATCTTTATGTGATGTGCTTGGTCTTACTAATCTTGAAGAATGTTCTTTGAATTTGCACTTGGCGGATTCTACTATTAAAAAGCCTATGAGAATAATTAATGATGTTCTTATTCTTGCGAATAGGAATTATGTGCCCATATATATTTTATTGTTCTTGATATTGATTGCAATTTGTCTTGTCCAATTATTCTTGGTAGACCGTTTTTACGCACTATCGGTGTCGTGATTGATATGAAAGAAGGCAATATTAAGTTCCAATTTCCTTTGAGGAAGGGTATGGAACACTTTCCTAGAACTAGAATTAAGCCACCTTATGAATCAATCATGAGGGAATCTTATGTATCTCGAACCAAAGATGACCAAACTTAGAGCCTGTTTGGGACTGGTCTGCTCCTTAAAATTCAACTCCGCTCTAGAAAACACAAGCCAAACGGGGTAGCTCCATGATATGCCACTCCACAGAAAAACTAGAATCTGGGGCACAACTCCTAGTTTTTTATGAAGCTCTTCAGGGGGTGCTCCAAAAAACTCTAGAAGCTGGAGTTGGGTGGAAATTACCCACCACTACCACCAGTAAGTGGATACCCCTTCGTTTCTCCCCCCTCGACCAATCAAATAGATCCTTTCCACCAAATTTCTCATTCTTGAAGCTGGAGCTAGATGGAAGCCAAACATTCTATTTGGTAATGCTACAACTTTTGGATGAAACTTCTCCAAAGTGAATTTAGTGGAGCAAAACTAATTTTGATGAAGCGGAGCAGTCCCAAACAGGCCCTTAGATCCTTGCCTTATGCCTAGCTAAGGGCATAAAACTATAGCGCTTGTTGGGAGGTAACCCAATGAATAAATTTTATTTTTTATTTTTGCTTCCTGTTTTTGTGTGTTAACACAATTATGATACTGTTATGATTGTGTTTTTATGTTTTAATTAGTGTTTGTGCCAAGTATAGCCTTTAGGATCTTCTTGGGTGATGGTTGTTTGATCTTGCTGAAAAAACAGAAACTTTTACGCTCACGAAATTAATTTTCATTTTTTACCAGAGAGAGATAAAATACCCATTCCACTTGCAGTAGATCAAAACACAAATTTCTCAGGTTTTCCTAATTTTTCAGAATTTTTGGAGTTACATAAGTATTCGAAATAGTCAGATTTCTACAGACTGTTCTGTTTTGACAGATTCTGTTTTCTTTGTGTTGTGTGCTTATTTTGATGGATCTATGGTTTTCTTTGATGAGTTTTTGCCATAGAAAAGTTGGAATACAATAGATATAATACAAAAACAAAGAATTGGTTTGATACAACACTTATAGTAGTGGTTTATTATTCTTATACTAACGGATCTCATGAAGGTTTTGTTGAGTTTTGTGTGATTGAAGTTTTCAAGTTTTGGGTTATCTTACGATGGATGAAGGAAGGATGGAAGAGCCTAAGCTTGGGGATGCCCCGGCATCCCAAGCTATTATCCAAAAATGAGCAACCAACTAAACTTGGGGATCCCCTTAAGTGGCATCCCCGCTTTCTTCCAACGATCATCGGTATTTCACTTGAAACTATATTTTTATTCGTCACATGGTATGTATTTTGCTTGGAGTGTCTTGTATGATATGAGTCTTTGCTTGTTTTATTTTGTGTTTTAAGTCATCAATCCTTGCTGGACACACCTATTTGATAGAGCCAAAATTATGTCATGACTTGTTAGAATTGCTCTCTATGCTTCACTTAAATTTTTATGAGCAATGGACTTGCTCTAGTGCTTCACTTATATCTTTTTGAGCATGGTGTGCTTTAGTATTTTTGAATAAATGCTATCTTGCTTCACTTATATTTATTTGAGAGTTAGTAAAATTTTCAAGAAATCCTCTCTTGCTTCACTTAAATTAATTTGAGAGAAAGAAAAAATATATTATGCTCATGATCTTCACTTATATTCGTTGGAGCTTGTCAAAAGCAATACATGAAAATTAGTCCCAAAGTGATAGATATCCAAGAAGGATATAATAAAAAGTTTCATGAAGATTATTGGATAAAAGAAGCTTGATTCTTAGTAATCGTTTTGAGATATGATGATGTGATATGTGAGTCATCTTGATGAGTAATTATGCTTTAGTAAGAATATTGGTGTTAAGGCTTGTGATTCCCTATGCATGTACGAAATTCAATAGTCATGCAATGAAATTGTATCTTACTTGTGGTGCATTATTCGGTGTTATTTATGCTTAATGCTTGCTTACGAAATAATTCATTTCTTAGTTGGTCGCTTCCCAATCTTTTGCTAGCCTTCATTTTGCACTAAGTATGATCACTACTTGTGCATCCAAAAACCTTTAACCCAGTTTTGCCACATGAGTCCACTATATCTACCTATATGCGGTATTCTTTTGCCGTTCTAAGCAAATTTGCATGTGCCATCTCAAATTTTCAAAATAAACTTCTCTTTTGTGTGTTTGTTTCGCTTGCGGAGCGGTGAGGGGTGGCTAATATTTTCCATGCTAGATGTGTTATTCTCAGGATGAGTGTTTATTCACTTGTCATTGCATGAGAGCACTAGTGCAGAACCGGGCAATAGCACCGGTTCGTAAGGCCCTTTAGTGCCGGTTTGGTAACCGGCGCTAAAATGTAGGCACTAAAGCCCCCCCCCTTTAGTACCGGTTTAGCATGAACCGGTGCTAAAGGGCAACCACGTGGCACGAGCCAGCTTCGGGGGCAGGGAGCCCTTTAGTACCGGTTGGTGTCACCAACCGGTATTAAAATGTTTGGGGGGTTTGGGGTTTATGATTTCTTTTTCATTTAATTTTGTGTTTTCCATTTAATTCTTTTTCGTTTGCTGGTATTTTATGATACTACATATTGTACACGTTATGCATATATATAAATAGAATTTCTAGTAGAACGACCGATCATAATATATATATATATCATCGAATGTCTCACAACCACCATTAATTAATTCACACATATATACACACATGTATATATATACAATTTCTCCTAATTGGTGACTTCGGAGCCAGTGGCATTAGCCTAGCTAATTGGTGCCTTCGGAGCACGATAACAATTGGAAGTGGTTCATGGGGGCGGTAGCGGGTAATAGTATTCTTCTTTGGGATCTATGACCTGGTCTAGCAAAAATCCCGCTATTTCCTCTTGAATTGCTTCTATGCGGTCCTGTGCTAGGAGCTTGTCCCGCACCTCTTTGAACTGTTAAGAAGGAGATCAATATGCATGTGTATTAGTTGTGTGACTAGATATCGATAATGGTGTAAAAATTGTGAATAGTGTTCTGACAATCGATATCGTACCCACTCCTGTCTTTGAGATTTGCTCCTTTCGGACACCATCATGCGAATGTTCTCGCAAACATAGTATGCACATAGATCATTCCCCGGCGCCTGCTTCAGGGCCTTTACGAGAATGGAATTTGATCAGATAATAATTAATCAAGCATGATAATTAAAGAGATGGCAGCTAGCTAGTGCTACTTAATTACTTACCTTGGGTCGATACCATTTCAGATTTTGTTTCCATGCGCCTAGAGTGGCCCTGATGAACTTTGCCCAAGCCCTGCCCGTCGACAAAGAAAATGAATAAATGGGTTATTAAATAGTTGTTATCAGGAAATGGCGAACTAATTAAATAGGCCGAGATGTAGTTAATAATGATTGAAATTACATGTTGACTATCCCCTTCACGATGCCCTAGTCACTTGCTTTCTTAAGTAGCGAGTCTAGTACTTCAACTGTTCCTTGATCAACTTTAATGATTAACAAGATCCAGTGAAATCTGCATGCACACACGTTTGCATGTCTTAATTAAGCGGGCATATGTAAGCAAAAACATGTAGCTATAGCTAGTAGGGAAAAACAGAATTTGTAGTACAAGACAGTGTGACTCATTGGAAGTTGTAAGGAAGTAGTATATCTTCATTGTATTTGATTTCCTTGAAGAACTGTAGCATGCTTTCCTCTACACATTTTGCGTGATATGGATCTATTTTCCATGTGTATTCATTAATGGTATTTGGATCAATGAACCCAATGCCATAGCGTCCACCTTTTTTCATTTAATTAATCTTCATCCTGCATAATACCACAGAAAAGAATATAGTGAGGATAATTACAGGTAATGATTGATCAAAATGATCAGCTAGCTTGAGACTTAAATTACAGAAAGAAATCACTTATAGACAATAGCAACTGACGATAGATTTGTCGAGTGCGTCTTTATTGTATAGCTGAAAAAGTTCTGAATAGTCAACGGTCACAGCTTTCTTATGGTAGTAATGCTCCTCGTTGACATTCACCATGAGGGACTCTGATTGGAAATCTTGGTAATGTCCATGTACCATTGATGCAATGCATACATTCTCGTTGGGAGCTTATTGACCTCCTCTGGCTCGACCAAAGGTTGGCCCCGGGCATATTTCCGTTTTATTTCCTCCTCTCTAGTCGAAGACATGGGCTCGATATCGAGGAGTTGTCCAACAGTGATCCCGATCGATTCAGCCTGCGAAAATGCTCCTCGGTTATTACGACATCGACCAGCCCGGGAACGTTAACGGTTTGCCCACATTAATATTGGGCGCGCCTACTCTCATGTGTTGTTGGCACAACAAGCGGGGGGATTGATTGCGCCGCCTGTTCTCCCAGCTGGGGAATGGTTTTACCGCTCCTTTTGCCAGCTAATTTGCTCGAGCTCGAGCTCGCCTCTTTCTGTAGACGTGCTCGATTTAACTTCTTGATGTGGCGCTCATAGTCTGAGTCAACAGGCTTGGGAGCTGGTGGTCTAGCCATATGAATGAAGTGGTCAATCTTTTCCACAGGCACTTTCTCCCTTGGCGGCGGTGGCGGTTTCGATGCAAAATGGGCTTCCACCTCGGCCTTCGATATGGCTACGTTTTCCTCCTCGGACTTGTCGTAAGGCCTCTGCGGAAGAGGCGCGAGGCTTCTTGGACCATATTGAAATCGCTTGCCTCCGCTTGTACCTGCAGTACTACCTCGACTTGTACCACTATGCACCATAGCTGAGGCGTCTCTCTTCCGTGATTGCTGAGGCAGCGAAGACGGCTGACGTGGCTGAGTTGGAGGAGGAGGAGTGGCCTGAAGCTGTGCCGGACTTAGAGGAGGAGTTGCCTGAAGCTGTGCCGGACTTGGAGGAGGAGTGGCCTGACTCTTTGCCGGACTTGGAGGAGGAGTGGCCTGAAGCTGTGCCGGACTTGGAGGAGGAGTGGCATGATGCGTTGGTGGACTTGGAGGAGCGGGAGTATGCTGACTCGGTGGCGGACTGCGACGAGGAGTCGGATGACGCAGTGTCGGTGGCCTTGGAAAGATGATGCAATCCTTTCTCCATAGGATGATATGATGGTTGGCCTCTCCTGGTGTGTGCTCATCGTCACCTCCAGGAATGTCAAGCTCTAGCCCCGAATATTGGTCCACCACCTCATCAACCAAGACACGAGCATAGCCCGCTGGAATCGGGTTGCAATGGAAGGTTGCCTCGGGGGGATTTGTAAAAGCAAGGGCGTCCGCCACCTTCATGGATATGTTCTTCATTTTGAAGTGTAGCTCGCAGTTAGTGTTCTCCATGATGTCATCCACTGGGTAGCTATCCAGCAATGCGTCGCCCGGGGCGGAACCCACGCTACTTCTCGGCATGGATGGGACGGTGCTATCCATTGGTGGATCATCCGCTAGCTGCTGAGACCCCCTTTGCTGGCTAAGTGAGTCGATCTACTCCTGCTGCCGCTAGAATTTGATTGCCAAGTCCGCGTGCGCTGATTCTAGGCCTTGAAGGCGTTCATAGTCTAGCTTCCTCTGCTCCTCCTCCATCTTCCTCTTCTTCTCCTCCGCAATCTTCTTTCTCGCATGGGTTCTATAGTCGGCGTTCCAGTCCGAAAACCCCTCATACCACGGAATAGCGCCCATGCCTCATGTTCTTCCCGGGTGTTCAGGATTTCCCAGGGCACGCGTAAGCTCGTCGTTCTCTCTGTTGGGATCGAACAACCCGGATCGAGCCTCTTCTATTGCAACAAGTAGCTTATCTTCGGCTCCGTCCAGACATGCCTTCTTGGAAACTTTGCCTGTCTTCGGGTCCAACTCCCCCCCCCCATGCGCATAGAACCAAGTCCTGCACCTGGGGGGCCAGCTCAATGTTTCTGGAGTGACACCTGCATCCAGCATCTCTTTCTCAGACTTATCCCACTTAGGCAATCCCACCGCATAGCCACCTGGCCCCAGCTTATGGAACTTATCCTTTTTTGCGGCATTGGCCTTGTTTATTCTCGACCGTTCCTTAGATAATTCCGAATCCTTGAATTTCATGAAATCGTCCCAAGGAGCACTTTGCTTCTCTAGTACTCCCTCGAATACTAGAGTCTTCCTTCCTCCATTGACGTACTTGGCCCATTCATGAATCTTGTGGTTCTTGAATGCAACCGCCATCTTCCTAAGAGCATGGTCCTTGACTTTGTCCACATCTGCTTTTGTGAAATGATCTGGTAGGGTGAAATGTTCCATGAGTGTTTCCCAAAGCAAATGTTTTTGTTTGTCGTCGACAAAAGTAACTCCTGGACATGGCTTTGATGGCTCTCTCCATTCTTGAAGGGAGATCGGGAGTAGGTCCTTCACAAGAACTCCGCACTGATGACCGAACTTGTTCGCAATGTTCTTAGGCGCGAATGGTTCGCCATTAGGTTTGATTGCCTCGATATTGTACTTTACGCCCTCCTTCAACTTTTTGTTCGGGCCTCGTTTCGTCCTGTTGCCTGAAGATTTGCTCGGTCCGGATGGCTGAAAGAAGAAAGATCGATTCGTTAATATATCTTCAAGTCATTTAAAACATGTGATGATCACCAGATGCCTGCTTATATAAATATATATACCTCGCCGGTCTTTGTTGTTTCAAGATCAACATTTTCTTCGTCATATTCATAGTTCACAACTTCATCAATTCGGTCGTCGCGATCGAATATCATATCACCCTCCCCGGTGTTGTTTAGATATTTGAAGCTGTCATAATCTTCTTCATTCTGATCATCATCTGGCCCGCGAGGATTGCGTATGATATTGAACAGGGCCTCTTCTCCCTCTCTGCCGGTATTGTCCGCCATAGGTTTTGTTTAACTAATCCAAAAGAAATATATTCAAATTACAATGCATGGATGCCGGGGTTTCTGATCCACGGGCACCTATGGGACCGGCGGACCGGGTCCCTTTTGGTTCGGCGGGGGGCGGAGGTTGCGCAAAGAGCAGATCGAGGCGAAGCAAGCGAGCGGCTGGTCGTGCGAGGAGTAAATCGAGGCGAAGCACGCGAGCGATTTACCCAGGTTCGGGCCGCACGGATGCGTAAAACCCTACTCCTGCTTTGTGGATTGGTATTGATTTCTAGCTCAGGAGCGAGCGTGGGTGTGTGGAATTGCTGAACCTCGCGAGAGCTCTCCAGATGGCCGACCCCCTCTACGTTGCACACGGGCCTCCTTTTATACTCAAGGGGTTACCGACATAGAGCAACGGGGGCCAAGGGCAAAAATGGAAAGGGTGCCGTGGGTAGGCACAGCTAGGTGCTGTAGTAGGCACAGCTAGCTGCTACAGTGTTATCATACCTAACCCTGACGGCAGGGGACAAGGGCATTAAATGCCCGTCTGTGTCGCCTAGACAGCACCGAAAGGGACCGCTAGGGACGCCACCGTCTTGCCACGATGGTTCTCTTGTCAGCGCCTGCGTGCCACCGCACACCCCTAGCTGCACAGCCTCCTGCCACGTGCGCTCGGGAGGGGCCCCGGAGCGACACGTGGGTGGATGTGCTGGAGCGCGGGCGTGGAGTGGGGGCTTGCCGCGGCAAGCGCCTTGCCGCGGCCGTCGACTTGTCGCTTCCGGGAGCTTGTCGCTCACCGGGCCTTGCCGGGGCGCGCAGCGCGCCGCGGCAAGTTCCTTGGAATGCCTCGGACGGCCTTCCCGGCAAGCGCCTCTTGCCGGGGCCTTGGGACGCTTCTGATGGCCTTCCCGGCAAGCTCCTCTTGCCGGGGTCTTGCTTTCTTCCCGGCAAGCTCCTCCTGCCGGGGTCTTGTCTTGAGTACTTTGTTCTTGAATGGTCTTCAGAGGGACCACGGGGAATCTTGGCGGTGACCTGGCAGGCCTTGCCGCGGGACGCTGCGACTGCCCGTGCACAAGTTCGGGGTACTAAGGGTACCCCTACATTAGTACACCGACAGGAGCCCCCGGGCCTGGGCCAGACACGGTGCCGAGCGCTATTGGGCCAGGCCCAAAACAGTGCACGGGCACGCGCGGCCTAGGTCACGCCGCACGTCCCTCCGCTTCCATCGCGCACGCCCGAAACGGCACGCGTCAAACGCGGCATCGTGGGTGACGCGGGCGGCGCGTGTGGGGCTAAGCCCCGCGAGCATGCGTCGAGCCATGATGAAGGGGAACGGCCCACGCCCTCCTCTCCAAACGGAGGTAGGCGTGGGGGGCGTGGCGCATTCACTGGATGGGGCCGGTGCGCGGTTTTCGAAGCGCCCACTCCCCGAGATTGTGGGGTAGGGCGAGGCCGCCCCATCCGTCGCCTCAGTTCTGCATCCCCGCCACGCGGCTCCCATGCACTTGGGATCGCGAACGGTGGGAGCTGGCGACAAGGCCGTCAGGTCGGAGTACGAGGGCATAGTGCCCTCGACAGCGTGCTGACGTCCTGCCGCCCCTCCTTCGCACCCTTCTCCCGGCGTCGCCATCACCGTAGCTCGCCTTGGCGCCCCTTTCCCCTTTTTGCCTCCTTGATCTACCTCCTGAAGAGAGGGACAGGAAAGGGATTATGGGCACCTTATCTTTTTAATTGTAAGCCTTCGGGCCTTATATGTATCTAGAACTTGTAATCCTCTCTTCATGTTTTTCATCCTCTATGGATTGTACCTGTATGGGATGTTTTTTAATGAAAAGGGGATGTTTGCCGGGTTATTTGCCTCGCGGGTCGAACCCACGCCAAGGAGCAAATCCTTGGTATCTCTCGGACAGGCATTCCATTCCCCGACAACAAGCCCCGCCGCCTTCCCACGCCGCTCGACCTTTCTCACGCCTTTGACGGAGGTGGGAACGAGGTGGGCGCGGCCTCCTCGTTTCATCCCTCTGCTGCCGCGACTACGACCAAACTTGGCCCCGGGAACGCGCTCCAGGGCCTAGAGTCGGGGGAGCACGGCAGTTTCCGGGAAGAAACGGGGTTTCACATTCCCCAGTCCATAGGAGGATGCATGAAGAGGGATAAAAGACTTATCTGATATTGCAGCCCCCGGCAACTCTGGCTTGCCGGGGGTGACATCTTGGCATTCGCAGCCCCCGGCGTTCTTGCCGGGGCCCAGGTGCCGGCGCGCCCTTCTTCTCCTTTTCGTCTCCAGGTGGCCTGGCCAGGACGTGCGAGCCCTGCGAACGAAGGAAAAGCAAAGGGACGGACACTCGACCTCTAAGTTAGGGGTTAGTCACTGTTAGGGACTATCGACCCTAACCAAGGACGAGACTCAGACTCAATCTAGCATGCATGCTATAGCCCCCGGGGTATGCAGCGCTTCATTTTCTGGTGCTCAGGGTCTGCGCCTGGCTCTGTACAGAGGATTACATGCAACAGCGGCAAGACTCGTACAGAAAGGTGGTTGCCGGACGGGGTCCGACAACCGCGCCTTACGGGTAAAACTTACGAAGATGCTCGATGTTCCAGGAGTTGCTCACTGGGATGCCATCTTCGGTCTCAAGGCGGACAGCGCCAGGCCTTGTGACTCGTTTCAGCCGGTAAGGGCCTTCCCACTTCGGCGTCAACTTGTTTGAATTCTTGGCCGACTAAACGCGCCGAAGAACAAGGTCGCCTTCCTCGAGGCTCCTGGCACTGACTCTGCGGCTATGGTAGCGGCGCAGAGCTTGCTGGTAGCGAGCAGCTCGCACAGCAGCCTGGAGACGATCTTCCTCAAGGAGCAGCGCGTCATCTTGCCGCAGCCGCTCTTGCTCAAGCTCATCGTAAGCGAGCACTCGAGGTGACCCGTATACGAGTTCCGTGGGGGTAACTGCCTCTGCTCCATAGACTAGAGCAAAGGGTGTCTGTCCAGTGGCTCGATTTGGCGTCGTTCTGATCGACCAAAGAACCACCGGTAGCTCCTCGATCCAGTTTCTTCCGCACTTGTGTAGCCTGTCGAAAGTTCTGGTCTTGAGCCCGCGCAGCACCTCAGCATTTGCCCTTTCCACTTGACCGTTGCTCCTTGGGTGAGCAACAGAAGCGAAGCAGACTTTGGCGCCGAGATCTTGGATGTACTGCATGAAGGCGTGGCTCGTGAACTGTGTGCCGTTGTCGGTGATTATCCGGTTAGGGATCCCAAAGCGGCAAACAATCGACCTGAAGAACTTGACGGCTGACTGTGCGGTCACCTTCCTCACTGGTTCCACTTCCGGCCACTTTGTGAACTTGTCGATTGCGACGTACAAGTACTCAAAGCCCCCGACAGCTCGGGGGAAGGGGACGAGGATGTCGAGCCCCCAGACTGAAAAGGGCCAGGATAAAGGGATCATCTGGAGAGCTTGAGCTGGCTGGTGTATCTGCTTGGAATGGAACTGGCACGCTTCACACTTGGTTGCTTGTGCAGTTGCATCCTGGAGGGATGTTGGCCAGAAGAAACCTTGCCGAAATGCTTTGCCGACGAGTGCTCTTGCGCCAATGTGGTGACCACATATGCCTCCGTGTATCTCTGCCAACAGCTTCTGTCCGTCTTCCCGGGGAATGCACCTCAATTTCACACCGTTGAGTCTTCTTCTGTACAGCGTCTTGTCGACGAACTGGTACATACTTGACTGCCGGGCTACTCTTTCGGCTTCTTCTTGCTCTTCGGGAAGTTCTCCTGTCTGAAGGAAACGGACAATCTGCTGCGCCCATGTTGGAGCCCGTGGCTCGACAACAAGGACTAAAGGCAACTCTGCTGCTGCAGGAACATCCGCTTCTACGGCAAGAAGCTGTGTCTCTGTCGGAGCTTGACGTTCCGCGACAAGCTTGCCGGGAGCTTCAGCTTCAACGGAACAAACCCTAGGGTTTGCCGGAGCATCTGGCTCACCGGCGCTCTTGGCGTTGATCTTGGAGGTTGCTGCGGGAATATCTGCTTCTACGGCGAGAAGCTGTGTCTCTGCCGGAGCATGACATCTCGCGACAAACTTGCCGGGAGCTTCTGCTTCAACGGAACAAACCCTGGGGTTTGCCGGAGCATCTCGCTCCTCAGCGCCTTTGGTGTTGATCTTGGGGACCTTCTTGGCGGCGGCTTCGGGAAGCTCTGCCGGCAGGTAGTCACCAGGAATCAACTTCCTCTTCTTGCTTTGTCCAGTTGATGGTGTTACGGACGGTTGAGTCAGCTTGAGCACAAAGGTCCCTGGTTCCACAGGTATCTTAAGTGCGGCGCACTTTGACAGGCCATCAGCAATGGCGTTCTGAGTTCTCGGAACGTGCTCCATTTGCAGGCCGTCAAAGCGCTCTTCTAGCTTTCTCACTTCGTCGACGTAAGCTTCCATCAACAGACTCTGATAATTCTTGTTTACTTGGCGGACGACAAGCTGTGAGTCACCCCTGACAATGAGCTTCTTAATCCCAAGGTCTGCCGCGATCCTGAGACCGGCAAGCAATCCCTCATACTCTGCAGTATTGTTTGT
The DNA here is from genome assembly GCF_056163025.1 of Triticum urartu. Lineage (NCBI taxonomy): Eukaryota > Viridiplantae > Streptophyta > Magnoliopsida > Poales > Poaceae > Triticum > Triticum urartu. The sequence continues at coordinate 508,107,121 of NC_141876.1, read as the reverse complement.
TGCCTGCTCCTTGGGAAAGTGCATCTGGACTATGTACTTGAGGTGCTCTCCGGTGGGCGCGATAAGCAGCACACCAGCGCCGGCGCCTTGCAGCGAGAAAGCACCATCAAAGTACATCAGCCACTCTTTGCTCGCTTCTTTGTTGGGGATGCTCGTCTCTGGAATTTCTTCATCCGGAGTTGGCGTCCATTCCGCTATGAATTCTGCCAATGCTCTGCTCTGGATAGTTGAAGTGCTTTCAAACTTGAGACCAAAGCTTGACAGTTCCAGTGCCCACTCAACGATCCTTCCTGTCGCTTCAGGATTCTGCAGTATCCTCTTCAGCGGAAAGCGAGTGACCACTGTGATCTCATGTGCTTGGAAGTAATGGCGCAGCTTTCTCGAGGCCATGAGAAGGCCGAAAAGCAGTTTCTGCACACCAGAGTACCTTGACCTAGCCCCTGCAAGAGGGAACTGACAAAGTAAACTGGGCGCCGCACCGTTTTCTTCCATACCTCCTCGTGTATCAGCACGGGTTCATCTTTGTCGGGACCAGAGCTTGTCGGGGAAGCCCCCTGCTTGTCGCTGGATGCGCTTGCCGCGGTTGCTGGCTCATCATTCGCCTCCCTCTCTGCTACTAACGCAGCACTAACCACTTGATTGGTTGCCGCTATGTACAGCAGCAACTTCTCTTGTGGCTTAGGCGCGGCAAGTATTGGAGGGGAGGACAGGTATCTCTTCAGGTCTTGCAGCGCAGCCTCCGCGTCCGGAGTCCATTTCATTGGACCTGCCTTTTTCAATAGTTTGAAAAATGGCAGGGCGCGCTCAGCAGACCGAGAGATAAACCTGCTGAGAGCAGCCACGCAACCGGCAAGTTTCTGAACATCTTTGACACGCTTTGGGGCTTCAATCTGCTCAATGGCCCTGATCTTGTCGGGGTTGGCTTCAATCCCTCGCTGAGACACGAAGAACCCGAGAAGCTTGCCGGAGGGAACTCCAAACACACACTTCTCTGGGTTGAGCTTGAGGCTGATCTTGCGCAAATTTGCAAAAGTCTCGTCCAAGTCTTGGATCAGGGTTGCTCCGTCCTTGCTCTTGACCACTATATCATCCATGTAGGCTTCCACATTTCTGTGTATTTGTGGCTCAAGAGCAATATGGACTACTCTTGCAAATGTTGAACCGGCATTTTTTAATCCGAAAGGCATCCGTACAAAGCAGTACGTGCCACATGGAGTAATAAATGCGGTCTTCTCTTCATCTTCCTCTGCCATGAAGATCTGATGATACCCGGAGTACGCATCAAGAAACGAAAGCAAATCACATCCAGCTGTGGAGTCAATAATCTGGTCAATGCGCGGCAAAGGAAACGGGTCTTTGGGACAAGCTTTGTTAACATCGGTGAAATCGATGCAAAGCCTCCATTTCCCGTTTGCCTTGCACACGACTACAGGATTGGCCAACCACGTGGGATGGAGCACTCCTCTGACGAGGCCTACTGCTTCCAGTTTCTTGATTTCCTCCGCAATGAATTCTTGGCGCTCCACCGCCTGCTTCCGGACTTTCTGCTTGATGGGCCGCGCATGAGGGCAAACGGCAAGGTGGTGCTCAATCACTTTCCTGGGAACACCGGGGATGTCAGACGGTTGCCATGCAAACACGTCGACGTTCGCCCGCAGGAAAGCAACGAGCGCGCTTTCCTATTTAGGATCAGGCGCGGCACTGATGGTGAAGGTACCACCAGTGCCATCCTCCTTGGCGGACACCTTCTTCGTCTCCGGCGGAGCTGCCATCGTCTTCTTGTGCTTGCCGGCGGAGCTCAATGGTGCGTCCTCGACGGCAGCGCAGCACTCCGAAGAGGCGCGCTTGCCGGAGTGGGCACCAGGGCTTTTGCCGGACTTGGCCTTCTTGCCGGTGGAGCTCGATGGTGCGTCCTCGACGGCAGCGCAGCACTCCGAAGAGGTGCGCTCGCCGGAGTGGGCACCAGAACTCTTGCCGGGCTCGGTCTTCTTGCCGGTGGAGCTCGATGGTGCGTCCTCGACGGCAGCGCAGCACTCCGAAGAGGTGCGCTTGCCGGAGTGGGCACCAGAACTCTTGCCGGGCTCGGTCTTCTTGCCGGTGGAGCTCGATGGTGCGTCCTCGACGGCAGCGCAGCACTCCGAAGAGGTGCGCTTGCCGGAGTGGGCACCAGAACTCTTGCCGGGCTTGGTCTTCTTTCCCCCGGGAGCTTCAGCGGCAAGTGGATGGCGATCTGCCGTGGCTGCTGCTTCCCGGTAGATCTTGTCGGCACAGATAAGAGCGTCCTTCTTGTCGCCAGGGACAGAAATGACGCTTATCGGGCCTGGCATCTTCAGCACGTTATACGCGTAGTGAGAGGCCGCCATGAACTTGGCGAGTGCTGGACGGCCAAGTATCCCATTGTAAGGCAACGGGATATCGGCAACGTCGAACGTGACCCTCTCAGTCCTGAAGTTTAACTCGCTGTCGAATGTTACCGGCAGCGTGACCTTCCCCTTCGGCTTGCTCCTTCCCGGGTTGATTCCTTGGAATGTGCCGGTCTCTTCGAGCTCGCCGTCAGGGATCTGGAGTTTTCGGAGCACAGCGGAGGAGATCAGGTTTAAGCCGGCCCCGCCGTCGACTAGCATCTTGGTGACCTTGAGGTTCCGGATGGTTGGTGAAACCAACATCGGCAGACACCCGACCGCGGTTGTGCGATCAGGGTGGTCCTCAATGTCAAAGATGATAGGCGTGCTGGACCACTTCAGAAGCTTGCGCGATTCGATGGGTGGTTCCGCTGCATTGACTTCCCACACCCACTGTTTGAGTTGGCGGTGCGAGGTATGCAGGGAAGCACCCGCGTCAACGCACAAGACCTCTGTGGCTTTCTGAAACTCCTGCTCACTGATCTCACCGTCATCCATGTCTTCATTCTCATCGTCGTCTTCGTCGTTGTCGCGACCGCAGGGAGGTCTGTCTCCTTGCCGCTGCTTGGCCTTGCCGCGGCGTCCTTCCCGGTCGGTGCGCTTCTGGCCAGGTTTCTCGGCACCCCCTTGGGCTCTCTCCTTGTCGCGCCGCTCGTACTCAGCCCTCTGTTGCTGGACGAGCTGCTCGACCTTCTTGCAGTTCTGGAGGTCATGGCCCTTGGTGCGGTGAATCTTACAGTATTGCTTGCCGGAGCCGTCCCGCTTGTCGGCGACCGCCACAGCCTGACAGTTGGTGCACGCGGCAACTTCCTTGCCGGAGCTACCAACTGTAGCCTTCGTGGCGTCACCTTCATTGCCGGACTGCTCAACGACCAGCACCTCGCTGTTCTGCTTCTTCCTGTTGTTGCGCCGCCGGCTTCTCTTTGCCGGGGCGGCATCCTCACTGTCAGATCCTCCTGCTCCAGTGCTTTCTCCGGGGAATTTCCTCCCCTCCTCAGCGCGTGCACATCTGTCGGCCAGGGCATAAAGCTCACTGACGTCCCGAATCTTGCACATCGCCAACTCCTCCCGCATCCTGCGGTTACGCACGTCCAGATGGAACGCGCTGATTACCGCGGCGGTGGATATTTGGGATGTTGTGGTGTACACGGCTGAACCTCTGGATGTACTGGCGCAGGGGCTCTCCTTCCTTCTGGACGAGTAGATGAAGATCGCTCTCTTGGCCATGAGGTTTGTGGCCGCCTATGAAGGCGCCAACAAACTGATGGCACAGCTCAGCCCAAGAGGATATGGAGTTATCCGGCAAGTGCATGAGCCAGGACCTGACGTTGGGCTTGAGTACCAACGGGAAGTAGTTGGCAAGGATCTTGTCGTCCCGCCCCCCAGCAGCCTGCACCGCGATGGTGTAGATGCTGAGGAACTCGGACGGATGCAACTTGCCGTCGTACTTCTCTGGTACGTCGGGCTTGAAGTTCTTCGTACTGGGCCACTGAACTTGCCGCAGCTCGCGAGTGAACGCAGGGCAACCTACCGGGTAAGGTAAGTCGCCTGGTTCCCCTGGCGCATGCATGTCAACAGAGGGCCCAGCGCGCTGGTCTAACTGACGTCGCGCTTCTCTCCGGCGCTCGATGCGAGTACGAGCGTCTTCCCGCTGCCGTTCTTGAAGAACTTGGCGCTGATCGTGACGAACTCGGGGATCAGACGACGCGGTGGAGTCGCTGTCGAGGTGGACCCGGCGAGTCGGTGATCTTGGCCTTCGGGGTGGGGAGTGCACAGTAGTTGCACCCCCACCAGTCTTGTCACCACCGGTTTGTGCCTGGCTGACTCGCTGCGGCTGCGACGTGGTCGGCTGCCGAGGAGTGTCGCCGTTGGCGAAACCGATGAGACTCTGGATAGTGGCCCTCCAGTCGTCGATCTTGGCCGGCGCTGGAGGGTAGTCTCGGAGCAGCTGAGCTCGCGCCAGAGCTTCGGCTGCGGTGGCGGGCGGCGGTAGCGAACGGTGCGAGGAGCGGGATAAGCTCGGACTTCTAACTATGTGAGAAGGAGCAGTATCTCGTCCAGGCGACCGTGTCTCGCTCGCGCCGGCTTGTTGACGCGCATGGTGGTCCTGGGCGCTCCGGGATCCACCAGCTCGATCCGGGTCCAGCGAGCGCATGGTACCGTGAGTACCATGACGCTGCCGGTCCCGCGCCTCCTGAGATGGGCGCGGTGCATGCACGGACGCCGAGGTCTTGGAGTGCGCCCGGTCGTTGTGGGAGCCGGCTACGCCGCCGGCGGGCAGCGCAGCCTTGCCCTGGGACCTGGCAGCACCGCGAGTTCCCTCGTCGACGCGTGTTCCTCCGCCGGCGCCTGCCCCACCATCCGTTTGCTTCGGCGATGGGTGGCTCGGCGCGGACGGAGCAGCCGCCTCCGAAACTTTCTTCTTCGGTGGCATGTTGATGAAGATGGTGAAGATCGATGAAGAGGATGAAGATCTAGCTCGCAAGAACGCCGGATCTGATTCACACCACTTCGACGCCCCCTACCTGGCGCGCCGGAGATGCCGGGGTTTCTGATCCACGGGCACCTATGGGACCGGCGGACCGGGTCCCTTTTGGTTCGGCGGGGGGCGGAGGTTGCACAAAGAGCAGATCGAGGCGAAGCAAGCGAGCGGCTGATCGTGCGAGGAGTAAATCGAGGCGAAGCACGCGAGCGATTTACCCAGGTTCGGGCCGCACGGATGCGTAAAACCCTACTCCTGCTTTGTGGATTGGTATTGATTTCTAGCTCAGGAGCGAGCGTGGGTGTGTGGAATTGCTGAACCTCGCGAGAGCTCTCCAGATGGCCGACCCCCTCTACGTTGCACACGGGCCTCCTTTTATACTCAAGGGGTTACCGACATAGAGCAACGGGGGCCAAGGGCAAAAATGGAAAGGGTGTCGTGGGTAGGCACAGCTAGGTGCTGTAGTAGGCACAGCTAGCTGCTACAGTGTTATCATACCTAACCCTGACGGCAGGGGACAAGGGCATTAAATGCCCGTCTGTGTCGCCTAGACAGCACCGAAAGGGACCGCTAGGGACGCCACCGTCTTGCCACGATGGTTGTCTTGTCAGCGCCTGCGTGCCACCGCACACCCCTAGCTGCACAGCCTCCTGCCACGTGCGCTCGGGAGGGGCCCCGGAGCGACACGTGGGTGGATGTGCTGGAGCGCGGGCGTGGAGTGGGGGCTTGCCGCGGCAAGCACCTTGCCGCGGCCGTCGACTTGTCGCTTCCGGGAGCTTGTCGCTCACCGGGCCTTGCCGGGGCGCGCAGCGCGCCGCGGCAAGTTCCTTGGAATGCCTCGGACGGCCTTCCCGGCAAGCGCCTCTTGCCGGGGCCTTGGGACGCTTCTGATGGCCTTCCCGGCAAGCTCCTCTTGCCGGGGTCTTGCTTTCTTCCCGGCAAGCTCCTCCTGCCGGGGTCTTGTCTTGAGTACTTTGTTCTTGAATGGTCTTCAGAGGGACCACGGGGAATCTTGGCGGTGACCTGGCAGGCCTTGCCGCGGGACGCTGCGACTGCCCGTGCACAAGTTCGGGGTACTAAGGGTACCCCTACATTAGTACACCGACAGGAGCCCCCGGGCCTGGGCCAGACACGGTGCCGAGCGCTGTTGGGCCAGGCCCAAAACAGTGCACGGGCACGCGCGGCCTAGGTCACGCCGCACGTCCCTCCGCTTCCATCGCGCACGCCCGAAACGGCACGCGTCAAACGCGGCGTCGTGGGTGACGCGGGCGGCGCGTGTGGGGATAAGCCCCGCGAGCATGCGTCGAGCCATGATGAAGGGGAACGGCCCACGCCCTCCTCTCCAAACGGAGGTAGGCGTGGGGGGCGTGGCGCATTCACTGGATGGGGCCGGTGCGCGGTTTTCGAAGCGCCCACTCCCCGAGATTGTGGGGTAGGGCGAGGCCGCCCCATCCGTCGCCTCAGTTCTGCATCCCCGCCACGCGGCTCCCATGCACTTGGGATCGCGAACGGTGGGAGCTGGCGACAAGGCCGTCAGGTCGGAGTACGAGGGCATAGTGCCCTCGACAGCGTGCTGACGTCCTGCCGCCCCTCCTTCGCACCCTTCTCCCGGCGTCGCCATCACCGTCCGGCCCCCGGGATGTTCTCTTGGTGTCTTCTGGCACCTGTAGCTCGCCTTGGCGCCCCTTTCCCCTTTTTGCCTCCTTGATCTACCTCCTGAAGAGAGGGACAGGAAAGGGATTATGGGCACCTTATCTTTTTAATTGTAAGCCTTCGGGCCTTATATGTATCTAGAACTTGTAATCCTCTCTTCATGTTTTTCATCCTCTATGGACTGTACCTGTATGGGATGTTTTTTAATGAAAAGGGGATGTTTGCCGGGTTATTTGCCTCGCGGGTCGAACCCACGCCAAGGAGCAAATCCTTGGTATCTCTCGGACAGGCATTCCATTCCCCGACAACAAGCCCCGCCGCCTTCCCACGCCGCTCGACCTTTCTCACGCCTTTGACGGAGGTGGGAACGAGGTGGGCGCGGCCTCCTCGTTTCATCCCTCTGCTGCCGCGACTACGACCAAACTTGGCCCCGGGAACGCGCTCCAGGGCCTAGAGTCGGGGGAGCACGGCAGTTTCCGGGAAGAAACGGGGTTTCACATTCCCCAGTCCATAGGAGGATGCATGAAGAGGGATAAAAGACTTATCTGATATTGCAGCCCCCGGCAACTCTGGCTTGCCGGGGGTGACATCTTGGCATTCGCAGCCCCCGGCGTTCTTGCCGGGGCCCAGGTGCCGGCGCGCCCTTCTTCTCCTTTTCGTCTCCAGGTGGCCTGGCCAGGACGTGCGAGCCCTGCGAACGAAGGAAAAGCAAAGGGACGGACACTCGACCTCTAAGTTAGGGGTTAGTCACTGTTAGGGACTATCGACCCTAACCAAGGACGAGACTCAGACTCAATCTAGCATGCATGCTATAGCCCTCGGGGTATGCAGCGCTTCATTTTCTGGTGCTCAGGGTCTGCGCCTGGCTCTGTACAGAGGATTACATGCAACAGCGGCAAGACTCGTACAGAAAGGTGGTTGCCGGACGGGGTCCGACAACCGCGCCTTACGGGTAAAACTTACGAAGATGCTCGATGTTCCAGGAGTTGCTCACTGGGATGCCATCTTCGGTCTCAAGGCGGACAGCGCCAGGCCTTGTGACTCGTTTCAGCCGGTAAGGGCCTTCCCACTTCGGCGTCAACTTGTTTGAATTCTTGGCCGACTAAACGCGCCGAAGAACAAGGTCGCCTTCCTCGAGGCTCCTGGCACTGACTCTGCGGCTATGGTAGCGGCGCAGAGCTTGCTGGTAGCGAGCAGCTCGCACAGCAGCCTGGAGACGATCTTCCTCAAGGAGCAGCGCGTCATCTTGCCGCAGCCGCTCTTGCTCAAGCTCATCGTAAGCGAGCACTCGAGGTGACCCGTATACGAGTTCCGTGGGGGTAACTGCCTCTGCTCCATAGACTAGAGCAAAGGGTGTCTGTCCAGTGGCTCGATTTGGCGTCGTTCTGATCGACCAAAGAACCACCGGTAGCTCCTCGATCCAGTTTCTTCCGCACTTGTGTAGCCTGTCGAAAGTTCTGGTCTTGAGCCCGCGCAGCACCTCAGCATTTGCCCTTTCCACTTGACCGTTGCTCCTTGGGTGAGCAACAGAAGCGAAGCAGACTTTGGCGCCGAGATCTTGGATGTACTGCATGAAGGCGTGGCTCGTGAACTGTGTGCCGTTGTCGGTGATTATCCGGTTAGGGATCCCAAAGCGGCAAACAATCGACCTGAAGAACTTGACGGCTGACTGTGCGGTCACCTTCCTCACTGGTTCCACTTCCGGCCACTTTGTGAACTTGTCGATTGCGACGTACAAGTACTCAAAGCCCCCGACAGCTCGGGGGAAGGGGACGAGGATGTCGAGCCCCCAGACTGAAAAGGGCCAGGATAAAGGGATCATCTGGAGAGCTTGAGCTGGCTGGTGTATCTGCTTGGAATGGAACTGGCACGCTTCACACTTGGTTGCTTGTGCAGTTGCATCCTGGAGGGATGTTGGCCAGAAGAAACCTTGCCGAAATGCTTTGCCGACGAGTGCTCTTGCGCCAATGTGGTGACCACATATGCCTCCGTGTATCTCTGCCAATAGCTTCTGTCCGTCTTCCCGGGGAATGCACCTCAATTTCACACCGTTGAGTCTTCTTCTGTACAGCGTCTTGTCGACGAACTGGTACATACTTGACTGCCGGGCTACTCTTTCGGCTTCTTCTTGCTCTTCGGGAAGTTCTCCTGTCTGAAGGAAACGGACAATCTGCTGCGCCCATGTTGGAGCCCGTGGCTCGACAACAAGGACTAAAGGCAACTCTGCTGCTGCAGGAACATCCGCTTCTACGGCAAGAAGCTGTGTCTCTGTCGGAGCTTGACGTTCCGCGACAAGCTTGCCGGGAGCTTCAGCTTCAACGGAACAAACCCTAGGGTTTGCCGGAGCATCTGGCTCACCGGCGCTCTTGGCGTTGATCTTGGAGGTTGCTGCGGGAATATCTGCTTCTACGGCGAGAAGCTGTGTCTCTGCCGGAGCGTGACATCTCGCGACAAACTTGCCGGGAGCTTCTGCTTCAACGGAACAAACCCTGGGGTTTGCCGGAGCATCTCGCTCCTCAGCGCCTTCGGTGTTGATCTTGGGGACCTTCTTGGCGGCGGCTTCGGGAAGCTCTGCCGGCAGGTAGTCACCAGGAATCAACTTCCTCTTCTTGCTTTGTCCAGTTGATGGTGTTACGGACGGTTGAGTCAGCTTGAGCACAAAGGTCCCTGGTTCCACAGGTATCTTAAGTGCGGCGCACTTTGACAGGCCATCAGCAATGGCGTTCTGAGTTCTCGGAACGTGCTCCATTTGCAGGCCGTCAAAGCACTCTTCTAGCTTTCTCACTTCGTCGACGTAAGCTTCCATCAACAGACTCTGATAATTCTTGTTTACTTGGCGGACGACAAGCTGTGAGTCACCCCTGACAATGAGCTTCTTAATCCCAAGGTCTGCCGCGATCCTGAGACCGGCAAGCAATCCCTCATACTCTGTAGTATTGTTTGTTGCCTGCTCCTTGGGAAAGTGCATCTGGACTATGTACTTGAGGTGCTCTCCGATGGGCGCGATAAGCAGCACACCAGCGCCGGCGCCTTGCAGCGAGAAAGCACCATCAAAGTACATCAGCCACTCTTTGCTCGCTTCTTTGTTGGGGATGCTCGTCTCTGGAATTTCTTCATCCGGAGTTGGCGTCCATTCCGCTATGAATTCTGCCAATGCTCTGCTCTGGATAGTTGAAGTGCTTTCAAACTTGAGACCAAAGCTTGACAGTTCCAGTGCCCACTCAACGATCCTTCCTGTCGCTTCAGGATTCTGCAGTATCCTCTTCAGCGGAAAGCGAGTGACCACTGTGATCTCATGTGCTTGGAAGTAATGGCGCAGCTTTCTCGAGGCCATGAGAAGGCCGAAAAGCAGTTTCTGCACACCAGAGTACCTTGACCTAGCCCCTGCAAGAGGGAACTGACAAAGTAAACTGGGCGTCGCACCGTTTTCTTCCATACCTCCTCGTGTATCAGCACGGGTTCATCTTTGTCGGGACCAGAGCTTGTCGGGGAAGCCCCCTGCTTGTCGCTGGATGCGCTTGCCGCGGTTGCTGGCTCATCATTCGCCTCCTTCTCTGCTACTAACGCAGCACTAACCACTTGATTGGTTGCCGCTATGTACAGCAGGAACTTCTCTTGTGGCTTAGGCGCGACAAGTATTGGAGGGGAGGACAGGTATCTCTTTAGGTCTTGCAGCGCAGCCTCCGCGTCCGGAGTCCATTTCATTGGACCTGCCTTTTTCAATAGTTTGAAAAACGGCAGGGCGCGCTCAGCAGACCGAGAGATAAACCTGCTGAGAGCAGCCACGCAACCGGCAAGTTTCTGAACATCTTTGACACGCTTTGGGGCTTCAATCTGCTCAATGGCCCTGATCTTGTCGGGGTTGGCTTCAATCCCTCGCTGAGACACGAAGAACCCGAGAAGCTTGCCGGAGGGAACTCCAAACACACACTTCTCTGGGTTGAGCTTGAGGCTGATCTTGCGCAAATTTGCAAAAGTCTCGTCCAAGTCTTGGATCAGGGTTGCTCCGTCCTTGCTCTTGACCACTATATCATCCATGTAGGCTTCCCGAATCCTGCACAGCCTCCTGCCACGTGCGCTCGGGAGGGGCCCCGGAGCGACACGTGGGTGGATGTGCTGGAGCGCGGGCGTGGAGTGGGGGCTTGCCGCGGCAAGCGCCTTGCCGCGGCCGTCGACTTGTCGCTTCCGGGAGCTTGTCGCTCACCGGGCCTTGTCAGGGCGCGCAGCGCACCGCGGCAAGTTCCTTGGAATGCCTCGGACGGCCTTCCCGGCAAGCGCCTCTTGACGGGGCCTTGGGATGCTTCTGATGGCCTTCCCGGCAAGCTCCTCTTGCCGGGGTCTTGCTTTCTTCCCGGCAAGCTCCTCCTGCCGGGGTCTTGTCTTGAGTACTTTGTTCTTGAATGGTCTTCAAAGGGACCACGGGGAATCTTGGCGGTGACCTGGCAGGCCTTGCCGCGGGATGCTGCGACTGCCCGTGCACAAGTTCGGGGTACTAAGGGTACCCCTACTTTAGTACACCGACAATGGATGCAATCAATTAATAAGGAAAAACTGAATCAATCATAGTACATAATAAACATCATCGAATATAATCTCGAATACGTCGTCTTGAATAATAGATATAATCTCGAATACATCGTCTCGAATAATAGATATAATCTCAAATACATCGTCTCGAATAATAGATATAATCTCGAATACATCGTCTCGAATAATATATAATCTCGAATACATCGTCTCGAATATTATATATCGAGTACATCACTGGCTAGGTAGCTAATAAAGATCGAATACTACAGAAGAATCTAGGACACTCGTGGTTCCTTCGGCGCGGGCGGTGGACACCCAAAGAGAAGGAACCCTCACAGGATCATAGCTGAAGTGAGATCCCTGAAGAAACTGCCAGGTATTGGAGAACCTGCCTCCCTCTAACGCAACCATGTAGCGATGGACGTGCTCGTCCTCCTCCCTGACACGGCGACATACCTCCTCCGGCGGGGCCGGCTCCCTCCGCACCGAAACTGGCCCACGCGAACACCACCAAACGAGATCAGGGTCGACGACGGGACCCGGGGCCGGGTTCCTCATCAAGCGGCGCGCCCCTCCAGGCAGCACCTCCCAGTGCCAGCCCGGCAGAGCCCAGTCCCGGACATGGGTCAGCCGGACGTCGTCGCGGACGGGTCGACGGCGAGGATGCGGGCCAGGCATCGTCCAGAACAAATACTAGCTATATGCCCGCAAAAAGTAACATTTTTTAATGATTGGATTTTGATAACTAAAATTTCTAACATTTATATATAACTAACATTCCTATAACATTTCTAACAATGCTATATAACTAACATTTCTATAACATTTCTAATATTTCTATAACTAAAAAACAGAAGAAAAAAATTATAACATTTCTATATATATAACTAACATTTGTATAACATTTCTAATATTTCTATAACTAAAAAACAGAAAAATTTCTAACTTTTTTATAACTATTTCTATAACTAAAAAACAGAAACTTTTCTAACAATTCTAACTATTTTATAACTATTTCTATAACTAAAAAACAGAAAAATTTCTAACAATTCTAACTATTTTATAACTATTTCTATAACTAAAAAACAGAAAAATTTCTAACAATTCTAACATTTCTATAACTAACTATGTGTGTGTGTGTGCTCACCGGCGAGGCGAGAGGCGATGGGAGGCGGCGACGGGCATGGCGATGACGGGGATGGTGACGACGGGGACAGGGACGGGGCGGCGACGACGATGGGGATGGGCCGGGGCGGCGACGACGGGGACGGGGCGGCGATGACGGGGACGGGGACGACGCGGGACGGGCCGGGACGGCGCGGCGGTGACGACGGGGACGACGGGGACGGGGACGACGGGGACGGGGGCGGCAACGAGGGTTATGGAGACGGGGGCGGCGGGCGACGGGGCAGAGGAGAAGAAGCAGAGGAGAAACTAAAATTTTTGAAGTGTTTAGTTATATAGGATGGACCTTTAGTACCTGTTGGAGCCACCAACCGGTACTAAAGGCCTGTTTTGGCCAGGCCAAGCGGCGGGAACCGCACCCCCTTTAGTGCCGGGTGGTGGCTCCAACCGGTACTAAAGGCCCCCCCTTTAGTACCGGTTGGTGCTACCACCCGGCACTAAAGGGGGTGCGCTGGCGCAGGTGCGGTGCGAAATGTTTAGTCCCACCTCGCTAGCCGAGGGGCGTCCGCACTGGTTTATAAGCCCTAGTGCGGTAGCTCCCTCGAGCTCCTCTCCAAAGCAGGCCTACTGGCCCTAAATGTTCTGTGCTGCCCTGTGGGCCTACTGGGCCTTTGCGGGCCTGCATTCTGGCCCAACAACAGGCTGGGTTTCTAGTCGTATGCAGGCCACTGTGGCGCAGTAGGTGGGCTTTTTTCTTTTTTTGCTTTATTTATTTTTGTTTGAGTTGTTTTTTTGCTGTATTTAGAGTTTCTTTGTGAATATTTTTGCTTTAGGTACAAAAAGTTACAAACTTTCTGTTAGTACCGGTAGTTTACAAATTTGAATAGTTTAAATTTTGATTTATTTGAAATTTGTGTGAATCACTAGTTTGTGAATAACTTAACTTTGAGAATAGATTTTTCAGTGATTCTTTTTTCTTATGTTTAATATTAGTGTGTTTTATCATTATATTCAATTTGGTAATGCTTAGGTTATTTAAAAAAATGAAATGCCTTTTGTAACGGATGAGTTTTCGTCCAAAACCCTGATACTTCGAAAGAGATTGTCCATTTAGTACACGAAGTGCATCCAGTTTTTGCGGTAACCCTCTCTACTTTTTTGCACATGCTATGTGGGTGAAATTATGATACCATGCCAACTTTCAACCTTTTCTGAGTTCATTTGAAATGCTTTTCAATTTTAGGGTCATTTAGCTTAAAAAATCAGTAAAGGCATGAAAGAATTTGTTTGCACATAAAATTTCTTCGCGTTTCAAATGCCAAAACACATAACTACCCTAACTATTACAGAGATTCCCTCCTGGGTGTAAAACACAGAAGAAAGTGATTATAGTGAAGCCGATCACATCCCAGATCTTTGGGTGTGAAACTTTTTCTTTGCATGTGTCCCTTTGCGCCGTAACCATGGAAAATCTTCATCATTTAACGGGATGCTCGGGTCAATATTCACTGTGAATGGAGCAATTTCATCAAACTTTTCATAATCTTCTGACATGTCTGTCTTGTCATCCACTGCCACGATGTTTCTCTTCCCAGAAAGAACTATGTGCCACTTTGGCTCATCATACGATGCATTGCCTTCCTTATCTTTTCTTTTTCTTGGCTTGGTAGACATGTCCTTCACATAGAAAACCTGTGCCACATCATTGGCTAGGACGAATGGTTCGTCTGCATACGCAAGATTGTTGAGATCCACTGTTGCCATTCCGTACTGCGGGTCTTCCGTTACCCTGCCTCGTGTCATATTGACCCATTTGCACCGAAACAAAGGGACCTTCAAACCACGTCGATAGTCAAGTTCCCATATGTCCTGTATATAACCATAATATGTTTCCTTTCCTATCTTGGTTTCTGCATCAAAGCGGACACCACTGTTTTGGTTGGTGCTCGTCTTATCTTGGGCGATCGTGTAAAATGTATTACCATTTATCTCGTACCCTTTGAAAGTCATTATATTCGAAGATGGTAACTGGGACAGCAAGTACATGTCATCTTCAATAGAGGTGTCATGCATGGTACGTGTCTGCAACCAGCTGGCGAAACTCTTGGTTTGTTCACGTGTAATCCAGTCATCAGACCGCTCCAGGTGTTTGGAGCGTAGCAAATTCTTATGTTCATCCATATACGGAGCCACCAAGGTGGAATTCTGTAGAACTGTGTAGTGTGCTTCAGTGAGAGAATGTCCGTCCATACATATTATTTGTTCCCCTCCTAGCGTGCCTTTTCCATCCAGTCTGCCCTTATGCCGCGATTCAGGAACACCAATCGGCTTAAGGTCAGGAATAAAGTCAATACAAAACTCAATGACCTCCTCATTTTCATGGCCCTTGGAGATGCTTCCTTCTGGCCTAGCACGATTATGAACATATTTCTTTAAAACTCCCATGAACCTCTCAAAGGGGAACATATTGTGTAGAAATACAGGACCCAAAACGTTAATCTCTTCGCATAGGTGAACTAGGACGTGCATCATGATGTTGAAGAAGGATGGTGGGAACACCAACTCGAAACTGACAAGACATTGCACCAAATCATTCTCTAACCTTGGTATGATTTCTGGATCGATTACCTTCTGAGAGATTGCATTGAGAAATGCACATAGCTTCACAATGGCTAATCGAACGTTTTCCGGTAGAAGCCCCCTCAATGCAACCGGAAGCAGTTGCGTCATAATCACGTGGCAGTCATGAGACTTTAGGTTCTGGAACTTTTTCTCTGCCATGTTTATTATTCCCTTTATATTCGACGAGAAGCCAGACGGTACCTTAATACTAAGCAGGCATTCAAAGAAGATTTCCTTCTCTTCTTTGGTAAGAGCGTAGCTTGCATGACCCTGATGTATGCCATCTTTTCCGTGCATACGTTGTTGGTCCTCCCGTGCCTCGGGTGTATCTTTTGTCTTCCCATACACGCCCAAGAAGCCAAGCAGGGTCACACAAAGATTCTTCGTCACATGCATCACGTCGATTGCGGAGCGGACCTCTAGGTCTTTCCAATAGGGCAGGTCCCAAAATATAGATTTCTTCTTCCACATGGGTGCGCGTCCGTCAGTGTCATTCGGAACAGGTTGTCCACCAGGACCCTTTCCAAAGACCACCTTCAAATCCTTGACCATATCATGTACATCAGCACCAGTACGGTGGCGAGGCTTCGTCCGGTGATCCGCCTCACCTTTGAAATGCTTGCCTTTCTTTCTTACGGGATGCCTGCTCGGAAGAAATCGACGATGTCCCAGGTACACATTCTTCTTACAATTAGCCAAATATATACTGTCGGTATCGTCCAAACAGTGCGTGCATGCGCGGTATCCCTTGTTTGTCTGTCCTGAAAGGTTACTGAGAGCAGGCCAATCATTGATGGTCACGAACAGCAATGCCTTTAGGTCAAATTCTTCCCCCATGTGCTCATCCCACGCACGTACACCTGTTCCATTCCACAGTTGTAAGAGTTCTTCAACTAATGGCCTTAGGTACACATCAATGTCGTTGTCGGGTTGCTTAGGGCCTTGGATGAGCACTGGCATCATAATGAACTTCCGCTTCATGCACAACCAAGGAGGAAGGTTATACAAACATAGAGTCACAGGCCAGGTGCTATGGTTGCTGCTCTGCTCCCCAAAAGGATTAATGCCATCTGCGCTTAGACCAAACCATACGTTCCTTGCATCATCTGCAAACTCCTTCCCGTACTTTCTTTCAATTTTTCTCCACTATGACCCGTCAGCGGGTACTCTCAACTTTCCGTCTTTCTTACGGTCTTCTCTGTGCCATCGCATCGCCTTAGCATGCTCTTTGTTTTGGAACAAACGTTTCAACTGTGGTATTATAGGAGCATACCACATCACCTTGGCAGGAATCTTCTTCCTGGGGCGCTCACCCTCGACATCACCAGGGTCATCGCGGCTGATCTTATAGCGCAATGCACCGCATACCGGGCAAGCGTTCAAATCCTCGTACTCATGGCGGTAGAGGATGCAATCATTAGGGCATGCATGTATCTTCTGCACCTCTAACCCTAGTGGGCAGACAGCCTTCTTTGCTTGGTACGTACTCTCGGGCAATTCGTTGTCCTTTGGAAGCATATCCTTTATCATTACCAGCAACTTTCCAAATCCCTTGTCAGATACACCATTCTCTGCCTTCCATTGCAGCAATTCCAGTGTGGTGCCTAGCTTTTTCTTGTCACCTTCGCAATTCGGGTACAACAATTTTTTGTGATCCTCTAACATGCGCTGCAACTTCTTCTTCTCCAAATCACTTGCGCAGTTTCTCTTTGCATCGGCAATGGCCCGACCTAGATCATCAACGGGCTCATCCGATGCCTCTTCTTCGGCTTCTTCCCGCATTGCCGGCTCAGCTTCTTCCCGCATTACCGGCTCAGCTTCTTCCCTCATTTTTGTATCATCGTATTCAGGGAACCCATGGCCAGGATAGCTGTCGTCGTCCTCTTCTTCTTCATTGTCTTCCATCATAACCCCTCTTTCTCCATGCTTGGTCCAAACATTATAGTGGGGCATGAAACCGGACTCAAACAGGTGGACATGAATGGTTCTTGACGTAGAGTAATTGCGACCATTCTTACAGTCAGCACATGGAAAATGCATAAAACCATCTGCTCGCTTGTTTGCCTCAGCCACAAGCAGAAAAGTACGCACGCCATTAATGAACTCGGGAGAGCATCAGTCATCATGCATCCATTGACAGCTCATCTTCAATACACAGCACCGAAAACATCAAATTAATACAATACATAAAGTTCATACATCAAGTTCATACATAAAGAGCATACAACACTTCAATGCAACAAACAAATAACTCTCTAGCTAAAGAATTTAAATGCAACAACAAATGCGATCAACATCGCAACTAAGGTAACAATTGATCCAACAGCATAATGATACCAAGCCTCACTATGAATGGCATATTTTCTAATCTTTCTAATCTTCAAGCGCATTTTCTCCATCTTAATCTTGTGATCAGCAACGACATCGGCAACATGCAACTCCAATTCCATCTTCTCCCCCTCAATTCTTTTCATTTTTTTCTTCAAATCCTCGTTTTCTCTTTCAACTAAATTTAACCTCTCGACAATAGGGTCGGTTGAAATTTCGGGTTCAACTACCTCCTACATAGAAATATCTATGTCAACTTGATGGGCATAATTTGTCATAAACAAGAAATGCAATGAATAGTTTTAAAAGAGAATATACCACATCCGAATCATAACCCGGACGAGGGCCGACGGGGACGGATATCAAAACCATGGCACTATGCATAACAAACAACGTATGGGTAAGATAATTATACGAGTAACTATATATCCAAATCACACAAACATCAATTTTTTATATAAAACTTCATGAACAAGAGGCTCACCACAAGGTGGTGCCGGCGACGGGACGTTGCGAGCGATAGACGGTGGTTACGACGGAGATTTAGAAGGTACTAAGTAAACCACACCTACATATGCAAAACTAAGTGTTATTTTTGACCTCAAAATTCATATAAATCAAATACTAGCACATATATATAATTCCTTCCAAATTACTAAACTCAAAAATCAATCACTATATAAAGCATTGCACGAGCTAATCTAGCAATGAGAGATGAAAGGAAAGAGTTGCTAACCTTTGTGATCATTTGAATGGATGGGGGCCTTCAAATCTTGGGCAAAATGTGTGATGAGCTTGAGAGGAAGAGGGAAAAGAACAGAGAGGAGAGGGGAAAGGGGGAGAACAGAGCGAGCTCGGGTGGACGAAGGGTCTATGTAGGACGACCTTTAGTACCGGTTCGTGATACGACCCGGTACTAAAGGTGCTGGAGGGGCCCCGGACTGACAACATCCTGCCACCACTCACTTTAGTACCGGTTCATGGCACGAACCGGTGCTAAAGGTTCGGCACGAACCGGTACTAATGAGAGCGGCCCGGCTAGCCATTGGAACCGGCACTAATGTACACATTAGTGCCGGCTCAAATTCAAACCGGCACTAATGTGCTTCACGTTTGACCCTTTTTCTACTAGTGGAGTAAGGCAAAGGTATTAGGGATGCCCAGTCCCGAAATGCAAAAAAATGAATTTACTTTATGTTGCCAAATAATAAATTCCTTGGAAAGTGTTGGTATGGAGGGCAACTGTGGATACGGCTAGCCATGGAAAGTGAAAGTTATGGTGGAAAAAGGAATAACTTTATTTTCTGTTTGGGAACCGCCTATGATATATCTATGCATGGAAAGTATTGGGAACTCTAAGTCGTTTTCGTTGGTGGGATGGATACACCTCTCAAAATGTTTTTATCTCTAAGTTTTTCGCTTTGAGCTTTGGCACCTCTACAAATCCCTACTTCCCTCTAAATTTTATGCAAATTTTATTTTGAGTCTTCATTTTCTCTTATAAAAGCACCAACTAGGAGGCAATATGATCGTACTTAAGTATTGGGTGTAACTAATATTCGAGTGTGTTTCATGAATGGATCAATGTTTGAGCATGATGGGCTAGGGATAGCTTATTTTAGCATTGATATTTCTAAAGACATGGTTGCTTGTTGATATGCTTGTGTATCTAAATTATCATGTCAAAACCAGACTATTGCTTTGAACAACTAAAAGTCCAGTTGCCCATGCTATAAAGAAAGAAATATGATATGACATGATAGGCAACATTCCACATCAAAATTTTGTTTTTATCACTTACCTACTCGAGGACGAGTAGGAGTTAAGCTTGGGGATGTTGATACGTCTCCAACGTATCTATAATTTTTTATTGTTCCATGTTGTAATTATCAATCTTGGATGTTTTATAATCATTTTATAGTCATTTTATATCATTTTTTGGTACTAACCTATTGACATAGTGCCAAGTGGCAGTTCCTATTTTTTGTGTTTTTTACATCACAGAAAATCAATATCAAATGGAGTCCAAATGCCATGAAACTTTATGGAGATTTTTTATGGACCAAAAGGAACATGTTGGGCCCTGGTTGCACCTGCGGGGAGTCCCGAGGAGGGGACAACCCACCAGGGCGCGCCCTGGTGGGTTGTGCCCACCTCGGGTGCCCCCCAGACCGCCTCTTTGCTCTATAAATACCCCAACATTTACATAACCCTAGGGGAGTAAACGAAATATTCATCTAGCCATCGCAGAGTCTAGACCCACCAGATCCAATCTAGACACCATCTCGGATGGGGTTCACCACCTCCATTGGTGCCTCTCCGATGATGCGTGAGTAGTTCTTTGTAGACCTTCGGGTTTGTAGTTAGTAGCTAGATGGCTTCATCTCTCTCTCTTGATTCTCAATACAATGGTCTCTTGGAGATCCATATGATGTAACTCTTTTGCGGTGTGTTTGTTGGGATCCGATGAACTTCGAGTTTATGATCAGATCTATCTTTTTATATCCATGAAAGTATTTGAGTTTCTTTGATCCCTTTTATGCATGATTGCTTATAGCCTTGTATTTCTTCTCCTATATTTGGGTTTTGTTTGGCTAACTTGGTCTATTTATCTTGCAATGGGAAGAGGTACTTTGTAGTGGGTTCGATCTTACGGTACTTGATCCCAGTGACAGAAGGGGAACCGACACGTATGTATTGTTGCTACTAAGGATAAAACGATGGGGTCTATCTCTACATAGATAGATCTTGTCTACATCATGTCATCATTATTGCATTACTTCGTTTCTCCATGAACTTAATACACTAGATGCATGTTGGATAGCGGTCGATGTGTGGAGTAATAGTAGTAGATGCAGGCAGGAGTCGGTCTACTAATATTGGACGTGATGCCTATATAATGATCATTGCCTGGATATCGTCATAATTATTTGAGGTTCTATCAATTTCCCAACAATAATTTGTTCACCCACCGCTTTGCTATTTTTCTCGAGAGAAGCCACTATTGAAACCTACGGCCCTCGGGTCTCTTTCTCATATTATTTGCCTTCGCGATCTATTTTGTTTGCTTTTATTTTCAGATCTATTAAACCAAAAACCCAAAAATACCTTGTTGCAATTTATTTTATTTGGCATTCGATCTATCAATATTTACAGCTTTCTCCCATCCTCGTGCCATTTCTGGCGCTGTTACCCGAAAGGGATTGACAACCCCTTTAACACGCCGGGTTGCGAGTGGTTGTTATTTGTGTGCAGGGGCTATTTACGTTGTGTTGCTTGGTATCCTACTGGTTCGATAACCTTGGTTTCATATCTGAGGAAAATACCCACTGCCGCTATGCTGCATCATCCCTTCCTCTTTGGGGAAATACCGACGTAGCTTCAAGTGACATCAAGGCGTACCCTGGTGGGTTGTGCCCACCCAGGTGCCCCTCTCCAGTAGGTCTTGGCTCCAGAAATTCTTATTATTTATATAAAAAATCCTCGCAAAGTTTCGTTCCATTCTGAGAACTTTTATTTCTGCACAAAAACAACACCATGGTAGTTCTGCTAAAAACTGCGTTAGTGCGGGGTAAGTTTCATTCAAATCATGCAAATTAGAGTCCAAAAGAAGAGGAAAAGCGTTAGGAAAAGTAGATATGTTGGAGACATATGAAGATCCCATCTTGGGGCCTTTTCCGGCGTCCTGCCGGAAGGGGATTCGATCACGGAGGGCATCTACATCAACTCTATTGCCCTTTCGATGAAGCGTGAGTAGTTTACCTCAGACCTACGGGTCCATAGCTAGTAGCTAGATGGCTTCTTCTCTCTCTTTGATTCTCAATACCATGTTCTCCTCGATGTTCTTGGAGATCTATCCGATGTAATCTTCCTTTGTAGTGTGTTTGTCGAGATCCAATGAATTGTGGATTTATGATCAGATTATCCATGAATATTAATTATTTAAATCTTCTCTGAATTCTTATATGCATTATTTGATATCTTTGTAATTCTCTTCGAACTATCAGTTTGGTTTGGCCAACTAGATTGGTTTTTCTTGCAATGGGAGAAGTGCTTAGCTTTGGGTTCAATCTTGCGGTGTCCTCACCCAGTGACGGTAGGGTAGCAAGGCACGTGTTGTATTGTTGCCATCGAGGATAAAAAGATAGGGTTTGCATCATATTGCTTGAGTTTATTCCTCTACATCATGTCATCTTACTTAAAGCGTTACTCTATTCTTCAGGAACTTAATACTCTAGATGCAGGCAGGAGTCGGTCGATGTGTGGAGTAATAGTAGTAGATGCAGGCACGAGTCGGTGTACTAGACATAGACGTGATGCCTATATTACATAATCATTGCCTTGGATATCATCATAACTTTGCGCTTTTCTATCAATTGCTCGACAGTAATTTGTTCTGTTGGGGAACGTAGTAATTTCAAAATTTTCCTACGCACACGCAAGATCATGGTGATGTATAGCAACGAGAGGGGAGAGTGTTGTCTACGTACCCTCGTAGACCAACAACGGAAGCGTTATGACAACGCGGTTGATGTAGTCGTACGTCTTCACGGCCCGACCGATCAAGCACTGAAACTACGGCACCTCTGAGTTCTAGCACACGTTCAGCTCGATGACGATCCCCGGACTCCGATCCAGCAAAGTGTTGGGGAAGAGTTCCGTCATCATGACGGCGTGGTGATGATTTTGATGTTCTACTGTCGCAGGGCTTCGCCTAAGCACCACTACAATATTATCGAGGACTATGGTGGAGGGGGGCACCGCACACGGCTAAGAGAACGATCTGGAAGATCAACTTATGTGTCTAGGGGTGCCCCCCTGCCCCCGTATATAAAGGAGCAAGGGGGGAGGAGGCCGGCCCTAGGAGGGGCGCGCCAGGGGAGTAGGATTCCTACTCCTAGTTGGAGTAGGTTTCCTCCTTTCCTAGTCCAACTAAGAGAAGGGGGGAAGAGGGGAAGGAAGGGAGAGAGGGGCCGCGCCCCAAACCCCTTGTCCAATTCGGACTGGGCTTGGGAGGGGCGCGCGCCACCTCCTGGTCCTTCCCACTAAGGCCCATTAAGGCCCATTGCTTCTTCCTCGTATTCCCGTAACTCCCCGGTACCTCCGAAAATACCCGAATCACTCGGAACCTTTCCAATGTCCGAATATAGTCGTCCAATATATCAATCTTTACATCTCGACCATTTCGAGACTCCTCGTCATGTCCCCGATCTCATCCGGGACTCCAAACTCCTTCGGTACATCAAAACTTATAAACTCATAATATAACTATCATCGAAACCTTAAGCGTGCGGACCCTACGGGTTCGAGAACAATGTAGACATGACCGAGACATGTCTTCGGTCAATAACCAATAGCGGAACCTGGATGCTCATATTGGCTCCCACATATTCTATGAAGATCTTTATCGGTCAGACCGCATAACAACATACGGTGTTCCCTTTGTCATCGGTATGTTACTTGCCCGAGATTCGATCGTCGGTATCTTAATACCTAGTTCAATCTCGTTATCGGCAAGTCTCTTTACTCGTTCCGTAATACATCATCTCTCAACTAACTCATTAGTTGCAATGCTTGCAAGGCTTATGTGATGTGCATTACCAAGAGGGCCCAGAGATATCTCTCCGACAATCAGAGTGACAAATCCTAGTCTCAAAATACGCCAACCCAACAAGTACCTTTGGAGACACCTGTAGAGCTCCTTTATAATCACCCAGTTATGTTGTGACGTTTGGTAGCACACAAAGTGTTCCTCCGGTAAACGGGAGTTGCATAATCTCATAGTCATAGGAACATGTATAAGTCATGAAGAAAGCAATAGCAACATACTAAACGATCGAGTGCTAAGCTAACGGAATGGGTCAAGTCAATCACATCATTCTCCTAATGATGTGATCCCGTTAATCAAATAACAACTCTTTGTCTATGGTTAGGAAACATAACCATCTTTGATTAACGAGCTAGTCAAGTAGAGGCATACTAGTGACACTCTGTTTGTCTATGTATTCACACATGTATTATGTTTTCGGTTAATACAATTCTAGCATGAATAATAAACATTTATCATGAAATAAGGAAATAAATAATAACTTTATTATTGCCTCTAGGGCATATTTCCTTCAGTCTCCCACTTGCACTAGAGTCAATAATCTAGTTCACATTGCCATGTGATTTAACACCAATAGTTCACATCATTATGTGACCAACACTCAAAGGGTTTACTAGAGTCAATAATCTAGTTCACATCGCTATGTGAGTAACACCCAAAGAGTACTAAGGTGTGATCATGTTTTGCCTGTGAGAGAAGTTTAGTCAATGGGTCTGCCATATTCAGATCCATAAGTATTTTGCAAATTTCTATGTCAACAATGCTCTACACCGAGCTACTCTAGCTAATTGCTCCCACTTTCAATATGCATCAAGATGAAGATTTAGAGTCATCCGGATCAGTGCCAAAACTTGTATCGACGTAACCCTTTTACGACGAACCTTTTGTCACCTCCATAATCGAGAAACATATCCTTATTCCACTAAGGATAATTTTGACCGCTGTCCAGTGGTCTACTCCTAGATCACTATTGTACTCCCTTGCGAAAAACAGTGTAGGGTATACAATAGGTCTGGTACACAGCATGGCATACTTTATAGAACCTATGGCCAAGGCATAGGGAATGACTTTCATTCTCTTTCTATCTTCTGCCGGGGTCGGGCTTTGAGTCTTACTCAATTTCACACCTTGTAACACAAGCAAGAACTCTTTCTTTGATTGTTCCATTTTGAACCACTTCAAAATCTTGTCAAGGTATGTACTCATTGAAAAACTTATCAAGCGTCTTGATCTATCTCTATAGAGCTTGATGCTCAATATGTAAGCAGCTTCACCGAGGTCTTTCTTTGAAAAACTTCTTTCAAAACACTCCTTTATGCTTTGCAGAATAATTCTACATTATGTATGATCAACAATATGTCATTCACATATACTTATCAGAAATGCTGTAGTGCTCCCACTCACTTTCTTGTAAATACAGGCTTCACCGCAAGTCTGTATAAAACTATATGCTTTGATCATACTATCAAAGAGTTTATTCCAACTCTGAGAGGCTTGCACCAGTCCATAAATGGATCGCTGGAGCTTGCACACTTTGTTAGCTCCTTTTGGATCGACAAAACCTTCCGGCTGCATCATATACAACTCTTCTTCCAGAAATCCATTCAGGAATGCAGTTTTGACATCCATTTGCCGGATTTCATAAAATGCGGCAATTGCTAACATGATTCGGACAGACTTAAGCATAGATACGAGTGAGAAACTCTCATCGTAGTCAACACCTTGAACTTGTCGAAAACCTTTTTGCGACAATTCTAGCTTTGTAGATAGTAACACTACTATCAGCGTCTGTCTTCCTCTTGAAGATCCATTTAATCTCAATGGCTCACCGATCATTGGGCAAGTCAATAAAAGTCCATACTTTGTTCTCATACATGGATCTCATCTCAGATTTCATGGCCTCAAGCCATTTCGCGGAATCTGGGCTCATCATCGCTTCCTCATAGTTCGTAGGCTCATCATGGTCAAGTAACATGACCTCCAGAACTAGATTACCATACCACTCTGGTGCGGATCTCACTCTGGTTTACCTACGAGGTTCGGTAGTAACTTGATCTGAAGTTACATGACCATCATCATTAGCTTCCTCACTAATCGGTCTAGTAGTCACAGGAACAGATTTCTGTGATGAACTACTTTCCAATAAGGGAGCAGGTATAGTTACCTCATCAAGTTCTACTTTCCTCCCACTCACTTCTTTCGAGAGAAACTCCTTCTCTAGAAAGGATCCATTATCAGCAATGAATAACTTGCCTTCGGATCTGTGATAGAAGGTGTACCCAACAGTCTCCTTTGGGTATCCTATGAAGACATATTTCTCCGATTTGGGTTTGAGCTTATCAGGATGAAACTTTTTCATATAAGCATCACAACCCCAAACTTTAAGAAACGACAACTTTGGTTTCTTGCCAAACCACAGTTCAGATTGTGTCGTCTCAACGGACTTAGATGGTGACTTAGATGGTGCCCTTTTAAACGTGAATGTAGCTGTCTTTGATGCATAACCCCAAAACGATGTTGGTAAATCTGTAAGAAACATCATAGATTGCACTATATCCAATAAAGTATGGTTATGACGTTCGGACACACCATTATGCTGTGGTGTTCCAGGTGGCACGAATTTGTGAAACTATTCCACATAGTTTTAATTGAAGACCAAACTCGTAACTCAAATATTTGTCTCTGCGATCAGATCGTAAAACCATATTTTTCTTTTTACGATGATTTTCCACTTCACTCTGAAATTCTTTGAACTTTTCAAATGTTTTAGACTTATGTTTCATCAAGTAGATGTACCCATAGCTGCTCAAATCATATGTGAAGGTCAGAAAATAACGATACCCGCCGCGAGCTTCAACACTCATCGGATCGCATACATCAGTATGTATTATTTCCAATAAGTCAGTTGCTCGCTCCATTGTTCCGTAGAACGGCGTTTTAGTCATCTTGCCCATGAGGCATGGTTTGCAAGCATCAAGTGATTCCAAAAACCCATCAGTATGGAGTTTCTTCATGCGCTTTACACCAATATGACCTAAATGGCAGTGCCACAAATAAGTTGCACTATCATTATTAACTTCGCATCTTTTGGTTTCAATATTATGAATATGTGTATCACTACGATCGAGATCCAATGAACTATTTTCATTGGGTGTGTAACCATATAAGGTTTTATTCATGTAAACAGAACAACAATTTATTCTCTTACTTAAATGAATAACCGTATTACAATAAACATGATCAAATCATATTCATGCTCAACGCAAACACCAAATACCACTTATTTAGGTTTAACACTAATCCCGAAAGTATAGGGAGTGTGTGATGATGATCATATCAATCTTGGAACCACTTCCAACACACATCGTCACTTCACCCTTAACTAGTCTCTGTTTATTCTGCAACTCCCGTTTCGAGTTACTAATCTTAGCAATTGAACTAGTATCAAATACTGAGGGGTTGCTATAAACATTAGTAAAGTACACATCAATAACATGTATATCAAATATACTTATGTTCACTTTGACATCCTTCTTATCCGCCAATCACTTGGGGTAGTTCCGCTTCCAGTGACCAGTCCCTTTGCAGTAGAAGCACTTAGTCTCAGGCTTAGGACCAGACTTGGGCTTCTTCACTTGAGCAACAACTTTCTTGCTGTTTTTCTTGAAGTTCCCCTTTTTTCCTTTGCCCTTTTCTTGAAACTAGTGATCTTGTCAACCATCAACACTTGATGTTTTTCTTGATTTCTACCTTCATCGATTTCATCATCATGAAAAGCTCGGGAGTCGTTTTCGTCATCCCTTGCATACTATAGTTCATCATGAAGTTCTACTAACTTGGTGATGGTGACTAGAGAATTCTGTCAATCACTATTTTATCTGGAAGATTAACTCCCACTTGATTCAAGCAATTGTAGTACCCAGACAATCTGAGCACATGCTCACTAGTTGAGCGATTCTCCTCCATCTTTTAGCTATAGAACTTGTTGGAGACTTCATATCTCTCAACTCGGGTATTTGCTTGAAATATTAACTTCAACTCCTGGAACATCTCATATGGTCCATGACGTTCAAAACGTCTTTGAAGTCCCGATTCTAAGCCGTTAAGCATGGTGCACTAAACTATCAAGTAGTCATCATACTGAGCTAGCCAAACGTTCATAACGTCTGCATCTGCTCCTGCAATAGGTCTGTCACCTAGCGGTGCATTAAGGACATAATTCTTCTGTGCAGCAATGAGGATAAACCTCAGATCACGGATCCAATCCGCATCATTGCAACTAACATCTTTCAACACAAATTTTCTCTAGGAACATATCAAAATAAACACAGGGAAGCAACAACGCGAGCTATTGATCTACAACATGATTTGCAAAATACTACCAGGACTAAGTTCATGATAAATTTAAGTTCAATTAATCATATTACTTAAGAACTCCCACTTAGACAGACATCTCTCTAGTCATCTAAGTGATCACGTGTCCAAATCAACTAAACCATGTCCGATCATCACGAGAGATGGAGTAGTTTTCAATGGTGAACATTACTATGTTGATCATATCTACTATATGATTCACGTTTGACCTTTCGGTCTCCGTGTTCCGAGGCCATATCTGTATATGCTAGGCTCATCAACTAAACCATGTCCGATCATCACGAGAGATGGAGTAGTTTCCAATGGTGAACATCGTTATGTTGATCATATCTACTATATGATTCATGCTCGACCTTTCGGTCTCCGTGTTCCGAGGCCATATCTGTATATGCTTGGCTCGTCAAGTATAACCTGAGTATTCCGCGTGTGCAACTGTTTTGCACCCGTTGTATTTGAACGTAGAACCTATCACACCCGATCATCACGTGGTGTCTCAGCACGAAGAACTTTCGCAACGGTGCATACTCAGGGAGAACACTTCTTGATAATTTAGTGAGAGATCATCTTATAATGCTACCGTCAATCAAAGCAAGATAAGATGCATAAAAGGATAAACATCACATGCAATCAATATAAGTGATATGATATGGCCATCATCATCTTGTGCTTGTGATCTCCATCTCCGAAGCACCGTCGTGATCACCATCGTCACCGGCGTGACACCTTGATCTCCATCGTAGCATCGTTGTCGTCTCGCCAAGTTTATGCTTCTACGACTATCGCTACCGCTTAGTGATAAAAGTAAAGCATTACATCGCGATTGCATTGCATACAATAAAACGACAACCATATGGCTCCTGCCAGTTGCCGATAACTCGGTTACAAAACATGATCATCTCATACAATAAAATTCAGCATCATGCCTTGACCATATCACATCACAACATGCCCTGCAAAAACAAGTTAGACGTCCTCTACTTTGTTGTTGCAAGTTTTACGTGGCTGCTACGGGCTTAAGCAAGAACCAATCTCACCTACGCATCAAAACCACAACGATAGTTTGTCAAATAGACTCCGTTTTAACCTTCGCAAGGACCGGGCGTAGCCACACTTGGTTCAACTAAAGTTGGAGAGACTGTCGCCCGCAAGCCACCTATGTGCAAAGCACGTCGGGGAAACCGGTCTCGCGTAAGCGTACGCGTAATGTTGGTCCGGGTCGTCTCGTCCAAAAATGCCGCCGAACCAAAGTATGACATGCTGGTAGGCAGTATGACTTATATCGCCCACAACTCACTTGTGTTCTACTCGTGCATATAACATCAACATAAATAACCTGGCTCGGATACCACTGTCGGGTTTCGTAGTAATTTCAAAAAAATTCCTACGCACATGCAAGATCATGTGATGCATAGCAACGAGAGGGGAGAGTGTTGTCTACGTACCCACGCAGACCGACTGCGGAAGCGTTGACGCAACGTAGAGGAAGTAGTCGTACGTCTTCACGATCCAACCGATCAAGTACCGAAACTACGGCACCTCCGAGTTCGAGCACACGTTCAGCTCGATGACGATCCCCGGACTCCGATCCAGCAAAGTGTCGGGGAAGAGTTCTGTCAGCACGACGGCGTGGTGACGATCTTGATGCACTACAGCAGCAGGGCTTCGCCTAAACTCTGCTACAGTATTATCGAGGAATATGGTGGCTGGGGGTACCGCACACGGCTAAGGAATAGATCACGTGGATCAACTTGTGTGTTCTAGGGTGCCTCTACCTCAGTATATAAAGGACCAAAGGGGGGAGGCTGTCCGGCCACAAGGGGTGTGCCAGGAGAGTCCTACTCCCTCTGGGAGTAGGATTCCCCCCCCCCCCAATCCTAGTTGGAATAGGATTCGCGGAGGGGGAAAGGAGAAGGAGGGGGCCGGCCACCTCTCCTAGTCCTAATAGGACTAGGGGAAGGGGGAGGCGCGCAGCCCATGTAGGGCTGCCTCTTCTCTTTTCCACTAAGGCCCATCATGGCCCATTTAGCTCCCGGGGGGTTCCGGTAACCTTCCCGGTACTCCGGTAAAATCCCGATTTCACCCGGAACACTTCCGATATCCAAACATAGGCTTCCAATATATCAATCTTTATGTCTCGGCCATTTCGAGACTCCTCGTCATGTCCGTGATCACATCCGGGACTCCGAACAACCTTCGGTACATCAAAATGCATAAACTCATAATATAACTGTCATCGTAACCTTAAGCGTGCGGACCCTACGGGTTCGAGAACAATGTAGACATGACCGAGACACGTCTCCGGTCAATAACCAATAGCGGGACCTGGATGCCCATATTGGCTCCTACATATTCTACGAAGATCTTTATCGGTCAGACCGCATAACAACATACGTTGTTCCCTTTGTCATCGGTATGTTACTTGCCCGAGATTCGATCGTCGGTATTCCTATACCTAGTTCAATCTCGTTACCGGCAAGTCTCTTTACTCGTTCTGTAATACATCATCCCGCAACTAACTCATTTAGTTGCAATGCTTGCAAGGCTTAAGTGATGTGCATTACCGAGAGGGCCCAGAGATACCTCTCCGACAATCGGAGTGACAAAACCTAATCTCGAAATACGCCAACCCAACATGTACCTTTGGAGACACCTGTAGTACTCCTTTATAATCACCCAGTTACGTTGTGACGTTTGGTAGTACCCAAAGTGTTCCTCCGGTAAACGGGAGTTGCATAATCTCATAGTTATAGGAACATGTATAAGTCATGAAGAAAGCAATAGCAACATACTAAACGATCGGGTGCTAAGCTAATGGAATGGGTCATGTCAATCAGATCATTCTCTTAATGATGTGATCCCGTTAATCAAATAACAACTCATTGTTCATGGTTAAGAAACATAACCATCTTTGATTAACGAGCTAGTCAAGTAGAGGCATACTAGTGACACTTTGTTTGTCTATGTATTCACACATGTATTATGTTTCCGGTTAATACAATTCTAGCATGAATAATAAACATTTATCATGATTATAAGGAAATAAATAATAACTTTATTATTGCCTCTAGGGCATATTTCCTTCACTTTCTCCCGCACGACCTCTCGCCCCCGACCTGTCGCCCCCTACTCCTCCCGCGTCGTTTGCCGCCCCGCCTGCCCCGCGCCGTTCGCCGCCGGAGCCGCTCCGTCCTGTGCCCTTCGTCGAGCCACTGCAGGTCGCGCCAGAGCCGCCCGCAGCTTGAGCCGCCGCCGGTCGCGCGCCGAAGCCGCCCGGAGCTGGAGCCGCCGCAGGTCGCATCGGAGCCGCTTCACCAACGCTCGCGGCCGCTTCACCGGGCAACAACGTCGCCCACCCATCCCCGTGTGTGCGACGGATGAAATTTCCGATCTGTGACGGCGCTGCCCCAAGATGGAGTAGGCATTATTGCCTAGGCCTATCAACCACGGTGGGCATGCTGCTCAGTGGATAAAAGTAGTCGCCGCGGCCTCTGCTTCCCGGCCAAGGAAGTGAAAGGAGGAATTGCAGCTCATCTCTGTCTTCGCTCCAGGTCGCCTCCATGTGGGCTGTTGTGGTTGTAAGCAGATTACTCTTTCTTGACGACCCCATCTCCTCGAATACAATGACAGTGATGATTGATGCCTCTGTCAGATCAGTCTCTATTTTTGTAGGAATGTGCTTGGTATTTCTGCAACATTTTTTATTGTGGGTGTTTCTGCAACATTATGAAAAATACTATCAGTTTGTATAATTTTTGTCAGTGCTTGACAGGTGCTTGTGGAAATGCCTTAACGTTATAACGATTTTGATATAGGGGATGGTGAAGCACATCAAGGAATAAGAGGCATATGAGGTTCTGATGTAGCCGGGTTCGCGTTACTGCCGAATGGGTACGTCGGATAAGTTCTCCTTCACATACGATCTATCGTCTCAACAATTTTGTTGCAATTTAAATCATACTCTTGCAACAGAAAATAGGATCCCTTATTCTGGTTGTTTAATCAAGTCAACTAATTGAATGGTTCGAATCCGCATAACTTTAAGTTATTAACATGTCAGCATGCTAGGGTATTTTCCATGCAAGAAAGAAGCAAGAAAGGGGATATGTCTTAGTGTGGTCTTTGATACTTGCAGGTTGCAACCTGCCAAAACACTGATGATATATCCAGAGGCGGAATTTTGGATTCGTTTCATTTCCTCATTTATCACTTCCTGGTCAAATGGTTTTCTTCTTATTGGATTTGAATCTAATAGAGTTATATCACATATCTAAAACTCTTGCTAAAGCATGTCTATTTGATTTGTTCCCACTAATTTGTTTGGTTCCCAATTTATGTAGACATGTGCAGATGTTTTTGTGGTAAACCATGCATGCCTGTGGTTCGTATGTTACGAACTAATAAATGCATCCATTCATGCTATATTAAGTGGGCTCTCCCTGAATATAGTGCAACTGTAGTGAGATGCATAACTAAGGAATCATGACTTAAATGGACATAAAATAGTGTTTTTTGTATTTTGTTTGCTTGAACTGCTTTCATGCCGTTGATGGAAGTTTGGATATTTAGATATATGTTATCTAGGTAGTCCAAACAAGTTGAGTCTGCACACTTGTATAAGCCTTTTTTAACTTAACTTGTACAAGCATCAGGTCCATAGGATATTTTGAGTCTCTTCTCAAACAAATATTACCTGACAATAATTTAATATTGTTGCTGTACCAATCTTAGTATGAGGTGATATATGTGGGTTGTCTTAGGTTTATATATTGCATCAATTGTCCGCCCTAATTTTGTTGTTATTAGTTCGTACTTCTACTTTGCTACAAGCTACTCAATAAAATTCTTATATTCCCTATTGGAACCAGAAAAGGTAAGAGATGATGTGCCTTATGGGCACCTTGGAGTAATTAGTAAGATACTCTCTCCTTCCCAAAATATAAGGCGCGATTGACTTTTTATGGTCTTTGATGCATGACTTTGACCACTAATATATATCAAAGTATAAGGATTGAACATGTATAAATGGCATCGTCGTATTTGTCTTGCAAAACAATATTATTTCATATGTATGTATACTAATTTTATAGACATATAATACATAAAAATCATAGTCAAAGTTGTGCAACGAAGACCGAAAAAGTCAAACCGCGCCTTATATTTTGGGAAGGAGGGAGTACCATTTATTGGGCACTTGACATCTTTGTTCATATTCATGTTTGTTGCTGACATATTGTACTGGTGATGGTTAATGTTTCATGCTCCACACTGTTTCTTCTTTTTAAAAATCCAGCGCAACCTTTTATATCATACACCGCCTTTCAAATTTCAGTTTTTTTTACAGAAGCTACTTCCTATCTCACAATGAGGTTCGATCTAATTTAATTGTCCTGATTCATTTATGTATTTTGTTGAGGTTTCATCTCTTTGAGCGGAGCCCATATCTGACATTTTTTGACTGCTAATATATCTGACAGCAGTTTATAACTTCATTTTGAATCAGTAACTCAAAAGTTAAAATGCAAACTGATATATTATAATACTGTCTTTGCTGTGTTGCTGAAGTAACCATGTCCAACATAGAACCTCACCTGATTAATTCCTACCTCAGAGCATTGGCTGATTTCATTCCTTGTTTTTATGCCGCTTCAGACATATCCATTTGAGCTTCCATGTTTGCAGGCTTGATTGTTTCCTTCCCTTCGTTTCATTTAGTCAATGCACGGTTAAGAAAAACCTGATTTTTTATTTTCCATACCGTTGATGCATGATTTAGAAAGATACTGAAACTCGGCCAAAAAAGAGTGATGGTTCCCCTCTCATGTTTCTAAGAGGTAAAGCAAGCTACATGGATTAGTTTGTTGGTAATATCAGCCTAATTTAGCGATGGCGTGATTCTTAGCTTGAAAATATTACTTTCATAATGCACTTGTGGTTCAAACTGCATAATGAAAATAAGACATTTTTCATTCAGAAGTGCTCTGTGGACTTGATGCATTTTCTTAGATATGGAATAAATTTTGGGTTGATTCCATAGTTAGAGGGTGATTTTTCAGAGATCATATTTTATTTCGTAACGTAAAATAAATTTGAGTGCATGAGGAATCCCATTTTTAACCATGTAATAGTTAGAAATACATCTATTTGGAATAGATAAATATGTGGATGGATTGTGAACCACTAGAAATTATGGTAGAAGCACAATTCATTCACTCTAAGAAAGTGAATTGTTCTCATGCTCTTGTTGGATTTGATTGGAAGTGTGGATGGGTTGGTGATGTAGAAACTTGTCTTGCTACAATATCATGAAACTTACTAATACCTATGTCCCATAATATAAGATGTTATTACAAGGAGGTGGATTAGGAACACTCGGCGACGCGCACCTACGAAATCTCTGCCGACCGACTGTTGTCTCATGATTCGAGCCAAAAAGGTGGAAACAATTACATTGCATTAATACGGCACCGGCCGCGTATGACGAAACAGTGTATACATGTTCTGGGACATTTATGATATTTCCACGCGGCATCCATGGTACAGAACATTTATGCGGTGGTAATTAAATGAACGACCTCCACCTACCTAGCGAGACTTGTCATAGCTTGGAACAACACCATTGCCAGATCTGGAGAACTGCCCCCGATAGGCTGCTCGTAATGTTTCTATTCCAATCAAGATTTCCTTAGAAGAAGAGAATTCTTGATAGTTAAAAATCTAGCGAATCTGCACAACCGGCCAACTCTGTAGCCGCCGTTCTACCTTGGCGGAAAGAGGTGACCAAATCAGCAGATCGGGGTGTACACCGTGCAGACGCCATGGATTCTAGGTAAGCTGTATTTGATTTCGATCTGTTTGATGAACTACGTTGGATTTGGTACTTCTCAGTTTGTTGTTTACCAAGTTTCTACCGGTAAATTTCAGCTGGATCCAAGTTCTGTCCGCAGAAAAAGTGCACTGCAGGTATAGCATAGATGGCCGTCATAGAGACGCGGGCTCTCTCCACCGTGGTTGAAGCCGACGAGGTGGATTCTTCGAATGCAAGCACAGAGCAGCATGTTTCAACGGTTCTAGATTGTGAGTCAGGCCAGAAATCGAGGACTCCAAGCTTTATTGATGTCGAAAGGGGAAACAGTGGATGGGTTCGACGGTGAGTTCTATCTACATATGCTGCTTTTGTTTTTTTCAGTGCTGTACTAGAAGGTTTATTACAAGCAGAACAAAAGACAAAGCTGGAAACTGTTACTTTCATTACAGGATTACGCATTTATATCGTAGGATTTCCATTTTTTTATGTTCACATTGCCAATGTTCTTCATCTGAAATACAGACATAGGCACAGTGCAATGCCAGATGAAAGAGCTGCAAGCGCAGATAGGATAAGTGCACTTGAACTTGCATTTAGAGGATTTGCTGAGAGGAAAGGAGAAGCAGTAGTGGTGCCTTCCATGGGATTGACATTTGATTCTCTTGGAGAAGCTTATGACTATTACAATCTTTATTCGTGGGAGTGCGGGTTCGGAATAAGGTACAGAAAGAGTCGTACAAACGTCAAAGGAGCTAAAAGTATGTAAGAGCTACTCTGCAACTGCGGGGTAAGGATAAAATCCATATATTGTTTATGTTCAAATCATTTAGATTAAAGTTTGTTTAAACTAATTGATACCGGATGTTCTACAGGGCAAACCAAAGAAAATTAACTCAAGTTCTTCAAGAACAGAGTGCCCAGCCATGATTAGATTGCTTAGAACTGAAGACGACGGCTGGTACATATGCGAATATAGAGTATCTCACAACCATGAGATGTTGCACACGTGCGCACAGAAACTCCACTTCCCTTCACACAGGCACATCGACAAATACACCAGAGAGCTGGTTTCTCAGTTGCGTCAGAATAACGTTAATCTTAGCAAGGTTTATAGCATAATCGGCACATTTTTCGGTCGTATTGAGAACGTCCCTTTCACAAAGAGGTGCCTGCAGACGTTGTGTGCAAAATTGAGCAGAGACCAGGCAGATGAAGATGTTAAGAAAACCATGGATTATTTTGCAGAATTGAAGCAGTCCGACTCTGAATTCACTTACACGGTGCGTGTAGACAGTGAAAGTAGAGTTCGGACACTCATATGGACAACTGGGAAGAGCAAATTGCAGTACCACTACTTCGGTGACGTTATTACATTTGACACTACCTATAGGACAAATCTTTATGACATGCCATTTGGACTTTTTGTTGGAG
Organism: Triticum urartu; assembly: GCF_056163025.1. Taxonomy (NCBI): domain Eukaryota; kingdom Viridiplantae; phylum Streptophyta; class Magnoliopsida; order Poales; family Poaceae; genus Triticum; species Triticum urartu. The sequence goes on along the minus strand of NC_141876.1, from coordinate 508,071,761 downwards.
TGAACAACCATTTCCAGAGTGTGATATATGCTGGTGTGCTTATGCGTGATGAGAAGGTTGAGACCTTCAACTGGGTATTTTCTGAGTTTGTAAAGCTTATGGGAGGGAAAAACCAATTACAATTCTAACTGGTAAGTAGATATACTTGGAATGCTGAAATTATCTCAATGGTTTGTTTAAAATTTTGTCTGATGGTTCAAGCTGGTTATTTATAAAATGCAGATCAAGCAAGAGCTATGGAGGTCGCTATAGAGGAGGTTTATCCTGAAGCAACACACCGTTGGTGCAAGTGGCACGTTTTAAAGAAAGCAAAAGAATCTCTAGGTACTCTGTACAACAAACGCAGTGAATTCAGGGATGAGTTTCACAAGCTAATACAGGATATGCTCACGGTGGAAGAGTTTGAAAAACAATGGAAAGAGTTGATCGACAAACATTCACTGCAGAAGAACACATTCCTCATACAAACTTATGAAAAGAGGCAGATGTGGGCAAAACCTTATTTTGCTAGGAAATTCTGTGCCAGAATGACTAGCACACAACGTAGTGAAAGTGCCAATCACATGTTGAAGAACTACGTACCTCCAAGATGCCCTATGAATTTGTTTGTCAAACAATATAGCAAGCTCCAGTTTGACACAGATCAAGAAGAAGGGTTTCAAGAAAAATGCACCAGACTGGTAAAATTTTGTATTTATGTGTAGAGATTAGGTGTAGGAATAATTCTATCTTCAATAAAGTTATAGTATTAATCCAAATCGTCTTCTGAAAAATTTCAGGGGGGGTTGTTCTGAAGGCAAACATTCCGTTGGAAAAGCACGCGAGCAAAATATACACCAGAACAATGTTTGAGATGTTCGGATCACATATGTACGCAGCAGGGTCGTACACTATAGCTGAGATAACTCCAAAGAGATTGTACACCGCTACTCATGTCAATGCAGAGGAAAGGAGCAAGTATTGTAAGACGGTTTTTGAAATAGGAATATCAGATGACGGGGAGATTTATAAGTGCCAGTGCGGACTGTTCGAGCATATGGGCATGGTTTGCTGCCACATAATAAAGGTATGCAAATCATATGAATCTAATAGAATTGCTTGAGAACTTCTTCTGGATTCTGCTTCAGTTGATTAAGTTTTGTTTCCTAATTTGGAAGGTCATGATGGTGTTGGATGTTAAGATGATCCCACAATACCATATCATGAAGCGTTGGACAGTAGACACACGGGACATCCTACCTGAACACCTAAAGCATTACCAGAAGGATATGGGTCCTATTGAATCACCTACGTACCGGCACTCAGCTCTGTACAACGCAGCTCTTGAGCTAGTAAGGCTTGGCGACACTAATGTACATAGTACGAGTTTACTATAAAGTACATCAAGGATGGTTTATTAAAAGTGTCACCTCTTTGCGACAAAGGAGATGGCATGAGTGTATTGGACAAAGCATCCAGCATAGCCAGGTCAAATGCAACTAGCCAAATCAGGGGTGATCTTAGCATGAACATGCCAGCCGATGCACAGGAGCTTTCCAAATCAAGGCACCAAAACATGGCAAAGCGTACAAGGTCTGAAAGTTCATGCATGAATGGCGGTGGCGCAGGCGAAGGTGATAGTTCAGAATCAATGAACGATGTGTTCTCTCCTGATAGAAGTCACCAAGAACTATCAGCACCACCTCCTAAAAGGTTAAGAGGCAGACCTACAACAGCAAGAGATAAGGCACCTTATGAGAAGAACATTAAGAGGACTCGATTGTGCAAGATTTGTAGGGGTGAAGGACACAAGTGCACCACATGCCCAATGAGAGGGGATGCTCGAGTTAAACCAAGGAAGCAATCAACATGCACCAATTGTGGAGTAGCTGGACATCGCAGGAACAGCTGCGGGAAAAATAAAATGTTCAACGACAGGTTATCTATTGAGTGAAGGATGATATCATGCAGAATAATGATGAAGCCACGTTTCTTGGATTTCATATAATGAGCGTGTATTTGTAGACCAATTTTATTTGATGTACCTGGACCTCCATGTTTTAGCTATAAGTATTAACAGAACCAATGTTTACTTATTTAAAAACATTGTCATGTTTGTTTTTTAGGTGCCAGCTTTAACATTTTGTAAAAGTATTAGAGCTAACTTGTTCTACGCCACCAAAGTATCCCAAAAAAAGTACAGCACTTATTAAAATGTTCAAAGAAGGCAGGAAATTTTTATGAAATGAAACATGACATATATTGCAATCCTCTAAAAGAATTAACCGTTAAATGAATTTTAATATAATTTAAAAAATGTGATCGGGACGGATTGTACTAAACATTATATATTGTAGTCATACCGTTGAATTTGATTTGCATTTAGACGCCTAGAATTGTTTTTTCGCCAGACATTTTTTACTAGTACAATACGTAGTGATATAATGTTAGGAAAACAAAACAGGTATTTATCACTTGTTCGGAAAAATAAATTAGTTGTGAATTTAGACTATATATTTATGAATAACACAATGAAAAAATAAGATTTTCTTGCTGCATAACACATATACATTAGAATAATAATTTTTTGATATGCAGGTACCTCCTAGTGAGTGAGTGCATAACAAGCTGAAAATGTCATAACTGTTAATATGGGCCGTAGTCCTTTATACCACGACCAAAAAACTGCTTTAGACTGGTTGGCGGGTCCCGGCCCACGTCAAGGGAGCGGGCCAGTTGCCCGCAATTAATACGCCCACTGGAAGATTCAAAATTCAAAAACTACGGTAGAACATGCCACCTTCTGTTGGTCTCCGTTCTATATATACATCCATTGCCCGTGCTTGAGGCAGATAACCAAAACGCACAAGCGTCATACAGTTAGATCATTGTATTACAAGTGTAGGTCGATCAGCTTCCTCTGCAAAGCAAGAATGGCTAAGAGGATGAGGTCGGTTGAAGTGATCCGTGAAGAGGTTAGTGAAGTTAGATTTTGTTGGTACCGACAAGTAGCATTGTAATTTTTTCCTTGCATTTACGAATTAACTTGTCCGGCGCAGCCGAAAGAGGACATCTTCCCGATGTCAACAGAATTCCAAACCGTTTGTTTAATGATTTAATTATTTTGATGCTCATTTTCTTTAAATGAGGTTGTACTAAAACAATGTAAACGTTTTTTAGGAACCATTGTGTTTCGAGATCGAAGAAGGATACGGCGAGACCGATCGATATGTGTCAACTTTGTTTGATGAAATTTGGTACGTGGAAGACGATCATGACTGTTGTTCGAGGGTTTCTTCTAAATACCAAGCTGAGAAGGATTACTTTAGTGATGATGGAGATGAGGTTGACAGCTTGGCGTGCAAAAGGAGAAAAATTGTCTAGGCAGGACGTACTCACTGTCGTTTGAGCTAGTTTTATGTAAAAGCACGTGCCCATGGTATGATGGATCTATTTATGAGAATAAAAACTTGCATTTCAATTCTTAGGTGTGTTTAGATTAATTATTACATCTATGATGTAGTTTGATAAATGTTACTATTTCACTGATTTGAGTGACCGTTAATTATTTTTTTAAACCCTTCATAACATGCAATAATATTGTAATGAGCATTATGGAAAGGAATCTTGTAAATTGAAAAGATTTCTTAAAAGATCCTATCGTTCGGACAAAACTAAATTCTCCTTGTACGATGGTAACGGGGCGTTTCAAAAATTTAAAGGGGAGACTTGGGGTCGTCGCATATGGATAGAGAATGCAATGGATATAAATGTTGTGCATTGAAACAGCAAGCGTGTAGGCAGTAGCCTGTTCTGTCGCTCGAAAAGTCTTCTGCCGTACCAAAAAAACAGCCGGCTGAACTAAATGCTGAATATTTTTTTAATATTTTGAAAGAGTTTTTCGACAAATATAAAACGTAAAAATTAAAAAGCCTAAATTCAATGTGACTGGGGATAGGTGGTCAGCATTCAATTCAGCTTTCATTGCACTGGCACAGTCGGAGGAAAACAGTAATATATGTATGCAAACAAACCACCAGGAATGGAATGTGTCACGAAGTTTCCGACGCCTCTTATTGCAACAACCTACTAGTAAAGCATCTGTGTTTCCCCGTGCGTTGTTCTTTTGTCGGCAGAGGTTGGTTCTCACATGGTTGAGAAATTCAGATCCAGAGCAAATCTCTCGAAGGAAGCGGCAACAAGGTTAGTTCTTCTAAATATGAACTTGTATGAACCTCTCATGCTTTTCTAGTTGCTGTTTGAGATGTTTTCGTCTGATGTGTTCCTCTAAATATTTGACATTTTAAATTTGCAAAAACAGATCAAGGGCAATATCTTGCAGTATGTCGAACGTATCGGGCGGTGGCTGGGGCCTAGGGGACGTCTCCTTGATGGGTGTTCGTGGCCGAAGTCTAGTTCTAAGTAGTTTCTCACCAAAGGATATCACTCTTAGTATCGAGGGGTGGTGTGAGAACAAGAAAGCTCTAATAAGATCCATAGGTCTAGGTGGTATTCTTACCATGCATGATATGCAGACCTTCAATCGAGACTTCACTCAGTGGCTATATCAAAGAGTAGATACTAATGAACGTTGTCTTAGAGTTGGAACGAAAGAAATTGTGGCTATAAACGAGATCCAGGTATCAAGGGTGCTAGGAACTAGATATGGTGGATCTGTCACGATTAGCAGAGAGGATGGGAGCCCTAGTCTTCAACTAGTACAATACACAAGGAGTTTGTTGTGTATAGAGAAGGATGGTTTGGAAAATACGAAAGAGGTAACTGTGGCTGAGTTGATCGAGGTGCTACGTAGACGGTGCAGCATTCCTATGTTGACTGCAGAAGAGATGATGACAAAGGTTGCCTTTGTTATGCTGTGCACCGCTGTTTTTTTCTGCCCCAGGGAGAGCCGGACATCGATCCCTCTAGATGCATACAAAATGGTGAATGATCCTTCTGTTCTGCACAAACTTAACTGGGGGGAGTACATAGTTGTTGAAATATTTGACGGTGCGAAGAAGGTTCATCATTCTGTTAGAACTGGCAAGAAAAGATTCCACGTATATGGATGCATCATATTCCTGCAGGTGATTCCATCGTACATCTACCATCTTGTATATCTTTCTTTGCATCCTCACATTGATGCTTATTTAACAATCTGGTTGCAAACTTGTCGCTGCATATATTATATTTTGATATGGTGGACACTGGTTTTTTGCGTGTTGACCAACTCTCGAGATCAAGGATTTCTTACTACAAGGGTGCATGCCTAAAGGCACTAATTGAGGAGGATACAATCGTAACGAACGGCAGAAGGTTATACGGTGCCATGCAGGCAAGTGAAAAATATTGGAAAAAATGCATTATAATTATAATTTTTATATTATATATAGTTAATTAAACAGTAATGCAGGCTAAGAATTACAACAACTTAAATAATCGGATTCAATGCCACGTGGAGTATACAACATTGCAGGCAAGTTACGTTCGCTTTCGCATTTGCTTTACATGAAATAAACCTTTATATGTTATAATTATATATTTTTGCATGAAAAAAATCATAGTCCAAAACATGGATCTCTGAGAGGATCGAAGAATATCGGAAAAGCATGGATGATGAAACCAGAGATTTCTACGATACCGGTGCATCGTTAGGTGTCGTCACTCTGGAGGGAGTTGCTGACCACGAGGCTTTAATGATACAGAAGGCTGCTAAGCACAGATTAGAGCTGGTGGCCTACCTGAAATCCCATGGGTACAATGATCACATTGAAAAATTGCAGTCTAATTTTGATCAAATGTCGTCCATGATATCAGGTAATTGATTGTTAATTGTGCTTATTTTATAATATGAAAATTTTGATTGTGTTCATGAAAAAAACATTATGATGAAATAATTTTGGTTAATATTCTAATAAGTGATATTAAAATTGTTACTTGGAAACAGGTTTGCGTTTTACTATGGGAAATTATTTAGACTCGGCGCAAGACGATGTACTTGCAAACGATGACAATGGAGAATCAGGTGTGAAACCAAAAACAGAACACAACGTAACACTTTATTTATGTCTTAAGAACGTTAAAAAAATTTAATATATAGGACGTAGTGAGTGAGTCAATGTGATAGGGCGATTATAATTTTAATTTTATTATCTTTCAGTAATTTATTTAAAGCAATTACATTAATTTTGCTACTGCTGCATCCCTAACAATGAATACAATTCGTAGCTGATCGACATGGTGGCGTTAGGCATACACCAAGTATCTTATCACAAGCGCATCTTGTTGGGCAGAGTGTTAAGAAATCTAAACTGTCACCAAAAAATATAAAAGGGAGAGGTCATCTTATAAGATATGGATCAAGCTCAGGTAATTTGCATAGAAAGAAATAAATACCGTTTATTAATTATATTATATTACTAAGATATCGTTTGCAAATAACAAATATACAAATGCAGGTTTTGCCGTGCCCGACCTTAACAATCCAAATTGCGAGAATAAAAAATGTTTATTACTGGAGTCAACTACGGAAGCTCAAATATGTACAAACAGAATGGATTTATTGAACAGTGAGGGCAATTCAGAAGAAGATATTGTTTACAGACCGGACCCTACTAGTAAGTTTGATCTTGGATCTATAAAAATAATACAGGAAAATATTTTTGAAATCAGCATTTGTTTTAGGGAAATGGTGTAACAAATTATTATTTAAGTTTTTTAATGTCGTGATAATAAAATAAATTTAAACAAATATGTTATCATTAGTGTCATAGCACATTCTATTGTAGCACGTAAATATTTGCGAATCGATGAACAAATCTCAATTTGACGAATGCATATTAATTATTAATTAATTGAGAATTATGTAGTGGTTATAAACATAATAAACAAAAAACATAACATAAATGTAGGCCAAACAATGTAGTTGGAATTGTCAAATATCTACATGTGGTCGGATTGCATGTGCCGTTGTTGTGGTTCATTTTTGCGTCTCGCAATATAAGAACATTTATAAGAACATTTTTTGCTATATGTTATTATATTTGATTCATGGAATGTAATGATGTACTTAAAACAATCCATAATTAATTCATAGTTGTATACAAATAGATATTGCTTAAAGAGGACAAATGTGTTTCTTTTAGGGAAAAGGCCACGTGTTGTTTCTTCATATTCAGATGAAGACAGTGATGAATTTGATATTGAACTAGTGAAGAAAAAAACAATAAATCTGAAATGTGGTACATCTCCTTTCGACATGGGTCTGAAATTTCCAACATTTGGAAGCGGTGGTGAGGAGTTAGGTTACCAGAATTTAATAGATTGTTCTCGTACAATAAAGTCAAGGTTAGTCAATGATTTTAAGTCCTGGTAAATTTCCATTTATAATTAATGTACAATTACAATGGCTAATTAAGGGTAATAAACAGGGTATGGGTCCAGCTAGAAAATCCTACCGAGATGAAGCTAGATGGCAATACAATATTTGAATTATTGAATCCTGGTGGTAGGATGAATTATGTTGGATTTGATCTATTCTGCCGGATGAGCAGGGAGAATGAGTCGAAATGGTGTTCACCAGTTGATAAGAGCCGTTGGAGACACTATCTTCATCCAATGTTTGCGGTGGGATATAAATTAAACTAATATTTACTATTATATTAAAATTAAGAATATTGAATCAAAGTAATTTATAATTTTGGTTAATAGGGGTCGATTCTGCACACGACCAGCTCGTGGTTGAGGAAGGCAATAAACGACTTGTTTGTCGGTGAGCACATTGGCTACGACGTGGAGTCATGCAAAATGGTGAGTTACGATTTAAAAAAATTATTGGTATGCAGTTTAGAAAATGTAATTTGACTAATTCAAATAAGATCACGTTTTGAACAGCTGATTGCTCCGTACCAGGAGAATGACAAGAGTTGGGTATTGTATATATTTGACCGTTTCGGCAAGAAGCTTCATGTTTTAGATCCAGTAAGGTCTTGCTTAGGGCCTATATCTGTTGAGGAACATCATTTAGCTAGATGTTCGGTACTTATTAACGGATTGGCGATGTGCTTCAAGACTTATTTTGAAGGGATTGAAATCGACACAAATGGGTGGGAGTACATCTTCCATCCAAATTTGAATGCGATGGCAACTATGTGAGTACATTTCAACATATATATTGTATATAATTTTTGGTTGCATATGTGATTTTTTTTAAATTTAATGTAATGCAGATTACAGAGCGGTTACTATGTGGTGCACTATATGACGAGTTTCGATGGCTATGTTGTTTGTGAGAAGATTAATGAGGTATGTTAAGAAAATTTTAATGTATGGAAAATTCGTTATGATTTTATAATATCGCTTCACTCTTAAAAATATTAATTTCCATTTGTTATTTGTCGGCCTCTTACAAATATTAGTTTCCATTTTTTAATTTGTGATTTTGCAGATGGATTTGCACCTAATAAAGAGGAACCTTCTGCAGCTGGTTTGCAGGATGGAAGCAAGCATGGTCAAAGCACCAGACTGTATCATCGGGTTTTGAGACATATTTATCGGTAGATTATGTAATAAATAAACAATGTACGAAGTAAACTATATGTAATGCGTTAAGTATTTGTAATCGTTAAACAATATTATTCTATTTTTGAAAAGTATATTTGTCATCGTTAAGTTGCATTCCATGAACAACCATGGGAAGTCTCTTGACCGTCCGGATGCATTGGGAAAGAAAATCCTCTTTTGGTTTGACCATGGTTGTGCTTGGTCATGTGGTGCAGCCTTATGGAGTTCGACGGCACGCGTGGTGTAGGTTGACAGCTGGGTATCGTACGACGGGTCATGTATACAGGGGTGCTGCGACCCCTCGGGTGCGACGCGACCCGCTTGAGATGCGCATGGCACATACGTGATGGGTGCGGGTGCACGGTGAATAATGTGTGCCAGACGTGACAGTATGCGTGTGATGTACGCGTACTTGGCTGCAGTAGAGGCCAGCGTTTGCATGCAAAACAATAGAATGGAATAAAAGAACTATCAGATGGTGTGTAACAGTGTTTATTCTAGCAATGTAGGATGTACAACTGGCGTGCTGTAGCCTCTGCATGGCTACACCATGGAAGGATTAAGTGCTGCTCTGTCCCGCAATTGCGAGGCGACGTTTTGGCAGGGAGAAAACTTTGCACACGAAATTGATTGCATCTGTACTACATTACCACTCCAATGGATAAAGGCAGCTGGTGTAGACTTGAAGACAATAGCCGGTGAGACTAGGAGGAGCTTATCTCTTCAGGAAGAACCGGAGCGCCGGGAGCGAGTGCTACTCATCCGGTTGCTTCGTATCGTCTTTGAAGGTAATTTTATTTAAAAATCTTGATTAAACCTTGGCCCCTGTCTTCTATTCTTCGATTGATTTCTGTTGGTTGGTTTCCTTTCAAAATATGTTAGGGATACAATGCAAAACTTGCTTAGAGGAGGCCATGGGTACGTTGGACCTGAAGGGGGGCAGTATAGGTCGGGTTCAAGCAGTCAGGCTTCGTGGATTAGCCGCAAGATAAAAAATGATCTGATTGGAGAGCATAAGGATGCTGTTACTGTCGATGGTTGCATAGTTAGGAGCAATTTCACGCTTGACGAAGTTGCTTTGGCTTTGGAAAAATGGGGGGAAGAGCAGAAGCAAGTAGTTCGTGCCATTGGCCTTGGAGGAATATTGAAGCTAGGAAAAACTAGGAAGAACTTTATCTCCTTCACTCATTCTCTACTGGAAAGAATCGATCCGAGCGACAGTAGTATGAGGCTTTCAGGCGGTGTGAAGTCAATCTTGGGTGAGATTGAGATTTTTTCTTATATGGATTTAAGAAAAGGAGGTCTTACTCTTCAGAGGCAGGTAGGACGGCCAAGCGGTCAGCAGTGCGTGAGGGCTAGGTTACTACTGGGCATGGAGCCGATGGAAGCTGAGCTAACTGTCGGAGATCTAGTTAAGAAACTCCAAGAGCCGGTTGACTCGACAATGAGTGCACGGCAGAGGCTGAAAACGGAGTTGGGGAGTGCTATGCTTGCTGTTGCTGCAGTGTTTGGACCAGGGGATGGTCGAAACCACGTCCCAACCGATGCTTACCAGCTAGTTGACGATCCATCGAAGATTTATCATTGGAACTACGGTAGATATGCTTTGGAGGAGATAATAAGAGGTGCCATGAGCCTGGCAGAGGCGAAAATGAACGGATACAAATCTATTTGTCTCTATGGTTGTCCAACCATCCTGCAGGTACGATGATCAATGGCACTGATGTAATGTCTTTAGTACATTATTTTGTTTCATCTTGAACCGATTTATGCTTAATGGCAATATGATTGCAGTTCACTAATAAGTTGTTGTTACAGATACACTACTTCAGCTCTGTGGATACAGGGTTTTTGACCCTAGACACGTCCCAATTAGCTCATGTTAATCTATACTCCTCATCAGTTGTGCGAGCTTTCATAGAGGCAGATACCTTAGTCGAAGCTGGGGAGATGAAGTTTGAAGTATTGAAGGTAAGCAGATAATTATTGTTTCTATGCAATAATTTTCCAAATTCTATTTAGTACAACACCATATATATTTAATTACTATGGATGCAGGTCAAAGTATCTCAATCAGCCATACCATCGGGGGGCGGTTGTATTCACTCTGAGGTGTGGAGTTTTAAAAAGATTGTGAATTGTGTTGATTATATATGTTATCTCAAACTGTTAATTTGATTGTAAGATATTTGTGTGGCCAGGCTCTTCTGTATATTAAAGATCTGTTTAGGACTTCTAAGGAGAAGGCAGACTCAACTAGTGATGAGTTCACTCAGGTTATTTCCAAGGTTGATTCAAATGATGTGGATAAAATAAGGAGTCTGGTAGAACAGCATGAAATGGCACAATGTATCTATAGGCTAAAAGATTGAAAAACTATGGATGGCGTAATAGGAAAAGCCTTACAGGGTAATGAGAATGTTGGCTGTAAATTAATTTTTTGTTTATTTTTATTTACCCCAAGCAAATGACTGTGCATGCTGCATAATGTAGGGAAATGTGCAGGGATGCCAAAGTTGAAAACTCGATTACTAGAAGGTAAAATATATAGTTTAGGATGATTTGTACGCATTTCGGATACAATTTATGACTTGTTGAATCTCTGTGTAGGTGTGGTTCTTGATAGCGAAAACCCAAAGGTGGTTAATGAATATAATCAAGGTGGGGCAAGTGTTACAGGTGAGGCACATTCGAGCATTGACAAATTTGGCATAGCTGAACTTTCTTTATATGGTAACCTATATGAGCTGGAGTGGGTAGGATGATAGCTGATTTTACTCATCTTGTACTTCACAGGATCCGTATGTGTTCATGAGGACCATGATGTGAAAACGGTAGCAGAGGTACTGGCTGGAATGAAAACAGATGTGTTTTTTGAGCTAAGCACATGGTGTACACTTTCTTCAGGATGCCCATTTATAGATGCGTGTACTGACTTGCAGGCTTGCTTGGGCCCGGCTGGAGCGGCGCTAGTGCCAGGAGGCAAGGTACAGGGGAGATTACAGTAGCAGTACATTCAACAGAACATTCAGTCTTGCCACATGATGAAAGTTCAGTTATCGGAAATTCAGGGATGCATGGTAAGAGTGCATTTTCCTGTAATGATGTAGAACAAACCTTGATATGCACTTGTTGGGCTTAATTAATTTGTATTGCACAATAATAACTGCAGTTGTTAGCACTAGGACGAATATTATTGGAGGTACACATGCTGGTCGCTATGAGACGGCGCAACCAGGTTAATCCTTTTAACTAGGACGAATATTTTGTATGAAAATAAAAATAATAGCTTGAAAATGCATGAATATGAAATGTATTTAGTTTCTAGTTAAAAGGATTAATTTATTTAACAATTTAGAGAAATATATCATGTTTATTTTCATACAATGTCGCATTGAAAATGTATGCGATGCTTGTTGAAAAGAATGCTAACACATTTCAAACAATGCTCTAGTGTTGAAATTCTATGCCAGGAGGCCGGCAAAAAAAAGAGAAAATTTTTTGGTTGGTGAAAGAACCAATGAACGATGTACCGTTGTGAGTGAAACTGTTAAGATCGACGAAACATACAATGTACTTGCGCTTGAGGCCGTCAAGGTTAAGAGTTTGGGTGGGTTAACAAATAAATAAGTAAATAGGATATAGCTGTTATGTTTGATATAATTTTTAACTTAATTGTAGTTGTGCCTTTTTTACAAATATTTATGAAATCAGATGTTGGATTACCTGCGGCAAGCGTTACAGCTGGTGAGCAGCTACATCCTTCAGGTGGAATCATGTTAGATGATGATCCACATAGTGTCAAGCAGAAGTCAATATCTCAAATAAATGGACTAATTGAAGGTTAGATGGATCATATTTCCTCTATGGCGAACAAAATTACATGTATGTTTTGTTGTAATCCTGTGTGAATGTTTTTGCAGTATGTAAGTGTCAAAAGGTTGTTGGAAAGTCTGCTGTAGCAGGATCTGTAGCTTATATAATCAGAACTAATGATGTACTGAAGTCATGTAACGATGCACTGCGGAAATCAAAAGGAATGGAACTAAAGAGGTTAGTAAGTCAACTTCCGTAAAATTCTCAATACGTAAACAAGTGAAAATAATTTGACAGTGCCAAACGTTCTTATGACAGGTGTTGGATTGATCACCCATTCCCAAACGAACTAAAGATTTCTGGAGCTAAAATTAAAGCAATGATGAAACCAGGAGCAGAAGTTAATACTAGACAATTTGAGATTTTTAGAAGGCTGGTATATTCTGAGGATAAAAAGCTTTATGCTCCTGGTTCGTTGTTAAGGCTGCAGAGAGTTCTTCATCTCAGCTTTGCGGTGAGAAAAAACAATCTAGAACATAATTCTGAAATTGCAGTACGCCTTATGGAGTTATGTCATCATGTGGCACCTAAAATTTCGCAGGGGAAAGTGCTGGCTGGTGAACCTTTCAAGAATGATGTTGATATAACGGCTAGCTTGGTCGGTATGAACGGAAAGTTTGATTTGAGGACTTGCAGGATGGTAAGAGTGTTAGAAAAAAATCCCATGGAATTTGTTATTTCCTTATTACTTCACATATTAAGATCTGAAAACCGCAGGTTATGGCTCCGCACTTCACTGTAGAAGGGTACTACATTCTATATGTACTAAATATGGCCAGCAGGGTGTGCCATGTGTTTGATCCTTCACACGCATGGCAATTAGGGACAACTTTGGAGAAAAGGCATTTCCAAGATTATATGGTATTGTTGAAGGGAATGTCCTCATTGATAAATTCTGTATACCCTGGATTTCATCTGGATGTATCAAAATGGACAATTAAATGTCATGGTGGGTCGACTTAAGACCGTGTGAAGAGGTAAGCAGGAGAAATATTATGTTTGTCATTATTGTTTGTCCTTACATGGTGAAGTGCATTACCAAAACTGCGAATGTGGCGGCAGGGGTGATAGTGCATTCGTTGTTCTGCAAATCATGTTGAGCTTTAATGGTGAACAAAAAAAGGGAATTTTCCAATCCGTGAGTGAACAAATCACTTATAATATTATTTGGGAGTTTGGTAATGTTTTGTTGTGTTTGGAATCGATTGTTGATGCTTATTGTTTGCACTGCAGAACTGTGTGGCGCTGTTCAAGCTTCATGTGCTGCAATGGTTAGGGAGAATGGAGGGCAACAGATCATGGCTCCCAAGTACAATCATGCCATGAAAAAATGTTCATGTGTCAACAACTTTATTGGGTAGAACGGTACATTCCAATGGTATTGTTAATCCCCGCGTAGTACGTATTTTATAAGACAATGTCGAACGGTCTGTATGTTTTTAAGTGGATGACTGTTATTAAGTACTTGCTATGTATTCGGTTCTATTCAGGTTGTCAAGTACTATGGATATGATGTTGAAGGAATCATCAGTGGGTAGAATGCTTATTTGTTTTGCTACATATAGCTTTGCTACATATAGAATATTTGTGTTTCAATTTTTTTAGGGAAATAGGAATTGTTAGGTTGGAAATATTTGTTATGAATATACAGGGAAAACTTTAGTAGAAAACTAGTTAAATAAATCAACAATGCAGGATTGAATAGATAATTATAGATTTTTCCTTTGTATATTATATTGTTATGATTGAAAAAATAATGTATAATATGTTGTATACAATTACATAATAAGAATGGAAAATAAAGAATGGACATCTGTATAAATTGTTTAACAATGTTTTAAAGCCTATGATGGAACTTGTAATTATACAGAGTTATGTGCTTGGTTAACTATTCCATGTATATATTTTTTCGAAATAAAAGAATGGTTTTTTTACATGCATGTAGTTTTATAAAGGAAAATAAAATCATAGTGTTGTATCATTTTTAGTAATTGTGCAAGGAAACCTCAAATCGTTTGTAGTCGGTTTTCTAAAGGCAAAAAAGCACGGTAGATACGACGAAACAACGACATCGATTAGCAAAGAAATAAGGTATTATAATTATTGTTACTGGCAATTGTGTATTCAAATTAGGTTGTTGTGTTTTATTTGTTCGCCTTGTATCGGGTTATTATGAATTGAAAGGAAAAGGAAATCATAGTGTTGTATCCTTTTTAGTAATTGTTGAAGGAAACCGTTTAAGAATCGCGTTCTGTTGGACATGAAATCGTTTGTATTAGGTTTTCTGACGGCAAAAAAGCACAGTAGATACGCCGCGACTACGACGCCGATTACCAAAGAAATTAGTTATTAGAATTATTGTGATAGGCATTTGTGTATAAAAATATGGATGTTAGCGTTCTTTAGGGTTATTAAGAATTGGAAGGATTGTCTTCATGAATGAATGGACAACAAGAAAATAGAATTTAGTATTCGGGTGTGGGTACTGCTGTTTAATTTGTATAACAGTTTAGACATTAAAATAATATGTTAGTACATATTAGTTAGCATATTTGAATAAGGATAAAATGTGAAATCAATATTCTATAACGTGGATGAAATTTATCGTAATAATCGTTGTTGTATCCATAAGTGTAAATTGGTAGGGCGGTATGAAAATAATGTCGTAAATTGTTGTGCCACATACCTATATTTATAAGATTGTACGTGCAATAAATTGAGTAAGTTGGAAAAATCCGAAATCGGTATTATATGTATTAAATGAATTAAACTATTTAGCTGGTTGATTTAAAATTGTGCGATTAAGTGGTTACGGAATGGAAGTACGTTTAATGATTATTAACAAGACAACACGGGAAGTGTTGCAAATATGTGAGAAGTGGAAAGCACGTAGGTTATGAATAATTAGGAATTAGTAATGAAAGTTAAATTAGGACTAAATTGTGGTTGACTGAAATTTTCTTGCATGTAGATAATTCTAATATGATAATTCTGAAAACGGTGCAAATGATATATGTTGTTCGTGAAGATAAAAATTAACGATGAATAGCATCATAAGGACGAAGATAAAATTTAACAATGCGTGAGAATAGCATCATAAGGACGGAGATAACTATATTATCATTTCAAAATGGGAAACTAGTTTGTAGGACCGCAAGTAGATTATATTGGAATAAGTGGAGTTTGTGGATAAGATATTGCATATAGGTGAGAAAACAATATGACGGCATAAAATAAAAAAATATGAATACTACATTGTGAATTTGTTGAATGCGTAATTTATTGAAATGATATACGTAGTCTTAATGTGTTGAATGCCGAAATCGTAAGGATATGCGAAATGGAAACGAAGTGATAAAGTAATAGCTGAACAGAACAAATAGAACAGAAGAAATTATAGTTTGTCTATCGGAGAATGGCTTGTAGATCGACATGGGGGTTGTCCGGTTTTGTCATGGAGTTTGGCAAGGTGTCGAACGCAATTGATTTATTCAATCCTGACATTAAGCTTATATTGAAGTAAAAATGTAAGGATTTTCCGATCATGTGTATAATTTATAGATGATAATTAAAAAAAAGACAAAAAACATAGGATCTATAGCTACGTAATGACGAAGGGAACTTAGTGGATAAAATCATGAGGACAGCTCATCCAATTGCCTTGATTCGGAGGTGAAATTGGAAGGAAATGTAATGAAAATTGAAAATGGCAAAATCAGTTATAGGACCGCAGGAAGAATATTTTGGAAAGAGTACATTTTGCTAAAGGATATTGGACATAGGAGATAATTCTATATGAAGTAATAGAGTGAAACATCTTTAAACATTAAGAGGGACGTTAGGGATGACGATTTCCGAAAGGATATGTGAAATAGAACGTTAGTTTTGAAATTTTGAAAATATTACATTCAAAAGTCGTAGCTTATTGAATTGAAGTTGTACAAACAAGAAAATGAACATAACACACGGGGGAATAGAAATTTAAATTAGTCTAGCCGACGATCGCTTGAATCTCGACAGGCGGATCTCCGGTATTGTCAGGTAGTTTGGCAATGTCTCCAACGAAATTGATTTTCTGCATCCTGACATTCACCTGATATTTATGTGGAACATAATTAGTGTTGAGTATTGCTAACGGCATAAAAATGTAACATGTTAATTAAAAACATCACATTTCAGACACAAGGGAAACTAAAGAAAAAAGAACTTGTTTATTTATAACATCGCAAGTATACGTGGTTGTGAAAAATAGTTAAAAGGGTGGGGAAAAAGGTGAATATTATAGGGGCGGCAAATATATTTGTAAAATGCTGTAGAACAAGGTATAATAAAGAAAATTTTAATTTTGTATTTAGAACATGAAATGTATATATTGTATTACCTTGTTTAGCATTTCAGAAACACCAACACCGTTGAATGAGCGGGCCATTTGAATCATAGCCATGCCAGATTCATCCATGTGTTAAAAAAAGGAACAATTCAGAAAAATCAATGTAGTTCACCGACACGTAGGATGATGTACGGGAACAGATGGCGTGGTTTATAAGTGCACACCTGGTGAAAACATCTGAAGCAAGTATATCATATACTTTCTTCCAATTCAAGCAGCCGACGTGCCATGTATTGAAGAATTTGAATAAACATGAGTAAAGGCCAACATGCAGTTTGTCGGCGATGCAATCATGGGTGATCTTTAAAGAACTATATTGGGATGAGTCGGCACAAGGATTTAGGATGTGAATAAGTTTCCGTTGCATGTCCCATGCGTAAGCACACCATCCAGTCTGTAGCGTTGCGGTCATGATGAACTGTGAAGAACGGATAGGAACTGTTATTTGGTATCTTACTAAAAAAGCACAAATTGTAATGAAAATATAAGATTACCAGTTTACAATTCGATAGATGATTGGACCCACGTTGAGATAGGAATTGGTTCTGGATGGAGCGTACTTCCCATGGATTCTCACCAGATAGAATACATGTCTGCATAAAAGGTAAGCAATAAAATACCATAAATATTTAGGTAAATGGAATGGTTATATGAACTCACCGATAAATCAGGTTCGAAGAATATACGCCAGAAATCATCTGAAGGGTATAGGAAAATGCTATCATTTATAACAAGAGTCCTGACGATTAAAGAGCATACTTCATGGTCTAGTGGTGTATCACCAACTAACTGATCTCTAATGGAAGATCCACTGATTGAAATGAATCTTGGATAATCATGTCTGACCCAAGCCCTAGAATTGTACTTGTGTTAGTTAAAGTTGTATAGTAAGACGTGAATAAAGTTTTAAATGTATGTAAAGAGTCGCATACCTCATAGCAACATCTTCAGATAGTCTGTTCATGAAGTCTTCAAGAGATGCAAGGCGGTCAATACTAAGTTTTGGCTGATTAGCATGTGATGTCCAGTGGTCAGTAGCATACTTTATATGACGTGCTACTGATTTTGTAGGCAACTGATGAGATATTTGGGCAAACGTTACAGCTCCATCAGGTATGATGTGGTCATCATTTAGCATCAAAACACCACAAGCAATTGTGTCGGCCCATGTCTTTGCTAGCTGTAGTGTGGACGGCTTGTTTGTAGGTGTAACAAATGACGTATGTGTGGCGGAAGTAGCTGTTGATTGAAGGACGATTCATGTGCATGCGAAATTTAAACTTTAATTGGTTAAAAAATAAAATGCAATATATTATCTTAAGTTAAGCAATGATAGAACAACAAACCTTGAAGGGAGTTCATTCTAGGTCGTTTCTTGGTTTGCGTGGGTGGTACGCAATGTTTTGTAGTTCGGTTGAACAAAGGAACCTTGCTTGTGGAGGAGGAGGTTTCACCTAATCAATTTAGAAATGATATGTTAGGGATGCACGGTTTGGCCAAATCGTGGAATTCTGAATCATGTACGAAAAGAATGTAGTAATAACCTTCTGAATCGGACATGTCCAATTTACGACCACTTAGAGGTAAAAATGTAGGTGTTGTGCTAATAGGAGGTGAATTCTGCATTATACACGGCAGAGACCTGATACTGCAGCATATACAACTAGAAGAAAGAATTGTCATTAGTTTGTCAAGAAATGTCGTGTTCTCCTGTAAAATTGAACTGCGCAGTGATGTTGCTTCTCGTGTTACAATGGCATTGTTGCGTCTTAGAAGTATACCAATATCTGATGACACCTGGAGTATGAAATTAGTTATTAAATTTTAGTATTGCATTTATTAAAAACATGAACGCTATTGTTAAAGATGTAGCACTAACCAAATGAGGATAGTTTGACTTCATGTAGTTAGCAAAATCGTGGACGGTGATATGTCCCACGGTGGGGGTCGACGGAGATTGCGGTGTCTTCAGAGATATTGAAGGAGAGGGAGGTATGATAGGACGTAAACATGATGATTGATTACGTTGAGGCATTGTCCGGGGATGATTTTCAGCGGCAACGTCAAATGTACTCCTTGTGTAACAATTATCATGCGGTGATCGTATCTGCAGACATGTACATAAACAAATGTTTAAATGCATGGGAAATGTAAAATGCCATCGTATACAGGGGAAGCGGATTTGGAGCACTAGGGTGCTCCACCACCCAAATTGTAAAAAAAAAGGACGAAAAAATCGTTTATAAATTTATGAACCAAAGCCCAAACTCTCAATCCCTGAAATCAGCACACTAAAAACTCTAATCCAGGTGTATTTTAAACATTGAGGGGACTTCGCTAGTATTTGCTGGATTGGGCCGGCCCAGTAGCACAGTAACGAAACTCCGAACTCTCAATCCCTGAAATCAGCACGCGCACTAATTTGTTTTTCATAGTTTATTTCATTTACATTTTTTCCTTTTTCACACATGTATTATATTTTCAAAACCAAATATATATTTGTAACGCACAAATTAAATATGGATAAACTTTTGATATTTTCAAATACATTATGGAGATTTTTAAATTAAATGTTTTTGAAATTTGTTTGAATAGATGGTAATATATTTTGGAATACATGTGTTACATTTTCTTAATGACAATAAACATTTTATAAAACTACACAAACAGTTTTTTTCATGGTTCACCATGTTTAAGCTTGCATACACTTTTTGAAACACATGTCACGTATATTGTCTTAAGGTTATGACACATTTTTGTACAACACGCAAACATTTTTTGACATTGTACAAAAAGTGTTCGAACTTTAAAATGTTGTTTTGGTTTGTGAAGAAAAATTATGTTTGAAAGAGTGTTTGCACTTTAAAAATATGTTCATGTATAAGAAAATGTGTATGTTTCAAAAGGTGTTCTCTTTTTGAAAGTTGTTGGTTTTATTAAATTATTTAAAATGTTCAAAAACGCACTCTTTTAATTATGGTACAAATGTATGGACATGTAATTAGTTACGAAGTGGTTTAAAATGTTTAGTAATTAGCATGGCGCGAGATTGTAGATTAATTAGTATTTGTAGTTATGGTAATGTTTGGAAATAGCGTGTGCGTTATTTTTAGCTTGATTTGAGAGTGCACTGTGAGGATAGATAATAAAACAGTTGTTTGCATAATAGAAAAGTTGAGTTTCATTTTTTCACTAATTATTCGTTGTAAAGGTAAAATTTCGCCGAATTTGGTATATATATATATGTGACTGCGTTTTATAATATAATCATATTTTTATTAGTACGTAGGTAGGGTTGCTGTTTGTCTGAACTTTTTTGTAAGATGTTAAGTAATGATGAGGAAGTTTAGTTGAATAGTCTTATGTGATATTTCATTGGAAATAGTACATTTTGGTGTTGTGGGAAATTTTGTATATATAAATGTGATGCACATCACGTAAAAAAATCAGAAAGTTTGAATACAAATCCATGAGTACGATTGCGACTGGATGTAAATTATGTATTATAAATGGGAAAAGCAAAAACATAATATAAAACAGTTTCTTAAGTTAATTGAAATGAATAAGAATTTGTACGTAGTAATATGAAACATGTGGATGCATGGATAAATTTGTCAGTCAATTGTATAGTTGAGATGATATTATTATAAAATATAAATATAGTGCAATAATTTTAGTACCGGAGCACAAGAGTAGTCCCATGCCAACTTGTCTGTACTTGTGGTAGCCAAGATCATGCGTCGTAATTTGGTATCGTCGAAAGAGGCAACTCTTGGATATGTGTCGTGAGGGATGTTGTTTATTCCTAGATTAAGGTTGTCCAAGACAAAAATCTGCATAATGTGAATAATACTTCAAAATGGAGTGCATGTAATTGATAAGATACGGAAAGTAAAAATTGTAAATGTAGATTTAGGGATGATACCTGGAGGAAGACGTGACATCCTTGAAGATGAGTCTTGACCTTGTTATTGCGCATGTCTGCTTGAACTATTTGTGATGCGGAAATCAGATCGGACAGTACGTAGTTGCACCAATCAAAGTCAGCTATCCTGTCAGTGTTGGCTATGGCTCCCCAGTAGTCAATTATTGACGTGTCGTGCTTGTTAGACGGAGCCAGAAGGTGACCGATTACAAAAATAACGAAATCCATCTTGAAACAATCTTTTTCTAAATTACTAGAACCATGCTCGGACAAAGGACGAGTGAGGTTTGATTCAGCAGATTTAAGAACCTGATTTCCTTTCTCTGGCATTCCTAGAACAGAACGTAGGAACTGGATAGTTGTTTCGGAGCATTGTCCATCAGGACCAAGAATGCTTTTGGGCCCACACGACACACCAAAAACTTTATGAACATCTCCAGGCCAGAAACGCATGCTTTTATGATCGTTTAGGATTACAGACATGGAGGGGCCATCAAGACGGCTCATGCACCACTTGCTAAAACGTAGGTTAAGACGAGCCAGTGCTGGGAGCTTAAGTATCCCTCCCCAACCAATTTCATTAACAAGAAATCTTTTGTACTCGTCGAAAGACGAAACAAGAGAGACAACTTTTGTTACCGAAGTGCGTGATGTTGGGGCTAGACCTCCTGGGTGCGAATCTGAGCTGTCATCTAGTTGGTCAGCTGCATCTAGCACCTCTTTGAGCAAGCGTGACGAACTAGGACGTGAATATGACATCCTGGAAAATGAACATATTGCGAAAGTTAAGACGTTCCGGCTTTTGGTTGCCCACTGTCATGACTAAACATAGGCGCTTGCTTGAGACATACCTTGATTGAATGATGAAGATATCAGATGTTGGGTTAGAACCAGCTCATAGAGTGCATCGAGTAGCGTATGATATGGGTGGACCGAAATGTGTGTGCTTGCAATGGAATGGACTGGTGCAGCGGGGTGGTGTTTATAATGGGAGCACGCAAGCGTGTGGGGGCACCGGGTCGGTTGTATTGATGGTTACACAGTGGCAATTAAGACTGTTGGAGCAGGCTTTTGGGCAGGGAACCGTTGACTAGGGGACGAAATGAACAGTATGGGTAGGAGTTGATTTATTGCGAAGAGGTACGGTGTGACGTGGACCAACATTTGGACGTAAATTATAAACATTTAGGACGGATAAGTTAAGTGAAATAATAACTGAGAAGGTAGATAATGAAAAAACTAAAACATACATCTGGTTACGAAATCTGAGGGGAGTACAAGTTGTGATACATGATTACATTGGATGACAAGTGGTTAGGGACGATACATGAAAACATATTGATTCATTCATAAGCGGCTACAACTTGAATTGCAGACACAAGTCGGGAGAGATAACGGCGCATTCAAGCCACCTTGCAGCATACGAAGAAAAGAGCAAGCAGATTGACTAGGAGGAGGGCGATGATGATGCGGTGGAATTTCCTGTCTTCGCGGGATGCAACAGTGAACAGCCTGGGCCACTTGGCACGTATGACGTTGATGTAGTTCTCCTCCCATTTCCAAAAGTTGCATTTACGAGTCTTCAAACAATCAAGAAAACAGGAAGATGGGTTCATGGAACAGAACGGAATTGAGCGCAACAAAACGGTACTGAATAAATGACAAATAAAATGACATACCCACTCGTGCTCGCACTTGTAAAAGTGCTTGCCTGGATTGTTTGTCGTGCGAGAGACCCACCACTGAACCATGCCATTGTTGCAGAAAGGGCAAACCATGAGTGGAAGTGGTGGCTGCTCCTCAAGAGAAACAAGGGGGGCGCTGGAGCTTGACATGGGAGTGCTTGAGCTTGACATGCCAATGAGAACCATTTACAAGAGAGGAGGAAAGTGAGAGAGCTAGATGGTGGATATGCAATATGCCGGAATGTGCAAGCTGCAAGAAGTTTATAACTGAGGAGAGGAGGAAGATGACCGTTGTACTAAGGATTGAGCCGTTGCAAGGAAATGAGGAGCGTGTGCATTAAGTTCAGCTGGGTGGTTGGATGTTGGCGGATGAGAGGGGGTGAAGGACAGGAGGAGATGCATTTTTCTGGACTATGGGAGAAAACGCGTTGTACTGTTCGGGTGATATACCCACACTGTGCACAGGAATACTAAAGTTGGAAAGCAGTGAATACGACGGCGCTGTTATAGTGAGTGCGAATCCCAATACTAGTGGATGGGATAGATTACAGTGAGGGGGGTCGCCGAGAGCTCCTACGCAATTTCGGTTATTACAACCGATATACTCGCATATTGAATGTAATAACATTCAAACGGAGGGAGTACTTATGATGTTCTTCTTACAATCTTATCTATTTGTTAATGTTTTTTTTTGTAGATTTACGTCTCCCATTTTTCTAGGATGTGCCATGCTTCCACATGTTGAGATCTTTTCATTTTTCGTCCACTTATATTATTTTCTCCTAGCTTAAGGATCTAGGCTATCCATGAGTTATTGGACATGATACAGTCTCACTATGAGAAGCTTCTTGATCCACGATGCTTGTTATTGTGAGATTGATTGTTTGCTTCATTTATTAATTCCTTGTGATTTATGTTCTCACTAAAGTTGCACAGGCTCGCTAAATGTCGTGTTTCCTAATGATACTGTAAAAAGATGTATCAATTCTTTTCCTTTGTGTCTATCATTAAGTGCCTTGTAATGTATTTATATTTATATTAGTCAAGACACCCATTGCATGCCTAATTTTATTATCTTGGTAATTAATTGATGATAGTCTATACGTGCACTTGCACGTGCAAGATAAAGCGATTATCGCTTTGTCCGTCAGCGAACCGTCGCGCTAGTTTTGCAAGTCCCTGTATTTTATGATAATTGAACCCGCAGTCCTCTTTTAAGTGACTAATATGAGAAAACGTTTTGGTTTTACAAAAAGGCCCGTATATTTTTGAGTATCAACCCGCGATCCTTTTTTATGCGGACCGACTACACACGCACGACGCTTGAGCGCACGTTCAGATCGGGTTAACGCGGCCGGCTCGAGCGGCTGCGCGCTGCGTGGTTGGGGAGGTGGATCCGGCGGCGGGCGACGAGGCGGGGGTCGCCGGTGATGAGGAGCAAGGCTGGAGCGTGGCTTCACGGGCGGATCCATGTCATCCGTGGATCCAGGGCAGAAAGGAGCGAGGGAGGTGAGGGAGAGAAGAAGGGAGAAAGAACAGTGTACTGCTTAACTTCAGATGTAGATTATGCAGATATAAAAAAAGTTCAGTACCCTGTTCCTCCTTCCTAGATTTGCTACATAAGAACAGAAAGGCAAATTTCTCAAGTTCAGTATCTTGTTCAGAACAGAAAAACAAATCTTCTTAATTGGGATGTACCTTATGCATATGTATAAAAGTTCAGTACCCTGTTCCTCCTTTCCAGATCTGCAATTCCTTTCTTTCCAAATCTACACTGCTAAACTTGTGCTGCTTGCCATTGAAGAGATGGAGGCAGGGAAAACAAAACCATAGAAAACATGTTGATTATGCTGCTTGCCGTGGAAGAGATGGAGGCTCAAGATGCGGCCTGTGTCGCTGCCGTGGAAGAGATGGAGGCTCATGGGCTCAGGAGCGAAGCACCTTGAGCGAGCATTTGAGGAGGAAAGGGACATGCGTCACTGCTGGCCGTGGAATAGGAGCGAGGAATCCACTGGAGGGAGGGGTACCGCCATACCAAGCAAACAACGCCCGTCCGCCGTCGCCCGGCTCCGGCGAGCTGCCGTCTAGGGCGCAGCACCGCCCGTCCTTTCTCCCTTCTTCTCTCCCTCACCTCCCTCGCTCCTTTCT
The DNA here is from genome assembly GCF_056163025.1 of Triticum urartu. Lineage (NCBI taxonomy): Eukaryota > Viridiplantae > Streptophyta > Magnoliopsida > Poales > Poaceae > Triticum > Triticum urartu. The sequence goes on along the minus strand of NC_141876.1, from coordinate 508,047,196 downwards.
GCCCAGGAGCCGCGGATGACATGGATCCGCCCGTGAAGCCACGCTCCGGCCTTGCTCCTCATCACCGGCGACCCCCGCCTCGTCGCCCGCCGCCGGATCCGCCTCCCCAGCCATGCCGCGCGCAGCCGCTCGAGCCGGCCGCGTTGACCCGATCTGAATGTGCGCTCAAGCGTCGTGCGTGTGTAGTCGGCCCGCATAAAAAAGGATCACGGGTTGATACTCGAAAATATAAGGGCCTTTTTGTAAAACCGAAACGTTTTCTCATATTAGTCACTTAAAAGAGGACTGCGGGTTCAATTATCATAAAACACAGGGACTTTTCTGTAAAACTACCACGACGGTAAGCAGGCGGGCAGAAGCGATAATCGCTTTATTATTATATATAAGGAAAGATATCCCACCCATCACCCTCAAGAGAGGTAAAAGAAAAACTCTCATGTGCAATGCACGCATAACTTAGGACTTCAAACACCTCATGTATCACCATAGGAATGTGGTCAGAAATAAATCTCTGGCTTGCTACATTTGCACACCGTCACAGAGCCACATAACTAGAGTAGTACTTGTAAGTTTACACATACAGCTGTATAGACTGGACATGCCAGCTTCACATTTCAGGTTGCAACTTACAACAACTCTAGGGAGGGAGACAATATGATGTGCACGTCAGCCAATAGGTTTTCATGTTGAATGGCAGATGCTCAAGACTTCAGCGAACTGAAAGACCATTGGAGATATGATCATCAATTTGATTTGCTCAAGTCTCCAAAACTGTCGGTCCGAAACACAAGCGGAAAATTTTAACGGCTGAAACGCTCCGATATTGACTTTGGTATGAGGCTAGTTGTGCTTGATTGTTTCTCTAGCCTGTGTCAAGTAGAAAGCATCACTGTTATGAAATTGCACATGCACGTGAATAAATGATATGGCAGTTGAATGCAGAAGGGAGTAAAAACCTCGCAATCTCTTCTACAGATTTCATTATTTGCTCTGAACTTGTTTCAATCACTTGTCCTCCCAGTATCATTTCATCCAAAACTGTGTGAAGCTGCAATTCATCATATTACAATGAACCAAGAGAAGAATGGTCGTTATTTTGAAGTATTATTGATCATCACTATGACATGAGAAAAGGCTGTTGATGAACCATTGGTGTTTGATCTGAACTCTGAACAGAAAGAGTGTGCATCTCTACATATATGCACTCCCAGCAGTTATATGGTGTAGACACTACAGAAAGAAGGGGATAGAGCCATGGAGAGCAGTAGCATCATAGGCACCAGCAGGTTTAGAGTTTATGCTGGGCGAAAGGTGGCCCTAGCCTTCCATTCCAAAAGTTCTCAAGTATCGATTATCAGCATTGCTTACTAACAAAAAGTTATCGATCCTCTTTTAACAGGTCCATTAGCATGTTATATTGGATTGGCCCTTCCTACACTTTTCTTCAAGCTCTCTGCCAGACTGCCGGTGGACTACAGGACACTAATGCTCACTTACAGTTAAGTTGTCTAACAGCTCGAGAAGATTTGGTATTTCATACCTATTTGTTTATCCTAATCTATATAGAATTTATAAGTTACCATTTCAATTGTGATGTTGATCTTTGGTTGAGATGTAAACTAAATACTACATGCTTCTGTAAGTTTGAGGTGCCCACTACCAAGGTACTACAGAACTTCAGTGAAACACCAGCATGATTTAACAACATATACTTTTAAGTTGGAGAATGCTTCTTCGAATTCCAACTGTAAAAATTTGGTCAGTAGTGGAAAATGAAACAGATATGCAGTAATCTAGCATTGTAGGTCTTGTTAGATTCAAGTATTTGTTTGGGCAGTTGCATATGATTTTTATGACCCATGTATCAAAAAGCTACATGCTGCAAACGAGGATAAAAAACACCAATGTTTTTGTGGTCTTTATTTATTATAGCAGTGACTATCCAGAGTAAATACCAAACAAAGAGAATCATTGTACCTTGTTGAAGTTAAATACAATGTCAAGCTCACATACATTCTTGAAGCACCTATTCAATGTTTCAACAAAAACTGTGACAAAGAAGGTTAGTTTATCTCTTCAAAGAGGTCATAGAAGAATCTTAAAGTGACAAACAGAGGAGAAAAAAGATGAACAATTCACCAAGCGCTAGATGTAAAAAAGACTGCATGTTTGTGGTAGTGGTAGTGCAGTGACACTTTTTTAGAACCGATAGTAGTGCAGTGGTGTGCATAAGTGTTTAGCAACAATAAGAATTTTTGCACTGGAAATACGGAATACAAAAATGTAAACAAGTAGTGTATGGATACTGAACTGAAAGAACCACAGTAATGAGATAAACAGTCACCGGAGGAAGTAGACTCTGTACCGAAACATTTCAAATAATGCGAAGCATGGTAACACACTGAACATCATTAGTTCCTCATGCAAATCTATGGAGCCTCATTTTTCCATTGCACACAGCTATCAATTATAGTAATGAAAGAAACAATTCCGTGGGAAGGAGTTAGGTTACCTTGTACAAGGTCGAGCATGGCAAGCTCATTCTCAGAGCTATCAAAGACAAAGACGAAGTATAGTGTCGCCAAATGCTTGTAGACCAGTCTCGTTCCCTGCAAATTGTAAACAAGAAAATCAAACGTCTTTTCCCCCTCACAGTTCATTGTAGGTAAAATGGAAAAAGGCTACCCTAATAATTCAGTTGTTTCCAACTTTCCGTCACAAAGTTAACTTAGGGGCAAATTTAGTTTTACAATTAGCAAATGTTTGCAGCAACACGCGCTACATAGCTGTTCGCCACTCTCCTTCAAAAAGATTTCTGAGCATTTGCATACCTAGTTAATGGTAGTTTAGCCTGTTTATATACAGATTGACAAACATTTCAAACATTGCTGTCATTTTCTGCCTTTTGCATCAGATATACTACCACCGGATTAGCCTAGGATAGCTGGAGAAGGTTCACTACCGGTCCAAAGATTGCATCGGCCTCGACGAAATTGCTCACACCCTCGGGCCTCGCAGATAACACTGCAAGAAGAGGCTCCATAACTCAACCACATCATCCATACAGAGGGCGAAAGAACAAGGAAAGCGAATCGTGTGTACACATACACTGGAAGACGCCGCGGACCAGCTCCTGGTGCTTCTCCGAATCCTGCAGCCACCGATTAATCCGTGAGCGGGACAACAGACAAAAACAAAGTGCAGAGCTTAGTCTCTAAGGCGTTTCATCAAGCACATGGAGATCTAAAGATGAAGCGGTTCTGGATTTGGGTGGGGAAATTGGCCGAGCAGCTGGTGGATGGGTGAAGACTGGAGAAAGGGCGTGAGGAGAAATAAGAAGGGGCGGCGACTGGAGAAGGTTCGGGACCTGGAAATTGTAGAACTTGAGGAGGCGGGGCTTGCCCAGAGTGCTGATAACCATCACCGCCTGGATCATGGCCGCCGACGAGGAGGAGGACGCGAGCGAAACGACCAGATCGCGACAGCTTTGCAGGGGGCATTAAAGAGAAGAGCCGCTGTGATTGGGGACGATAGATGAATTTACATTTATGAAGGTGCCGAGTGATTTTATTTCAACAAAGGCGCCTGTAGCTCAGTGGATAGAGCGTCCGTTTCGTAGGATTTTTTGCCTACTTTTCTTTTTCTTGAGACTTTTTTCGGTCTATTCTGTAAGACTATTCGTTCATACAATTTTTTGTGTGACCAACCTATACTTTTTTCTCCTAGCGTGGCAGCAAATTTATGTTCTTTGTTGTACCGTTTGTAGGGTCTTTTGTGTCTACTTGTAGTTAACCTTCAGACTTTTTTGATCGTCAGATTGTTCATGAAGGGGGTGAAGTTGGTGTTGCGTAATTGTAAAATATAATCACCAACGTGGAGGGGCTCTTCATCCCCACTTCTTTTTTAACTAGTAAATGCGCACGTTCATGAAGGGCGCGTGTATTAATCGTTTTGTAGGATTTTTTGCCTACTTTTCTTTTTCTTGAGACTTTTTTCGGTCTATTCTGTAGGACTATTCGTTCATACAATTTTTTGTGTGACCAACCTATACTTTTTTCTCCTAGCGTGGCAGCAAATTTATGTTCTTTGTTGTACCGTTTGTAGGGTCTTTTGTGTCTACTTGTAGTTAACCTTCAGACTTTTTTGATCGTCAGATTGTTCATGAAGGGGGTGAAGTTGGTGTTGCGTAATTGTAAAATATAATCACCAACGTGGAGGGGCTCTTCATCCCCACTTCTTTTTTAACTAGTAAATGCGCACGTGCAACGCACGTTAATATTTAGAAATATATTAATTGCATGCGAATATTAGGTATGCTATTATTTGTGTGTTAATCTGTGATTAGTGCAATATTTGGTATAATATTAATTGCACGTTAAACATGTTTAACGCTCGCCATTGGAGCAGTCTAGGTCGTTGGATTAACTTAGTTCTACGGCCGAGATCAATTGGATCTGCCCCTTTAGGTCCTTTTACATTGAGAAAAAAATCAGAATGAAGAAAATTTGTTCAACATGGTCTGAGATGATTTGTGCATATACAACGCAGACCACTAGAAGAGTCAGCATGGCAGACGGTTAAAGCATTATTAAATGTTTTTATTTGATCAATTTATATTTTTCTCCTAGTGTGGCAGAAAAATTTACTCATTTTGTAGGATTTTTTTGCCTACCCTTTTTTTTTCCTTGAGGCTTTTTCAGTCTGTTTTGTAAGATTGTTCGATGATTTTAGAATGAAGAAAAAAAACCAACATTGTCTGAGATGATTTGTGCATATACAACGCAGACCACTAGAAGCGTTAGTGCATAGCAGATGGTTAAAGCGTGCTGATAATGTTAAGAGAGGTCGGGATAGACTAAACTTGACATGTGAGGAGTCCACTAAGAGAGATATGAAGGACTATAATATCATTAAAGAGCTAATCATGGACAAGGATGCATGAAAATTAGTTATCCACGTGCCAGAATATTGAGTTAGTTTCAAGATCTTATGAGTCTCAACTGCCTACCTCAACTTGTTTTATTAAAAGGCTTTGTTGTTGTTGTTTGATGAGGCAAATCGATGACTTACTAGAACTCCATTGACTTGATGAGGCGACGAGAATTGACAAAAGCAAGAACTACACCTTGTTTTCTAGTTTTTTTATCTATTTGTTGTTAACCTTAAGAAATTTTTTAGTCTATTTTCTAAGATCGTTCGATGAGGCAAATTGGTGACTTCCTAGAAGTCCATGACTTGATGACGTTGGCGAGAATTAACAAACGCGAGAACTGCACCTCATTTTTCTCCTAATGTGGTGACAAAATTTATGTTCTTTTGTTCTACTCGTGTTGTAGGGTTTTTTTCTACTTGTAGTTAACCTTGAGACTTTTTTTGTCTATTTTATAAGATTGTTCAATGAGGCAAATCGATGACTCACTAGAACTCCACTGACGTGATGAGGTGACAAAAATTGACACATGCAAGAACTACACCTCGTTTTGTAGGGATTTTTGTTTGCTTGCAGCTAACCTTAAGATCTTTTTGATCTATTTGTAAGATCATTCGATGAGGCAAATCAATGACTTACTAAATTCAATGACTTGGTGAGGCAAATCAATGGCTTGCTAGTTTTAACCTTAAGGAATGCACAGTTCTTTTTACTTGTAGTTAACCTTAAGACATTTTCACTCTCCTTTGTAAGATCGTTCGATCATGCAAATTTATGACTCACTGGGACTCCACATCTTGATGACAGTGGTAACAATTGACAAATGCAAGAACTAAACCTCGTTTTGTAGAGTTTTTTGTCTACTTGTAGTTAACCCTAAGACTTGTTTGGATCTATTTTGTAAGATTGTTCTGTGAGGCAAATCAATGATTTATTAGAACTCCAAAACTTCATGACGGTGACGAGAATTGACAGACGTGAGAGAACTGCACCTTGCTTTGTAACACACACACACACGCGCGCGCGCGCGAGGAATGCACCTTGTTTTGCAAGATTTTTTTGTCTACTTGTAGTCAACTGAAGGAAATATGCCCTAGATGCAATAATAAAGTTGTTATTTATATTTCCTTATATCATGATAAATGTTTATTATTCATGCTAGAATTGTATTAACCGGAAACTTAGTACATGTGTGAATACATAGACAAACAGAGTGTCACTAGTTTGCCTCTACTTGACTAGCTCGTTGAATCAATGATGGTTATGTTTCCTAACCATAGACATGAATTGTCATTTGATTAACAGGCTCACATCATTAGAGAATGATGTGACTGACTTGACCCATCCGTTAGCTTAGCACGACGATCGTTTAGTTTGTTGTTGTTGCATTCTCCATAACTTATACATGTTCCTATGACTATGAGATCATGCAACTCTCGAATACCGGAGAAACACTTTGTGTGCTACCAAACATCACAACCTAACTGGGTGATTATAAAGGTGCTATACAGGTGTCTCCGATGGTGTTTGTTGAGTTGGCATAGATCGAGATTAGGATTTGTCACTCCGATTGTCGGAGAGGTATCTCTGGGCCCTCTCGGTAATGCACATCAATATAAGCCTTGCAAGCAATGTAGCTAATGAGTTAGTTACGAGATGTAGCATTACGGAACGACTAAAGAGACTTGCCGGTAACGAGATTGAACTAGGTATTGAGATACCGATGATCGAATCTCGGACAAGTAACACACCAATGACAAAGGGAACACCGTATACCGTTATGCGGTTTGACCGATAAAGATCTTTGTAGAATATGTGAGAGCCAATATGAACATCCAGGTTCCGCTATTGGTTATTGACCGGAGACGTGTCTCGGTCATGTCTACATAGTTCTCGAACCCGTAGGGTCTGCACGCTTAACGTTCGGTGACGATTGGTATTATGAGTTTATGTGTTTTGATGAACCGAAGGTAGTTCGGAGTCCCGGATTTGATCACGGACATGACGAGGAGTCTCGAAATGGTCGATACGTAAAGATCGATATATTGGAAGCCTGTGTTTGGACATCGGAATGGTTCCGGATGAGTTCGGGCATTTTTCGGAGTACCGGGAGGTTACCGGAACCTCCCGGGGAGTATATGGGCCATATTGGGCTTTAGGGGAAAGAGAGAGGGGCTGCCTAGGGCAGTCCGCGCGCCCCCAAGGCCGGGTCCGAATTGGACTAGGGGGAGGGGCGACGCCCCCTCCTTCCTTCTCTTCTCACCTTCCCTTCCTTCTCTCCTACTCCTACTTGGAAAGGGGGGAATCCTACTCCCGGTGGGAGTAGGACTCCCTAGGGCGCGGCATAGTAGAGGGCCGTCCCTCCCCCTCCTCCACTTCTTTATATACGGGGGAAGGGGGCACCCCATACACACACAAGTTGATCATTGATCTCTTAGCCGTGTGCGATGCCCCCTCCACCATAGTCCACCTCGGTCATATCGTAGCGGTGCTTAGGCAAAGCCCTGTTCCGATAGCATCATCATCACCGGCATCACGCCGTCGTGCTGACGAAGCTCTCCCTCGACACTTTGCTGGATCGTGAGTTCGTGGGACGTCACCGAGCCGAACGTGTGCAGATCACGGAGGTGCCATACCTTCGGTGCTAGGATCGGTCGATCGTGAAGACGTACGACTACATCAACCGCGTTGTCATAACGCTTCCGCTTACGGTCTATGAGGGTACATGGACAACACTCTTCCCTCTAGTTACTATGCATCACCATGATCTTACATGTTCGTAGGAATTTTTTTGAAAATACTACGTTCCCCAACAGTAGTATCAGAGCCAGGTTTATGCGTAGATGTTATATGCACGAGTAGAACACAAAGGAGATGTGTCGTCACTAGTTGATTCTTGATTCGGCGTATTGTTGGATGAAGCGGCCCAGACAGACATTACGCGTACGCTTACGCGAGACTGGTTCTACCGACGTGCTTCGCACACAGGTGGCTGGTGGGTGTGAGTTTCCCCAATTTTAGTTGAATTGGATTCAATGAACATGGTTCTTTCTGAAGATCAAAAAGCAATCACTATACCGCGTTGTGGTTTTTGATGCGTAGGTAAGAGCGGTTCTTGCTCAGCCCGTAGCAGCCACGTAAAACTTGCAACAACAAAGTAGAGGACGTCTAACTTGTTTTTGCAGGGCATGTTGTGATGTGATATGGTCAAGACATGATGCTAAATTTTATTGTATGAGATGATCATGTTTTGTAACACAGTTATCGGCAACTGGCAGGAGCCATATGGTTGCCGCTTTATTGTATGAAAATGCAATCGCCATGTAATTGCTTTACTTTATCACTAAGCGGTAGCGATAGTCATAGAAGCAATAGTTGGCGGGACGACAACGATGCTTCGATGGAGATCAAGGTGTCAAGCCGGTGACGATGGTGATCATGACGGTGCTTTGGAGATGGAGATCAAAGGCACAAGATGATGATGGCCATATCATATCACTTATATTGATTGCATGTGATGTTTATCCTTTATGCATCTTATTTTGCTTAGTTCAATGGTAGTATTATAAGATGATCTCTCACTAAATTTCAAGGTATAAGTGTTCTCCCTGAGTATGCACCTTTGCTACAGTTCGTCATGCTGAGACACCACGTGATGATGGGGTGTGATAAGCTCTACGTTCACATACAACGGGTGCAAGCCAGTTTTGCACACGCAGAATACTCGGGTTGAACTTGACGAGCCTAGCATATGTAGATATGGCCTCGGAACACTGAGGCCGAAAGGTCGAGCGTGAATCATATAGTAGATATGATCAACATAGTGATGTTCACCATTGAAAACTACCCCATCTCATGTGATGATCGGACATGGTTTAGTTGATATGGATCACGTGATCACTTAGATGATTAGAGATATGTCTATCTAAGTGGGAGTTCTTGAGTAATTTGATTAATTTAACTTTAATTTATCATGAACTTAGTACCTGATAGTATTTTGCATGACTATGTTGTTGTAGATAGATGGCACGTGATGTTGTTCCATTGAATTTTAATGCGTTCCTAGAGAAAGCTAAGTTGAAAGATGATGGTAGCAACTACACAGACTGGGTCCGTAACTTGAGGATTATCCTCATTGTTGCACAGAAGAATTACGTCCTGAAAGCACCGCTAGGTGACAAACCTGCTGCAGGAGCAACGCCAGATGTTGTGAACACCTGGCAGAGCAAAGCTGATGACTACTCGATAGTTTAGTGTGCCATGCTTTACGGCTTAGAACCAGGACTTCAACAATGTTTTGAACGTCATGGAGCATATGAGATGTTCCAGGAGTTGAAGTTAATATTTCAAGCAAATGCCCGGATTGAGAGATATGAAGTCTCCAATAAGTTCTACAGCTGCAAGATGGAGGAGAATAGTTTTGTCAGTGAACATATACTCAGAATGTCTGGGTACCACAACCACTTGACTCAATTGGGAGTTAATCTTACTGATGATAGTGTCATTGACAGAGTTCTTCAATCACTGCCACCAAGCTACAAGAGCTTCGTGATGAACTATAATATGCAAGGGATGGATAAGACGATTCCTGAGCTCTTCGCAATGCTAAAGGCTGCGGAGTAGAAATCAAGAAGGAGCATCAAGTGTTGATGGTCAACAAGACCACCAGTTTCAAGAAAAAGGGTAAAGGGAAGAAGGGGAACTTCAAGAAGAACAGCAAGCCAGTTGCTGCTCAAGTGAAGAAACCCAAGTTTGGACCTAAGCCTGAGACTGAGTGCTTCTACTGCGAAGGAACTGGTCACTGGAAGCGGAACTGCCCCAAGTATTTGGCGGAGAAGAAGGATGGAAAAGTGAAAGGTATATTTGATATACATGTTATTGATGTGTACCTTACTAATGCTCGCAGTAGTGCCTGGGTATTTGATATTGGTTCAGTTGCTAACATTTACAACTCGAAACAGGGGCGACGGATTAAGCGAAGATTGGCTAAGGATGAGGTGACGATGCGCGTAGGAAATGGTTCCAAAGTCGATGTGATTGCCGTCGACACGCTACCTCTACATCTACCTTCGGGATTAGTTTTAGACCTAAATAATTGTTATTTGGTGCCAGCGTTGAGTATGGACATTATATCTGGATCTTGTTTGATGCGATACGGTTATTCATTTAAATCAAAGAATAATGGTTGTTCTATTTATAAGAGTAATATCTTTTATGGTCATGCACCCTTGATGAGTGGTCTATCTTTACTAAATCTTGATAGTAGTGATACACATGTTCATAGTATTGAAGCCAAAAGATGCGGAGTTGATAATGATAGTGCAACTTATTTGTGGCACTGTCGTTTAGGTCATATTGGTGTAAAGCGCATGAAGAAACTCCATTCTGATGGACTTATGGAATCACTTGATTATGAATCACTTGGTACTTGCGAACCATGCCTCATGGGCAAGATGACTAAAACTCCGTTCTCCGGAACAATGGAGCGAGCAACAGAGTTATTGGAAATTATACATACTGATGTATGTGGTCCAATGAACATTGAAGCTCGCGGCAGATATCGTTATTTTCTCATCTCCACAGATGATTTGAGCAAATATGGGTATATCTACTTAATGAAACATAAGTCTGAAACATTTGAAAAGTTCAAAGAATTTCATAGTGAAGTGGAAAATCATCGTAACAAGAAAATCAAGTTTCTAAGATCTGATCATGGAGGTGAATATTTGAGTTATAAGTTTGGACTTCATTTGAAACAACGCGGAATAGTTTCGCAACTCACGCCACCTGGAGCACCACAACTTAATGGTGTGACCGAACGTCGTAACCGCACTTTATTAGATATGGTGCGATCTATGATGTCTCTCACTGATTTACCGCTATCATTTTGGGGTTATTCTTTAGAGACAACTGCATTCACGTTAAATAGGGCACCATCTAAATCCGCTGAGACGACACCTTATGAACTGTGGTTTGGCAAGAAACCCAAGTTGTCGTTTCTTAAAGTTTGGGGCTGCGATGCTTATGTGAAAAAGCTTCTACCTAATAAGCTCGAACCCAAATCGGAGAAATGTGTCTTCATAGAATACACAAAGGAGTCTGTTGGGTACACCTTCTATCACAGATCCGAAGGCAAGATATTCGTTGCTAAGAATGGATCCTTTCTAGAGAAAGAGTTTCTCTCGAAAGAAGTGAGTGGGAGGAAAGTAGAACTTGACGAGGTAATTGTACCTTCTCCCTTATTGGAAAGTAGTTCATCACTGAAATCAGTTCCAGTGATTCCTACACCAGTAAGTGAGGAAGCTAATGATGATGATCATGAAACTTCTGATCAAGTTACTACCGAACCTCGTAGGTGTTGGGGATATAACTATTTGTGTAAGCCGCCCAGGAGGGGCCGGGTTACGAAAAGAAGGACTCATCAGAAGAAGCCCAAGATCAAGCATGAAGATGGCGGTTCAATAAAGGGTCTAAAGCCCACAGGCGACTTAAGGCCCATAGTGGTAAACCGCCATGATGGCATGACTTGTATCATAAGGTAGAATTAACTAGTCACCGAGCCGGACACTGTTTATGAGCCGGCAGGGACTCTGCAGGCCGCAGGGCGTCAACCCGTGTATATAAGGGGACGACCCGCCGGCGGCTTAGGGCAAGAAACAAGAGATCGAGAACCGGGCATAGCGTATCTCGCTCCCTGGTCATCGAAACCTCAAGCAATTCCAACCCAACTAGACGTAGGCCTTCCTTCACCGTAAGGGGCTGAACTAGTATAAACCTCGCATGTCCTTTGTCCCGATTAACCCCTTTAAGCTTCCTAGTTGCGATGGCTCCACGATCAAGTCCTTGCAAGAGGACATCTGCCGTGACAATTCCACGACAGTTGGCGCCCACCGTGGGGCCAGCGCACGGTGGATTCGAGTTCTTGAAGGGCAGCTTCGAAGGGCTCAAGGGATACGCAGTCGGCCGGATGACCAAGAGTCATCGCGGCAAGATCTACATCGACGACGAAGGCTGGGGCCCTAACGCCGGTTCAATTGAGTACGGTTACCGGGTCCCCTTTGGCAGAATTCACGTCTTCATCGGCCGAATTGGTGAGCCGGGCCCTGAGCCGGACAACTGCACGGACCTCGTCGAGACGGCTCAGCGTGCGAAACCCGCCCGAGCTCAACCCGTCGTGAAGCGTGCCTTTGTGGGTTGCATCCATGGAGGTGAACTTCCTGAAGGATCTGAAGGTAATGGTGAGCCGGCCGTCCTCTCTGACGGTGATTCATCCGCCGGCTCAACAGATTCGCTGTATCAAGTTCAAGATGGCGTGCTTGGGGGCTGTTCCGATGGCAGCACTATTCCTGACCTCTCAGAGTCGCCAAACCGGGCAGGAGTCTTCATGGCTGGTACTCAACCCGGTCAAAATTCTACGGCTTCAGCGGCGATAACGTCCGGGTTAGGAGCAGCCGGGGCAGGAGGCCCCGTGCGCTCACCGGCTCAGGTACTGATGGATCTCACGGATAAGCTCACGACTCTGTTAACTATTACAGTCATCCCTGTGAACCAATCTGAGCATGAGGCTGAGGTGGCTCAGGTCCGCGACGAGATCGCCCGGGTCAAAGAAACCTTAGCAGCTGAGGACGCTAGATTAGCAGCAGAGCGGGCGGCTTTGGACGTACGGGCACAGCAACTTCAGGCAGAAGCCTTGCATCTCACGTTGAGCCTGAACGCATCTAATGAGGTAATGAGGAGGAGACATCAGAAAACTCAGTCCCGTTTACCTCAGAATTATGATCCTCGGAATCTCTTTGCTACACCCGGGGCCGGCCCAAGTAACCCGCCAGGTGCGAATCAGCTTATTACATCCGGAGCGGGAGGTCCAGTCCGGCCTCAGGGGATGGCACCGCTTCACGGCAAAATGGCACCGCCCAATTATGTACCAATACCGCAGGGTCACTTCTCAAACCACATGGAGAACTTAATCACAGCATCAGCACGTTTGGCGGCTCTCCCGGTAGATGGGGATGATCCGACAGCAGTGGAAACCCGGAAGATCAGAGAACTTGTCCAAACAGTCGTAGCTCAGCAAGAAACCTACTCCTACAGCCAGGATAGGATTCACTCGACTCCTCCGCCCTGGTTAGTTTCGCCTCGTCAAAATCGGAGCCCGAGTTACAGTAGACACATGGAGTCAGAGGCCTTGTCAAGTAACGCTCAGCGCCGGAACCAGCCCAGCGGGTATAACCCGGTTCAGGATCGGATACGTCAGGAGGACGAGCGGGCGGCTCAGCTGGCGGCTCAGCTAGCAGCCCAACACAACTCACCGGTTTACCCGACGACTTCCGTTGAAGCGGGGGTTGCTACTAGAACCGGAGGAGTTCCTTGTCTGGTACCAGCTCTACGTAATGTACGTCTGCCCAAGGATTTCAAGGGGCCTCGGAAGGTGCCGAATTATACGGCCGATTTACAGCCTGGGGCATGGATTAAAAGTTATGAGATGGCTATGGAGCTGCTAGAGGTTAGTGATGAGGCGATGGCTAAATATTTCACCATGATGCTGGACGGAACGACCCGTTCTTGGTTAAAGGGTTTGCCACCCAACTCCATTAGTTCATGGGCGAAGCTAAAAGCCCGTTTCATCCAGAACTTCAAAGATACTTGCAAGCAGTCTATGTCAATTGTGGATCTGACAAATTGTAAGCAGGAAGAAGGTGAATCTACGACTCATTGGGTGCGCCTGGTCAAGGATATAATACATTCGTCTGACAAGATGGATGCCGGCTCAGCAGTTCTCATGCTGGAGAAGAATTGCCGCTTTGAGCCTCTGAGACAGAAGCTGGGGCGCCTTAAGCATGATTGCAACGATATGGGGACGCTGATGGCGGCTTTAGTCAAGTATGCCGATTCTGATAGTACTAAGGATCCGCGTCTGATGAGGAAAAGACAGGGAAGGGAAAGAAGAACGGTAATGGAAAGGGTTAGCAGCATAACCCGGTGAGTCAAAGAGGCAATAAGCGTAAGGCGGACAGTAACCCGGAATTTGTGGCCAATGCACAGGGTAACAATCAGAAGCGCAAAGGAAAGCCACCCCGGTTTGGTGGGTCAGGTCCGTCTCTCGAGCAACTACTCAATGAACCATGCCCGAAACACGGCACCCGGGAACGACCAGCGACTCATTTATGGAAGGATTGCGCAATCATGAAAGCTTTCAAGAATTATAACACGTTTGATGGCAATCAAGGCCCAGGCGGCGGTTCAGGAGCCGGCGGCTTTCATGGCCCGGGCGGTGGTTCAGGATCCGGTTTTCAGGGAAACCAGGGTGGTTATAATCAAGATCAGTCTGGTCAAGGAGGTCAGCAGCAACAGCAGTCGGGTTATCAGAGCCATCCAAAACATTTAAGCAGTGGGCAGTATCATGTGTTCACCACAAGTTTGTGCAAACGTGATCAGAAAGTTCATAAGAGGGCTATGAATTCTGTTGAACCGGCAGTCCCTCATTACTTGAGGTGGTCGGAACAGCCTATTGTCTGGAGCAGGGAGGATCACCCTCCCCGGGTTGATAATCCGGGTCAACTGGCCCTAGTGGTGGCACCGCAAGTTGGTGGTTATAAGTTTACTAAAGTGCTCATGGATGGAGGTAGCAGCATCAACATCCTCTATTACGAGACCTTTCGGCGCATGGGCTTGACTGACAAGAATTTAAAGACTTCCAACACCGTCTTCCATGGAGTGGTGCCCGGTAAGTCGGCGTATCCTATGGGGAAGATTGAGCTAGAGGTGGCCTTCGGAGACGAGCATGATTCTAGGGCGGAAAAGTTAACTTTTGAGGTGGTCAAAATCAAGAGTCCATATCATGCTTTGTTCGGACGGTCGGCCTATGCCAAATTCATGGCACGGCCGTGTTATGTGTATCTACAGCTCAAAATGCCGGGTTACAAGGGTACCATCACTGTGCATGGAAGCCGAAAGGTGGCCCTGGAGTGTGAAGAGGGCGATGCGGCTTACGCCGAGTCTGTCTGTGCAGCAGAGGAGCTCAAATTTTATCAAGATAACGTTGACCCAGCAGATATGACTTCTCTCAAGAAGCCGACTACGGAGCATGACCCGGCCATGAAGTTTAAATCGGCTGCAGAGACTAAACTTGTTGATTTCACTCCGGGCGGTTCATCTAAGCAATTCAGCATCGGTGCCAACTTGGATCCTAAATAGGAAAGCACGCTCATCGAGTTCATCCGTGAGAACCGGGACATCTTTGCATGGAAACCTTCTGACATGCCGGGTGTACCGAGAGAACTCGCTGAGCACACTCTTAATATTGATCCGAAGTATAAGCCGGTCAGGCAATTTCTGCGGCAATTCAATGAAGAGCGACGAAAAGCTATAGGAGAAGAGGTCGCCCGGCTCTTGGCGGCTGGGTTTATTGTTGAAGTTTTTCACCCGGAATGGTTGGCTAACCCGGTGCTCGTACTCAAGAAAAACGGCACCTGGCGGATGTGTGTGGATTACACGGACCTAAATAAGGCTTGTCCGGCTGATCCTTTTGCTCTCCCCCGTATTGATCAAATCATTGATGCTACGGCAGGTTGTGCACATTTGAGTTTTTTGGATGCTTATTCTGGCTATCATCAGATCAAGATGGCAGTTAAGGACCAGGAGAAAATGGCTTTCATCACCCCGTTCGGAGCCTTCTGCTATGTGTCTATGCCGTTTGGGCTCAAGAGTGCCCAGGCAACTTATCAACGGCGTGTACAGAATTGTCTTCACGATCAGATTGGGCGCAATGTTCATGCTTATGTGGATGACATAGTAGTGAAATCCAGAGAGGCGGAAACCTTGATATCTGATCTTAGAGAAACCTTTAACAATCTCTGGGTTTACAAAATGATGCTTAACCCGGAGAAGTGTGTATTTGGTGTGCCTGCAGGCAAGCTTTTGGGATTCTTGGTCTCAAACAGGGGCATCAAGGCTAATCCGGAGAAGATTAAGGCAATCACTTCTTTGGCTAAACCAGCATGTATTAATGATGTTCAGTGATTGGCGGGTCGTGTTGCCGCTCTGAGCCGGTTAGGCGAGAAGGCCCTACCGCTGTACCAATTAATGAAGAAGGCAGACACCTTTGTCTGGAGTGATGCCGCTAATGCTGCTTTTGAGGATTTAAAGAGGCGGTTAACTGAGCCTCCCGTTCTTGCGGCTCCCATTGACAAAGAGCCTTTGCTATTATATGTGGCTGCCAATTCATGAGCCGTCAGTGTGGCGATTGTGGTAGAGCGCAAGGAGGCTGGTAAGGAACACCCGGTTCAACGGCCGGTTTATTATGTCAGTGAGGTACTCATCGAGTCAAAGCAAAGATATCCTCATTGGCAGAAACTTGTTTACGGGGTGTTCATGGCAAGCCGGAAGCTGAAGCAATACTTCCAAGGTCACCCTATCACTGTGGTAAGTTCTGCCCCCTTGGGAGACATTATTCAGAACAGAGAGGCTACAGGACGAGTTGCCAAATGGGCCATCGAGCTCGGGCCTCATGGTCTAAAGTACGCGCCGCGCACTGCCATTAAGTCTCAAGCTTTGGTGGATTTCATCAACGACTGGATAGAGCTACAGGCACCTGAGGAGAAGCCTGATAACACTTATTGGATTATTCACTTTGATGGGTCCATACAGTTGGAAGGCTTGGGGGCTGGAGTTGTATTAACTTCCCCTCGAGGTGACAAATTTTGTTATGTGCTCCAGCTTATGTTTCCTTGCACTAACAATGCAGCTGAGTATGAGGCCCTGCTCCATGGTCTCCGGATGGCCAAAGAGATGAACTTGAGCCGGGTAAGATGCTTAGGAGACTCAGACCTTGTGGCTCAACAGGTGTCAGGCAAGTGGGACTCTAAAGATCCCCTCATGGCGGCTTACCGTCGGGAAGTCGATGTTGTGGTTGGATATTTCAAGGGTTACGTGGTGGAACACATTGATCGAAGGAAGAATGAGGCGGCGGATGCCTTAAGCCGGCTGGGGTCTCAGCGTAAGCCGGTGCCGCCTAACACCTTTCTTGATGTTTTGCATAATCCTTCTGTTAAGTTACCTACAGAAGATCTGGCAATACCAGACCCGGAGGCACAGCTGGTGGCGGCTCTCCACGTTACCCCGGATTGGACAGTGCCTTATTTGGCTTACATGACCCGGGGAGAGTTGCTGGAGGACGAGACCTTGGAAAGACAAATCGTCCGGCGGTCCAAGTCCATGACAATTGTCAATGGCGAGTTACATCATTACAGCGTCACTAGAGTGATTCAACGTTGCGTGTCACCTACAGAGGGTCAGGAGATCCTTCGTGAAATTCATGAAGGTGATTGTGGTCATCATGCCGGCTCAAAATCTCTTGTGGCCAAAGCCTTCCGTCATGGGTTTTATTGGCTGACGGCTCATGCTGATGCGGAAGACCTGGTCAGTAAATGTGACGGATGTCAGAAATTCTCACGACGAGCCCATGTGCCGGCTCAAGAATTGAGGATGATTCCAATCACCTGGCCGTTTGCAGTTTGGGGGCTTGATATGGTCGGGCCTTTCAAGAGATCTAAGGATAAAAAGACTCACCTCTTGGTGGCAGTTGACAAGTTCACAAAGTGGGTGGAGGCGGAGCCAGTCAGTAAGTGTGATGCAGCCACAGTAGTCCAGTTTATGAAAAAGGTGATTTTTCACTTTGGTTTTCCACACAGCATCATAACTGATAATGGTACTAACCTTTCCAAAGGAGCTATGGAAGAGTTCTGTCAACGAGAGCATATCCGGCTTGACGTTTCAGCTGTAGCTCACCCTCAATCAAATGGTCAAGCAGAACGAGCCAATCAGGAAATCTTGAAGGGTATCAAGCCTCGGCTCTTGGTCCCTTTACAGCGGACGCCGGGTTGTTGGGTGGAGGAGTTACCTTCTGTACTCTGGAGCATCAATACTACACCTAACAGATCTACGGGTTACACGCCTTTCTTTATGGTGTATGGAGCAGAGGCGGTCCTGCCAAGTGACATCCGTCACGATTCACCCCGTGTGGCGGCTTATGTTGAGGAAGACAATGAAAAAGCTCGGCAAGATGCACTTGACCTGTTGGATGAAGAGCGAGACTTGGCAATAGCCCGCTCGGCGATTTACCAACAAGACCTGCGTCGGTACCACAACCGCCGGGTTAAGTCCAGAACCTTTCAGGAAGGTGACTTAGTGCTCTGACTCATCCAGGATCAATCTAACATGCACAAGCTATCCCCTCCTTGGGAAGGACCCTTTGTGGTCAGCAAGAATCTGAACAATGGATCATACTACCTTATCGACATTCGAGAGCACAAAGACTCACGTAAGTCGGAGGAGGAGACCCGTCGGCCGTGGAATATTGCTCATCTTCGGCCTTATTATACTTGAGCCATCGGCTCTAATGTGTATATACTTATACTATGTATATTATCTAAAGCAATAAAGCAGGACCTCTGTCCTTTTTTCCACTCCTAAAAAGGTTTATGTGTTTTTTCCTTGTCAGGTGGTGGAGATAACCAAGGAGAAGCGGATCATATCTGAATCCGGCTTTCCTTTGGTCCGGCTTATGATCATATCTGAATCTAGCCGTTGATCACTTGGGGGCTTCCTGTTCAAACATAGGTCGTATTCGAACCAAAGAGAACATAGCTGTCGATACCCGCTTGATCGGCATACTGCCAAACCCATTTGGGGGCTTCTTGATCATATCTGAATCATAGCTTAACTCCTTTTGGGTTTGACGTGGATCGTATTCGAATCAGCGTCATTAAACAACTCTTATGGTCACTTGGGGGCTTCCGGTTCAAACATAGGTCGTATTCGAACCAAAGAGAACATAGCTGTCGATACCCACTTGATTGGCATTGCCACAGCCACTGGGGGCTAACAGATCATATCCGAATCTTAGCTCAACCCCATTGGAACGGGTTACTGATCGTATTCGAATCAGAAACCCTTGAATTTTGTTCATAATATTTTACAAGTGCCAACATTAGGTATCTTGTGACCCTCTTGAAGATACAATGGAATACATTACAATCTTCCAGAATTAATGTTAGTTACATCAGGTTGTTAAGAACCAGGTGAACTTATATGTGCCAATTTTCAGGAGTTAAGTTTACCCTCAGGGGTTGGTTTATATAAGCCGAAAAAAACAGCTGTGAGCACTACAGGGCAATGCAAGGTATTTTTTGCAAAGGACATAACAGATTCATACAAACTACAAAGAGAATAATGGCGACGGCTTATGCAAGTATTAAGGGCCATAAGCATGCGCAAAGGCATAGCAAAACTCAAGGTATCTTCTACTTTGTTACAAGACTCTCCGAGTCTAAATGATGCATTGTTTTCTATGATGCATAAGCAGGTGGCGCCTGACAAGCTACTCTTGGGGTTGACTTGAAGCCCCCGGGTTATCCTTCTCCGTCTCTCCGCCGGCTGCTTTGTCCTGGAAGGATGATGAGGCCCAGTCAATGCCACTCAAGGCTTCAAACTCAGCTTTATCATCTATTAAACCGGTTGGGTCGACTTCAGGAGCAAAGGTGTGCTTACGGGTTGGAGGGATCAAGCTGACATCGTCGTAATGCGGCATGGGGATTCTCTGATTCTCCTTGTCATAACCCGGCTGACACTTGGTGAGGTCAGTATCATTCCCAATAAGAGTAGCCACCGGACGTATATCCTTCACACAGGCGGTGAAATCCTTATCATTAAACACGGTGCCATCTTCCTTTAAACTTGGACACCCAAGAGCAATATCAGCAGGGTCTAGTTCTGGAAGCCACGCCTTGGCCCGGCTCAATGCGGCTATAGCTCCGGCTCTTGCAGATGCTCGTCTTAACTCTTGGATTCGCTGAGGTAGCACAGCAAGCCGCTTCAGCATATCTTGCAGGAGATAAGGAACATCGTTTGATAAAGCCACAACGGCCAGAGCACGTTGTGACCCGGTGTAGAGCTGTTCCACCAGAGTATAAACCGCCTTCAGCTTGATCACCATGTTCTGCTTAAGATTTGTGCTCCTGGGGCCTGCGTTATCAAGCATAAGGTGAGTCAGAGGAGACAACTAAAATGGTCGTTCAAGGAGTTTTGCAGCGTTGAAGGTTTGAGTAAGTCACTCACCGAAGATTGCTGAAACCATTCGAGATATCTGGCGCTTTAAGTCGGACAGTTCGGCCGTTGCTTCCGCAAGCGATGCCTCTGCTGTCTTGGCCCGGGTCACCAGTGCAGCCTTTTCATCAGCCCAAATTTTCTTCTCCGATTCAAAATTTTGCTTCAACTTCTCTTGTTCAGAGACGCTGAATTCAAATTTGGAGTTGGCCTTTTCAATTTCACTTTCCTGGGTTGCCAGGCGATTCTTCAAATCAGCAATCTCCGATTCAAATTTACTTATGGTGGCCTGCATTGCACCGGATAGTAGTAAAAGTTACGGTAAGTACTATTAAGTCCCAAGCACTTTGCAAGCAAAGATACTTGACACTTGGGGGCTAATGTATACTGAAGCTTTCTAAATTATTAAGCCGGTCCTGAATATTAAGTCCCAAATACCTTGCAAGCAAAGAT
Source organism: Triticum urartu (assembly GCF_056163025.1). NCBI lineage: Eukaryota > Viridiplantae > Streptophyta > Magnoliopsida > Poales > Poaceae > Triticum > Triticum urartu. The sequence goes on along the minus strand of NC_141876.1, from coordinate 508,026,711 downwards.
TTTTGGCACTTGGGGGCTAATGTATATCGCAAGTTAAAGGTATTGTGTTACATCTGGTTCAATTATTTTTTCTTTAAGCCGGGCAAGTAGCTCTAAAAATTTTTCTAAGTCTACAGCATATTTATTCATAAGCAATAGACTTGGGGGCTGGTATAGTAAGTGTGATTGAAAGTAAGCTAGCATAAGTCATACCTCAGATTTTTGCTGTATCTGCTTCACCATGTTAATTTCCAGGTCACGGCTGCTTTGTACTTGATTGATATAGCCGGAGACAATCTCTCCAATACTCAAATGAGTATAGTCAGCAACGTCCAGCTTGGCCTTCCGGCGTTCCACCAATTCCTCTTTAGAACACTTGGCAAGTACAGACGGCTGTGCCGGCTCAACAAACTGAGTCTTGAGAATTTCAACTTCCTGATCATTTGCCTTGGCGGGGCTAGGAGCCTCCGGGTTACCAGAATCGTTGAAGGTTTGTTCAGTAGGCGGGTCAGAGGAAGATATAGGAACATCATGAGACGGTTGAGGCGGCGGCTCGTGAGCAGAGGCATCAGGAGCAGCTGTGCCCAGCTCTGGTTCAGTCACAACCGGCTCCTGGGGCGGCTTATTCTTTTTTGCCCTTTTGCTGGGCTTTACTTGCACACTGTGGAAAAGGTAGACAGGTTAAATACAGCAAATATGAGTAAAATAAAGCATAAGGTACAACAAGTTTATATTACCTGGGAGCAGTTTTGAAGGCTGGCATGTTGGACTGCATAGACTCACCGGAGGAAGGTGAAATATCCTGATAGTTGGAGTCAGAATAATTGAGAAGCTAACAAATGAAACCCGCCAAAGGAAAAAGAAGGTGTAAATCGGAGATAACCTCAGTCTGGCGTTTCCTGGTCACATCAGGTAAGCCGGAGGAGAGTTCCGCGTCTTTGCTGGTCCGGGTCTGCCTCCGGCTCTCATAAATCTGTTGCTTCAAAAGAAAGTCGGGATCTTGGTAAGCCAAAGGATGTGAAAATCTTACTTTCCGAGTTACTCTTCGAATTTTCTGACGCGGCTGAAGCTCGGAGTCGGAGGAGATTACAATTACCTCTTCCTCGACGGGTTGGCTGTTGCCCGTGTCTTCCTGAAAGAAGGTTAGCATCAGTAAGGTAGAAATAAAGGAGAAAGGGAAATTCAAAGGTTACCTCTTCCTCATTATCATCAGTATCATCAAGCTGAAACAGCTCAGAGGCGCTTGGCTTTCTTTTCCTTGAGGTGGTGGGCTTGGTGGTTTTCTTTTAGGCTCTCTTGGCCGCCCTGGCTTTCTTGGCCACCTCATGATCACATTGCGTGTTCCAGAAGCTATCATTTGCCTGTAAAAGGTTATAACTGGTTATGCGTAAGAATACAGCCTAACATGATAAAACATAACCCGATGGCTGGAAACTTACTGCAGGGGCCGGGTTCTTCTGGCAAAAAGGTAGTAAGCCGAAGGCATTACTATTCACTGTGCCCTCTTTCAACAAGGACTGAGTTGTAGCTTCCACTACGTCATCTGGTAAGTCGTCAGGGTTATGACGTTGAGGGTCATTCTTCTCGCCTGAATAATTACACATTAAGCCGGGGCGGCGGCTTAACGGAATTATTCTCCAAGCAATCCAGACTCGGACCAAGTCAATGCCATCTAAGCCGTTCCCTAAAAGAGCTTTAATCCTCTTGATTTTGGGGGTGAGTGGCAGGCGTTCAATAGCTATCAACTTATCCGGCAGCGGGTGAGTAGGTTCAAGGCGCAATGCGCGGAAGCCGGGCAGTGGATTTTCGCCAGCCGGAGAAGTATCTTGGCAGTAGAACCATGTCTGGTTCCAGTCCTTTGGATGACTCGGCAATTCAGCATAAGGGAACAGGCAGTCTCTCCGCCTTTGAATTGATATGCCACCAAGCTCTAGACTGGGCCCGTTGGCCCGTTCATTCTGCCGGTTCAAATAGAACAATTCCCTGAACAGAAGTAGGCTGGGTTCTTCTCCAAGGTAAACCTCACAGAAAACTTGAAAGTTGCAGATATTTGACACGGAGTTGGGCCCAATGTCTTGAGGTCTTAAGTCAAAGAAGTGCAAAACGTCTCTAAATAATTTTGAACCGGGAGGAGCAAATCTCCGGCTCATGTGATCGGTAAAAATGATCACCTCCCCTTCCTTGGGTTGAGGTTTCTCTTCAGACGGGTCAGGAGCATGATAAGACATGACGTCCTTCTTGGGCAGATGGCCGAACTTCACAAATTCTGACAGTTTGCTCTCCGTAACAATGGATGGGACCCAGTTGCAGGTAATCGGAGGTTTAACAGCTTTGGGTGCCATTGAGTAAATTGAAGCCTACAACAAGATAAAGGAAATTTTCCGGTTTATTATAACCCGGAGAATAAGCATTATTGGGTTGTCTGAGATGGCGGCTTAAGTAGGGGCCTAATGACATACAGGTGGTTGTGTGATAATGTTTAAACAGCTGCAAGTATTAAAGATGATGAAAATTGTCTTAAGTCGCCAAAAGCAGGCAGTGCTGACAGTCAGTATTATCTTAAACCGGTCACATGAACTACTATGGCTGAAACAGAGTCGACAGATGCCGTTTTTTGGCTAAGTGTGGAACAAACAGGTTTCACAAGTTGCAGCTATCATTTTGGATCAAACGATCGTTCTGAAAAGAAAAATTTCTAGACCTAAAACCAGTGCAGAGAGGTTCATACACTCGAAAGAGGCCTTTAAACAAGGGAAATGAGATCTGTTTCTATTCGAGATGGGTGCGGAACAGCCACCGCAGTAGTTCTAACTGTCTAAAGATCAAAAAGGAGCACTGGAGAGGAAAACTATCAAGGGTTTGCAACGAGCGGCGATGAACACCGACGAACTCGGGAGGCCGCAATGCAGATCTAAAAGCAGGGAAGGAAAAGGACTTACGGATGCAGAGCTGTTGCAGGGTTCCGTCGCATTTCTCTGGTCAAGTCAGGTTGATGCAGCGGCCTGAGTTGGAGAAGACGAGGAAGTCTGCGGCGGCGGCGGCGGCATAGCTCGAGCGGCAGAGAAACAGTGCGAGGAGGAAGACGACCGAAGAAGGAGAATGGGAAAGACCTAGGTCGCACCTATTTATAAGGAAGGGCCGACTGAGACGGCACGAGAAACGAGGGGATCGAACATCATTATCCAGCGACCCCAACGCCTCATTTTTCGGAATGGTCAGTAAAGGCAAAGATCCGTTGGAAGATATGATGGAGTAAAATATGAATTTAATTGAAGATGATGTCACGACGGGTTAACGCGGATCCAGAAGATGACGTCATGGCGGGTTAAAACCTTTGCGCAGACAAGAAGACTGAAGGCTTGTTTCTTAAGGTATTTTAAGATTGACATGAACCGGTTCAAATCAATCTGGGGCCTAATGTTGGGGATATAACTATTTGTGTAAGCCGCCCAGGAGGGGCCGGGTTACGAAAAGAAGGACTCATCAGAAGAAGCCCAAGATCAAGCATGAAGATGGCGGTTCAATAAAGGGTCTAAAGCCCACAGGCGACTTAAGGCCCATAGTGGTAAACCGCCATGATGGCATGACTTGTATCATAAGGTAGAATTAACTAGTCACCGAGCCGGACACTGTTTATGAGCCGGCAGGGACTCTGCAGGCCGCAGGGCGTCAACCCGTGTATATAAGGGGACGACCCGCCGACGGCTTAGGGTAAGAAACAAGAGATCGAGAACCGGGCATAGCGTATCTCGCTCCCTGGTCATCGAAACCTCAAGCAATTCCAACCCAACTAGACGTAGGCCTTCCTTCACCGTAAGGGGCTGAACTAGTATAAACCTCGCGTGTCCTTTGTCCCGATTAACCCCTTTAAGCTTCCTAGTTGCGATGGCTCCACGATCAAGTCCTTGCAAGAGGACATCTGCCGTGACAATTCCACGACAGTACGTCAACCAGAATAAGATCCGCACCAGAGTGGTACGGTAATCCTGTTCTGGAAGTCATGTTACTTGACCATGACGAACCTACGAACTATGTGGAAGCGATGATGAGCCCAGATTCCGCAAAATGGCTTGAGGCCATTGCTACCTCTTGAGCAATGCGTTGGTTTTCCCTTGAATAGGAAAGGGTGATGCGGTAAAGTAGCGTAAGTATTTCCCTCCGTTTTTGAGAACCAAGGTATCAATCCAGTAGGAGGCCACACGCAAGTCCCTCGTACCTACGCAAACAAATAAGAACCTCACAACCAACGCGATAATTGGGTTGTCAATCCCTTCACGGTCACTTACGAGAGTGAGATTTGGTAGATATGATAATGATAAGATAAATATTTTTGGTATTTTTATGATATAGGTTGAAAGTAAAAATTGCAAAGTAAAATAGATTGGAAACTTATATGATGGAGAATAGACCCGGGGGCCATAGGTTTCACTAGTGGCTTCTCTCAAGATAGCATAAGTATTACGGTGGGTGAACGAATTACCGTCGAGCAATTGATAGAATTGAGCATAGTTATGAGAATATCTAGGCATGATCATGAATATAGGCATCACGTCCGTGACAAGTAGACCGACTCCTGCCTGCATCTACTACTATTACTCCACACATCAACCGCTATCCAACATGATTCTAGAGTATTAAGTTCATAAAAACAGAGTGACGCATTAGGTAAGATGACATGATGTAGAGGGATAAACTCAAGCAATATGATATAAACCCCATCTTTTTATCCTCGATGGCAACAATACAATACGTGTCGTTTCCCTTTCTGTCACTGGGACCGAGCACCACAAGATTGACCCAAAGCTAAGCACTTCTCCCATTGCAAGAAAGATCAATCTAGTAGGCCAAACCAAACTGATAATCCGAAGAGACTTGCAAAGATAACCAATCATGCATAAAATAATTCAGATAAGATTCAAATATTGTTCATAGATAGACTTGATCATAAACCCACAATTCACCGGATGTCGACAAACACAACGCAAAAAGAGTTACATCGAATAGATCTCCAAGAAGATCGAGGAGAACATTGTATTGAGATCCAAAGAGAGAGAAGAAGCCATCTAGCTACTAGCTATGGACCCGAAGGTCTGAAGTAAACTACTCACACATCACCGGAGAGGTCATGGAGTTGATGTAGAGGCCCTCCGTGATCGATGCCCCCTCCGGCAGAGCTCCGGAAAAGGCCCCAAGATGGGATCTCTTGGGTACAAAAGGTTGCGGCGGTGGAAATAGGGTTTCGTGGTGCTCCTGGATGTTTTCGGGGTATATGAATATATATAGGAGGAAGAAGTAGGTCGTTGGAGCAACGAGGGGCCCACGAGGGTGGAGGGCGCGCCCAGGGGGTAGGCGCGCCCCCTGCCTCGTGGCCTCCTCGGTTGTTTCTTGACGTCCACTCCAAGTCCCCTGGATCACGTTTGTTCCAAAAATAACTCTCCCGAAGGTTTCATTCCGTTTGGATTCCGTTTGATATTCTTTTCTGTGAAACAATGAAATAGGCAAAAAAACAGATTTGCATTGGGCCTTGGGTTAATAGGTTAGTCCCCAAAATAATACAAAAGTGTAAAATAAATTCCATTAATGTCCAAAACAGAATATATAATAGCATGGAACAATCAAAAATTATAGCTACGTTGGAGACGTATCAGCCATGAAATCTGAGATGGGATCCATGTATGAGAACAAAGTATGAACTTTGGTTGACTTGCCCGATGATCGGCATGCCATAGAGAATAAATGGATCTTCAAGAAGAAGACTGATGCTAACGGTAATATTACTATCTACAAAGCTCGACTTGTTGCGACAGGTTTTCAACAAGTTCAAGGAGTTGACTACGATGAGACCTTCTCACCCGTAGCGATGTTTAAGTCCGTCCGAATCATGTTAGCAATTGCCGCATTTTATGATTATGAAATTTGGCAAATGGATGTCAAAACTGCATTCATTAATGGATATCTTAAAGAAGAGTTGTATATGATGCAACCAGAAGGTTTTTCTGATCCAAAAGGTGCTAACAAAGTGTGCAAGCTCCAGCGATCCATTTATGGACTGGTGCAAGCCTCTTGGAGTTGGAATATATGCTTTGATAGTGTGATCAAAGCATATGGTTTTATACAGACTTTTGTAGAAGCCTGTATTTACAAGAAAGTGAGTGGGAGCTCCGCAGCATTTCTGATATTATATGTAGATAACATATTGTTGATCGGAAATGATATTGAATCTCTGAATAGCATAAAAGGATACTTGAATAAGAATTTTTCAATGAAAGACCTCGGTGAAGCTGCTTATATATTGGGCAGCAAGATCTATAGAGATAGATCAAGACGCCTAATTGGACTTTCACAAAGCACATACCTTGATAAAGTTTTGAAGAAGTTCAAAATGGATCAGGCAAAGAAAGGGTTCTTGCATGTATTACAAGGTGTGAAGTTGAGTCAGACTCAATGCCCGACCACTGCAGAAGATAGAGAGAAAATGAAAGGTGTTCCCTATGCTTCAACCATAGGCTCTATCATGTATGCAATGCTGTGTACTAGACCTGATGTGTGCCTTGTTATTAGTTTAGCAGGGAGGTACCAAAGTAATCCAGGAGTTGATCACTAGACATCGGTCAAGAATATCCTGAAATACCTGAAAAAGACTAAGGATATGTTTCTCATATATGGAGGTGACAAAGAGCTCGTCGTAAACGGTTACGTCGATGCAAGCTTTGACACTGATCCGGATGACTCTAAGTCACAAACCGGATACATGTTTTTATTAAATGGTGGAGCTGTCAGTTGGTGCAGTTCCAAGCAGAGTGTCGTGGAGGGATCTATGTGTGAAGCAGAATACATAGCTGCTTCGGAAGTAGCAAATGAAGGAGTCTGGATGAAGGAGTTCATATCCGATCTAGGTGTCATACCTAGTGCATCGGGTCCAATGAAAATCTTTTGTGACAATACTGGTGCAATTGCCTTGGCAAAGGAATCCAGATTTCACAAGAGAACCAAGCACATCAAGAGACGCTTCAATTCCATCCACGATCAAGTCAAGGAGGGAGACATAGAGATTTGCAAGATACATACGGATCTGAATGTTGCAGACCCGTTGACTAAGCCTCTCTCACGAGCAAAACATGATCAGCACCAAGACTCCATTGGTGTTAGAATCATTACAATGTAATCTAGATTATTGACTCTAGTGCAAGTGGGAGACTAAAGGAAATATGCCCTAGAGGCAATAATAAAGTTCTTATTTATATTTCCTTATATCATGATAAATGTTTATTATTCATGCTAGAATTGTATTAACCAGAAACTTAGTACATGTGTGAATACATAGACAAACAGAGTGTCACTAGTTTGCCTCTACTTGACTAGCTCGTTGAATCAATGATGGTTATGTTTCCTAATCATAGACATGAGTTGTCATTCGATTAATGGGATCACATCATTAGAGAATGATGTGATTGAATTGACCCATCCGTTAGCTTACCACGATGATCGTTTAGTTTGTTGTTGTTGCTTTCTCCATAACTTATACATGTTCCTATGACTATGAGATCATGCAACTCCCGAATACCGGAGGAACACTTTGTGTGATACCAAAGGTCACAACGTAACTGGGTGATTATAAAAGTGCTCTACAGGTGTCTCCGATGGTGTTTTTTGAGTTGGCATAGATCGACATCAGGATTTGTCACTCTGATTGTCGGAGAGGTATCTTTGGGCCCTCTCGGTAATGCACATCAATATAATCCTTGCAAGTAATGTAGTTAATGAGTTAGTTATGGGATGTAGCATTACGGAATGATTAAAGAGACTTGCCGGTAACGAGATTGAACTAGGTATTGAGATACCGAGATCGAATCTCGGGCAAGTAACATACCAATGACACAGGGAACAACGTATATCGTTATGCGGTTTGACCGATAAAGATCTTCGTAGAATATGTGGGAGCCAATATGAACATCTAGGTTTTTCTATTGGTTATTGATCGGAGACGTGTCTCGGTCATGTCTACATAGTTCTCGAACCCGTAGGGTCCGCACGCTTAACGTTTGGTGACGATCGGTATTATGAGTTTATGTGTTTTGATGAACTGAAGGTAGTTCGGAGTCTCGAATTTGATCACGGACATGACGAGGAGTCCCGAAATGGTCGAGACGTAAAGATCGATATATTGGAAGCCTATGTTTGGACATCGGAATGGTTCCGAATGAGTTCGGGCATTTTCCGGAGTACCGGGAGGTTACCGGACCCCCCCCCCCCGGAGTATATGGGCCATATTGGGCTTTAGGGGAAAGAGAGAGGGGCTGCCTAGGGCAGGCCGTGAAGGAAATATGCCCTAGAGGCAATAATAAAGTTATTATTTATTTCCATATATCATGATAAATGTTTATTATTCATGCTAGAATTGTATTAACCGGAAACATAATACATGTGTGAATACATAGACAAACAGAGTGTCACTAGTATGCCTCTACTTGACTAGCTCGTTGATCAAAGATGGTTATGTTTCCTAACCATAGACATGAGTTGTCATTGATTAACGGGGTCACATCATTAGGAGAATGATGTGATTGACTTGACCCATTCCGTTAGCTTAGCACTTGATCGTTTAGTTTGTTGCTATTGCTTTCTTCATGACTTATACATGTTCCTATGACTATGAGATTATGCAACTCCCGTTTACCGGAGGAACACTTTGTGTGCTACCAAACTTCACAATGTAACTGAGTGATTATAAAGGTGCTCTACAGGTGTCTCTGAAGGTACTTGTTGGGTTGGCGTATTTTGAGATTAGGATTTGTCACTCCGATTGTCGGAGAGGTATCTCTGGGCCCTCTCGGTAATGCACATCACTTAAGCCTTGCAAGCATTGCAACTAATGAGTTAGTTGCGGGATGATGTGTTACGGAACGAGTAAAGAGACTTGTCGGTAACGAGATTGAACTAGGTATTGAGATACCGACAATCGAATCTCGGGCAAGTAACATACCGATGACAAAGGGAACAACATATGTTGGTATGCAGTCTTACCGATAAAGATCTTCATAGAATATGTAGGAGCCAATATGGGCATCCAGGTCCCGCTATTGGTTATTGACCAGGGAGGTGTCTTGGTCATGTCTACATAGTTCTCGAACCCGTAGGGTCCGCACGCTTAACGGTCGTTGACGATATAGTACTATATGAGTTATGTATGTTGGTGACCAAATGTTGTTCGGAGTCCGGGATGAGATCACGGACATGACGAGGAACTCCGGAATGGTCGGAGATAAAGTTTGATATATGGGATAATAGTGTTTGGTCATCGAAAGGGTTCCGGAATTCACCGGAAGGGGTTCCGGATGTTTCTCGAAATGTTTGGGTACGAGAACACTTTATTTGGGCCAAAGGTGAAAGCCCACAAGGTTTTTAGAAAGCGCAAAAGGAAGTTTTGCGGAGTCCAGGGGTCAGACGCCAGGGTCCCTGGCGTCTAGGTCCAGACGCGGGAACCCTGGTGTCTGGCCCTGGAGTCCGAGAAGGACTCTTGCCTTTCGGGTGAAACCAACTTTGTGGAGGCTTTTACTCCAAGTTTGGACCCTAGGGCTCAACATATAAATAGAGGGGCAGGGCTAGCACCAAAGACACATCAAGAAACACCAAGTCGTGTGCCGGCTACCCCGTCCCCTCTAGTTTATCCTCCGTCATAGTTTTCGTAGTGCTTAGTCGAAGCCCTGCGGAGATTGTTCTTCACCAACACCGCCACCATGCCGTCGTGCTGCCGGAACTCATCTACTACTTCGCCCCTCTTGCTGGATCGAGAAGGCGAGGACGTCACCGAGCCGAACGTGTGTAGAACTCGGAGGTGCCGTGCTTTCGGTACTTGGATTGGTCGGATCATGAAGACGTACGACTACATCAACCGCGTTGATACAACGCTTCCGCGAACGGTCTACGAGGGTACGTAGACAACACTCTCCCCTCTCGTTGCTATGCATCACCATGATCCTGTGTGTGCGTAGGAAAATTTTAAAAATTACTATGTTCCCCAACAGTGGCATCCGAGCCAGGTTTTATGCGTAGATGTCATATGCACGAGTAGAACACAAGTGAGTTGTGGGCGATATAAGTCATACTGCTTACCAGCATATCATACTTTGGTTCAGCGGTATTGTTGGATGAAGCGGCCCGGACCAACATTACGCGTACGCTTACGCGAGACTGGTTCTACCGACGTGCTTTGCACATAGGTGGCTGGCGGGTGTCAGTTTCTCCAACTTTAGTTGAACCGAGTGTGGCTACGCCCGGTCCTTGAGAAGGTTAAAACAACACCAACTTGACGAACTATCGTTGTGGTTTTGATGCGTAGGTAAGAACGGTTCTTGCTCAGCCCGTAGCAGCCACGTAAAACTTGCAACAACAAAGTAGAGGACGTCTAACTTTTTTTGCAGGGCATGTTGTGATGTGATATGGTCAAGGCATGATGCTAAATTTTATTGTATGAGATGATCATGTTTTGTAACCGAGTTATCGGCAACTGGTAGGAGCCATATGGTTGTCGCTTTATTGTATGCAATGCAATCGCCCTGTAATGCTTTACTTTATCACTAAGCGGTAGCGATAGTCGTAGAAGCATAAGATTGGCGAGACGACAACAATGCTACGATGGAGATCAAGGTGTCGCACCGGTGACGATGGTAATCATGACGGTGCTTCGGAGATGGAGATCACAAGCACAAGATGATGATGGCCATATCATATCACTTATATTGATTGCATGTGATGTTTATCTTTTATGCATCTTATCTTGCTTTGATTGACGGTAGCATTATAAGATGATCTCTCACTAATTATAAGGGTACAAGTGTTCTCCCTGAGTATGCACCGTTGCGAAAGTTCTTCGTGCTGAGACACCACGTGATGATCGGGTGTGATAGGCTCTATGTTCAAATACAACGGGTGCAAAACAGTTGCACACGCGGAATACTCAGATTAAACTTGACGAGCCTAGCATATAACAGATATGGCCTCGGAACACGGAGACCGAAAGGTCGAGCGTGAATCATATAGTAGATATGATCAACATAGTGATGTTCACCATTGAAACTACTCCATCTCACGTGATGATCGGACATGGTTTAGGTTGATATGGATCACGTGATCACTTAGAGGATTAGAGGGATGTCTATCTAAGTGGGAGTTCTTAAGTAATATGATTAATTGAACTTTAATTTATCATGAATTTAGTCCTGGTAGTATTAGCATATCTATGTTGTAGATCAATGGCTCGTGATGTTGCTCCCCGTTTAATTTTTATATATTCCTAGAGAAAACTATGTTGAAAAATGTTAGTAGCAATGATGCGGATTGGATCCGTGATCTGAGGATTAACCTTATTGCTGCACAGAAGTATTATGTCCTTGATGCACCGCTAGGTGACAGACCTATTGCAGGAGCAGATGCAGACGTTATGAATGTTTGACAAAAGCTCGGTATGATGACTACTTGATAGTTTAGTGCACCATGCTTTATGGCTTAGAACCGGGACTTCAAAAATGTTTTGAACGCCACAGAGCATATAAGATGTTCTAAGAGTTGAAATTGGTATTTCATACTCATGCTCGTGTCGAGAGGTATGAGACCTCTGACAGTACTTTGCCTACAAGATGGAGGAGAATTGCTCAGCTAGTGAGCATGTGCTCAGAATGTCTGAGTACTACAATCACTTGAATCAAGTGGGAGTTAATCTTCCAGATAAGATAGTGATTGACAGAGTTCTCTAGTCACTATCACCAAGTTGCTAGAACTTCGTGATGAACTATAATATGCAAGGGATAACGGAAACGATTCCCAAGCTCTTCGTGATGCTGAAATCGACGAAGGTAGAAATCAAGAAAAGCATCAAGTGTTGATGGTTAATAAGATCACTAGTTTCAAGAAAAGGGCAAAGGGAAGAAGGGGAACTTCAAGAAGAACGGCAAGCAAGTTGCTGCTCAAGTGAAGAAGCCCAAGTCTGGACCTAAGCCTGAGACTAAGTGCTTCTACTGCAAAGGAACTGGTCACTGGAAGCGGAACTACCCCAAGTATTTGGCGGATAAGAAGGATGGCAAAGTGAACAAAGGTATATTTGATATACAGATTATTGATGTGTATATTACTAGTGTTTGTAGCAACCCCTCGGTATTTGATACTGGTTCAGTTGCTAAGAGTAGTAACTCGAAACGGGAGTTGTAGAATAAACAAGAAGCTAGTTAAGGGTGATGTGAAGATGTGTGTTGGAAGTAGTTCCAAGATTGATACGATCATCATCGCACACTCCCTATACTTTCGGGATTAGTGCTGAACCTAAATAAGTGTTATTTGGTGTTTGCGTTGAGCATGAATATGATTTGATCACGTTTATTGCAATACGGTTATTCATTTAAGTTAGAGAATAATTGTTGTTCTGTTTACATGAATAAAACCTTCTATGGTCATACACCCAATGAAAATGGTTTGTTGGATCTCGATCGTGGTGATACACATTTTCATAATATTGAAGCCAAAAGATGCAAAGTTAATAATGATAGTGCAACTTATTTGTGGCACTGTCGTTTAGGTCATATTGGTGTAAAGCGCATGAAGAAAATCCATGCTGATGGGCTTTTGGAATCACTTGATTATGAATTAGTTGATGCTTGCGAACCAGGCCTCATGGGCAAGATGACTAAGACTCCGTTCTCCAGAACAATGGAGCGAGCAACAGATTTGTTGGAAATCATACATACTGATGTATGTGGTCCGATGAATATTGAGGCTCGCGACAGGTATCATTATTTTATGACCTTCACAGATGATTTGAGCAGATATGGGTATATCTACTTGATGAAACACAAGTCTGAAACATTTGAAAAGTTCAAAGAATTTCAGAGTGAAGTGGAGAATCATCGTAACAAAAATAAAAGTTTCTACGATATGATCACCGAAGTAAAATATTTGAGTTATGAGTTTGGCCTTCAGTTAAAACAATGTGAAATAGTTTCACTACTCACGCCACCTGGAACACCACATCATAATGGTGTGTCTGAACGTCATAACCGTACTATTATTGGATATAGTGCAATCTATGATGTTTCTATTAACCACTATCGTTTTGGGGTTATGCATTAGAGACAGCTGCATTCACGTTAAATAGGGCACCATCTAAATCCGTTGAAACGACACAATCTGAACTGTGGTTTGGCAAGAAACCAAAGTTGTCGTTTCTTAAAGTTTGAGGTTGCAATGCTTATGTGAAAAAGTTTCAACCTGATAAGCTCAAACCCAAATCGGAGAAGTGCGTCTACATAGGATACCCAAAAGAAAATGTTGGGTACACCTTCTATCACAGATCCGAAGGCAAGATATTCGTTGCTTTGAATGGATCCTTTCTAGAGAAGGAATTTCTCTCGAAAGAAGTGAGTGGGAGGAAAGTAGAACTTGATGAGGTAACTGTACCTGCTCCCTTATTGGAAAGTAGTTCATCACAGAAATCTGTTCCTGTGACTACTAGACCGATTAGTGAGGAAGCTAATGATGATGATCATGTAACTTCAGATCAAGTTACTACCGAACCTCGTAGGTAAAACCAGAGTGAGATCCGCACCAGAGTGGTACGGTAATCCTGTTCTGGAGGTCATGTTACTTGACCATGACGAACCTACGAACTATGAGGAAGCTATGATGAGCCCAGATTCCGCGAAATGGCTTGAGGCCATGAAATCTGAGATGAGATCCATGTATGAGAACAAAGTATGGACTTTGATTGACTTGCCCAATGATCGGCAAGCCATTGAGATTAAATGGATCTTCAAGAGGAAGACGGACGCTGATAGTAGTGTTACTATCTACAAAGCTAGAATTGTCGCAAAAAGGTTTTCGACAAGTTCAAGGCGTTGACTACGATGAGAGTTTCTCACTCGTATCTATGCTTAAGTCTGTCCGAATCATGTTAGCAATTGCCGCATTTTATGAAATCCGGCAAATGGATAAACAAAACTGCATTCCTTAATGGATTTATTAAAGAAGAGTTGTATATGATACAACCAGAAGGTTTTGTCAATCCTAAAAGTGCTAACAAAATGTGCAAGCTCCAGCGATCCATCTATGGACTGGTGCAAGCATCTCGGAGTTGGAATATGCGCTTTGATGAGATGATCAAAGTATATAGTTTTATACAGAATTGCGGTGAAGCCTGTATTTACAAGAAACTGAGTGGGAGCACTACAACATTTCTGATAAGTATATGTGAATGACATATTGTTGATCGGAAATAATGTAGAATTATTCTGCAAAGCATAAAGGAGTTTTTTGAAAGAAGTTTTTCAAAGAAAGACCTCGGTGAAGCTGCTTACATATTGAGCATCAAGATCTATAGAGATAGATCAAGACGCTTGATAAGTTTTTTCAATGAGTACATACCTTGACAAGATTTTGAAGTAGTTCAAAATGGAACAGTCAAAGAAAGAGTTCTTGCCTGTGTAACAAGGTGTGAAATTGAGTAAGACTCAAAGCCCGACCATGGCAGAAGATAGAAAGAGAGTGGAAGTCATTCCCTATGCCTCAATCATAGGTTCTATAAAGTATGCCATGCTGTGTACCTATTGTATACCCTACACTGTTTTTGGCAAGGGAGTACAATAGTGATCTAGGAGTAGATCACTGGACAGCGGTCAAAATTATCCTTAGTGGAATAAGGAAATATTTCTCAATTATGGTGGTGACAAAAGGTTCGTCGTAAAGAGTTACGTCGATGCAAGCTTTGACACAGATCTGGATGACTCTAAGTCTCGATCTAGATACATATGGAAAGTGGGAGCAATTAGCTAGAGTAGATCCTTGCAGAGCATTGTTGACATAGATATTTGCAAAATACTTACGGATCTGATTATGACAGACCCGTTGACTAAAATTATCTCACAAGCAAAACATGATCACACCTTAGTACTCTTTGGGTGTTAATCACATAGCGATGTGAACTAGATTACTGACTCTAGTAAACCCTTTGGGTGTTGATCACATATCGATGTGAACTATGGGTGTTAACCACATAAAGATGTGAACTATTGATGTTAGATCACATGGCGATGTGAACTAGATTATTGACTCTAGTGCAAGTGGGAGACTGAAGGAAATACGCCCTAGAGGCAATATAAAGTTATTATTTATTTCCTTATTTCATGACAAATGTTTATTATTCATGCTAGAATTGTATTAACCGGAAACATAATACTTGTGTGAATACATAGACAAACTAAACGTCACTAGTATGCCTCTACTTGACTAGCTCGTTGATCGAAGATGGTTATGTTTCCTAACCATAGACATGTGTTGTCATTTGATTAACGGGATCACATCATTAGGAGAATGATGTGATTGACATGACCCATTTCATTAGCTTAGCACCCGATCGTTTAGTATGTTGCTATTGCTTTCTTCATGACTTATACATGTTCCTATGACTATGAGATTATGTAACTCCCGTTTGCCGGAGGAACACTTTGTGTGCTACCAAACGTCACAACGTAACTGGGTGATTATAAAGGAGCTCTACAGGTGTCTCCAAAGGTACATGTTGGGTTGGCGTATTTTGAGATTAGGATTTGTCACTCTGATTGTCGGAGAGGTATCTCTGGGCCCTCTCGGTAATGCACATCACATAAGCTTGCAAGCATTGCAACTAATGAGTTAGTTGCGAGATGATGTATTACGAAACGAGTAAAGAGACTTGCCGGTAACGAGATTGAACTAGGTATTGAGATACCGACGATCGAATCTCGGGCAAGTAACATACCGATGACAAAGGGAACAACGTATGTTGTTATGCGGTCTGACCAATAAAGATCTTCGTAGAATATGTGGGAGCCAATATGAGCATCCAGGTTTCGCTATTGGTTATTGACCGGAGACATGTCTCAGTCATGTCTACATTGTTCTCGAACCCGTAGGGTCCGCACGCTTAAGGTTTCGATGACAGCTATATTATGAGTTTATGAGTTTTGATGTACCGAAGTTAGTTCGGAGTCCCGGATGTGATCACGGTCATAACGAGGAGTCTCGAAATGGTCGAGACATAAAGATTGATATATTGGACGGCTATATTCAGACACCGGAAGTGTTCCGGGTGATTTCGGAGAAAACCGGAGAGCCGGAGGGTTACCGGAACCCTACCGGGGGTAGTAATGGGCCATATGGGCCTTAGTGGAGAGAGAGAAGGGCACTAGGGTGGTCCGCGCGCCTCCTCCCCCCCTTGGTCCGAATTGGACTAGGAGAGGGGGGGGGCGGTGCCCCCCTTTCCTTCTCCCTCCCCACTTCTTTCCCCCTCCTAGTAGGAGTCCTACTCCTACTAGGAGGAGGACTCCTCCTGGCGCGCCTATAGGGGTCGGCCGGCCTCCTCCCCTTGCTCCTTTATATACGGGGGCAGGGGGCACCCCTAGACACACACAAGTTGATCCACGTGATCGTTTTCTTAGCCGTGTGCGATGCCCCCTTCCACCATAATCCTCGATAATATTGTAGCGGTGCTTAGGCGAAGCCCTGCGATGGTAGAACATCAAGATCGTCACCACGCCGTCGTACTGACGGAACTCTTCCCCGACGCTTTGCTGGATCGGAATCCGGGGATCGTCATCGAGCTGAACGTGTGCTAAAACTCGGAGGTGCCGTAGTTTCGGTGCTTGATCGGTCGGGCCGTGAAGACGTACGACTACATCAACCGCGTTGTGCTAACGCTTCCGCTGTCGGTCTACAAGGGTACGTAGATCACACTCTCCCCTCGTTGCTATGCATCACCATGATCTTGCGTGTGCGTAGAATTTTTTTTTAAAATTACTACGTTCCCCAACAGTTACTTGGTACATCTACAGAATACTTGGTAGATCGGAATTTTGCAAAACATATGGGTATTAAGCAACCGCATTTCAACATCATCAATTGGTAGCAACTTGGATGGTTAGTACGAAGCCAATGTGAATGGACCATCACCATCGCTTAGTTTCTTTACTGGAGTGAAATATTATCAACCATAACCATAGCATGTTGTCTTTGCTAAATGATAGCGTCGATGGACATTTCAGTTTGTGGTCTGAGCGAGCCTGCTTTTGGACATCTTTCTAAGTTTCTCTGGTAGTGGTTCTAGTGTGCCAATAAACATAAATTGTCTATATTCGTTTAATTGGCTAGCCACAAGACTAAGTTTTATCTACATAGATCTTTGTAGCCACAAGTCTCATGGTAGGCACATTGGTATGTTGTCGGCAACACACATGCAACATGGTATGAACAATAAAAGTTGTTCTTTTAATATGGCAATGAGTCATGACCCATTTGGAATTCCAAAATTTTGCCCTTACGTTGAACCAATGTTTTAGTGTATAGGCTCCATTTTTCTATAGGCATAAAAAAAATTGTTAGTTGTTTCGGCTAGTAAAAGCATATTCGTGTTTCAAATTGTTGTTTAGGTAGGGGTAATGCACAGTCGAGCCATAATTTTACACGCTCATAGCATCTACACCTCAATTCCAAAACAATGGACACACAATTATGTGTGTAGTCGATGTTTTGGACGTTTGACCACTAATATATACAAAATATATATCGATTGAGAATCTAAAATTACTATGGTTGTATGCCTCTTGCAAATTAATATAGTTACTAGGTTGATGTCGATCAATCTAACTCAGATGCCAAATACATTCCAATGAAGGTTGACTAGTACCAATGTATTCATTGTGAAGTCCTATATATGCGGATTTCATGAATTATGGGCCTATTTTCGAAGAAAACATATTTGAAAAACAAAAGTTCCTTGTAAAATCAAGGTTTTCATGTGGTTTTTGCAAATGGAGGTAATTCTTACCAAAGATAATCTTGTAAAACGCAATTAGCAGGATATCACAAAATGTTTTTTTATCAGTGGAAGCCATTCATCATTTATTCCCGTTATGCACTATTCATGTCACTTTCAATTTATCACCACCAACAAGTATACCAATTTTCTTTGGTAATTGGTTGGGAGGTATTAACCATAAAGTGAAGGGCCAATCTGTGCGGGAATTTGTGCCATTCTTTGGGCAATTTGGAATTGCCGAAATGATTGTGCTTTTAAAGACCATCTATTCCAAAAAAATGACAGGTTATCTTCAGGGCTAATGTGTCAATCCGTACGTGACAACATGTGGACACGAGGGAGCCTGTGGCCTTCGGGTGCAGTCGTTTGGAAACGGTTGCACGGGGTTTTTTCAACCAATTTGGTTGGCGTGCCAGTAGCAGATTATGCAGAGGAGCTATGTGATCTTGTTTCCAGTCGAGATGGTCGTGTTTTGTTGTAAACATTTTGATACTCGGTGACTTGGATGTTTTTTATGTTTAATAAAATTGTTGTGTGCATTATATGATGCTAAGGCCAGGGTAATCCTTTTCCGAAAAACAATATCTTACGAACTTTGTTTTGAATATGATCTTACACTCTTTGCTGGTATATTATAAGTAAAAAAATCATATTAGCAAACTGTATCACTATTTCTAAGGAATAAAACCCATGCTTTAACCCGCAAAAAAAAGAGAATCATATATAGGAGAATATGAAAAATCAAGCACGCTGAGTAATTTGGAATGGATGGATAGAAAGAATTACAAAAAAAATTGCGGGGTGAATTACAATTGATATATAAGTATCAGGGCAAAATACATGTGGCTATAGGTAGTTGATTTTGACTCGTAAGGTCACCATTGCCTAGTTTGAGATCTTCAACACGAGGTGGCCAACTGGACGGACATACATGCTCTTGTTTCTGGCCACACAAATTCATCTATCTTTCTACATGCTGGAAATCCACATCTTTTTTGCGTGCCACTTTAAACGACACAACCACCACCAATTTCACATGTACCAATCACACAATAGGGGGTAAATCATTCCTTTGTCATGTTTCTTAGCCAGAGTAGCTGGATCCATTATTTCAAACGAAATACACATTTGAACATACAATGAAAACGGGAAATGAACCCACATTAAAATGGCAGTTACACGAGGGCATTTATCCACGGCGTTACTAAAGAGCAACGTACGTATGCAAAACGAAAGCAATAATGGGAATAAAACAAGTTTATTTTCCATTTATTTATTCATTTTTCCTACGTCGCCGAACGGAATTATGCAGTCATGCATGAGGAGGTGGCTTTTGGACGTTGGCGCCCATTGTGTGAGGTGTCAGCTGGAGGGATTTACGGGGGGCTCAGCTCCATCCGAAAATGAGTTCGTATAATAGAGAGCGAGGAAGCTTCTTCCTCCACGCTCATATATATCCCACTAGCACAGTGCAGCTCGTGCCGGACGAGAAAGAAGGACGGAGGGAGAGGCAGTTAGGTCGCTGAATCTGGTAAGTGACCCTATCCTCTCCATGTAACTCTACTCTGAGTTCTTCGATGGTGTTCTGGGAAATACAGAGGTTTCATCATTTTGGTATGGCCAATCTGGTTGCGAGGGTTGAGTTCGAACCTCAAATCATTTTCTTCTTCTTTGATTCTCCATAAGCGCTGGTCGTTTGAGTAGGGAGTAGGAAAATTTGACTGAACTCGTCTTCTGTCTTGTTCTATGCTCTTGTCTTCCTTTTCTTTCTTTTTTCAAAAGAAGTCATGCTTTATGTTATAAAAATCTTCACTAATGCTCAACAGTAGTTTAGCCTTGGTTTGTTATGGAAAAATGGAGTTCAAAGAAACCTGTAGAGCGCACCCTGTGGAAGTCTGGGTTAAATTGAGGAACTAGTGAAGTTTTATGTGTTCCCTTTGAGAAGTTTTCGTTTGGGGCATGCGTTTGAGAAGTTCTTGGATGTTTACCTCTCGGTGATATGATAGATCATAGATGTTCATCCATCCATTATCCCCTTGCACGGAATTACCAGTCTTGAGATGCACCAACTATATTACGAACTACCCAAATGCAAATTTTCCATGGTGCAGTTTTTTACAAGTTGACTGTGTTCTTGCAGAACGGAACACTCTGAAACGCCCACGCCCTGACTGCTCAAAATCCTCCATTTAACCCCTACCTCAAATTTGAGCAACTTCGGTGCAAATTCTCCGAGACATGGGCGAAATTCCCGAACCAGAGGTTCCCAAGCCCACGCCGGAGCCGTCGTCGTGGCTCAGCCTGAGAGTCTTCTACCTGCGGCTGAGCAGGTGCGAGGTGGACGAATCCATGCTGGACACCCTGACCATCACCCACGCCCCGCTCACCTCCGACACCGTCCTGGAGGTGAACGGCGACAGGCCAAGAAGCACCGGCAACCACCACGGCCACGTCTCGTGCCCCCTCCGCAGGGACCGCGTGGACGCCGCGTCGCGCGAGGCCTCCTTCGTCAGCACGGCGACCGTGAGGATGGCCGGGAGCGTGCGCTTCGAGGTCCGCGTCGGCGGCGGCGAGAGGCTCCTCGTGGGGATCATGGAGATGTGCGACGTGGCGGAGGAGAAGAAGGGGTGGGTCATGAAGTGCCAGGTCGCCATGCAGCGGTGCTCGGGGTTCCTGAAAGGCGGCGGGGAGGAGGGTGCCAAGTCGCCGATGGTCGAGGTGTACGTGGCGAGCCTGTTCCGGGGCAACCCGGTCGTGTTCACCAAGGCGATGAAGCTGCGGCTCAGGAGGACGCGCCAGGTCAAGGCGCCGTTCATGGAGCCCATCCCCGAGTGCGGCGAGCACGCCGGCGACGACGCGAAAGAAACGCCGTCTGACCAGAAGCATGATCCACAGGTACGTGACGCCACAAATTTAGTTCCGTTTCATCGTCCTGGATTGATTGATTGCATTGCTGTTGCTGAAAGACTGAAACGCATGAACTGCATCTTGCGCGCAGGAATCGGAGTACAGGTGCTACAAGCCGGAGCCGGCCATGGACGACGTCGACTACGACAGCTTGTACATGGGATCGGCGGGGCTGGAAGGCGGGGACAGCGAGCTCTCGTGGTTCACGGCCGGCGTCAGAGTGGGCGTGGGCATCAGCCTGGGCATCTTCCTCGGCGTCGGCATCGGCGCTGGACTCCTGGCCCGTTCCTACCAGTCCACCTCCAGGAGTATGAGGCGGCGGCTGATCTCCGGCCTGCTCTGACTATGAACGGCGGCATTCCAGCATATCACGGAGCCAGCTGGGCACAGCAACTCTGTTTCTCTCCAGACGTGACGCGCATGGAGATTACTCTGTTGTCTGCTGGATGTGTTTGTACACCCTTCTGCCTGTTATATAGAAGCACTAATATTGCTACTAAGAATGCTGCAGTCGTGCACTAATGTTGTGCTGTCACTTCCGGCAACTACGAGGCAGCTGCTTTGTTACATACATGCATGCAGACAAACGTGTCCTCAGTTGCCACGCCTGCGTATACTGCTATATAACACGAGATCATCGATTGTGCTGTTAAGAACAGATGCAATATCGTCCATCGTTTAGCCCGCTTCATCATGTTGATGCACGCTGAGGAGGAGAGCGCGCCCCTCCGCCGGGCCATCGCAACGGGGTCGTCGCCGTATGTGTTGGCCGCCGAGGCCGGCGGAAGCGCCGGAGAGATGGAGATGGGGATGCTCCCCGGGTACCAGCGCCTGTCGACCACGTGTGACGCGACTTTCCCCGACGACGACAGCGGCGACTACAGGGCGTGGCCGTGGGCGTGCCTGCCTCAAGCGGTCAGGATGCTCTGGGGGATACTCGCCCGTGTCGTGTGGAGGTGGAGGGGCGAAGGCGAAGAATCGGCGCCAGCACCGGCACCGGCGGCTGGGAATGGGAGGAGGCGGTCGTCATGGAGGCCGGACCCTGACGACCGGTGGCCGGTGCAGGGCTGGTGCTAGCTGATGTCGTTTTCTTCTTTGTAGCTGATGAAGGTATTGGAGACACATGGGATTCAGGGTATGTGTGTGCGTGGATTTTGAAGTTCATTCAGAAGGGGAAAAAAAACTTTTGGTTTGTAGTAGTTCTTTCATATATCTTGTTCAGTTGTTCTATGGTGGGATCCAGCCATCCAGGCGTTGTTCGGACAGAAATAAGACACTCAACCGGCCGCTCCAAACGCACTCCAAACGTTTGGGCTAACTAGCACCTCCATACTCAGCCCATATCTGGGATGGACCAGACGCTTTCGTACGCTCTGCCACGTCGACTGTCTCACGATGTCCGCACTCTTATCCCGACAAACACTTCCCCTTCCCCAGATGGCAAACTCTAGTCAAACTCACCCTCTCGCCCTCTTTGCTCGCCTCCCCTTCCCTTTGGCATGCCCGGGAACGGATCCGGCAGCTTGTCCGCCGGCATCGACTCGGCGGCGCTCGCCCAGAAGGACTTGAGCTTGTCCGTGCCGGACGACAAGGAGCTCGCGGTCCCCATTGCCCTCCATCGCTCGTCGATGGACAAGGGCAGGAGCTCCACCTCGACGATGTTGCCACTGGCCCAGGTGGGGAGGTGCAGCTCCACTCCACCCCGCAACCGCCCCACGTCATCCGCGCCTTCCCCAACACTACCAGTCCTGCTCCTCCCAAACAACGATGGGTCCTCGTGTCCGCACCTTCGAGCCCGCAGCAGCGGCGTCCGAAGCGCACATGAATCGCCATACAAGGCAAAGGGCGGCTCGGGCCACCTCCAGCCGCTCCGGCTGCGGGTCCTGCAGATCTGCGCCGGAGCCGTTGCCGCCCGCCAGGGACGACGATGAGTCCCTCTGCGATGTCATTTGCCGCTTGTACACCTTGGCAGAGACAGGCGCCCGCCATCGACGCCAAGAAAATGCAGTGGCGCTCAACATTGGGCTCGATGAGTCCGAGCAGGTGGCAAGGCAGAAGGAGGCGGTGGCGGAGAAAGCCACATGGCTTGCAAGGGAGCAGGTTTGCACTGCCTATCGCATGGCGGGGGTCATCTCCTCCTCTTGGAGAGCGGCACTATTGATGACGACACTCTCCCTGCCGCCGACGTCTACGCTGAGGGCCCCTGTCGCTCCCAAGACCCCAAGAGGAAGCGCCCGATGAGCAAGTGGTAAATTCCGATGGCCTTGTCCGTTTAGTTACCTTTAATATATCGTTTTGGTTAAGTCATGAACTCCGGCGGCTCTTTTGGATCGGATTATACTAAACTTCGATCTCTTATCTATGTTCGATTGATATGTTTTATAAGGTGTATGTTCATCTATATGATTTGCAAGCTTTTATATGAATTTGGGGGCGGACATCCCCAAATTAGACAACCACGGTTGTAGATGCTCTTATGTTGAATCGTATTGACATGTAATCCATTTGAACTGAAGAGGTGCAGACGTGGAACATGGATTTGCCTATTTGACCCTCAAGACCCAAGGGGACCTCCTGATTAGTGCTTTAGGCGCCAGCTCGGGGCGCCCCTATGTCTTGCATTCAGCGAGACAGGAGGGAACCCCTCGCATAAGTGGGGAACATATCTGGTGCATCGGGGCAATTGGTGCTACCGGTGCACCATACCCCGTTGCACATTTTAAAATGTTTAAAAAAATTCAGAAAAAAAATTAGTGCACTGACACAACATCAATATATGTTGTCACAAAAATTTGAATCAAAATTCGAAACACTGCTTGAGATACAAAAATAAAGATTTTAACATCAATGTGCTAATGGGCCAAAACTGAAACCCAACTTGTGTTATGTACTATTAAGTGTCAAATTTGTTATTTTTGTATCTCAAGCTATGTTTCGAATTTTGATTTCAAATTTTGTGACAACATACATTGATGTTGTGTCAACGCACTAATTTTTTCCAGATTGTTTTGAACATTTTTATTGTTTTTTCTTTTTTTTCTTTTTTTTGTTTTTGTTTTTTGCTTTCCTTTTTGACTTTCGTTTATACTTTCAAATATTCTAAATAAATATATTACAAAAAGCACTCTTCATAAAAATATTTTAATATTAACCAAGCATTTGAAAAATGTTAAATGTGTATGGAGAAAATGTTTATCAGATATACAAAATATATATACAAAAATTGTGTGTAAAACAATTTAATCATGTATTTAAAACAAGTTAATCAAGCATTTTAGAAAATGTTGAACATGAAATTTTTTATGCAAGCATTTTAAAAAATGTAAAATGTGCATAGAAAAAATGTTGACTATGTATTAATAAAAGGGTAAAATAAATTTGATAATGTATATAAAAAAGTCAACCAAGAATTTGAAAAAATGTTGAACAAGTATTTGAAAAAAGTTAAACATGTATAGAAAAAATGTTGAACAAGTATTAGAAAATTTTGATCATGTATATAAAAATGTTAATCAAGCATTCGTAAAAATCTTGAACAGGTTAATAAAAAATGTTCATCAAGTATTTGAAAAATGTTGAATGTGCATACAAAAGATGTTGACCATATATTAAAAAATGATGTATTTTTTGATCATGTATATAATTCATTTAACCAAGCAGTGGAAAAAAATGTTGAAAAAGTATTTGAAATACGTTGATCAAGCATTTAGAAAATGTTAAATGTGTATAGAAAAAATGTTAACCATGCGTTCAAAAAAATGTCAATATTCCATTTAATAAATTTTAATCAAGCATTTAAAAAAGTTTAAAATGTGCATAAAAAAATGTTGACCATGTATTAGAAAATGTTAATCTTGTATTTGAAAAATGTTAATCAAGCATTTGAAAAGTTTTAAAGTGTTTATAGATAAAATGTTGACCATGTATGTTAATCCTGTATTTGAAAAATGTTGAAAATGTGTATAGAAAAAATTGGTCATGTTTTACAAAATTTTAGATGTATATTAGTAAAATGTTATTGACATATAAAAAATG
Organism: Triticum urartu; assembly: GCF_056163025.1. NCBI lineage: Eukaryota > Viridiplantae > Streptophyta > Magnoliopsida > Poales > Poaceae > Triticum > Triticum urartu. Next base: position 508,001,954 of record NC_141876.1, on the reverse strand, counting down.
TAGAATAAAAACCAAAAAATAAACAAAATAAACCAAAGGAAAAAAGATATGAAAACTAAAAAGGAAGAAACAAAATGCAAAAGAATGAAAAAACGGAAAAGAAAAAAGAAAAGAAATAAAAGAATACGAAAAAAGAAAAAAATGGCTCAAATGGCATTAAGTAGGGCGCGCCCATTGTACAAACAATGAATGGAACTTGGACGGATTGGCTATCAGCGCGCCTGATATACCTGTCAACTAGGGATCGATCCTGCTTCTCCCCTGTCATGTTCTCTGGCGACTCGCTTAATGCGAGATATAGACACCGCGCAGCTCGCTAAGCTGGCGCTCACGCAGCCGCCTCGCGTGGGCCAGCCCAGCAAGCATGATGGTCGTTCTCTCCTCTTTTTCGTTCGCTCGCTCCACCCTTTTACTGAGACCTCCTATTGAACGCCCGCGTGCGTCCAACAGTATAGCCTTCGCTGAAGCTCACGCAAACGGGCCGGCCCATTGGCAGCGTCGAACCTAGAATTCACGAAAAACAAAACGTGCCGAGAGAAGTCGAACTCCCGACATCTTGTTGCGGAGCACCAGTGGTAACCAGTCGGACTGGTAGAGTAAAATGGTAGAAAGCAGCGCTAAAGTTTCAAGTACTAGGTACAGTAGCAGATCCGTCTTTTTTCAAAAAAACAAATTAACATTCAAGGGAAAACTGTGAACGAAGTTTCTTTAAAAAATGTGAATACTATTTGAAAATGTGAACGAATTTTCAAATTCAAAGAAAACCTTTAAAAGAGAACAAATTTGTAAGAAATGAACAAAAATTGAATAACATGAACAACTTTCTAAGCTCTGAACAATTTTATAATATACGCTGAACAATTTATAAATACACATTGAACTTTTTTTATATTCGCTGAACAATTTTAATTACACGTTGAACATTTTAATGATGTACGTTGAACAATTTTGAAATACGTAATGAACATTTTTTAAGATACCCTGAACATGTTGTTAATATACGGTGAACATTTTCTTAAATATACGATAAACATTGTTTTAATATACAATGAACTTTTCGTATAATACGGAACAAAAGAAGGAAAAGAAAAAATAAACAAAAAAGGGGAGAAGAAAGAACCATACAAAAAATCGGAGAAAATAAAACAAAAAAATGTGAACGAAACACAAAAGGGAAGGAAAAACAGAAATAAAAAAGCAAAGAAAAAATCGGGAAAAAACAACTGAAAACCGGCCAAAAACAGTGAAAAACTGGAGCAAAAAAACCATAGAAAAAAACCCCCCAAGAAACAAGGAAACAGCAGAGAACCAAATCCGTACGTCGGCCGGCCCAAGTGGGGACTTGCTTCAGCGAAGGCTCGTCCTCTTGACGCCTGCGGGCGTCAAATAGGATCTGCCCCTTTTACTTCGCAGGTGGCCTCACGCAAATGAATGTCGTACGATCGGTTCATCGTCCGACGTTCAACCAGTGACCGGTTGACTTTCAAAAAACAAATATGGATCTAAGCAAAATTAATAATTTCAAAACAGTTCATGAATTTGAAAGAAGCTCATGAGTTTAAAAAGGTCACAGACTGAAAAACATACATGGACTTGAAAAAGTTTGTGCATTTTATGAAACACAAAAAAAGTCATGAATTTGAAAAAGTTCACCGATTCGGCAAATGTTTTATCAATTTTTCAAAAAGGTTCACGAATTTGGAAACAAATCATCGATTTTGAAAAAAAAATCATTGATTTTCGAAAAAGTTTACCAACTTTGGAAAAATAGTTCAAAAAATTGCAAGAGGTTCATCATTTAAAAGAATCCCAAATTTGAAAAAAAAATTGCGGGTTTTGAAAATGGTTCATAAAAGTTGAAAAGAGTTCATGGATTTGGAAACACTTCACGGATTTGAAAATAAAGTTCATGAATTTAATAAAAAAAATCGTGAAAATTTGAAAAAAAATCACTAAACAAGTTACCAAAACTGAGAAAAGTTCACGGGTTTGAATTTTTTTTATAAAAAAATCACATATTTGAAAAAATGTTTGCCAGAATTTTAAAAGGTCACTAAAAGGTTAACAAAACCAAAAAAGTTCACTAAAAATGCGAGCAAGAACTGAAAGTGTTCATGAAATTTGAGAAAAAGTTCACAAATTTGAAAAATGTAATGTATTTGAAAAAACTAAGATATAAGTTAAAAAAATAATCAGTAAACGCAAAAGGAAATGGAAAATAAAAAACTTGGCGAAAAGCATGCATGAAAAAACCGAAAGAAAAAACACTTAGAAAATCACTGCGGAATCTAAACCTATGGGGAAAAAAGCTACTTGGACTGGCCCATATAGGAACTAGTGGAGTGAAGGGGGTGTGCGCCAGTTTGTAAAACATACTAAATTCGGCATTTATGGCACCATATAGGATTTGCCAGACGCCAAATAGTATGTGGGGCACACAAACCTAGTGACAATTTGTTAAACGGGCTGGCTCAAAACAGTTTCATGTGCGAATCTGTTTTAGAAAGCTTGTAGAAGCTTCCGTATGGCTTTCCTCTATTTTTCATGTGGTTTTTCCACATTTATTTGACCATTTTTCCTTTATTTTATTTTTTCCTTTCCTTTTTTAGAAAAAGAACACGAACACTTTTGAAATGTATGAAGTTTTTAAAAATTCTTACTTTTTTCGTATTCGTCACATCTTCAAATCCCCAAACTTTTTTGGGGTTCCATGATTTTTTTTAATTCACAAGATTTTCACATATTCTTCATTTCGTAAAATTCTTGAATATTTTTCTAGAATTCAAAATTCTTAATTTTTTTTATTTTTTTCAAATCCATGAATATTTTTCAAATTCATGATTTTTTCAAAATCTATACACATTTACTAATTTAACCAAAATTTTAAACTTCACCGGAAAAAGTGGTGGCTTTTTCCTAAAACAGTAAACCATCGGAAGGAAAAACCGAGTGAACAGGGACCGAGTGAGCTGTTTACTAGGCCAAGGTGTGGTTGAATGACATTCACATGAAAGCAATTTTTTGAACCGATGAGGTGCAAACGTGGATCATGGAATTTCCTATTTGGCCAAATTACTCTTGTTGTGTGTGGCGCATACAGACCTACTGAGCAGTGTTAAACAGGCCGGCCGAAAACAGCTCACTGTAGAAACCAGTTTTGAAAGCTACTAGAAGCTTCCACCTGGTTTTCTTTTGTTTTTCATGTGTGTTTTATCTGTGTTTTTATGGGTTTCGTTCTTTTTTTGTTTTTGTTTTAACCTATTCTTTATTGTTTCTTTTTTAAAAATGTGAGGACTTATTTTCAAATCCATGATCTTTTTAAAATCCTCAAACTATGATTTTTTTCAAATCCCGAGACTTTTTTGATTTTGTGATTTTTTCCAACTCATGGTCCTTTTTAAAATTCATGAACATTTTTTAAATTAGTGAAAAAATTTCAAAATTTGTTGATTTTACCAAATGTTTAAATTTTAGCCTTAGAAAAGCGGCATTTTATTTCTAAAACAGTAGATCATCGAAGGAAAACATTGTGATTAGGGACTGAGCAAGCGGGTTACTAGGCCAAGGCCCAAGTGGACAATGACCCTATGTGTTGTTGCGCCAAATAGGCTCTCCCCTGGAACATGGCACCTCATAGTGTTCTCAAGCGATATGAGTCAGTTTTTTTAGAACATAAACTACTTTATTCAGATAGGAATGAGACAACTATAATTTTTTTACATAAACAGACTTTCTAAGAGAGAAAAACAATCCTTAACATCGAAGAGTTGTCATTACGAGAATCACCCACACCGAGAAGAGCATCTTTACAATATGGAACCATCTGCGCCGCTACGAGGACTCCACCAGGGGATACATAGTACTTGTGTTTTTTAAGCGCCTTGAGCCACTCGAGCTATCCGGATCTGAATGCACCTTGGTCGCGATGGCAAAGTCCTTGGATCAACGAGATATCCATTGGTGAAGAAAGTAACCATTGCCCGCAACCGTTAGGAAGAAAAACGAGCATTAACCATCTTGCAAAGGAATCACACAACAACTACCAAGATCTGAAGAGAGCCCACAGATGTGAGGACACAAACTCCAAGGTCGCTATCGCTGGATCAGACGTCGTCAAGGTAAGGAAAGATTGGAAAGACCTTATTCTAACACGTCATCTCTAGGGAAAAAAACCTAAGAAGAAAAAACTAAATGGATGGGTGGGTCCCCACTCCCTTGTAAATGGCGAGGCCGCCAGCCGGGAAAGAAGAGGAGGACCAATGCGATGGCATGTGAGAGAACTCTAGCGGCGGCGGCAAGATTTGGGCTTGATAACCCACAAGTGTAGGAGATCACAACAATTTTCGAGGGAAGTATTACAACCAAAATTTATTGATTCCATACGGTACGATGAGTGTCGGTGTCAAAACCGGCGGATCTCGGGTAGGGGGTCCCGAACTGTGCGTCTAAGGCGGATGGTAACAGGAGGCAGGGGACACGATGTTTTACCCAGGTTCGGGCCCTCTTGATGGAGATAAAACCCTACGTCCTGCTTGATTATTCTTAATAATATGAGTAGTACAAGAGTTGATCTACCACGAGATCAGAGAGGCTAAACCCTAGAAGCTAGCCTATGGTATGATTGTATGTTGTCCTACGGACTAAACCCTCCGGTTTATATAGACACCGGAGGGGGCTAGGGTTACACAGAGTCGGTTACAAGGAAGGAGATCTACATATCCGTATTGCCAAGCTTGCCTTCCACGCCAAGGAGAGTCCCATCCGGACACGGGACGAAGTCTTCAATCTTGTATCTTCATAGTCCAACAGTCCGGCCAAAGGATATAATCCGGCTGTCCGGATACACCCTAATCCAGGACTCCCTCAGTAGCCCCTGAACCAGGCTTCAATGATGATGAGTCCGGCGCGCAGATTGTCTTCGGCATTGCAAGGCGGGTTCCTCCCCCGAATACTTCATAGAAGATTTTGAACACGAGGATCGTGTCCGGCTCGGCAAAACAAGTTCCACATACCACCGTAGAGAGAATAATATTTCCACAAATCTAATCTGCTGACGTACCCCGTAGCGTGACATCACACCACAGCCAGGTCTTTATTCGAATCGTTTTTCATAACCTATCTCAGCGTGTTTCGCGAGGCGGTTTCCTTGGCACGTCTTGTCAAAGCAGAGATCGTGTCCCCTTATTACTGGATTCCCATCACTACGGACGTGGGTAGCCTAACCGCGCCATCAATTACGGCGCTTGGGGAATAAGCGAGTTTTACCAGGCTGGTGGGGGCGCATAGTTTCGTCCGCCCTTATAAAGGGATAAGGTTTCACCTTTTTCTACCCACGCCTTCTTCCTCCTTGCTCATCAATTCTCGCGCACTCGAGCTCCAGCGCCCAAGTCCACATCCTTCTCCTCAACTCTCTCCAAACATGTCCGGAGCGGGAGGCAAGTGGATGGTCTCCTCCGTCACGGAGGGACATATCAAAAAACTACGCGGGGCCGGATACTTAGCCGCGGATATCGCGCACCGGCTGCCAGCCGCGGGGCAGGTCGTCCCTACCCCGGAACCTCACGAAAGGGTGGTTTTCCTCCCCCACTTCGTCCGCGGACTGGGGTTTCCCCTCCATCCATTCGTTCGCGGTCTTATGTTCTATTATGGGCTGGACTTTCATGATCTGGCCTGAGTACCTCAGCTGACGACCACATGCCATCGTTGTAGCCGCCTGTCAGACCATCACGCCACCACCACCCATCACTCACACTGTTGTTTTCCATGCATCATGGTCTTGAGAGAGAGGTCTCATTGACAAGTGGGACCCATCTAATAACCGCTTATTGAGAAAGATTTTTCGAGAAATGTTGGAGATGCTCTAATAGTAACCATCTTTTGCTACTTGTTGTTTAGAAACCTCTTTTATATACCAAGCAGTGTTAGCATTAGGTGACATAGTAAGAGGTCCAGTTTTATGTTTTGAACTAGATTATTCATGTACCGTTATTCTTTGAACCGGACCAATATCTCGAAATATACTTTCGTCCCGTTTTATAAATAAAGCAACAACCCCGTCCACAAATCGAGTAGCAACATACCGACATAAAGAGTTTGTTGAGGCCACAACACAAGCAAGCCCAGAAAAACATAAGAGAAAAGAAAGAAAAAAGGACACCAAGTGGCATCACATCAAGGGGTTTCCGCAGAAGCTAGTCAACGCGCCGAGTCATGTAGTGCGTCCAACAAACAACCCAAGCGCACCCGGTCCTGTTGCCTAGCCAGTGGGTGCTAGTGCTGCAAGAACACAAGAAATTTGAAGAAAGAGTCATAGGCTCGTGGCAGAAAGACTCTCTCGATCCCCATCTTATTACGCGCCGTTCATAGCGTCCAAGTAAGCGCAGCAAAATTAGCCAGAAGAGGCGTCTTTACCTTCCGGTCCGCACCGCTCTGTCCTGGAGGAAGCTGGCAAGATCCGCATGAGATAAAAAAACATAACTAGCCCAATATCAGTGGCATGAGATAAAAACATAACCAGGCCAATATCAGTCGTATGAGATAAGAATGTTTCATTCATACCTACTATAATTAGAAGGGCTGCCACTACTGCATTCTCAGCGACATTCCCAGGGAAACTAGGTATACTATAAAGAAACATCAGGAGAAAAAAATTAAGAAACAACTGGTAGCAATCATGACTAGCCAGTCACCAAATAAATCGTTGTAATTGATTAATGATGGAGATTAAGCCGCCTAGTACGTGGTGCGCTTCAGAGAATGTCTCCGTTCTCAATCTGGACAAGCCAGGCAAAGGCACGTCTGAAACCGACATCTCAACAGCATAGCTTGCCATGGATCCCAAGCTAGGGCAAAGAAGGATCCAATCACGGGCAAGCGTACATACGCAGTGCTAGCTACAGCTAATTAAGTAGACAAAGCTAGGAGCACGAGATCTAACGGCGCATTTAACTACATGGGTCTATTTGAACGGAAAAAAGGAAACATGATTAGGCTCGTGGTTACTTTATCTTTGGACGGTAGATGAGGGTTTAATTAACGCACAGCTGTTGATGTCCTTCTGCTTATTTGGGGTCGAGGAACATGAGTATACATCTACAGACATAGTACCACATATCTAATCTAATGGACCAGGAGAAACGACAGCTCCATTGATACGATCCTAGTCCTTCGTGCTGTACGTTGTGTCTTTTTACGCCTCAGATTGAGCACTATTTATTTGCTAGTTGGGCAGGCAGCCAACAACAACAACCGAATGATCATGGCGGGTGCAGTTCATGAATTGATCATGGCCAGAACGGCTTCTACAAATGCTTTTCTTGGACCGGACAAGCGGCTTGGTCCCCGAATTCTGACCACAAAACAAGAACCGGGAGTTGCATGTCTCCAAAAGATGGATTCAGCAATCTCTCTGCTCGCATTGACCTTGAAGCTACTACGCATCTACTCTCTTCGTTCTTAAATACTCTCTCCGTGACTAGATATATCCGTATGTAGATAAATTGAAGACAAGAATTTTGAGACGTTGAAAGTATAAGTCTTTTTAGATATTTCAATATAAACTACATGCAGAGCAAAATGAGTGAATCTACACTTTAAACTACGTCTATATATATTTGTGAGACAAAAAATAGTTCATATTAAAATTTCTAGAAAGACTTATAATCGGAGGGAGTACATATCATTCCGAGCACTCCAAAGCTTAAGGTAATGACAATGTGAACAGTGAGTGCGTACGCGAACGGACGACAGATAATTGATACAGTAGTAGGCCGCGCCCTATTCTCATGTAGACAGATGAGACGGCGCCATCCGCCATGGCTGATATGCCATGCATGTGCACTCGATGCGAGTCTCGCGTGACGCTTTTAATGTACGTACGATGCTGCTTCGAGTCTTCGGCAAAGACGTGCATCTTCGTGCGCGCACAGGAGTCAGAGATCGATCCGGCGGCAGAAATAAGCCAGCAATGGCAACCCGCTTCCGAAAGACATGCATCTATCTTGTGTGCTGCCAGACAGCCAGAGCGACAGAGCAGGAACAAACTCTGCGTGCGTAAGGTCTTGATAAGTTGAGATCTGTCACTCTGTTTGACCGCTCTGTCAAACCGTCCTGATGCGCGGGAGAGGAAAGATCGCCGGAGTAAATTTAGTATCACTCACTCCAATTGTTTTACGGCTCCACCTCCACTTATATGTACTGTGCTCATGGCATTATATGGTGAATCTTAATGCGTCAACCAACCTGAACGTCCTGCTTAACGGAATCAACTGTAGCAGTACCCGAGGCAGCAGCCTCTGCATGTTTGAGGTAAAAAAAGGACCGGTAAAATAGCTGGTTGCGACTAGCAGGATGGCGCAAAGGTTACTCTCCGGATCCTTGACAGCCACGGGACAGGACTGTGTCATTGTCAGTTGGCGTCGGTCCTTCAACGGCTCCAGTGCAATGTACTACGTGTTCTTTGAGGTTCAATCTTGGACTGTTCACTCGGGCCCTGTGTTCACTGTAATTAATCACCAACCTACTAGCACGCTGTAGCACTGTGCTTCATCAGAACGTTTGCCAAGACGGCAACACAGTTGTACAGCCATCATTCTCTTGCAACGAACGGGAAAACCTTGCACGATTGCATACTTCGAATTCTGGATAAGATAAGATTCTATCAGATCGGAGTTTGGAACACAAATACTTCTGGGCGCAATAGTCAATTGTTTATTTGTTTATCTACCGCAAAAAATAGTCAATTGTTTATACTAGAAGATTAATAAAAAAGGTCCTGGTACAGAAATGTTCTTCTTAAGGAAGGCAAAAGATTTGCTACTTTCATTGATTAAGAAGAAGGTTTAGAAGTCTTGGCCATAGGTCGAACTACAAAGTATTACTCTCACGACATTACATTACACAAATATTTAGCCCCCGCGAGGCACCACAAGGAAGTTTCCTTCTTGATCTTAGCAACTATGACTCCAACTGACAACGCGGTGTTGCGGAAGACACGAGTATTTCTCTCTTTTCAAACTTCCGAAGAGATTAGTGTCATTAGAGAAACCAGCAGCCGTCGGGACTGCAATATGTTGGATGCATTTAGGTTCCACCACTTCTTCACTGAATCCACATCAACCCAATTAGAAGGGTGTATATCAATGAGGCCAAGCCAGGATTTAATCACCCCCCAAACTTTGACGATGTAGCGGCCTTTCAAAAGAAGATGTGCCGCTGACTCTTGAGCTTGCTTGCAGAGGGAGCAAGGGTTGTAGTTAGGCCAACCTCGACATTGAAGCCTATCGGCCATCCAAGTCATATTGTTGATAACAGGCCATGCAAAGAATTTGTATTAGGGGGGAGCTCAACTCTTCCACACCATCTGGAGCATGTCCGTTGATACGTCTCCAATGCATTTATAGTTTTTGATTATTGTATGTTATTATATTATCAACTTTGTATGCTTTATATGCCATTTTATATCATTTTTATGTACTAACCTATTAACTTATTGTTCAGTGCCAGTTTCTATTTTTTTGCCGATTTCTTTGTTTCGTAGAAAAACCATACCAAATGAAATGCAAACACGATAACATTTTATGGTGATTTTTTCTGGAACAGAAGAGGCCCTAGAAGCTTCGTAGATGCACCAGACGATGACCAAGGGAGACACAAGCTCAAGTGACCCCCAGGGGGCGCGCCCTGTGAGTTTGTGGGTCCCACATGGCTATTTTTGACCTAATTCCAGCGCTACAAATTTCCTAAAATCCAGAAACCACTAGAGCGAGATCCGAAACAATTATTCCGCTGCCGCAAATCTCTCTTCTTCCGCGATCCCATCTGGAGGCCTCCATTGGTACTCTGCTAGAGGGGGGAACCATTAGGAAGGCGATCTTCATCGACTTTGCCGCCTCCTCCATGAAGTGTGAGTAGTTCCCACAGGACTTACGGGTCCATAGCAGTAGCTAGATGTCTTCTCTCTCTCTCTTCCTCCCTCCCTCTCTCTCTCTCTGACCTTCAATACAACAGTCTCTTCAGAGATCTATTGGATGTAATTCTCACGGTGTGTTTGTTGGGATCCAATGAATTGTGGATTTATAATTAGATTATTCATTGAAAGCATATGAGTCTTTTCTGAGATTTATATATGCGTGATTTTATAGCCTTGTATTTCTCTCTGATCTATCCATCTTCTTTGGCCAAGTAGATTGATTTATTTTCAGTGGGAGAAGTGCTTGGTAGTAGGTTTAATTTTGCGGTGTCCTTACTCTATGACAGGAGGGGTTGCAAGACACGTATTTGTACAGTTGCTACTAAGGATAAAACGATGGGGATAGAACATATTAATTGGTCTTACTTCGCCTACATTATGTCATCATGCTCCAACCATTACTCTGTTTTGTTATGAACTTAATACCTTAAGATGCGTGCTGGATAGCGATCGAGGGGTGGAGTAATAGTAGTTGATGTAGATGGATTTCGGCCTACTTGTATCAGACGTAATGCCTATATTTAATCATGCGATGAAGAACCATCATAACTATGTGTTATTCTACCAATTGTCCAACAGTAATTTGTCTATCCACCGTACTATGCTCATGAGAGAGATGCCTCTAGTGAAGCTATGGCTCCTGGGTCCATTCACTTTATATTTACTAAAACCCTAAAATACTTGCTGCAACTTATTTACTTTTATTTTCCTTTTATTTTATCTATCTACCACTATCAGATTTAATCATTCAAAGGGATTTGTAAAGTAAAGATATAATAAGGAATGAAATCCTCTAAAATCGTGTTGCCTGACCATCCCCCCGCTGCATATGTGCCCCTCGCTCCGAGCACCACTCTAATGTCTAGTAGCGTGAAGGAGCTTTTTCTTAAAGTAATGTGCTAGGAAAGCCCCTACAATTTTTTAAAAAAACTATAAGAACCCCAATTTGTGTCTGTGAAGAATTAAACCAGAGTGGTTGGGTTGTACATCCACTCTCCTAACTCGGTGAGTAGGAACTTGATTATGTATGATGGATAGTTCAAGTTTTAGGTTTTTGTGTCAAAACGATAGCGGCGTTGCGGTGAAGACGTCATTGTGTGGGAATAAGTCCCTTCGGCGCCTTCTCTAACCAAAGGTGTCCTCTTTGATGTCCACAAAGAGATTGTGAGAGTGTGCTCTATTGCATATCGTCGTCTGAATCTCATGTGTTTGTGTGCTCCTATTGTCTTCTCTCATGACTTTCTCCAATATGGAACATATTCACGGTCATGCTACAAGGTATATGCGTGCATGCATCTTCAGTGATTAAAGTTTGTTGTAGGTGATTCAACCTTGTGCAGTGTCTCAAGTGGTTGCTCGATGTTCTTCCGCTCTCTAGCATGTTGAAGCGTCATGACAATATGCAATTATTATCTCATGCCACATGGCACTATTGCCCAAAGACATGCACTAGTTTTTTTTTTGCGATGGGAAGACACACACTAGCTATATGATATGAGATTTGATTAAAAATATTCCTTACACTTGGTGGTGTATTACCCCCTCTTTCGGTTTAGTAGGACCTGCAGATATTTTGAGATTATCAAATTGACCAATTAAATATTAATGTTATGCCACATAAATACATGTCGCTAATAATTTCATTTGAATAAGTATTTAGTAATGCACATGTTTTAATGGTTAGATTACAAACTTAAAAATGATTGGAGATCTTTTAAACCCAGAAGGAAGAAGTTTTATTTTTGGCACAAAGCTTGTACAAAATTAAGTTGGCAACACCCGCATAAAGATCAATTTGGTACTAATTAGTATTGCATCTATTTAAATGCATAATAGATTTGTCTTAAGTCAAACTTTTATTAGGTTCAGCCAAACTTGTAGAAAACATTTTAATACCAGAAATGTATAAAAATATGAAAATATATTTCATGATGAATCTAATGGTGTTGATTTCGTACTATAGATCGTTGATATATTTTTCTATAAATTTGGTCAAAATTTACAAAGTTTAACTTAAGCAAACCAATATACACTATATTTTATCAGATGAAGTACTACATTATAAAAGAAAATGACAAATAACTGACTCATTTTTTTTCCTTAGAGGTGCCTCAAATCAAGTTTCCGGTTGAAAAATATATAAATGGGTATGTCATGAGTGCGGCGTTACAAAGGACCTGCTCCATTGAGCCTGCTTTTCAAAAGAAAAATCAAAATATATTTTAAAGTTTTAAAAAATGTCAACCTATTAATATGTATGCATGTTATTCAAGTGTGTATAAAGCTTCATCAACTAATTCGATTATTTGCATAATACACAAAAAAGACAAACATCTGGCCCAAATACAACAAAGAAAAATCCCATGTTAATCTATGCATTTGCCATTTTTGTGTACATCACATATGAACAATAGATAATTATGATAATGAAAAAGCATATGTGCTCGTGAAATTTTGCAGTACATCTATACTACAAATATATGTTTATGCGTATATTTTCTCAGCTTATTTTTGAAGTGTGAAAATAGTATTTTCGTTGAAAGAAAATAAAGAGCTGCATGGAGCTCGGCCGCTGCATGCACTTCTCGGGTATGCGATGGCTGTCCTCCAAAACGCATGGGCACACCTCCCAGCTATTCTGCACAAGCGCTTGGTTTCCAAGCCAAGCCAAACCAATTGTCTATCCGTTGGTCTCTTCACCTCGTCGCTTTCCCGGCAACGATACCTAGCCTACCAACCTACCTAAGAACCTCCTGAACGTTGCTGGTGAAACCTTAGTTAATCCACCAAAAAGATGTGCTTGCTTAACTTACTTGCTTGTCACTGTCAAAGCTTCCCGAGAAACACCCGTTAATTACACAGTGTACGTTCCCCTCAAAAAATAATTACAGCGTACTTTTTCTTTCTGAAAAATGGATCAGTTGGAGCCTTGGAGGACATGGTGTTCTTTTGATGATAATAGTAATAGGGCCCATATGCTCAGGGAAGGCCGTGAGCCCGTGACGCCTGAGAAAACGACTGTAGAGGCGAGCTCAAGCCCGTGTTGCCTCTTGCACGAAGCCACCGAAGGAGAGCTGAAATCAGCATGTATTCCGACTGTGTATTGTTTGTACGTGCATGATGAATACGAGCGGTCGTTTGCCGTAGAGATGTGTGAGTAGGTACATACAGAGTTTCTGTACATCTATAAATAGCCTCATGCTCAGAGAAATGGCCGCCCCCTGCGCAATCAAATGCCCGAATAGACCGAGGCACAGCATTCACGGGGCGTCGCCTGTAAGGTGGGCCCGGATCTAGGCGCTCCCCGGCCCCACCCAACGACCGTTTCACGTAGAGCACACCAAAACAAAGCTACACGCCTCCCCGTCCAACGGCAAAGCCCAACACCCCCGCCCTCCGTCCGTGGACCCGGACCAGCGGCTCACACCATCATCGCCCCAAACAGCACTGCACTAATAAATCGCTCCAGATCGCGACTGCCCACGCAAATGCAGAGGTATCCGCAGTCGCGTTGCAGCAGTAAATCGCTCCAAATTGTTGCTGCCTGCACAAATGCGGAGATATCAGCTCACTGATCACACGCCTGGCAACCTGAAATGTGCTCTCGCATCACGCCGCATTGGGTCATTAGACGGTTGACACGTCCCCGATCAACTTAAATGGCTCGATCTCCAGAAATCAATGCGAAAGCAAGCAAACAAAAAACAGTAATGGGACGGGGTCCACGGTGCGCCGAGTCCACCAACGTCAGCGGGAGCGAAGAAAACCCATCATAACTCCATATAACGCAGGCGCACGCAGAGACACGCTCCACCGGCGCCCGCCTCCCTCCAACGCCACCACCACCACCACCCTCCACTACGTCGCCACCCTCCGTGTAGCCGGGCCTGGGCGGGCCCACCGACCGAGGCCCACCGCAGCGAGCGATGGACGCCGCCGGCCCGCCGCCCGCGGCCTCCGGCAGCGGCAGGTCCTTCCTCGGGCTGTCCACCGCCGCCGAGGCCGCGCTCGCGGGCGCCGCCGTCCTGCTCCTCGTCGTCGCGGCCGCGTCGATCGCCGCGTACCTGGCGCGCCGGCGCGGGGCCAAGCCGCAGTCCTCGCGCGTCGACCACGCGCTCTCCTCCGGCTCGCTCCTCCCGACCTCCACGCCCAAGCAGCAGAAGTACGCCGAGGTCGGGGCCGAGGTCGGCACCAGCTCCTCCGACGTGGCCAGCTCGTCCGCGGCGGCCAGCTCCCTGGAGTCGCCGGTGCGGAAGAAGCCGGAGAGGATCAGCGGGGGCGGGGCGGCGCCGGGGGTGGAGATGGGCTGGGGGAGGTGGTACGAGCTGGAGGAGCTGGAGGCGGCCACGGGCGGGTTCCGCGAGGCGAACGTGGTCGGCGAGGGAGGCTACGGCACGGTGTACCGCGGCGTGCTCGCCGGCGGCGAGGTGGTCGCCGTCAAGAACCTCTTCGATCACAAGTGAGCACTCTTTCTCCCCGCCACTGTTACCGCGTTGAATTGCAGTACTCTGTTCACTCTGCATCGTCCTACTAACATGGTAGAAACGTAAGCAGCACTTAATTTGTTGACCTCAAGATTAACAAATTAAACGGTGTCAAAACGAAAGTTAACTACAGGATAAGTAGATGTGCGGTAGCTCGGGTAAGTAAATGTGTGGATGGGTTAAAGCTCGCAGTACTGTACAACTATGTGGTCATGGATTTCGACTGTGCATGTACCTTTGGTGCTTTCCTGAACTAAATGCAAGCGTTGGGTAATTAGTCACGGTAAGCGCGGTTGTTGCAGTTCTCCTGTTGGCGTGGCTTCAAGATTGCTGCTCGTATACCTTGCCTGGTCATAGCAAAAGGGCAAAAATGAACTTGCATGCTTCTGTGAAGTTAAAGGCCCAATTTGTCCTTTTGCAGAGATGCTTTTGCTTCCACATCGTACATTTCTGCTCAATTCTGGCTTGGTCTCCATTAGTCCGTGCATATGTTGGTAATTAGTCACAGCAAGTGCGGTATTACTTGTGGCTTAAGATTGCCGTCATTTTAACCTTTATTAAGGGCAAAATAAACTTGTGGCAAGCATGTTTTTTGTTAATTGAAGTGCACAATCTCACCTTTGTTAAGATTATCGTTTATGTCGAGTTCGTCAGAATCTTGTGATGTCATTTGACTCAAGGGCCAAATAAAATGCAGGGCGTCTCACACCCTTTATAATATTATGTGTGTGTGTGATTATTGATAGGGTTGGTCTCCGTTGTGCTGTATACTCCTGTGAACCAAATTAATTGAACCCGTGTACTGTACTAGTTATACAGCACTATCGTTGCATTAAGTCAATGCTACAGAGAATGGCAACATTGCTTTTGTTTTCTTTGTGCCCCGGTTACACATGATTGAGATATGAGTAGGTGTAGGTGGCTCTTTTTGTGATGGCACGTACTAGTATGTATCCATCCATCTACATGGTTGGTTGAGATCTTGAGATTGTCCGTCCGTCGGCGGTCATATGCACCGATCTCATGGATGCCCTTACTTTCAAGAAAAGAGAAAGCAACAGAAAAGGCAAAGCGGTGACCGAACTTTCCTCCTTTTCTTCCTGATCCTACAAATATCCAATCAGAAATATAGTGGTAGTATGTGCCATCTTTGGAGTTGTTTTAACTTTGAAGTGAACCAAATGCACGCACATGGATCGCTGAGGATCGACACATGCGTTAGCAGCAGCCGTAATTATCCCTTCCTTCCTGCACACGGGTTCAGAAATCAGAATGTTTCCTGTTGAGGTTCCAACGAACAGCATCTTTCAGGTCGTTCAGAGATCCCACTCCATAAGTAATCTAGGAGTAGATGATTTGAAATGGGACAGTGAGGATTTGAAGAACATTTTGCGCACGTGATCAGAGATGTGGTATGGTCTTATTAACAAGCGGGATGTTGATCTGAATGTTGGATTGGTTTTGTAATTTGTAGGGGGCAGGCCGAGCAGGAGTTCAAGGTGGAGGTTGAAGCCATCGGCAGGGTGAGGCACAAGCACCTCGCCGGCCTCATCGGCTACTGCGCGGAAGGGCCTAAACGGTAAGCAGAAAGGCAGCTGAGCTGGACTGAGTAGCGTGTGGTAGCTAACGCCATCATCACATCGTGTGTGTGTTCACAGGATGCTCGTGTACGAGTTTGTTGAGAACGGCAACTTGGAGCAGTGGCTGCACGGGGACGTCGGCCCCGTCAGCCCGCTGACATGGGAGATCCGTCTCAAGATCGCCATCGGGACAGCCAAAGGGTTCGTTTCCGTTTCTGTTTAAAGCTCGCTCACACTAATCATATGGCTTATCTCGTCGCACATCGCGATCGAAGACACCCACTGATTCTGTTACCATCTTCTATTGTGAATTTTGTTGCAGTATCGCGTACTTGCACGAGGGGCTGGAGCCCAAGGTGGTGCACCGGGACATCAAGTCCAGCAACATCCTCCTGGACAAGAAATGGAACCCCAAGGTGTCCGACTTCGGCATGGCCAAGGTCCTCGGCTCCGGCTCCAGCTACGTGACGACCCGTGTGATGGGCACGTTCGGGTGCGTCCGGTTCAGTCCATCCCGCTCATATTTGCATCACTCGATTCTGAACATTTTATTTCTTTTGGGGTGGGTGCAGGTACGTGGCCCCGGAGTACGCGTCGACGGGGATGCTGAACGAGAGCAGCGACATCTACAGCTTCGGCGTGCTGCTGATGGAGCTCATCTCCGGGAGGAGCCCGGTGGACTACAACCGGCCGGCGGGGGAGGTGAACCTGGTGGAGTGGTTCAGGGGGATGGTGGGGAGCCGGCGCGTGGAGGACCTGGCGGACCCGCGCATCGTGCCGGCGCCGGCGCCCAGGGTGCTCAACCGGGTGCTGCTGGTGTGCCTCCGCTGCATCGACTCCGACGCGCACAAGCGGCCCAAGATGGGCCAGATCGTGCACATGCTCGAGGGCGACGAGTTCCCCTTCCGCACGGTACGCACGCACTCCATCACCCAACGGCAGCATGCATGCATCATACTCCTACATAGGCTTGACCAGAGGTGAATGAATCATTCGTTTTGGTTTTGGTTTTGGGCAATGCAGGAGCACCGATCGCCGCGGGCGGCTCACCGGCCGTCGACGAACGCGCGGACGTCGCTTCTGGCCGAGAAGGCCGGAGCCGACGACGCCGACAAATCCACGTGGAGATGAGGAGCGTGGAGCTGACTTTTTCTCCCCGGGGTGGTGTACATTTTTCGTTCATTCCTTTGGTTTGGTTTTATGGCGTTGGCAGGAGTATTGCATGATTAATACGAGCGTATGTTTTTATTTTTATCTTTTGTAGTAGTACCGTGGCGGACTAAGCTTGATGCTAATGATTATGGTGTATAAATAGAGAGATCATTAGTCTTTGACTTGGAGCCTAGTCGCCTTTTTGCCACCCAACCAAACCCCTCATCGATTCTATGTGTCCGGGCTATTCGACACCCCATATGCAGCTCATATGCGGAGCGTATATGGGACATTCGGACACGTTCGTCACATCGGACAGATAGCGGGGGCCATGCCAAAACTCATCGACATGCGTCTCCTTCGGTTTAGGTGAGGACACATTAACCAATATCTCATAGCCTGTAATATGAAGTTATTCTTTCTTCACGGGTGGCAACTTAGCTTCAATCGTGCATGTGCTTTGTTTCTCCTCTTGTTTCTTCATTAGCTTTTCATGCTCATAAGGAGTGTGTGACTCCTTCAAAAAAGGTAATTGTTGTATTGGTTCACAATCATCTTCAATGGGTGTCTCGAATGCTTGCGTCTCGAAAGTCTCCACGACCTCTTTCTTAGGGTCTTCATCAGTATAACATTCCCACCTTTGATGACTCGTAGCGCAACGTCAGGGTCAAGATATACACTTTCACTCAATTTATCGGAACACGTAGTGGGGTCTTGGTGTAGGCAAGATGGAGAAGGTTTAACAATGTGGGAGGTAACATAGTCCATCCCAAACATTATGCGGCAGTTAAAGAACTAATATTGTACTCAAGTCTAAATTTTTGCATCATATCTGAAGATGAACTCTACATATCTCCGCATTACAAGATAAGAGTTTATTCTCGGTAGTACATATATAGAGGTGACTAATGATTTTATTTTCAGAGCATATGGAAGGACTACAAAGTAAAAACAAAAATTACATCCACACATTTGACATTAGGTCCTATGTATCGAACAACAAAATTCGCTACATCTTCCTAAAAAAACTCTACCTCCTCAACAAAAGGGTCGGAAAAAGCACTTCCATGCAATTCCATCAATACACATTGAAGTGGTCCAGCAGTGACATCCATTGCCATGGGGCTGCAAGAACCGACAACCACACACATCACGGTAAGCATTTTTTAATAAGAAACCTTAGGCTTTGATCTATTAATTAAGCAGAAGAGAGTTTCCCGATGAATTAAGGCAAAACTGGGCAAAAACTGAAATTACAAGCCCAAAGGCTGGTTGTCCCATAATAGCTGTCAACCTGACTACCAATACAAATTCACACACCCCGCTGAGAAGAGAAAGATCAACGAGGCTGCCCATAAGCATCGTCGTCATCACCATTATCGTGTTTGATCCAGCGACTCCGACTTTGCCGTAGATGATACATAATTTTGGTAGTTTTGCTACCGAAAGACCAAGCATGTAAAATTTGAAGCTAAATAACTGTCAAAAAGAGCAAAATCTTTTCTCTACCTTAATATGAAGGGATAAGTATATTTTTCGTCCTCGAACTCTGGCGATAGTATAGAAATCGTCCCTTAACTCTGAAACAACTAAATTTCAATCCCTCAACTATTTAAACCGGATACTTTTCGTCCCTGGCGACCCTTAAAGTGGTTTCGGTATTACGTGGACCCGGTTTTGACCTACATGTAATCTGACCTATGTTATTTATGGAAAATTGGGTTTGCTCGGAGCATTTCAGTCGCATGTTTGTCCAGTTTGGTAACAACAAATTCTATGCTAACTAGATGGTTTCAGTTTCAGACCATTTTATAAACTGAATGGGATTCATAGCAGATTGTTCACATGATTTTAGACAATTGTGTAAACTGAATGCATTGCAGATTGTTCACTTGTTAATAGATGATTGGACAGAGTACTGAACCAAACAGATTGCATGACAAACATAGTCTGACAACCACAACTATACTCCCTCCGTCCGGTGAAGAGTGTACATCTAGCTTCAAAATTTGCCACAAAAGAGTGTACTTCTATCTTCCCAATGCATTTTAAAGTAGGAAACAACACTCCTCTCTCATCACACGGTAATCAAGACCAATAGCAATCTACACATGGTCTTCTTAATTTCTACATGCGCTTAGCTCATTGGGGGTTGGGTAATTAAAGAGGAGAGAGATGGTGGCTTGCATTTTTCCAATGATTTTTTTACTCAAGTCCATAATTTGTCCTAAAATTTCTAGATGTACACTCTTAACCGGACGAAGGGAGTAGTACTCCCCCCGTTTTTATTTAGTTCGCATATTAGCTTTGGTCAAAGTCAAGCTTTACAAACTTTGACCAAGTTTATATACAAAAATATTAAGATATACAATAACAAATCAACAACATTAGATTTATTATTAAATGTACTTTCACATCGTATAGATTTATTATGATAAATGTCTATATTGTTTTCTATAAACTTGGTTAAACTTTACGAAGTTTGACTTCAGTCAACTTTAATATGCAGAGTAAATAAAAACGGAGGAAGTACTGATTAGTCTTACAAGCAAACCACAAAGGAATTCTCAAAGTCTGACAAAGTAAGTGAGAAATACTACAAGCAACCACAAACATGAATTCTGACATAACCACAAGGGATAACCACAAACATGAGTACAAGTACACTAGTCCAGTAGTTTTGCTGGGACTTTCTTTGCTCTTTTATTTCCTCCAACTTGAAAACTTGCAGCACCAGATGTAACATCGACTGTAAATGAACAACTAGACTGCACATTTACTGTCACACTTGAACTTGAGGCAGACATCCGAAATATTACTGCGCATTTACTGTGACATTTACTGTAAATGATGAACTAGACTGCACATTTACGGTCACATTTTCAATCAAAACCAGGCCACATGGACGATTTTAGTCAAAACCGGGTACACGTCGTACCAAAAACCACTTTAAGCGTTGCGAGGGATGAAAAGTATCCGGTTTAAATAGTAGAGGGACTGAGTTTTAGTGTTTTCGGAGTTGAAGGATGATTTCTATACTATCGCAAAAGTACGACGACAAAAAATATACTTATCCCTAATATGAATGACCACCCATGGCCTACTGATCCACCGATTGCCATGTCAAGCAGGGAAACTAATGTATCTCCTGTCAACAGTGGCGGGGCTAGGCAGGAATCTCAGGAGGGACCAAAAGCCAAAACATGAACAATTAAAAGGGCAAAGATTAATCTTTTCCTTATCTAATTCCTGCACAGTAATTTTTCTTCACAATTTTGCCTAATGCTGGAGGGCCAGGGCCCCCTCAGCCTTACACTAAGCTCCGCCACTGGCTGTCAATCAGCGGATACTTTCTCGTCAAACAGGTGCTCCCTCGTCCACGTTTGCACTACCTCTTTCTTGCTTGTCACTTTCCGTTCTCATCTCACGAACAAGCCAGCGACTCTGTGACTCTTCCCTAGTCCACTTCCTCTCAAATTCTAGATAACAAAACGAAATCCCCATCAGAACTATATCTCACGTCCTATGAAATCCTAGATAACGGAAGGAATCCCCATCAGAACCATATCTTTGTTGACGTTCCACAACTCATTATTAGGCTATGTTGTAAGCTCGTATATGTTCTGCTACATACACAGAACGGCATGTTGCCATACTTTACCACCATCACAAAGGTTACATGCATGCAAAAAATGTTCTTGTTTTTTCTTAAAAAAGGAGGATGACCCCCGGCCTCTGCATCTAGGAGATGCATGCGGTCATTTTATTGATTATTCACGGTCGGGGCCTCCGGCTTTAGATGTTAGGCTTAGATGAAAGATCTGGGTATGCGGCCCAGCTTGCATCTCTTGTGTCAAACTGATCCGGCGCACTCACATGTGTCGTCGTCGTCATCTTTCACTGGTCCATTTTCAGAGCAAATTGAGGTGACAATCTTGGCAGGTCCTCCGTCATCGATGCCACCACGACGGCAAACGACGACCTTGATGGCCCACAAGTATAGGAGATCAATTGTAGCTCTTTTTGATAAGTAAGAGTGTCGAATCCGACGAGGAGCAGAATAAAATGACAAGTGGTTTTCAGTAAGATAATGTTTGTAAGTGCTGAAATTGTAAATAACAGGATAGTTTGATAACAAGGTATTTTGTAACGAGCAAGTAATGATAATAGTAACAAAAGTGCAGCAAGGTAGCCCAATCCTTTTGAGGCAAAGGACGGGCCAAAACGGTCTCTTATAATAAGCAAAGCGTTCTTGAGGGTACACGGGAATTTCATCTAGTCACTTTCATCATGTTGATTCGATTCGTGTTCGCTACTTTGATAATTTGATATATGGGTGGACCGGTGCTTAGGTGTTGTTCTTACTTGAACAAACCTCATACTTATGATTAACCCCCCCGCAAGCATTCGCAACTATGAGAAAAGTATTAAGGATAAATCCTAACCATATCATTAAACTTTTGGATCCAATCGGTCCCTTACGGAATAACGTATAAATTAGGGTTTAATCTTCTGTCACTCTCGTAACCCATCATCTAATAACTACTCCACAATGCATTCCCTTAGGCCCAAATATGATGAAGTGTCATGTAGTCGACGTTCACATGACACCACTAAGGGAATCACAACGTACGTACTATCAAAATATTGAACACATATCAAGTTCACATGATTACTTGCACCATGATTTCTCCCGCTGGTACGTCTCCGTCATATCTATAATTTTTGATTGTTTCATGCCAATATTATTCAACTTTTACATACTTTTGGCAACTTTTTATATGATTTATTTGGACTAACTTACTTATTCAGTGCCCAGTGCCAGTTCATGTTTGTTGCTTGTTTTTGTTTTTGTTTCGCGGAAAATCCATATCAAACGAAGTCCAAACACGATAAAAATTTACGGAGAATTATTTTAGAATATATGTGTTTTCTTGGAGGTGGAATCAATGCAAACGGGGCCCCACAATGCCCACAACCCACCAGGGCGCGCCAGGCACCCCATGGCGCGCCCAGGTGTCTTGTGCCCTCCTCAAAGGTCGGTTGGGGCCCTTCTTCTGGCGCAAGAAAGATAATTTATGAAAAAAATCGTGTAAAAATTTCAGCGCAATCGGAGTTACGATCTCCGGGAATTTAAGAAATCGTGAAGGGCCGGATACGAGGAACGCGAAACAGAAAAGAGCAGTGAGGGAGATCCAATCTCGGAGGGGATTCCGCCCCTCCACCGCCATGGAGGCCATGGACCAGAGGGGGAATTCTCCTCCCATCTAGAGGGGAGGCCAAGGAATAAGAAGAAGGAGGGAGGCTCTCCCCCCTTGCTTCCAGTGGCGTCGGAGTGCCGTCGGGGCAACGATCGGGACGGCGATCTACATCAACAATCTTGCTACCGTCAACACCAACTTTCTCTTCCTCTATCCAGCGGTGTAACACCTCTTCTCCCCGTGTAATCTCTACTTAAACATGGTGCTCAACTCCATATATTATTTCCCAATGATCTATGATTATCCTATGATGTTTGAGTAGATCCGTTTTGTCCTGTGGGTTAATCGTGATCTTGGTTGGTATGATTGTATATTTTATTTATGGTGTTGCCCTACGGTGCCCTCCGTTCTCGCGCGAACGTGAGGGGCCCCCGCTGTAGGGTATTGCAATATGTTCATGGTTCGCTTATGGTGGGTTGCAAGAGTGATAGAAGCTTAAACCCGAGTAGGTGGGCTATGGCGTATGGGATAAAAAAGACTTGATACTTAATGATATGGTTGGGTTTCACGACCTTAATGATCTTTAGTATTTGCGGATGCTTGCTAAAGTTCCAATCATAAGTGCATATGATCCAAGTAGAGAAAGTATGTTAGCTCATGCCTCTCCCTCATATAGAATTACAAGAATGATTACTGGTACTTGTTATCGATTGCCTAGGGACAAATAAATTTCTTGTTGACACAAACCCTTTTTCTAAACACCTAACTTTTATTATCTTGCAAAAGTACTTCTAGTTTTATTCTTGTAAAGTAGTTCTAGCATCACTCCTACAAACTAGTTTCATACTTGTTTTCGGTAAAGCAAACGTCAAATGTGTGTAGAGTTGTATCGGTGCTCGATAGAACTTGAGGGAATATTTGTTCTACCTTTAGCTCCTCATTGGGTTCGACACTCTTATTTATCGAAAAAGGCTACATATGATCCCTATACTTGTGGGTTATCACCCGTGACCTCAAGAACAAAAGTAACTACTCACAATTGATAAACATGCTCAAGATCAGAGGGGTATTAAATAGCATAATGGATCTGAACATATAATCTTCCATCAAATAAACCATATAGTAATCAACTACAAGATATAATCAACACTACTAGTCACCCACAAACACCAATCTATAGTTTCGGTAACAAGATTGAACACAAGAGATGAATTAGGGTTTGAGATGAGATGGTGCTGTTGAAGATGTTGATGGAGATTGCCCTCCCCAAGATGGGAGAGTTGTTGGTGATGATGATGATGATTTCCCCCTCCAAGAGGGAAGTTCCCCCGACGGAATCGCTCCGCCGAGGGCAAAAGTGCTCCTGCCAAAGTTCTGCCTCGAGACAGCGGCGCTCAGCCCCGAAAGTCCTCTCCTTCTTTTTTCTAGGTCAAAATGACTTATATACCAGAAGATGGGCACCAGAGGTGGGCCTGGGTGAGTACAACCCACCAGGGCGCGCCCAGGTGGGTTGTGCCCACCTGGTGGCCCCCCTCTGGTACTTATTGGCTCCAATATTCCTCATATATTTTATAAAAAATCTCCATAAAGTTTCAACTTGTTTGGAGTTGTGCAGAATAGATAACCTGGCATAGCTTTTCCAGGTCCAGATTTCCAGCTGCCGGAATTCTCCCTCTTTGTGTGTACCTTGCATATTATGAGAGAAAAGGCATTATAATTACTCTAAAAAGCAATATTATGCATAAAAACATCATAAATAACAGTAAGAAAACATGATGCAAAATGGACGTATCAACTCCCCCAAGCTTAGACCTTGCTTGTCCTCAAGTGAAAACCAAAATCTAAAAACATGTCCACATGCTTAGAGAGAGAGGTGTCGATAAAAACAAAATACATACATAGAAGTATCATGTTGATTATTATAACAACAACAAACTTTAACATAAAACTTTTGTCATAGAACTTTTATCATAGACTTCTCATGAATAAGTAACAATTCATCACACTCTCGAAGTATAAAGCATAAACTCTATTAGAAACCAACAAACTATGTTCTCAATCAACTTTGCAACTACAATTCATCATCTTTTCAGGAAGGGTCGCGTATCGGAGCCTTTAAGAAAGTCCACATACTCAACCATCATTTAGTCTTTTATGATTGCTAACACTCACCACGGACACATGAGCAAAACGTTTCAACCACACACATAGAAAGATAGGGGCTTATAGTTTCGCCTCCCAATGTATTCACCTCAAGGGTGATGTCAACAATAATAACTTATGCCACCCATATTCAACTGGACATATGTGCCTAGATCTTTCCTCACCACATGATGCTTGCCAAAGAAGAAAAATAAAAGGGAATAGAGAGAAAACTTTGACTCTTGCATAGAAGTAAATACATAAAAGTAAAAGATAGGCCCTTCGCAGAGAGAAGCAGAGATTGACATGCGCTTATTTGTTTGTATGCTCAACCCCTTAGTGCAAAAGAACGTCCCGTTGGATTGACCCTTGTGATGGCAACCTTTATTATGCAGTCTGTTGCTTTTATTCTTCACCATCACAAGTTCGTACAATGCTCAATTTTCTCTTACACTAAATGATCTCACACTTTTAGAAGCAATTTTCATTGCCTTATTGCACCGATGAAAACTTACTTGAAGGATCTGACTCAATCCTTAGGTAGGTATGGTGTACACTTGAAGATAAGATTTGGGTTTAAGGGTTTTTGGATGCACAAGTAGTATCTCTACTTAATCCGGAATTTTTGGCTAGCAAAGATAGGAGGCAAGCATCACATGTTGAAGGATCTATGACAATATAACTTCTATGTGAATATGAACAAACATAAATCATTAAGTTGTCTTCCTTGTCCAACGTCAACAATTTTGGCATATAATATTTTGATGGGGGATCACAATCACAAAAGATTTCTAGGATAGTGTATTTATATGTGAATCTTCTCTTCCCTTATTAATTCTTTCATGAGTTGCATCATTGACCAATACTATGTTTGTCAATCTCTAACAATTTTTTCTACTTATACTTTTCCTTATGTGGTGTCATCACCTACCATAAGATTAGTATATGATCTTTTTCATTTATTTCCTTTCTTTTTATTGGAACATGGAAGTAAAGAAAGCAAAAACTCAAACTAAACTTTATTATATATCTCGCACATGATTACAAGGATAGATCACTAAGCAAACTCTTGAAAAGAAAGGATCGAACTAAACTTTTATTCATCTAAAGTAAAAGATAACTACGGATCGAACTAAAATAAGTAAAGGCAAAAGATAGTGGGGTGATACGATACCGGGGCACCTCCCCCAAGCTTGGCGGAAGCCAAGGGGAGTGCCCATACCCGATACTCAATTTTATTTTGGTGATGAAGAAGGTGGTGGTGATGAAGTAGAGGTGATCTTGCCCTTGGGTTTCCATGGCAGAGATCCACCATCATAGGAGGAAGAATGAGTCTCACGGGTCCTGCAAACTGGCAGCCAAACTCATACCTTTAAACCTTGCCTCATATTCAAAGACTTGGTTTTGTAGATTGTATATCTGGCTTTGGAGGAAGTTGATTTGGTCGTTGAGGGTGAAGGCGATGTCCTTCATGGATTTGCCATCCACCTTGAGATCACAAGTGAAGTCCGTGATCATGAGGTGATTGGCATTGAGTCCACGCTCCACCATCCCCTTGCACCGGAAACCTCCCGCTCCATAGCTTCAAGCCTGGCCTCCATGGTTCCCGTCCGCTTGGGACCTTGCACATTGCGGATGTGAAGCACCCCCTCATGCATCTGCATGACCTGAAGGTGCTGCACCACCTCCCACATAAGGGTTGATGAAGTTCTTGATGAACTTGTCCTTGGAGGAGCTTGAAGCAGCCATGGTATATGGGATTTTACAGAAAACAACAAGGCAAAGGAAACAAAAGATTTCTCCGCGATACGGTGGCTAATAGGTTGGGGGGGTATATAAAGATTTTTTTATCTTGAGAAAGAATCAAGCTATAGAAAAACGGAGTCCGGAAGGTACCCGAGGTGGGCACAACCCACCTGGGCGAGCCTGGCTGCCAGGCGCGCCCTGGTGTCTTGTGCCCACCAGGGTGCACTTCCTGGTAGTTTCTTATTTTCCTAATTTTTGTTTTATTCCAAAACTGACAAAAAATATTTTTGCGGATATTTCAGAGTCCGTTTACTTACTGATAACCCACAAGCATAGGGGATCGCAACAGTTTTCGATAAGTAAGAGTGTCGAACCCAACGAGGAGCTAAAGGCAGAACAAATATTCCCTCAAGTTCTATCGACCACCGATACAACTCTACGCACGCTTGATGTTCGCTTTACCTAGAACAAGTATGAAACTAGAAGTACTTTGTAGGTGTTGTTGGATAGGTTTGCAAGATAATAAAGATTACATAAATAAAAAGTAGGGGCTGTTGTAAGTAAGGAAGCAATAAAGTAAATATAGCGAGTGTGGAAAAGTGGTGGTAGAAGTTGCGAAATTGCCCCTTAAGCAATTGACTACTTTACTAGACCGATAGCAAGTATTATGTGGGAGAGGCCACTGCTAGCATGTCATCCCTGACTTGGAATTCTATGCACTTATGATTGGAACTATTAGCAATCATCCGCAACTACTAACGTTCTTTAAGGTAAAACCCAACCATAGCATTAAGATGTATTGGTCCCCCTTCAATCCCGTATGCATCAATTTCTATGCTAGGTTGAAGCTTCTGTCACTCTTGCCTCCAATACATAGTCCTATCAATATACAACTAACCCTATGGTGTGATCCACGCGCGCGCTCATATGATGGGCACCAAAGGACAACAACATAACCGCAAGCAAATTAAATCAATCATAGCAATTCATCAACCACCGATAGGACAACGAAAATCTACTCAGACATCATAGGATGGCAACACATCATTGGATAATAATATGACGCATAAAGCACCATGTTCAAGTAGAGGGTACAACAGGTTGCAGGAGAGTGGACCGCTGTAGATAGAGGGGGGGGGAAGGTGATGGAGATGTTGGTGAAGATGGTGGAGGTGTTGGAGTAGATCACGATGATGATGATGATGATGGCCACGATAGCGTTCCGGCGCCACCAGAAGAGAATGGGAGAGGGGGCCTGAGGGAGTCTGGATTAGGGGGTCTCCGGACAGCCGGATTATATCCTTTGGCCGGACTGTTGGACTATGAAGATACAAGATTGAAGACTTCATCCCGTGTCCGGATGGGACTCTACTTGGCGTGGAAGGCAAGCTAGGCAATACGGATATGTATATCTCCTCCTTTGTAACCGACCTTGTGTAACCCTAGCCCTTTCCGGTGTCTATATAAACCGGAGGGTTTTAGTCCATAGAATAACATACAATCATACCATAGGCTAGCTTCTAGGGTTTAGCCTCTCTGATCTCGTGGTAGATCTACTCTTGTACTACCCATATCATTAATATTAATCAAGCAGGACATAGGGTTTTTCCTCCATTAAGAGGGCCCGAACCTGGGTAAAACATCATGTCCCCTGCGTCCTGCTAGCATCCGCCTTAGATGCACAGTTCGGGACCCCCTACCCGAGATCCGCCGGTTTTGATACCGACATTGGTGCTTTCATTGAGAGTTCCTCTATGTCGTCACCGTTAGGCTTGATGGATCCTTCGGTCATCGTTAGCGATGCGGTCCAGGGTGAGACTTTTCTCCCCGGACAGATTTTTGTATTCGGCGGCTTCGCACTGCGGGCCAACTCGCTTGGCCATCTGGAGCAGATCGAAAGTTATGCCCCTGGCCACCTGGTCAGGTTTGGAAGCTTAAACTACACAGCCGATATCCGCGGAGACTTGATCTTCGACGGATTCGAGCCTCTGCCTTGTGCGTCACGCGGTCATGATGAGTACGATTTAGCTCTACCATCAGACAGCGTCCGGGAGATCGCACCGGCAGCCGCTCCGACCCTCAATTTGGAGCCAGCTGCGCCGTCCATGGACGGGTGGATAGACCCCGCCACGGAGGCCTTACCCTCAGCGGCGATCGAGCCGAACATCGACCTTACCCTGCACGAGAGCCGTGTTGTCAGACTGTCGGATCCTTCTCCGGCCACGGACTCCGAACCGCCTGCGCCCGTTCCTAGCGAATCCGATTGGGCACCGATCATGGAGTTTACCTCCGCGGATATTTTTCAGCACTCACCCTTTGGCGACATACTGAACTCATTAAGGTCTCTCTCCTTGTCAGGAGGATCCTTGCCGAACTATGTCCGGCAAGATTGGGATGCGGATGACGAAGAAATTTGCTGCCCACTCACCACCCACTTAGTAGCCACTGTCGACGACTTAATCGACATGCTCGACTTCGACTCCGAAGACATCGACGGTATGGACGACGATGCTGGAGACGAAGAGGAACCACAGCCCACAGGGCATTGGACAGCCACCTCATCATATGATATATACATGGTGGACACACCCAAAGAAGGTAATGGCGACGAGACAACGGAGGATGACCCCTCCAAAAAGCAACCCAAGCGCCGACGTCAGCGGCGCCGCTCTAAGTCCCGCCAAAGCAAAAGTGGTGATACCGGCACAGGAGATAATAACACTCCGGATAGTGCCGAAGATGGCAACAATCCCCTCCAGCACGATCTAGGATAGGAGGATGGAAAGGCCAGCCCTCCAGAGAGAGCGGAATATGGAGAGGTGGAGGACGATAATTACATGCCCCCTCCGAAGACGAGGCAAGCCTCGACGATGCCGAATTCGTCGTGCCAGAGGATCCCGTCGAACAAGAGTGCTTCAAGCACCGGCTTATAGCCACGGCAAATAGCCTTAATAAAAAGCAGCAGCAGCTTCAAGCTGATCAAGATCTGCTAGCTGACAGATGGACTGAAGTCCTCGCGGCCGAGGAATATAAACTCGAACGCCCCTCCAAGAGTTACCCAAAATGCAGGTTGCTACCTCGACTGGAGGAAGAAGCGTATGACACGGCTAATCGGTCACCTCGTGGCCGCGATAGAGAGGCATTCCAGCCAAAAGCTCATCCTGCACCCCGACGCCATTCATAAAAAGGCATGGGGAAATACGCCAGATCTGCGAGACATATTGGAGGACAAAGCAAAATATGCAAGATCGATCTATGGATCACGAGGGCGTGCCACTATGCGAGATGACAATCGTCACGCCGGATACAGTAAAAGTAAGACCGGCCGGGCCGAACACAGCGGGCAAGACGCATTCGAGCTGCGTCGCGACATATCCCAGTACAGAGGCGCCGCACACCCCCTATGCTTCACAGACGAAGTAATGGATCATCAAATCCCAGAGGGTTTCAAACCCGTAAATATAGAATCATACGACGACATGACAGATCCTGCGGTATGGATCAAGGATTTCCTCCTGCACATCCACATGGCCCGCGGTGATGACCTACACGCAATCAAATACCTCCCACTCAAACTAAAAGGACCAGCTCGGCATTGGCTCAACAGCTTGCCAGCAGAGTCCATTGGCTTTTGGGAAGATCTGGAAGCCGCATTCCTCGACAACTTTCTGGGCACTTACGTGTGACCACCAGACGCCGATGACCTAAGCCATATAATTCAGCAGCCAGAGGAATCGGGTAGGCAATTCTGGACACGGTTCCTAACAAAGAAAAATCAAATCGTCGACTGTCCGGATGCGGAGGCCCTAGCAGCTTTCAAGCACAATGTGACGCCCCCGATTCAATCGTACACTAATCATACACGCAAACGTGTACGATCAAGATCAGGGACTCACGGGAAGATATCACAACACAACTCTACAAATAAAATAAGTCATACAAGCATCATATTACAAGCCAGGGGCCTCGAGGGCTCGAATACAAGAGCTCGATCATAGACGAGTCAGCAGAAGCAACAATATCTGAGTACAGACATAAGTTAAACAAGTTTGCCTTAAGAAGGCTAGCAAAAACTGGGATACAGATCGAAAGAGGCACAGACCTCCTGCCTGGGATCCTCCTAAACTACTCCTGGTCGTCGTCAGCGGGCTGCACGTAGTAGTAGGCACCTCCCGAGTAGTAGTAGTCATCGACGGTGGCGTCTGGCTCCTGGGCTCCAATGTCTGGTCGCAGCAATCGGGTACAGAAAGGGGGAAAAGAGGGATCAAAGCAACCATGAGTACTCATCCAAAATACTCGCAAGCAAGGAGCTACACTACATATGTATGCATTGGTATCAAATGGATTAAGGGTATCATATGTGGACTGAACTGCAGAATGCCGGAATAAGAGGGGGATAGCTAGTCCTTTCAAAGACTACGCTTCTGGTAACCTCCATCTTGCAGCAGGAGAAGAGAGTAGATGGTAAGTTCACCAAGTAGCATCGCATAGCATAATCCTAACCGATGATCCTCCCCTCGTCGCCCTGTGAGAGAGCGATCACCGGTTGTATCTGGCACTTGGAAGGGTGTGTTTTATTAAGTATCCGGTTCTAGTTGTCATAAGGTCAAGGTACAACTCCAAGTCGTCCTGTTACCGAAGATCACGGCTATTCGAATAGATTAACTTCCCTGCAGGGGTGCACCACATTTCCCAACACGCTCGATCCCCTTTGTCCGGACACACTTTTCTGGGTCATGCCCGGCCTCGGAAGATCAACACGTCGCAGCCCTACCTAGGCACAACAGAGAGGTCAGCATGCCGGGCTAAATCCTATGGCGCAGGGGTCTGGGCTCATCGCCCATTGCACACCTGCACATTGCGTACACGGCCGGTGAGCAGACCTAGCCTCCCTTATACAAGAGCAGGCGTTCCAGTCCAACCCGGCGTGCGCCGCTCAGTCGCTGACGTCACGAAGGCTTCGTCTGATACCACGACGTCGAGTGCCCATAACTGTCCCCACGTAGATGGTTAGTGCGTATAGGCCAGTAGCCAGACTCAGATCAAATACCAAGATCTCGTTAAGCGTGTTATTTTGAAATAACCGCGAACGCTGACCAGGGCCAGGCCCACCTCTCTCCTAGGTGGTCTCAACCTGCCCTGTCGCTTCGCCACAAAGATCCACACAGAGGGCCGTCGGGAAAGTATGTCCTTCCAGCCCCCAATTCGTGAATCAACCGCGGGTACTCCTCTAGCCAACCCGACTTTAGGCATCACATGTATCATGTATAAAGTATATATTATATACCCGTGATGACCTCCCGAGTGATCACCGCCCGACAGTATAGCATGGCAGACGGACAAGAATGTAGGGCCACTGATGATAAACTAGCATCCTATACTAAGCATTAGGATTGCAGGTAAGGTATCAACAGTAGTAGCAAGGACAGGCTATGCATCGGGATAGGATTAACGGAAAGCAGTAACATGCTACACTACTCTAATGCAAGCAGTATAGAGAAGTGTAGGCGATATCTGGTGATCAAGGGGGGGGGCTTGCCTGGTTGCTCTGGCAAGAGAGAGGGGTCGTCAACACCGTAGTCGTACTGGGTAGCAGCGGCGTCGGTCTCGGTGTCTAGCGAGAGAAGAGGGGGAAGAAACAATAAATATAATGCAAACAAATGCATGACGATGCATGACATGACAAAGCGTGATGCTAGGTGTGCCCTAACGCGGTACGAGGTGGTACCGATGAAGGCGGAAAACATCTAGGAAAGTATTCGCGGTGTTTCGCGTTTTCGGACAGATGAACCGGAGGGGGAAAGTTGCGTGTTCGCTATGCTAGGGATGCGTGGCGGACGAACGGGCTGCGTACCCGGATTCGTCTCGTCGTTCTGAGCAACTTCCATGTACAAAGTTTTTCCATCCGAGTTACGGTTTATTTTATATTAATTTTAAAAGATTTAAATAATTTTTAGGATTTATTTAATTAATTAAATCAACATTATCCAGAATAGCACTCGCTGACGTCAGCATGACGTCATCAGTCATCGTTGACCGTTGACCTGGTCAACCTGACAGGTGGGTCCCACCTGTCAGCGACACATTTTAATTAACCAATATTAATTAGCCTAACCAGGATTAATTAGGGGTGGGCCTCAGTAGTCAGTGACTACTTAATTACTTAATTAGCTAATTAGGTTAATTAGGTAACTAATGTTTAATTTGTTTAATTAAACATGATTAATTAAGTTAATTAATTCTTTAATTATTATTATTATATTATATTTAATTCCTTTTTAAAAATCATTCCAGGGGCGTGGGCCCCCCTTGTCATAGGCATAGGGGCCAATAGCAGGCGATGGGCAGGCGGGCAGCGGGCGCAACCCGTACGGGGTCGAGCCCGCTCGCGAGGCAGCGGGGCGAGGCCGCGGCGATGCGCGGGCGGCCACCGGAGGCCGTTCGGGCGGCAACGAGCGCCCGGCGAGGGAGCCGCGGCCGCGGCGAGGCCGGTTGCCAGTGGCCGGAGCGGGAAGGACGGGAGGAGCGTCGGGCGGTTGCGGACGTGCCGGATGCCGACTGCGACACCAGTGAGTGGGCGAGACGGCAGCGGTGGCGCTGCAGACCGGCGAGCGTGCGGGCGCGCGCAATGGCAGGGGAGCAGGGGTGTGCGCTCGCTGGGCCGGTGAGGAAGGCGAGCGCGGGGCCGACAGAGAGTGGGCATGGTGGAGGCGAGCAAGGTGAGGCCGGCGGCGTGCACGCGCGAGGGCGCTGCGGGGGTAGGGGCGCAGGCACGCGCGTGGAGGCGCGACCGGAGCTATGCAGAGCGTGCGGGGGATGGAGGTTGCGGCGAGCACGGCATGGGGCGCGGCGGGGGCCGGTCCGGCAGGGAGAGGCTGGCGGCTGTAGGTGCTGTGCGGGAAGCGCTCGGAGCGCGTGCGGGAGCGGCGAGCAGCTGCAGGGAAGTGGCAGCGGCAGGCTGCAGTGGCGAGGACACGCGGGGCCGATGGCCAGGGGGTGCGGCCATGGAGCCACGGGCGCGAGCGGAGCAGCGTGCGGGCGGCAGAACGGCGCAGCGACGTGGTCGGGGGCGCGGGCGCGCGCGCGGAGGCGCGGTCATCGCCGGCGAGGACGCCACGGGCGCGGAGTCAGAGATGGAAGTGAGGGGAGGAGGAGGGGGGGTTTCCTCACGGGGGTTGTAGGGTCAGGGGCAACGGGGGGTGAGGAGGAGGGCGAAGACGACTGGGCGACGGGGAGGCAGTCCGGGGGGGGGGGTCGACGGGGGGGGGGGGGAGCGGTCCGGCGAGGGCGTCGATGGGGTCGGGGCACGGTTGCCTCGATCCAGATCCAGCGGGGGGAGTGGGGGTGTGTGGGGGCGAGGGGAGTGGGGAGTGGGGCGACTGGGGAGGGAATTTAGGGTTCGGTTGCCCCATGGGTGATGTAGGCGCCGGCTGGGCCGGCCTGTTTGGCACCGAGGCCATCTGGGCCATGGCCCAGCGAGGGGGGGGTGTTCTTTTTTTTTATCTTTTCCTTTTTCTTTATTTTCTTTTCTGCTTATTTATTTCTCCTATCATGTTTTCTTTTAGCCTTTAATTTATTTTCAAATCTAAAAGATAAAAGTAGTTTTTAATTTAGTGTATCTAAATATACTACTGCCACATTAACTATGGACCCCAATAAAATAGTTTAGTATTTTGTTAATTGTAAAAGGCATGTAATTAATTGTTTTTGATACTGTCATAATTATTTTAGAGCCTTTAAACACTTCTTCAGAGTTTGGTTTCGCCACCACAATTACCTATGATTTATCCGACACCTTTAGGACATTTTTGTTTTAGCGTTTCAAAACTTTTGTTGCTTGCTTGATTTTGAATTTGAATTCGAATCGTTTTCGAACTAACGCAAGGTTAGCAATAGTAATCGAGGTGACATGGCATCATTAGCAGAGGGTTACTGTAGCCTAATTATCCGGGCGTCACACACAACATCCGCGACGAGTGGCTAGCCCGGCACCTTGCTCAGGAAAAGCCGAAATCTATGGCAGCCCTCACGACACTCATGACCTGCTTTTGTGCGGGAGAAGACAGCTGGCTGGCTCGTAGTAATAACATATCAAAGAACCATGGTACTTCGGATACCAATGACGGCAATAGCAGGTCACGTCACAAGAAACATAAGCGCCGCATTAACAGCGATAATACTGAAGATACGGCAGTCAATGCTGGATTCAAAGGCTCCAAACCCGGTCAGTGGAAAAATCCATTCAAATGAAGCACTCCGGGCCCGTCCAGTTTGGACCGCATACTCGATCGCTCGTGTCAAATACACGACACCCCCGACAAGCCAGCCAACCACACCAATAGGGATTGTTGGGTATTCAAGCAGGCCGACAAGTTAATTGCCGAAAACAAAGATAAGGGGCCACATAGCGATGACGAGGAAGAGCCCCGGCAGCCGAACATCGGAGGACAGAAGAGGTTCCCCCCACAAGTGCGGACGGTGAACATGATATACGCAACCCACATCCCCAAGAGGGAGCGGAAGCGTGCGCTCAGGGACGTATATGCGTTAGAGCCAGTCGCCCCAAAGTGCAACCCATGGTCCTCCTGTCCGATCACCTTCGATCGCAGGGACCACCCCACTAGTATCCGTCATGGCGGATTCGCCGCACTGGTCCTAGACCCAATCATCGATGAATTTCACCTCAATCGAGTCCTTATGGATGGCGGCAACAGCCTGAACCTGCTTTACCAGGACACAGTGCGCAAAATGGGTATAGACCCCTCAAGGATCAAACCCACAAAAACGACCTTTAAAGGCGTTATTCCAGGTGTAGAGGCCCATTGCACAGGCTCAATTACACTGGAAGTGGTCTTCGGATCCCCGGATAACTTCCGTAGCGAAGAATTAATCTTCGATATAGTCCCGTTCCGCAGTGGCTATCATGCACTGCTCGGGAGAACCGCATTTGCGAGATTCAATGCGGTACCACATTATGCATACCTCAAGCTCAACATGCCAGGACCTCGGGGGGTCATCATAGTTAATGGAAACACAGAGCACTCTCTCCACACGGAGGAGCACACTGCGGCCCTCGCAGCAGAAGTGCAAAGCAGCCTCTCAAGGCAATCCACCAGTTCGGCGTTTCAAGACCCGGACACCTTCAAGCGCGCTCAGAGTAATCGACAACTAGACCGCCTGGCACGATCTGAGCTCATGTAGCAATGCGGCCCCCACCCCGGCCCAAGCCAAACGGCGAAATTCGTGCCACGCGTACATAATTACGCATTAAAAATACCATGGGCACATGCAGGGAGGGGGCACAACTACGGCACGCCCCAATACACGGCTTAAACCGCACTAGGGGCTTCCCGCTTTGTTATTTTTCTCTTTCAGGACTTTAATCTCTGGAACCCCTGTCCGGCAGCATGATTGCCGAACACATGATGCAGCAACCAAGGAGGCAGAAAGCTACGTCACACCACGGAACTCCCAGGTGGATTACGATAACGAGTGAAATATTTGCTTTAATACTATTCCTCAGCTTGCCCTTGGAAGGGACATAGTCCTACTTTTTGCTTATCGCACTACCTGTGTCATTCTGCTTTAACGCACCTTTTTGAATAAACAATGCATAGCATTAAGACTATTATTGCATTCTTTTTTTATATATGTGTTCATTAATGACGCCTTGCAACCGTACACTTTGATACGACCAATACACCAGGGGCTTAAGTACCCCACAATATGGTGTGAGAAGTCCGAACACTTTCACAAGTGCGGCACCCCGAACTTATAGCATTATATGCATAAGCTCTGAATCATGTCTTTGGTCAAATGTTGGGTTTGCCCGGCTCCTATGTTTTGGTACCTTACGTTCCGCTCTATCGGCTAAGGTAGCACTAGGAGAACTACTGCGATTGTGCCCTGGTTCTGCTGGGCTAAGCACCTCAGTAGAGAAAGCTAAAACTGACTGTCATGATCAGGCGAGAGACTGGTCGCTGTTCGGCGAGGTTTCGAGTCCCTAAAGACTTATGCCGCTTAGAGCGAGGAGCCGGTCCTGTCCGGCTTAAAGGCGTGTATCGCGCCCCGAATTCGGCCTTCCGAATACTAGGGGCTTCGCCGAAATTTAAAATTATAGAATTCTATGGCTAAGTGAGAGTGATAAAGCATTATTAGTCCAGTTGCCTTGTTCGCTGTGCCGAGCACCTCCCTCGAAGGACATAAAAATGGGAATAAGAGTGCTCGGGTTTATCCCGAACACCCCAGCACTCGTGGCATGGGGGCAGAAGCCGAGGACTAGCCATCTCTTAGATTGGATAAATAGCCAAACAGAAGGTAATATTTTAAATTCAAACAAGCGTTGCATAGCGCATATGAAACAAGTTTTCGTCATACAGGATCACACGAGCAAGTTTACTGAAATATTACATCATTTGGACATTCGTCCGCTACAAGACGGGCACCCTTCAGGACACCCTCATAATAAATTTCGGGGGTGCGATGCTCCTTGCCCTGCGGCGGTCCTTCCTTGATCAGCTTCACGGCGTCTAGCTTGGCCCATTGCACCTTCACACGGGCGAAAGCCCGGCGTGCACCTTCAATGTAGACGGACCGCTTGACGACTTCTAGCCGTGGGCAGGCATCCACCAGCCGCCTCACCAGGCCGAAGTAGCTGTTCGAAAGGGCATCGCCAGGCCACAGCCGGACTATAAGGCCCTTCATGTCCTGTTCGGCCGCCTTGTGTAGCTCGACTAGTTGCTTTAGCTGGTCGCTCAGAGGCATCGGGTGTTCGGTCCCAGTATACTGAGACCAGAACAACTTCTCCGTTGAGCTTCCCTCCTCGGCCTGGTAAAATTGTGCGGCATCCGACACGCTGCGGGGCAAATTTGCGAATGCTCCTCGAGAGCTCCAAATTCGGGTAAGTAATAGGTAATTTACTCTCACATGCTTGCTTTGCATATAGAATGCCTTACCCGCCGCTATTTTCTTCATCGCGTCAATATCTTGGAGGGCCTTTTGGGCTTCGGCCTTGGCACTCTTTGCGCTCTCGAGGGCCGCGGCAAGATCATACTCTCGCGTCTTCAAGTCAAGCTCCAACGCCTCGTGCTTTGTCACAAGAGCCTGGAGCTCTTGCTGCACCTCGCCCACCCGAGCCTCTTGCCTTTCCCGCTCGGTGCACTCCTTGGCCGCTTTATCTTCGGCCTTGGACAACGCTTGCTTTAGGGTCCCCACTTCGGTCGTGGCCCCTAGCAAATTCATGATGATCCTGTCATTTTGCAATCGCATTCTTTTTATACATATCCATAGACTAGGTACTACTTACCTTTGTTCTCCTCGAGCTTCCTCTTGGCAAGGCCGAGCTCGTCCTTGGACCCTTTAAGGTCCTGCTTCAGTGCGGCGACCTCCGCAGTCAGTGCGGCAGATGCCAGCAGCGAAGCCTGCATACGCATATTGACATACTTATATTAGACTCCTGCGATATTGTTTGATCCTCTGTTCGGCTTTTCTTTGTGAACACCGAACAGAGCATCAGGGGCTACTGTCTATGCGGTAATATTTTTCCTATATGTTAAACACTTACCTCAAAGCCTGTTAGAAGGCTGGCACAAGCTTCAGTCAATCCGCTCTTGGCGGACTGAACCTTCTGGACCACCGCACTCATAATAGTACGGTGCTCCTCATTGATGGAAGCGCTGCGAAGCGCTCCCAGCAGATTGTCTGGCGCCTCTGGATGGACAGAGGTCACCAGCACAGGCGTCTTGCCCCTCTTGGAAGGAGGCCGCCTGCCCGAGTCCGGAACCACTGGAGGTTCCGGCGCGGTGTTCGGCCGAGGGCCGAACTCGGAGCCCTCAGGGGCCTTGTTCCCTCTGCTCCCGGAGTCCGGAAGGTCGCCTTGAGGCGCCTCCGGGACTATCTCCCCTCGACCCGGTGCCTCTTGAGACAATACCTCGGCATCATCCGCAGGTAAAGGGGAGGTGGTGGTCGGAAGTGGATCGCTATCTATATTCGACGAGCCCAGGGAGCCGTCCGACGATACATCGATACGGGCTCGTGGCAGTCTGCATAATCATATTCGGCGTTAGGGGAAGCAGTGCGACAAAGGAATGCTATGAGTTACTCTAGTATCCGAATACTTACGACTTCGCCAGGAGCTTGGCCCTGAGCAGCCACTCGTCTTCGCCTTCGGCGGCGGTGGTGGAACTGTCCGGAAGGAGAGTCCTTCCCTTCTTGGACCCTTCGGCCTCCCCAGTTGGGGCGGACTTCCTTTTCTTGTCTCCCCAACTGAAGGGGGAGCATCTTCTTCTTCCTCCTCGTCTTCGGGGGAGGAGTGTGTCGCAGAGTTATCGGACGATGAGTCCGATGACGCCTGGAATCAGGAACTCTTTCGGGTTCCCTTGGCCTTCTTGGTCTTCTCCGGCACCTTATAAGGGGCCGGAGTCAGCATCTCCGTAAGGAGAGCGTCCGCAGTGTCTTTGGGCAGAGGGGCCGAACAGTTAATCTGCCCCGACGTCTCCACCCAGTCCCGTCAAAGGCATGGAGATCAGACCCCGCACATAATTAAGCTAGGGGAAATAAAATATCCTACTGGATGTATAGAACTCACCGAATGCGCTCGGCGCTTCGGGCTTAGCCCGCGGTCCTCGGTGAGGGAGGGAGGGACCTCAGCACCCTTGAATAGCACCTTCCAGGCATCCTCGTGTGTTGTGTCGAAGAGCCTGTTCAGAGTTTGGTGCTGGGCCGGGTCGAACTCCCACAAGTTGAAAGCCCGTTGTTGGGCCGGGTCGAACTCCCACAAGTTCAGAGTTTGGTGCTGGCCTTATAAATTTCAGAAAACTCTTTGATAAATCTCCTATAGAAACCAGCATGACCTCAAAAACTACGAATACTTTTGATATCTTTAGGACATGGCATTTTGATACGTCTCCAACGTATCTATAATTTTTGATTGCTCCATGCTATATTATCTACTGTTTTGGACATTATTGGGCTTTATTATCCACTTTTATATTATTTTTGGGACTAACCTACTAACCGGAGGCCCAACCCAGAATTGTAGTTTTTTTTGCCTATTTTAGGGTTTCGAAGAAAAGGAATATCAAACGAAGTCCAAACGGAATGAAACCTTCGGGAATGTGATTTTATCACCGAACATGATCCAGGAGACTTGGATCCCACGTCAAGACACAAAAGAGGAGGCCACGAGGTAGGGGGCGCACCTACCCCCCCAGGCGTGCCCTCCACCCTCGTGGGCCCCCTGTTGCTCCACCGACGTACTTCTTCCTCCTATATATACCAACGTACCCCCAAATGATCTGATACGGAGCCAAAACCCTAATTCCACCGCCGTAACTTTCCGTATCCACGAGGTCCCATCTTGGGGCCTGTTCCGGAGCTCCGCCGGAGGGGGCATCGATCAAGGAGGGCTTCTACATCATCACCATAGCCCCTCCGATGAAGTGTGAGTAGTTCACCTCAGACCTACGGGTCCATAGTTATTAGCTAGATGGCTTCTTCTCTCTTTTTGGATCTCAATACAATGTTCTCCCCCTCTCTTGTTGAGATTTATTCTATATAATCTTCTTTTTGCCGTGTGTTTGTTGAGACCGATGAATTGTGGGTTTATGATCAAGTCTATCTATGAACAATATTTGAATCTTCTCTGAATTCTTTTATGTATGATTGGTTATCTTTGCAAGTCTCTTTGAATTATCAGTTTGGTTTGGCCTACTAGATTGATCTTTCTTGCAATGGGAGAAGTGCTTAGCTTTGGGTTCAATCTTGCGGTGTCCTTTCCCAGTGACAGTAGGGGCAGCAAGGCACGTATTGTATTGTTGCCATCGAGGATAACAAGATGGGGTTTTCATCATATTGCATGAGTTTATCCCTCTACATCATGTTATCTTGCTTAAGGCGTTACTCTGTTTTCATTAACTTAATACTCTAGATGCATGTTGTATAGCGGTCGATTAGTGGAGTAATAGTAGTAGATGCAGGCAGGAGTCGGTCTACTTGTCTCGGACGTGATGCCTATATACATGATCATGCCTAGATATTCTCATAACTATGCTCAATTCTGTCAATTTCTCAACAGTAATTCGTTCACCCACCGTAGAATACTTATGCTCTTGAGAGAAGCCACTAGTGAAACCTATGGCCACCGGGTCTATCTTCATCATATTAATATTCCAATACTTACTTATTTCCTTTGCTTTTTACTTTGCTTTTATTTTAATTTGCATCTTTATCATAAAAATATTAAAAAAATTATCTTATCATATCTATCAGATCTCACTCTCGTAAGTGGCCGTGTAGGGATTGACAACCCCTTATCGCATTGGTTGCGAGGATTTATTTGTTTTGTGCACGTACGAGGGACTCGCGTGTAGCCTCCTACTGGATTGATACCTTGGTTCTCAAAAACCGAGGAAAATACTTACGCTACTTTGCTGCATCATCCCTTCCTCTTCGGGGAAAACCAATGCAGTGCTCAAGAGGTAGCAAGAAGGATTTCTGGCACCGTTGCCGGGGAGTCTACGAAAAAGTCAATATACCATGTACCCATCACAATCCCTATCTCCCACATTACATTATTTGCCATTTGCCTCTTGTTTTACTCTCCCCCACTTCACCCTTGCCGTTTTATTCGCCCTCTCTCTCTATCCTCCCTCTCTTTCTCTATTTGCCTCTTTTTACCCGCTTGCCTTTTGTTTTCTTGTGTGTTAGTTTGCTTGCTTGTCACGATGGCTCAAGATAATACTAAATTGTGTGACTTTACCAATACCAACAACAATGATTTTATTAGCACTCTGATTGATCCTCTTACCGATGCTGAATCTTGTGAAATTAATACTGCTTTGCTGAATCTTGTCATGAAATATCCGTTTTCCGGCCTTCCTAGTGAAGATGCCGCTACCCATCTAAATAGCTTCGTTGATTTGTGTGATATGCAAAAGAAGAAATATGTGGATAATGATATTCTTAAATTGAAGCTATTTCCTTTTTCGCTTAGAGATCGTGCTAAAGCTTGGTTTTCGTCTTTGCCTAAGAATAGTATTGATTCATGGAATAAGTGCAAAGATGCTTTTATCTCTAAGTATTTTCCTCCCACTAAGATCATCTCCCTTAGAAACGATATTATGAATTTTAAGCAACTTGATCATGAACATGTTGCACAAGCTTGGGAGAGGATGAAATTAATGATACGTAATTGCCCTACTCATGGTTTGAATCTGTGGATGATTATACAAATTTTTTATGCCAGATTGAATTTTGCTTCTAGAAATCTTTTAGATTCGGCCGCGGGAGGCACTTTTATGGAAATCACTTTAGGATAAGCTACTAAACTCCTAGATAATATTATGGTTAATTATTCTCAATGGCATACTGAAAGATCTACTAATAAAAAGGTGCATGCGATAGAATAAGTTAATGTGTTGAGTGGAAAGATGGATGAACTTATGAAATTATTTGCTAGTAAAAGTGTTTCTTCTGATCCTAATGATATGCCCTTGTCTACTTGTGAGAATAATAATGGATCTATGGATGTGAATTTTGTTGGTAGGAACAATTTTGGTAACAACATGTATAGAGGAAATTTTAATACTAGGCCTTATCCTAGTAATCCCTCTAATAATTATGGTAATTCCTACAACAATTCTTATGGAAATTATAACAAGATGCCCTCTTATTTTGAATCTAATATTAAATAATTTATTACTTCGCAAAAGAATTTTAATGCTTTGATTGAAGAAAATTTGCTTAAGATTGATGAGTTGGCTAGGAACGTTGATAGAATTTCTCTTGATGTTGATTCTTTGAAACTTAGATCTATTCCACCTAAGCATGATATCAATGAGTCTCTCAAAGCCATGAGAATTTCCATTGATGAGTGCAAAGAAAGAACCGCTAGGATGCGTGCTAAAAAAGATGCCTTTATAAGAGCGTGTTCCTCTAGTTCCTATGAAAATAAAGATGAAGATCTAAAAGTTATTGATGTGTCCCCTATTAAATCTTTGTTTTGCAATATGAATCTTAATAATGATGGGACTGAATATGATCCACCTTTACCTAGAAGGCGTTCGAAGAATTCGGAGTTTTTAGATCTTGATGCTAAAATTGATGAAAGTGGGATCGGAGAAATTAAAACCCTAGATGTTGCTAAACCCACTATTTTGGATTTCAAGGAATTTAATTATGAAAATTGCTCATTGATTTATTGTATTTCCTTGTTGCAATCCATGCTAAATTCTCCTCATGCTTATAGTCAAAATAAAGCATTCACTAAACATATCGTTGATGCCTTGATGCAATCTTATGAAGAAAAACTTGAATTGGAAGTTTCTATCCCTAGAAAACTTTATGATGAGTGGGAACCAACTCTTAAAATTAAAATTAAAAATCATGAATGCTATGCTTTGTGTGATTTGGGTGCTAGTGTTTCCATGATTCCAAAGACTTTGTGTGATTTGTTAGGTTTCCGTGATTTTGATGATTGCTCTCTAAACTTGCACCTCGCGGATTCCACTATTAAGAAACCTATGGGAAGAATTAATGATGTTCTTATTGTTGAAAATAGGAATTATGTGCCCATAGATTTTATTGTTCTTGACATAGATTGCAATCCTTCATGTCCTATTATTCTTGGTAGACCTTTCCTTAGAACGATTAGTGCAATTATTGATATGAAGGAAGGAAATATTAGATTCCAATTTCCGTTAAGGAAAGGCATGTAACACTTTCCTAGAAATAAAATTAAATTACCTTATGAATCTATTATGAGAGCCACTTATGGATTGCCTACCAAAGATGGCAATACCTAGATCTATCCTTGCTTTTTATGCCTAGCTAGGGGCGTTAAACGATAGCGCTTGTTGGGAGGCAACCCAATTTTATTTTTATTCCTTGATTTTTGCTCCTGTTTAGTAATAAATAATTTATTTAGCCTTTTTTTAGGTTGTGTTTTTTGTGTTTAATTAGTGTTTGTGCCAAGTATAACCGTTGGGAAGACTTGAGGAAAGTCTTGTTAATCTTGCTGTAAAAAACAGAAAGTTTAGCGCTCACGAGAACTGCTGCCATTTTTATTTGAAAGTGATATTTAGTTAATTATTTTTGAAGATTATTAATATATAAATTACTCACTTCCAGAAATTTATTTTAGATTTTTTGGGGTTCCAGATCTTGCGTTAGCTACAGATTACTACAGACTGTTCTGTTTTTGACAGATTCTGTTTTTCATGTGTTGTTTGCTTATTTTGATGAATCTATGGCCAGTAAAATAGTTAATAAACCATAGAGAAGTTAGGTTTAACATCAATATAAATAAATAATGAGTTCAATACAGTACCTTGAAGTGGTCTTTTGTTTTCTTTTGCTAACGGAGCTCATGAGATTTTCTACTTTAAGTTTTGTGTTGTGAAGTTTTCAAGTTTTGGGTAAAGATTTGATGGATTATGGAACAAGGAGTGGCAAGAGCCTAAGCTTGGGGATTCCCATGGCACCCCCAAGATAATATAAGGACACCTAAAAGCCAAAGCTTGGGGATGCCCCGGAAGGCATCCCCTCTTTTCTCTACTTCTATCGGTAACTTTACTTGGAGCTATATTTTTATTCACCATATGATATATGTTTTGCGTGGAGCGTCTTGTATTATTTGAGTCTTTATTTGTTAGTTTAACACAACAATCCTTGCTGTACACACCTTTTGAGAGAGCCATACATGATTTGGAATTTGTTAGAATACTCTATGTGCTTCGCTTATATCTTTTGAGTTATATAGTTTTGCTCTAGTACTTCACTTATATATTTTAGAGCACGGTGGTGGATTTGTTTTATAAAAACTATTGATCTCTCATGCTTCACTTAGATTATTTTGAGAGTCTAAAATAGCATGGTAATTTGATTAAATAATCCTAGTATGCTAGGTATTCAAGATTAGTAAAAAAATCCTATGAGTGTTTTGAATACTAAGAGGCGTTTGATGCTTGATGATTGTTTTGAGATATGGAGGTAATAATATCAAAGTCGTGCTAGTTGAGTAGTTGTGAATTTGAGAAGTGCTTGTGTTGAAGTTTGCAAGTCCCGTAGCATGCATGTATGGTAAACGTTGTGTAACAAATTTGAAACATGAGGTGTTTTTTTGATTGTCTTCCTTATGAGTGGCGGTCGGGGACGAGCGATGGTCTTTTCCTACCAATCTATCCCCCTAGGAGCATGCGCGTAGTGTCGAGATTTTTGATGACTTGTAGATTTTTGCAAT
Source organism: Triticum urartu (assembly GCF_056163025.1). Classification (NCBI taxonomy): domain Eukaryota; kingdom Viridiplantae; phylum Streptophyta; class Magnoliopsida; order Poales; family Poaceae; genus Triticum; species Triticum urartu. The sequence continues at coordinate 507,957,441 of NC_141876.1, read as the reverse complement.
AAGTATGTGAGTTCTTTATGACTAATGTTGAGTCCATGGATTATACATTGAGAGTTGGTGCAAACTTCGCCGGTGCATCCAAACCCCGTGATATGATACACTCTTTCACACATAAACCTCCTTATATCTTCCTCAAAACAGCCACCATACCTATCTATTATGGCATTTCCATAGCCATTCCGAGATATATTGCCATGCAACTTTCCACCATTCCGTTTATCATGACACATTTATCATTGTCATATTTCTTAGCATGATCATGTACTTGACATAGTATTTGTGGCAAAGCCACCGTTCATAATTCTTTCATATATGTCACTCTTGGTTCATTGCATATCCCGGTACACCGCCGGAGGCATTCATATAGAGTCATCTTTTGTTCTAGCATCGAGTTGTAATCATTGAGTTGTAAATGAATAGAACTGTGATGATCATCATTTTCTAGAGCATTGTGCCAAGTGAGGAAAAAAAGAGAAAGGCCATATAAAAAAGAGGAAAAAGGCCTAAATAAAAAAATGCTGAGAGAAAAAGGGAGAAGGGACAATGTTACTATCCTTTGCCACACTTGTGCTTCAAAGTAGCACCATAACCTTCATGATAGAGTGTCTCTTGTTTTGTTACTTTCATATACTAGTGGGAAATTTTCATTATAGAACTTGGCTTGTATATTCCAAAAATGGACCTCCTCAAGTGCCCTAGGTCTTCGTGAGCAAGCAAGTTGGATGCACACCCACTTAATTTCTTTTGTTGAGCTTTCATACATTTATAGCTCTAGTACATCCATTGCATGGCAATCCCTACTCCTTGCATTAACATCAATCGGTGGGCATCTCCATAGCCCATTGATTAGACTCGTTGATGTGAGACTTTCTCCCTTTTTGTCTTCTACACATAACCCCCATCATCATATTCTATTCCACCCATAGTGCTATGTCCATGGCTCGCGCTCATATATTGCGTGAAAGTTTATAGGTTTGATATTGCTAAGGTATGAAACAATTGCTTGGCTTGTCATCGGGGTTGTGCATGATGAGAGCATTCTTGTGTGACGAAAATGGAGCATGACTAAACTATATGATTTTGTAGGGATGAACTTTCTTTGGCCATGTTATTTTGAGAAGACAAAATTGCTTTGTTAGTATGCTTGAAGTATTATTATTTTTATGTCAATATGAACTTTTATCTTGAATCTTTCAGTTCTGAATATTCATACCACAATTAAGAAGAATTACATTAAAATTATGCCAAGTAGCACTCCGCATCAAAAATTCTGTTTTTATCATTTACCTACTCGAGGACAAACAGGAATTAAGCTTGGGGATGCTTGATACGTCTCCAACGTATCTATAATTTTTGATAGCTCCATGCTATATTATCTACTGTTTTGGACATCATTGGGATTTATTATCCAATTTTATATTGTTTTTGGGACTAACCTACTAACCGAAGGCCCTACCCAGAATTGTTTTTTTTGCCTATTTTAGGGTTTCGAAGAAAAGGAATATCAAACAGAGTCCAAACGGAATGAAACCTTCGGGAACGTGATTTTCTCGCCGAACATGATCCAGGAGACTTGGAACCCACGTCGAGACACAAAAGAGGAGGCCACGAGGTAGGGGGCGCTCCTACCCCCCCCCAAGCGCGCCCTCCACCCTCGTGGGCCCCCTGTTGCTCCACCGACGTACTCCTTCCTCCTATATATACTTACGTACCCCCAAACGATCAGATACAGAGCCAAAACCCTAATTCCACCACCGTAACTTTCTGTATCCACGAGATCCCATCTTGGGGCATGTTCCAGAGCTCCGACGGAGGGGGCATCGATCAAGGAGGGCTTCTACATCATCACCATAGCCCCTCCGATGAAGTGTGAGTAGTTCACCTTAGACCTACGGGTCCATAGTTATTAGCTAGATGGCTTATTCTCTCTTTTTGGATCTCAATACAATGTTCCCCCCTCTCTTGTGGAGATATATTCGATGTAATCTTATTTTTGCGGCGTGTTTGTTGAGACCGATGAATTGTGGGTTTATGATCAAGTCTATCTATGAACAATATTTGAATCTTCTCTGAATTCTTTTATGTATGATTGGTTATCTTTGCAAGTCTCTTTGAATTATCAGTTTGGTTTGGCCTACTAGATTGATCTTTCTTGCAATGGGAGAAGTGCTTAGCTTTGGGTTCAATCTTGCGGTGTCCTTTCCCAGTGACAGTAGGGGCAGCAAGGAACGTATTGTATTGTTGCCATCGAGGATAACAAGATGGGGTTTTCATCATATTGCATGAGTTTATCCCTCTACATCATGTCATCTCGCTTAAGGCATTACTCTGTTTTCATTAACTTAATACTCTAGATGCATGCTGGATAGCAGTCGATGAGTGGAGTAATAGTAGTAGATGCAGGCAGGAGTCGGTCTACTTGTCTCGGACGTGATGCCTATATACATGATCATGCCTAGATATTCTCATAACTATGCTCAATTCTGTCAATTGCTCAACAATAATTCATTCACCCACCGTAGAATACTTATGCTCTTGAGAGAAGCCACTAGTGAAACCTATGGCCCCCGGGTCTATCTTCATCATATTAATCTTCCAATCCTTAGTTATTTCCTTTGCTTTTTACTTTGCTTTTATTTTACTTTGCATCTTTATCATAAAAATATCAAAAATATTATCTTATCATATCTATCAGATCTCACTCTCGTAAGTGGCCGTGTAGGGATTGACAACCCCATATCACGTTGGTTGCGAGGATTTATTTGTTTTGTGCAGGTACGAGGGACTCACGTGTAGCCTCCTACTGTATTGATACCTTGGTTCTCAAAAACTGAGGGAAATACTTACGCTACTTTGCTGCATCATCCCTTCCTCTTCGGGGAAAACCAATGCAGTGCTCAAGAGGTAGCACATCTTCTCAATTGCATCAACCTTAGCTTTGTCCACTTCAATACCTCTTTCAGAAATTTTATGACCCAAGACAATACCTTCATTAACCATAAAGTGGCACTTCTCCCAATTCAAGACAAGATTTGTTTGTTCACATCTCTGCAAAACTCGATCAAGATTGCTTAAACAATCATCAAAAAACTTCCATAAACGAAGAAGTCATCCATGAAAACCTCAACAATCTTTTCACAAAAGTCAGAGAATATAGCAGTCATACATCTTTGAAAGGTAGCAGGTGCATTGCATAAAATAAAAGGCATACATCTATAGGCATAAGTTCCAAAGGGACAAGTAAAAGTAGTCTTTTCTTGATTAGGTTGAGAAATAGGTATTTGTGAAAAACCAAAGTATCCATCAAGGAAGCAAAAAATGTGTGTGCATAGATATTCTTTCTAGCATCTGATCAATCAAAGGCAGAGGGTAATGATCTTTTCTAGTTTCTTTGTTTAATTTTCTAAAATCAATTACCATTCTATAGCCTGTAACAATTCTTTATGAAATAAGTTCATTCTTATCATTAGGAACAACATTGATACCTCCTTTCTTAGGGAGACAATGAACAGGACTTACCCATCTACTATCAGCTATAGGATAGATTATACCTCTTCCAGAAGTTTTAAGATTTTCGTTCTTACCACTTCCTTCATTTTCGGATTTAACCGACGTTGGTGATCAACCACGGGTTTAGCATCAGGTTCGATATTAATCTTGTGCCGACTGATGTCCACTATGCAACTTTATTCTTGTAGAGACGTGTTGGGCCTCCAAGCGCAGAGTTCTGTAGGATAGTAGCAATTTTCCTCAAGTGGATGACCTAAGGTTTATCAATCCGTGGGAGGCGCAGGATGAAGATGGTCTCTCTCAAACAACCCTGCAATCAAATACAAGAAATCGCTAGTGTCCCCAACACACCCAATACAATGGCAAATTGCATAGGTGCACTAGTTCGGCGAAGAGATGGTGATAAAAGTGTAATATGGATGGTAGAAATATATTTTTATAATCTGAATAAATAAAACAGCAAGGTAGCAAATAGTAAACGGGCACAAAAACGGTATTGCAATGCTTGAAAACAAGGCCTAGGGTCCGTACTTTCGCTAGTGCAACCTCTCAACAATGCTAACATAGTTGGATCATATGATTATCCCTCAAAGTGTAACGAAGAATCACTCCCGAGTTCCTATTAGCGGAGAACAAAAGATAGGAATTGTTTGTAGGGTACGAAGCCACCACAAAGCTATTCTTTCCGTTCGATCTATTCAAGAGTTCGTACTAAAATAACGCAAAGCTATTTTTTGGTTCAATCTATCCTAGAGTTCGTACTAGCATAACACCAAAGCATATTCATATTCATAATACTCAATCCACACAAAGAACTACAAAGAGTGTCCCAAGATTTCTACCGAAGAAACAAAGACAAGAACGTGCACCAACCCCTATGCATAGATTACCCCAATGTCACTGCGGGAATCCGCAAGTTGAGTGCCAAAACATATATCAAGTGAATCAATACGATACCCCATTGTCACCACGAGTATTCAATTGCAAGACATATACAAAGTGTTCTCAAATCCATAAAAGTATTCAATCCGATAACAACGAAATCTCAAAGGGAAAAACTCAATTCATCCCAACAAGATAGAGAGGGGGAAAACATCATATGATCCATCTATGCTAACAAAGCCCATGATATAGATCACGAGAGAGAGAGAGATAAAACACATAGCTACTGGTACAAACCCTCAGCCCTGAGGTTGGACTACTCCCTCCTCATCGTGGTGGCCGCCGGGATGATGAAGATGGCCACGGAGATGATTCCCCCTCTCCGGCAGGGTGCCGGAACGGGTCTAGATTGGTTTTCGGTGGCTACGGAGCCCGGCGGCGGCGGAACTTATGATCTAGGTTAACCCCTAAGGGTTTTGAGATATTTGGAAATTTATAGTGCAAAGAAGGGGTGTGGGAGGCCACTGAGGTGGACACAGCCCACCTGGGCGCGCCAGGGGGCCCTGGCGCACCCTGGTGGGTTGTGCCCCTCTCGGGGCACCCCCCCAGGTGCAGCTCTGGCCCATTGGGTTCCTTCCGGTCCATAAAAAATCCACAAAAAGTTTTGCGGTGCTTGGACTCCGTTTAATATTGATTTTCCGTGATATAAAAAACAAACAGAAAATAGCAACTGGCACTGGGCACTGGGTCAATAGGTTAGTCCCAAAAAATGATTAAAAAAGTTGCTATAAAATGATTGTAAAACATCCAAGAATGATAATATATTGGCATGAATACTTCATAAATTATAGATACGTTGGAGACGTATCATCATCCCCAAGCTTAATTCCTACTCTTACTTGAGTAGGTAAATGATAAAAGAAATAATTTATGAAGTGTGAATGCTAGCAAAGTGCATAAGTTTGATCAATGATAATTTCAATCACTTTTCCTAGCATCATAACAACAATTCTTTCTTATGAAACTTCTCATGTTATAGTGGCAACCAGTTCACATGTTAAGGTTCAAACAATGAATTCTCCTGAAACCCAACAACCTATGTTCTTAGTCACCAAGCAATTGCAATTCAACTTATTCAACAGAGTTTAAGTAAGAGCTCCACATATTCAACCATCATCTAGTCTTCTATGATTGCTAACACTCACCACATACACATGAGCAAAACGTTTCAACTGGACACATAGAAAGATAGGTGCTTATTGTTTTGCCTCCCAATGTATTCGCCTCAAGGGTGATGTCAACAATAATAACTCATGCTACCCATATTCAACTGGATATATGTGCCTAGATATTTCCTCACCACATGATGCTTGCCAAAAGAGAAAAATAAAAAGCAATAGAGAGAAAAACTTTGACTCTTTGCATAAAAGTAAATACTGAAAAGTAAAAGATAGGCCCTTCACAGAGGGAAGTAGGGATTTGTAGAGGTGCCAGAGCTCAAAGCGAAAATTGAGAGATAAAAACATTTTGAGAGGCATACTTTTCCCACCAACAAAAACGACTTAGAGCTCCCAACACTTTCCATGCTAGATATATCATAGGCGGTTCCCAAACAGAAAATAAAGTTTATTCCTTTTTCCACCATACTTTCACTTTCCATGGCTAACCATATCCACAGGTGCCCTCCATACCAACACTTTCCAAGAGTTTATTATTTGAAAACATAAAGTAAATTCATTTTTCACTTCGGGACTGGGCATCCCTAATACCATTGCCTTCCTCTCGTGCAATCACAAGTGAATAAACACTCATCGTGAGAATAACACATCTAGCATGGAAAATATTGGCCTCCCCTCACCGCCTCGCAAGCGGTACGAGCACACAAAAAAGAAATTTATTTTGAAAATCAGAGATGGCACATACAAATTTGCTTAGAACGGCAAAAAATACCGCATATAGGTATATATGGTGGACTCTTGAAAATAAGATTTGGGTTTAAGGGTTTTTGGATGCACAAGTAGTATCTCTACTTGGTGCGGAATTTTTGGCTAGCAAAGATGGGGGCAAGCACCACATGTTGAAGGATCTATGACAATATAACTTCTATGTGAATATGAACAAACATAAACCATTACGTTATCTTCCTTGTCCAACATCAACAATTTTGGCATATAATATTTTGATGGGGCTCACAATCACAAAAGATTTCCATGATAGTGTATCTATATGTGAAAGTTCTCTTCCTTATACTAATTATTCATGAATTGCTTGTATGACCAATATTGTGATTGTCAAGCGTCAAAAGATTTCACTTTCTAAACCCAATGTGAAGCTACCACTAGGCATGATATGATTTCAACTTCATGACATTCAATTTATTCAACAATTTACTCATAGGATATAAGTGAAGCACTAGAGTAAATGACATAGAAAAGAGCTCCGTTGACGGGATGTGAATGCCACTTACTTAGCCTCTCTGGCAAATATTTTAGGACTCTATTTTATTTAAAAACTTTCAGATCTAAGTATTTTATTAAAACAGCAAGCAAAACAAAATAAAATTACATTCCAACAATAGCACAACTCATGTGAAGAAGCAAAAACTTAGGCTCAACTGATACTAACCGATAATTGTTGAAGAAGAAAGCTGGGATGCCTACCGGGGCATCCCCAAGCTTAGATGCTTGAGAGTTCTTGAAATATTATCTTGGGGTTCCTTGGGCATCCCCAAGCTTGAGCTTTTGTGTGTCCTTAATTCTTCTCATATCACGGTTTTCCTAAATCTCAAAAGCTTCATCCACACAAAACCCAACAAGAATTCGTGAGATAAGCTAGTACCAATGCAAAAAACCTTATCATTCTCTAATGTATAAAATCACTAAAATTATTATTCAACATTGAACACTAAATGCCTCTGCATATTTAATACTCCTATCCTCAAATAGAATCATTAAACAAGCAAACATATGCAAACAATGCAAACATAACAGCAATCTGCCAAAACAGTATAGTCTGTAAAGAATGCAAGGGTATCAATACTTATTCAACTCCAAACATTATGAAAATTTACCACACTGTATAAAATTTATCAGATCTCATTATGCAAAAAGATTCAACATTTTATCACATTCTTAATTTTCTAGGTAATTTTTTCAAAAACGGTATACTTTCTGTTTTCAAACAGCAACAAGTATACTTGCAAAATAAGCATTGCAAAGGCTATCATTGCCACTTTTATTGAAATAAAAGATGCAAAACATTATTCTAAATAAAAGCAAGCAAATCCTAACAAAATTAATTGACGCTCCAAGCAAAACACATATCATGTGACGAATGAAAACATAGCTCCAAGTGAGGTTACCGATAATGTTGGAGACGAAAGAGGGGGTGCCTTCCGGGGCATCCCCAAGCTTAGTTGCTTGGATCTTCCTTTAATATTACCTTAGAGGGTGCCTTGGGCATAACCAAGCTTAGGTTCTTGTCACTCCTTGTTCTTCTCATATCGATATCTCACCCAAAACTTGAAAGCTTAAATCACACAAAACTTAATGGAACTTCGTGAGATATGTTAGTATGATAAAGAGCAAACCATTTCACTTTGGTACTGTCAAATACAAGATTCATAATTGTTATCACACAATTACTACTGTAGCATATCATTTCCACAATTTATATTGAGCAATATAAGCCATAGAAACTAGAAAACAAGCAAACTATGCATTAAAAACAGAATCTGTCGAAAACAGAACAATCTGTAGTAATCTCTACTCCAACCATACTTCTGCTACTCCAAGAACTCTGAAAAATTAGGACAACCTGGTAAATTTGTATATTAATCTTTTGAAAAAAGAATCAGTGTTTTATCACGCTTCTGTTAAAAATGCGAATTATTTTCCTGAGCACAAAAGTTTCTGTTTTTCAGCAAGATCAAATCAACTATCACCGTAAGCCATCCCAAAGGTCTTAATTGGAACTTTATTGAAACAAAAGAAATAAAACGTGATTAATACAGTGGCCTAATCATGTGAACACACAAAAATAGTAGGTAAAAGTGTTGGTTTGTCTCCCAACAAGCGCTTTTTAATGCCTTTTAAGCTAGGCATGATGATTTCAATGATGCTCGCATAAAAGATAAGAATTGAAACATGAAGAGAGCATCATAAAGCATATGACTAGCACATTTAAGTCTAACCCACATCCTATGCATAGGGATTTTGTGAGAAAACAATTGATGGGAACAAGAATAAACTAGCATAGGAAGACAAAGCAAACATAACTTCAAGATTTTCAACACATAGAGAGGAACCTTGATATTATTGCAATTCCTACAAACATAAGTTCCTCCCTCATAATAATTTTAAGTAGCATCATGAATGAATTCAACAATATAGCTATCACATAAAGCATTCTTTTCAAGATCCACAAGCACAGAAAATTTATTACTCTCCACATAAGAAAATTTCTTCTCATCAATAGTGGTGGGAGCAAACTCAACAAAATAGCTATCATGAGAGTGAAAATTAAAATCATTATGAAAAGTTTCATGGTTATCATTATTCAATATAGCATACATGTCATCACCATAATCATCATAGATAGCAACTTTGTTGTCATAATCAATTGCAACCTCTTCCAAAATAGTGGCATCATCATTAAATAAAGTCACGACCTCTCCCAATCCACTTTCATCAATATAATCATCATAAATAGGAGGCATGCAATCATCATAATAAATTTTCTCATCAAAACTTGGGGGACTAAAAATATCATATTCATCAAATCTAGCATCCCCAAGCTTGTAGCTTTGCATATCACTAGAACCATGGATATTCAAAGAATTCATACTAACAACATTGCAATCATGCTCATCATTCAAATATTTTGTGCCAAACATTTTATGGACTTCTTGTTCTAAAAATCGAGCACAATTTTCCGAACCATCGTCTTCAAGAAAGATATTATAAAGATGATCAATAATATGATGCAACCTGAATTCCATTTTTTGTAGTTTTCTTTTATAAACCAAACTAGTGATAAAACAAGAAACTAAAAGATTCAATTGCCAGATCTAAAGATATACCTTCAAGCACTCACCTCCCCGGCAACGACGCCAGAAAAGAGCTTGATGTCTACTACGCAACTTTATTCTTGTAGAGACGTGTTGGGCCTCCAAGCGCAGAGTTTTGTAGGACAGTAGCAATTTTCCCTCAAGTGGATGACCTAAGGTTTATCAATTCGTGGGAGGCGCAGGATGAAGATGGTCTCTCTCAAACAACCCTGCAATCAAATACAAGAAATCTCATGTGTCCCCAACACACCCAATACAATGGCAAATTGTATAGGTGCACTAGTTTGGCAAAGAGATGGTGATAAAAGTGTAATATGGATGGTAGAAATATATTTTTATAATCTGAATAAATAAAAACAGTAAGGTAGCAAATAGTAAATGGGCACAAAAATGGTATTGCAATGCTTGAATACAAGGCCCAGGGTCCGTACTTTCGCTAGTGCAACCTCTCAACAATGCTAACATAGTTGGATCATATGATTATCCCTCAAAGTGTAACAAAGAGTCACTCCCGAGTTCCTATTAGCGGAGAACAAAAGATAGGAATTGTTTGTACGGTATGAAGCCACCACAAAGCTATTATTTCCGTTCGATCTATTCAAGAGTTCGTACTAAAATAACGCAAAGCTATTTTTCCGTTCGATCTATCCTAGAGTTTATACTAGAATAACACCAAAGCATATTCATATTCATAATACTCAATCCACACAAAGAACTACAAAGAGTGCCCCAAGATTTCTACCGGAGAAACAAAGACAAGAACGTGCATCAACCTCTATGCATAGATTACCCCAATGTCACTGCGGGAATCCGCAAGTTGAGTGCCAAAACATATATCACTTGAATCAATACGATACCCTATTGTCACCACGAGTATTCAACTGCAAGACATATATCAAGTGTTCTCAAATCCATAAAAGTATTCAATCCGATAACAACGAAATCTCAAAGGGAAAAACTCAATTCATCACAACAAGATAGAGAGGGGACAAACATCATATGATCCATCTATGCTAACAAAGCCCATGATATAGATCACGATGGAGAGAGAGAGATAAAACACATAGCTACTGGTACAAACCCTCAGCCCCGAGGGTGGACTACTCCCTCCTCATCGTGGTGGCCGCCGGGATGATGGAGATGGCCACCGGAGATGATTCCCCCCTCTGGCAGGGTGCGAGAACAGGTCTAGATTGGTTTTCGGTGGCTATGGAGCCCTGCAGCGACGGAACTTCTGATCTAGGTTAACCCCGAAGGGTTTCGGAATATTTGGGAATTTATAGTGCAAAGAAGGGGTGTGGGAGGCCACCTAGGTGGGCACAAACCACCTGGGCGCGCCAGGGGGCCCTGGTGCGCCCTGGTGGGTTGTGCCCCCCTCGGGGCATCCCCCAGGTGCAGCTCTGGCCCATTGGGTTCCTTCCAGTCCATAAAAAATCCACAAAAAGTTTCACGGTGTTTGGACTCCGTTTAATATTGATTTTCTACGTTGTAAGAAACAAGCAAAAACAGCAAGTGGCACTGGGCACTGGGTCAATAGGTTAGTCCAAAAAAATGATAAAAAAGTTGCTATAAAATGATTGTAAAACATCCAAGAATGATAATATATTGGCTTGAATACTTCATAAATTATAGATACGTTGGAGATGTATCACTGACATAGAGTGGGACTAATGCCCTTTAAATCATCTAGAGTATATCCAATAGCAGCTCGGTGTTTCCTCAGAACTTTCAATAATCTTTATTCTTCATGTTATAAAAGGTTAGCACTAATAATAACAGGATATATCTTCTTCTCATCAAGATAAGCATATTTCAAAGTATCCGGCAATTGTTTTTATCGAAACACAGGGTCACCTTTAGGTGGAGGAGGATCTCCTAGAGTTTCAATAGGCATATTATGTTTAAGCAGAGGACGTTGTTCAAAGAAAATCTTATCTATGTCATTTCTTTCATGCATATGTAAATCATTCTCATGGTCTAGCAGATATTTTTCCAGAGGATCAGTAGGAGGCACAACAATTGAAGCAAGACCAATTATTTCATCCTTACTAGGCAATTATTTTTCATGAAGCTTTCTACTAAACTTGGAAAAATTAAAATCATGAGACTCATCACCAAAGCTAACACTGACAATTTGTTTCTTACAATCAATTTTAGCATTAACGGTGTTCATGAAAGGTCTACCAAAGATAATGGGAAAAAGTCATCTTGTGGGGAACCAAGAACAAGAAAATCAGTAGGGTACTTTATTTTCCCACACAAGACTTCAACATCTCTAACAGTCCCAATTGGTAATATAGTATCTCTATTAGCAAGTTTAATAGTAACATCAATGTCTTCTATCTCTGCGGGTGCTATGTCATTCATAATTTCTTGATATAAGGTATAGGGAATAGCACTCACGCTAGCACCTATGTCACATAAACCATGATAACAGTGATATCCTATTTTAACTGAGACAACGAGCATGCCAACAACGGGTCTATGATTATCCGTTCTATCGGATTTGACAATTCTAGTAGCTTCATTACAGAAGTAAATAACATGCCCATCTACATTTTCTTCCAGGAGATCCTTAACCATAGCAACACTAGATTCTACTTTGATTTGTTCATCAGGTTTAGGTGTTCTAATGTAACTTTTGTTAACCACAGTTGAAACTTTAGCACGTTCCTTTATCTTAACAGGGAATGGTGGTTTCTCAATATAGGCAGTAGGAACAACTGGATCAACAGTATAAAGAATAGTTTCTTCTTTAGCTAGTACCGGTTCTTTAATTTTTTCCTTTAATAGGTGGGTGATATTTAAACCACTTCTCCTTAGGGAGATCAACATGACTAGCAAATGATTCACAAAAGGAGGCTACTATCTCAGAGTCAAGTCCATATTTCGAGTTAAACTTCTGAAAAGCATCGGTATTCATAAAAGATTTAACACGATCATATTTAAGCTTAATACCTGACTCTTTACCTTCATCGAGTTCCCAATCTTCAGAGTTGCGTTTAATTATTTCCAAAAGATCCCACCAGAATTCAATAGTCTTCTTCATAAAAGAACCAATGCAAGAAGTATCGAGCATGGATTGATCATCACGAGAAAGCCGAGCATAAAAATTCTGAATAATAATTTCTCTTGAGAGCTCATGATTGGGGCATGAATATAACATTGACTTAAGCCTCCCCCAATCTATAGCAATACTTTCTCCTTAACGAGGCCAAAAATTATATATGTAGTTCCAATCACGATGAACTAGATGCGTAGGATAAATTTTTTGATCGAACTCCATTTTCAATCGATTCCAATTCCAAGATCCAATATCATCGCATAGCCTATACCATGACAATTCTTTTCCCTTAAAAGATAAAGGGAAAACCTTCTTCTTAACATCATCTCCGGGTAAAACTGCAAGCTTAAACAATCCACAAATTTGTTCCACATATATCAAGTGCATATCAGGATGTTTGGTTCCATCTCCTGCATAAGGATTAGCTAGCAGTTGTTCTATCATACCCGAAAGAATTTCATATTCAATATTTTCAGTAGGTGCAGTAGGTTGAGGGGTAGCTAACTGTGGTTCTGAGGTGAATATACCCCGAACAAACCCCTCAAAGGATTGTTTTCCATAGTAACAAGTAACAATAATTTCAGCACACTATATAAATGTTTCCTTACCAATTTCCACTTACCAAAGGCGCTTCACTCCCCGGCAACAGCGCCAGAAAATAGCCTTGATGACCCACAAGTATAGGGGATCAATAGCTCTTTTCGATAAGTAAGGGTGTCGAACTCAACGAGGAGCAGAAGGAAATGACAAGTGGTTTTCAGCAAGGTAATGTCTGCAAGTGCTGAAATTGTAAGTAACAGGGTAGTTTGATAGTAAGGTATTTTGTAACGAGCAAGTAATGATAATAGTAACGAAAGTGCAGCAAGGTAGCCCAATTCTTTTGAGGCAAAGGACAGGCCAAAATGGTGTCTTATAATAAGCAAATTGTTTTGGAGGGTACACAGGAATTTCATCTAGTCACTTTCATCATGTTGATTCGATTCGTATTCGCTACTTCGATAATTTGATATGTGGGTGGACCGGTGCTTAGGTGTTGTTCTTACTTGAACAAACCTCATACTTATGATTAACCCCCTCGCAAGCATCCGCAACTACGAGAAAAGTATTAAGGATAAATCCTAACCATATCATTAAACTTTTGGATCCAATCGGTCCCTTACAGAATAGCGCATAAACTAGGGTTTAAGCTTCTGTCACTCTCGCAACCCATCATCTAATAACTACTCCACAATGCATTCTCTTAGGCCCAAATATTTGATGTGTCATATAGTCGACGTTCACATGGTACCACTAAGTGAATCACAACATACATACTATAAAAATATCGGACACATATCAAGTTCACATGATAACTTGCAACATGATTTCTCCCGTGACCTCAAGAACAAAAGTAACTACTCACAAGTGATAAACATGCTCAAGATCAGAGGAGTATTAAATAGCATAATGGATCTGAACATATAATCTTCCACCAAATAAACCATATAGTAATCAACTACAAGATGTAATCAACACTACTAGTCACCCACAAGCACCAATCTACTGTTCTGATAACAAGATTGAACACAAGAGATGAACTAGGGTTTAAGATGAGATGGTGATGTTTAAGATGTTGGTGGAGATTGCCCTCCCCAAGATGGGAGAGTTGTTGGTGATGATGACGACGATGATTTCCTCCTCCGGGAGGGAAGTTCCCTCGACAGAATCGCTCCGCTGGAGGGCAAAAGTGCTCCTGCCCAAGTTCCGCCTCGAGACGGCAGCGCTCCGTCCCGAAAGTCCAATCCTTCTTTTTCTAGGTCAAAATGACTTATATACCAGAAGATGGGCACCAGAGGTGGGCCTGGATGAGCACAACCCACCAGGGCGTGCCCAGGTGGGTTGTGCCCACCTGGTGGCCCCCCTCTGGTACTTATTGTCTCCAATATTCCTCATATATTTCATAAAAAATCTTCGTAAAGTTTCAGCTTGTTTGGAGTTGTGCAGAATAGGTAGCCTGACGTAGCTTTTCCAGGTCCAGATTTCCATTATCATCGCACAACCTATACCATGACAATGCTTTTCCCTTCAAAGATAAAGGGAAAACCTTCTTCTTAACATCATATTCAGATAAACCTGCAAGCTTAAACAATCCACAAATTTGTTCCACATATATCAAGTGCATATAAGGATGTTCGGTTCCATCTCCTGCATAAGGGTTAGCTAGCAGTTGTTCTATCATACCCGAAAGAATTTCATATTCAATATTTTCAGTAGGTCACTACTACAGGATGGTGCTAATGCGACACTATGATCAGAGACCCTTCGAGAAACTGTGTGCGATGCCATAATCGCAAACGGTGATGTATGAAAACCGTCAGAAATGTGTAAAACATTTGCGATGACAGATGCATCAAACACGGTTCAGGTTTTAGTTGCGTGTGCGATGAAGGGCATACAGTTCAGTTCAATCAACTGTTTGCGATGAGGAGGAACAAAAGAAACGGGCAACCAGATGAAGGCGTGTGCGATACACAGCATACGGTTCACTCGGATGAACTGTTTGTGATTAGGCAACACAAAATAAACGGTCAGCCAGATCAAGGTGTGTGTGATTGAGGGCATATGCTTAAGAAGGATTAACTGTTTATGATTAGGCAACATAACAGAAACGGGTCAGCCAGATCAAAGCGTCTGCAATTGATGGCATACACTTCACATGGATGAACTGTTTGCGATTAGCCACAACAAACTGAAACAGTTAGATAGATCAACGTGTGTGCGTAGGACGGGCACACATATTCTAATTAAAAGAACCGTGCGTGATGGTGCTGGCATTGCCTATTGCAGTGCACCCTATGGTGCAAACGCCACGTATGCGGCCGAGAAGGCGTACGTGCCCATGTTACACCTTCTGGGAATAGTGCCGCACTTATAACCATCAGTAAATTTTGAGCATGTGTCCCGTCACAATTTTTTTAGAAGAACAAGGAGGCCGCATCCCATCACATTCCAAATTGCAAACCTGTTCACACCGATCAAAACCTAAACGGTTTCCCACTTAGGAGCGAATTACTACGTGGTTATAAATACTACTACTCCAAGATGACTGCGCATTCCTCCTCAACTCCTCATCCACAAAAAGTCAAAAACAAACAAGTCATTCATCATCGTTCCCTTGCGTCCGCAATGGCTAGCGTGAGTTCTAGGTCGAGAGATTGCCACCAGGGAGAGGCGATCCTGGAAGCGGGAGCACGAGAGATGTCCCACCTCGCCACGAAAGCAGCCAACATGTCCTGCCGCACGGCCGTAGAAGCAGAGAGGTCCCGTCGAGCCGCCGAAGCAGCACGGAGGACCCGCCGCACCGTCGGTGCAGCAGACTGGTTTGGCCATGCCACGGAAGCAGAAGAGATGTCCCGCCGCGCCGTAAATGTGGTAGAGATGTCCTCCCACGCCGCGGCGTCCTAGGAAAATGCCTCGCGGGCAGGCGAGGACTCTTACAGGCGCATGTGTGCCCTCGTCCTTAGGCAGATGGATCAGATCTCCAGGTGGGCGAGGTTGCAGGATGAACTGCAAGCCTCATTTGAACAGTCTACCGACGTCATCCGGCAACTAAATGAGAGCAATGCGAAGCTCCGGGCCGAGCGTGACCTGCTGAGGGCGAAGATCATCGGAAGTGCGGAGCAGCAGGAGCAGACCATTGCCTTGTTGAAGAGGACCGGTGTCATCGTCGAGAAACTTATGGACGAGAATGCCATAATGCGCATCGAGCGTAGAAGGTTGGTGTAGGAATCCGTGGATGCTCTCAACCAGCATCTTGAAGACAAGAAAGAGCTCGTCGCCGTCCGCCGCAGAGACTAGTTGTCTTCCTTATTCTTTTTCCCTTGTGTATATCGGGCGTTGCCGCATGTGGCTTTTTTAATTATGTTTATAAATATGTAAGACAATTATTATTATCCAATGTCATCGTCCTTATATTCATCATGCTTGCTATAAGTCGCAGTCAATGCTATATAGGTCCATTGGATCTTACATCAAGATCCGTGCAAAACTTTCTTTTCAGATTTTCATTTTTCTCTATTAAATATCAGTCTAGTGAGATATATAGCCATGCCGTAGAACAGGTGCTCGGGCGCCATTAATGGAGACGTTGTGAGGGAGGTGTGCGGCGGGTAGTGATCAAAAGGGCTCTCCTCCTGATGAGCACGCGTAGGGGTCTGATTGCACGCCTCCCGTACTCAAATAGCTACCCCGCACGACACCTCCTAGCCAATAAAAAAAGGGGACGCGTGGCCGCACGTAATTGGTAAGTCGAACGCCCACGGTTTCAATAATACTTGTGTTTCCGATTTGTAACATGACAACACTTGTTCCAAAATGACTTTGTTGATTGTTAATGTGTGCGCCTTCGCAAATCAGACAAACAAATTACCACAACATGTTGGTGCCATGTCATGAGACCATGCCAAGTTTCATGATTTTTAGGCGTGTTTTGGAATTACTGGAATTAAAAAACCAAGTTTCTCAATCTTTCTGGCCCAGCCACGACGCCCAGATGTTTGAATTTCACTCCCATCTCTTGCATGGGACCTAGAAATTCACCCAAGGACACACACATGTGATTTTTCAAACAACTTTGGTGCACTGGAGCATGTGCTTGTAGTTCAAATTTGAATTATGCACATTAAATGCCCAGAAACTCAATTAATGTATAAAAAAGGCCAAACGAACCCGAAATAATTCCAAAATTTAGCACGATACTTCTATTTGTCTAATCTGGCTATGTAAAAAAATTAAGGCGGGAGAAGGCAGTGTACGTATGTCGTTTCGCACACGGAGGTGACACGTCCCCTCTCGGAACCACGAGCCTTCTTGAGGGAAGCTCCGGTTTGCAAAAAACTTACACCAAAGCTTGTCCCAATTCAGCCAAAAAAATAACCGCAGCATGTTGGTGCCATGTCATGACACCATGCCAAGTTTCATGATTTTCGGGCGTGTTTTGGAATTACAGGAATTAAAAAACTAAGTTTCTCAATCTTTCAGGCCGAGCCACGATGCCCAGATGTTTGAATTTCACTCCCATCTCTTGCATGGGACCTAGAAATTCACCCAAGTACACACATGTGATTTTTCAAACAACTTTGGTGCACGGCAGCCTGTGCTTGTAATTCAAATTTGAATTATGCATATTAAATGCCCAAAAACTCAATTAATGTATAAAAAAGGCAAAACGAGCCCGGAATAATTACAAAATTTAGCACGGTACTTCTATTTGGTCTAATCTGGGTGTGTAAAAAAATTAAGGCAGGAGAAGGCAGTGTACGTATGTCGTTTCGCACACGGAGGTGACACGTTCCCTCTCGGAACTACGAACTTCTTGAGGGAAGCTCCGGTTTGCAAGAAGCTTACACCAAAGCTTGTCCCAATTCGGCCAAAAAAATTATCACAGCATGTTGGCGCCATGTCATGACACCATGCCAAGTTTCATGATTTTCAGCCATGTTTTGGAATTACAGGAATTAAAAAACCAAGCTTCTCAATCTTTTCGGCCGAGCGACGACACCCAGATGTTTGAATTTCACTCCCATCTCTTGCATGGGACCTAAAAATTCATCCAAGGACACACATGTAATTTTTCAAACAACTTTGGTGCACTGGAGCCCGTGCTTGTAGTTCAAATTTGAATTATGCACATTAAATGCCCAGAAACTCAATTAATGTATAAAAAAGGCAAAACGAGCCTGGAATAATTCCAAAATTTAGCACGGTACTGCTATTTGGTCTAATCTAGCTGTGTAAAAATATTAAGGCGGGAGAAGGCAGTGTACGTATGTCGTTTCGCACATGGAGGTGACACGTTCCCTCTCGGAACCACGAGCCTTCTTGAGGGAAGCTCCGGTTTGCAAGAAGCCTACACCAAAGCTTGTCCCAATTCAGCCAAAAAAATTACTGCTGCATGTTGGTGCCATGTCATGACACCATGCCAAGTTCCATGATTTTCAGGCATATTTTGGAATTACAGGAATTAAAAAACCATGTTTCTCAATCTTTCCGGCCGAGTCACGACGCCCAGATGTTTGAATTTCACTCTCATCTCTTGCATGGGACCTAGAAATTCACCCAAGGACACACATGTGATTTTTCAAACAACTTTGGTGCACTGGAGCCTGTGCTTGCGGTCCAAATTTGAATTAGGCACATTAAATGCCCAGAAACTTAATTAATGTATAAAAAGGCGAACCGATCCCGGAATAATTCCAAAATTTAGCACGATACTTCCATTGGTCTAATCTGGCTGTGTGAAAAATTAAGGCGAGAGAAGGCAGTGTATGTATGTTGTTTCGCACACGAAGGTGGCACGTTCCCTCTCAGAACCACGGGCCTTCTTGAGGAAAGCTCCGGTTTGCAAGAAGCCTAAACCAAAGCTTGTCCCAATTTGGCCAAAAAAATTACCGCAGCATGTTGGTGCCATGTCATGAGACCATGCCAAGTTTCAAGATTTTCAGGCGTGTTTTGGAATTACAGGAATTAAAAAACCAAGTTTCTCAATCTTTTTGCCCGAGCTACGACGCCTAGATGTTTGAATTTCACTCCCATCTCTTGCATGGGACCTAGAAATTCACCCAAGTACACACATGTGATTTTTCAAACAACTTTGCTGCACTGGAGCCTGTGCTTGCAGTTCAAATTTGAATTATGCACATTAAATGCCTAGAAACTCAATTAATGTATAAAAAAGGCGAAACGAGCCCGGAATAATTCCAAAATTTAGCACGGTATTTCTATTTGGTCTAATCTAGCTGTGTAAAAAAATTAAGGCGGGAGAAGGCAGTGTACGTATGTCGTTTCGCACTCGGAGGTGACACGTTCCCTCTCGAAACCACGAGCCTTCTTGAGGGAAGCTCCGGTTTGCAAGAAACTTACACCAAAGCTTGTCCCAATTCGGCCAATAAAATTACCGAGCATGTTGGTGCCATGTCATGACACCATGCCAAGTTTCATGATTTCAGGCGTGTTTTGGAATTACAGGAATTAAAAAACCTAGTTTCTCAATCTTTTCGGCCGAGCCACGACGCCCAGATGTTTGAATTTCACTCCCATCTCTTGTATGGGACCTAGAAATTCACCCAAGGACACACATGTGATTTTTCAAACAACTTTGGTGCACTGGAGCCTGCGCTTGTAGTTCAAATTTGAATTATGCACATTAAATGCCTAGAAACTCAATTAGTGTATAAAAAAGGCGAAACAAACACGGAATAATTCCCAAATTTAGCACGATACTTCTATTTGGTCTAATCTTCCTGTGTAAAACAATTAAGGGGTGAGAAGGCACTGTACGTATGTCGTTTCGCACACGAAAGTGACACGTTCCCTCTCGGAACCAGGAGCCTTCTTGAGGGAAGCTCCGGTTTGCAAGAAGCTTACACCAAAGCTTGTCCCAATTCGGCCAAAAATTTACTGCAGCATGTTGGTGCCATGTCATGACAGCATGCCAAGTTTCATGATTTTCAGCCGTGTTTTGGATTTATAGGAATTAAAAAACCAAGTTTCTCAATCATTCTGGCCGAGCCACGACACCCAGATGTTTGAATTTTATTCCCATTTCTTGCATGAGACCTATAAATTCACCCAAAGACACACATGTGATTTTTCAGCAAACTTTGGTGCATTGCAGAATGTTCTTGTAGTTCAAATTTGAATTATGCACATTAAATGCCCAGAAACTCAATTAATGCATAAAAATGCCAAACGAACCTAGAATAATTCCAAATTTAAACACGACGCTCATGTACAAGTTGCATGTTCACTGTACGTAAATGTTATAGCAAGTCAAACACCATCCTTTCCCTCCGTAACACCATTTTGTCTTTCAAAACATAATGAAAAAAATCAGGTATACGACAAACAGTTTACGAGAAAGAATCGTGTGGGATGCGATATAAAATATCTTGGCGCACCGTCTTGTCGGGCTTACGCTGGAAGCTTCATCGTCTACAGTCCACCGCCCCGCTTGAACCACACATGCGCGCTAGTTTCTCGCGGCACCGAGCGAAACTTTTTTGCCACCGCGGAAATATCTATCCCCCCGCCCCTCCCTCCTACCAAAAGCCACATTTCCATTGTTCCTCCTTGCTTTCCAAGTTCAAACCTTCACTGCTGCTTACGGGCAGCTCAACCTCCTCGCCAGCGACCCTTCTTCTTGCAGCACCGCCTCCTCGCCGGCTACCCTTCTTCTTGCAGCGCCGCCTGCTCGCCGGCGACCCTTCTTCTTGCAACGCCGCCTCCTCGTCGGCGACCCTTCTTCTTGCTGCGGGGCCTCCTCACTGCCGACCCTTCTTCTTGTTGCGCGGCCTCGTCGATATGGTGAGGTAATCCACACCCCACCCACACCATCCTCCTCCTTTCCCGTCCCACATGCCCCGACTGACGGAGCGACACCTTCCACCAAAATCACTGCCCCCCTCCTCCAATTAAGCGCCACCCATAGCCATTTTACACGCAGTATAACATGGAGCTGAGTAGCATGCGGCTGCATGCGCGAACGAGGTCGCTATGGATGACATGCTTGTCGACCGCCAGATCTTGGAGGAGCACCTCATCTTCGAGGCCACTGTCGACACAGCCGCGCAGTTGTCTACTTTAAAATACAGTTTGTGATGTTTTCTTGAGGCCACAGCCTCTCAGCCAGTGCCTTCTAGTGATTTGTCCTCTGTAATGTTAATATGCAATCTGATGTTCAGTTAACAGTTTGGTCCTCTGAAATGTAATGTTCAGTTAACACTTTGGTCCAACAATTGCTACATTTCGTAGTACTGTTCTCAAGCATTCTTTGTTTTGTTAACTATCTTATCTTCTCATACATGTTTCTACTCTGCAATGTCATGCTCAGTTAATTATTTTGGTTCATTTGGTCTGCTGTCCATTTAACTGTTTGGTTCAGTTCTGCAATTTGATTTTCATTTGCTGTGGGTACAATTTTGTACAGTTATGCATGTGACACCAATCGAATTTGGCTGTACTCAATACATATTCTACTGATAGTATGGAAACTCTCAGTTAACCTGATCAAGATCTTCCTTATATATGTTGCATGGAAACAATGGGAGACACTGCGGTTTACCATCGAGGTTTGTTCAAGTAGGGCCCTTTGGCTAATAGCACATTATTGTGCAGTTGCAGGAATCATTCTAATATTTAGGTTTCTTACAATTTGGTCTTGCACATGTAGGTCCTGCTGTCAGAGGCTCAGACCCACTGTTCGACCCATTTTGCATATGGGGAAATTAGATGTCCATGAATATCATTCAAGTTAAGAAACTCAGAAAGATTGTTAGGATGAAGAATCTTGCGACGAATAAAAGAAAGATCTTTGTTTGCACAATGAAGAAGATATCAGTCAACTATAGGATGGTACCAACTCTTTTACCTTGTTTTTACCCCTTGCTCCATTTCAAAATTTACAACAGCGATTTATGCATAGATTTGTTTTCAGTACTTTTCAAAGCAGTTCACCGATGATTACCTCTCAAACCACCTGTGTGGTCAAGAGGCGAGGAAGGTATTCATTCAACACCCACGGTACAATATTGAAGTCTTGCTGAAGAGGACGAAGGTTGGGAGGGCAATTATCCATAGCCACTGGCCTAAAGTTGCAAGGACATTCAACATCACTGAAGGCTCAATATTTGCCTTACACTTCTGCAGTTTCCCAGAGGAGATTCATCTGTCTATTTACCATGTATGATGCTACTTTCCAAAGGTTTTTGATGCTGCATGTGAAACTTGGTGCTATTGTGTAATGGCGTAACTGAGTGCCGAAGCTATCTAATGTAACTCGATTATGAAATCCTGGTTGCTTTTATACGGGTATGAAATATCTGGCGTGTTTTATAAGAAATATCAGTTTGATTAGTACATGGATTATCAATAATAGGCTAATTACGCTGCTTATTGGGGTTTTCTATTGCAAACGGTTACTCAGACAACACCATGGGCGATGAACTCAAACAACCAGCACGGTTTCTAGAAAGTAGGCGTGTTCGATCAAGTAACAATCACACACGGCTTCCGGCAGCGAACTGTTTGCGTTAGTCCACCTTGCACAAATGTTTCCACACAAAGAACTGTGTGGGATGTACATACCTACGGAAATGATTTTCTGGGATTCATCGTGTGGGATGTACATACCTACGGAAATGATTTTTGGGATTCACCGTGTGGGATGTACATACCTACGGAAATGATTTCTAGGATTCACCGTGTGGGATGTAGAAATGATTTCTGGGATTCACCGCATGGGATGTACATACCTATGGAAATGATTGGGTTTCCATGCCTTGCCCAATAGCACACGGCCCCAGCTTGGGTCCCACGAGGGCCTATCCCCGACAATTTCTAGGTCGTGTGGGAAGGACCCCCCTATCGCTCACACTCACTTGGCGAGGGTTCCAAATGCCGTCGCGGAAAGGGGTTTTAAACCGTTTGTTTAGGACGTCGTTGTACCAGTGGGTGCAGTAGGTTGAGGCACTACAAAAAAAGACACTTCCGTGATGATACGTGTTTGTCACAGTAGGTCACGTTTTCTGTCATGCATATATATCCATGACGATTTTATGACAGAATGAAGGTAGTCATACATGTGCTGTCGTAGAAGTGTTCCATGACATTACCAAAATTATCATCACGGAAGTGTTCACTTCCATGACGATAAATGCCGCGTCATGGAAGTGCGTTCGTCAAGGGTGACCGACACGTGGCATCCACCGTAACAAGTCGCTGTTAAGCTATCGAGTCCGGTTTTGGATCCGATAACCCGCTAACAACCACGACCAATGACTATTTTCCACGTGTAAAATTCTCATTGGCTAACGGAACCATGTGTCAACTCCGCGTTGGCACAGGTGTCACTCATCCAATGGGCGAGATGCGCCTATGATATGTTGACACGTGGACTGGCCCAAAAGTGGCCCATAAAGATTAGATGTGCCGGCCCAACTAAAGGCCCACATGATTTTTCATACCATAATGGGCCGGCCCAGCTAAAGGCCCATGAGATTTCATCGCATAATGGGCCGGCCCAGCTAAAGGCCCACGAGATTTTGCCGACCATAATGGGCCGGCCCAACTAAAAGCCCACAAGATTTTGAGGACACTAATGGGCCGGCCCGTTAACAGGCTGCCATGTTTTGGGCCAAATGTCGGCCCATATTTGATCCGGTCCATTAGTAGCCTACCACGTTCCGGGCCCAATAAAGGGCCATATGAGATCCAGGCTGTTAAAAGCCTACCATGTTCTGGGCCAAATTATGGCCCAGATCAGATCCGACCCTTTAAGAGGCTTTGGGCTAAATTATGGCCCATATCAGATTCGGCCCGTCAACTGGACGCTATGCTTTTGGGCCCACTTGCTAAAGGCCCATTTAGTAATTCGGCCTGATATTAGTTTTGGCCGGTTAAAGGCCTGTTTAACATTTCGACCCTATATTTATTCCGGCCTGGTAAAAGCTCGTCATGTACTTGGGCCTAACTACGACCCGGTTTGCATCCGGCCTGCTCACAGCCGATAATCTGATTGGGCCAAACAAGGACCAAGACAATTTTGGCATGTTAACAGCTCATGATGTGATTGGCACAATCATGGGCCGAGGTCTATTTCGTCCTGCTGTCGGCCCGTGAGCTGTTCGACACGTTTCAGGCCCAACCTACTTTTCAGCCTCCTAAAAGCCCATTGAGTTTTCTTGCGAAAATAGGGTCGGCGGTTTACTCGGCCTATTAGAGGACCAAATCTACTAGTGGGCCAGTTTACATTTAGGCCTGTTAATGGACTGATTATGTAGTGATTTGCATGATGGCCCGATTATATGTACCGTAATTTTACGGTTTGGCCGGTTTACTGCGAAGACAGGATATATATACAGTAAAATAACTGCAGCATCGTTAATAAGAAAAAACCTAGACTATACAATAAATAAATTATAGCATATTACATCCACCGGGCATCAAAGTTCTCCACTGTGATAATAAAGCACAAGTAGACAGCATATTACATACACTGGGCATCAAAGATCGCCACCAGTACAAATAAACACGCCGACAAAATAATATACAAAACCGAGAGCACTTCAATAGAGTTCAAGAAAGGTTAGCCCTGCTCGGGAGCTGCAGCGCAAGCAGCTGAGCAAGCTGATGAGATTGTGTTTGTTTGACACTTATATCCTCTTCACTCTGAAAGATAAACAAGCAGACAGATGACAGGTTTTGCACATATAAGTATCAGTGCTGGCAATTCATCACATTTCTTACTGATGAATAAAGTGACACGGTTTAAAATAGCATTAACACAATATGGTATTGTTCAGGTTAAGACATGGCAGGAAATGACATTGTGAAGGAGTTGGCAGCTTCACGACATCACTGATTACAGATCAAGAACTCATAAGTATCAATAGTTAGTGTGCTGTCAATTTATCCCATTTCAGATTGGCAAACAAAGAGACGGTTTTAATAATAGTAGAATGATATGACATTGTTCATAGTTAAGACATTGCAGAATATGACATTGTGTTGTAGTGGGTAGGTTCACCACACCACTGGATTATGGATCAAGAACAGAAGCATGCATGGAGTGCAAAAGAAGATCACTTGCTCTGTATAGTTTAATTTACATGGTATGAAGAAGGAACTTGGTTGTACAACTAAAAACTTAAATTGAGAAGGACAAACTTTTGTTTATGAACTACATAATAAACTTTAAACATGCAATTTGATGCAAACACCAAAAATAAATAGCTGTTGCAGTCATGCCTAACCAAATATACACAACAAAGTTTGAAGACTTGAGAAGGACAAACTTACATTATTGGTGAAGGTAGGCTCTATAAAGCCCTTGTCCATGCTGATGGGGGGCAATTCAAGAAGTTTACCACATAATCTTCTTCATAAGCATTGCCTTTATTCTACATTTTGTTAAGAGTAAATATAGATATGATAATATAAAAAAAAATGGAGAACATTTAAGATAAGATGAAGAGTGATGCTACATAACCAAGTAGGTATAAATGTAAGTACAGCGATACAGGCAACAGGTACAGCCAAGAGCAATGCAGAGCTAAACTTCTTCAGGACCATTGGTGTTATCCAACCTTATGGTAAGAGTAAATATAGATCTGATGCGTAGAAAATGGAGGGTAAAGTAAAATAAGCTGCAGAGTGGTGGTACATGAACAACTACCTGTCAATATAAGCACACTGATAAAGGACAATAGGTACTTACAAGAACAATGCAGAGCTAAAAAAATTCATTAGCATTGGATATATTCTACACTAATGTAACCATTCATACAGATCTGATAATTTGGAGCGAACAATTGATAAGTAAGCTATCATGCATACTGCTGTCACATAATGAACCAGGTATGAATGCAAGTACAGTGATACAGGACAGCAGGTACTAATAAGAGCAAAGCAGCGAGCAGCATATTTGCGATATACTGTCGTTCTTTTCAAACCGGAATTCTTCTTCGAGCTTATTTCCTGCAAAAAAAGATCTGTAATGCACATGCGAAAAAGTAGAAGTTCAAATTGCCATGTGATATCATAGACAATACCTCATCCTGAGAGCGAGACTAGTGCATAACAAGGTTTTTCCATTCAATGTCTTCTAAATTTAGCATGGGATACTTCACCGGAAATTCGTTTATAGACTTGCCATCAAAGTGTAATTTCCTCAGGTAACACCGATACTGCTGCAATGCTTCCTTGAAAAGAGCAAGCAAGCTTTGCTCGTCATGACTATCCAGATTGTCCCTCACCTACTTACAACAATGTAATGTAAATCATTGATGTGTTCAATCAGCAGAAAATAGGAAAATAATCACCATGAATAATAGCACTTACAGGTAAGTGGGATAGGAAGATGTGAAAATGGTGTTTGTCTTCACTATAATCTTCCCATGATGGGAATATATGCACATAGTCCCTAACAACATTGAAAGCATTGTCTTTAAAACTGGGAATAACTGGAATGGGGTTTCAATCTGCAGGAATTGGCCGTCTCCGCAGTTGGGATAGGTCTTCGACCGGTGGACTTGTTGTACTTTTTGCTGGAGTGGGATTTTTCTGTGGTACGGCTGGTGCTATGGCAACTAAAATCGGCATACATTTTGCTGGAGTGCAGGTCCTGTGTGGTGGGGCTAGTGGTGTGGCCAGTGAAGTATGGGTACAGTCTACTGGAGTCGGTCCTACGTTTTGTGTCACTGGTTGTACAACCAATATAAGTGGGGTGCTGTCTGATTTCTCCGGCACCACCATATTTTTCAAGAACTTTGCTGGTGCTCCTTCAGGTTTGGCAACCACCCTCTTCCTTTTTGATGTCTGATGCACAAGAACAACATTTGAGTGGAAAAACATGGTATGATGACAGATGGAATATGTATGATAATGGATGGGCATGGCATATTGACATATATGATAAGTAAACTAAGCAGATGGCGGTGCAACAAAGTAGAAGAAATGCAAGACAACATATGCAAGATACGCGCAATCAATAAAACCTTGCCAAATTAGAACATGCACCTTGATGGGTGAACAGGACAGGCCATCTGCCTTTGACTCCTCAAGGTTAGAATAGTCATTAGGATCATATTCTGAACAAGAATCTATAGGTGGGGAGCGTATGAGTCTCATTGCATCCGGAATGGCAGTCAATGCCTTGGTGCCAATTTTGTAAGTGGTTGCAGTGTTCCACAATAATCTTCTGATGCGCGGATTCTGATATTCACTGTAATTACGTATAATATCTGAGAACCATGAAAACATAAATAGTAGTGAGATTATCTTTGTAATGCAGAGGATATTCTAATATAGGGGCGCCCCTGTAAACCCTTGTGTGCTATCACTGGATTCTGATGAGAGAGCTCATGTTTGCTGTAATATGGTGTGTGCATTAATATAATCTGGCACAAGTACACACAAAAAGTAGGTTCTAGATGTAAGGATAGTTAGCAGATGATAGGTTCATAATATACTTTGTAGAGAGTTTATTGCCAAACGATGATAACAAGAGCACACAGCAACTAGGCAGATCGTAGTGTACATAAAAGGGGTACACCATAAACACAATATATAAATCGGGAAAGTGGAAGTGGCTGGAAAATACGGTGTTGTATTGCCGCTACTAATTGAAAGCATATCAATCACGTACATGCCAACTCTATCAGCTATTGACTGCAGATGTCCCTGCGCCCCTTCCGGACAAGGAACACACTGTACGTACTAAATACAGAATAACAAAAGAGGAACATGTTAAAGAACAGAAGAGGAAGCATATTCTTGAGGTTCCGCTTCATTGCATACAATGTTGGTTGCCCACTCATGATGAATCACAGCGCCCAAAGAAATTTAATTCCATGCTGTCTCTCTATATGTGGCCACATGCATTTGGAAGATCAAGTGGGAGCATTACCTGACCAATTAAATGTGTGTCTGTTAACTAATATCAGTATCATATCACAATTCGTATTTGAAGAAGTAAGCTTTGGACTTATGATTGGTGTGTTGTTTAGCTTCAAGAGTGGACTGCTGCTAGTGCTGACACATAGCAGCTACGCAGATCATAGTGTAGATATAATGGGAAAACCATAAGCATCAGGAGTAAAATTAGCAAAGTGGAACTTGCTGGAATATATGTGCTAGTATTGCCGGTATGGCTAGAAAGGCTTCGGATACCGGCTCTCTTCAACTGAAGGCGCGGTATTGTTAATATCAGTGTAATTCTCAAAGGTGACATAGCTCCCCGCATTTCCTTGTTAATCTTATAGGATTCAAGTGGGCAGTCCACTACAAATCCTATTCCTATGTTTAGTAAATCCTATGAATTAAAGAGGCCCGAAGAGTTCAAAGTGTCCATCACAACCGACCGTATAGACCTCTACACTACAAATGCCCCTGCTCATCTTCACTACAAGGAACATACTGTACTACTATCATACTCCCTATGTTCCAAAATATAAGTCTTTGTAGAGATTTCCACTATGGATCACATACAGATGTATACAAATACATTTTAGAGTGTAGATTCACTCATTTTGCTCCATATGTAGTCCATGGTGGAATCTATACAAAGACTTGTATTTAGGAACGGAGAGAGTACTTATTAAAGAAGAACGGAAGAGGAACATGCTAAAGAAGAGCAAGAAGATTTTGGATAATAAAATGTTCGTTGCATAGTGCCAACACATGATGAATCAGAGCGCATTAAGAATGCAACTCCCTGCTGTCTCTCTATATGTGGTGCACGTGCTTTTTGAAAGTAAAGTAGGAACATTAGCTGACAAATTAAACATTATCTATTTTACTAATATCAGCATCATATCATATTCGTATTTGAGCAATAAGTTTGGAATTATGAGTGGCATGTTGTTTAGCTTGATGGATTCAGGAGCAGTGCTAAGCAGGTACGATGATGGTACTGAATATAAAGGCATGTCTTCATGCAAGTCGCGTGACTTTTGTCATTTGGGTCAGTCGACCATTTCAGGCGGTTGGATGAAGATCCTACGTCTGCTAACCCTTCTTCTTCCTCGTCTCTGATTCTTCCCATACAAAACACCGCACGGGCCACCGGCTGAACCACCGACCCCCACCGCATGTGTTCCTCCGCCACCCCCACCCCCACCAGCGTCGAGTTGTCTTCATTCGGCAAGGCCCCACCACCGCCCCCCACAACCGCCGTCCCCACCCGAGCCCCTTCCTTCGCACCGGTGAACTCCGGCGAGCTCTGAAAAATCGACTGACCCAATTTTGAAATTTAGTCTACTGTCATTTAACTAGTGTGGAATATAAAAGGGGAAACCATAAGCATTGCGAGTATAGTGTTGAGCGTGCCATGGCGGATCTGAAGGTGCAAACCAGACAAAGGCAACTTCGCAACCAATGTTTGCTTTCAACTAGCAAGTGATGGACAAGAAATCAGAGTAAAGCAATGGCGATCTATTATCTTGTTGCGATAAATAAGTTGAGCAGATACGAAAGAGTACCGCCTCTGGTGCGGCGCCGTGTATGCATCTGCTAAGAATTTGACCGTGTTGCGGTAGCGATGGCTGTCAGCGGCGTGGAAGCAGATCTAGGAGGGTAGACGGTGGCGGCGGGGTGTGGTGGACGAGATGATCGTAGGAGCGGCGCCGGTAAGGTGGACGACGGTGGGAATGAAGCGAGAGAATGGGATGCAAGGATCCCAGTCCGAAGCCGTGGATGAGAGAGGTCGATCTCTTGTAATGGACGACGGCGTCGGGTATCAGCTCCGGCATGGTGGAGGAGGACGGCGGTGGATGGGGTGGCGGACAGAGGAGGCTGGGGTGGTGAGGGTGTTTTGGCGCCCACGGAGTACGAATGGGGAAATGGAGGGAGAGAGGAAGGGGGGAACCATGTCTTCAGGGCGCGCTTGTCTCAAATGCCAGGAAATTTACAAACTTAGCCCCCGTTTAAAATTTCCTACATCACAGCAATATTAGTCGGTTGGGGATAGGACGGTAATCTCGCATACACCGAATATTTGCCGATGATAGTTTGTTTTTGGCGCCACCGTGTATGAATTGGGGAGGGAGTCGATTTCGGCCGAGGAGACAATGTGTTTTGGCGTCCACCATGTATGAATCCGGGTGAGAGGCGGTTATGTCATGTTTGAGTGAAATTACAAACCTACCCCTATCAGAACCTATAGAAATTGAGCTGATAGGCTTTGCGTGTCAGGGATAGGCAGTAATTTCCATCTCGCAGATTTTGGTTTCGGGCAGTTACTCCGACTTTCCCCGCTTCGTTCAAATTTTTGCAGAGCAAGAGTACACGTTTACCATGCCAACTCAATTCGAATCCAGTTTGTATTCTATTTTTGTTCGGGCAGGATCCATTTGCGATTGGAATAAAATTCTATATACATCATTTATATATATATACTTTCAAAAGCACGACAAAGAATTCTGCTCCTTTATATGTATATAATATGACTTACAAATACAATGATCTCAAAATCAAAAGGTTGAATTCAAAAAAAAATAAACCAAATTATGTTCTACTAAAATGTATGGATCAGTAATATCTACATATTAAATAACATAGATGCGCGTGAATTCATATGAGTATGCATGTTTGATAGATCAATTTTGGTTCGAGTATGAATTACATGTATCATCATCTTGAATTCAAATAGTTGAATCCCTTTTATGTTGACTCCTTTCACGCCCATCTCTCTCGCATGCTCCTTCATGTAGCTATCATTCTCTTTTCTCCAGCTCACCCGCACGCTCACTTCATATTTCTCCTATCTTCACAAACATGGTCTCTCAACGTCTCCCTTGACAAGTGTCACACTCTCTCTATCATTATACATTACACGGTTTTCATTATCTCTCATGTCTCTACCGTTCTCTGGTATCACTAGGTACCTAAGCTTTCTTTTTCACTTCCACACACACAGTCTCACTCGTCTTTCACTTTGTCTTTCTCTCTATGGGGTTCTCTCACACACCCTATATGTCTCTAGATATGACTCATACCAATAAATAACTCTCTCCTGTAGACACAACATTTGTTGCGGTCTCCTTTCCGTCTACATCCTAGTTATAAGACTGACATTATTTGTTTGTTTACCAATCAGACAACCCCCCCCCCCCCCCGCTCTCTCTCTCTCTCATAAATACACACACACACAGCTCCTTCCTCCACTCCCCTTCCCGACTATCGTCTCTCTCTAACACCCACAAAACTCTCGCTTTCGCACCCCGACTCATATTTCTCTCACATCATTGATCGACTACCCTCCAGATAGGTTTATACACCCACATACTCGTGCTTCCACTATCGCGTACATGTCTCTCTCATGCTCCTTGTATCTATGTAGATTTTTGGTCCATTCTTGAGACACGCCCTCTCGATCGTGCACACACACTATCGCCTCATTTTAAGTTGATACCTCTCACACACACACTCTTTGTGTCTTTGTCACACATGCACTCCGTCCTCCTCCTCTCTCCCTCTCTCTCACACACACATGGGCTTTTTGCAACAACTGGCAAGATGCCCATGTGTTGCACGGAACATCAAGATGCATTTGTATGAGTAATTTATCTTGTGGGAGAAAAGGATGAACGAGGGAAGGCCCTATTTGCAAATGTGGAGAGGGGTGTGGGTATCTTTTTGCAAAACTGCCATAGTTTCCTTCCTATCCATCAGATATAAATCGGACGGCCTATATTGCAGGATGGCAGGCATACCATCATCACCGACTCTGTTTTTTATCCCTACTCTTATAAAAAGCATAGTCGGTGACGATGGTGTGCCTGCCATCCTGCAATATAGGCCGTCCGATCTATATCTAACGGATAGGAAGGAAACTATGGAAATTTACCCGCACTCCTCTCCACATTTACAGATAAGGCCTTCCCTCGTTCATCCTTTTCTCCCACAAGATCTTGATGTTCCATGCAACGCATGGGCATCTTGCTAGTAAGAATAGAAATTAGAGATATACCACTTCTCGAATCTTGAAACCAACAACATTCCTCCCTTATCTCATCAAAACCGCCAAAGGAATATATTTTGAGTGAAACATAAGATATTTTTAATGATACACGTATTTCAAAACTAGACACTTCTTTCTATCAAATCGGTGAATATGTATTAATCTACTTTGATCGTGTGGCAACGCATTGGCACATTGCTAGTAGTTATTACTACTGTATAATTTTCTGGACACCAGAAAAACGGTGGAGTACATATACGAAGAGAAGAGGCGCACGCACGCAGTCGGTCTCTCGCTGTCTCGCACACATGAGAGTTACGTAAATGCACCGTTAACAAATAAACCCTAAAACCCTAGGTGCACGATTGTTGCATGCGCGGGTACCGGGTACGTGGTGGAGCGCACCTTTGTAGGAATAGTCAGCTCGCGTGATAATTTGATCCATAGGAGTTGATGGTCGGGACCACAGGTGAACGACCTGGAGGTGGTGTATCGCCAGTAGCCACAGATCGAGTAGCCACGTTTAAAATATCATTTTTTAGCCGGGTAAGAGTTCCGATTTTCAAGGGCGCGTTATAAGTAGTTAAGTAGTTTTTAGAATGATTGGTATGAAGCGAAAATGGAATTCGTAACTACTACCTCCTTGGCATATGATTGTATGGGTTTATATTGCGAGATGTTGAACCTGGTAGTTCTAGGGCAAATACTATGTCTTTGATGTTGGTTTTCAGTAATGAAAATCGGAAGGGGAAACCCTTCTTTGATAAAAAAGAACTACTACCTCCGTCCTGGTTTACTAGTCCCCATTGTAATTTGGGTCAAAGTTTGTCCACAAATTTTACTTGTAAAATGTGAATGGAAAACGAGATTTTGTTATACCCAAACAAAAAAGGACTGGAGGGAGTGATTGCTCTGACACGGACGTGACCTCTCATAGCGCAGGCATTGAACCGGCGCGCCGACCAAGAGGGCCCCACTCGCTGCATGCCTGGCTGAACACACCTCCTCGCCGCATGCAATCGGCTTCAGACTGCCCCGCCTGCCTCCATTGAATCCGCACGTGTGCCGGCAACACGTACTTTCGTGAGCCGGCCGGCATTTTAGAACACAAAAAATGATCAAAATATAATTAATTACGCATGGTCTTGACTTGTTGTGCTCGCACTAGTAGCAGGAACTAGAGGTTTTTCTCTATTTATAACTCTCCTCACATTTTTTTTGGCTTTGAAGTGAATCATGGTTGTGGACATTATCTATGAATGTGCAAATATCTATGAACATGAGTTTGATGTGGAAGTTGAACTTGGAATGTTGGGCTTGAGCGTGAACTATACCATGTCCAATGCTTCGTCTTTTATTGTTTGGAAAGTAATTGTTGTTATTACATGACCCTAAAAATTATTTTGTGCCACATCAGTAGATGCGCGGACATCACAATAGGCATGCTAACTGGATAAACATTTGGACCTAGCTATTATGAAGGAAAATTTGTATTGACAACAGTTTTAGATAGCAGGAGACGCCTAGCCTGCTCTGCCTCTGCTAGCTTCTTTCTGGCTTCTTCCATCTCTTCTTTGGCTTGGGTGAAGAGAGCATCTGATTGCTCTTTTCGCTTCTTCAGGAACTCAGATACATTCTCAAGGGCTACTACACGCTTTCTTTCAGCCTTTACTAGAGCCACGAGGACATGAACAGTTGATGACTCCACCTGGCTTGTGTGTAATCCAGCATCATCTGGGAATTTGCACCTTGTGTCTAATCCAGCATCATTAGGGAATTGGCACCTTGTGTGTAATCCGGCCTCATTTTGGAAACATGATCTTGAGGTTGACCATACTTCCCTCCTCGCAGAGCAACCCAGATCCATTTAGGAGAAGCCAGATAAACATGACTCAGAAAAGTGAATTCAAAAGGAAAAAAATAAAAACAGACTACAAGGTGAGAACACCCACTTCCTACATCAAGCTAAAAGCGAACGCACTAGGATGATTAAGACTCTTCTTATTACACATGAAGAACACGAGGCTAAGAGAAACACAAACTACAACATATACACATCGAAGAACACGAGGCTAAATGAAAGTGATTGAAAGGGTGTTACTTACCAAAGCTCGTTTTACAGGTTCGGTGCAGCTCCTCTTTAACTTGCCACGCTCCTTGAAGATGTCTATCCCGTGTTTGGTCTCCATTGCTCCTCTGCATGTTCGCACTCATGGTTTTAAAATCTCAACATGGCAAGAAAAATATACTATTAATACTCACGCATCTTGTGGGCAACATTAAAGCACTCGTCTGCCATGTTAGAGCATCTCCAACAGAAGCGCAACGCGCGGTGCTTTTAAAAAGTGTTTATAGTGCTGAGATCGAGAAGTAGAGATAGAGAGTAGAGAGTAGAGAGATAGATAATTCTCAGCACAGATATAACATAGATAGATAAAAAATAGATAGTTCAACTACTCCTCGTCGTTCGACTCCTCCTCGGTGATGTCCTCCTCCGATGTCTCAATGTAGGCGTGAAGATACTGATCGTCGTCGGATTCCCAGGGCGACGCTGCTCCTAGCCTCATGTTGAATTGAGCGTCCGCTTTTCGCGTACGCATGTCCTCGCGATAGGCGGCTCGCTCCGCCCTCCTCTTCTCCCTCTTCGCCCTCCTTTGCATGTAGAACTCATGCTCATTGATGATGTCCTGCGGGAAGCGTTGGCGCCACAACGCCATGGCTTCCTCGTCCATCTCGGCGATGCCGAGACGGTGCCCCCGCCTCTGGTTGTCGCAACGATCCTCGCCAGTGATAATCCGCGGCAGAGGCACGAGCTCCTGCGCACGCTCCCGCATCGGCATGTTGGGGAAGTTCAATGTTCTATGAGGCCACCGGAGGCGCCACGCCACTGCATCGTACGCGCGGGTGTCCTTGTTGGTGGTGTCGAAATTCCTGAGGCTGAGGCGCATCCCGTGGAACCGGATCTCGGCGGAGAAGCTGCCGGAGGGGCGCGCGCGGACGCCGCGGTATCCCCAAGTTTCCCGGCGACGCGGCGACATGGTGGCGCGGCGGCGGCGAGGCGAGAAAGAGCGGGGAGAGAGCGGTGGTGATGTGCAGAGCGGGGAGAGAGCAGTGGTGAGGCACAGAGAGGGGAGAGAGCGGTGGCAAGGCACAGAGCGGTGGGAGGGCGTTGGATTTTATAAATTGCGTCGGACGCCGCGGGCCAAAACTAGCGCGTGCCCGGCCGCTTTTCCCCCCGCGCGCGCGATCCTTTCCTGACGTCCCTGCTATCTCTACTCTCTTCTCTATTGTTATATTTATTTTATATTTTATATTTATCTCTACTCTCTTCTCTACTGTTATATTTATTTTATATTTATAATATTTATCTCTACTTCTCTACTCTCTACTCTTTTTTTCTTTTAAAAAACATAGTTGGTGATGATGGTGTGCCTGCCATCCTGCAATATAGGTTGTCCTATTTATATCGGACAGATAGGAAGGAAACTATGGTAATTTTGCATAAAGATACCCACACCCCTCTCCATATTTGCAAATAAGGCCTTCCCTCATTCATCCTTTTCTCCTACAAGATGTAAACTACTCATACAAATGCCTCTTGATGTTCCGTGCAACGCATGGGCATCTTGCTAGTTCTAAAAAACTTTCCATCATTTGGCACACTACTGGTTGCAGATGAAGAACCTACCCAAGCACAGTGCGATATAGGAGCGACGCACAATTACAAGTTGATATTCTGTTGGACAATGGAGGCTATAACCAATTACTTTTACGGGAACAATAGCAACGAAATTTGAAGGGTAGGTATGAACAAAATTGGAACTGCACATGTACTGCTAAGTGATTCAATACACACATTACTGATCGAGGAGGAGAACGATGGTCGCGGCGACCTCTGTGCATCATGGTCGGCAACGGGAGTCAGTTCATTGTCCACGACGGTGGTGCTTCTGCGCTTGGCGTCGGCTTTTGGGAAGTAGATCCGAGACCGTGGAAGACGATGCCGGGGAAGAGGCTCCGTGTATGACGACAACGGTGGATCGGCTCTAGTGCGGCATACGAGGTTGTCGATGAGGCAGATGCGCTGCGGTGGACGAGTGCGCCGATGGAGAAGGGGAGGAGCACGAAGGCTACGGTGTCGTCGAGAAGACTATTTTGGTGTGGGGATAGAAAATGGGGAGTATTCAGGTGTACTACTCTGGGTGCTAGGGTGGGGTTGGCTAGGTAGCGTGAACCTGAAGTTACGAAAACAGGCCCCTACCAAGCGTAATCCGTAAACCTGTTCCGAAGGTTATGATGGTAACTTCGCACTGCTCGAATCAGGGTCACGGGAGATTTTCCCGCTGACCTCAAAATTTTGTGACACTGAACTCCTCGTGTGGCGTGTTGAGTGATTGGGCTAAGAAACTAGCGAGTAGTACTAGTAACTACTAGTACTCCCTCCGATTTTATTAACTCTGCATATTAGGTTTGACCAAAGTCAAACTTCCTAAAGTACATTCAATAATGAATCTAATGGTATTTATTTGTTATTGTATATGTTAATATTTTTTGTTATAAACTTTCTGAGAGTTTACAAAACTTGACTTTGACCAATGCTAATACGCGGACTTAAATAAAAAGGGAGGGAGTACACATTTGTTTTCTTAGTTTGTAGTGAATTAATCATTTGTTGTAATTGTGAAATAAATACATTAGGCTACTGACTTCGAATGTAATGGCCTGTACAATTGAATAGTTAAAATCATTGTTGAATTCAAGATGTATACGAGTTCTATAGTACTTCACAATATGCTCAAACTCACATAATCGCAATCAAATGAGAATCTAAATGCATTTCATAGTTATTACTTTGTAGGATGCAACAAAACCAACCATAACTCTACATCATCCATTATAAAAGCAACCTTTTGAACACATCCCAATGTGTGCATGAAATGTGTAGAGAGAGATTGCGAAGATGGAGCAGCTAGGGCGGGAAAGATTGTGTGTATGTGGACAAGAGAGTAGGAGACAAACCTAACG
The DNA here is from genome assembly GCF_056163025.1 of Triticum urartu. NCBI lineage: Eukaryota > Viridiplantae > Streptophyta > Magnoliopsida > Poales > Poaceae > Triticum > Triticum urartu. The sequence continues at coordinate 507,920,397 of NC_141876.1, read as the reverse complement.
AGAGAGACAGAGAGAGAAAGAGAGAGAGAGAGAGGAAGAAGTTAGGTTTGTGAGATAGATGGAGACATGTAATATACGTGAGATGTGTGTGCATCCGAATCCTGTAGACGTGGAAGGAGAAGAGACAACATGTTTGATGAGAGAACTGGAAAAACATGGATGAGAGGGGAAGGATCTTGTGGGTTGAGGGATTGATAATTTATCGCGGGAGAGAGAGGGATTGGTAATTTTGTGTGGGAGAGAGAGGGGGAGGAGTCAGTCAGCCATCGTCACATCATCCTGCTTCCAAATGGCCCCGCATTCTCTAGTGCAGTGTGGTCGCTGGTCTTCGATCTCCTCAATGCCCTCTTTGAAGGTTGAGGTGTTGTGCATGCTGGGGTGCAGAGAAGCACAAGCGAGAGTGGTCGCCATATAGCCTTGGATGGGGATGAATTGTGTGTTCAGGGGAGGGGGAGTGTGTGTGCGGTGTGTGTGTGTGTGTGTCAGGTATTGAGAGAAATCAAACCTATGGAGAGAAATGTGTGTGTATGTGATGGAAAGCTACATACTAAATAGGGTTTTCATGAAGAGATTGTGCGTGCGAGATAGAGAGCGATGTGCGGACCTTGAGGTGGGCAGGGGCCAGGTGAGGGTGTCAAAATGTGTGCGTTGATGCATGTGTTACATGCGATCGTGCGAGGAATGGACGAATCGAGAGAGATGGTTGTTGTGTTATGGATGCTCCTCTCTCTCTCACACACACAAGTACAAATAGAAAACTGTTCTCTCATGTATACACAACGTATCGGCATCTGTCTATGTCTCACTCATGCATGATCATTTGCACATTCACACCTATCTATGTCTCTATCACACGCATACCGTCTCCACATTGCCCTTCCGTCACAACACACATATGGACACATACACACGTTCTCTCTCAGTCACACACACAAAATCAGTATTAAAAAAACTAGGGCGCCCCTAAAACGTCCAAATCCAAACAAACACAAACTGGAGCTAAATTCAAATATATGGAAATATTGTAGCGTCAAGAACTTTTCTAGGAAAAAAAGTTGAGTAATATTCGGGGATTGTTTTCACACACACAAAAAGGTTCGGTGGGTGTCCTTCGAGCGCGACACGGTGATGCGCCGTTCGATCGACCGCACGGCCGCGGTTCACGCGCTTGCATAGGATTCCGTATTGTGGTTGTGGTAACTAATATAAGCGTTGCCTCAGTCTAATGTTTACGTGTACCGGTACGGTTTTCTTTGAAGTTTGACTAACCCTATATAAAACTAAACTAAGCTCCCATACATGCACTCATCAATATGCCGCCGCCGTTGCGCATGCCGGCGCCCGCCTGCTCCGGCCAACCATTTCTCGCCCATCACCATCGTGTCTCCGCCATCCCTGTACCATGAAGCCGAAGTCTCGCCCGCTCACAACGTCTGCAGTCCCTCCTCATGATGCCACCGCACTGCCAAGCACGCGAGCAGCTGGTGGAGCCGCGTCTATGCACGCAGCATACGAAGAGGAGGACGAGCGCGTGCTCCAGCATGCCGGCGAGGAGGAACTAGCATGTCATTGTCATCTCCGCCCACGCGAAGGAGGCGCGCATGGTGGCTGTCGCGGCGGAAGCCGGTCGCGCCCGTGCCGAGCCCGCAAACCCGGTGCGGACGCGGAATCTACCTTCAAGACCTTGAATGCCACGTTGATCCTGCAATCTAAAGGAGCAATTTGGGTCAGTCGAGTCTTGTGAGCCGTTGGATGCAACATGGATGCTAAGAAGGGCTTCTTCAACCTCCGAAATTGATGCACTGTTCATCTTCTCAGCCCGCCACACGCCTAACCGCCTGCCGCCACCCCGCCCTCCCCTGAACCGCCTGCCACCGCCATGCTCCCCCCACCCCCGCCATCCGTTTAACCCAGGGCTGTCAGGACCCCGATGCTAAGTCACATCGATCTAGCATGTAACACATCATATCACTTTGCGGCCTCACGCACGGTATTCCCACGGGTGCCACCTTACCTGGCCCGGGACTGTTTGCGCCTTTTGGCTCATGTATATGATAGTGTCGCTAGCATCATATGACAGAGAACCCGGGCCGACATGACTAGTCGTGAACCCAAAGTGGCACTAACTTACGGGGACAGGCATACATGACCCAGTCTCAAACGTGTCGGTCATCAACGTGTGAATCCGGGCTGTAGCAACTAGGCTAACAGGACTCCGGGCACCCGGGCTGTAGCAGGCTAGCAGGACTCCGGAAATCACCGCGTGACATTTTCCCGAAGGGACAGACACAGGAACGAAGTGGATCACATGCCGTCCAGTCTAAGTGTTCCGGAGCAGTAGTAATTGGGCTAGCAGGACTCCGGTAAACCGGGTTATAGCAGACTACCATGGCTCAGTGGAAGCACTAGACTACATTTCCCCATAAGAGAGGCTACCAAGGATAAACAACTAGGTTGTCGGATCCCACACATACCAAGCATTTCAATCATACACACAATATGCCCGATATGTGTAAATACAACATGGCATAACATACAACTCAAAGTATTTATTCATTAGGCTCTGAAGAGCTAGATATTACAAACATGGGTCTGATGACCCAGCATTCAAGTCATACAAGCAACAAGAACATGTGGAAGCTTATCTTGTCTGAGTACAGACAACTACAAAAGAAAAAGGCTAAGAAGCCTGACTGTCTACAAGACACTGCCGAGGGCACAAGATCATAGCTGAGGTAACAAGCTAAACGTCGAAGTCCATGCGGAACTACCAGCGAGACTGAAGTCTCTCTGCAAAAACATAAATTAAGCAAACGTGAGTACAAATGTACCCAGCAAGACTTACATCAGAGCTAGCTACATATGCATCAGTATCAACAAAGGGGGTGGTGGAGTTTAACTGCAGCAAGCCAGCTTTGACTCGGTGGCTATCCTGAACTATGACTGCGAGTAACTCTTTGAGGTGGCGCACACGAGTCCACATATTCACCATATCAATACTCCACTATGGATCCGCTCCCGTCTCCCTACGAGAACGCCATCCATAGCACTCACTCTTATCTTGCGCATTTTAGAGTATCCACTTTCACTTGTCTATGAACTGTACAGGCAACCCGGAAGTCCTTTACCGCGGACACGGCTATTCGAATAGATGATGTTAACCCTGCAGGGGTGTACTTATTCACACACGCTCTCGCCACTTACCACCATGTACACGTCGTGTATCTCGGCAACCTTCAAGCGGAAGCCTGGTGAGGGAGTCGGCCACGACCTGACTAACCACGCAAGTCTCTAGTCTAGGTTTATCGCATATTCGGGTTCCATCCGCAAGGAGATCCGGCCGGGGTGCCACTCACGGCCCCAAACGATGTGTGCAGGGTTCCCAAGCCCACCTCGACGAATGGATCTACGCTTGGTACACCGTGCCACGGTGCCTAGTCTGTCCCAAGCCCACCTATACCGGGTGCCACTTGGTAGACTACTAACACAACCTACAAACACCAGAAACTAGTTGCAACTCATGGACAGAGATCAGGTTGATTAATAACTCGAGAGGGGCACTTAATCATTCCAATGCATGGTAGTAACTATTCATGGATCACAAACACAGAACTCAGTTCCTGAGGACGGCTGCAATGAGACAACCCACCATGTACTCCTACATGGCCTCTCACCGCTACCTTTACCAAATCATGTTCACACACTTAGCTCTCAACAGTAGGACCTATTCACCACATTCCAATTCATCCTCGATGAATCAGACCTGACTCAAATCTAAGCAGTAGCAGGCATGACAAACAAGCATGAATGAGTAGGCACATCAGGTCTCAAACAACTCCTACTCATGCTAGTGGGTTTCATCTATTTACTGTGGCAATGGCAGGTCATGCAGAGGAAAGGGGTTCAACTACCGCAACATGTAACAGTTGAAACGTTGTTGTCCTAAAGTAGTAAAAGAGAGCAGGAGCGAGAGAGTGGGATTGTATCAGAATGAACAAGGGGGTTTTGCTTGCCTGGCACTTCTGAAGATAGTATAGTTCTTCATCGGTGCCATCGAACTCATCGTCGAAACATTGTCTACTGAGAGGGGTCAATTACCGACAAACAAGGAAGAACACAATCAATGCGATGCAACAATATGATGCATGAATGTGACATGCCAATATGCTGTGATTTGAGCTAATGCAACTAGCAATCAGATTAAATGAAGTTGGTTCGAACCAAAGGTTCAAATTCAAACTCCACATGTGGTTATTTAAATGCCATTTATTTGTTTTGTCCAATTCAGCAACTTTAAGTTGTTCCAACATGCATGAAAATAGTATAGATGGATATATTGGATTTTTCTGATAATTTTTCATATATAAATTATTTCATTTGGAGTTACGGTTGAATTTTTATGAATTTTAGAAGTTCTAAACATTTTTCTGGATTTTCCTGGTTAATCTAAATTCAAACTAATCCAGAGAATGACTTATTACATCAGCAATGCGTCAGGGTGACGTCAGCATGGTCAGCAGGGCTGCCCCGGGTCAAACCTGACTGGTGGGACCCATAGGTCAGTGAGACAGCGCTGGCTAGAGTCACAGACAGGTGGGCCTGGTCAACGGCCATGTCAGCGTGGTCAAAACTGACGCGTGGGTCCCGCTGGGTTATGAACTAACCTAAATAGAGATTAAATTAACCTAAACAGGCATAGGGTCTCACATGGCAGTGGCTCAAGAGGTGTTTAGCGGGGTCATTAGTGCTAATTAAGTGTGCCACGCCGGCTTCGCCGGAGTTCGGCCGGCGGCGACCAAAATCGACGACGGAGACGTCGCGGGAAGGCACTACAGGGGACGGTTTCTAGCGAGGTTTGCGGCTATGGGTTGCTGGCGCACGCGCGCATCCAGCGGTGGCCATGGGAGGGAGCAAGGTGGACCGAAGCAGCGGTGGCGTCGAGCTGGGCGGCGGCCAGAGTTCGATAGTGCACGGGCACGGGGCTGCAGCTAGATTTAGAGCAAATGAAGAGCATGGGCAGAAGCTACGGGGCAGCAGGAACTCGACGGGTGCTCATACGCGGCGTTGGCCGACCGTAATGACGACGGCGACATTCGCGGCGGCGGCAAGCTTCGGCGGAGGTGGGGAATGGAGCTAGAGTACGAGGACGAGCAAGGGAGGAGGGGGGTCCATCCGTGAGCTCACATCGGTTGCAGCACGCGTCTCAGTGGGCTCGGGAAAGGTCGGACGATGTCGGGGCATTTCCGGCGATCTCAGATGCCGGAGTTGAAGACGACGGTGGTGGCGGCGTTCCCGGGCACCCAGCGTTGCGTGACTCGGTGGAGAGGACGAGGGCGTCTTAGCGGAGCTCAGGGGTGTGTCTAGGGGCGTAGGAGAGGCGGATGGCTATGCGAGCAGTGGACGGCGGCGACGGGGCCGCTCAGTGCGAGTGAGTGAGAGAGCATAGGAGGGGAGGAGCATGAGGGAGAGGCCGAGGGGGTTCCAGTGGTTGCGGCTTCACCAAGGCGTCGAGGGGGAAGCGGCAAGAAGGAGGTGGCCGGGGCGCATGCCGGCACGCTGCGGCCATGCACTCGTCCTCCTGGCAGGGGAAGAAGACGACTGGGGGGGAGGCTAGTGGGTTGGGCCAGCTACAGTGCTAGGCCGCACAGGTGGGCTGCAGGTAAGCCAGGTAAGTCCTCTCTCTCTCTCTCTCTCTCTCTTATTTCTGTTTTTCTTTTTATTTGCTCTGTTTTGATTTAGTTTATAAACCAAATCATTTTGATAAATCCTGAAAATATTTGTGGGCAGTAACTGAATTGTTTCAGAGGCCCTTAGTAAGTTTCAGAATATTTGTAGCTACCAAATATTTTATAGGAATTAATAGCTCCAATTCAAATAAAATATGAGTTAATTCAAAAATCCATAAATGACCTAGAAAAGTGTGCACCATTTTTGGCAGAGGTTCTAGACCAATTCAAAAATTATGAACTTTTCTGAAGGGCATTTTGGGTTCACTGATAATATATTTATTTTGATCCTAGTTGCATTTCCTTTGGTGCTAGGGTTTGAACATCCCCATTTCAAGTTTAAGCAAAAATTTAAACATGATGCAACAACCAAGACTAGTCCACAAGCAAAGCTAAAGCTAGGGCTGTGACAACTCACCCCCACTAAACAAGAATCTCATCCCGAGATTCAAGACGTGAGGTAAGAAGGCAGAGGGGACACAAGGCTAACATGATCTTCATGAACCAATTGCCCTCCTCGAAGATGTTGATCCATTGCTCCAATTGATCTTGACGTCTTGTTTTTGAGATCTTCATCCAACATGATGACGGCAGAGAGAAACTCTATAGGAATCGATCTCCTCAAAGTTCGAGCACTCAAGATCAACTCATGGAGTGAGACGAAAGAACACCCCTTGAGTTGAGACTCAAAACACACTTCAGATGGATGGAACAATAACAGATGACAAAGATTCAGTTTGGTAAGCAACAATTCCACGCTGGAGTAAGATGGTGCATGGTTTCCAAGGTAGTGAGGAGATAATTGCCATGATTCTATAACAGGACACCTCGGGGAGGGTGACTCATAGAATTATTCCCTTAAGTGGCAAAAAGAATTACTTTTGATACAGAGATCATTGAAACTCTCTATACCATCTTAAGGAAAATCAAAATTGATCGTTTCAAAGAGTTCAAAGGAATGGCATACTCAGACTAGAATGGATGATGTGGACTACCTTGTTGAAGACAACGCAATGGATGATTTTTTGCTTATCATCGAAAATGGATGGGACCCATGGTAGGACCACTTCTGAAGATAATCCTGGATAACAATTACTGAAAAGGTAGACCAGAGTAAAATGGCACAAACGTGGGTGCAAGGTGGGAACAAAATGCAAATGTTGGGAATGTTCCAGACCATCATGTCTGCCTGAGATTCAGATCTGGTTAGTCACAGATACTTCAGACTCAACATGTCTGAAAAGAAAAGTTGCAACACAAATCGACGAGATAACGTTGCGAGATTCTCGGGAAATGAACTACGATAGCAAGCTCCAAAACATGAGATGGTTCTGCTACAAATCTGTGAACACGCTGTCCAAGACAAGCATGACCATGTAGTAGTCTTATAATAAAACACTACCGAGTTCGGGTGGGGAACCATCATTGAGGATATCGAAGTCCTTGTATAAGCCTCGGGTCTTAAGAAGGAGCTTATTTTCCTTGAACAAATCAATAAGTGGCTTGATGTGCTAGGAAATACATGTGGAATGGAGGTAGCTAATCTCTCAAACCATAGTATACTTTGCACATGCGTGACTAACTTGGGACGATTCCAGAGGAAGCAAAAACAAGCTTTCTCGGATTCACAGCAGCAACTTGCATAGAATGCACATGAATTCGAGGAAGTCACTTCTTCCATCCAAGCATAAGCTTCATGAATGGAACACGAAGGCATTACTTACAAAGTTTCCAACACTAGCTTAATGTCCAACAAAGTCATGGAGAACATAGGGATGTTGTTGATGGGCTCAATAACAATTCATCATGGTTTCCATATAAATGGAATTCCACAGTTATGTGAACAAGGTGATAGCATTGGTCAGACCAAAACATGTAATGGTGTATGCTCGAGGGATAAACCACGAGTAAGACAACATTACGAACATCGTTGGTTCTGATTTGATTTGAGGATATAGCCCACACTCGAATCAAAGTTTGGACAAGATAATAGATCCAATAACTGATCACGAGGACCAACTGATGAAGATATCATCTTTCTTCAACACATACATTCAAAAGATATCCCTTTAGAATGAATTAAGTAAGGCAAAGCTTTATCTTCCAACTCTCCAAGTTGTTGTTTAGCTTAACTAACTAGTTCAGGGTATCCAACATAGATTCTTGGAGAAGGGGTGGTTTACAAGAAACCAACTTGATCACAAGCTCAACATAACAGTCAGGGGACAGCCTGGTGATACTTCCGAGAAGATATTCAGAAAATCACGAACCACCAATATGTTATTAAGCTCGAGAACAATCTTGCTCTTCAGGGCAAGACAATATGATCAAATAAACAAGGGATTGACACAATCCTAACTCATTGGTCGAGGAGTGCACCAGGAAAATGGACTAGGTAACACGATCAATCTCAAGATGATGATTGAATAACCAACATGCTAAGAATGAGATTGTTGTCCATTAAGTACCAAGCAACGGGGTTGCTAGGAGTATTGATTTCACACATCATAGTTCACTTGTCGTCATTCCGGTTGCAACAACACGGGGACCGAGGAATGAATAATGATGGCAAGAAGTATCACTGTATCAAGGGTTCATATGATGGTGTGCAATTCCCATGATATTCTTGATATAAAGATGGTAATACTCCAAGGTAGAACAGAACAAAAACTGGATTGGCATTTTGATCTATGGAATACAACTACTTTGACCCAATCCTAAAAATGGATGAGGTACCGGAGTTTGTTTCTCCTAGTCATTCCGGAATAGAATGGCTTCAGGGACCACAAGAATAATAGGCATCGCTAACATGAATGCACAACTACTCCTCACTATCAACTGATACAAGAGTGTCAGAATACAACTAAAAAGGGGCAACTCAAAGGAACATATCACTTTCTGAGTTGTGGATGCATAAATTAGTATGTCAAGAAAAGCTCAACATTTCTTCCGATTAACCCATGCAGAAAGGTAGAACTGGCAGATTCACAACTATCGAATGAAGAACTCGTCAAGAGCACTCTTGTTGTGATCTTTTGGTTCAAAAGAACTTCTGCCATAATGTTTCATGGTATTGGAAGAACGATATACCACGGTCCTCAAAGACTATCACAAAGGTTACTAATACCCTAAAGGAACGAGCAAACACTATCAACAGGAAGTAAGTAGAGTGAATCTTGGGTTCGAGAACCCATAAATAGAATACCTACCAACTAAATAACATCACAAGATGCTTTCGAGAATGGTGGCCAGAATCATCACACTGGGGATATATATAAGCATTGCTAGATTACTGGGTGATCCTCTAAGACACTTAGGGTCATGATAATAGCTCCAACATATATGTCGAGGCAATAGAGTACCTCAACTCACCGATTAGTGTGGTTAAACTAGCCCAAAGAAACATCGGAAATAGAATGAAGGGAGTTGAAAATGCATCACACTATTTCGAAACCTGGGATGACTCGGACAACATAACGGTTGTAAATGCTCAAAAAGATTTGAGACATCCTGCAAAAATGGTGGCATAACCACTCAACATCAGAATATCAATGTTCCGAGAGCAACTGTCAACACACGGAGGTAATAAGAGCTGAACTGAGGCTTGAATCAAACATTCCTACAAGTCTATAGATTAGTAACACGTTATCCTGATAGAAAGATGAGAAGCCTAGTTCTTAATCCCCGTAGAAGAGAAGAGGATGACTCATATCAGAAGGGCATAAGGTAAAGGAGTAAAAAGAGCCTTACGTTCCCTTCCACAATCAATTCCCTTATATAACTAAAGAATTTCTAGACTCGACTTCGACCAGTTTGGCTTGGTAATCCTACAGGCAGTCAGGCTCTGATACCAAAGCTGTCAGGACCCCGATGCTAAGTCACACCGATCTAGCATGTAACACATCATATCACTTTGCGGCCTCATGCACGGTATTCCCACGGGTGCCACCTTACCTCGCCCGTGACCGTTTGCTCCTTTTGGCTCACGTATATGATAGTGTCGCTAGCATCATATGATAGAGAACCCGGGCTGACATGACTAGTCGTGAACCCAAAGTGGCACTAACTTACGGGGACAGGCATACATGACCCAGTCTCGAACGTGTCGGTCATCAACGTGTGAATCCGGGTTGTAGCAACTAGGCTAATAGGACTCCGAGAACCCGGGATGTAGCAGGCTAGCAGGACTCCAGAAATCACTGCGTGACATTTCCCCGAAGGGACAGACACAGGAACGAAGTGGATCACATGCCGGCCAGTCTAAGTGTTTTGGAGCAGTAGTAACTGGGCTAGCAAGACTCCGATAAACCGGGCTGAAGCAGACTACCATGGCTCGGTGGAAGCACTAGACTACATTTCCCCATAAGAGAGGCTACCAAGGATAAACAACTAGGTTATCGGATCCCACACATACCAAGCATTTCAATCATACACACAATATGCCCGATATGTGTAAATACAACATGGCATCACAACAAAACTCTACAAACTCAAAGTATTTATTCATTAGGCTCCGAAGAGCCAGATATTACAAACATGGGTCTGATGACCCAGCATTCAAGTCATACAAGCAACAAGCACATGCGGAAGCTTATCTTGTCTGAGTACAAACAACTACAAAAGAAAAAGGCTAAGAAACCTGACTGTCTACAAGACCCTGCCGAGGGCACAAGATCGTAGCTGAGGTAACAAGCTAAACGTCGAAGTCCACGCGGAACTATTAGCGAGACTGAAGTCTTTGTTCAAAAACATAAATTAAGCAAACGTGAGTACAAATGTACCCAGCAAGACTTACATCAGAGCTAGCTACATATGCATCAGTATCAACAAAGGGGGTGGTGGAGTTTAACTGCAGCAAGCCAGCTTTGACTCGGTGGCTATCCTGAACTACGACTACGAGTAACTCTTTGAGGTGGCGCACATGAGTCCACATATTCACCATATCAATACTCCACTATGGATTCGCTCCCGTCTCCCTACGAGAACGCCGTCCATAGCACTCACGCTTATCTTGCGCATTTTAGAGTATCCACTTTCACTTGTCTATGAACTGTACAGGCAACCCAGAAGTCCTTTACCGTGGACACGGCTACTCGAATAGATGATGTTAACCCTGCAGGGGTTTCATCTATTTACTGTGGCAATGACAGGTCATGCAGAGGAAAGGGGTTCAACTACCGCAGCGTGTAACAGTTGAAACATGGTTGTCCTAATGCAGTAAAAGAGAGCAAGAGCGAGAGAGTGGGATTGTATCAGAATGAACAAGGGGGTTTTGCTTGCCTGGCACTTCTGAAGATAGTATAGTTCTTCATCGGTGTCATCAAACTCATCGTCGAAACGTCGTCTATTGAGAGGGGGCAATTACCGGCAAACAAGGAAGAACACAATCAATGCGATGCAACAATATGATGCATGAATGTGACATGGCAATATGCTGTGATTTGAGCTAATGCAACTAGCAATCAGATTAAATGAAGTTGGTTCGAACCAAAGGTTCAAATTCAAACTCCACATGTGGTTATTTAAATGCCATTTATTTGTTTTGTCCAATTCAGAAACTTTAAGTTTTTCCAACATGCATAGAAATAGTACAGATGGATAGATTGGATTTTTCCGATAATTTTTCATATATATAAATTATTTCATTTGGAGTTACGGTTGAATTTCTATGAATTTTAGAAGTTCTAAACATTTTTCTGGATTTTCCTGGTTAATCTAAATTCAAACTAATCCAGAGAATGAGTTATTGCATCAGCAATGCGTCAGGGTGACGTCAGCATGGTCAACAGGGCTGCCTCGGGTCAAACCTGAGCGGTGGGACCCGTAGGTCAGTGAGACAGCGCTAGCTAGAGTCACAGATAGGTGGGCTTGGTCAACAGCCATGTCAGCATGGTCAAAACTGACGCGTGGGTCCCACTGGGTTATGAACTAATCTAAACAGAGATTAAATTAACCTAAACAGGCATAGGGGCCCACATGGCAGTGGCTCAAGACGTGTTTAGCAGGGTCATTAGTGCTAATTAAGTGTGCCACATCGGCTTCGCCGGAGTTCGGCCGACGGCGACCAAAACCGACGACGGAGATGCCATGGGAAGGTGCTACAGGGGACGGTTTCGAGCGCAGTTTGCGGCTATGGGTTGCTGGCGCACGCGCGCATCTAGCGGTGGCCATGGGAGGGAGCAAGGTGGACCGAAGCAGCGGTGGCGTCGAGCTGGGCGCCGGCCGGAGTTCGGTGGTGCACGGGCACGGGGCTGCAGCTCGATTTAGAGCGAACGAAGAGCACGGGCAGAAGCTACGGGGCGGCAGGAACTCGACCGGGTGCTCATACGCGGCGTTCGCCGGCCGTAACGACGACGGCGACATTCACGATGGCGTCAGTCCGTGAGCTAGAGTATGAGCACGAGCAGGGGAGGAGGGGGTCGGTCCGTGAGCTCACAGCGGTTGCAGCATGAGTCTCAGTGGGCTCGGGGAAGGTCGGACGCCGTCGGGGCATTGCCGGCGATCTCGGAGGCCAGAGTTGAAGACGGCGGTGGTGGCGGCGTTCCCGGGCACCCAGCGTTGCATGACTCGGTGGAGAGGACGAGGGCGTCTTAGTGGAGCTCAGGGGCGTGTCTAGGGGCGTAGGGGAGGCCGGTGGCTATGCGAGCGGTGGACGGCGGCGACGGGGCCACTCGGTGCGAGTGAGTGAAAGTGCTAGTTATCGACTAGTGGGGGGTGAATAGGCGATTTTTATGGAAGTCTTCAAAACACGGGGGCTTTGAAGACAAACAGTAGAAATGAACCTATCGATATGCAGCGGAAGGTAGACTACACTAGACATGCCATAGTCAAGTAAGCAATGAAGTGAAAGCACGAAGACTATGAGCAACTAGGTAGTATGGATCAAGATGGAAGAAAGTATGAAACCAATTAACAACAGTCTTCACATAGTGAAGTCAATCATATCATGCAAGCAGGCAATGACTTCATGAAGACAAACGGTAAGTAAAGAGAGAGGTAAGGATAGAACCAGTTGCTTGGTGAGGACAGGTATTTGTTGGACCAGTTCGAGTTGCTGTGACAACTGTACGTCTGGTTAGGGAGGCTGAGATTCAACTCAGAAGACCACGTCTTCACCTTATTCCCCTTGAGCTAAGGACACACAGTCCTCGCCCAATCACGCTGGTAAGTCTTCAAGGTAGACTTCCAAACCTTCACAGACTTTGTTTACCGGCGATCCACAATGACTCTTGGATGCTTAGAACGCGACGCCTCACCGGCTGGAGGATTCATAGTCCTCAAGTGTAACAAGTCTTCAGATCACGCAGACAGAAAGACTTCAGTGATGCCTAACACTCTTTGGCTCTGGGTGTTTAGGGCTTTGTCCTCGCAAGGATTTCTCTCTCAAAGGCTTCGAGGTGGGTTGCTCTCAAACGACAAAAGTCGTGCACTAACTCTGAGCAGCCACCAATTTATGGTGTAGGGGGTGGGCTATTTATAGCCACGAGGCAACCCGACCTAATTTGTCCTAAATGACCCTAGGTCACTAAGGAACTGACACGTGTCTAACGGTTAGATTTCAAAACACGCGGCAGCTTGACTTGTGCTACAAGTAAAGCTGACTTATCTAGCTCTGGATAAGATTTGCTCTCATTGTCTTCGCTCGAAGACATAGGATTTGGTTGAGCATCACTTCAGTCACTCTGACTTTGTTCACTTAGACCCCACTTAACAGTACGGTGGTTCCTATGACTCAACAAAGAAGAAAAGGAAACTACGAAACAACTATGTCTTCGCAATCCATAGTCTTCATACGATGTCTTCTCATGTCATAGTCTTCAATGTGAAACTCTTCACGGACCACCATTGTCTTCAATGTCTTCACACATTTTTAAGGGTCATCTCCGGTAGGTAAACCGAATCAATGAGGGACTACTACCTATGTTATCCTGCAATTCTCACAAACACATTAGTCCCTCAACCAGGTTTGTCGTCAATACTCCAAAACCAACTAGGGGTGGCACTAGATGCACTTACAATCTCCCCCTTTTTGGTGATTGATGACAAACTGGCTGAAGTTCTCAACGGGGATAAAAGTAACTGAAATCGTAAAGGATTAAGGTATTGTCTTCATAAGTAGCAAAAGGCTCCCCCTGAAGATGTGCATATGAGTATTTTGCTTTTGAATGCAAATGCACATGGCAAGTTGTACTTATGGAGATCCTCTTCAACTTATGAAGACAATTCATCATGCATGAAAAGATATAAAAAAGATAATGACATGCATAATGATAAATGGACGTCTGCAAAATGACTTCGTGCGGAATTTATCGTCACACATGCGGAATTTATCATCGCATCACATAGTTGACAGAAAAGGTAGCAGACGACCATCAAGTTTAAGTGTTGCAACTCAAAAGAACCAAATGTATCAAAAGCGAGAGTTGTAAGCACTTGGCAAAAGTATAGCAACCACCCTTATGGACCCGCTTGAAGACTATCAACTCATATGCTTCTCCCCCTTTTGTCAGTGAGGACCAAAAAGGTTTGAAGACATAGAGCTTCTACTCGTTCCCATGAGGAGTAGGCAAAGCAGTAGGGTCGTCGTTGAGGTCTGGTGGTGCAGACGAACTTGGTGCAGTGTCGATTTGAGGCGAAGTGGTAGTCGGTGAAGTAGCATCATCTTCGTCATCAATAACTCTGGCATTGACAGTTGCAGCTGAGGATGAGTAGTCAGAGTCTTCAAGTGAGGGAGTCCGACGCAAGTGAGCGTTCCTGGGAGGAGTGGAATGAAACTTGAATCTCTCCGTGAAGCCATCCTGTTGAAGATCCATGACCGCCGTCGGTGTCAAAACCGACGAATCTCGGGTAGGGGGTCCCGAACTATGCGTCTAAGGCGGATGGTAATAGGAGGCAGGGAACATGATGTTTTACCCAGGTTCGGGCCCTCTTGATGGAGGTAAAACCCTACGTCCTGCTTGATTGTTCTTGATAATATGAGTAGTACAAGAGTAGATCTACCACGAGATCAGAGAGGCTAAACCCTAGAAGCTAGCCTATGGTATGATTGTATGTTGTCCTACGGACTAAAACCCTCCGGTTTATATAGACACCGGAGGAGGCTAGGGTTACACAAGGTCGGTTACAAAGGAGGAGATATGCATATCCGTATTGCCTAGCTTGCCTTCCACGCCAAGTAGAGTCCCATCCGGACACGGGACGAAGTCTTCAATCTCATATCTTCATAGTCCAACAGTCCGGCCAAAGGATATAGTCCGGCTGTCCGGAGACCCCCTAATCCAAGACTCCCTCAGTAGCCCCTGAACCAGGCTTCAATGACGATGAGTCTGGCGCACAGTGTTCTCTTCGGCATTGCAAGGCGGGTTCCTCCTCCGAATACACCACGGAAGAGTTTGAATACAAGGATAGTGTCCGACCCTGCAAAATAAGTTCCACATACCACCGTAGAGAGAATAATATTTCCACAAATCTAATCTGCTGACAAGTTTTGGCAGCATGACATCACGCCACGGCCTGGTAATTATTTGAACCGTTTTTCTTTAACCAGCCCCGCACATAACGCGAGGCGGTTTCTTGACACGTCTTGTCAAAGCAGAGATCATGTTCCCCTTATCACAGGATTCTCATCAATACATACGTGGGTAACCCAACCGGGCCTGTTGGTATGACTCCTAGATCTTAGGTAAGTCTCGAACGGCCACGAGGAGGATGCCTGATATTCATCCCCTTTATAAAGGGACAAGGCTTTTTCTTTTTTCCCTCCCGTGCTCAATTGAATCCTTCCCCCGCCTCAAGTTCTAACACCCAAAGCCCAGGTCAGGTGCTTCAGACCTTCAATCATGTCCGGATCCAACCTTCAAGGCCGTTGGATGCCTTCCTCCGTCACGGAGGAGGACATCAAGAAGTTGAGGGAGGCCAGATATCTGACCGCCGAAATTTCGCATAGGCTTCCCGCCCGAGGGCAGGTCGTCCCTACTCCCGAACCCAACGAGAGTGTTGTGTTGTCTCCCACTTCCTCCGAGGACTAGGCCTCACTCTGGATCCCTTTGTTAGGGGTCTTATGTTCTATTACAGGCCGGATTTTCACGATCTGGCCCCGGATTCCCTTCTTCACACCTCGGCATTTATTGTCGTTTGTAAGGCCTTCCTCCGCATTACCCCTCACTTCGGCCTGTGGCTCAAGACCTTCGATGTGAAGCCGAAGATGGTCGAGGGGTAGTACGCAGCGCGCGGGGGTGCTCTATGGCCAAAGGGTTCCTTTCCAGAGGTGTCCGGATTGTGGCAACGGGAGTGGTTTTACGTCACAGCTCCCCGAAGTGCCAAGTGGGTAGCTGCCCCCACCTTTCACTTGGGCCCTCCACCACAACTGATGTCATGGATCAGCATGGGGCTGAGATGGGGTCCAGCCAAGGATGTGCCAATACTGCAGAGTCATATCTGAGATCTGTTCGAGGGAGATTTCAGTCTGGTTATGGTAATGCAAGTTATGCTGGTTCGTCGAGTCCAGCCTTGCAAACGTCGGCCCCTCCGTATGTGGGAATTCAACCCGGAAGGACCACACACTATTCAGAATTTCCTCGGCATGACGCACGAGGAGATGTACAAATCGTTCTTCGGACCCCAAATAGAGTGTCCGGACACTACCGAGGACGTGGGCCTGAGCTGCAACCGCCCCGCTGCCCAAGTAAGTAATCCCATGGCCGAACACACTGTCCTTTTATTTATCATGACAAAATTCTGGAGAATCGCTCTTTTACCAGGACTGGATAACAAAGGCGAAGATGATCCGGTGTTCGGCCCCCCTTCCTGAAGGCTTGGACAATCCGGTGTTGGAAAAGATGCTCGAGTCAGCACCTTGTCTAGTGCCCTCAAAGGAAGATGAAGGGGGGAATAAAGAGGGCGAAAGCGGGCTTCCATCGCTACCTATTCCAATCGAGGGAATGAGCGCCTCCACGAGGGAGGATAACCAAGGGGAAGAATCTGACATTCTCTCTCCCCGGGGAAGGAAGAGGACTACCTCTGAAGATCCGAAAACTAAGGTTTACAAACGGGAGAAGAAATCTCCGCCAAAGGGTCCTGCCTCGGAGGGTATTCTTGCCGCACAATGTCAGCGCGGGGATCAGCCCTCTACCGAGCTGTAAGTAATCAAAAAGTACTTAATAGTGAAGATATCCTACCTTACTTCCGAAGACAATAACCGATGCTTGTAAATTGTAGTCCGGATCGTAGCCCTTCTCGACAGAGTTCATCTTCGGGGGATCTTCTTCCGGAGATGATGGAGAGCGAAACACCTCCCCCGGACTCCCCAGCTCAAGAAGCGGGCGGCCTTGAAGTGTCGTCGCGAAGGGTATCTCCGGATCCAATATCGCCAGAGGATAACCCTTTGGCTTCCCGGCATCCCTAGTATCCGGCTCCTGAGGAGAGCGACAGCAAGGGTCCATACTGTGTGCGGTCGGACGCGCTGAAGGATCTTCTGGGGAAAGCTGCCGTCTCGGAAGCGCATCGTACGCTAATGGCTACGGTAATTGAAAGGATTTCATCCGCCGAAAGCGGTTTGCATGAAGCTTTTATGTGTCTGCTGAAAGGCTTCGAGGTACGTAAAATAATGTATGCCTTTAATAGTACCGCATACGTTAGGTATGCCCATGCAGATAGTAGCCCCTAAGACTCTGGTTGTCGTCGAGAACGACGGCAAATAGAGGATCATAGTCCCAGGTAATAACCAGACCACCTTTATGTGCAGGTGGTTGAAGCTCCGGTGGCTAGCCGGACTGATGGTTTTGCCAAACTAAAGCGGCAACTGGATGCGGCAGATGCCGACATCATGCTTGTCAACAAGCGGCTTGATGAGGCACAGGGTGAGTGATTTTTCTGGTGATCGTCACATAATAAGAGCAGCATGATGCCAGTATCTTTAATATGTTGTGACTGCAGATGGAGCGGCCACCGTGGAGACCCTTCGGGCGGAGCTTGCCCGAGCCAAGGAGCAAGCAAGGAGTAGCAATGCGGCCGCTTTACAGACGGTCGAAGAGTTAAGGGCCGAACAGGCCGCACATTGCGAGAGCAAAGAAAAAATTGCCATAATGGTCGTGGATTTAAAAGATGCTGCTGACCGTTACCGGCTTCTTGAAGAGGAAAACCGGGCGAAGGCGACGGACCTGGAGAAGGCCCGGGTGGCTGCCAAGGAAGCCCGCTCCAAAATTAGAGCGACGAAGGAGGAGCTGAATCAAGCTGCAGATATCGTGCCTGGGAAGCCTTTCTTGTTGCGGACTAAGTTCGGAGATCCGAAGTATGCTCCTCTGGACCGGCTATGGAGTTCTGCGGACGCGTACATGGATTTGGCTGTAAGTGCTGCTGATGCAGCCGAGTACTTCAAGGATCAGAAAGGTCCCGAAGTGGAAAAGCTGTTCTGGTCATAGTTTCACACTCCAGTTCGTCCGCTGCTGCTGAATGAGCGATTGACCGGTTGGTCCGAGCTCCATTGGTTGTCCGGACTTGTCATGAGGTCCATTGTGGATCACCTGTGGCCGGGAGGGCCAAGGCCGAGTAGCTACTTTAGCTTAGTGCAACAATTCCTTGAAGCTCTGCCACGCATCGATGCTGTAAAGAGATCAGCGTGCATAGAAGGCTCGCGGATGGCCCTTGCCCGTGTCAAAACATACTGGGCGGAGATGGAGGCCACCACTGTTGTGGCACAGGGTTCGGCCATAGGCCGAGTGGCTGCCGAGCACTACTTTGAAGAAGTCCTTGAAGGCGCTCGTTCGATAGAGGCTTAGTGCTCGAAGAATATTATTTTCCAGTGACATGTAGTCCCATTGTACAAACAATGTTTTATTGAATTTATCAAGGCTGTATTTATACTTTTGTCCGAAAGTGCTATGATGCCTCCTGTGCGGCCGTTTATGTATATATGTATATAACCTGAAAGATGGCAGTCGTCGGCTTTAGCCCCCACGCATATAATGCGGGGGTGTTCGCAGAAGATGCATGTTCACACTTGATCCAACCTCTTGGTCCATTAAGGAGGTGATAGCGCAGCGAACTAGGAAACCGGACGATAATGCTTTAACACTTTCACTTAGCCAGAGGAGTTTGACAGTGGGGCTACTATATAGCCCCTGGTGGCTCCGCGCTCGTCCGGATTCGGGGCGAGTACATGCCTGGCCGGGAAACGGCCCTTCGTTAAGGAGGAGGAATCCCGAAGATTCCGCTAGGTCATCGAGTGGTTGACCAGTCTCACGCTATATCATGACAGTCAGTTTTCGGCTTTCTCTACTGAGGTGCTCGTCCGGATGAACCAGGGCACAATCGCAGTAGTTCTCCTGGTGCCGCTTTAGCCGATAGAGCGGAATGTAAAGCAGCAAAACACAAGAGCCAGGCAAACCCAACATTTGACCAAAGACATGATTCGGAGCTGATGCATATAAGGCCAAACTCGCGACGCCGAACACTCCCTAGGGTATTCGGTCTTTATGTTGTAAACCGGGTCGAAACAGTGCCCTTTGTAATAAGCCCCTGGTGTCCAGGTACGTGCAGTATTCTGACGTGGCCACATGCCAATACGTCAGCATCCTTCTCAATTGTACTGAGAATCCGAGGGATGTGTATCAACAAGAGACAGTAAAAAAGGTTTACGCAGGGTCTTAATCTAAAAAGAATCCTTGGAACGGGTCCCTGCTGCACGTCTGAGCCTGTGTCTCCGTTGTGCCGTATTCTAGACGGGTGTAGCACGATGGTCATCTGAAAAAGAAAGGAACTTAATTGAAAAGTTGTGCAAAAGGTACGTTATACTAAATAAACCATGTACAGTTCAAAATGAGTAAAGTTGAGCCTAATTGTCACTTGTTTGCGCGCGTTGAGCCCCTTGTATTGTAATAGGGGTATAGCCATCAAACCTGTATCAATTACATATAGCTGCGCCGGACTCGTCCAACCGCGTCCGTGGTCTTAACGACCTGTCAGATGCTTTAGTTGGTGAGGCCGTTTAGTGTGCGGCTGCCAAGGCAGCCGCACGGTCTTCCGCACGCAAGGAGCGCTCAATATTTCCATTTACTGTAATGATGCCACGTGGACCGGGCATCTTAAGCATGAGAGAAGCGTAATGTGGTATTGCGTTAAAGCAAGCGAAAGCTTCGCGTCCGAGTAGTGCTTGATAGCCACTTTGGAACGGAGCGATGTGGAACATTAAATTTTCACTGCGGAAGTTATCGGGAAAGCCGAATATAACCTCTAGTAGCAGGGAGCCCGTGCAATGGGCCTCTGGGCCTGGCGTTACTCCTTTAAAGGTAGTATTGATGCGGCTATTTTTTGTTGGGTCTATCCCCATTTTGCGGACTGTGTCCTGGTATATCAGGTTTAAACTGCTGCCGCCGTCCATCAGGACTTGTGTGAAGTGGTATCCGTCAATTATTGGGTCCAATACCAAGGCAGCCCATCCTGCACGCCGGATACTTGCCGAGTAATCCCGATGGCCAAAGGTGATCGGTTGGGACGACCAGTGGCAGAACTCCGCGGTGATAGGCCCTGGGGCATGTGTCACTAGGAGTGCCTCTTTGTTTCTCCCCTTTGTTACGTGTAACACGTTTACTGTTTTGACTTCTGGTGGGAATTTCTTCTGTTCCCCAGTGCTTTGCTTGCGAGGCTCGTCCTCGTCTTCGCTTGGTGTATCCTGCCCCTTATGTTCGGCGTTGAGCTTGCCGGACTGCTTGAAAACCCAACATTCTCTATGGGTACGGTTTGCGGGCTTATCAGGGGTGCTGTGGATCTGACATATTTTATCCAGAATCTTGTTTAGGCTGGACAGTTCATCTCTGTTGCCTTTGGAGGGCAGCTTTTGTTGACCTGGCCGAGAGCTTCTAAATCCGGCGTTTACCGCCGTGCTCTTTGGGTTGTCTTCTTTATTCTGGTGCTTGTTTTTGCTGCGTCGTGGTTTCCCGCTTTCGTCCCTGACTTCGGATGTACTTGGGTCGCTGGTGCTGCATCGGGCTAACCAGCTATCCTCGCCCGCGCAAAAGCGGGTGATGAGGCTTGTTCATGCTGCCATTGTTCTCGGCTTTTCTTGGCCGAGGTGTCTGGCAAGCCATTCGTCTTGAACGCTGTGCTTAAAAGCTGCTAAGGCTTCGGCGTCCGGGCAGTCGACTATTTGGTTCTTTTTAGTGAGGAACCTGTTCCAAAGCTTTCGGGCTGACTCTTCAGGCTGTTGAGTTATATGACTCAAATCGTGTGCATCCGGTGGTCGGACATAGGTCCCTTGAAAATTTGCCCGAAAAGCGTCTTCGAGCTCTTCCAGCTTCCAATGGAGTTTTCGAGGAGGCTTTTAAGCCAGTGCCAAGCTGGCCCTTTGAGCTTGAGGGGTAAGTACTTGATGGCGTGGAGATCGTCTCCTCGAGCCATATGGATATGGAGGATGTAGTCTTCAATCCAGACCCCAGGGTCTGTCGTTCCGTCGTACGCCTCTATGTTTACGGGTTTGAATCCCTCTGGAAATTCGTGGTCCAGCACCTCATCGGTGAAACATAGGGGGTGTGCGGCACCCCTGTATTTGGGTGTACCTTGGTGTTGGGATGTTTGTTGTGTTGCATTGCATGCTGGAGCGCGCTTGCGTGGCCCGTAGATGGATCTGGTTGCGCCGTCCTTTTGATGCAATCCCTCACGCGGATCGCGTACTGGCTTATGTGCGGCGTCATTTGCCGCTCTATGTTGGCCACGAGGTCGTCTATCCGACCGGATGGCCATTTTGTTTTTTGATTGCGGGGGGATCTAAGGCCTCCTCATCGAATTCAGGTAGCAACTTTCGCTTCGGGTAGCTCTTGGTGTGGCGATTACCGCCGTACTTCGCTTCAGTGTTTAGTACTTCACTCCATCTGATTCTGAGTGTGTCTTGTGCAGCCCTGAGCCGTTGCTTTTGCTTTTTCAGACTCCTCGCAGTGGCAACAAGCCTTTTATGGGTATTTTGTTTCTCCGGGTGCCTGTCTGGTGTGATGTTATCCGGACTGTTATCTTCGACGGAGTCGGGTTGTTCGGTTTGATTCTCCGTGTTGTCGTGGTCGGACGATGGTTCAATGCCGTGTTTGTCGTCCGCTGGCTCGCCTTGCTCTATCGCTGGGTTTATATGATCGCTGCTTCTGCCGAGGCAGGGTTTGGAGCAGCGCTTATGCCGCCGCTTTGACTGCTTCTCGAGGGAACAACCCTTCGTTGCGTCCTTCTGTTCTTCGTCATCGTTTTCTTTCGGTGTGTCCACCATGTATACATCATATGATGAAGTGGGCGTCCAGTGCCCTGTGGGCAGTGGTTCTTGTTCATCTCCTGCATCGTCGTCCATACCGTCGATATCTTCGGAGTCGAAGTCGAGCATGTCGGTCAAATCGTCGACAGTGGCTACTAAGTGGGTGGTGGGTGGGAGGCGAATTTCTTCGTCATCTGCATCCCAATTCTGCCGGACAAGGTTCGGCCAGGGCTCTCCTGACAGAGAGAGAGACCTTAATGAGTTCAGTATGTCGCCGAAGGGCGAGTGCTGAAAGATATCCGCGGAGGTGAACTCCATGATCGGCGCCCAGTTGGATTCGATAGGCACGGGCGCAGGCGGTTCAGAGTCCATGGTCGGGGAAGAATCCGGCAGTTTGGCGTCACGGCTCTCGTGAAGGGTAAGGTCGATACTCGGCTCGATCGCCAATGAGAGTGTGGCCTCCGCGGCGGGGTCTATCCACCCGTCACTGGATGGCGCAATTGGCTCCGATTTGAGGGTCGAAGCGGTCGCCGGTGCGATCTCCCGAACATTGTCCGATGGTAGAGCTAAGTCGTGCTCATCGTGACCGTGCAGCGCACTTGGCAAGGGCTCGAATCCGTCGAAGATCAAGTCTCCGTGGATGTCGGCTGTGTAGTTCAAGTTTCCAAATCTGACCTAATAGCCAGGGGCGTAGCTCTCGATCTGCTCTAGATGGCCAAGCGAGTTGGCCCGCAGTGCGGAGTCGTCGAATACAAGGATCTGTCTAGGGAGAAAAGTCTCACCCTAGACTGCATCGCTATCGATGATCGAAGGAGCCATCAAGCCTAATGATGACAACACAGAGGAACTCTCAATGAAAGCACCAATGTCGGTGTCAAAACCGGCGGATCTCGGGTAGGGGGTCCCGAACTGTGCGTCTAAGGCGGATGGTAACAGGAGGCAGGGAACATGATGTTTTACCCAGGTTCGGACCCTCTTGATGGAGGTAAAACCCTACGTCCTGCTTGATTATTCTTGATAATATGAGTAGTACAAGAGTAGATCTACCACGAGATCAGAGAGGCTAAACCCTAGAAGCTAGCCTATGGTATGATTGTATGTTGTCCTACGGACTAAAACCCTCCGGTTTATATAGACACCGGAGGAGGCTAGGATTACACAAGGTCGGTTACAAAGGAGGAGATATGCATATCCGTATTGCCTAGCTTGCCTTCCACGCCAAGTAGAGTCCCATCCGGACACGGGACAAAGTCTTCAATCTCGTATCTTCATAGTCCAATAGTCCGGCCAAAGGATATAGTCTGGCTGTCTGGAGACCCCCTAATCTAGGACTCCCTCAACCGCCGACAGGTTTCATGAGTGAAAAATGCATTCTTGGTGGCAAGGTTGCGAATGCGATTAACATCCACCGACAGGCTCTGCATCTGACGCTTGAGCCAGTCATGATGCTTATCCTATTTTTGATGCAGGGCGACGAGAAGCTCTCGGTCATTGAGAACACGAGATCGCTTCCGAGGCCTTTGGGAAATTGTGCTTTCGGTGGCTTCAGTATGGGCACGAGGTGCACATGTATTTCCACCCAAAGGATAAACACGAGAGGCAGTAAGAACTCCTTCAATAGGTTGAGTGAAGCTTTGGTGATCGGCGTTGTGAAGATAAATTGGCTCCTTGGCAGGCTCTGGGTATATGGCTTCAAAGACAGATCAACCTCTGGCAAGAATATGAGATGATTGCGCGCAGAAGGCTGATAGTTGATAACAGAGTGAAGCTTGATGAGGTGCATTACCCATGGAGCATAGAACTTCAGACCAAATATATCGGAGCCAGATGCAGCCAATTGCCTGATGAAGAAGTCCTGAGCATTGAAGCTGATGCCATTGAAGATATAGAAAACCAATGTCTTCATTGCTCCTTCAAGCTTTGCTGCAGGAGAATGTCCTTTGACAGGCTAGAGAGTTCGCCTGATAATATGATAAATAGTGTGGGGAAGTGATACGTCTCCAACGTATCTATAATTTTTGATTGCTCCATGCTATAATATCTACTGTTTTGGACATTATTGGGCTTTATTATCCACTTTTATATTATTTTTGGGACTAACCTATTAACCGGAGGCCCAGCCCAGAATTGTTGTTTTTTGCCTATTTTAGGGTTTCGAATAAAAGGAATATCAAATGGAGTCCAAATGGAATGAAACCTTCGGGGACGTGATTTTCTCAACGAACAAGACCCAGGAGACTTGGACCCTACGTCAAGAAACAAAGGAGGAGGCCACGAGGTAGGGGGCGCGCCTACCCCCCCCCCCAGGCGCGCCCTCCACCCTCGTGGTCCCCCTGTTGCTCCACCGACGTACTCCTTCCTCCTATATATACCTACATACCCCCAAACGATCAGATACGGAGCCAAAACCCTAATTCCACCGCCGCAACTTTCTGTATCCATGAGATCCCATCTTGGGGCCTATTCCGGAGCTCCGTCGGAGGGGGCATCGATCACGGAGGGCTTCTACATCATCACCATAGCCCCTCCGATGAAGTGTGAGTAGTTTACCTCAGACCTACGGGTCCATAGTTATTAGCTAGATGGCTTCTTCTCTCTTTTTGGATCTCAATACAATGTTCTCCCCCTCTCTTGTGGAGATCTATTCGATGTAATCTTCTTTTTGCGGTGTGTTTGTTGAGATCGATGAATTGTGGGTTTATGATCAAGTCTGTCTATGAACAATATTTGAATCTTCTCTGAATTCTTTTTTGTATGATTGGTTATCTTTGCAAGTCTCTTTGAATTATCAGTTTGGTTTGGCCTACTAGATTGATCTTTCTTGCAATGGGAGAAGTGCTTAGCTTTGGGTTCAATTTTGCGGTGTCCTTTCCTAGTGACAGTAGGGGCGGCAAGGCACGTATTGTATTGTAGCCATCGAGGATAACAAGATGGGGTTTTCATCATATTGCATGAGTTTATCCCTCTACATCATGTCATCTTGCTTAAGGCGTTACTCTGTTTTCATGAACTTAATACTCTAGATGCATGCTGGATAGCGATCGATGAGTGGACTAATAGTAGTAGATGCAGGCAGGAGTCGGTCTACTTGTCTCGGACATGATGCCTATCTACATGATCATACCTAGATAGTCTCATAACTATGCTCAATTCTGTCAATTGCTCAACAGTAATTTGTTCACCCACCGTAGAATACCTATGCTCTTGAGAGAAGCCACTAGTGAAACCTATGGCCCCCGGGTCTATCTTCATCATATTAATCTTCCAATACTTAGTAATTTCCTTTGCTTTTTACTTTGCTTTTATTTTACTTTGCATCTTTATCATAAAAAACACCAAAAATATTATCTTATCATATCTATCATATCGCACTCTTGTAAGTGGCCATGTAGGGATTGACAACCCCTTATCGCGTTGGCTGTGAGGATTTATTTGTTTTGTGCAGGTGCGAGGAACTCGCGCGTAGCCTCCTACTGGATTGATACCTTGGTTCTCAAAAACTGAGGGAAATACTTACGCTACTTTGCTGCATCATCCTTTCCTCTTCGGGGAAAACCAACGCAATGCTCAAGCGGAAGCAAGAAGGATTTCTGGCGTCGTTGTCGGGGAGTCTACGCAAATGTCAATATACCAAGTACCCATCACAATCCTTATTTCCCGCATTACATTATTTGCCATTTGCCTCTCGTTTTCCTCTCCCCCACTTCACCCTTGACGTTTTATTCGCCCTCTCTCTCTCTATCCTCCCTCTCTTTCTCTATGTGCCTCTTTTTGCCCGCTTGCTTTTTGTTTTCTTGTGTGTTGGATTGCTTGCTTGTCACGATGGCTCAAGATAATACTAAATTGTGTGACTTTACTAATACCAACAACAATGATTTTATTAGCACTCCGATTGCTTCTCTTACCGATGCTGAATCTTGTGAAATTAATATTGCTTTGCTAAATCTTGTCATGAAAGATCCGTTTTCCGACCTTCCTAGTGAAGATGCCGCTACCCATCTAAATAGCTTCGTTGATTTGTGTGATATGCAAAATAAGAAAGATGTGGATAACGATATTGTTAAATTGAAGCTATTTCCTTTTTCGCTTAGAGATCGTGCTAAAGCTTGGTTTTTGTCTTTGCCTAAAAATAGTATTGATTCATGGAATAAGTGCAAAGATGCTTTTATCTCTAAATATTTTCCTCCTGCTAAGATCATCTCCCTTAGAAACGATATTATGAATTTTAAGCAACTTGATCATGAACATGTTGCACAAGCTTGGGAGAGGATGAAATTAATGATACGTAATTGCCCTACTCATGGTTTGAATTTGTGGATGATTATACAAAAAATTTATGCCGGATTGAATTTTGCTTCTAGAAATCTTTTAGATTCGGCCGCGGGAGGCACTTTTATGGAAATCACTTTAGGAGAAGCTACTAAACTCCTACATAATATTATGGTTAATTATTCTCAATGGCATACTGAAAGATCTACTAATAAGAAGGTGCATGCGATAGAAGAAATTAATGTTTTGAGTGGAAAGATGGATGAACTTATGAAATTATTTGCTAGTAAAAGTGTTTCTTCTCATCCTAATGATATGCCCTTGTATACTTTAATTGAGAATAATAATGAATCTATGGATGTGAATTTTGTTGGTAGGAACAATTTTGTTAACAACGTGTATAGAGGAAATTTTAATCCTAGGCCTTATCCTAGTAATCCCTCTAATAATTATGGTAATTCCTACAACAATTCTTATGGAAATTATAACAAGATGCCCTCTGATTTTGAATCTAATATTAAAGAATTTATTACTTTGCAAAAGAATTTAATGCTTTGATTGAAGAAAAATTGCTTAAGATTGATGAGTTGGCTAGGAACGTTGACAGAATTTCTCTTGATGTTGATTCTTTGAAACTTAGATCTATTCCACCTAAGCATGATATCAATGAGTCTCTCAAATCCATGAGAATTTCCACTGATGAGTGCAAAGAAAGAACCGCTAGGATGTGTGCTAAGAAAGATGCCTTTATAAGAGTGTGTTCTAGTTCCTGTGAAAATAAAGATGAAGATCTAAAAGTTATTGATGTGTCCCCTATTAAATCTTTGTTTTGCAATATGAATCTTAATAATGATGGGACTGAATATGATCCACCTTTACCTAGAAGATGTTCCAAGAATTCAGAGTTTTTAGATCTTGATGCTAAAATTGATAAAAGTGGGATCGAAGAAATTAAAACCCTAGATGTTGCTAAACCCACTATTTTGGATTTCAAGGAATTTAATTATGAAAATTTCTCTTTGATTGATTGTATTTCCTTGTTGCAATCCGTGCTAAATTCTCCTCACTCTTATAGTCAAAATAAAGCGTTCACTAAACATATCGTTGATGCCTTGATGCAATCTTATGAAGAAAAACTTGAATTGGAAGTTTCTATCCCTAGAAAACTTTATGATGAGTGGGAACCAACTATTAAAATTAAGATTAAAGAACATGAGTTCTATGCTTTATGTGATTTGGGTGCTAGTGTTTCCACGATTCCAAAGACTTTGTGTGATTTGTTAGGTTTCCGTGATTTTGATGATTGCTCTCTAAACTTGCACCTTGCGGATTCCACTATTAAGAAACCTACAGGAAGAATTAATGATGTTCTTATTGTTGCAAATAGGAATTGTGTGCCCGTAGATTTTAATGTTCTTGACATAGATTGCAATCCTTCATGTCCTATTATTCTTGGTAGACCTTTCCTTAGAACGATTGGTGCAATTATTGATATGAAGGAAGGAAATATTAGATTCCAATTTCCGTTAAGGAAAGGCATAGAACAATTTCCTAGAAATAAAATTAAATTACCTTATGAATCTATTATGAGAGCCACTTATGTATTACCTACCAAAGATGGCAATACCTAGATCTATCCTTGCTTTTTATGCCTAGCCAGGGGCGTTAAACGATAGCGCTTGTTGGGAGGCAACCCAATTTTGTTTTTATTCCTTGCTTTTTGCTCCTGTTTAGTAATAAATAATTTACCTAGCCTATGTTTTGGTTGTGTTTTTTGTGTTTAATTAGTGTTTGTGCCAAGTAGAACCATTGGGAAGACTTGGGGAAAGTCTTGATATCTTGCTGTAAAAAACAGAAACTTTAGCGCTCACGAGAACTGCTGCCATTTTTATTTGGAAAGTGATATTTAGTTAATTATTTTTGAAGATGATTAATAGATAAATTCCTCACGTCCAGAAATTTATTTTAGAATTTTTGGGGTTCCAGATCTTGCGCTAGCTACAGATTACTACAGACTGTTCTGTTTTTGACAGATTCTGTTTTTCGTGTGTTGTTCGCTTATTTTGATGAATCTATGGCTAGTAAAATAGTTTATAAACCATAGATAAGTTGTAATACAGTAGGTTTAACACCAATATAAATAAATAATGAGTTAATTACAGTACCTTGAAGAGGTCTTTTGTTTTGTTTCGCTAACGGAGCTCACGAGATTTTCTACTTTAAGTTTTGTGTTGTGAAGTTTTCAAGTTTTGGGTAAAGATTTGATAGATTATGGAACAAGGAGTGGCAAGAACCTAATCTTGGGTATGCCCATTGCACCCCCAAGATAATCTAAGGACACCTAAAAGCCAAAGCTTGGGGATGCCCCGGAAGGCATCCCCTCTTTTCGTCTACTTCTATCGGTAACTTTACTTGGAGCTATATTTTTATTCACCAAATGGTATGTGTTTTGCTTGGAGCGTCTTGTATGATTTGAGTCTTTGCTTTTTAGTTTACCACAATCATCCTTGTTGTACACACCTTTTGAGAGAGCCATACATGATTTGAAATTTGTTAGAATACTCTATGTGCTTCGCTTATATGATTTGAGTTATATACTTTTGCTCTAGTACTTCACTTATATCTTTTAGAGTACGGTGGTGGATTTGTTTTATAGAAACTATTGATCTCTCATGATTCACTTAGATTATTTTGAGAGTCTTAAATAGCATGGTAATTTTCTTAAATAATCTAATATGCTTGGTATTCAAGAATAGTAAAAAAACTTTCTTATGAGTGTGTTAAATGCTATGAGAAGTTTGATGCTTGATAATTGTTTTGAGATATGAAGATGGTGATATTAAAGTTATGCTAGTTGAGTAGTTGTGAATTTGAGAAATACTTGTGTTAAGGTTTGTGATTCCCGTAGCATGCACGTATGGTGAACCGTTATGTGATGAAGTCGGAGCATGATTTATTTTTTGATTGTCTTCCTTATGAGTGGCGGTCGGGGACGAGCGATGGTCTTTTCCTACCAATCTATCCCCCTAGGATCATGCGCGTAATACTTTGCTTTGATAACTTGTAGATTTTTGCAATAAGTATATGAGTTCTTTATGACTAATGTTGAGTCCATGGATTATACGCACTTTTCTTCCTTCCACCATTGCTAGCCTCTCTAATACCGCGCACCTTTCGCTGGTATCATACACCCACCATATACCTTCCTCAAAACAGCCACCATACCTACCTATTATGGCATTTCCATAGCCATTCCGAGATATATTGCCATGCAACTTTCCACCATTCCGTTTATTATGACACACTCCATCATTGTCATATTGCTTAGCATGATCATGTAGTTGACATCGTATTTGTGGCGAAGCCACCATTCATAATTCTTTCATACATGTCACTCTTGATTCATTGCATATCCTGGTACACCGCCAGAGGCATTCATATAGAGTCATATTTTGTTCTAAGTATCGAGTTGTAATTGTTGAGTTGTAAGAAAATAAAAGTGTGATGATCATCATTACTAGAGCATTGTCCCAGTGAGGAAAGGATGATGGAGACTATGATTCCCCCCACAAGTCGGGATGAGACTCCGGACGAAAAAAAGAGGCCATAAAAAAGAGAAAAGGCCCAAATAAAAAAATGAGAGAAAAAGAGAGAAGGGACAATGTTACTATCCTTTTACCACACTTGTGCTTCAAAGTAGCACCATGATATTCATGATAGAAAGTCTCCTATGTTATCACTTTCATATACTAGTGGGAATTTTTCATTATAGAACTTGGCTTGTATATTCCAATGATGGGCTTCCTCAAAATGCCCTAGGTCTTCATGAGCAAGCAAGTTGGATGCACACCCACTTAGTTTCTTTTGTTGAGCTTTCATATACTTATAGCTCTAGTGCATCCGTTGCATGGCAATCCCTACTCACTCACATTGATATCTATTGATGGGCATCTCCATAGCCCGTTGTTACGCCTAGTTGATGTGAGACTATTTTCTCCCTTTTTGTCTTCTCCACAACCACCATTCTATTCCACTTATAGTGCTATATCCATGGCTCACGCTCATGTATTGTGTGAAGATTAAAAAAGTTGGAGAATGTCAAAAGTATGAAACAATTGCTTGGCTTGTCATCGGGGTTGTGCATGATTTAAATACTTTGTGTGATGAAGATAGAGCATAGCCAAACTATATGATTTTGTAGGGATAACTTTCTTAGGCCATGTTATTTTGAGAAGACATGATTGCTTTGTTAGTATGCTTGAAGTATTATTATTTTTATGTCAATATTAAACTTTTATCTTGAATCTTTCGGATCTGAATATTCATACCACAATTAAGAAGAATTACATTAAAATTATGCCGAGTAGCACTCCGCATCAAAAATTCTGTTTTTATCATTTACCTACTCGAGGACGAGCAGGAATTAAGCTTGGGGATGCTTGATACGTCTCCAACGTATCTATAAATTTTTGATTGCTCCATGCTATATTATCTACTGTTTTGGACATTATTGGGCCTTATTATCCACTTTTATATTATTTTTGGGACTAACCTATTAACCGGAGGCTCAGCCCAGAATTGTTGTTTTTTTTGCCTATTTTAGGGTTTCGAAGAAAAGGATTATCAAACGGAGTCCAAACGGAATGAAACCTTCGGGAACGTGATTTTCTCAACGAACAAGACCCAAGAGACTTGGACCCTACGTCAAGAAACAAAGGAGGAGGCCGCGAGGTAGGGGGCGCGCCTACCCCCCCCCCCCCAGGCGCGCCCTCCACCCTTGTGGGCCCCTTGTTGCTCCACCGACGTACTCCTTCCTCCTATATATACCTACGTACGCCCAAACGATCAGATACGGAGCCAAAACCCTAATTCCATCGCCGCAACTTTCTGTATCCACGAGATCCCATCTTGGGGCCTGTTCCGGAGCTCCGCTAGAGGGGGCATCGATCACGGAGGGCTTCTACATCATCACCATAGCCCCTCTGATGAAGTGTGAGTAGTTTACCTTAGACCTACGGGTCCATAGTCATTAGCTAGATGGCTTCTTCTCTCTTTTTGGATCTCAATACAATGTTCTCCCCCTCTCTTGTGGAGATCTATTCGATGTAATCTTCTTTTTGCGGTGTGTTTGTTGAGACCGATGAATTGTGGGTTTATGATCAAGTCTATCTATGAACAATATTTGAATCTTCTCTGAATTCTTTTATGTATGATTGGTTATCTTTGCAAGTCTCTTCGAATTATCAGTTTGGTTTGGCCTACTAGATTGACCTTTCTTGCAATGGGAGAAGTGCTTAGCTTTGGGTCCAATCTTGCGGTGTCCTTTCCCAGTGAAAGTAGGGGCAGCAAGGCACATATTGTATTGTTGCCATCGAGGATAACAAGATGGGGTTTTCATCATATTGCATGAGTTTATCCCTCTACATCATGTCATCTTTCTTAAGGCGTTACTCTACTTTCATGAACTTAATACTCTAGATGCATGCTGGATAGCGGTCGATGAGTGGAGTAATAGTAGTAGATGCAGGCAGGAGTCGGTCTACTTGTCTCGGACGTGATGCCTATATACATGATCATACCTAGATATTCTCATAACTATGCTCAATTATGTCAATTGCTCAACAATAATTTGTTCACCCATCGTGGAATACCTATGCTCTTGAGAGAAGCCACTAGTGAAACCTATGGCCCCCGGGTCTATCTTCATCATATTAATCTTCCAATACTTAGTAATTTCCTTTGCTTTTTACTTTGCTTTTATTTTACTTTGCATCTTTATCATAAAAATACCAAAAATATTATCTTATCATATCTATCATATCTCACTATCGTAAGTGGCTGTGTAGGGATTGACAACCCCTTATCGCGTTGGTTGCGAGGATTTATTTGTTTTGTGCAGGTGCGAGGAACTCGCGCGTAGCCTCCTACTGGATTGATACCTTGGTTCTCAAAAACTGAGGGAAATACTTACGCTACTTTGTTGCATCATCCCTTCCTCTTCGGGGAAAACCAACGCGGTGCTCAAGAGGTAGCAGGCAGATACTCTAGGTCTTCAACAAAGAACTCCTTTGGATATTCAGTGTCTTGGGGCAGTGGCTTCATCATGCTCAGCATTTGGCTTATGTTGGGCTCAGACTTCTGGAAGATGCTCTCCAAAGCATTATGGTGCAGATGACAACCTGGTTCATAGTGTTCACCAGGAGTGGGCAGGGCAGTAAGCTCAATTATATCTTGGGCTTTGGCTTCATGGTGTACATCGCCTGTCATCCACTCAAGGACCCAAGTCTTCCGATCCCTGTAGTAGCCGCGAATGTGGAGAGTCGCATAGAATTGCAGCAGAAGCTCTTCATTCCAATGCTCTTTATCGGTCACAAACTATAGAAGGCCAGCATCTCTGAAGCAGTCAAGAGCTTCTTCCAGGCAGGGCAGGCCAGCAATGGCTTCGTAGTCTAGACGCATATGGGGAAAATGCGCCCCTGATTGTATAGTATGCAGGAATTGTAACTGCGCTGCTGATAACTCCAGAACCTATCAGATGATATTTTTGGCTTGGAATATGGGTTCTTGGTGCTATCAAAGAAGGTGTTGTGTGCTATGAAGCCATTCACACTAAACGATCCTGGTGAAGTTGCAGTACCTGGAAACCTTGGCAGCCTTGGCTTTGGCTTCTGGACCTGAGGCCTGTGCTCCACATGATAGTCAAATTGAGGTCCGAGAGCAGGAGGAGGAACTAGAATAGGCCAACGAACCATGATAGGTTGGCTGTGATCGAATGCCAGCTCAATTGTATGAGGCCTTGGAGGTGGTACAGGAGCGTCGGCATTGACATGGGCTTGAAGTTGCACAATGGTTTCAGGTGCGACATTGACTTCAGGGGTAGTATTGGCTTCAGGCACCGTATTCACTTCAAGCGCCACATGAGCTTCAGCCATGACAATGTCATTGGCTTCAGTGTTGTTGTTTGTGGCCGCCTTATTATTTTCAACCTCCACTTGAGTAGCTAGAGGGTCTGGCACAAACTCGTTCTCCTCAAGAATAGTTTCTTGGTTAGTAGGGGGTGTGGCAACTCGCTCTTCTTCTTGACGGGGTTCTGGTGGTTCTTGTTGATCATCGGCTGATGCAGCCGAAATCTCTTCAGCAGCTTTTGCTTCGGACTCAGAGACATGCACAGTTGGAGTGGCGTTAGGAAACACTTGTTGTGCCACTGAGTTATGTTGCTCTTCTCCTTCTCGAACGCTCGACAGAGTGACTTGTGGCCTTGGTCCTTTGCGAAGCCTGCGGAGTGCGGGCGACGCCTTTGGAGAGGGAGTTGGCTGGACCACAAAGTCATCATCTTCAAGCACCGGAGTGGTAGCTTGAGGTGGGGGAGTACTTGGGATTCTTGACGGGGGGATTCTTGAGAGCGATCAGCCCATGAATCATCCTGAGCAATCAGCGTCAGAGGACGACCAATGCTGATGAGTTCACTGTTCGTGAGAACAGGCGATGGTACCATTTGGTGCTCAATCTGAGGAAGGACTTCATCATCTTCTACATTGTCGTGATGACCAATGTCTTCAGCTTCAGGAGCTGGAATGTCTTCAGCTTCAGGAGCCTCTGTGGAAGCAGGCTCATGAACTATTAACTGACGCTCTCGGTGTTCGGACGCAGGACGAGCAACTGAGATTGGCTCGACGACAATGGGCTTTGTGGGAGCAGCCTGATCTTTCTTCATTGTCTTCCTCTTCTTGGTCGGTGGAGCATCATCAGTGGTGTTCTTGGTCTTGCGCTTTCTAGCTTCGGCCTCAACTGCCCTTGTCTTCTTCAGTTCGGAAGCAGTTGTGGCGACCTTAGGCTTCGAGCATGTCATGTTGGCAGGGAAGACAATGTTTGGTGCTTCCTGCCTTAATGCTTCAGCTTGGGCCACAGCAGGCTTCTTCTTCTTTTTGGCAGCCATTCTGGGGTCAATGCCAGGGCGCCCTAGAGCCTTGCGCTTTTCTGCTTCATTGTGAGCTTGAACACTTTTCTCAGCAAAATACTTCATTCTGTCTCTTGAACCTTTTGCTTCCTGGCGTTTCTGGTGAAACTGCTCCTTGAGCTCATGCAGTGTTTGCATGAAGCTTTGAACATCCGCCACGCTGAGGTTTTCCATGTTCCTCTTGAACCGAGCTTTCTCATAATCAATCTTGTTCTTCAGTTCAACAATCTTCTGAGCCAGAGCCAGCTCAGTAGCAATGGCACTATGGAAAGAGACACTGATGCCAATTGGAAGCTCAAGATCATCGAGGTTGATGTTGGGGTTCTCAAACCATTCATCAATAAAATTGTTCAAGATGTCCACGTCAAAAAGGGGTAGATCATTGAAGATCTCCACCTCTTCCTTGCTCTTTATCAACAGCTCAAGAGCATCATCGCCAAGATCGTCGTCACTTGACAGATCAATGGCTTTGTTTTCGTTCCTCAAAACGGCAGTTGGGTCAGTGCTTGACCATAAATCTAGATGGGCTTCTTCTTTTGCTTCTTTTGTGGCTTAGGTCGTGCAGGCGCTTCATCTGAATCAACGTCGTCTGCAGAGTGCTCCACGGCTGCCCCCTGAACAGCAATGTGAGTGAGGAGACTGTCGAGGTTGTAGTAAGGCCCGATGATATTGGGTTCGGCATCACGAGTGCCATCAGCCCGAGGAGCAGATGGACCAGGGTTGAAGTCGAGTCCAAGGTCCTTCTTATTCTTCTTGGTAGACTCTTTGGCAAACTGGAAGTTGCGCTTGAAGAGATTGTGGTCCTCGGACAATACAAGGATAGAAACCTTGAGCTATGGCTTCATACTTGGACTTGGGCTGAGGACCTATGTATACAATATCTCCCCAGGGGCCCTTGATGGCATTCCTTTCAGCATATTCGGCAGTGACAAATTTGTACTTGAACCATTCCTCTACCCAATATCTTTGAATCCATTGGATTCGCTTCTTGCGTTCCCCATAGGTCTCTTCAGGATCTGACTTGTATAGTTCATAGAGATCTGGTGGCAGGTCCTTGGATGTGTTCCCACGGCGCTGTCTGCCGCCCTTTCTTGCTGACTTTTCTGTCGCCATGAAATTCAGACTGAATGGCTTCAGAACTTGCAAAGGCTTCCGTCTGTTGGTCAGATAGGAACTGGCTTCGGGAGAATTGATGTGACACTGTAAGAACTCTGCAAATGAATGCAAACTATGAGAACCAAGGAATTTTCCCACGGACATGTACCTGTGACAGCATTAGAGATGCGAGGGAAGGGGAAGAGGTCATATGCATTCTCAGAAGATTTTGAAGATAAATTAGTTTGAAGACATTGACCTCATAGCGCGAAGACATTCACTTACATGATGAGAGTTGGTTCCAGATTTGTACGAATCCAAGAATAAGTACAAGTGAGGAATCTAACTACTTTGTGAAGCATAAGTGAATATACTAGGCATGATATGAGATGCGAAACAGGATAGATCCAATTTTGTAGGTACAGAAACCACTTGTGGTTGAAACAGATGAATCTATCGGATCAGAAGGATAGTAAAAAGGAGGTTTTATTTACCACATGAAGAACTGCTAGACGGAGTAGAGAGGAAGCCGAGCAGTTCGATCTTCCGTGCCCTAACTTGGCGACGGAAGACACCTACGGCGACGGCGGAGGAGACGAGGTCCGCGGCCAGCGTGAGGACGGCGTCGGTGAGGTCACGGCAGCTAAGTTCTTCGTCGTCGGCGTCGTCGAGAGCTAGCGGTGGCGCTAGGGTTTGTGGAGAGGTGGAAGAAAAGATAACGACCGCTGTGTGGTGTATATTTATAGGGACAGGGACGGCACAACGATATTACGCAGGTGCCCCTGGCGGTTCACATCTGAGGGACACATGGCATGCATGCAACACCTTGTAAGTTGTTCCATGTTCCCACGCACGCCTGTATTGTCGGGTGGTCGTTCCCGCTTCTCCGGTTTTCAGGCAAAAGAGATATAGCATTAAAACAGATTCAATTTTGTTTCTGTGTCTTCTGCTGACAAGGACTCAGAGAAAACAATCGACAGATTCAATAGAATGCATATGATTTGGACAGATAGAATCTGAGGTAGAAGCATAGAGGGGGTTAGGGTCCGATCACATTCACTTAGGTCAAAAAGTTCGAACATGAAGACATAGCTATAAGTGAATGTTGTAGAGGACAGAACACTAATATAAGTATACACCAATATGATACCAAATCAACATTGTGAAGATAAACATGAAGTCGAATCAATGTTGAAGGCAAACCAAATGCGAAGACTATGCAAATGAGACGTCAAATGAAAAACACTTCAAACAAGAGTTTGGTGGTGACGTTACCCACCGTATAGGAAGTATTAGACCCAGACACGGTACACAATTATCATGGCGCTCCAAAGTCAATTTCTGTGTTAATGTATTCACACTTAGAGTGTATGTCTTCATTGTTTGAAGATATACATTACTTCGTGTGTTGCACATCTAAGTCATCACATGCATAAGCATTAGGATGTGTGTCCAATTACAGGACATTTGAGGATTCTAAGATATTTAGCTCACACCGCAACTTGCAAAACCTTTTCTCATCCAAGGGCTTTGTGAAGATATCTGTCACTTGCTCTTCAGTGTTGATGTGAATGATATCAATATCTTCCTTCATGACATGATCTCTCAGAAAGTGATGACGGATCTGAATGTGCTTTGTCTTCGAATGCTGAACTGGGTTGTTGGCAATCTTGATGGCGCTTTCATTATCGCAATAGAGTGGCACATGCTTCAGATGGATGCCATAGTCCTTGAGAGTTTACTTCATCCACATAAGCTGAGCGCAGCAAGATCCAGCAGCAATGTATTCAGATTTAGCAATGGAGAGAGATACACAGTTCTGCTTCTTTGAAGACCAACAGACAAGAGATCGTCCAAGAAAGTGACATGTGCCTGATGTAGACTTGCGATCAACCTTGTCACCAGCATAATCAACATCTGAGAATCCAACTAGATCAAACTCTGAGCCCTTTGCATACCATAATCCTAGTGTTGGGGTGTAAGCCAAATATCGAAGAATTCGCTTCACAGCTAAGTGATGCGACTCCTTTGGTGCCGCTTGGAATCGGGCACACATGCAAACGCTAAGCATGATATTTGGCCTAGATGCACATAAATAGAGTAAAGAACCAATCATGGAGCGGTATACCTTTTGATCGAACTCTTTACCATTGTCATCAGGGCCCAGATGGCTTTTGGTTGGCATTGGCGTCATGTATCCCTTGCAGTCTTGCATTCCAAACTTCTTCAGGCAGTCTTTGAGGTATTTCTCTTGAGATATGAAGATGTCGTTGCTTTGCTGACGAATTTGAAGACCAAGGAAGAACTTCGGCTCACCCATCATGGACATTTGATATTGTTCTTGCGTCATGTGTCCAAACTCATCACAGTATCTTTTGTCAGTGCAGCCGAAGATAATGTCATCCACATAGATCTGGCACACAAACAGTTCATCGTCATATGTCTTCGTGAAGAGAGTGGGATCCAGTGAACCAGGTTTGAAGCATTTGCTCTTCAGGAAATCTTTGAGTGTGTCATATCAAGCACAAGGGGCTTGTTTGAGGCCACACAGTGCCTTGTTGAGCTTGTAAACCATGTCAGGATGTTTTGGATCTTCAAAGCCAGGTGGTTGTGCAACATACACTTCTTCTTCAATCTTGCCATTGAGAAAAGTACTCTTCACATCCATTTGATACAGGAGGATGTTGTGATGATTGGCATAGGCTAGCAGAATGCGAATGGCTTCAAGCCTAGCCACCGGAGCGAATGTTTCATCAAAGTCAATTCCTTCAACTTGAGTATATCCTTGAGCAATGAGACAAGCTTTGTTTCTGACAACTTGACCATGCTCATCTTGTTTGTTGCGATAGATCCATTTTGTGCCTATGATATTGTGCTTGCGAGGATCAGAATGCTTGAACAATTCCCACATATTGTTCAGTTTGAACTATTGAAGCTCTTCTTGCATAGCTTGAATCCACCCAGGTTTCATGAATGCTTCAGCAACTTTCTTGGGTTCAGATATAGAGACAAATGCAAAGTGCCCACAGAAATTTGCCAGTTGCGTTGCTCTTGAGCGAGTAAGGGGACCAGGTGCATTGATACTATCAATTATCTTCTCAATTTGTACTTCATTCGCAACACGAGGATGAACTGGACGAAGACTTTGCTCTTGTTGATCATTGTCTTCATCTTCAGTATTGTCTTCAGGCTGAGCAGAGTCTTCAGGTTGATTTGGTGCAGAAATGATAAGTTTCTCTTCAGCCTGTGCCTCTGAAGGTATGATTTCTCCAGTACCCATAAGCTTGATGGATTCACTAGGTGGTACTTCATCTAGCACATTTGGCAGGTGCTCTCTTTGCGAGCCGTTAGTCTCATCGAACCGCACATCCACAGTTTCAACCACTTTATAGTGAAAGAGGTTGAAGACTCTGTAGGAATGTGAATCCTTCCCGTAACCAAGCATAAAACCTTCATGTGCTTTCGGTGCAAATTTTGAAGTGTGATGTGGATCCTTGATCCAGCACCTTGCACCAAATACTCTAAAGTAGCTTGCGTTTGGCTTCTTACCAGTCAGTAGTTCATATGATGTCTTCTTTAGAAGCTTGTGAAGATAAACATGGTTGATGACATGGCATGAAGTATCAATAGCTTCAGACCAGAACTTCCTTGGAGTCTTGTACTCATCAAGCATCGTCCGAGGCATCTCAATAAGTGTTTTGTTCTTGCGCTCCACAATGCCATTCTGCTGAGGTGTGTATGGAGTTGAGAATTCATGAGTGATGCCCAATGTATCAAGATAAGTGTCGAGGCCGGTGTTCTTGAACTCTCTGCCGTTGTCACTTCTTATGTTCTTGATCTTGATGCCATAGTTTGTCATGGCATGATTGGCGAATCGTCTGAAGACATCCTGCACTTCAGTCTTGTAGAGAATTATATGCACCCAGGTATATCTAGAGTAATCATCAACAATAACGAAGCCATAGATACAAGCAGTAGTAGTAAGAGTGGAGTAATGAGTAGGGCCGAATAGGTCCATGTGAAGCAGCTCGAAGGGACATGATGTAGTCATGATTATCTTCGAAGGATGCTTGGCCCTAGTCATCTTCCCGGCTTCGCAGGCACCGCACAGGTGATCCTTTTGAACTTGACACCCTCGATGCCTACGACATGCTTCTTCTTCGCGAGAGTGTACAAGTTCCTCATGCTAGCATGCCCTAGCCTTCGACGCCAGAGCCAGCACTCTGAAGCTTTTGCTAGAAGACATACAGCCAACTGTGGTCCTGCTGAGAAATCTACCATGTACAGATCACCTTTTTGGTACCCTTCAAAGACTAGAGACTTGTCAGATTCCAATAGAACAAGGCAACGATACTTTCCAAATAATACAATCATGTTCAAGTCACAAAGCATTGAGACAGACATTAAGTTGAAACCAAGGGATTCAACAAGTATCACTTTATCCATGTGCTAATCCTTTGAGATTGGATTCAACAAGCATCACTTTATCCATGTGCTAATCCTTTGAGATTGCAACTCTACCTAGACCCAATACCTTGCTTTTACCAGTGTCAGCAAATGTGATATGACTCTTGTCAGATGGACGTAAGGTTGAGTCCATGAGAAGACTTTGATCGCCAGTCATGTGGTTAGTGCATCCACTATCAATAATCCATTCTGAAGTAGCTGGTGTCATACCCTACAGTGCAGTTAGGGGGATAGGCTTCACGAAGAGTATTGTGAAGCATAAAAATTTGACGAGCAAGTGGATTATGAAAGCTCAGATCCAGGTTAGGACTGATAGGATGCATGGCAAGCGACTCAGGAACGAAATACATAATAAGACCATTTGGGCATTTTATCTTGCGCCCCACAAGATGTTTTAGGTCCCCAGCAATAGCATCTGACGCCTTTGATTTCCAGCTGGAGACCTTTCCCTGCAAAAGAGAGTTAAGTTTTCTTAACCACCCACATCTTCAGGGGTGGCTTCAAAGCAATGAGTCTAAGTGCAGCATCTGAGAACTTTGGCTTTGGGGCCCTAGCAAATAGTCTTGCAGGAGGTGAATAATACTCATAAGAATAAGCAGAGTAGTTCTTGGTCTTATGAACATGGCGGTTTGATAAAAACACGCTCATATTCATAGGCCTGAGTATGGTTTCCCTGCAAAACATTTGTGTTAGGGCAACTCTGGTGTGTCCTCTATCTGTATGAAGCATTTGGACCATGTGAAGCCTTTGGTCTGGGGTTTGTCTTCTTCCCAGGTGGTGTCATGATCACATTCACCTGAAGATTCTCAAGACAACTCTTGGGCACCCAGATCTTCTTCAAAGGTGGTCCATTCCTGCAGTTAGTACCAATATATCTGGCAAATACTTCACCATTCTGATTCTTAAACAGTTTATAGTTTGTATCAAAGGATTCATCGATGATAATCGGATTAGCACAAGTGAAGCCAGATAAGGTAGATGGATCCACTGAAGGTCCCTTTACAGCAACCCATGTGGTTTTGGGGTACTGCTCAGGCTTTCAGTAAGAACCATCAACATTCTTTTCCTCTCGAACCCAACACCCTCTTTCCTAGGGTTTCGGTTCAGAATCTGTTTCTTGAGGACATCACATAGTGTCTGATGCCCTTTGAGACTCTTGTATATTCCTGTCTCAAGCAATGTCTTAACCTGGCGTTCTCATCATCAATAGTAGTGGTATTCTTAGCAGAGGGGTTAGTTACCACATCAGCAGTTGAAGATATTGCAATAGCAATAGTAGTAGAACATCCAGCAACAGAAGTAGCATTATCACGCTCAAGGCATTTTAGACATGGTGGTTCAAATCTTTCCTGAGGGGGACTGATCTGTTGAGCGCGAAGTGACTCATTCTCTTTTTTAAGATCTTCATGATCCGCTCTCAAGTTCTCAAGTTCTTGCTTCCTTTCAAGATAATCGTAGGAGATCTTTTCATGAGTAGTTGAGAGCGTTTCATGACGACTTTCAAGCTCTTCATACTTAACATGAAGATTTTTAATGTCTTCAATTAAGGACTGAGTTCGAGTCATTTCTGAGTCCAACAGGTCATTGTTTTTGTCTAACAATTTTTTAATATGTTCCATAGCAGTCCGTTGCTGTGTTGCAATTTTAGCAAGTGTTTTGTAGCTAGGTTTAGATTTACATTCAGAGTCATCTTCGCTGGATGTTTGATAGTGAGCATCGCGTGAGTTTACCTTGGCACCACATGCCATAAAGCAGTGGGTGGGTGCAGAGTCATCTTTGTTAGCATCAGCGTTGGTGAAGAGGCCATCGTCTTCAGTGTTGAAGATGGACTTGGCGACGCACGCTGAAGCTAAAGCCAGGCTTGCTACGCCTGAATCAGATTCCTCTTCAGACTCCATCTCCACCTTCTTAGATGCAGGCTCCTCTGAATCCATTTCCTTGCCAACAAATGCACGACCCCTGCTAGATGAGCTTTTCTTGTGTGATGAAGACTTTGACGAAGACTTAGAAGAAGACTATGAGGATTTATTCTTTTTCTTGTCATCAAAATCATATTCCTTGCTCTTCTTCTTGTTGTTGTTCTCATTATCCCATTGAGGACATTTAGAGATGTAGCGACCAGGTTTCTTGCACTTGTGACACGTTCTCTTCTTGTAGTCACGGGAGGAAGCTTCATCATTTCTTGAGCTGGATCTTGAAGATTGTCTGGAGCCTTTCTTCCTAGGGAACCTTTGGAACTTCTTCACGAGCATGGCAAGCTCCTTTCCAATGTCTTCAGGATCCTCAGAACTGCAGTCAGATTCTTCTCCAGACGAGGAAACAACCTTTGCCTTCAAGGCGCGAGCTCGGCCATAGTTGGGGCCATAGATGTCTCGTTTCTCAGATAGCTTGAATTCATATGTGTTGAGCCTCTCAAGTATGTCAGACGGATCGAGAGTCTTGAAGTCAGGGCGTTCTTGAATCAT
This sequence comes from Triticum urartu, assembly GCF_056163025.1. Lineage (NCBI taxonomy): Eukaryota > Viridiplantae > Streptophyta > Magnoliopsida > Poales > Poaceae > Triticum > Triticum urartu. The sequence continues at coordinate 507,878,193 of NC_141876.1, read as the reverse complement.
CAGGGCCAATGTGTCAAATGAGCTGTCGAGTGATCTCAAGAGTGTCTTGATGATTCCATGCTTGGTGATTTCAGTGGCGCCGAGTGCATGAAGCTCATTTGTGGCGCCGAGTGCATGAAGCTCATTTGTGATATCAGTGAGGCGATCAAACGTCAGTTGAACATTCTCATTCTCATTTCTCTTGAAGCGGTTGAAGAGATTGCGAAGAACACTGATTCTTGAGTCTCTCTGGGTTGAGATGCCTTCATTGACCTTGGAGAGCCAGTCCGAGACTAGCTTTGCAGTTTCCAGAGCACTCACACGGCCATACTGTCCTTTGATTACATGACCACAGATAATGTTCTTGGCAGTAGAATCCAGTTGAATGAACTTCTTGACATCAGCTACGGTGGCGCCTTCACCAGCCTTGGGAACGCCATTCTTGACGACATACCAGAGGTCCACATCAATGGCTTCAAGATGCATGCGCATCTTATTCTTCCAATAAGGGTAATCAGTGCCATTGAAGACGGTGCACGCAAGGGAGACTTTGATTATCCCTGCAGTCGACATAGCTAAAACTCCAGGTGGTTAAATCGAATCACACAGAACAAGGGAGCACCTTGCTCTGATACCAGTTGAAAGTGCTAGTTATCGATTAGAGGGGGGGTGAATAGTCGATTTTAATGAAAGTCTTCAAAACACGGGGGCTTTGAAGACAAATAGTAGAAATGAACCTATTCATATGCAGCGGAAGGTAGACTACACTAGACAGGCCATAGTCAAGTAAGCAATGAAGTGAAAGCACGAAGACTATCAGCAACTAGGTAGTATGGATTAAGATGGAAGAAAGTATGAAACCAATCAACAACAGTCTTCACATAGTGAAGTCAATCATATCATGCAAGCAGGCAATGACTTCACAAAGACAAACTGTAAGTAAAGAAAAAGGTAAGGGTAGAACCAGTTGCTTGGTGAGGACAGGTATTTGTTGGACCAGTTTCAGTTGATGTGACAACTGTATGTCTGGTTAGGGAGGCTGAGATTCAACTCAGAAGACCGTGTCTTCACCTTATTCCCCTTGAGCTAAGGACACACAGTCCTCGTCCAATCACTCTGGTAAGTTTTCAAGGTAGACTTTCAAACCTTCACAGACTTTGTTTACCGGCAATCCACAATGACTCTTGAATGCTCAGAACGCGACGCCTCACCGGCTGGAGGATTCACAGTCCTCAAGTGTAACAAGTCTTCAGATCACGCAGACAGAAAGACTTCAGTGATGCCTAACACTCTTTGGCTCTGGGTGTTTAGGGCTTTGTCCTCGCAAGGATTTCTCTCTCAAAGGCTTCGAGGTGGCTTGCTCTCAAACGACAAAATTCGTGCACTAACTATGAGTAGCCACCAATTTATGGTGTAGGGGGTGGGCTATTTATAGCCACGAAGCAACCCGACCTGATTTGTCCTAAATAACCCTGGGTCACTAAGAAACTTACACGTGTCTAATAGTCAGATTTCGAACACACGCGGCAGCTTGACTTGGGCTACAAGTAAAGCTGACTTATCCAGCTCTGGATAAGATTTGCTCTCATTGTCTTCGCTTGAAGACATAGGATTTGGTTGAGCACCACTTCAGTCACTTTGACTTTGTTTATTTAGACCCCACTTAACAGTATGGTGGTTTCTATGACTCAACAAAGAAGAAAAGGAAACTACGAAACTTCAGTCACTCTGACTGCCGCAGAGGCCTCAGCGCCCCCTACTACTCCCACCGCTGTCCAGGCCCTGCGGCGACGGCAGGCTCACACCATAGCCGAACCAGTGAACCCTCATACTCCTCTACATGTGGGCATGCACTGTCGTGTCTTCCCCGACTCCGCGTCCTCCCCTTCCTAGGCCTCGCCGTCGTCCACCGCCTTGGTGCTCTCGGCGCGGGGTGGTCAATGTGATCAACGACCGACTTTCATCGGAAGAGTACTATACGTGGAGAGGCTGACAGCTGGGTCCATGATCACAGGAAGGAAGTGCCTCCTTATTACGCGAAAAATAATGATTCCTCCACCTAAGAGCAGGGACCCACTGGACGGGTCACCGTATTTCGTGAAAAAAATGATTCGCCCCGCTGACTACTGGGACCCACCAGCTACATCTTCGCACGCAAGGAAGTGTCTGACTGTCGGGACCCACCTGGTCGAAGCATACGTAGCGTTGTCATTCTGGTCGCGAACGTGTACGTACATACTGGTCGATGTAGAGGCACGCACGTGTCATAGTAGAGGCACGCACGTGTCGTAGTAGAGGCGCACACGTAGCATGTACACGTACGTACAGCGGTCAGAGTGCAAGAAAGAAAATACGGCCACATACGTACATACGGGCGGGGTCTCGAACACCAACTCGCGCATACGTACGGCCAGTACTCGTGTACATGGCTGGATCAGAACAAAGAAGTTGCGTCGTCGTCGTGTTCATGAGGAGGCAACGGAATGCGTCGTGTTCATCGGGAGGCAATGAAACGCGTGCTGTTCATCGGGAGCCAACCGGCTTAGACAGAACATCGATGGAAACGAGGCCTGGCGTATCGCAGAACGGAGAAAACGGCCCTGTATTCGACCGGCCACGGTCAAAACGAGGTTATGTTCATCCAGCCCTCCACGGGGTCCTGTTCATCCAGCCCTCCACGGGATCATGTTCATCCATCGGCTCGATCGATCAGGATACTATTCATTCAGCGGCAACGGCCTCTACTACAATGGGCTCCTGTTCATCCAACCCCTCATCGGGAACTGTTCATGCAATCCCCCCCCCCCCAAACACGCTCACTGTTCATTCAGAAACAGCATCGGCCGGCTTCAGTTAGCAGCAGTAGCGAAGGAATCGCTCGGGTTCAGTTAACGGCAAGGGATCGATCGATCGCTCGGGTTGAGTAACGTGTAGCCTGCAGGGCAGTCGCTCGGGTTTAGTTAGAGCCCAACGCATCGCTCGGGTTCAGTTATAGCCCAACGCCTCGCACACACGCGCGTACGTACGCGACCACCCACCGTAACCGAGAACTCCCCGATATTTTTCTCACCCTCACTTCTACCACAGTTTTTCCGTGATGGACGGTCAAAAGAATGTCATGCAGCTGCGTCTCCGACCCGTCCAGGACGAAAAGCCAATTTTCTGTCATGATTTTTTGTCATACAAGTAGGACCCCACCACATCTATGATGATACCGGGTTTTATCATAATTATCGTCATAGAAGTGTCGTAAGTATGACAAGAAAAATTTCGTTCGGCCCAAAATGTCTCAGATGTGTCTTTTTTGTAGTGACGGTTAGCTAATTATGGTTCCGGTCGAGATAAAGATACCCCGAACAAACCCCTCAAAAGAATTGTTTTCCATAATAACAAGTAACAATAAATTTCAGCACACTATATAAATGTTTCCTTATCAATTTCCACTTACCAAAATCGCTTCACTCCCTGGCAACAGCGCCAGAAAATAGTATTGATGACCCACAAGAATAAGGGATCAATTGTAACTCTTTTCGATAAGTAAGAGTGTCGAACCTAATAAGGAGCAAAAGAAAATTACAAGTAGCTTTCAGCAAGGTAATGTCTGCAAGTGTTGAAATTGTAAGTAACAGGGTAGTTTGATAGTAAGGTATTTTGTAATGAGCAAGTAATGATAATAATAACAAAACTGCAGCAATGTAGCTCAATCCTTTTAAGGAAAATGACAGCTCAAAACGGTCTCTTATAATAAGCAGAGCATTCTTGATGGTACACGAGAATTTCATCTCGTCACTTTCATCATGTTGATTCGATTTGTATTCGCTATTTTGATAATTTGATATGTAGGTGGACAGATGCTTAAGTGTTTTTTACTTGAACAAACATCATACTTATGATTAACCCCTCGCAAGCATCCGCAACTACGAGAAACGTATTACGGATAAATCCTAACCATAGCGTTACACTTTGGATTCAATCAATCACTTATGAAATAACGCATAAATTAGGGTATAAGCTTCTGTCACTCTCGCAATCCATTATCGAATAACTACTCTATAATGCATTTTTTATACCTAAATATAATAAAGTGTCATGTAGTCAATGTTCACATGACATCATTAAAAGAATCACAACATACATACTATTAAAATATCGAACACATATCAAGTTCACATGATAACTTGCAACTCAAGATCATAGGTATATTAAATAGCATAATGAATCTGAACATATAATTTTCCATCAAATAAACCATATATTAATCAACTACGAGATGTAATCAACACTATGTCTCCCACAAGCACCAATCTATAGTTCCGATAACAAAATTGAACGCAAGAGATGAACTAGAATTTGAGATGAGATGATATTGTTGAAGATGTTGATGGAGATTACCTCCCCAAAAATAAGAGTTGTTGGTGATGATGATGACGATGATTTCCCCTTTCAGGAGGGATGTTCCCCGACAAAATCACTCTGCCGGAAGGCAAAAATGCTCCTACCCAACTTCCGCTTCGAGACGGCTATGCTTCGTCCCAAAAGTCCTCACCTTCTTTTTTCTAAGTTAAAATGACACATATACCAAAAGATGAGCATCATGGATGGGCTTGGATGAGCACAACCCATCAGAGCGCGCCTGGACTCCCTGACGCGCTCAGGTGGGTTATGCCCATCTGATTATTGGCTCCTATATTTCTTATATATTTCAAGAAAATTTTAGTAAAGTTTCAGTTTGTTTGAAATTGTGCAGAATAGATAGCCTAACGCAGTTTTTTCAGATCCAGATTTTCAGCTGATCTGACGCCTCTCCTCCTTCCAGCCTGGTCGGGCCGTGCTTGAGATGCTGCTTGTGCCAAGGATCTAAGTTCGGATGAAATCCCTAGCCGACCATGACCACCCATGCCGACCATGACCACCCATGCCGACAGCGATGCTCGAGGGCGCGGTTCCCTTCCTTGATATTGACTGATCTCCTCACTTCTCCCCCTATGTTTTTCAGGCGAAATCCTTAACTTTGTGCGACAGTGGTGGTAGTAAGGCCCTATCCTAGTATGGATTTATGTTTGTTGCTTGAAAATGGACTTGTGTAGGTGAGGTCGTCGTCTGACGTCATGATGGCTCAATGATGAAGGACCTGCCAAGGCTCGCATAAGTGGAGGTCTGATACGTTCATTTTGCATCATGTTTTTTTATTGTTATTTATGATGTTTTATGCATACTAATTTTTTTTAGTAATTCTAATGTTTCTTTCATAATATGAAAGGTATACATAAAGAGAGAGAATTTCGACACGCGCACCAACCGCCGCAAAAGCCGCCGCCGGCCGCCAAAGACCACCGGATCCCAACGCCGGCACGGCCAGGACGCCATAGCATCACTGTCGGCATGGGTGGTCATGGTCGGCTAGGGATTTCATCCGAACTCAGATCCTTGGCACAAGCAGCATCTCAAGCACGGCCCGACCAGGCTGGAAGGAGGAGAGGCGTCAGATCACGCGCACCAACCGCCGCAAAAGCCGCCGGCGGCCGCCAAGGACCACCGGATCCCAACGCCGGCACGGCCAGGACGCCAGATCCAGCTGCTAGCTGGCCATGCCAATGGAGCCGCCGCTCTAGATTCGGAAGCCGCCAACGGCGAGGAAGGGAAGAAGAGGCGGGGTGAGGAGGGGCGGCTTGGGAGGATGAAGGGGCGGCTTGGGTTGGGAGAAGTGTTCCTGCATTGTTATAATGTTTTTACATTGTTTTATCATATTGTATATCCATTTTCCGAGTGATTTTTAAATGGATGTGTTTGAACGGAAGTTCTTACACACTATTTGCCAAGAGAAAAATAATAGTGCGTAACCTATATGCATTGAGACGTGACAGTTCAACCTCAAATAGAAGAACAAAGGACTGCATGCAGGGAGTGCCGTTTTGGCTCTGGGGAGCATGGTGCTAATGCTCCTGGATGAATAGTAAATTTAAAATACATAATAAATAAAATGTAAGGAAAAAACGAACTTAACTATAAAATTTGTTAATTGACAGATAGCATTTTGGTGCAACAATGACATTAAATTTTTTTCATATGTTTTTTGACATTTGCAAAAAACATTTTGTGCGCCAAGGAGCATATACTACCTGGAAAGACGAGTTCACCCTGTTTCTCCTGGCGGTGTGTGTAGAGTTTTTCCTCTTCTTTCAAAAACGATCACAATACATAGATAAAACAGATAACATGAGCGTTCTGATGCATTCACCTATACAAATGTACTAGCTTAAGTATAACTAACACTCGATCAGACAATTCAAATTAACCGGAGGGAGCACCATCTTTTTGAACGATTTCAAATTCAAACGACGATAAGTGGGTTAGGTTGGCTACCAAAGATTTTAGGAGAGAATGCGTGGTGCTTTTTTATATCCGAACAATTTCTTTCCCAATACTCGATCTGACCTAAGGTGGAGCACGGAAAAGCAAACTGGGCACCTTACCAGAATTTCACTGCAGACCCTGGGTGGGGGAAAGATGGACAATTTTTTGGCCCAACTCCTCAAGTATATTTGTTAGAGGAGAAAGAATATTGTCCTGTTTGGTAACCTGCAACATCACAAAAGATTCATTCAGAAACTACAAAAAAAATACTTCCAGAACATAATAATTAAATCCAACAATCAGACTTGTAAGCGCTCCAATATTTAGACCGCTAAAGAACCTTGGTGGAATTGAACCACCTTTCATCCAGGATCTGAACATCAGTATCCACAGAGAATCTCTCCAGGCAGAGATAAGATCCACAACAGCAAACCATCACAAACAGAAATTTCTATGAAACATTTACTGTCCATAATAGTATCCATTCACATACGAATTGAAATGGTGCAGACTATCACACAGAACATTATAGATCAAAAATTAACACATATAGATATAACATATTATATTTGTTAACACAGCGAGTATTAAAATGAAGTGCATATGATAAATAATTTCCAATATTTACTCACGTTAAAAACTTGTGAAATTAGGAAGTTCATAAATTCTATATTACAAAAGCTAAATTTGAATGGATTTAAGTACACAATCCTATTCACCGCAATAGATCTAACACCCGAACAAAGAAACTATAAATTGATAATGTTTGCTCAACTTCAAAATTTACCTGAAATTAAGAATGAGTCTAAAACAATAAGTACTCCAAAATAGAATGAATCACGAAACAATTTAATAGTTGCCATACGCTAAACTGTCCAAATCAACTATCATCTAATAAATAAAACCAACAGCTGTGCCATAAATTGTGAAACAAGGTCCACAAAATAAAAAATAAAAAATTATGTACAAACCAATGAACCAAATCGATGTAATGTTTAAGCTACAACAGTAGCAAAACTGTTCAAATTGCGACTTATTGAATGATTTTCCAGATTAGTAGGTACATCTGACTTAATAAATGATTTTCCAGATTAGTAGGTACTTCTGACGATCCTGCCGGTGGAAATTCACGGTCACAGATTTGTCCAGAATCAAATAGCTCTTCACGTCTCTTCAGCCATCGAAGCTCCAACGAGAGAAACATCCATTCGACGGTGCAGCGATAACTGTACTGTAAGCTTCATTTGGGTAATACACGGACCACTTACAGCTGTTCAAGCTACATAAATTATTTCTAACATAAGACATCTTACATTATGAAGCAGATGACCACAAGAAATAGGGTCTAAAATGTTCTTACAGGATAATATGATCTCCATACAGAGAAATACTTAAATTTAGTTCAGAATATCATACAAATAAACACAATTTTGAGTGAAGAACATATGTGCAAGATTTGGTTATGCTGGACTGCATGTAGTTGTCGAGTACAGATTTGTGATGATGTTGTACAATTTCTCTATATCAATGCAAGTAACTTCTGAATGAATTCAAGATAATTTTTGAATGAAATAGGTACTTTGTCAAAGCTTATGTACGGTTCAGCGGTATGTAAATTATCAATTGTACCTTTGGTCTTTCGAGGGTAGCTCCATGAACGATTTGCGACGGTAGAACGTTGTGCCATGTAGTCGGATCGGACGAGGGGTGCGGACAAAGGAGCACACCAGCACACAGGGGGGAGAACCCGGGGCTAAAACAAGATAACCCCCGTGCGATCTCCCCCCGAGACAAAAAAAACATCTTTATTATGGTGGCGGCCTGCCATGCGAGCGCACCCAACATGGCAAAGGCCTCTAGATGTTCACATCTCCTTTTTTTCACTCTCCTCCGACCTCTCCACAAGCACCTCGCTTGCTACATCTTCTTACCTTACGTCACCTCCGATCTCTTAGATCTAATAATTATCGACATATCATCGAATAATTATCAACACAAAGAGCCGTCGGCCGTCGTCGCACGAGGTGGAGGAGCAGACGGGATCCCACGTACTCGCCGGAGAGAGCCCCTCCGGGCCCGCCGCTGCAACATACCGAGACCGCCGGGAACATCTAGATCCGCCGTTTAGCATCAGACCTACAGGTCAAACCGGCACAGAAGGTCAGAATACACGGATCGGCACGCATAACAGCAATTTTTTTCAACTCAAAACATGCTGAAGAGCCGATCTGGGCGGGAAAAGCAGCTCACCAGCAGCAGATCTGAGACGCCAGCCGGTCAGATCGGAAGCTTCCGTGCGCAGATCCAGCTTGCCTCCCGAATATGCTACAAGATCGCCGCAAGCCCCAACTCGCCGATCAGAAGGAGAAACCTGAGAATCAGATAACAAACGGGTGATAGGAACAAATCATGGACGCCGAACTCAGCTTACCCCGAGATCGAAGCGAACACGATCAGAAAACTACAGGTCGGGCCTAGATCTAGACTTCTAGAGGTATGGGTGGACGAGGCGTGTTGTTCTATATCTAGAGGGGACAAAGGTTGCGTGCCGCAGAGGAGAACGCGGCTAGGTTTCCTCTTGGTTTGGTAGGAGGATATGCGCAGGAGGAGGTATTTATTGTCTGGTGGGCCGAAGTGGACGGTCGGGATGGAGTCGTTGGGCTTGGACGGTCGAGATGCGCCACGCGTGGCGCGCGGTGGTTGGTTGTGACAGCTGGATCGCACCGGCATGCCGCAACTTGCGGGCGTTTGACGTCACTGCGTGCGTCATATGCGCGCCGGATCCTCTGTGGATGCAGATAACTGGATCTGGTTTGTGGGCAGGGTGACCATTGACGCTGATTGGCTGCGACGTAGTAGTCTAATGCTGGGCCGTGTATGCCATCAACACTGATACATACTTGGGCTGTTGCCCGTTGCAAATAACATTGTAATCACTGGCCAGAACTACTCACAGTAGCCGAACATTGGACGGTGCTTTATCTTTTTTTTGCGGAAATAATTCTTGTATTACTCAATCAAAGTAAATCACACTTAACAACGTCTAAAACGACCTCTGGTCCCGACCCAAGCCATACAGCAGTTCGGCCTTGAGTCCTCCCAAAATTTGCCAAAATATGACTAGAGGAATTACAACCACAACGGATGTGAATAATACAAGAACTACGTTCGGACATGTTTTCTTTTATCTCTCTAACAAGAAATGTGTATCTTGATCCGTTTGTGTCTCCACTCCTCAACATATTCACAGCCTCCAACGTGCAAATAATTCTTGAAAGGTAGCTTGAAGACGCTCATTAAATAATTGGGGATTGACTATGCAACGGCTCTGATTGGCACCTCCTTGCCAGCCTGAGTTGGGTGGCCATCAAAAGAAAACAAATGCTTTGTAAGTTTAACTTGGAGGTTCTGAAATTTACCCTTGGACATTCTCCCATCTGGGGTCGGCAGTCCAAGGTACGCTCATTAAATAATTGGGGATCTGCCATCTGTATTTAGTTTAACACGTCTAGCAACAGGAGGTGACCAAGGGACAGGGGTAGTAGATGTACTATCGGATGTGCGTATTATCAGTGGGTAGCAGAATTGAACTGGGGATTTTTCCCTTAATATGATCATCATTTGGGTAAGGAGGATAGATAGCTGGATAGAAACCTGACAGAGACATCCACAGGGGGGCGGGCTTTGAGTGCACTATCTCATTTCGAACATGTCAGGTTCTTCAGAAGAGCATAAGAAGTCGAACCCTTGTTGATTCATCTAGCTCACAAAGCAGCTGAATAAACCAATCTGGACCAGTGGGCTTGATCGATACAACATCAGGTAAAGTCCATTCTGAAGCCATTGCCCGTTATAGTGTTCTTGCATTTATACAACTACATAATGTATGGAAAGAGTCTTCCTCACATGCGTTGCATATAGGACATAAGGCACTGGGTTCCAACTTCCGTTTGTTTTTGTTGCACCACGTAGCAAGGGAATTATTTGCTAGGCGCCAACCGAAGCTCAATACCTTTGGCGGTGCACTGCAAGACCATAGGGCATTCCAACCGTCACGCCGGCCGTCCGGGTGGTGGCTTGAGGAGGTCACTGGCCCATTATGAAAATCATCTGAAGCCAAACGGTACGCACTTCTGACACTGAATACACCAGATTTTTCTTGGGCCCATGCTATGAAGTCCTCGCCAAGATGGTGAGAGGGGCGAATTTTCTGGATCTCACAAATGTTGATGGGGAGAAAGAATTGCTGCAGTTTAGAGTTATCCCAATTTCCATTGTGGTCCATAAGCTCAGAAATCCATTTAAATCTACAACGTCCTTTGGGCGATATGAGTCCACCAGTAGTATCCCTTACAATCCATCTATCACGCCAAATTCTAACATTTTGGCCATTTGCGATCCTCCACACGATCCCTTTCTTCAGCAGTTCAAGGCCATGACATATTGCCTGCCAAGTAGGAGACGGGTTACTCGTAAAAACAGTATCTTCCAACCTCCCTTTGGATAATATTTTGCTTTCAGTAGCCTGGCACAGAGACTGTCGGGGCAAGTTAGGAGACGCCACGCTTGGCGTGCTAACAAAACTTGATTAAACAATCTGAATCTTTGAAGCCCAAACCTCCTTGGCACTTTGGCCTAGTCGTTTTGTCCGCTCATTAAATAATTGGGGATTGACTATGCAATGGCTCTGATTGGCACCTCCTTGCCAGCCTGAGTTGGGTGGCCATCAAAAGAAAACATGTGCTTTGTAAGTTTAACTTGGAGGTTCTGGAATTTACCCTTGGACATTCTCCCATCCGGAGTCGGCAGTCCAAGGTACTTCTCCTCAAAACCAACAGTTTGGACATCAAGAGCAAGCTTAACCGAATCCACAGTGATCAGGGCACATTCAAGGTCGGATTAGTAGGATCGTGCAAAAATTGGTTGCAAGTGTATGTGTGTATAACAGAGCACATCCTGGCAAACCCCACATTTCCTATCCGTCCCAACTCCTATTTAACACCTTCAATGCAGTTACAATGTTATTTGCAACTTGATGCACCTCCCCTCCCTCCCCCCTCCTGTCCTGGGTTCGGCTTGATACTTTTTTCTTTTCTTTTTGAAGCCTAAAACAATTGAGTGCATTGTGTGAGACTTGAACTTCGCCGATAGACATCTAGCCCTTGTGGTTACATCTAGTCCTTGCGGCGCTAACCACAGGGACAACTTACTTTGTTGCGCCCACTTACTTCATTTTTCCCTCTTGTCGACAATGTAACGCAAACAAAAAACATATTGTTTCATGTCTGGTTTTTCTTTCTTTTTTTTGTTCTGTTGGCCATTTCTCTATTTTTTCTTCTGTTTTTATTCCTTTTCTTAATCCACAAACTATTCTAATTCGATAACATTTTTAGAATTTCGAACTTCTGCTCCAATTTTGCAAACTTGTTTTAAATTCATGAAATTATCGAATTTGAGAACTTTTTCTAATTTTTGTGATTTTTTTAAAGAAAATGTGAACAATTTTCATTTCATGTACTTTTTAAATTAATAATTTGTGAACTTTGCTCCAATTCAATAGATTTTGTGAACTTTTTTCAACTTGTGAACTTTTCAAATTCATGAAGTTTTACAAAATTCATGTACTTTTCAATTTTTGTGAACTTTTTGCTTCAAATTTCATGGACTTGTTTTTTCAAATTTGTTAACTTTATCAAATTTCATATTTTTTGTATCAAATTCCTGATTTTTTTTATTTAAGTGAGCTTTTTTCCAAATTTTATGAATTTTTTAGAATTCATGGATTGTTTTCAAATTTGTTATTTTTTCAAAAAAAATGTGATTTTTTTTTCAAATTTCTGATTTTATTCCATATTTTATGATTTTTTTTAAAAGTCGACAGTCATTGGTCAAGGGTCCTAGCGGTCAAGCAGTCCATCTATCAGTGGTTAGCAGTCAAAGTCAACTTGTCAAACTCTCGAGTAAGGAGCGACTGATTGATCTCAGTGATCAATCAACAAAACAATTCTACCAAGCATAATGGGCTTAATAGATGAGGCCCACTCAATCAACTAGTGGGCGCCAGATTGAGAATTCGGCGCGCCGAATAGGCGACCCCATGCAGGTCAACGAATATCCCCCAAAGAAGGACGCACCCGCAACCACACACACCATACCGGGCAGGCCAGTTTGGCTCTTTTCATTACATCAGGTTTGAAAAGTTTCTAGAACCATTTTGATTGAGTTTTTTGTGTTTATTATTTTATGTTTTCTTTTGGCTTTCTATTTCAATTTGTCTTTTCCGATTATTTTCCTTTACATTGGTTAGCATTTTTTTGAATTGGTTATCATTTTTTAATTCACTAATATTTGTTTAATTCTTAAACATTTTTTGAAATCACAAATGGTTTTTAAATTTGGGAATGATCCATGAACAAATTTTCAAATAGTGAATTTTATTTAAATTGGTAAAAAAATGAATTTGTGAAAAACTTTTTATCTCATGAATATTTGATGAAATCGAAAATATTTTAACAAATTTAGAAAACTTTTTGTATTCATGAATAATATATAAATTTAATACTATTTTGAATTCATGAACATTTTTTGAAGGGAAAACTTTGTTTTTGCCACTCTAGCTTTTGCCCACTTTCCTTATGCCACTCTAGAATTTAACATTTCACTTTTGCCACTCTTAGCTTTTGACAATATATCAATTTTGCCATTCAGTGGCAAAAGCAAAATTTTCAGAGTGGCAATTGTGATACATTCCAAAACCTAAGAGTGACCAAAGTGAAATAAAAAATTATCGTTTTTGCCACTGAATGACATTTGTGATGTATTGTCAAAAGCTAAGGGTGGCAAAAGTGAGATGTCAAATTCTAGAGTGGCATAAGCAAAGTGGGCAAAAACTAGAGTGACAAAAACAAACTTTTCCATATTGAAATAGAGAACATTTGTCAAAATCGCTAATATTATTTGAGTTAATGAACATATTTCGAATTTGCAACCATTTTCCAATTCACATACATTTTTTGGAATTGTGGAGCTCTATTGAATCTGCAAAACAATCAAATTCATTAACATTTTTCAAATTCGTAAACAATTTTCGACTAAATTTATATTTTTCGAAATCCCAATTTTGTTTCCGAATTCCCAAACATTTTGAAACCTTGAACAACTGTTCAAAATAGCAAATATTTTCTTGTCAAAAGCTAAGAGTGGCAAAAGTGAGATGTCAAATTCTAGAGTGGCATAAGCAAAGTGGGCAAAAACTAGAGTGACAAAAACAAACTTTTCCATATTGAAATAGAGAACATTTGTGAAAATCGCTAATATTATTTGAGTTAATGAACATATTTCGAATTTGCAACCATTTTCCAATTCACATACATTTTTTGGAATTGTGGAGCTCTATTGAATCTGCAAAACAATCAAATTCATTAACATTTTTCAAATTCGTAAACAATTTTTGACTAAATTTATATTTTCGAAATCCCAATTTTGTTTCCGAATTCCCAAACATTTTGAAACCTTGAACAACTGTTCAAAATAGCAAACATTTTCTTGTCAAAAGTTAAGAGTGGAAAAAGTGAGATGTCAAATTCTAGAGTGGCATAAGCAAAGTGGGCAAAAACTAGAGTGACAAAAACAAACTTTTCCATATTGAAATAGAGAACATTTGTGAAAATCGCTAATATTATTTGAGTTAATGAACATATTTCGAATTTGCAACCATTTTCCAATTCGCATACATTTTTTGGAATTGTGGAGCTCTATTGAATCTGCAAAACAATCAAATTCATTAACATTTTTCAAATTCGTAAACAATTTTCGACTAAATTTATATTTTTCGAAATCCCAATTTTGTTTCCGAATTCCCAAACATTTTGAAACCTTGAACAACTGTTCAAAATAGCAAACATTTTCTGAATTTGTTAACATTTATGAAATTGTCATACATTTTTACAAAAATCCAAAAATTTAAATTCACAAGCAATTTTTTGAATTTTTGTAATTATTTTAGTTGAAAACTGGGGACATAATTAAATTCTACTTAAAAATCACCCAGAAAAAAAAAAGAACACCGCAAACAGTAGGGAGCAGCGGAGAGATACATGCACATTTGTTACTGAGTCTGAGCCGACCCACTAGTGCTGCCGCTCGGGAGGATGTGTTCGGTTGATGAAGTTTAAGCCGGCAGGTTGTTGAATAGGAGCTTTTAGCAGGCATTTCCTATTTGGCGCTGCAGGCGGCCGTTATAGGCAAATTTACTAACGGGCGCCTGCAGCGCGATACACTGGGCCGGCCCGTTACTGTGTATGTTCCATAGGCAAAAAGAGCAAACGCGCCAGCTGGGAATCGAACCGGCGACCTCACTCGTCGAAGGTCATTCGTGCAACCACCATGCCACGGTAGACGAGCTACCAAGATTCACTTTTCTATTATTTTATTCAATTCCTTCCCTTTTTTCTTTTTTCTTTTTCCATTTTTCCATTTTGGTTTTCCCTTTTTTCTTTTCCCTTTTTCCCTTTTTCCATTTTGGTTTTCCCTTTTTTCCTTTTTCTTTTTCCAATTTTCCATTTTGGTTTTCCCTTCTTTTTTCTTTTTCCATTTTGGTTTTCACTTTTTCTTTTTTCTTTTTCCATGTTTCCATTTTGGTTTTCTGTTTTTTCTTTTTTTTCTTCTTCCAGGTTTCCTCCCTCATCTATTTTCGTTTTTTCTTATCTCAAATGCATGAACTTTTCCACATAGCTGCTGTTGTTTTTTAAATTTGATAAAATTTTGTTTTTAAAATGAATGAAATTTTTTAGTGAAATATTTTAATAATTGCTGGTTTTTTTCAAACTCGATGAACTTTCTTCAAGTTTGATGAACTTTTTTTAAATTGATGAACTTTTTTAAAATTCAATGAACTTTTTTTTTTCAAATTAGATGAACTTAATTTAGAATTCCATGAACTTTTTTCAAATTCGATGAACTTTCTTCAAATTTGATGAATCTTTTTTTAAAATTGATGAACTTTTTCAAATTCAATGAACTTTTTTCCAAATTAGATGAACTTATTTTAATATTCCATGAACTTTTTTTCCAAATTAGATGAACTTTCTTCAAATTTGATGAACCTTTTTAAAGATTGATGAACTTTTTTAAAATTCAATGAACTTTTGCAAATTTTGTGTACTTATTTTAAAATCGGATGAACTTTTTTCAGTTTTGTGATCTGTTTTCAAAATGGTGATTTTCTTCAAAAAATGATGAACTTTTTTCAGTTTTTGTGAACTCTTATTTTACATTGATGAACTTTTTTAAAATCATTAAACTTTTGTTTAATAGGGCAACGATTTTCTTCATGTTCACGTACTTTTTTCGAAATCTGTGATGTATGAGCGGCTTTGATAGTTTTTAATCTATGAGGGCTGAATTTTGTCTGTTGCGACCACTCACCCTAGTTGTTAGCTGAAGGCCCGCAGGTAGTGTAGGTCGAGAGTTCGATACGCTTTGGAAGCGTAATTGTTTTCATTATTTTCGTGCATTTTTGTACGTGGCGGTTCCTCTTCGTGAGACCTCCTATTGAACGCCCGCGTGCGTCCAACAGTAGAGCCTTCGCTGAAGCTCACGCAAACGGGCCGGCCCATTGGCAGCGTCGAACCTAGAATTCACGAAAAACAAAACGTGCCGTGAGAAGTCGAACTCCCGACCCCTTGTTGCGGAGCACCAGTGGTAACCACTCGGACTGGTAGGGTAGCATTGTAAAAAGCAGCGCCAAAGTTTTAAGTACCAAGTACAGTAGCAGATCCGTCTTTTTTCAAAAAAACAAATTAACATTCAAGGGAAAACTATGAACGAAGTTTCTTTAAAAAATTCGAATACTATTTGAAAATGTGAACAAATTTTCAAATTCAAAGAAAACCTTTAAAAGGGAACAAATTTGCAAGAAATGAACAAAAATTGAATAACATGAACAACTTTCTAAGCTCTGAACAATTTTGTAATATACGCTGAACAATTTATAAATACACATTGAACTTTTTTTTATATTCGCTGAACAATTTTAATTACACGTTGAACATTTTAATGATGTACGTTGAACAATTTTGAAATACGTAATGAACATTTTTTAAGATACCCTGAACATGTTGTTAATATACGGTGAACATTTTCTTAAATATACGATGAACATTGTTTTAATATACAATGAACTTTTCGTATAATACGGAACAAAATAAGGAAAAGAAAAAATAAACAAAAAAGGGGAGAAGAAAGAACCATACGAAAAATTGGAGAAAATAAAACAAAAAAATGTGAATGAAACACAAAAGGGAAGAAAAAACAGAAATAAAAAAGCAAAGAAAAAATCGGGAAAAAACAACTGAAAACCGGCCAAAAACAGTGAAAAACTGGAAGCAAAAAAACCATAGAAAAAAAACCTCAAGAAACAAGGAAACAGCAGCGAACCAAATCCGTACGTGGGCCGGCCCAAGTGGGGACTTGCTTCAGCGAAGGCTCGTCCTCTTGACGCCTGCGGGCGTCAAATAGGATCTGCCCCTCTTCGTGTAGAGCGGCGGCGGTCACACGAGAGGTTCGGGAATGGGCCTGCTTCGGAAACAGCCCAACCAACGAACATGCAGGCGCCAACTAGCCTAACCAGCGCTGACTAGGGGCTCCCCTTTTAGCAAACCTTAGGATGCCCGTGCGCGTCAAATAACCCGAATCCTATTCGGCCTCTTAAGCACCCGTTACACGTTAGGCCGGCCCATCTTCCCTTTTCTGTTTTTAATTTAACGTCTAAAAAACTGCGTGCGCCTAGTGTGTTTCAAGCAGGCACCTCTGAGTCGTACGTATGTTGCGCTATAAGTACCCCACCATCCTCACCGATGTGTTCAGTTACATCTTTTTCCTTCTTCTTTTCTTTCATATTTTTCCTTTTTTCTTGTTCTTTTTTTATTTTTTTATTGGGCAGGTTTTGTTCATTTTGTTTTTATTTCTTTTGCTAAATGCGTAAAAAATCAAATTTGTAGATTTTTTCTAAAAAATAGATGAAGATTTTTAAAAAATTGATGTACTTTTATCAACTGAACTTTTTCCAAAATCAATAATTTTTTCATAATCAATGAACTTTTTTCAAAGTCGAAGTTTTTTTTTCTAAAATCGATGATATTTTAAATCGATGAAATTTATTAAAAATCAAATGAACTTTTGATGAAATCGATGGACTTTTTTACAAAATCGAATGAACTTTTTTAAAAAATTCATCAACTTTTTTATGAACATGTGAACTTTTTGCACATTTTGTTAATGGTTTTTTATTCTTATTTTTTCTAGAAAAAATGCACATTTTTTTGAAAAAGTAACGGTCAACCGCGATAAGAGAACCATGGAAAACCATTACCATTCATCAAGCGGTTAACTCCATCGCGACCGGTCAACTCCATCAAGTGTTGGCTTTCATAATGGGCTGGTCCAAGTGTGCACGTGAGCGGGCCGGTTCCGCTCGCTGGCGCATAAGGCTGGTTGTAATGGCAATTGTCATATACTAATATATTAGTATCATGCATATGATACTACTAGTGTATGATACTACATCCGTAGTGCATAGTATCACATATTAGTAATATAGATAACTTCATTTATTAGCATACATGACACATAGTAGCACAACATTTAATATAATACGGTATCATGATATGATACTCAATCATCCCTTCCTTCATTTAATTTTGTGTCACCTCATCAAATTTGCCTAGTTGGCACGCATGATACTACCTATGATACTCTCATTACGACCGGCCTAAAGGCATCTCCAATGCACGGGCGCTTATTTGGGTGCTTGCGTTAAAAAGAAAATTAATTTAGGATGAAGCACCGTTGTAAGTGACTGGGATTGCAACGCACGAGCGCTAGTTTGAGCGCTTATCTGATCTTCTTTTCTTCCGGACGAACATGTGAAACGCCCGTCCCTCCAACGCACAAACCGAACCATCGATGCCACCGTCCAACCGAACAACAAACCAGCTCTGCCAGCCTGCTACCCACTCAGCTTAGTCCTCATTCAACTAGCTCTCTCCTCTCGAACTCTCCACACACTTCTGCACAAGAACATCTCTCGTCAGATCCAGCGAGTGGGACAAGACCTGCAGGCCGACCTCCTCCACCCTTAGGCTTAATTTGGATGCTAGGGGAGCTATTCCCAGGGAAGAGCCCCCTGGGGCAAAATCATCTCTTATGCAAACTGACATCCTGTGGAAAATGAACATCCTCATTTGGCCGACGGTAGACCTAGGAAGCCCAAACCGGGAAACAAAAAACTGAAGAAGCGGAGAGCTAATTTTTTGATTAGATGTCTCGTTGTTGTTCGTCGAAGGAGACAGGAGCCACGAGGGTGTAACGCCCCCGGACACATCAGCCGGTGGTCGTTACTACTGGCGGGATCTAGACTGGCCCACAGATCAATACTAGTCTTTTCTGCGTACTTTGTCCTCACTCGTGCGCACCCGGGAGCAATTTTCTGGTCGATCACCCATCCTGAAACTACTCCAAGCTGAGCACGCTTAACTTTAGAGTTCTATCCGAATGGGCTCCCGGAAAAGAAGGATTTCCTTATTGATATGAGTAGTCTATCATCCCTGTTAAGCCAGGCTATCACAGAGGGGTAGTCCATCTCACGGAAGTACGACACCTGGGCAGAGGAGGGGCAGTCGCGGAGAAGCTCGAGAGGATCTGAGTTAGCGTCATCAGCTCACCGCTTCTCGTGGATTTCCTGCCCGACCTATTGAGATCAGGAAATCGCTCACGGGGAATGGCCGTGGAAAGGGCGGGGGTCCCTCCCGACAGTGCGCTACCAAATGGCGCCTTGGGCAGCCCGGGGCGAAGTCGGCCCGTGGCTTCCTCCCCCAGGGAAAAGGCCAGGATCCCCCCGGGATACACTGCAACCAAATGAGGCCTTAGATGGCAGCCACGGTGAACGGCGGCACGCGGGTGGAGGAGGCAGCAGCCCGCCTCTTCCTCCATGGAGACGAGGCCGGATGGGCTGGCGGCGAGGCTGACGGATAGGAAGAGGGCGTTGTGTGCACGGAGGAGGAAGCAGCCGCGCCGCATGGGGACGAGGCGGGATGAGCTCACGTCGAGGCTAACGGTCAGGAGGGGGAGGAAGCAGTAGAGCAGAGCAGGCAGCAGTCGCGCCTTTCAGCATGGAGATGAGGCCGGGGGAGCTCGCGGTGAGGCTGGCGGACTGGAAGGTGGGAGGAGGCAACGACACGGGAGCACGAGGCGTACAGGACGACCAAGCTCACCCGGCATCGCCATCAGGTACGACATCGAGGTAATATCCGTACCCCTCGCTGTACTAATCCCTGAATAATTGATTTGGTTGGTGCTGAGATGCACACATGAAACTATGCGGATCTGTAGGTGCCATGTTCTTCCTGGATAGAACAATACTTGTATGAAGGAAATTTTAATTATCATAGGAGAATAATATTTGGTGATATAAAGTTTTGGTATATTCCAAACTGATTGATCTTGGATTTACATAGTTCTAAAAAGAAATTTGGGGAGTACAACTTGAAATGAGAACAACAATTTATTATCTAAATCATGGCTTTTTGACTTGACGGTACATTGCATTCCACTGGGGATAGTTCCGTATGAACATCCACATCTTGAGAAATTTGAATGATTGATTTTGTTCTAACCTATACATCTCTAGATATTTGGAAACCAAGTCCTGGTTATATTGTCCAGTAGCTGTGAATGCAATGCATCGTCGACCCTGCGCCACATGCCATCGAATAGCAGAATTCCCGAGCTCATCTTACCCCAACGTCGTTTGATTTGGATAGGTTGTCTTCTTCGATTATCGGCGATATTTGTGTTATATTCTTCAGTGACTTGATTCCAGTAATCCCGTGAAGCGTTTTCATTGCCAATAACAAAATCAGTGGGAACATTTAACCAAGAATTTACCTACTCAACTCAGAAAATGTTGTTAGGCCAAGCTTTTCATGATATAGTAACTACTAATAATTAAACAAATGACTTACCAGGCATAGATTATCCTCTTCGGTCCATTGTAAGTGTATGTCTCCGATGTTGGCATGGTCGATATCCATTGAAAGATGTGATGTGTATGAACAAAAACTTGCATCAGATTTGAGTAGGATTGTGCAAGTGTATGAGCAGAAATTTTTGGGATGGGCGTGAAACTGGAACTTGCAACTAGGACTATATATAACGAGATAGCTTTACTGCATGCATGATTTAGTTAGGCCTATTTAACCGTGTATGACCGAAAGAATGGTTGAAGTAACTTGACATATTTTTTTCTAACTTTATCTCACTGTGCTTTCAGGTTTTAAGATTGGGATCTTTGTCCCTGTTGGACCAGCTTGGCAACCACAAGCATTTCATTTTTACACATTTATTTGTATCAATGTCCCCAAAAAATTATTTTGTATCAATTCAATTTTTATTGTAAGTATTTAGGTTTCATGCAGATTTATAACAGATAAACAAGCTCTATAGTTTATTGTAGATTATTATTGTGCGTGAAGAGGAAAGAAAAGGATTATTTGTCCAGTTGCAAAACTAAATCAGCTAAGTTAGTTGAGTAGAGCTGGATTTTAGTACAACGACCAGCTCAGTTTGTTGAGCAGTTGCCGATTTGTAGCGCTCTAGGTAGCGCCCGCTGCCAGATCCGAACGGAGAAAAAGGCTCACGTGAAAAACAAATAGGCTAAGCGCTCGGCAACTGGCTTGGCATCGATGCCAGCCCAAATCCTGGGATCAGGGGAACCGAAAGATCGGGGCACCGATGCTTCGGTTCGGGTCTCGGTTGATACTGAACAACTGAAGAAGATAAAACTGAGGCAAAGAAGATCCAGGAAACATGACAACGGCAAAGATTCATTAGCGATGTCTGTTGGAGAACGCAGTAATTTCAAAAAACTTTCTAGCACACGCAAGATCTATCATGGTGATGCATAGAAACGAGAGGGGAAGAGTGTTGTCCACGTACCCTCGTAGATTGTAAGCGGAAGCGTTATGACAACATGGTTGATGTAGTCGTACGTCTTTACGATCCGACTGATCCTAGTACCGAAAGTACGGCACCTCCACGATTTGCACACGTTCGGCTCGGTGACATCCCACGAACTCTCGATCCAGCTGAGTGTCGAGGGAGAGCTTCGTCAGCCCGATGGCGTGATGATGGTGATGATGAAGTTATCGGCGCAGGGCTTTGCCTAAGCACTACGACGATATGATCGAGGTGGATTATGGTGGAGGGGGCACCGCACACGGCTAAGACAGTTGTCTGTTGTGTGTTCTAGGGTGCCCCTGCCCCCGTATATAAAGGAGCAAGGGGGAGGCCGACCGGCCCTAGGGCGTGCCAAGGAGGGGAGGAACCCTCCTCCTAGTAGGAGTAGGATTCCTCCTTTCCTAGTCCTACTAGGAGGGGGAAGGAAGGAGTGGGAGAGGGGAAGGAAAGGGAGGCGCCACCCCCTCCTAGTCCAATTCGGACTCAAGGGGGAGGGGGCGCATGGCCTGCCGTGGCAGCCCCTCTCTCTCTCCATTAAGGCCCATCTAGGCCCACTAGTTCCCTGGGGGGTTCCGGTAACCCTCCGGCACTCCGATTTTCTCCAAAATCACTCGGAACACTTCCGGTGTCCGAATATAGCCGTCCAATATATCAATCTTTATGTCTCGACCATTTCAAGACTCCTAGTCATGTCCGTGATCATATTCGGGACTCCGAACAACCTTCGGTACATCAAAACACATAAACTCATGATACCGATTGTCACCGAACGTTAAGCATGCGGACCCTATGGGTTCGAGAACTATGTAGACATGACCGAGACACGTCTCCAGTCAATAACCAATAGCGGAACCTGGATGCTCATATTGGTTCCTACATATTCTACGAAGATCTTTATCGGTTAAACCGCATAACAACATACGTTGTTCCCTTTGTCATCGGTATGTTACTTGCCCGAGATTCGATCGTCGGTATCTCAATACCTAGTTCAATCTCGTTACCGGCAAGTCTCTTTATTCGTTATGTAATACTACATCCCGTAACTAAATCATTAGTCACATTGATTGCAAGGCTTATAGTGATGTGCATTACCGAGAGGGCCCAGAGATACCTCTCCGATACACGGAGTGACAAATCCTAATCTCGATTTATGCCAACTCAACAAACACCATCGGAGACACCTGTAGAGCATCTTTATAGTCTCCCAGTTACGTTGTGACGTTTGATAGCACACTAAGTGTTCCTCCGATATTCGATACTTGCATAATCTCATAGTCATAGGAACATGTATAAGTTATGGAGAAAGCAATAGCAGTAAACTAAACGATCATCGTGCTAAGCTAACAGATGGGTCAAGTCAATCACATCATTCTCTAATGACGTGATCCCGTTCATCAAATGACAAGTATTGTCCATGGCTAGGAAACTTAACCATCTTTGATTAACGAGCTAGTCAAGTAGAGGCATACTAGTGACACTCTGTTTGTCTATGTATTCATACATGTACTAAGTTTCCGGTTAATACAATTCTAGCATGAATAATAAACATTTATCATGATATAAGGAAATATAAATAACAACTTTATTATTGCCTCTAGGGCATATTTCCTTCAGTCTCCCACTTGCACTAGAGTCAATAATCTAGTTCACATCGTCATGTGATTTCACACTAATAGTTCACATCTTTGTGTGATTAGTTCACATCTTCATGTGACTAATACCCAAAGGGTTTACTAGAGTCAATAATCTAGTTCACATCGCTACGTGATTAACACCCAAAGAGTGACCATCTTTTGCTTGTGGGAGAAGTTTAGTCTACGGGTCTGCAACATTCAGATCCGTATGTATTTTGCAAATTTCTATGTCTACAATACTCTGCACGGAGCTACTCTAGCTAATTGCTCCCACTTTCAATATGTATCTAGAATCTAGATCGAGACTTAGAGTCATCTAGATTGGTGTAAAAAGCTTGCATCGACGTAACTCTTTACGACAAACTCTTTTATCACCTCCATAACCGAGAAACATTTCCTTAGTCCTTTAAGGATAATTTTGACCGCTGTCTAGTGATCCACTCCTGGGTCACTATTGTACCCTCTTGCCAAACTCTTGGTGAGGAACACAATAGGTCTGGTACATAGCATAGCATACTTTATAGAACCTATGGCTGAGGCATAGGGAATGACTTTTCATTCTCTTTCTGTTTTCTGTCGTGGTCGGGTTTTGAGTCTTTACTCAACTTCACACCTTGCAACACAGGCAAGAACTCCTTCTTTGACTGTTCCATTTTGAATTACTTCAAAATCTTGTGAAGGTATGTACTCATTGAAAAATATATCAAGCGTCTTGATCTATCTCTATAGATCTTGATGCTCAATATGTAAGTAGCTTCAGCGAGGTCTTTCTTTGAAGAACTCCTTTCAAACACTCCTTTATGCTTTCTAGAAAATTCTACATCATTTTCGATCAACAATATGTCAGTCACATATACTTATCAGAAAGGTTGTAGTGCTCCCACTCACTTTCTTGTAAATACAGGCTTCACCGCAAGTCTGTATAAAACCGTATGCTTTGATCACTTTATCAAAGCATATATTCCAACTCCGAGATGCTTGCACCAGTCCATAGATGGATCACTGGAGCTTGCACACTTTGTTAGCACCTTTAGGATTGACAAAACCTTCTTGTTGCATTGTATACAACTCTTTTTAAGAAATCCATTAAGGAATGCAGTTTTGACATCCATTTGCCAGATTTCATAAAATGTGGCAATTGCTAATATGATTTGGATAGACTTAAGCATGCCTACGAGTGAGAAAATCTCATCGTAGTCAACATCTTGAACTTGTCGAAAACCTTTTTGCGACAATTCGAGCTTTGTAGATAGTAACACTACTGTAACACCCACGATGCGGCTATATATCCCACGTGTCGAGGCACGACTTAGAGGCATAACCGCATGGTGGTTTAGTCACAAGTGGGGTAATCTTCACACAATCCCATTGTAACGCCCTCGATGCGGCTATAGCTCCCACGTGTCGAGGCACGACTTAGAGACATAACCGCATTGAAAGCAATGTCGCAAGTTAGGAAATCATCACAAACATCCCATGTAATACATAATAAAGGGGAGAGACATAGTTGGCTTACACTCGCCACGTCACATCAAAGTACATAAATAACATGCATCATACAAATCACTCATGGCCCGACTACGGTGCCAAATAGAAAAGACCCCCAACATGCGACAAGGCCCTGAATCGATAACCCCAACTAGGCACCACTACTGATCGTCGGGAAAAGAAACATAATAACGCTGAGAGTCCTCGTCGAACTCCCACTTGAGCTCGTACTCGTCACCTGGAGCGGAATCACCTGGACCTGCATCTGGAATTATAGTATCTGTGAGCCACAGGGACTCAGCAATCTCGCACCCACGCGATCAAGACTATTTAAGCTTATAGGAAGGACAAGGCAAGTATGTGGAGCTGCAGCAAGCGACTAGCATATGTGGTGGCTAACTTATTCGCAAAAGAGAGCGAGAAGAGGAGGCAAAGCGCGAGCGAGAAACTAGAAGGAACAACCTGCGCAAGCATTACTCCAACACCGTGTCCACTTCCCGGACTTCGCCGAGAAGAGGCCATCACGGCAACACACTCAGTTGATTCATTTTAATTAACTAGGGTTCAAGTTATCTACAACCGGACATTAACAAATTCCCATCTGCCCATAACCGCGGGCACGGCTTTCGAAAGTTCAATCCCTGCAGGGGAGTCCCAACTTAGCCCATGACAAGCTCTCATGGTCAACGAAGGAAAAGACCTCCTCCCAAGACGTTCCGATCAGACTCGGTATCTCGGTAACTCAAGACACTTCGACAGGTTAAAACAAGACCAGCAACACCGCCCGAATGTGCCGACAAATCCCGATAGGAGCTGCACATATCTCTTTCTCAGGGCACACTCAGATGAGACTAGCTACGAGTAAAACCAACCCTCAAGTTTCCCCGAGGTGGCCCCGCAGGCAGCTCAGTTCGGACCAACACTCAGAGGGAGCACTGGCCCGGAGGGGTTAAAATAAGATGACCCTTGAGTCTGCAGAACCCAAGGGAAAGAAAAGGCTAGGTGGCAAATGGTAAAACCAAGGTTGGGCATTGCTGGAAAAGCTTTAATCAAGGCGAAATATCAAGGGGTTCCCATTATAACCCAACCGCGTAAGGAACGCAAAAATCCGGGAACATAACACCGATATGACGGAAACTAGGGCGGCAAGAGTGGAACAAAACACTAGGTGAGAGGCCGAGCCTTCCACCCTTTACCAAGTATATAGATGCATTAAAATAACATAGTAATATAGTGATATCCCAACAAGCAAATAAGTGTTCCAACAAGGAACGGCTCCAATCTTCACCTGCAACTAACAACGCTATAAGAGGGGCTGAGCAAAGCGGTAACATAGCCAATCAACGGTTTGCTAGGACAAGGGTAGGTTAGAGGTTCAATCATGCAATTGGGAGGCTGACAAGCAAGTGGTAGGCATCGTAGCAGTGGCAAAGCAAAAGAGCGAGCAAACTAGCATAGCAAAGATAGTAGTGATTTCGAGGGTATGATCATCTTGCCTGCACAGTTGTCAGAGTTGACTGGATCCTCACAAGCAAACTCAACGGGCTCCTCGGTAGCGAACTCGTCTCCCGGCTCTACCCAACAATACAAACAAGCAACAAGGATACAATCAACCACGTGCAAGACCAAGCAATATGATGAAATGATGATATGCTATGCGGGATGCGATGCGGGATGCAAAATGCAAGATATGACAGGAAATGCATGAACCTGGCCTCAACTTGGAAAACCAAGTGTGAAAATGGATAGAGGGGATGAAATCGCTTGAAAACAATATAAAGATCATTGGAATCGGAGCTACGGTTTGGAAATGGCAAGCGTTTTAAGATATGACACCGGTCTGCGATTTACAGCAAGTAGGCATCTAAACGCAACGAAATGAACATGCTACAGCCACCAAACATGAAAACAAAATGCATGGAAGTGATGTACACAAGATGGTTAACAAAACTCTAGCACTGAGCCATAGGCAAATTCATCCATTAAGAGGTTCAAACAAGCATGGCAAAAACGCAAATGCAAAACAGATTCCAGACTTAGTGAAAATAACACTAGCCTGAAATTCCAGATCACGATGCTCTCTTTGGAGCAGCAAAACAACATGATAAATGACCTGAACATGACAAGTAAGAACATGGCATGGAGCTACTCAACAAGCTTAACAAAACACCCAAAGTGACCTGGGGCCAAAAGGGTTCACAAAATACTCTACCGAGCTCACGAACATGGCTCGAACACAATCAGTTTTCAGACTTAGTGAAAACTGAGACATGCTGAAATTATAACTCACGAAGGCATGTAAACGAGCTCGATGCACTCACTACGGTGCAAGTCATGGAAAGGCAAGCATATATCCAGAAAGAAGACACAATATTCTAGCTACACATGGCAAGAACAATGGCATAGCATGCATGTAACACTAACGGTAGCATCGGCAAAATCGCAAACAAGTTGACGATCTGCCCAGATTAACAACGAAGCAAAAGTTGAGCTCGATTGAGTCAACCTAGAGCACTCCATATATGCAAACAAAGACATGGATGGATAGATCATAACATAAATATCAAAACTCCCTTACTGATCATCCTCAAAAGAGGCACGGATCACTAGGAAACAAGCTGGACATATAGCATCACGAACTAAAATATCCCAGACTTAGTGAAAATCACTAAGTCCCTGAAATCAGCAATCTCAGGTACCTCTCTTCGCAAGCTTGCACAAGACAACACACACATCCTAAAAATGCATGGGTGGCACCTCTGGAAAGAAGACAAAATGCTTAACAAATCATCCCAAAGGGGCACAGGCATATCATGCATGGATTAAACATGGCAAAAATGACAAATGTGCATGATGAACTAACGGATCTGCAATTTAACTCACGAAGCCTCCTTCTAACAGCATTTTGGGCATCAAGATGACCTCAAATGCAAATGATGCAATGGAATGAAATGATGTACATGTCGAGGCGAAGATTTTGATATATCATACGCCCAAAACGGAGCTACGGAGGCGGAGATACGAGCAGTCAAACATAGCATAAAAAATTAGGGTTACAGGATGAAAAGTCAACCGGGAGGATTTAGATCTCAGATCCACTGTTCAGGCACTGTAGCAGCCGGGTCGGGGCACGCCTCCCGAGGTGACGCTGGCGAAGGCGGGGACGGCGGCCGGCGGGGGCGGCGTCCGGTGGCCGGGACGGCGGCGCCGGGCGGTGGCGGAGCCGCGGCCACCGGAGATGGCAGCGGGGCGGAGCGGGGTCGGCGCGGCGGCCCGCGGCGATGCGGCGACGAACTCCGGTCGGGGGCGCGGCGGCCCGTGGCGGCGGCGGCCACCGGCGCCGGAGGTGGCGGCGGCGGACGTAGGAGGAGGCGGCGGGGAGACTGCGGGCCGGGGAGGGCCCGATCCGGGCTGGCGGCGGCGATGTGGGCCTTGCCCACGTGGCGATCGGCGGTTGGACGAGGGACGCGGCGGCGGACGCGTCCGGCTGAGGGCGGACGTGTCCGTCGGTGCGGGGAGGTTAGTTAGTTTTTTTTTTAGGGTTTTGGACGGGGGAAGAGGAGATCGAATGGAGGGGTGTATATATAGGCATAAGTGGAGCTAGGAGAGTCCAAATGAGGTGCGGTTTTCGCCCACACGATCGTGATCGAACGCTCTAGGACATGGAGCTGAGTTTGGTGGGTTTTGGGCCAAATTTGGGGGGTGTTGGGCTGCAACACACACGAGGCCTTTTCGGTCCCTCGGTTAACCGTTGGAGTATCAAACGAAGTCCAAATGATACGAAACTTGACAGGCGGTCTACCGGTAGTAAACCAAGGCCGCATGGCAAGTCTCGGTCCAATACGGAAATGTTTAATCCCCACACACGAAAGAAAGTTAGAAATGGCCACCGGAGGAGAATGAAGCGCCGGAATGCAAAACGGACAACGGGGAAAATGCTCGAATGCATGAGATGAACATGTATGCAAATGCAATGCACGTGATGACATGATATGAGATGCAAGAAAACGAAAACAACACACGGAGACAAAAACCCGAACCCGAGAAATAAATATAACTTAATGCCGGAAACGGCAAGAGTTGGATACAAATATGGAAAGTATATCTGGGGCGTTACACCCATGTACTGAATAAGAAAGGGATAAAGAGTTGGCTTACAATCGCCACTTCACACAAATAACAAGTTAAACATACATCATCCAGAGTACAATCAAGGTCTGACTACCGAACCAAAATAAAAGAAGAAAACCCCAAACGTTAGATCCTCGATCGTCCCAACTGGGCTCCACTACTGATCAACCAGAAAAGACATAAAACATCGATCAAGATCTTCATCGAGCTCCCACTTGAGCTCGGTTGCGTCACCTGCACTGGTATCATCGGCACCTGCAACTGTTTGGAAGTATCTGTGAGTCACGAGGACTCAGCAATCTCACACCCACGAGATCAAGACTATTTAAGCTTATGGGTAGGATAGGGTAATGAGGTGGAGCTGCAGCAAGCACTAAGCAAATATGGTGGCTAACATACGCAAATAAGAGCGAGAAGAGAAGTAACGCAATGATCAAGAAGCTAGAACTGATCAAGAAGTGATCCTGAAACTACTTACATTCAAGCATAACACAAGACCGTGTTCACTTTCCGTACTCAACCGAAAAGAGACCATCACGGCTACACACGCGGTTGATGCATTTTAATTAAGTTAAGTGTCAAGTTCTCTACAACCGGACATTAACAAATTCCCATCTGCCACATAACCATGGG
The DNA here is from genome assembly GCF_056163025.1 of Triticum urartu. Lineage (NCBI taxonomy): Eukaryota > Viridiplantae > Streptophyta > Magnoliopsida > Poales > Poaceae > Triticum > Triticum urartu. The sequence continues at coordinate 507,848,959 of NC_141876.1, read as the reverse complement.
CACGGCTCTCGAAAGTTTATACCCTGCAGGGGTGTCCCAACTTAGTCCATCACAAGTTCTCACGGTCAACGAAGGATATTCCTTCTCCCGGGAAGACCCGATCAGTCTCGGAATCCCGGTTACAAGACATTTCGACAATGCTAAAACAAGACCAACAAGACCGCCCGATGTGCCGACAATCCTGATAGGAGCTGCACATATCTCGTTCTCAGGGCAACACCGGATGAGCACTCCATACAACTGAAACCAGCCCTCAAGTTTCCCCGAGGTGGTGCTGCAAAGGACTCTAGTTCGGACCAACACTTAGAGAAGCACTGGCCCGGAGGGGTTAAAATAAAGATGACCCTTGGGAACACGACTCCCAAGGGGAAAAGTATAGGTGGTGGTGAGGCAAATGGTAAAACCAAGGTTGGGCCTTGCTGGAGGAGTTTTATTCAAAGCAAACTGTTAAGGGGTTCCCATAACACCCAACCGCATAAGGAACGCAAAATCAAGGAACATAACACCGGTATGACAGAAACTAGGGCGGCAAGAGTGGAACAAAACACCAGGCATAAGGCCGAGCCTTCCACCCTTTACCAAGTATATAGATGCTTTAATTAAATAAGAGATATTGTGATATCCCAACATATCCATGTTCCAACATGGAACAAACTTCAGCTTCACCTGCAACTAACAACGCTATAAGAGGGGTTGAGCAAAGTGGTAACTTAGCCAAACAACGGTTTGCTAGGAAAGGTGGGTTAGAGGCTTGACATGGTAATATGAGAGGCATGATATAACAAGTGGTAGGTAGCGCGACATAGCGATAGAACGAACAACTAGAAGCAAAGATAGAAGTGATTTCGAGGGTATGGTCATCTTGCCTGAGATCCCGCAAGGAAGAAGAACGAGTCCAAGAAGTAGACGAACGGATGTAGTCGAACGAATCCTCACAACTCCGGAACAAAACCGAAGCTAATGAGAGAAGCAACCCGGAAAGAAGCAAGCAACATAGTAAACAACTGATACGTCCATTTTTCATCATGCTTTTATATTGATATTTATTGCCTTATGGGCTGTTATTACACATTATGTCACAATACTTATGCCTATTCTCTCTTATTTTACAAGGTTTACATGAAGAGGGAGAATGCCGACAATTGGGATTCTAGGCTGGAAAAGGAGCAAATACTAGAGACCTATTCTGCACAGCTCCAAAAGTCCTGAAACTTCATGGAAGTTATTTCCAGAATATATAAAAAATATTGGGAGAAAGAAGTACCTGAGGGGGCCCACACCCTGGCCATGAGGGTGGGGGGCACGCCCTACCCCCTGGGCGCGCCCCCTGCCTCGTGGGCTCCCTGGTGGCCCTCCGATGCCCATCTTCTGATATATGAGGTCTTTTGTCCGAGAAAAAATAATAAGCAAGCTTTGGGGAAGAAACTCCGCCGCCACGAGGCGGAACCTTGGTGGAACCAATCTAGGGCTCCGGAAAAGCTGTTCTGCCGGGGAAACTTCCCTCCGGGAGAGGGAAATCATTACCGTCGTCATCACCAACGATCCTCTCATTGGGAGGGGGTCAATCTCCATTAACATCTTCACCAGCACCATCTCATCTCAAACCCTAGTTCATATCTTGTATCCAATCTTTGTATCCAAAGTTCAGATTGGTACTTGTGGGTTGCTAGTAGTGTTGATTACTCCTTGTAGTTGATGCTAGTTGGTTTACTTGGTGGAAGATCATATGTTCAGATCCATTATGCATATTAATACCCCTCTGATTATGAACATGAATATGCTTTGTGAGTAGTTACATTTGTTCCCGAGGACATGGGAGAAGTCTTGCTATAAGTAGTCATGTGAATTTGGTATTCGTTCGATATTTTGATGAGATGTATGTTGTCATCCCTCTAGTCGTGTCATGTGAACGTCGACTACATGACACTTCACCATTGTTTGAGCCTAGAGGGAGGCATTGTGAAGTAATAAGTAGATGATGGGTTGCTAGAGTGACAGAAGTTTAAACCCTAGTTTATGCGTTGCTTCGTAAGGGGCTGATTTGGATCCGTATGTTTCATGCTATGGTTAGGTTTACCTTAATACTTCTATTGTAGTTGCAGATGCTTGCAATGGGGGTTAATCATAAGTGGGATGCTTGTCCAAATAAGGAAAGCACCGAAGCACCGGTCCACCCACATATCAGATTATCAAAGTACCGAACGCGAATCATATGAACGTGATGAAAACTAGCTTGACGATAATTCCCATGTGTCCCCGGGAGCGCTTTTCTTCATATAAGAGTTTGTCCAGGCTTGTCCTTTGCTACAAAAAGGATTGGTCCATCTTGCTGCACCTTATTTACTTTTATTACTTGCTACTCGTTACAAATTACCTTATCACAAAACTATCTGTTACCGATAATTTCAGTGCTTGCAGAGAATACCTTACTGAAAACTGCGTATCATTTCCTTCTGCTCCTCGTTGGTTTCGACACTTTTACTTATCGAAAAGGCTACGATAGATCCCTTACACTTGTGGGTCATCAAGACTCTTTTCTGGCGCCGTTACCGGGGAGTGAAGCGCCTTTGGTAGGTGGAATTTGGTAAGGAAAAATTTATATAGTGTGCTGAAATTTACTCTCACTTGTTACTATGGAAAATAATCCTTTGAGGGGCTTGTTCGGGGTATCTTCACCCCGACCAGTAGAGCAAAGAGTTGCTCCTCAACCTACTGAACCTACTGAAAATGTTTACTTTGAGATTCCTTCGGGTATGATAGAGAAACTGCTAGCTAATCCTTTTGTAGGAGATGGAACATTGCATCCTGATTTACACTTAATCTATGTGGGTGAAGTTTGTGGATTATTTAAGCTTGCAGGTATGCCCGAGGATGTTATCAATAAGAAGGTCTTCCCTTTATCTTTGAAGGTAGAGGCATTGACATGGTATATGCTATGTGATGATATGGGATCATGGGACTACAAGCGATTTAAATTGGAATTTCATCAGAAGTTTTATCTGTCGGTGTCCTGGGAACAGGGGTCCCCAGACTTGCCTGCCTGCGGCCCACGGCGTGGCTGGGCTGGCAGGTCTGTACGACCCATCTTCGTCGACAAGGCATTCAAGACCCTCGCTAGGGGCCAAGCCTCGTGAGGCGGACGACGCAAGACCTCCTTAGGAGTGGCCACGCCAGGCAGGCTCGCGAGGGGCAGAGAGATCAAGGTAGGGCAAACCTCGCGATGTCCTCATGATGTGAGCCATGACGATCGAGACCAGGCGGGCGCCAGGCGGGCGCCAGCACGCGCAGTGTCCTTATTTCCTCTTTGGTGCCAATGGGGCAAGCACATGCACGAAGTACCGAGGCATCAGGCAAAGGTTTCCGTATTGGTGCAACAAGACCAAGACCCGAAGGACGACAGGACGGAGGTCACCATGGAGCCCAAGACAGCGTCACCACCAGAGCCTTTAGCAGGCGAAGACCACCTTTTGTCAGGATAATTTGTACTAGCTGCCCCCTTTCGAATTGTCCGTTGTTGGCTCCCTTCCCGCTCAATATTTGGGGAGAGGACCAGGGCCTATATAACTAGAACTAGCCTCCATAGTAAAGAGGGGAGGAGAAAAAAGGGAGAAGAGAGCACAAGGGGACGAGAGACAAGTGAGGATCGACCTCATCACAAGTCCACCAAGCATAAGAACACCTCAACCTCAGGAGGCTGTTCTTCCCCTTGTAACTGTTCTTCATCAGCCCAAGAGGCAATCCACCACCACCACACTGGAGTAGGGTGTTACGCCACAACGGTGGCCCGAATTAGTATAAATTTTGTGTCTTTCTGTGCTGTGAGTTCGTTGAATTTGTCTACAAGATCTTAGAGAGCTAGGGCGCGGATCGATAGGGAGAAAACCTTCACACGCACCCCAGTGTTCGAACCTCAAGGGTTTGCTGGATTCGTGATCCGACATTTGGCGCGCCAGGTAGGGGTGCACTGAAGCTTCCTTCCGTCGCTCTGCGCTCCGTTACTTCGTCGTCTCCATGGCAGACGCGCGCCGTGCTCGTGCCGAGCGCCGGGCTGCCCTCGCCGCCCACATTGCTTAGACGGCTCCCGTCGGTGGGCCGCCTCATCGTTCCCCGTTGCCTGCCGCCAACGCCGCCACCGGCCCGGCGGGGAACGAGCAGCAAGCATCCTCGCTGCATCCCTCGGTGCGGCGGGACGGTCACACCACCACTCCATCGCTGACCCCGGTCGGTTCTTCTTCCCATGCATGGCGCATGAGCTCCTGCGTACCGTCTGGTCGACGACCTCTACGAGGACTGGCTCGACCGCATCGCTGAGCTTGTCCGCGTCGCAGGAGGCTCCCCTGCGCCATCCCTCTCTCCGCCTCGCCCTCCGCCAGCTACGGGCGACGTAGCTCACGAGCGCCTCCACCACCTCAGCCCCAAGATGGCGCCCTGGCGCCAAGACGCGCGGCTCCGCAATGCGACCCGCCGTGTCCTACGCCCGCGCGTGGAGAAGCTGTCAAGAAGTCCCTTGGCTGCAACAAAACGCTCTGCCGCTCCTCGCACCACCGTGCCAGGACCGACTGCTGCGACAAGCCCACGTGCCACCTGTTCCGGCAGGGCGCGGACCCCATCAAGACCAAGCTCCACCCCCAAGGCGGGTCCCGATGACCACAGCTGGCTGCCGCGCCTTCATCCCGAGCTGCATAGCGTCACCTGGCCGGGCAAGTTCAAGCCAGATCTGCCTCCTTGCTACGACGGCACCCCCGACCCCGAAGAGTTCTTGCAACTCTATGAGCTGAGCATCGAAGTGGCCAACGGCGACAAGAAGGTCATGGCGAACTGGTTTCCCATGGCTCTCAAGGAAGGCACCCGCTCCTGGCTCCTGAACCTGCCTCCAGGCTCAATCTCCTCCTGGGATGAAATGCGCACCCGCTTCATCGCCAACTTCCAGGGCACTCGCGACCGCCCCCCGGTCGCGGGCGACTTGCGCCGCATCAAGCAACAACCAGGAGAGACCCTGCAGAAGTACATTCATCACTTCAACAGCGCACGGATCAAGATCCCCAAGGTGACCGACGAAGCCATCATCTCTGCGTTCTCTAATGGCGTCCGCGACGTCAAGATGAAGGAGGAGCTCGCCATCCATGAAGAGCTGTGCACGACCCTGGAGCTGTTCAACATCGCGACCAAGTGTGCTAGAGCTGAGGAGGGGCGCCTCTCCCTCCTCGAGCTTCCTGCTGCGGACCCAGAGGAGAAGAAGGCCAAGGCCAAGGACATGAAGCGCAAGGGAGCAGCCGTGCTTGCAGCGGAACCAGACACCAAGTGTGGCAGAGACCAACCAGAGTCATCCAAGGGCAGCCGTCCGTTCTGCGCCTTCCACAACCTGAACACCCACAACACCAGTGACTGTTAAGAGCTCAGAGCCATTCGCGAAGGGCGCTTCGTTCAATGCCCCGAGCTCGGTGACCGGGGCTACGCCGAGGAGGAGGGCGTGGTGGCGGACGCTGGGACGACCGTGGCCCGTGCGAGGAGTGGCACGATCGGCCTCGCGAGGATCGCTGGCAGGATCAGCCTCGCGAGGGCGCCTGGAGGGATCAACCTCGTGAGGATCATCCTCAAGGCAACGCCGGGCTCCCTCCGCTGCCACCACCGCCAAGAAGGAATGATGAACACCATCAGGACGAGGGGGCTGGGGGCTTCCAGGAACCACGTGCTATCGCCTGCATCTTGGGCGGAGCCCAGGCCCCAGCCGTGCATCGTATCTTCAAGCAATTTGCTCGTGAAGTGAATGCAGTCCTCCCCAAGCTCGAAGCCACACGCCCGCTCAGATGGTCCCAGTGCCCCATTACGTTCAACTCGGCAGACCAGCTCAAGTGTGCAGCTACCGCTGGCACCCTCCCGATGCTCTACTCCCCAGTCATCAGCAACGTGCAAGTTACCAAGACCCTCATCGACGGTGGCGCAGGGCTCATGAAAGTGCAACTATCCCTGGGTGGTTTTGGAAATTCCTAACAACATATAGCTCATTGAGCTAACATTATTCCAAGATTAATATTTCAGGAAAAGCTTAATGAATGGCATGGCATGGATGAGGAAAGTGGATCCCTCAAAATTCTAAGGACAAAAAGTTTGGCTCAAGCTTGAAGCTCAAGACTCTACATTTTATATTTTAGTGATCCAAGATCACATTGAGTCTATAGGAAAAGCCAATACTATCAAGGAGGGATGAGGTGTTGCTTAATGGCTTGCTTGCTCAAAATGCTTAGTGATATGCTCCAAAACCCTCAACTACCTTCCCACACCCACATATGACCTAAACCAAAAGTCAAACTTGGCCCCACCGATTCTTTCTATCTGGCGCCACCGAGTTTCAAATGTCATAGCCACTGCCACAAACCCTAGGCAAATCGGTCTCACCGATAGGGATCTCGGTCTCACCGAGATGGGATTGTAATCTCTCTGTTTCCCTTCGTAACGTTTCGGTCTTACCGAGATGAGCGATCGGTCCCATCGAGATTGCAATGTAAACTCTCTGTTTCCCTTTTGTAACATTTCGGTCTCACCGAGATGAGCGAATCGGTCCCACCGAGTTTACCTGACCAACTCTCTGGTTAGCTTATTACCAAAATCGGTCCCACCGAGTTTGTGTAATCGGTCACACCAAGATTATGTTATGCCCTAACCCTAACCATATTGGTCCTACCGAGTTGCATCTCAGTCCCACCGAAAATCCTAACGGTCACTAGGTTTGCTGATTCGGTCCGACCGAGTTTAACCATTAGGTCCCACCGAGTTTGGCAAATTGTGTGTGACAGTTAGATTTTGTGTGGAGGCTATATATACCCCTCCACCCACTCTTCATTCATGGAGAGAGCCATCAGAACATACCTACACTTCCAATACACATTTTCTGAGAGAGAACCACCTACACTTGTGTTGAGGTCAAGATATTCCATTCCAACCATATGAATCTTGATCTCTAGCCTTCCCCAAGTTGCTTTCCACTCAAATCTTCTTTCCACCAAATCCAAATCCTGTGAGAGAGAGTTGAGTGTTGGGGAGACTATCATTTGAAGCACAAGAGCAAGGAGTTCATCATCAACACACCATTTGTTAATTCTTGGAGAGTGGTGTCTCCTAGATTGGCTAGGTGTCACTTGGGAGCCTCCGACAAGATTGTGGAGTTGAACCAAGGAGTTTGTAAGGGCAAGGAGATCGCCTACTTCGTGAAGATCTACCGCTAGTCAGGCAAGTCCTTCGTGGGCGACGGCCGTGATGGAATAGACAAGGTTGCTTCTTCGTGGACCCTTCGCGGGTGGAGCCCTCCGTGGACTCGCGCAACCGTTACCCTCCGTGGGCTGAAGTCTCCATCAACGTGGATGTACAATAGCACCACCTATCGGAACCACGACAAAACATCCGTGTCTCCAATTGCGTTTGAATCCTCCAAACCCTTCCCTTTACATTATTGCAAGTTGCATGCTTTACTTTCCGCTGCTCATATACTCTTTTGCATGCTTGCTTGAATTTTGTGGAGATTGCTTGACTTGTGCTAAGATAGCTAAAATCTGCCAAGAACTAAAATTGGGAAAAGGCTAGATTTTTATTTGGTCAAGTAGTCTAATCACCCCCCTCTAGACATACTTTTGATCCTACAAGTGGTATCAGAGCTTTGGTCTCCATTTGCTTTGATTTCCATAGCTTTTGGTGGCCATAGCCTTGGTTTCACAACCTAGGAGAGTATGGCGTCTAGCGTGGGAAATTATCACCGTAGAGGTCCTTACTTTGATGGCACTAATTTTGCTAGTTGGAAGCATAAGATGAAAATGCATATTCTTGGACATAACCCCGCCGTTTGGGCTATTGTGTGTATTGGCTTGCAAGGTGAATTCTTTGATGGGAAAGAACCGAACCGTGAAGCTACCGCAGAAGAGTTGAAGATGCTGCAATACAACGCTCAAGCTTGTGATATCCTCTTCAAAGGATTGTTCCCCGAAGAATTCAACAAAATCAGCCGTCTTGAGAATGCAAAGGAAATTTGGGATACTTTGATTGATATGCACGAAGGTACCGACTCCGTCAAGGAATCCAAATTGGATGTGCTTCAAAGTCAACTTGACAAGTTAAAAATGAAGGATGGTGAAGGTGTCGCTGAAATGTACTCTAGGCTTGCTCTTATCACAAATGAGATTGCCGGCTTAGGGAGTGAAGAGATGACTGATAGATTCATCATCAAGAAGATCCTAAGAGCCTTGGATGGAAAATATGATACCGTGTGCACATTGATCCAAATGATGCCAAATTACAAAGATCTCAAGCCAACGGAAGTCATCGGAAGAATTGTTGCTCATGAGATGTCACTCAAGGATAAAGAGGAACTTCACAACAAATCAAGTGGTGCTTACAAAGCCTCATGTGAAGCCCCCACATCATCGAGTGAGAAACAAACCTTCAATGAAGAATTGAACTTAATGGTGAAGAACTTCAACAAGTTCTACAAGAGTAGAAGCAAAGAGAGAAGCTCCAAGTCAAGGTCCTACAATGACAAAAGATCTTCTAGTCGAGAGCGAAACTGCTACAATTGTGGAAGGCCCGGACACTATTCCAATGAGTGTACGGCCCCCTACAAGAGAAGAGAAGATTCTCCCAAGAGAAGAAGTAGAAGAGAAGAATCACCATCTAGAGAAAGAAGGAGTAGAGATGATCGTTATGAACGAAGACCCTCATGGAGAAGCAAGGATTTGGAAAGAAAGGACAGGTCATCAAGGAGCTACACAAAACGAAGACATCAAGCTCATGTTGGTGAATGGGTATCCGGCTCTGACTCCGACAACCACTCCGAGAGAAGCTATCACTCTGACTCCGAATATACTCAAGATGAAGGTGTTGCCGGTCTAGCACTTGTGACAACCAACTCCTACGACATATTTGACTCACCAAATGAAGGAGTTGGAACATGCTTCATGGCTAAAGGCCCAAAGGTATCACACCCCGAGTATGTTGATTTCAATAGTAATGAAGATGACTTGTTAGGTGATGATGATTTACTTGTTGACAACTCTAGTGATGAATACTATGATGAAACATCAATTAATCATGCTAATCAAGATAAAACGAATGACAATGATAAGGAGAAGATTGAGTCTCTAACTAAAGAACTAAACACTCTTAAGTTAGCTCATGAAACTATCTTAGGAGATCATCGAGAACTTTTAAGGACTCATGAGAAATTGCGCTTTGAAAAGCTCAACTTGAGCAAGAGCATGAGTTCTAAAAAGCAATCAATGATGATCTTCGTAAGAAAAGTTCTTCTTACATTGCCAAGCGTTTACTCTTATCCACTTACATGCCTCAAGTCAAGTCTAGTAACAAGAACAAGAAAGATTCTTCCTCTAGTAGTAACAATAATCATGCTAAATCCAATATTGTTGCTTCTAGTAGTTCTCTTGATTCCACTAATGATTCTCTTAGCCAAGTTACACTTGAGCAAGAAAATAGCTTATTGAAGGGAATTATAGAGAAAGGTGTTTACAAGAGCCTTGCCAGAAGTAAGCAATTCGAGGAAATTGTACGCAAGCAAGGAAGGCACCGGAAGAATCAAGGTGTTGGTTTTGAACAAAAGTTCAATGCCAATGGAGTTGAGTGGGAAGAAGATCAATACCCCAAGACGAAGTTTGTTCCTCAACAAGAGAAGTATGATCCTACTTCTCTCAAAGGGACACAAGCTCAAGATGATCTTCCACCACAAGACCACAAGCAAAAAGGCAAGGACAAGCTTCAAGAGGAAATTGATGCATTTGAAGAAGCTCCTAAGGCCTTGGTCAAGTGGGTTCCCAAGACTACTTCAAGTTCCACCTCATCAAGTACAACTACAACACCGAGGATTCCCATCAAGATGGTGTGGATCCCGAAGAAGAAGAACTAGAGAGTTCTTGAGGGTGACTCCGCCAACATACTTCACTCTTATCATCTTGGCAAAAACAAGTGCAATCAACTTCCACATCTTGCACTAGTTCAAGGAGTCACAAACCCTCTTATTGTTAAGACAAGGGACAAGGTAACCTAAAAGCTTTCATAGACATCATCTTGTGTGTGCATCACTCTATGTCTATGGATATCCTTGTTTGTTCATTGTGGGACTAACCCGTGTTGGTATTGAAAGTGCAACTCACTCCAATAGATAGCTTCAAATGATCTACATCAACATTGAGCATCCACATCTTCAACATCTACATGAAGTCATCATCGACAAAACCCAAGGTTAGTTCATCCCTCTTAGGGGGGATCTCACATCTAGGGGGAGCTTTACTCTAAGAATTGAGCTAGAGCAACTCTAATGGTGTAAACACAACAAATGCTTTATGTAAAAGTGGTAACCCCACTTGTGCTTAAATGATGAGTATGACCTATGATCAAATGTTCTCATTTGACTCCTAAGTCAATATACTCATATATAGATGACCTAGTCATCGCCAATTGTTTGATAGATGCTAGAATTGGTTGTGCATGCTTTGCCACATATTTCAATTGCCATTTTATTGTGTGAGCATGTTGATTGCATATTTTACTCATTCGAGGACATCCACTTGTTGTTTTGATTGATTGGTTTTCTTTTCTTTTGCCAAGTGGATGGACAAGAATGCCTAAGAACCCTCTCTAGCTATCTATGCTTTTCTCGTCTCAAACTCTATTCATGCTACATCACAAAATTTGATCAAGTCAGATTCGAACCACTCTGTGTGAGGAGCACTCGGAGTCCCCGATTCGTCATAGACTTAAACTTCCAAAACTTCTTTGTGCATTTCGGTCTGACCGATTCATCCATTTCGGTCATACCGAGATCACTAAGTCGATCTAGGTTTTCAATCTCGGTGCAACCGATTTGAACCTTTCGGTCACACCGAGTTTCAGTAACTGCTTGCAGTTATGAATCTCGGTGCCACCGAGTTGTTCCACTCGGTCACACCGACAGGGTCGGGCTATATATACTCACGGGCAAAATTTTGGAAATTTCTCCGAAACCCCTTCGCCCGCGCATAGCTCGCTCTGCCTCCTAGGTCTCCGGATCGTCCTCCTCGTCGCCAGCTGCCTCTTGTCGCTGGTCTCCGCCGCCGTCAATGGAATTCTTCCCCGCCATTGCCGCTGTAGCGAGTTCATCGCCGAACTAGGGTATGGACTCGATCACAGTGCTCTCCCCGTTCGATTCCTAGCACATTGTGTTCATTATGATTCTTACCACGATTGAAATGATCTTATCCAGTCAAAACACTCCGTAGATTAGAGTTGAATTGAAAATTTAGGGTTAGGTTTCTGCCGAAAGCATCTCGGACCCACCGATTTGTGGAACTCAGTACCACCAATTCGGCTCAGGCCATTGCACATGTAATTTTCGGTCTGACCGAGAATTGCAAATCGGTGTGACCGAGTTCAGGACTTTGTGAAACCCTAGCAGTCTCGATGCCACCGAACTGTGACTCGGTCTGACCGAGTTCACTAGTTTAGGTTCTAACAGCTGCTTCGGTATCACCAAGTTTACAAATCGGTTGATCCGAAATGCTTTCTGTGGAAAACTAAAGCTAAGTTTTTGACTCATTCTCTTGCAAAAACCTCTGCATTTTGTGATGCTCATCCACTCTATCTCATCTATATCTATTCACAGGGTCTGCTGTCAGTGTTTGCAATATGTCTGATCAGAGTGACAGCCAGAACAGGTCAGAGGAGCAGGTTCACCTGAGTGAGGGCACTAGTCCCTCTAGCAGTTCAGATGATGGTAGCAGGAGCACTCCCAGCAACTTGCCCAAAGTTGCCACCAGAACAAGGAAGAAGAAAACTTCAGAGTCTGAGGATGAAGACTATGTGGCAGTTGAGGATGAGGCCACTTCCAAGAAGAAAGTGGTTAAGAAGGAATATAGCACTGCTGCTGCCACCAAGCCAGGCATGAAGCAAAAGGTTCCTGCAAAGAGAATTCCAATGTCTAAGGCCAGAGCATCTACTCAAGTCCCTTTGGGATCTGAACCCAAAGAGGCTGCTGCAGAAGGGAAGAAGAGGAAGGAGAGGATCAAAAAGACCACTGCTAGAGTGCTTGGGAGATCCTCAATCATGAGAGATTCTGAAGAGGAAGAGGAAGAAGAGGTTGCTGCACTAGCACCTAAGGCCCAGAAGCTTATGGGTGATGCTATCAGGACAGGGGCTGCTTCATCAAAGCCCAAAGAAGCACCCAAAGCAGCCTCCAAGCCCAAGAGTGCACCTAAGAGGAATACCAGGAGTATACCAGCTGCTGAGAAGAACAAGGCCCCAGTGCCTGAAGTTGCTGCTGATGAAGATGATGAAGGACAAGTCCCGAGAAAGCTCAAACCCAAGATTCTAGACCAAAATGATGCTCATCCTGTGGCTGAGAACATGAAGATCAGGAGAGACTCGGGGTTGAGGCTATGGAGAGAGACAGATCCATATGCTACCAGGAGAAGGACTGCTGTTGATTACAGGTTCCACACAAAGGAACAACAGGACTTCTATGAGACAGTGTTGTTGGACAAGAAGCCTATAGTGTGTGAAATGAGGTGGGTCGACTCGAAGTATATCAAGGAAAATGAGGAACACTATCCTGGTGTGTTTGACAACTTCAGTGCTTGTGGAGTTGCAGACTTTGTTGGGCAGAAGCTCACAAAGTGGAATGAGGAGCTCATAATGCAATTCTACTCCACATCACACTTCTATCCAGATGGCAGGATAGTATGGATGTCTGAAGGTACAAGGTACCACTCAACTATTGAGGAATGGGCAAATCTGATCAATGCTCCTAAGGAAGAAGAAGATGACTTGGATGTCTATGCCAAGAAGAAGATGGATCACAACTCTATGGCAAACATGTACAAGGAGATTCCTGAAGATGATCTTGAGACTCACTAGTTTGGGTCAGTAAAACACTTGCTGTCAGGGCTGCCTACAATCAATTGGATCCTTAGGCACACTCTCTTGCCCAAGTTTGGTGATCACAGAATGATCAGAGGCCATGCAATTAACTTGCTGCATATATTTGATGTGCCACAGAAGTTCAAGGTCATGAGCCTTATAGTTGAGACTATCAAGAGGACTGCAGCAGACCAGAAAAGAAGTTGTGGATATGCCCCACAAATCCAGGAGTTGATAAACTCAAAGATGGGCACATGCACATACTTGTTGGATAAGGAACACTTGCCTATCTATCCTGACTTTGAGGACAATCAAGTTGTGATGAATGAGAATGAACCATCATCAGTACAAGCTCAAGAGAAGAAGGAGAAAGCAAAGAAAGAGCAGGCTGCCAAGATGCCAACTCAAGAGGAGGCATCTGAGTACTTTTTGAAAAGCAAGCAGGACCAGCTTGGTTATTTGATAGCATCAACTCTGAGGATTGAGAAGGGGTTGGCCACCCTGACTCAAAACCAGGAGAGCTTGGAAAGAATCGTGGAACAAAAATTCTATGATTTAGATGTCAAAGTAACTGAGATTCAGTCAGTTGTGGAGCAGCTACAAGATGATATGCAGGAGAGGAAGGGCAGAACAAGCACTGATGCATTTGCCAGAGTGCCTAGAGCTCAGAGATCAACTGCAGTGCCAGTAACAGACACCAAAGCCACTTCATCCGCACCAGCTACAGCTTCAGTGCCACCAGCTCCAGCACCTACCCCAGCAGCTCCATCTACTTCGATTGAAGTCTTCGTTCTTGGAGTTCTCCAGACACCACCACCTGAAGACCAAGCCTGAGAGACGTTTTAGTGCTATGCATTTTCTATGAACTTTTTGGTAACTTGTTGCCAAAGGGGGAGAAAAATGTATAGATCATAGGCTTCGAGAGAGAGAGAGTTTGCTTTTGTTCTCTCTTGTCTTCTTGGTTGAACTTTGTTTGTCTTTTGATTGCTTGAGATACTATGCTATTATCTGTGAGACATTGATGATCATGTGGTTGATCATAAGCTACACTTATGCTTGTTAGATGATATTATCTTACTTATCCTTATATGATCATTCACTTTGCTTGGTGATGAGTGCATGTATTCAATCTTTATCATTTTGAGTGCTCCACCAAGACGTATGTGACATGGAAGAGTAACCCATGATCCTAACTCATTGTGCATTTGCAGTCGAAAGAAAATCTTAAGATATGCACAAATTTAGGGGGAGCTCTTGCTTTTCACATACTTCTCAAAGCGACAATATCTTTCACTCTTATTATCATTTGTCGAAGCTTTGATCTATATGTTGTCATCAATTACCAAAAAGGGGGAGATTGAAAGTGCAACTATCCCTGAGTGGTTTTGGTAATTCCTAACAGCATATAGCTCATTGAGCTAACATTATTCCAAGATTAATATTTCAGGAAAAGCTCAATGAATGGCATGGCATGGATGAGGAAAGTGGATCCCTCAAAATTCTAAGGACAAAAAGTTTGGCTCAAGCTTGAAGCTCAAGACTCTACATTTTATATTTTAGTGATCCAAGATCACATTGAGTCTATAGGAAAAGCCAATACTATCAAGGAGGGATGAGGTGTTGCTTAATGGCTTGCTTGCTCAAAATGCTTAGTGATATGCTCCAAAACCCTCAACTACCTTCCCACACCCACATATGACCTGAACCAAAAGTCAAACTCAGCCCCACCGATTCTTTCTATCCGGCGCCACCGAGTTTCAAATGTCATAGCCACTGCCACAAACCCTAGGCAAATCGGTCTCACCGATAGGGATCTCGGTCTCACCGAGATGGGATTGTAATCTCTCTGTTTCCCTTCGTAACGTTCGGTCTTACCGAGATGAGCGATCGGTCCCACCGAGATTGCAATGTAAACTCTCTGTTTCCCTTTTGTAACATTTCGGTCTCACCGAGATGAGCGAATCGGTCCCACCGAGTTTACCTGACCAACTCTCTAGTTAGCTTATTACCAAAATCAGTCCCACCGAGTTTGTGTAATCGGTCACACCGAGATTACGTTATGCCCTAACCCTAACCATATCGGTCCTACCGAGTTGCATCTCAGTCCCACCGAAAATCCTAACGGTCACTAGGTTTGCTGAATCGTTCTGACCGAGTTTAACCATTCGGTCCCACCGAGTTTGGCAAATTGTGTGTAACGGTTAGATTTTGTGTGGAGGCTATATATACCCCTCCACCCACTCTTCATTCGTGGAGAGAGCCATCAGAACATACCTACACTTCCAATACACATTTTCTGACAGAGAACCACCTACACTTGTGTTGAGGTCAAGATATTCCATTCCAACCATATGAATCTTGATCTCTAGCCTTCCCCAAGTTGCTTTCCACTCAAATCTTCTTTCCACCAAATCCAAATCCCGTGAGAGAGAGTTGAGTGTTGGGGAGACTATCATTTGAAGCACAAGAGCAAGGAGTTCATCATTGAGGGAGTCCTGGATTAGGGGGTGTTCGGATAGCCGAACAATACCTTCAAGCCGGACTCCTGGACTATGAAGACACAAGATTGAAGACTCCGTCCCGTGTCCGGAAGGGACTTTCCTTGGCGTGGAAGGCAAGCTTGGCGATACGGATGTTCAGATTTCCTACCATTGTAACCGACTCTATGTAACCCTAACCCTCTCCAGTGTCTATATAAACTGGAGGGTTCTAGTCCGTAGGACAACATACACATCAACAATCATACCATAGGCTAGCTTCTAGGGTTTAGCCTCTCTGATCTCGTGGTAGATCAACTCTTGTACTACCCATATCATCAATATTAATCAAGCAGGACGTAGGGTTTTACCTCCATCGAGAGGGCCCGAACCTGGGTAAAACTTCGTGTCCCCTGCCTCCTGTTACCATCCGGCCTAGACGCACAGTTCGGGACCCCTACCCGAGATCCGCCGGTTTTGACACCGACATTGGTGCTTTCATTGAGAGTTCCTCTGTGCCGTCGCCGTCAGGCCCGATGGCTCCTACGATCATCAATGGCGATGCAGTCCAGGGTGAGACCTTCCTCCCCGGACAGATCTTCGTCTTTGGCGGCTTTGCACTGCGGGCCGATTCACTTGGCCATCTAGAGCAGATCGAAAGCTACGCCCCTGGCCGTCAGGTCAGATTCGGAAGTTTAAACTACACGGCCGACATCCGCGGGGACTTGATCTTCGACGGATTCGAACCACTGCCGAGCGCGCTGCACTGTCACGACGAGCATGATCTAGCTCTGCCGCCGAACAGTGCCCTGGAGGCCGCACCCGCATCGGCTCCGACCCCTAGTTCGGAGCCGACCGTGCCGATCGAGGATGGGCGGTTGGACGCCACCTCGGGGGTTGCGATCCCAACGGCGGTTGAGCCGAACACCAGCCCCGTACTTTGCAAGACTCGTGACTCCATGGAGCTGGATTCTTCTCCGGACTCTCAACCCTCTGCGCCCCTGCCGAGCGAATCTGATTGGGCGCCGATCATGGAGTTCACGGCCGCGGACGTCTTTCAGCACTCGCCTTTCGGCGATATCCTGGAATCACTGAAGTCTCTCTCTTTGTCAGGAGAGCACTGGCCGGACTACGGTCAGCAAGGTTGGGGTACGGACGATGAAGAAATTCAAAACCCACCCACCACCCACTTTGTATCCACTGTCGACGACTTAACCGACATGCTCGACTTCAACTCTGAAGACATCGACGGTATGGACACCGATGAAGGAGATGATGAAGAACCAGCACCTACTAGGCCCTGGAAAGCCACCTCGTCATATGACATATACATGGTGGACACCCCAAAAGAGGGAGAGGGCGATGGAACAGCGGAGGATGACCCCTCCAAGAAACAGCAAAAGCGCCGGCGTCAGCGGCGCCGCTCAAAATCCCGCCAACACAAAAACGGCGATTCAAGCACGGGAGATAATATTACCCTGGAAAGCGCCGAAGAACATCCCCTCGAGCAAGATTTAGCACAGAGGGATGGAGAAACCAGCCCCCATGGGAGAGCGACTGACAGAGAGGTCGAGGACGATAATTATATGCCTCCCTCCGAGGACGAGGCAAGCCTCGACGACGACAAATTCGTCGTGCCAGAGGATCCCGTCGAACAAGAGCGTTTTCAACACAGGCTTATGGCCACGACAAGAAGCCTCAAGAAAAAACAGCAACAACTTAAAGCTGATCAAGATCGGCTAGTCGATAGATGGACTGAAGTCCTTGCGGCCGAAGAGCATAAACCCGAACCCCCCTCCAAGTGCTACCCAAAGCGCAGATTGCTACCCCGATTTGAGGAGGAAGCACTCAATGCGGCCGACAGGCCACCTCGTGGCCGCGACAGAGAGGCCTCATGGCCCTCCACCCAAGCCGCACCCCGTACCAAGGCACGGGAATATGCGCCGGACTTGCGCGACATGTTGGAGGACAAGGCAAGACAAATAAGATCGATCTACGGATCGCGTGGACGCCCCATGGCTCGGGACGGTAACCGTCACGCCGGCCACAAATTCGGCAGGGTCGAACACAGTAGACAAAGCTCATTGGAGCTACGTCATGATATAGCCCAGTACAGAGGCGCCGCACACCCATTGTGCTTCACAGACGAAATAATGGATCATCAAATCCCCGAGGGTTTCAAACCCGTAAACATCAAATCATATGATGGCTCAACAGATCCCGCGGTATGGATCGAGGATTATCTCCTTCATATCCACATGGCCCACGGCGATGATTTCCACGCCATCAAATACCTCCCACTCAAGCTTAAGGGACCAGCCCGACAGTGGCTTAATAGCCTGCCAACAGGGTCAATCAGCTGTTGGGAGGACCTGGAAGCCGCATTCCTTGACAATTTCCAGGGCACTTATGTGCGACCCCCAGACGCTGACGACCTAAGCCACGTAATTCAGCAGCCAGACGAACCGGCCAGGCAATTCTGGACACGGTTCCTAACAAAGAAAAATCAAATACTCGACTGTCCGGACGCAGAGGCCTTAGCAGCCTTCAAGCATAATATCCGTGACGAGTGGCTTGCCCGGCACCTAGGACAGGAGAAGCCGAAATTTATGGCAGCACTCATGGCACTCATGACCTGCTTTTGCGCAGGAGAAGACAGCTGGCTTGCTCGTAGCAACAATATGACCAAGAACCCTGGTCGTTCGGACACCAGGGACATTAGTGGAAGGTTGCGTCGCAACCAGCAGAAGCGCCGCATCAACGGCGACAATGCTAAGGATACGACAGTTAATGCCGGATTCAGAGGCTCTAAATCCGGTCAGCGGAAAAAGTCATTCAAAGGGAATCCTAGGGGCCCGTCCAGCTTGGACCGAATACTCGACCGCTTGTGCCAAATACATGGCACCCCCGAAAAGCTGGCCAATCACACCAACATGGACTGTTGGGTGTTCAAGCAGGCAGGCAGATTAAGCACCGACAATGAAGACAAGGGGTTGCATAGCGATGACGACGAGGAGCCCCGGCCGCCGAACAATAATGGACATAAGGGTTTCCCCCCACAAGTGCGGACGGTGAACATGATATACGCCACCCACGTCCCCAAAAGGGAGCGGAAGCGCGCGTTAAGGGACGTATACGCGGTAGAGCCAGTCGCCCCAAAGTTCAACCCATGGTCCTCCTGCCCGATCACCTTTGATCGAAGAGACCATCCCACTAGCATCCATCATGGCGGATTCGCCGTATTGGTTCTCGACCCAATTATTGACGGATTTCATCTCACTAGAGTCCTTATGGACGGCGGCAGTAGCCTGAACCTGCTTTACCAGGATACAGTGCGGAAAATGGGCATAGATCCCTCGAGGATTAAGCCCACCAAAACGACCTTTAAAGGCGTAATACCAGGTGTAGAGGCCAGCTGTACAGGCTCAGTCACACTTGAAGTGGTCTTCGGATCTCCAGATAATTTCCGAAGCGAGGAGTTAATCTTCGACATAGTCCCGTTCCGCAGTGGCTACCATGCACTGCTCGGGCGAACCGCATTCGCCAAGTTCAATGTGGTCCCGCACTACACATATCTTAAGCTCAAGATGCCAGGCCCTCGAGGAGTAATTACGGTAAATGGAAACACCGAACGCTCTCTCCGAACGGAGGAGCACACGGCGACCCTTGCAGCAGAAGTACAAAGCAACCTCTCCAGGCAGTTCTCCAGTCCGGCCATTAAACGTGCGGACACAGTCAACCGTGCCCGGAGGAACCTACAACAAGACCGCCTGGCACGTTCCGAGCAGGCGTAGCAATGCAGCCCCAACCCCAACCCCCGCAAAAAGGCAACGCCAGTACTTCGCGTACATAACTACGCTCTAGAAATACCATGGGCACAGGGGGAGGGGCACCATCATGGCACGCCCAAAACACGGCTTAAACCGCACCAGGGGCTGCCGATTTTTTATATACTCTTTGGCAGGCTTGTTCGGCAGTTCAATTGCCACACAAACGATGCAAGGACCAGGGAAGCAGACAAGCCATGCCGCATTACGGAAATCCCAGGTGGTCTCTATCACGAGCAGTATACCTGTTTCGCATACTATTCCGCAGCTTGCCCCTGGAGCAGACATGTTAAATAGTCCAACCTTTTCGTTTATCGCATTACTTGTATCGTTCTGCTTTGCTCGCAGTTATTTTAATGAACAATGCATAGCTTTTGTCTATTTTTTGCATTACCTTTTTTTTATATATATGTTCCTTAATGACATGTTGCACCCATACACTTTGGTATGGCCAAAATACGCCAGGGGCTTCAGTACCCCTCAATATGGTGTGAGAAGTCCGAACACTTTAACAAGTGCGGCACCCCGAACTTATAGCATTATATGCATCGGCTCCGAATCATGTCTTGGGTCAATAGTTGGGTTTGCCCGGCTCCTATGTTTTGGTGCCTTACGTTCCGCTATATCGGCTAAGGTAGCACTAGGAGAACCACTGCGATTGTGCCCCGGTTGAGCTGGGTCGAGCACCTCAGTGGAGAAAGCTAAAACTGACCGTCATGATGAGGCGAGAGCTGGTCGCTGTTCGAGAGGTCTTTTCGAGTCCTTAAAGACTTATGCCGCTTAGGGCGAGGAGTCGGCTCTGTCCGGCCAAGGCGTGGATAGCGCCCTGAACTCGGTCTTCCGAATACTAGGGGCTTCGCCGAAATTTAAAATTATAGAATTCTATGGCTAAGTGAGAGTGTTCACGCATTATAGTCCGATTGCCTCGTTCGTTGGGCTGAGCGCCTCCCTCGAAGGACCCAAATATGGGAAAAAGAGCGCCCAGGTTTATCCCCGAGCACCCCAGCACTAGCGGCAAGGGGGCAGAAGCCGACGACTCGCCATCTCTCAGTATTGATAAACAGCCGCACAGAAGGTAATATTTTAAATTCAAGCAGCATTGCTTAGCGCATATGAACAAGTTTTCAGCGCACAGGATAACACGAGCGGGTTTTACTCAAAAAAATACATCCTTGGTACATTCATCCGCAACAAGGCGGGCACCCTTCAGAACATCCTTATAATAATTCTCGGGCTTGCGATGCTCTTTCCCCGGCGGTGGCCTGTCCTTCACAAGCTTCTCCGCATCCAGCTTGCCCCAGTGCACCTTAGCACGGGCAAGGGCCCTACGGGCACCCTCAATGCAGACGGAGCGCTTGATGTCTTCAAGCCTCGGACAGGCCTCCACCAGCCGCCGCACCAGCCTGAATTAGCTCCCAGGCAGAGCCTCTCCAGGCCATAGCCGAACTAGGAGGCCCTTCATGGCCTGTTCGGCCGCCTTGTGGAGCTCGACCAGTTGCTTCAGCTGGTCGCTCAGGGGCACAGGGTGTCCGGCCTCAGCGTACTGAGACCAGAACACCTTCTCCGTCGAGCTGCCCTCCTCGGCTCGATAGAATGCAGCGGCATCGGATACACTCCGGGGAAGATCTGCAAATGCCCCTGGAGAGCTCCGGATTCGGGTAAGTATCAAGTAACTCACGTTTATATGTTTACTTTGCATAAAAAATGCCTTACCCACAGCTATCTTCTTCACCTCATCCAACTCCTGGAGGGTCTTCTGGGACTCGGTCTTGGCAGACTTGGCATTTTCTATAGCTGTCGCGAGCTCGGACACTCGCGTCTTCGAGTCAAGCTCCAAACTCTCATGTTTCTTCATGAGAACCTGGAGCTCTTGCCGCACCTTGCAAACCTTAGCCTCTTACCTCTCCCGCTCGGCGCGCTCCGCGGCCGCACTCTTCTCGGCCTCAAGCAGCGCTTGCTTAAGGGTCGCCACCTCAGACGTGGCCCCTACAATAGCCATGTCAATCCTGTCATTTTTTGCAATTGCGCCTTTTTATATACATATTCAAACAGGGTATTTCTTACCTTCCTTCTCCTCGAGCTACTTCTTGGCACGCCCGAGCTCTTGCTCGGACTTCTCGAGGCTCTACTTCAGCATGTCCACTTCCGCAGTCAGTGCGGCGGACGCTAGCAGAGAAGCCTGCATACGCATATTGACTCCTTTTGTTAGACTCCTGCGAATTCTTTGATCCTCTATTCGGCTTTTCTTCCCGAACGCCCAACAGAGCATCAGGGGCTACTGTCTATGCGGTAATATTATTTAAACATTCTTTACTTACCTCAAAGCCTGTTAAAAGGCTTGTACAAGCTTCAGTCAGTCCGCTTTTGGCGGACTGAACCTTCTGGATCACCGCACTCATAATAGTGCGGTGCCCCTCGTCGATGGAGGCACCTTGGAGCGCCTCCAACATATTGTCCGGCGCCTCCGGTTGGACGGAGGTCACCGGCACGGTAGGCTTGCTCCTCTTGGAAGGAGGTCGCCCACCGGACTCTGGAACCTTTGAAGATTCCGGAGCTGTGTCCGGCCTTAAGCCGGACTTGGAGCCCTGGGGGGTTTCCTCCCCTTTACTCCTGGAGTCCGGGAGGTCGCCTTGCGGCGCCTCCAGGACCACCTCCTCCCGGCTTGGAACCTGTTGGGACAACACTTTGGTGTCGTCCGTAGGATGGGGGGATGAAGCCGTCGGAAGTGAGTTCACATTCGACGGGTCCAGTGAGCCGCTCGATGATTCGTCGAGCCGGTCTTTGGGTGGGCTGCATAAACATGTTCGACATAAGGGAAAGCGGTGCAAAAAACGAATACTATGAGTCACTCTAGTATCCGGATACTTACGATTTCGCCAGGGGCTTGGCCCTGGGCTGCCACTCCTCTTCGTCGTCGTCGGCGTCGGTGGAGCAGTCCGGAGGAAGTGTTATTCCCCTTCTTGGACCCTCCGGCCTCCTCAGAGAGGACGACCTTCCTTTTCTTCTCTCCTCCCGCTGGAGGGGGAGAGATCACTTCTTCTTCCTCCTCGTTCTCACGAGAGGAAGGCGCTTCGGGACCGTCGGATGACGAATCCGACACCTCCTGGCGCCGGGCACTCCTTCGAGTCCCCGCGGCCTTCTTGGCCTTCTTCTCCGGCACCACGTAGGGTGCCGGAACCAGCAGCTTCGCCAAATGGGCGTCCGCTGGGCCTTCGGGCGTAGGAGCCGGACAGTTGATCTGTCCGGACGTCACCTCCCAATCCTATCAAATATAAGGGAACTCAGATCCCGCATAGAGTCAAACTATGAAAAACTGATACCCTGTAAAAGGACAAAAATAGCTTACCGCATGAGCATGATGCTGAGTACTGAATCCGCGATCCTCGGCAGCGGATGCGGGAGCCTCGGCGCCCTTGAAAAGCATCCTCCAGGCATCTTCGTACGTCGTGTCGAAGAGCCTGTTAAGAGTTTGATGCTACGCTGGGTCGAACTCCCAAAGGTTGAAGGCCCACCATTGACACGAGAGGATTAGGCGGACGAGCATAACCTGGACTACGTTGACAAGCTTGAGCTTCTTGTCCACCAGGGTTTGGATGCATGTTTGGAGTCCGGTCAGCTCTCCTTTTTTACCCCAAGATAGGCCTGTCTCCTTCCAGGAGGTGAGCCGCGTGGGGGGGGGGGCGGATCGGAACTCAGGGGATGCGACCCATTCGGCGTCGCGCGGCTCGGTGATGAAAAACCACCCTGATTGCCACCCCTTCAGGGTCTCCACAAAGGAGCCCTCGAGCCACAGGACGTTGGCCATCTTGCCAACCATGGCGCCGCCGCACTCCGCCTGGCTGCCGCGCACCACCTTCGGCTTGATGTTGAAGGTCTTTAGCCATAAGCCGAAATGGGGGCGGATGCGGAGGAAAGCCTCGCACACGATGATAAACGCCAAGATGTTGAGGACGAAGTTCGGGGCCAGATCGTGGAAATCCAGGCCGTAGTAGAACATGAGCCCCCGGACAAATGGATGCAGAGGGAAGCCCAGTCCACGGAGGAAATGGGGGAGAAATACCACCCTCTCATGGGGCCTAGGAGTGGGGATGAGCTGCCCCTTTTCGGGGAGCCGGTGCGCGATGTCGCTGGCCAGATACCCGGCCTTCCTCAGCTTTTTTATGTGTCCCTCCATGACGGAGGAGACCATCCACTTGCCTCCCGCTCCGGACATGACTGGAGAAGGTTGAGGTGGTAGTGCGGACTTGGGCGCTGGAGCTCGAGTGCGCAAGAATGGATAGGCAGAGGAGGAAGAAGGCGTGGGTGAAAAGGTGGATCCTTATCCCCTTATATGGGTGGACGCGACTACATGTCCCCACCAGCCTGGTAAAACTTGCTTATCTCCAAGCGCCGTAATCAAAGGCGCGGTTGGGTTACCCACGCCTGTATTGATGAGAATCCCGAAATGAGGGGACATGATCTCTGCTTCAACAAGACATGCCAAGGAAACCGCCTCGCACAACGCGCTGAGGTGGGATAATTAAATGGATAAAGGCTTGGCCGTAGCGTGTCGCACCACGGAATACGTCAGCAGATTAGATTTGTGTTAATATTATTATTCTCTCTATGGCAATATGTGGAAACTTATTTTGCAGAGCTGGACACTATCTTTGTGTTCAAAATCTTCTATGAAGTACTTGGAGGAGGAACCCGCCTTGCAACACCGACGACAATCTGCGCGCTGGACTCGTCGTCATTGAAGCCCGGTTCAGGGGCTACTGAGGGAGTCCTGGATTAGGGGGTGTTCGGATAGCCGAACAATACCTTCAAGCCGAACTCCTGGACTATGAAGACACAAGATTGAAGACTCCGTCCCGTGTCCGGAAGGGACTTTCCTTGGCGTGGAAGGCAAGCTTGGCGATACGGATGTTCAGATCTCCTACCATTGTAACCGACTCTATGTAACCCTAACCCTCTCCGGAGTCTATATAAACTGGAGGGTTCTAGTCCGTAGGACAACATACACATCAACAATCATACCATAGGCTAGCTTCTAGGGTTTAGCCTCTCTGATCTCGTGGTAGATCAACTCTTGTACTACCCATATCATCAATATTAATCAAGAAGTACGTAGGGTTTTACCTCCATCGAGAGGGCCCGAACCTGGGTAAAACTTCGTGTCCCCTGCCTCCTGTTACCATCTGGCCAAGACGCACAGTTCGGGACCCCCTACCCGAGATCCGCCGGTTTTGACACCGACAATCATCAACACACCATTTGTTACTTCTTGGAGAGTGGTGTCTCCTAGATTGGCTAGGTGTCACTTGGGAGCCTCTGACAAGATTGTGGAGTTGAATCAAGGAGTTTGTAAGGGCAAGGAGATCACCTACTTCGTGAAGATCTACCGCTAGTGAGGCAAATCCTTCGTGGGCGACGACCGTGATGGAATAGACAAGGTTGCTTCTTCGTGGACCCTTTGTGGGTGGAGCCCTCCGTGGACTCGCGCAACCGTTACCCTCCGTGGGTTGAAGTCTCCATCAACGTGGATGTACGATAGCACCACCTATCGGAACCACGACAAAACATCCGTGTCTCCAATTGCGTTTGAATCCTCCAAACCCTTCCCTTTACATTCTTGCAAGTTGCATGCTTTACTTTCCGCTGCTCATATACTCTTTTGCATGCTTTCTTGAATTGTGTGGAGATTGCTTGACTTGTGCTAAGATAGCTAAAATCTGCCAAGAACTAAAATTGGGAAAGGGCTAGATTTTTATTTGGTCAAGTAGTCTAATCACCCCCCTCTAGACATACTTTCGATCCTACAGCTCAACATCCTGTCCGTCGACACGTTCGACAGCCTCCAGGTGTTGTATGACCAGCTTCAGCCCACCAAGCCTTTCTCAGGAGTGACCGACGGTTCCACCACACCGATAGGGCAGGTCCGCCTCCCTGTCACCTTCGGCGAACGCAAGAACTACCGCACCGAGCTCATCGACTTTGACGTCGCGCACATCCGTCTGCCGTACAACGCTATCCTTGGGTATCCAGCCCTGGCCAAGTTCATGGCAGTAACCCATCACGGCTACAATGTACTCAAGATGCCGGGAAGCAGCGGTATCATCACGATCCCATGTGAAGAGAAAGATGCAGTGTGCTCCCTAGAGCGTGCCTTCCAAGCTGCAGCAATCGACGACCCCGACAGCAAGGGCGAGGGTCCTCCTGAGGCCGTCCCCAAGAAGAAGAAGCAGCTGCAACGCACAGGACCTCAGGAGGGTGATGCCATGGCCAGAGTCTCGTCAGGATCAGCGCCCACTCCAGGGGCGTCTCCCTCCATCGCATAGGAAGGAGCGCCCAGTGCCCTTCTCGGGCAGGGCTCGGGGGCTTTCTTCTGGAAGGCCTCAGACTTTGCCCACATCACGAGGGAGGCGCTCGGGCACCACTTGGAGGCGTGGTTCGCGGCACGTTTCCCTCAGGAAGGCACATGGCAAGGATCGCCCACTGTTCAGGAGTTCATCACCAAGACCACCTAGGAGTTGCAAGACGCAAGGGCCATGCGCGGCGATCGCCGCTCACGAGACGCAACTTCCCATCTAGGCGAGGATGCTGAGCTACGTGTTTGCATCAACATTCCAGGGCTCAACAGGGCCGCTTCTCAGGAGCTTTTCTGGCCTTCGCGCATGGGACGCTGTGAGGGCCCACCGCACAACTACGTTCGCATGCCCTTTGGCCTGCCAAGTGTATCATCCGCCTACCAACGCAACTTGTGGCGCATCTTAGCGGATCAGGAAGCCAGGCACCACGCTGTCCTGATGGAGATGGAGACGGTCCTTAAGGAACCACCTGAGCCCCCAGAGCCTCCCGAGGCTCAGAGCTCCGGAGGCTCGTGAGGAGCAAATGATACGTCCATTTTGCATCATGCTTTTATATCGATATTTATTGCATTATGGGCTGTTATTACACATTATGTCACAATACTTATGCCTATTCTCTCTTATTTTACAAGGTTTACATAAAGAGGGAGAATGCCGACAGCTGGGATTCTGGGCTGGAAAAGGAGCAAATATTAGAGACCTATTCTACACAGCTCCACAAGTCCTGAAACTTCACGGAAGTCATTTTCAGAATATATAAAAAATAATGAGCGCAAGAAGTTCCAGAGGGGGGCCACACCCTGCCCACAAGGGTGGGGGGCGCGCCCCCCTGCCTCGTGGGTCCCCTGGTGGCCCTCCGATGCCCATCTTCTACTATATGGAGTCTTTCGATGAGGAAAAAATCATAAGCTATCTTTCCGGACGAGACTCCACCACCACGAGGCGGAACCTTAGCGGAACCAATCTTGGGCTCTGGCGGAGCTGTTCTACCGGGGAAACTTCCCTCCGGGAGGGGGAAATCATCGCCATCGTCATCACCAACGATCCTCTCATCAGGAGGGGGTCAATCTCCATCAACATCTTCACCAGCACCATCTCATCTCAAACCCTAGTTCATCTCTTGTATCCAATTCTTGTCTCTAAGTCCGGGATTGGTACCTGTGGGTTGCTAGTAGTGTTGATTACTCCTTGTAGTTGATGCTAGTTGGTTTATTTGGTGGAAGATCATATGTTCAGATCCTATATGCACATTAATACCCCTATGATTATGAACATGAATATGCTTTGTGAGTAGTTACGTTTGTTCCTGAGGACATGGGAGAAGTCTTGCTATTAGTAGTCATGTGAATTTGGTATCCGTTCGATATTTTGATGAGATGTATGTTGTCTCTCCTCTAGTGGTGTTATGTGAACGTCGACTACATGACACTTCAGCATTATTTGGGCCTAGAGGAAGGCATTGGGAAGTAATAAGTAGATGATGGGTTGCTAGAGTGACAGAAGCTTAAACCCTAGTTTATGCGTTGATTCGTAAGGGGCTGATTTGGATCCATATGTTTCATGCTATGGTTAGGTTTACCTTAATACTTTTGTTGTAGTTGCGGATGCTTGCAATAGAGGTTAATCATAAGTGGGATGCTTGTCCAAGTAAGGACAGTACCCAAGCACCGGTCCACCCACATACCAAATTATCAAAGTACCGAACGCGAATCATATGAACGTGATGCAAACTAGCTTGACGATAATTCCCATGTGTCCTCGGGAGCGCTTTACATCATATAAGAGTTTGTTTAGGCTTGTCCTTTGCTACAAAAAGGACTGGGCCACCTTGCTACACTTTATTTACTTTTGTTACTTGTTGCTCGTTACCAATTATCTTATCACAAAACTATCCATTACCTATTATTTCAGTGCTTGCAGAGAATAGCTTGCTGAAAATCGCTTATCATTTCCTTCTGCTCCTCGTTCGATTCGACACTCTTACTTATCGAAAGGACTACGATAGATCCCCTATACTTGTGGGTCATCAAGACTCTTTTCTGGCGCCGTTGCCGGGGAGTGAAGCGCCTTTGGTAGGTGGAATTTGATAAGGAAAAATTTAAATAGTGTGCTGAAATTTACTGTCACTTGTTACTATGGAAAGTAATCCTCTGAGGGGCTTGTTCATGGTATGTTCACCCCGACCAGTAGAGCAAAGAGTTGCTGCTCAACCTACTGAACCTACTGAAAATGAAAATGTTTGCTTTGAAATTCCTTCGGGTATGTTAGAAAAACTGCTAGCTAATCCTTTTGCAGGAGATGGAACAAAGCATCCTGATGAGCACCTAATATATGTGGATGAAGTTTGTGGATTATTTAAGCTTGCAGGTGTGCCCGGAGTTGTTATTAAGAAGAAGGTCTTCCCTTTATCTTTGAAGGGAGATGCATTGACATGGTATAGGCTATGTGATGACATGGGGTCATGGAACTACAAACGATTGAAATTGGAATTTCATCAGAAGTTTTATCCTATGCATCTTGTTCATCGTGATCGCAATTATATATATAATTTCTGGCCTCGCAAAGGAGAAAGCATCACTCAAGCTTGGGGAAGGCTTAAATCAATGTTATATTCATGCCCGAATCATGAGCTCTCAAGAGAAATAATTATTCAAAATTTATATGCTCGGCTTTCTGATAACAATCGCACCATGCTCGATCTTCTTGTGCTGGCTCTTTTATGATGAGGACTATTGAATTCAAATGGGATTTATTGGAAATAATTAAACACAACTCTGAAGATTGGGACCTCGACGAAGGTAAGGAGTCAGGTATGACACCTAAGTATGATTGTGTTAAATCTTTTATGGATACTGATGTTTCCCTAAATTTAGCACTAAATATGGACTTGACTCCGAGATAGTAGCCTCTTTCTGTGAATCTTTTGCTGCTCATATCGATCTCCCTAAGGAGAAGTGGTTTAAATATCATCCTCCCATAGAAGTAAAAGTAGCTGCACCTATTAAAGTTGAAGAAAAGACTATCACTTATAATGATCCTATTGTTCCTACTTCTTATGTTGAGAAACCACCTTTCCCTGTTAGGATAAAGGATCATGCTAAAGCTTCAACTGTGGTTCGTAAAAGCAATATTAGAACTTATACACCTCCTGAGCAAATTAAATTTGAACCTAATATTGCTATTGTTAAAGATCTCTTGGCTGATAATATTGATGGGCATGTTATTCATTTCTGTAATGAAACCGCTAGAATTGCCAAACCTTGTGCTAAAGATAAACATAGACCTGTGGTAGGCATGCCTGTTATTTCTATTAAAATAGGAGATCATTGTTATCATGGCTTATGTGATTGTAGCGACCCGACCTCAAATGGTCAAGTCTCTGTGCTTTAGTGTCATCCCTGGATCGGTAATGCTGACACACACAGTACTCGAAGGATTTATAACAGAGTAGCAATCACACACTTATTACATTGAATGTCTCCAAAGAGAACTTATTACAATAATATGGCTTAAGGCCATCTTATGCGATAACAACGGAAGGCTTGGAAGATAAAGTGAGTCCATCAACTCCAACGACATAGCTGAGTTGCACGACAACGACCTAACGAACCTTACTCCTCGTCCGAAAAGTCTGCAACATAATACGTTGCAGCCCAAGAATGGGTCAGCACATGGAATATGCTGGCAATGTAACACAGTAGAGCAAGAACAGAATAATGCTATCACTATATTCATATTTGGCTGGTGGAAAGCTCTATGGTTATAGTTTTTGCGAAAAGCCAATTTTTCCCTACAACAAAGGAATATATTTTAGTATAACTATCATGGTAGTTGAACAAATATTGAGAAGGTAACCCCAACTCAATCCCAATTAAAGTAGTTAACAACCCAACAATATCAATTAAGAGTGATGAGATACATGTGATAACCCAAGTACTAGATACTCAAGATTGTCCATAACCGGGGACACGGCTAACCAAGATTAGATTGTACACTCTGCAGAGGTTTGCACACTTTTCCCCACAAGACTCGATCGCCTCTGTTGGATTTCTCGCACTACATGGTGTTTGAGAAACGGATGACCGAGACAGAGTCTTTCAGAAACATTAACTCGCTACTCCGGGTAGACCATAAACCTACCAAACCCACTACCTGCTGATCTACCTCTTCAAGAGTTTCACGTAACTTACTCAACTATGCTAGAGCCCATAATATCTTGTGGCTACACACGGAAGTTTCTAGCATGAATCATCTCAGTTCCCTTTGAGCCTGGGTGGCGGACCATAGGAAGATCACACGGGTACCCCGGGATTTCCAAAAAAACAGACAACACTGGGTTCCCCAGGTGCCTCAATCTACCCAGATGTTAATTTAAGTTGCCACCTTAAGTTGAACCATTAATTAATAACCTCACATCTGTCATGGATTTCACTCAGACCCAAACCACATCTACGAGCATAGCATAGCATAGCAATATAAACAACGCGTAGAAGTAACTCCCAAGGGTTTGATAGTAACAGGGCAATAGGTTCTACCTCAACAACTACTTCCCAACCCACAAGTTAATGACATCCTAATCATACAATGTTTTAGGATTGGAACTAATGCATAAAAACTGGGTATGAAAAGAGTATGATCAATGTGTTACTTGCCTTGCTGACGATCCGCAAAACCTAGGGATTCGTAGTAGCACGCTTCGCACTCCGGGTGTTCTATCGCAAACAAACAATAACATACATAAGCAACAAGAAAATATGCACAAGCAAAACTCAAATACGAGGGGTTGGCCAGAAAGTTCAACTTAAGAACTCCGGTTTGCAAAAAGAATCAAATCAAACGGAGCAACGAAACTCAAACGGCGAAAGAAACAAGATCCGTTTACTAATCTGAACTAAGGTCAAATTTTACAGTACCGAAATCTTGTTCAAGTTGATTAAGCAGAAAGAGGGTCTCAAGACGAAGATCTAGGCGCTTGAATCGCCTGATTCCGACTAACGAGCGAAAAGATAAACATAAACTAAGATCGGATCAGAAATCGCGATCGAGAAAAATCACAGATAAATCCGATAAAAAGAAAACTGACGAACAGACTAACGAATGAACGTTCGTTAACTGTAACTAACGGGCGAAAATCGTTCGCTAAGACGAACGTACGGACGAACATCCGCTAAATAGAAGAACCAAAAAAACGGATCTAGGGTTTCTAAAAAAACGAACGGTTTTAAAAAAAACCGGCGGTCTCGGATCCAGCACGGTACCTCCGGCGAGGGGCTCCGGCGAGGCGGCAGGGCAACGGGGTGGCGGCTCGCGGGCGGCAACAAGCGGCGGCGGCGGCGCTCGGCTGCGGCGGTGGCGGCTCGAGGCGTGGGCGGCGGGTCTGCGGTGGTGGTGGTTTGGGGCGGCGGGGGCGGCGGCTTATAAAGAGGGGGGCTGCTTGGGGGAGGGGGCAAGGCAGCGGCGGCGGAGAGGAGTCCGGCTCGGACTCCAAGTCCGGGTCGGCGGCGGCGGCGCGCGGGGAGGCGGTGGTGGCGGCGGCTGGGCAGGCGGCCTGGCTGGGTTTCGGCCCAGTCGGGCGCGGGAGTTTTTTTTTAAAAAAAATTCGCCGACAGAAATAAAATTCTAGAAAATAAAATAAAAACCTAAAAATGCCAAAACAAATTTTCACCGTCTAAATAAAGTATTTAGAATGAGATGAACATTTTCTTGGCCCTAAAATGCAATTTTGAAAACATGCAATTTTGTTAATGCAAATAAAATCCAAATAAAATCAAATAAATAATTTTAATATTTTTCCTCCAATATTTCAATTATTTTGGAGAAGTCATATTTTCTCCTCTCATATCTTTTAATATGAAATATTTTTCGGAGAGAAAAATAATTAAAATCAAAATCCTCGTTTCATTATTTGATAAAATCAAATATGAAAACCGGGAAATCCCAAACTCTCTCCGAGGGTCCTTGAGTGTTTTAGGATTTTCAAGGATTGCAGAGTGAAAATGCAGAAAAATATGATATGCATGGATGACCTATGTATAACATACCAAATTGAAAATTTGGGATGTTACAAACCTACCCCCCTTAAGATGAATCTCACCCTCGAGATTCGGGTTGGCTAGAAAATATGTGCGGGTGGTCTTTGAGTAGATCATCCTCTCGTTCCCAGGTGGCTTCATCCTCGGTATGGTGGCTCCACTGAACTTTGCAAAACTTGATAACCTTGCTGCGGGTGACTCGGCTGACAAACTCAAGAATCTTAACTGGCTTCTCCTCATAAGTCAAATCACTGTCCAACTGAATCGCCTCCAAGGGTACTGTATCTCTTAAAGGTATATCGGCCATCTCGGCATGACACTTCTTCATTTGTGAAACGTGAAACACATCATGAACTCCCGACAATCCCTCAGGTAACTCCAACTTGTAGGCAACTTCTCCCATCCGTTCCAAAACACGATACGGTCCTACAAATCTCGGGGCTAACTTTCCCTTAACTCCAAAACGTTTCACTCCTCGCAAGGGTGATACTCGCAGATATGCTCTATCTCCAATTTCATAGGTTACCTCCTTGCGTTTCGAGTCTGCGTAACTCTTCTGCCTGGACTGAGCAATCTTTAGTCTATCACGAATTAGTTTAACCTTCTCTTCAGACTCCTTGATTAGGTCTGGTCCAAACAACTGCCGGTCTCCTACCTCATCCCACATCAACGGTGTTCTGCACCTGCGTCCATACAGGGCTTCAAATGGTGCCATCTTCAAACTGGCTTGGTAGCTATTGTTGTATGAAAACTCTGCGTAAGGCAAATTGTCATCCCAGCTAGATCCATAATCTAGCGCACAGGCTCTCAACATGTCCTCCAGAATCTGATTGACTCTCTCAGTCTGTCCATCCGTCTGCGGGTGAAACGCTGTACTGAACTCCAACCTTGTTCCCAAAGTTTGGTGTAACTGATGCCAAAACTACTCGATCTGATACGATGGTCCTCAGAACTCCATGCAGACATACGATCCTGGACATATATATCTTGGCCAACTTCGCACTCGTATATGTGGTTTTCACTGGGATAAAGTGAGCCACTTTGGTCAAGCGATCAACTACTACCCATATCGAATCATATCCTGCTTTGGTTCTGGGCAATCCGGTGATAAAATCCATGCCAAGTTTATCCCACTTCCATTCGGGTATCGGCATAGGCTATAACAGTCCTGCTGGCTTCTGATGCTCTGCCTTTACTCTTTGGCAAACATCACATACGGCTACATACTCGGCAATATCCTTCTTCATACCAGTCCACCAGAAACGTTCCTTCAAATCCAAATACATCTTGGTGTTTCCGGGGTGTATCGAGTATGGTGAGTCATGAGCCTCCTGAAGTATTAATTTCCTGATCTCTGGGTTATTGGGCACATAAACTCGGTCCTCAAACCATAAGGTATCGTGCTCATCCTCACGAAAACCTTTGGCCTTTCCTTTGGTCATCTTCTCTTTTATCTCGGCAATCTCTTTGTCATCCTTCTGAGCTTCTCGAATCTTGCCCAACAACGTAGACTGAACCTCCATTGTTGCAGCGAAACCTCTCAGAACAATCTCCAATCAAAGTTCCATGATATCCTCTGCTAACTCCTTCGGCAGTCCCTTACTTTCAAGGATATTAGCATAACTCTTCTGGCTCAAAGCGTCTGCTACGACATTGGCCTTTCCTGGGTGATAGTGTAGCTTCATATCATAATCCTTTATAAGCTCCAACCATCTCCTCTGTCTAAGGTTCAGCTCCTTCTGTGTGAAAATGTACTTCAAACTCTTATGATCCGTGTACACATCACAACGGTTTCCAATAAGGTAATGTCTCCAAGTCTTCAATGCGTGCACTACGACCGCTAGCTCCAAATCATGCGTGGCGTAGTTCAACTCATGGGTTTTTAGTTGTCGTGAGGCATACGAAACTACTCTTCTGTCCTGCATAAGCACACATCCAAGTCCTAGGCGAGAGGCATCACAATAAACTTGGAAATCCTTATGTATATCTGGCAGTGTCAGCACTGGGGCTGTAGTAAAACGTTTCTTCAACTCCTGGAAACTTGCCTCGCAATATTCTGTCCATTTAAACTTAGTATCCTTCTTCAATAGTTCAGTCATTGGCTTCGCAATCTTGGAAAAATTCTCAATGAACCTCCGGTAGTATCCTGCGAGTCCAAGGAAACTACGGATCTCGCTAGCTGAAGTGGGTGCCAACCATTCAGTGACTGACTGAACCTTGCTGGGGTCTACTGCTATACCTTCTCCTAATATAACATGTCCCAGGAATCCGACTTCCTTCAACCAAAATTCGCATTTGCTGAACTTGGCATATAACTGGTGTTCCCTGAGTTTCTCGAGCACCAATCGCAAATGCTCCTTGTGCTCCTCTTCATTCTTCGAGTATACCATAATATCATCTATAAACACCAGAACAAACTTGTCCAAAATACTCCATGAACACCTTGTTCATCATACTCATGAAATAGGCAGGGGCATTAGTCAGTCCAAACGACATGACCGTATACTCGTATAATCCATACCGCGTGGTGAACGCTGTCTTTGGTATATCCTTCTCTCAAATCTTCAACTGATGGTATCCCGATTGTAAATCAATCTTCGAAAACACTTTAGCTCCTTGTAGCTGATCAAACAAATCGTTGATCATCGGCAGTGGGTACTTATTCTTGATTGTCACATCGTTCAAAGCCCGATAATCAACAACCATCCTTAGGGATTTATCCTTCTTCTCCACCAAAAGTACTGGGGCTCCCCAAGGTGACGAGCTTCTTTGAATGTAACCTTTCTCTGATAACTCCTTGATCTGTTTCTTAATTTCCTCTAGATCATTTGCGGGCATCCGATAGGGTCTCTTGGATATTGGCCCTGTACCTGGCAATAGCTCTATTAGAAACTCAATGTCTCTATCCGGTGGCATGCCTGGTAACTCCTCTGGAAAAACATCTGGAAAATCCTTCACTACAGGTACTTCCTCCTGAACATGTAACATCCCAAATTTTCAATTTGGAATGTTATACACTAGATCATCATTTGCATATCATATTTTATTGCATTTTGGTTGATCCTAGACA
This sequence comes from Triticum urartu, assembly GCF_056163025.1. NCBI lineage: Eukaryota > Viridiplantae > Streptophyta > Magnoliopsida > Poales > Poaceae > Triticum > Triticum urartu. Next base: position 507,814,312 of record NC_141876.1, on the reverse strand, counting down.
ATTCTACGCAACTCAAGGACCCTCGGAGAGAGTTGGGGATTTCGTTATTTTCATATTTGAGTTTTCTCAAATTTTGAAAATAGGATCATTTGATTTTATTTATTTTATCTTCAATTATTTCTATTATCAAAATATGAGAGAGGGAATAAAATGACTTTCCCAAAAATAAAGAAATACTGAGGATTTAATAAAAAATCAAATAAGATTTTATTTTGGTTTTATTTGCTATTTTATTTGAATTTAGGAAAAATGTGCATTTTTCAAAATTGCATTTAGGCCCCAAATAAATGTTCATCCTGCGCGGCTTGATTTTAGAAGCCGGGGAAAATTTATTCGGGATTTTTGGAGTCCGTTTAGTATTCCTTTTGTTTTTTTTCTGAGCATAACTATTTAAAAAAAACACGCAACCGACTTACCGGGCCGTGTCCGACTTGGACACTTGGCCCGGCCGGCTTTAAATAGCCGGGGAGGCCCAGCCGCCACCCCACCAAACCCTAGCCGCTGCCCGCCGCCGCCGCCGGAGGTAGATCTCGCCGCCCTTTTTTTAAAACCGATCGGTTTTCCGTCGGTTTCGTTCGGTTTTTTTAGTTCATTTTTTAATAGATTGGTTTTTCCGGTTTATTTATTTAGTGAGCGTTCGCCCGTTCGTTCATTTTAACAAACGCGTTCTTCGTTTAGATCCAGTTAAGAACGTTCGTTCATTAACCTATTCGTCGTTTTCTTTTTCTCGGATTAAATCCGCGATTTTTCTGATCGCGATTCCTGATCCGTTTTTCGATCTAGTCTAACTTTTTGCTCGTTTATCGGAATCAAGCGATTCAAGTGCCTGGAGTTTCGTCTCGAAACCCTCTTTCTGTTTGACCAACTCAAACAAGTTTTTGCCACTGTAAAAATTGCCCTAGATCTAGAATAGTAAACGAAGCTTGTTTCTTTTGCCGTTTGTCTTTCGTTGCTTCGTTCGATTTGATTCTTTTTGCCAACCGGAGTTCTTAAGTTGAACTTTCTGGTTAGATCTCTTATTCGAGTTTTACCTGTGCATTAGTTGAGTACTTATTGTATGCTTGTTTGTTTGCGATAGAGTACCCGGAGTGCGCCGCTTGCTACTTTGAATCGCTAGGTTTTGCGGATCATCAACAAGGCAAGTAACACTTTGATCATACTTCCAACTACCCAGTTTTTATTGCATTAGATCAATCCTCACACATTGCATGATTAGGATCTAATTAAATTGTGGGTTTGGGAAGTAGATGAGGTAGTACCTATTACCTGTTATTATCAAACCTTTGGGAGTTACTTCTACGTTGCTTATTATGCTATGCTATGCTAGTAGACGTGGATTGGGTGAGTGTATCCATGATAGATGTGAGATTTTTAAATTAGTGGTTTATCTAAGGTGGCAACTTAAATACACACCTGGGTGGATTGAGGCACCTGGGTATTCCAGCGATTGCCTGTTTTCTTTTGGACCGCCACCCAGGCTCAAAGGGATCATGAGATTATTCATGCTAGAAACTTCCGTGTGCAGCCACAAGCTATTATGGGCTCTAGCATAGTTGATTAAGTCGTGCGAACTCTTATAGTGGTAGACTAGCAGATGTAGGGGAAAGTAGGTGTAACGGTCTACCCGATCGTAAGGTGCTAGCGCTTCTGAAAGACTATGTCTCGGTCATCCGTTTCTCAAACACCATGTAGTGCGAGAAATCAAACAGAGGCGATCGAGTCTTGTGGGGAAAAGTGCACAAACCTCTACAGAGTGTATAAACTAATCATGGTTAGCCGTGTTCCCGGTTATGGACATCTTGAGTATCTAGTACCTGGATTATCATGTGAATCTCATCATGTTACTCTAAAATTAATTTTGTCGGGTTTTGTTTAATGATGATGTTTAATTGGGATTGAGAATGCTGTCAACCATTCTCAATGTTTAACAACTACCATGATAGTTAAATAAAAATTTATTCCTTTGCAGTAGGGAAAAATTGGCTTTACGCAAAACTGTAACCATAGAGCTTTCCACCAGCCAAATATGCATATAGTATAGCCTATTTCTTCCATTACTCTCTATGTGTTACATTGCCAGCATATTCCATGTGCTGACACGTTTCGGGCTGCAACGTTAATGTTGCAGACTTTTCAGACGACGATTAAGGTGCTTTTAGGTCGTGGTTCTATACTCAGTGATGCCGTTGGAGTTGATGGACTCACTTATCTTCCAAGCCTTCCACTGTTATCGTTATTAGATGGCCTTAAGCCATATTTATTGTAATAAGTTCTCTTTTGAGACTCTCGATGTAATAAGTGTGTGATTGCTACTCTGTTATAAATCCTTGAAGTACTGTGTGGTGTCAGCATTACTGATCCAGGGATGACACCTGAGCATAGAGATTGGACCGTTTGAGGTCTGGTCGCTACAAGATGGTATCAGAGCACACGCTGATTGTAGGACACGACCACTAAGCAAAAGACCTAGATCACTACTCACTCTTCTCATTCTGACTTCTCATCTTTTCTACTCTTTTAGGATGGCGGATGCAAGGAACAAGTTCACGCAACCGGATGAAGATACACCCTTTGGACGTCACTTGAAGGAAGTCACTAGATATCTGAATATAGGAGTACCAAGTTTCACCGGAACCTACAATGCCACTTTACCGGAAGAAGAGCGTTGGATGATTCAAGTTCAAGTTCCAGGAAGGACGTTCATGCCAGTCACTGAGCCCATAGTTTTCCTTTGATGCACCAACTTGGAGTCTAGGAAAGAGCATGGCAGCTCACATCGCCATGGGACGCATTGGAGAAGTCTACCGCAATGATCTCAAGGATACTATATACCAGATTTGTGGGCGCCGAGATGAGCACTGGGAGATGATCAGCACCAGGAAGGATAGATCAGTTGCATCTTTTATCCAGGAGTTAAACCAGCACATTCGACGTCACGAGAACCAGATGTGCGCCAACATGATAGATCTGAAGAAGGTGAGGACAAGAATCAAGGAACTGGAGGAAGAACTCAAGGCTACACGTGAAGATTATGAAGAGGAAATCAAAGTATTAGTGGAGAAGAATGACGATCTGATCAAGAAGATTGGAATATTTATGGGAGGCCCTACACCGATAGAGGAAGACGAAGAACCCAAGGAGATTCGCCCGGAAGACTACATCATCATCGACGACACCGACTCGGATCCAGATGATAGCGATGATGACTGTTGATGAAGCTGGAGCAGATATCATGGAGTCTGCAACCGAAGAATATTTCTAGTAGACCACCCCATCAGTAGTAGTAGTCCACCATGTAAATATAGTAGTTCGAGCACTTTTGCGATAGTTAGATTGATTGTATGCCCTTGTTTGATTGAATGAAGTGAATTGTTTGCTTTTGCCTCATGTGCATATGGGTAGTGTTTTCTCTTTAGACCCCCTCTATTCTTAAATCTCATCTTTTCTAAAACCTCAGATGCCTTCGAGACGTGACCCCGGATTTACCTTCCCATCGGAGCTCACTCAGTTGATCCAGCAGCAGAACACATTGATGCAGTTGCTAGTCCAGAATCAGAATCAGGGGAACAACAACAACAACCCACCACCACCACCACCTGTTGATCACTTAGCTCATTTTCTTAGGCTGAATCCGCCGGTGTTTTCCAGTAGCACCGAGCCGATAGTAGCAGATGATTGGCTCCGTAAGACAGCTAGAGAGTTGACCATGGCAGGATGCACAGATGTGGAAAAGGTGAAGTTTGCCGCACATCAGCTGGAAGGACCCGCAACATCATGGTGGAAGAATTTCACAGCCACTTTCCCTGTCGACACTATCACGTGGGATCAGTTTCAGCAGGCTTTTTGTACTGCCCATGTTTCAGCAGGAGCTATGGCCATGAAGAAGCAAGAGTTTCGCAACTTGCGCCAAGGAGGGCGGACAGTTGGCCAGTATGTGGAGGACTTTAGTAAGTTAGCACGTTATGCCCCAGATGACGTTGCTATGGATGCAGCTAAGCAGGAGAAGTTTCTGGAAGGACTGAATGACGAGTTGAGCATGCAGTTGATGGTAGCAACCTTCAACAACTACCAGGAGTTGGTAGATCGTGCTCTCATGATTGAAGGGAAGCAACAGCAGATTGAGAATCGCAAGAGGAAGTATGGACAAGGGAAGTACAATTCAGGAGCTCAGCAAAAGCCATGTTTTACCCCTAGACCGGGAGGACATTTTCAGTATACCCATGGAGGAGGTAGCACGCACAATCACAATGGCACCAAGAATGGTAATGGGAATGGAGGAAGCAACGGCCAGAACCGCACCAACCCATAGACCCCAGCCAAGAGAGACCTGAGCCAAGTCACTTGCTTTAAGTGCCATAATACCGGACATTATGCCAATGAATGTCCTGAATCCCAGAATGGAAATGACAATGGAAGCTCTGGGAAGAAGCCGAACCCTTTCAACAGGGGACAGGTGAACCACGTTAACGTGGAGGAGGTTGAAGAGCAGCTGGATGCTGTAATCGGTAAGTTTTTGGTTAAGTCATTTACTGCACTCGTTCTTTTTGATACTGGTGCATCGCATTCATACATATCAAGGGGATTTGTGGATAAGTATAACCTGCCCACCAAAGTTCTTAGAACACCTATGTTAGTAAGCTCACCAGGAGCGGAGTATATGGTTAGCCAAGGATGTTTACAAGTGCCATTGAGTATAGGTAGGCATTTGTTTCCCTCGGATTTAATCATTTTGGGATCACAAGGATTGGATGTAATTCTGGGTATGGATTGGCTGTCGATGTATGGAGGAAACATTGATTGCGCCAGTAAGTCGATCTTGCTTACCACCCCAGAAGGGAGAAGGATCAAGTATGTATCCCGGCATGTGCCGAAGAGGACTCAAGTAAATTGTCTAACAGGAGTTATGCAGGAGGAAGTACCAGTAGTGAAGGATTTCCCTGATGTATTTCCAGAAGAATTGCCAGGCATGCCACCGGATAGAGATATTGAGTTTTTGATTGAGCTTTTGCCAGGCACAGGGCCAATATCAAAGAGACCATATAGGATGCCCGCAAAGGATTTGGTGGAGATTAAGAAGCAGATTAAGGAGTTACTGGATAAGAGATATATCCGCCCAAGTTCTTCACCTTGGGGATCGCCAATACTTCTAGTGGAGAAGAAGGATGGATCGTTAAGGATGGTTGTTGATTATCGAGGATTGAATGAAGTAACCATCAAGAATAAGTACCCACTACCAATGATCAATGATCTGTTTGATCGATTGCAAGGGGCTAAGGTTTTTTCCAAGATCGATCTGCGATCAGGATACCACCAGTTGAAGATTCGAGAACAGGATATACCTAAGACGGCTTTTACCACCAGGTATGGGCTGTATGAGTATACCGTTGTCATTTGGATAAACATGATGAACAAAGTGTTTATGGAGTTTTTGGATAAGTTCGTCATAGTGTTCATTGATGATATCCTGGTTTACTCGAAGAATGAAGAGGAGCATAAGGAGCATTTGCGTTTGGTTCTTGGAAAGCTCAGAGAACATCAATTATATGCCAAGTTTAGCAAATGTGAGTTTTGGTTGAAGGAAGTTGGGTTTCTCGGACATGTTATATCCGGAGAAGGTATAGTAGTAGATCCCACTAAGGTTGATACCGTGACAAATTGGGAAGCCCCAACAACAGTTGGAGAGATCCGGAGTTTTCTTGGACTCGCAGAATACTACCGGAGGTTTATTGAGAATTTCTCAAAGATTGCGAAGCCTATGACGGAGTTGTTGAAAAAGGATACCAAGTTCATATGGACGGAGGAATGTGAGGCTAGTTTCTAGGAGTTAAAGAAACGTTTGGTTACATCACCTGTGTTGATTTTGCCATATCAGACCAAGGATTATGAGGTGTATTGCGACGCTTCATGTCGAGGACTTGGAGCAGTGCTTATGCAGGAAGGAAGAGTTGTTTCATATGCCTCACGACAACTTAAGCCTCATGAGTTAAATTATGCTACGCATGATTTGGAGTTAGCAGCCGTAGTGCATGCATTGAAAACCTGGAGACACTTTCTCATTGGAAACCATTGTGAGGTGTACACAGATCACAAGAGTTTGAAGTATATTTTCACACAGAAGGAGTTGAATCTCAGGCAAAGGAGACGGTTGGAGCTCATCAAGGATTATGATATGAGATTGCATTATCACCCCGGAAAGGCTAACGTAGTAGCCGATGCGCTGAGCCGTAAAAGTCATGTCAACACCTTAATGACGGGAGATTTACCAAGGGAGTTAGCCGAAAATCTTCGAGAGCTATGTTTGGAAATAGTACCAAGAGGCTATGTAGCAGCATTGGAGATTCAGTCTACTTTGATGGATAAGATCAGAGACGCCCAGAAGACTGACAAGGAGATTGCCTCTATAAAGGAGAAAATGAGCAAAGGAAAAGCTAAGGGATTTCGTGAAGATGAGCATGATACCTTATGGTTTGAAGACCGTGTTTATGTGCCTAATGATTCGGAGATCAGGAAGTTAATTCTGCAAGAGGCCCATGATTCACCATATTCGATTCACCCAGGAAATACCAAGATGTATTTGGATTTGAAGGATACTTTCTGGTGGACCGGAATGAAGAAGGATATTGTGGAATATGTAGCAGTTTGTGATGTATGTCAGAGAGTAAAAGCAGAGCATCAGAAGCCAGCGGGATTGCTACAGCCATTGCCGATACCCGAATGGAAGTGGGATAAGTTAGGCATGGATTTTATTACAGGTTTACCCAGAACTCGTTCAGGCTATGACTCAATATGGGTTGTAGTCGATCGTTTGACAAAGGTAGCTCCTTTCATTCCAGTGAAGACTACCTATACCAGTGCAAAGTTGGCAAAGATATACATGACCGGAATCGTATGTCTGCATGGAGTTCCAAGGAGCATTGTATTAGATAGAGGAACCCAATTTACCTCAAAGTTCTGGAATCAGTTGCATGAAACTTTGGGTACCAGACTGGAGTTTAGTACAGCTTTCCATCCGCAGACAGATGGATAGACTGAGAGAGTCAACCAGATTTTGGAGGATATGCTGAGAGCTTGTGCGCTAGATTATGGATCTAGTTGGGACGAGAATTTGCCATATGCAGAGTTCTCTTACAACAACAGTTATCAATCCAGTTTGAAGATGGCCCTTTTCGAAGCCTTGTACGGAAGGAGGTGCAGGACCCCATTATCGTGGGATGAAGTTGGAGAACGCCAGTTGTTTGGACCGGATCTGATTAAGGAGTCTGAACAGAAAGTGAAATTGATTCGTGATAGGCTCAAGGTAGCTCAGTCCAGGTAGAAGAGCTACGCAGATTCTAAACGCAAGGAGACAGTTTACGAAGTTGGAGACCGAGTTTATCTTCGAGTATCTCCACTTCGAGGAGTTAAGCGCTTTGGAGTTAAGGGAAAGTTAGCGCCACGTTTTGTAGGCCCATACAAAGTTTTGAAGCGTATGGGGAAAGTAGCCTATAAATTGGAATTGCCTGAAGGATTGTCAGGAGTTCACGACGTGTTCCATGTTTCCCAGTTGAAGAAGTGCTACGCAAAGATGGCTGATATACCGCTGAGAGATACAGTGCCACTGGAAGCGATTCAGTTGGACAGTGATTTGACCTATGAGGAGAAACCAGTTAAGATTCTAGAGTATGCCAGTCGAGTCACCCGCAGCAAGGTTATCAAGTTTTGCAAAGTTCAGTGGAGCCACCACATGGAGGATGAAGCCACCTAGGAGCGAGAGGAAGAATTGCTGAAGGACCACCCTCACCTATTTTCTAGCCAACCCGAATCTCGAGGGCGAGATTCATCTTAAGGGGGGTAGGTTTGTAACATCCCAAATTTTCAATTTGGAATGTTATACACTAGATCATCATTTGCATATCATATTTTATTGCATTTTGGTTGATCCTAGAAATTCTACGCAACTCAAGGACCCTCAGAGAGAGTTGGGGATTTCGTTATTTTCATATTTGAGTTTTCTCAAATTTTGAAAATAGGATCATTTGATTTTATTTATTTTATCTTCAATTATTTCTATTATCAAAATATGAGAGAGGGAATAAAATGACTTTCCCAAAAAATAAAGAAATACTGAGGATTTAATAAAAAAATCAAATAAGATTTTATTTTGGTTTTATTTGCTATTTTATTTGAATTTAGGAAAAATGCGTATTTTCAAAATTGCATTTAGGCCCCAAATAAATGTTCATCCTGTGCGGCTTGATTTTAGAAGCTGGGGAAAATTTATTTGGGATTTTTGGAGTCCGTTTAGTATTCCTTTTGTTTTTTTCTAAGCGTAACTATTTAAAAAAACGCGCAACTGACTTACCGGGCCGTGTCCGACCTAGACACTTGGCCCGGCCGGCTTTAAATAGCCGGGGAGGCCCAGCCGCCACCCCACCAAACCCTAGCCGCCGCCCTAGCCGCCGCCGCCGCCGCTGCTGCTGCCGCCGGAGGTAGATCTCGCCGCCATTTTTTTTTAAAAACCGATCGGTTTTCCGTCGGTTTCGTTCGGTTTTTTTAGTTCATTTTTTAATAGATCGGTTTTTCCGGTTTATTTATTTAGCGAGCATTCGCCCATTCGTTCGTTTTAACAAACGCGTTCTTCGTTTAGATCCAGTTAACGAACGTTCGTTCGTTAATCTGTTCATCGTTTTCTTTTTCTCGGATTAAATCCGCGATTTTTCTGATCGCGATTCCTGATCCGTTTTTCGTTCTAGTCTAACTTTTCGCTCGTTTATCGAAATCAGGCGATTCAAGCGCCTGGAGTTTCGTCTCGAAACCCTCTTTCCATTTAACCAACTCAGACAAGTTTTTGCCACTGTAAAAATTGCCCTAGATCCAGAATAGTAACCGAAGCTTGTTTCTTTTGCCGTTTGTCTTTCGTTGCTTCGTTCGATTTGATTCTTTTTGCCAACCGGAGTTCTTAAGTTGAACTTTCTGGTTAGATCTCTTATTCGAGTTTTACCTGTGCATTAGTTGAGTACTTATTGTATGCTTGTTTGTTTGCGATAGAGTACCCGGAGTGCGCCGCTTGCTACTTCGAATCGCTAGGTTTTGCAGATCATCAACAAGGCAAGTAACACTTTGATCATACTTCCAACTACCCAGTTTTTATTGCATTAGATCAATCCTCACACATTGCATGATTAGGATCTAATTAAATTGTGGGTTTGGGAAGTAGATGAGGTAGTACCTATTACCTGTTATTATCAAACCTTTGGGAGTTACTTCTACGTTGCTTATTATGCTATGCTATGCTAGTAGACGTGGATTGGGTGAGTGTATCCATGATAGATATGAGATTTTTAAATTAGTGGTTTATCTAAGGTGGCAACTTAAATACACACCTGGGTGGATTGAGGCACCTGGGTATTCCAGCGATTGCCTGTTTTCTTTTGGACCGCCACCCAGGCTCAAAGGGATCATGAGATTATTCATGCTACAAACTTCCGTGTGCAGCCACAAGCTATTATGGGCTCTAGCATAGTTGATTAAGTCGTGCGAACTCTTACAGTGGTAGACTAGCAGATGTAGGGGAAAGTAGGTGTAACGGTCTACCCGATCGTAAGGTGCTAGCGCTTCTGAAAGACTATGTCTCGGTCATCCGTTTCTCAAACACCATGTAGTGCGAGAAATCAAACGGAGGCGATCGAGTCTTGTGGGGAAAAGTGCACAAACCTCTACAGAGTGTATAAACTAATCATGGTTAGCCGTGTTCCCGGTTATGGACATCTTGAGTATCTAGTACCTGGATTATCATGTGAATCTCATCATGTTACTCTAAAATTAATTTTTTCGGGTTTTGTTTAATGATGATGTTTAATTGGGATTGAGAATGCTGTCAACCATTCTCAATGTTTAACAACTACCATGATAGTTAAATAAAAATTTATTCCTTTGCAGTAGGGAAAAATTGGCTTTACGCAAAACTGTAACCATAGAGCTTTCCACCAGCCAAATATGCATATAGTATAGCCTATTTCTTCCATTACTATCTATGTGTTACATTGCCAGCATATTCCATGTGCTGACACGTTTCGGGCTGCAACGTTAATGTTGCAGACTTTTCAGATGACGATTAAGGTGCTTTTAGGTCGTGGTTCTATACTTAGTGATGCCGTTGGAGTTGATGGACTCACTTATCTTCCAAGCCTTCCGCTGTTATCGTTATTAGATGGCCTTAAGCCATATTTATTGTAATAAGTTCTCTTTTGAGACTCTCGATGTAATAAGTGTGTGATTGCTACTCTGTTATAAATCCTTCAAGTACTGTGTGGTGTCAGCATTACTGATCCAGGGATGACACCTGAGCACAGAGATTGGACCGTTTGAGGTCTGGTCGCTACAGAACAACTCCCGTGGGGGCATTCACTTGTCTCCTCCTAGGCACATGCCTAGATACATACTTAATCCTTTTTCCCTCCGGGGTGGTGAGATAAATCGACTTACTAGCACAGTCAATGCTTCCTCCATACTTTGACATCCAGTACATACCTAATATCACATCCAATCCTTGTGACTCCAAGATAATTAGGTCAGACGGAAAAACATGTGTACCAATGGTTAGGGGTATCTGGTCGCACCATCGGCTAGCCATGTACTCTGCTCCAGGTGAACTCACTAGGAGAAGGGTCCTAAGGGTTTGGGTTGGTAGTTTAAACTTATCCACGAATCCCCTTGATATGTATGAATGCGATGCACCAGTATCGAAAAGAACAAGAGCAGTAAATGACTTAACCAAAAACTTACCTATTACCGCATCCGGCTGCTCTTCAACCTCCTCCACGTTAACGTGGTTCACTTGTCCTTTGTTGAATGGATTAGGCTTCTTTCCAGTGCTCCCATTCCCGCTTCCATCCCTTCCTTCAGGGCAATCATTGGCATAGTGCCCTGTCTTCCCACACTTAAAGCAAGTAACTTGACTTAGGTCTCTTTTGGCGGGTGTGGCTGGGTTGGAGCGGTTCTGATTGTTGTTAGCTCCGTTACCATTTCCATTCTTAGCATCATTGTGATTATGCGATCCTCCTCTAGTGTGGTTGTGACCTCCATGGTTATGGACAAGTCCTCCCCAGTTCGGGGTTAGGCGAGGTTTCTGCTGAGCTCCTGAGTTATACTTCCCTTGTCCGTACTTCCTCTTACGGTTCTCAATCTGCTGCTGCTTCCCTTCAATCATAAATGCCTTATCTACCAACTCCTGGTAGTTGTTGAAGGTTGCTACCATCAACTGCATGCTCATCTCATCATTCAACCCTTCCATAAACTTCTCTTGCTTCGCGGCGTCTGTGGCCACATCATCAGGGGCATAGCGAGATAACTTGCTAAACTCATCCACGTACTGAGTCACAGTACGATTCCCCTGGCGTAAGTTGCGGAACTCCCGCTTCTTCATCTACATAGCTCCAGTTGAGACATGAGCTATGCAGAAAGCTTGCTGAAATTGGTCCCATGTCACCGTGGCTATGGGGTAGGTGATAGTGTAATTCTCCCAGCATGATGCTGCTGGTCCATCCAACTGATGTGCGGCAAAACGCACCTTCTCAGCATCAGTGCATCCCGCAGTGGTTAACTCCCTTCCAATCCTGCGGAGCCAATCATCTAACTATAGGCTCGGTGCTACTGGAAAACACCGGCGGTTGTAGCCTTAGAAAGCGGGCTAGGTTGTCCAATGGTGGTAGGTTGTTGTTGTTGTTGCCCTGGTTCTAAACTAGCAATTGTAGGGGAACATAGTAATTTCAAACATTTTCCTACGCACACGCAAGATCATGATGATGCATAGCAACGAGAGGGGGAGAGTGTGATCTACGTACCCTTGTAGATTGACAACGGAAGTGTTAACTTGGTTGATGTAGTCGTACGTCTTCACGGCCCGACCGATCAAGCACCGAAACTACGGCACCTCCAAGTTCTAGCACACGTTCAGCTCGATGACGATCCCCGGACTCCGATCCAGCAAAGTGTCGAGGAAGACTTCTATCAGCACGACGGCATGGTGACGATCTTGATGTACTACTGTCGCAGGGCTTCGCCTAAGCACCGCTACAATATTATCGAGGACTATGGTGGAAGGGGGCACCGCACACGGCTATGAATATGAGCACGTGGATCAACTTGTGTCTCTAGGGGGTGCCCCTGCCTCCGTATATAAAGGCTCAAGGGAGGGGGGCCGGCTGGCCAGGAGAGGCGCGCCAGGAGGATTCCTACTCCCTGCGGGAGTAGGACTCCCCCCCTTTCCTAGTTGGAATAGGATTCGCGGAGGGGGGGGGGGAGAGGAGAGAGAGGAGGAAGGGGGGCCGGCCCCCTCTCCTTGTCCAATTCGGACCAAGGAGGGGAGGGGCGCGCGGCCCATCTCTGGCCACCTCTCCTCTCTTCCACTAAGGCCCACTAAGGCCCATATACCTCCCGGGGGTTCCGGTAACCTCCCGGTACTCTGGTAAAATCCCGATTTCACCCGGAACACTTTCTATATCCAAACATAGGCTTCCAATATATCAATCTTTATGTCTCGACCATTTTGAGACTCCTCGTCATGTCCGTGATCACATCCGGGACTCCGAACAACCTTCGGTACATCAAAATGCATAAACTCATAATATAACTGTCATCGTAACCTTAAGCGTGCGGACCCTACGGGTTCGAGAACAATGTAGACATGACCAAGACACGTCTCCGGTCAATAACCAATAGCGGAACCTAGATGCTCATATTGGCTCCTACATATTCTATGAAGATCTTTTATCGGTCAGACCGCATAACAACATACGTTGTTCCCTTTGTCATCGGTATGTTACTTGCCCGAGATTCGATCGTCGGTATCCTATACCTAGTTCAATCTCGTTACCGGCAAGTCTCTTTACTCGTTCTATAATACATCATCCCGCAACTAACTCATTAGTTGCAATGCTTGCAAGGCTTAAGTGATGTGCATTACCGAGAGGGCCCAGAGATACCTCTCCGACAATCGGAGTGACAAATCCTAATCTCGAAATACGCCAACCCAACATGTACCTTTGGAGACACCTATTGAGCTCCTTTATAATCACCCAGTTACGTTGTGACATTTGGTAGCACACAAAGTGTTCCTCTGGCAAACGGGAGTTGCATAATCTCATAGTCATAGGAACATGTATAAGTCATGAAGAAAGCAATAGCAACATACTAAACGATCGGGTGCTAAGCTAATGGAATGGGTCATGTCAATCAGATCATTCAACTAATGATGTGATCCTGTTAATCAAATAACAACTCTTTGTCCATGGTTAGGAAACATAACCATCTTTGATTAACGAGCTAGTCAAGTAGAGGCATACTAGTGACACTCTGTTTGTCTATGTATTCACACATGTATTATGTTTCCGGTTAATACAATTCTAGCATGAATAATAAACTTTTATCATGATATAAGGAAATAAATAATAACTTTATTATTGCCTCTAGGGCATATTTCCTTCAGTCTCCCACTTGCACTAGAGTCAATAATCTAGATTACACAGTAATGATTCTAACACACATGGAGCCTTGGTGGTGATCATGTTTTGCTCGTGGAAGAGGCTTAGTCAACGGGTCTGCAACATTCAGATCTGTATGTATCTTGCAAATCTCTATGTCTCCCACCTGGACTAGATCCCGGATGGAATTGAAGCGTCTCTTGATGTGCTTGGTTCTCTTGTGAAATCTGGATTCCTTCGCCAAGGCAATTGCACCAGTATTGTCACAAAAGATTTTCATTGGACCCGATGCACTAGGTATGACACCTAGATCGGATATGAACTCCTTCATCCAGACTCCTTCATTCGCTGCTTCCGAAGCAACTATGTATTCCGCTTCACACGTAGATCCCGCCACGATGCTCTGTTTAGAACTGCACCAACTGACAGCTCCACCGTTTAATGTAAACACGTATCCGGTTTGCGATTTAGAAATCCATTCAGGAATGCAGTTTTGACATCCATCTGCCAAATTTCATAATCATAAAATGCGGCAATTGCTAACATGATTCGGACAGACTTAAGCATCGCTACGGGTAGGAAGGTCTCACCGTAGTCAACCCCTTGAACTTGCTGAAACCCTTTTGCGACAAGTCGAGCTTTGTAGACAGTAATATTACCGTCGGCGTCAGTCTTCTTCTTGAAGATCCATTTATTCTCAATTGCTTGCCGATCATTGGGCAAGTCAACCAAAGTCCATACTTTGTTCTCATACAGGGATCCCATCTCAGATTTCATGGCTTCAAGCCATTTTGCGGAATCTGGGCTCACCATCGCTTCTTCATAGTTCGTAGGTTCATCATGATCTAGTAGCATGACTTCCAGAACAGGATTACCGTACCACTCTGGTGCAGATCTCACTCTGGTTGATCTACGAGGTTCAGTAGTATCTTGTTCTGAAGTTTCATGATCTTTATCATTAGCTTCCTCACTAATTGGTGTAGGTGTCTCAGAAACAGGTTTCTGTGATGTACTACTTTCCAATAAGGGAGCAGGTACAGTTACCTCGTCAAGTTCTACTTTCCTCCCACTCACTTCTTTCGAGAGAAACTCTTTCTCCAGAAAGTTTCTGAACTTAGCAACAAAAGTCTTGCCTTCGGATCTGTGATAGAAGGTGTATCCAATAGTCTCCTTTGGATATCCTATGAAGACACATTTCTTTGATTTGGGTTCGAGCTTATCAGTTTGAAGCTTTTTCACATAAGCATCGCAACCCCAAACTTTCAGAAACGACAACTTTGGTTTCTTGCCAAACCATAGTTCATAAGGCGTCGTCTCAACGGATTTTGATGGTGCCCTATTTAACGTGAATGCGACCGTCTCCAAAGCATAACCCCAAAACGATAGCGGTAAATCAGTAAGAGACATCATAGATCGCACCATATCTAGTAAAGTACGATTACGACGTTCGGACACACCATTACGCTGTGGTGTTCCGGGTGGCGTGAGTTGCGAAACTATTCCGCATTGTTTCAAATGTACACCAAACTCGTAACTCAAATATTCTCCTCCACGATCAGATCGTAGAAACTTTATTTTCTTGTTACGATGATTATCAACTTCACTCTGAAATTCTTTGAACTTTTCAAACGTTTCAGACTTATGTTTCATTAAGTAGATATACCCATATCTGCTTAAATCATCTGTCAAGGTGAGAAAATAACGATATTCGCCACGAGCCTCAATATTCATCAGACCACATACATCTGTATGTATGATTTCCAACAAATCTATTGCTCTCTCCATAGTACCGGAGAACGGCGTTTTAGTCATCTTGCCCATGAGGCATGGTTCGCAAGTACCAAGTGATTCATAATCAAGTGGTTCCAAAAGTCCAGCAGTATGGAGTTTCTTCATGCGCTTTACACCGATATGACCTAAACGGCAGTGCCACAAATAAGTTGCACTATCATTATCAACTCTGCATCTTTTGGCTTCAACATTATGAATATGTGTGTTACTACTATCGAGATTCAATAAGAATAGATCACTCTTCAAGGGTGCATGACCATAAAAGATATTACTCATATAAATAGAACAACCATTATTATCTGATTTAAATGAATAACCGTCTCGCATCAAACAAGATCCAGATATAATGTTCATGCTTAACGCTGGCACCAAATAACAATTATTTAGGTCTAATATTAATCCCGAAGGTAGATGTAGAGGTAGCGTGCCGACTGCGATCACATCGACTTTGGAACCGTTTCCCACGCGCATCGTCACCTCGTCCTTAGCCAATCTTCGCTTAATCCGTAGTCCCTGTTTCGAGTTGCAAATATTAGCAACAGAACCAGTATCAAATACCCAGGTGCTACTGCGAGCATTAGTAAGGTACACATCAATAACATGTATATCACATATACCTTTGTTCACCTTGCCATCCTTCTTATCCGCCAAATACTTGGGGCAGTTCCGCTTCCAGTGACCAGTCTGCTTGCAGTAGAAGCACTCAGTTTCAGGCTTAGGTCCAGACTTGGGTTTCTTCTCTTGAGCAGCAACTTGCTTGCTTTTCTTCTTGAAGTTCCCCTTCTTCTTCCCTTTGCCTTTTTTCTTGAAACTAGTGGTCTTGTTGACCATCAACACTTGATGCTCCTTTTTGATTTCTACCTCCGCAGCTTTCAGCATTGCGAAGAGCTCGGGAATAGTCTTATTCATCCCTTGCATATTATAGTTCATCATGAAGCTCTTGTAGCTTGGTGGCAGTGATTGGAGAATTCTGTCAATGACGCAATCATCTGGAAGATTAACTCCCATTTGAATCAAGTGATTATTATACCAAGACATTTTGAGTATATGCTCACTGATAGAACTGTTCTCCTCCATCTTGCAGCTATAGAACTTATTGGAGACTTCATATCTCTCAATCCGGGCATTTGCTTGAAATATTAACTTCAACTCCTGGAACATCTCATATGCTCCATGACGTTCAAAACATCGTTGAAGTCCCGGTTCTAAGCCGTAAAGCATGGCACACTGAACTATCGAGTAGTCATCAGCTTTGCTCTGCCAGACGTTCACAACATCTGGTGTTGCTCCAGCAGCAGGCCTGGCACCCAGCGGTGCTTCCAGGACGTAATTCTTCTGTGCAGCAATGAGGATAATCCTCAAGTTACGGACCCAGTCTGTGTAATTGCTACCATCATCTTTCAACTTTGCTTTCTCAAGGAACGCATTAAAATTCAACGGAACAACAGCACGGGCCATTTATCTACAATCATACATAAAACAAGCAAGATACTATCAGGTACTAAGTTCATGATAAATTTAGGTTCAATTAATCATATTACCTAAAGAACTCCCACTTAGATAGACATCCCTCTAATTCTCTAAGTGATCACGTGATCCAAATCAACTAAACCATGTCCGATCATCACGTGAGATGGAGTAGTTTCATTGGTGAACATCACTATGTTGATCATATCTACTATATGATTCATGCTCGACCTTTCGGTCTCCGTGTTCCGAGGCCATATCTGTATATGCTTGGCTCGTCAAGTATAACCTGAGTATTCCGCGTGTGCAACTGTTTTGCACCCATTGTATTTGAACATAGAGCCTATCACACCCGATCATCACGTGGTGTCTCAGCACGAAGAACTTTCGCAACGGTGCATACTCAGGGAGAACACTTCTTGATAATTTAGTGAGAGATCATCTTATAATGCTACCGTCAATCAAAGCAAGATAAGATGCATAAAAGATAAACGTCACATGCAATCAATATAAGTGATATGATATGGCCATCATCATCTTGTGCTTGTGATCTCCATCTCCGAAGCACCGTCATGATCACCATCGTCACCGGCACGACACCTTGATCTCCATCGTAGCATCGTTGTCGTCTCGCCAATCTTATGCTTCCACGACTATCGCTACCGCTTAGTGATAAAGTAAAGCATTACAGCGCGATTGCATTGCATACAATAAAGCGACAACCATATGGCTCCTGCCAGTTGCCGATAACTCGGTTACAAAACATGATCATCTCATACAATAAAATTTAGCATCATGTCTTGACCATATCACATCACAACATGCCCTGCAAAAACAAGTTAGACGTCCTCTACTTTGTCGTTGCATGTTTTACGTGGCTGCTACGGGCTTAAGTAAGAACTAATCTTACCTACGCATCAAAACCACAACGATAGTTTGTCAAGTTGGTGCTGTTTTAACCTTCACAAGGACCGGGCGTAGCCACACTCGGTTCAACTAAAGTAGGAGAAACTGTCACCCGCAAGCCACCTATGTGCAAAGCACGTCGGGAGAACCGGTCTCGCGTAAGCGTACGCGTAATGTCGGTCCGGGCCGCTTCGTCCAACAATACCGCCGAACCAAAGTATGACATGCTGGTAAGAAGTATGACTTATATCTCCCACAACTCACTTGTGTTCTACTCGTGCATATAACATCAACATATAAAACCTAGGCTCGGATGCCACTGTAGGGGAACGTAGTAATTTCAAAAATTTCCTATGCACACGCAAGATCATGGTGATGCATAGCAACGAGAGGGGGAGAGTGTGATCTACGTACCCTTGTAGATCAACAACGGAAGCGTTAACTTGGTTGATGTAGTCGTACGTCTTCACGGCCCGACCGATCAAGCACCGAAACTACGGCACCTCCGAGTTCTAGCACACGTTCAACTCGATGACGATCCCCGGACTCCGATCCAGCAAAGTGTCGGGGAAGAGTTCCGTCAGCACGACGGCGTGGTGACGATCTTGATGTACTACTATCGCAGGGCTTCGCCTAAGTACCGCTACAATATTATCGAGGACTATGGTGGAAGGGGGCACCGCACACGGCTATGAATATGATCACGTGGATCAACTTGTGTCTCTAGGGGGTGCCCCTGCCTCCGTATATAAAGGCTCAAGGGAGGGGGGCCGGCCGGCCAGGAGAGGCGCGCCAGGAGGAGTCCTACTCCCTCCGGGAGTAGGACTCCCCCCCTTTCCCAGTTGGAATAGGATTCGCGGGGGGGGGGGGGGGGGGGGGGGAAGAGGAGAGAGAGGAGGAAGGGGGGCCGGCCCCCTCTCCTTGTCCAATTCGGACCAAGGGGGGGAGGGGCGCACGGCCCATCTCTGGCCACCTCTCCTCTCTTCCACTAAGGCCCACTAAGGCCCATATACCTCCCGGGGGTTCCGGTAACCTCCCGGTACTCTGGTAAAATCCCGATTTCACCCGAAACACTTTCTATATCCAAACATAGGCTTCCAATATATCAATCTTTATGTCTCGACCATTTTGAGACTCCTCGTCATGTCCGTGATCACATCCGGGACTCCGAACAACCTTCGGTACATCAAAATGCATAAACTCATAATATAACTGTCATCGTAACCTTAAGCGTGCGGACCCTACGGGTTCGAGAACAATGTAGACATGACCGAGACACGTCTCCGGTCAATAACCAATAGCGGAACCTAGATGCTCATATTGGCTCCTACATATTCTATGAAGATCTTTTATCGGTCAGACCGCATAACAACATACGTTGTTCCCTTTGTCATCGGTATGTTACTTGCCCGAGATTCGATCGTCGGTATCCTATACCTAGTTCAATCTCGTTACCGGCAAGTCTCTTTACTCGTTCTATAATACATCATCCCGCAACTAACTCATTAGTTGCAATTCTTGCAAGGCTTAAGTGATGTGCATTACCGAGAGGGCCCAGAGATACCTCTCCGACAATCGGAGTGACAAATCCTAATCTCGAAATACGCCAACCCAACATGTACCTTTGGAGACACCTGTAGAGCTCCTTTATAATCACCCAGTTACGTTGTGACATTTGGTAGCACACAAAGTGTTCCTCTGGCAAACGGGAGTTGCATAATCTCATAGTCATAGGAACATGTATAAGTCATGAAGAAAGCAATAGCAACATACTAAACGATCGGGTGCTAAGCTAATGGAATGGGTCATGTCAATCAGATCATTCAACTAATGATGTGATCCTGTTAATCAAATAATAACTCTTTGTCCATGGTTAGGAAACATAACTATCTTTGATTAACGAGCTAGTCAAGTAGAGGCATACTAGTGACACTCTGTTTGTCTATGTATTCACACATGTATTATGTTTCCGGTTAATACAATTCTAGCATGAATAATAAACTTTTATCATGATATAAGGAAATAAATAATAACTTTATTATTGCCTCTAGGGCATATTTCCTTCAGTCTCCCACTTGCACTAGAGTCAATAATCTAGATTACACAGTAATGATTCTAACATCCATGGAGCCTTGGTGCTGATCATGCTTTGCTCGTGGAAGAGGCTTAGTCAATGGGTCTGCAACATTCAGATCCATATGTATCTTGGAAATCTCTATGTCTCCCACCTGGACTAGATCTCGGATGGAATTGAAGCGTCTCTTGATGTGCTTGGTTCTCTTGTGAAATCTGGATTCCTTCGCCAAGGCAATTGCACCAGTATTGTCACAAAAGATTTTCATTGGACCCGATGCACTAGGTATGACACCTAGATCGGATATGAACTCCTTCATCCAGACTCCTTCATTCGCTGCTTCCGAAGCAGCTATGTATTCCGCTTCACACGTAGATCCCGCCACGACGCTCTGTTTAGAACTGCACCAACTGTCAGCTCCACCGTTTAATGTAAACACATATCCGGTTTGCGATTTAGAATCGTCCGGATCAGTGTCAAAGCTTGCATCAACGTAACCGTTTACGATGAGCTCTTTGTCACCTCCATATACGAGAAACATATCCTTAGTCCTTTTCAGGTACTTCAGGATGTTCTTGACCGCTTTCCAGTGATCCACTCCTGGATTACTTTGGTACCTCCCTGCTAGACTTATAGCAAGGCACACATCAGGTCTGGTACACAGCATTGCATACATGATAGAGCCTATGGCTGAAGCATAGGGAACATCTTTCATCTTCTCTCTATCTTCTGAAGTGGTCGGGCATTGAGTCTGACTCAACTTCACACCTTGTAACACAGGCAAGAACCCTTTCTTTGCTTGATCCATTTTGAACTTCTTCAAAATCTTGTCAAGGTATGTGCTTTGTGAAAGTCCAATTAAACGTCTTGATCTATCTCTATAGATCTTTATGCCTAATATGTAAGCAGCTTCACCGAGGTCTTTCATTGAAAAACTCTTATTCAAGTATCCCTTTATGCTATCCAGAAATTCTATATCATTTCCAATCAGTAATATGTCATCCACATATAATATCAGAAATGCTACAGAGCTCCCACTCACTTTCTTGTAAATACAGGCTTCTCCAAAAGTCTGTATAAAACCAAATGCTTTGATCACACTATCAAAGCGTTTATTCCAACTCCGAGAGGCTTGCACCAGTCCATAAATGGATTGCTGGAGCTTGCACACTTTGTTAGCTCCCTTTGGATCGACAAAACCTTCCGGTTGCATCATATACAACTCTTCTTCCAGAAATCCGTTCAGGAATGCAGTTTTGACATCCATCTGCCAAATTTCATAATCATAAAATGCGACAATTGCTAACATGATTCGGACAGACTTAAGCATCGCTACGGGTGAGAAGGTCTCACCGTAGTCAACCCCTTGAACTTGCCGAAACCCTTTTGCGACAAGTCGAGCTTTGTAGACAGTAATATTACCGTCGGCGTCAGTCTTCTTCTTGAAGATCCATTTATTCTCAATTGCTTGCCGATCATTGGGCAAGTCAACCAAAGTCCATACTTTGTTCTCATACATGGATCCCATCTCAGATTTCATGGCTTCAAGCCATTTTGCGGAATCTGGGCTCACCATCGCTTCTTCATAGTTCGTAGGTTCATCATGATCTAGTAGCATGACTTCCAGAATAGGATTACCGTACCACTCTGGTGCGGATCTCACTTTGGTTGATCTACGAGGTTCAGTAGTATCTTGTTCTGAAGTTTCATGATCTTTATCATTAGCTTCCTCACTAATTGGTGTAGGTGTCTCAGAAACAGGTTTCTATGATGTACTACTTTCCAATAAGGGAGCAGGTACAGTTACCTCGTCAAGTTCTAGTTTCCTCCCACTCACTTCTTTCGAGAGAAACTCTTTCTCCAGAAAGTTTCCGAACTTAGCAACAAAAGTCTTGCCTTCGGATCTGTGATAGAAGGTGTATCCAATAGTCTCCTTTGGATATCCTATGAAGACACATTTCTCCGATTTGGGTTCGAGCTTATTAGGTTGAAGCTTTTTCACATAAGCATCGCAGCCCCAAACTTTCAGAAACGACAACTTTGGTTTCTTACCAAACCATAGTTCATAAGGCGTCGTCTCAACGGATTTTGATGGTGCCCTATTTAACGTGAATGCGGCCGTCTCCAAAGCATAACCCCAAAACGATAGCGGTAAATCAGTAAGAGACATCATAGATCGCACCATATCTAGTAAAGTACAATTACGACGTTCGGACACACCATTACACTGTGGTGTTCCGGGTGGCGTGAGTTGCGAAACTATTCCGCATTGTTTCAAATGTACACCAAACTCATAACTCAAATATTCTCCTCCACGATCAGATCGTAGAAACTTTATTTTCTTGTTACGATGATTTTCAACTTCACTGTGAAATTCTTTGAACTTTTCAAACGTTTCAGACTTATGTTTCATTAAGTAGATATACCCATATCTGCTTAAATCATCTGTGAAGGTGAGAAAATAATGATATTCGCCACGAGCCTCAATATTCATCGGACCACATACATCTGTATGTATGATTTCCAACAAATCTATTGCTCTCTCCATAGTACCGAAGAACGGCGTTTTAGTCATCTTGCCCATGAGGCATGGTTCGCAAGTACCAAGTGATTCATAATCAAGTGGTTCCAAAAGTCCATCAGTATGGAGTTTCTTGATGCGCTTTACACCGATATGACCTAAACGGCAGTCCCACAAATAAGTTGCACTATCATTATCAACTCTGCATCTTTTGGCTTCAACATTATGAATATGTGTGTTACTACTATCGAGATTCAATAAGAATAGACCACTCTTCAAGGGTGCATGAACATAAAAGATATTACTCATATAAATAGAACAACCATTATTCTCTGATTTAAATGAATAACCGTCTCGCATCAAACAAGATCCAGATATAATGTTCATGCTTAACGCTGGCACCAAATAACAATTATTTAGGTCTAATATTAATCCCGAAGGTAGATGTAGAGGTAGCGTGCCGACTGCGATCACATCGACTTTGGAACCGTTTCCCACGCGCATCGTCACCTCGTCCTTAGCCAATCTTCGCTTAATCCGTAGTCCCTGTTTCGAGTTGCAAATATTAGCAACAGAACCAATATCAAATACCCAGGTGCTACTGCGAGCATTAGTAAGGTACACATCAATAACATGTATATCACATATACCTTTGTTCACCTTGCCATCCTTCTTATCCGCCAAATACTTGGGGCAGTTCCGCTTCCAGTGATCAGTCTGCTTGCAGTAGAAGAACTCAGTTTCAGGCTTAGGTCCAGACTTGGGTTTCTTCTCTTGAGCAGCAACTTGCTTGCTGTTCTTCTTGAAGTTCCCCTTCTTCTTCCCTTTGCCCTTTTTCTTGAAACTAGTGGTCTTGTTGACCATCAACACTTGATGCTCCTTTTTGATTTCTACCTCCGCAGCTTTCAGCATTGCGAAGAGCTCGGGAATAGTCTTATTCATCCCTTGCATATTATAGTTCATCACGAAGCTCTTGTAGCTTGGTGGCAGTGATTGGAGAATTCTGTCAATGACGCAATCATCTGGAAGATTAACTCCCATTTGAATCAAGTGATTATTATACCCAGACATTTTGAGTATATGCTCACTGATAGAACTGTTCTCCTCCATCTTGCAGCTATAGAACTTATTGGAGACTTCATATCTCTCAATCCGGGCATTTGCTTGAAATATTAACTTCAACTCTTGGAACATCTCATATGCTCCATGACGTTCAAAACGTCGTTGAAGTCCCGGTTCTAAGCCGTAAAGCATGGCACACTGAACTATCGAGTAGCCATCAGCTTTGCTCTGCCAGACGTTCACAACATCTGGTGTTGCTCCAGCAGCAGGACTGGCACCCAGCGGTGCTTCCAGGATGTAATTCTTCTGTGCAGCAATGAGGATAATCCTCAAGTTACGGACCCAGTCCATGTAATTTCTACCATCATCTTTCAACTTTGCTTTCTCAAGGAACGCATTAAGATTCAACGGAACAACAGCACGGGCCATTTATCTACAATCATACATAAAACAAGCAAGATACTATCAGGTACTAAGTTCATGATAAATTTAGGTTCAATTAATCATATTACTTAAAGAACTCCCACTTAGATAGACATCCCTCTAATTCTCTAAGTGATCACGTGATCCAAATCAACTAAACCATGTCCGATCATCACGTGAGATGGAGTAGTTTCATTGGTGAACATCACTATGTTGATCATATCTACTATATGATTCACGCTCGACCTTTCGGTCTCCGTGTTCCGAGGCCATATCTGTATATGCTTGGCTCATCAAGTATAACCTGAGTATTCCGCGTGTGCAACTGTTTTGCACCCGTTGTATTTGAACGTAGAGCCTATCACACCCGATCATCACGTGGTGTATCAACACGAAGAACTTTCACAACGGTGCATACTCAGGGAGAACACTTCTTGATAATTTAGTGAGAGATCATCTTATAATGCTACCGTCAATTAAACCAAGATAAGATGCATAAAAGATAAACATCACATGCAATCAATATAAGTGATATGATATGGCCATCATCATCTTGTGCTTGTGATCTCCATCTCCGAAGCACCGTCATGATCACCATCGTCACCGGCGCGACACCTTGATCTCCATCGTAGCATCGTTGTCGTCTCGCCAATCTTATGCTTCCACGACTATCGCTACCGCTTAGTGATAAAGTAAAGCATTAAAGCGCGATTGCATTGCATACAATAAAGCAACAACCATATGGCTCCTGCCAGTTGCCGATAACTCGGTTACAAAACATGATCATCTCATACAATAAAATTTAGCATCATGTCTTGACCATATCACATCACAACATGCCCTGCAAAAACAAGTTAGACGTCCTCTACTTTGTTGTTGCATGTTTTACGTGGCTGCTACGGGCTTAAGCAAGAACTAATCTTACCTACGCGTCAAAACCACAACGATAGTTTGTCAAGTTGGTGCTATTTTAACCTTCACAAGGACCGGGCGTAGCCACACTAGGTTCAACTAAAGTTGGAGAAACTGTCACCCGCAAGCCACCTATGTGCAAAGCACGTCGGGAGAACCGGTCTCGCGTAAGCGTACGCGTAATGTCGGTCCGGGCCGCTTCGTCCAACAATACCGCCGAACCAAAGTATGACATGCTGGTAAGCAGTATGACTTATATCGCCCACAACTCACTTGTGTTCTACTCGTGCATATAACATCAACATATAAACCTAGGCTCGGATGCCACTGTAGGTGTCGGAGTAAATAGCCATGGGTAGCCTAGCCGGCTTCCCCCGGCACTTCTGAAAAAGTTGTGAGCCTGCCTGGCTCACAAGAATCCAAGACATGGGGCCGCCTTCCCCTAGCCGGCTACGATCAAGGCCGGCTTTTGGAAGGCGGTCCGACTTTGGCCCTCATGAGAGGGCCGACTCCAAGAAGCTGGCTGTGAGAAGGCCGACTCCTTCGAGCCGGCTCCCCGTAAAGCAGTCAAGACCGTACCCACAAAGTTTGCGCCCACCTAATGGCGGTGCGACGGGGCGTGGCTACAGGAGAGCCTGCCACCCCCGAATCCCGGGGCACGCCTGGCACAGTGCGCCGTACGAGGTAGGCATGACCCGTCCGGCGCAGCACTGTTGCCATGTTGACCCTGGCGTCACCCACGACGGGCCGCCAGCGTGGCCCACAGGCGGTGGGCCCCTTAAAGTAGAGAGACGGCCGAAGGCGGCCACGCTTCCAACCAGCCGGCCCAAGACGGAGCCGGCTCCCCGCAGCCGGCTCGCCGCCTCCCTCGAAGAGGACGCCCCATTAAGGAGACAAGACGCGGTAAGGCTACAGCGATCGCCCGGCAGGCGGCGGTACTGTAGCCATGCTTACCACGATGAAGCTCACGTCAGCAAGATGAAGCCGCAGTGACCAAGGAGTTGGCAGCCGGCGGGACCCACCAGTCGGTGGGCCCCAGCAGCCGGCGCAGAAGCCGGCGAGCGCAGTCACAGACGGCTGGGCCCCACGCCCAGCCGGATTACCATTGTACCCTCGGGGGGTAGGCTTATATAAACCCCCCGGGGCACCCATGCAAAGGGTTCGACCCCCTGCTAGTTCTAGACACCATACAAGGAGAAGAAGCAGGCTAGCCGTGCCCTTTCTTCCCCCTCCCCCCAAAACAGCTCCAGGAGCGTTGTGTAGCTACTTGATTCATCGAGTGAGCATGCGGAGACCCCGCAGAGCAGCAGTAGGGGTGTTATCTCCACGGAGAGCCCCGAAGCTGGGTAAGATCTGCCGGCGTGCATGTCTTCGCCTTATCCCGCTTCCAGGCACCGGCGATGTCTTACTGGTTCCCACCAAGATAAGCCATCCATTGGCATATGTCGCACCCACCACCCGACATTTGGCGCCCACCGTGGGGCCAGGCGCACCGTCGTCCGGAGACCTGTTCTGGACGGGAACCCTCTTCCTCCCTAGCGAGCGTAGCCGGCCCGGCACGCCCGATGGCGCTTGCCACGACGCGCTGCAAGGCGTCACCAGCATCTGCGCGGCAAGCGGCCTCGCCGGTCTCCCCGATAAGACCTCCACCTCCGACGAGCTCGCTTCCGATGCGGGCACTGACCGCCTCGCCAACCTTCTCTGCCAGCTCCATGTCTCCAGCGAGCCCGCTGCGGACCTGGAGTCGGTTGGCTCCACCGACCCGATGCCTGTCGACTCCGACACGGCCCCCTACGACGCCTTCCCCACCAACGTCGCGATCTACAACGACCCGCTTCCTCGAGCCGACAGCCACGATGCTGTCACCGCCGAAGTGATGGTTGTCGGCCACAGCGGCCCGGCCGACGAGAGCGCCCGCGACGCCTCGCGCGCGGTGGCCCACGACTTGTCTGCTCCTCTCCCGGCCGACGCCGACGACGAAGCACTGGAAGCACGCCGCCTCGCTCTCCTCGCAGAGGGCCGGAGGCTGGCCTCCGTAAGACGCCTCACTGAGGCCTACCGGCGCGAGGCTGACCGCGCCGCCTTCGGCACGCCGGCCCCGGGCGGGCCAAGCCGGGCCGGCCTTATCAAGCAACGCGGCGCCGTCATCGCCGACATGCTGGGAGTCGATCGTCCGGTCTATGCCACTCCGCTTGAGAATTTGCGTGCTGCCCAGGCGGCCGTAGACGAGCTGGACGGCCTGGAAGCCGAAGACCTTCCCCACATGACCCGGCACATCCAGCAATTGATTGACGCCGCCGCGCAGCGGCACGAAGCCGACGCTCGCGCGGAAAGCCTTCCCCCACGCCGAGAGCACGACACGATGTCCCGGACACCGACTACGAGCAATATCCGCGCGCGACGCGAGAAGGAGCCGGCTACCAGCCGCAGCCGGACCCGGATCTCCATCGAGCGGGACGCGGACGGTCATCCCCGAGCCATGGAGTGGCGGGGTGACCCGCCTCCACCTCCGCCCCGAGGAGAGAGATATCCCGCCTCACCGCTAGTGGCGCACCCGACTCTCAGCGGCCGGCTGGGCTGCCGCGAAGGAATCGGCGAGAACGACGCCCGCCATCGGCTCGACCGCCTGGCGCGATCCCTGGCATTGGAAGAAGAAGACGATGTCGGCCCGCCTTGCTTTGGCCCCCGCATCCGCGACGAGCCCTTTCCCAAAGGGTTCTCGCTCCCAAGAGACACGCCCAAGTACAACGGCTCCGTGAAGCCGGAAGATTGGTTGATCGACTACTCCACCACAGTTAGCATAGCCAACAGCAACCGGCGAGTCGCCGTGAAGTACGTGCCCCTCATGCTGCAGGGCACGGCGCGGACCTGGCTCAACAGCCTCAAGCTGCATAGCATCAACAGCTGGCTAGACTTCACAGAAGCCTTCATCCGCAACTTCACCAGCACCTACAAGCGGGCTCCCAAGCCCAGACAGCTCTCCTTGTGCGTACAAGGCCCCGCCGAGTCCACTCGCGATTACCTCACGTGTTGGGCCGAGCTCCGCAGCTCCTGTGAAGGGGTGCATGAGGTGCAAGCCATAGAGTACTTCATAGCCGGGTGCCGAGAAGGCACCCTCCTCAAGCACAAGCTCCTCTGCGACGAGCCAGCTACCCTCGACGAGCTTCTGGACATAGCGGACAAGTACGCCACCGCCGACTCCTCGATGAAGACCGAGCTTCGGGTAGACACGTCCGGGAAGGTGCTCAACCCGGCGCCCAAGACGCCGGCTGGAGAACCCGGCCGACACCCCAACTCAAACGACAACAAGCGCAAGGGCCCCGCGCCGCCTCGCGCTAGCCGGCAGGTGGCCACGGTCGAAGATGCGCCGCCTGAAGAACGACCGGCGCCCAAGAAGCCCAAGGGCGGCAGGCCATCTTGGCAGCCCGCCTTCTCCTATGAACAAACCCTCGACGCCCCTTGCAAGTTCCACAGCGGCGCGAAGCCGTCCAACCACACGACCCGGAAGTGCAACTGGCTCACCCGAATCTCTAAGGGCGAGGGGCTCTTGCCACCTCCGCCTGCCGGCCCGCCGCCTCCACCTCCGCCGCCTCCGGCCGCTCGGCCCGCAGTCGGAGCCGTGCACGACGAGTTCCCTGACGAGCAAGCAACCTACATCGTCTTCACCAGCCAGCCCGAAGACCGGCGCAGCAAACGCCGAGAGCACCAGGAAGTCAGCGTGGTCGCTGCCAACCCCGCTGGACACATGCATTCGTCAGAAAAGCCCATCAGCTGGAGCCGGGCCGACCATCCGGAGGTGATGCCGTCTCCCGGCTCTTACGCTCTGGTCCTGGAAGCCACCCTTGCAATGGACAGACGCGCCGCCCGCTTCTCCCGTGTGCTGATAGACGGCGGGAGCAGCATCAACATCCTGTATTGTGACACCCTGGAGAAGTTGAACGTCAAGACAAAACAGCTCATGCCCACACGGACAGTGTTCCACGGCATCGTACCCGGCCTGTCCTGCGCCCCCATTGGCAAAATCAAGATTGATGTACTTTTTGGGGACAAGGAGCATTTCCGCCGGGAAGCGATCTGGTTCGAAGTGGTGGACCTGGAGAGCCCTTACCATGCATTGCTGGGCCGACCTGCCTTGGCCAAATTCATGGCGGTTCCCCATTATGCATACCTCAAGATGAAGATACCAAGCACCAAAGGCGTCATCACCGTAGCCGGTGACTACAAGAAGTCCTCCGAGTGCGCAGCGGCCAGCAGCCGGCTGGCCGAGTCCCTTGTGATCGCCGAAGAGAAGAAGATGCTGGACCGAGTCGTGGCCATAGCCGGCAAGCAGTCGGCCATGTCCCCCGACCCCAAGGAGCATGATACTCAAGGGTCTTTTCAGCCGGCCAAGGAGACAAAGAATATACCTCTTGACCCCGAGCGTCCAGAGAGGTTTGCCGTCATTGGGGCAAACCTAAACAGCAAATAGGAAGGCGAGCTCGCCGATTTCCTCCGTGAGAATCGGGATATCTTTGCGTGGTCCCCCAAGGACATGCCGGGTGTTCCAAGGAAATTCGCCGAGCACAAACTACATGTTCGAGAAGATGCAAAGCCAGTCAGACAACCCCTTCGCCGACTGTCGGAGGAGAAACGCAGGATTATAGGGGAGGAAATAGCTCGGCTCTTGGCGGCCGGCTTTATCATGGAAGTTTTCTTTCCAGAATGGCTCGCCAACCCGGTCCTTGTGCTAAAGAAGAATAACAAGTGGCGCATGTGCATAGACTACACAAGTCTCAACAAGGCCTGCCCCAAAGATCCTTTTGCCCTGGCAAGGATAGACCAAGTGATAGACTCCACAGCCGGATGCGAGCTGTTGAGTTTTTTGGATGCTTACTCTGGATATCACTAGATAAAGCTGGATCCGGATGACCGCCTGAAGACCGCCTTCATCACGCCGTTCGGAGCCTTCTGCTACCTGACCATGACATTCGGCTTGAGAAATGCCGGTGCCACCTTTCAGCGTTGCATGCAGAAGTGCCTCCTCAAGCAGCTCGGCAGGAATGCCCACGTTTACGTGGACAACATCGTGGTGAAGACGGAGAAGCATGGCACCTTGCTGGAAGACCTCAAGGAAACATTTGAGAACCTGCGCCGGTTCCAAATCAAGCTCAACCCCGAGAAATGCGTGTTCGGGGTGCCAGCCGGCCAGCTTCTAGGCTTCCTGGTCTCCGAACGCGGCATCGAATGCAACCCGGCAAAGATCAAAGCCATCGAGAGAATGGCGATCCCCACCAAGCTTCGAGACATTCCGAAGTTCACCGGGTGCTTGGCCTCCTTGAACCGCTTCATGAGCCGGCTCGGAGAGAAGGCCCTCCCCCTCTACCGCCTCATGAAGAAGAGCACTCACTTCGAGTGGAACGACCAGGCCGACCAAGCTTTCCACGAGTTGAAGAAGATGCTGGCCACGCCGCCTGTCCTCGCGGCGCCGACCGAGAAAGAGCCCATGCTCCTTTACATCGCTGCAACCAGCTGGGTAGTCAGCACCGTCATCGTAGTCCAGCGCCCGGAAGAAGGCCGAGCCCAGCCGGTCCAGAGGCTGGTGTATTATTTGAGCGAGGTGCTGTCCACCTCAAAACAGAACTACCCGCACTACCAAAAGATGTGTTACGGCGTGTACTTCACCGCCAAGAAGCTGAAGCCCTACTTTCAAGAGCATCCCGTCACGGTCATATGCACCGCCCCGCTAGCTGAGATCATAGGCAGCCGGGATGCATCCGGCCAGGTCGCGAAATGGGCAATCGAGCTGGCCCCCTACACGATCTTCTACCAGCCCCGCACCGCCATTAAGTCCCAAGCACTAGCCGACTTCCTCGTCGACTGGGCCGAGACCCAGTACCTGCCACCGGCTCCCGACTCCACCCATTGGCGCATGCACTTCGACGGGTCCAAGATGCGCACCGGCTTGGGAGCCGGCATCGTCCTTACCTCTCCCAAAGGCGACAAGCTCAGATACACGCTACAGATCCACTTTGCCACCTCCAACAATGTGGCCGAGTACGAGGCGCTCATACATGGGCTCCGGCTTGCCAAAGAACTTGGCATTCGCCGGATCCTATGTTATGGCGACTCGGACCTGGTAGTCCAGCAGTCATCCGGTGACTGGGACGCCAAGGACGCGAATATGGCGAGCTACCGTTTCCTAGTCCAACAACTCAACGGATACTTTGAAGGATGCGAGTTCCTCCATGTACCACGAGCCGACAACGACTCAGCCGATGCCCTGGCTTGAATAGGCTCCACTCGGCAGGCAATTCCAACCGGCGTCGCTCTACAACGCCTCCTCAAGCCGTCCATCAAGCCGTCTCCGGAATCCGATTCCATCTTCGTGCCGCCTGCCCTCGATGCGGCCAGGCCTGGCTCAAAGAATCAAGAAGCCAACCCGGCGACTTCGGCAGCCGGCTCGGGGACTGTGGTAGCCGGCTCGGGGACTGCGGTAGCCGGCTCGGGGACTATGGTAGCCGGCCCGGGGATTGCACCAGCACTACAGCCGGCGGCTGACTCCAGCACCTCAGAGCCCAGCCCGCCCACCCTGGTGGCAGTAGCCACTTTGGCAGTAGAAGAAGTCGCGGCCCCGTCATGGGCGCAGTCCATCCTCAACTTCCTAGTGAACCAAGACCTGCCGGCTGACGAAACAGAAGCAAGACAAATCCAGCGTCGAGCCGGAGCGTATACAATCGTCAACAGAGAACTACTCAAGCGCAGCGTCACCGGAGTCCTCCAGCGATGCGTCGAGCAAGAGAAGGGCATCGCAATCCTCGCAGACATTCACCAAGGAGAATGCGGCTACCATGCGGCCTCAAGATCACTTGTCGCCAAAGCCTTCCGCCATGGTTTCTTCGGGCCGACTGCTTTAGACGACGCCAAAGAATTAGTCAAGCATTGCAAGGGATGCCAGCTCTTCAGCTCCAAGCAACACATGCCGGCTTCGGCACTCAAGACCATTCCCCTCACTTGGCCCTTTGCCGTTTGGGGCCTGGACATGGTAGGCCCATTCAAGACGGCGCGCGGCGGCATGACGCATTTGCTCGTCGCCGTGGACAAATTCACCAAGTGGGTTGAGGCGAAGTCGATTAAGAAGCTGAATGGGCCGACTATCGTGACGTTCATCGCGGACATAACAACTCGGTACGGCGTGCCGCACAGCATCATCACCGACAATGGCACGAATTTCGCCAAGGGAGCCTTGGCACGTTTCTGCGCAGCCCAAGGTATCCGGCTGGACTTAGCGTCCGTCGCCCACCCGCAGTCAAACGGCTAGGTCGAGCGAGCCAACGGCCTCATACTCTCCGGCATCAAGCCCCGACTGGTTGTACCTCTGGAGCGCTCAGCCGGCTGTTGGCTCGATGAGCTGCTGGCTGTCCTCTGGAGTCTGCGCACTACACCAAACAAGTCAACCGGCTTCACCCCTTTCTTCCTTGTGTATGGTGCCGAGGCGGTCATCCCAACTGACATCGAATTCGACTCGCCTCGAGTAACCATGTACACGGAAGCGGAGGCCAAGGAAGCACGAGAAGACGGCGTCGACCTGCTGGAAGAAAGCCGGCTGTTAGCCCTCAGCTGGTCTGCAATTTACCAGCAGGGTTTGCGCTGCTACCACAGCCGGAAGGTCAGGCTAAGATCTTTCCAGGAGGGCGACCTTGTGCTCCGGCTGATTCAGCGAATAGCCGGCCAGCACAAGCTCTCAGCCCCTTGGGAAGGCCCTTTCGTCATCAGCAGAGCTCTAGGCAACGACTCCTACTACCTGATCGACGCGCAGAAGCCGAAGGCACGCAAGAGAGACGACTCCGGCAAGGAGTCGGAACGGCCATGGAACGCCAACCTCCTTCGAAGATTTTACAGTTGAAAGGCAGTATGTATCACGCTAACTTTTGTATTAAGTACAAGACAATAGGCTCCCCGAGGAGGGCTCGGGGACTGCCATCCCTTATTTATGAATGAAAAGTATCATGCTTACGACCTTGTTGTATCATTTACTTATTCCGTCCGGCACCGAGTCCGACTAGTCGGCTTGGGGACTGGCCGACTGAAGTTATATTAGAAGTCCTACCCGCAGTCAGACAAGTAGTGTGCCGGCTCTCAAGCCTCCCCTTGCCAAAAGTCGCAGTTCGAAGAACCGGCTGTCCGGCTGGCAAGGGTTAAAGGTAGGAACGACCGCCCACACGAAAAAACGGCTAGGGACTAACGGACTAATATAACAAAAGCCGGTTTTTTCCCACACCGCCGACTGGCTACCAGAGTAGCCGGCTGGCCAGTTTCCATTCACTCTACTTTAAATCCAAGAAAGCTCAAGTACTTGCCTCCCCAAAGAGGGAAGGCGGCAAAGGAAAAAGCCTAAGGATAAACAAGCATACGCGAATGGAAACCAAACATGCACATGATAATATTTACATAAAAAGACCTCCAAGAGGCCAGCATTCAACATAGTTTGGATACACCCCCAGTGGGTGGAACTGCGGAACTTAACAAAAGATTGTTCAAAGACAACAAAGCAGGAAAAATAAAGATGGTAGGTTAAGCTGGCGGAGCGGCCGACTGGTTGGCGGAGACGGTCGCGCCGGCTGAAGGAGCGGCCGACTGACGAACTTTGGCTTGGTCGCCGCCTCCTGCAGAGGGCGCGCTCCCACGCGCCTCGTTGCTGGAGGCACGGTCGGCCTGAGGTCGGCTGGTTGTTCCACCAGCC
Source organism: Triticum urartu (assembly GCF_056163025.1). Taxonomy (NCBI): domain Eukaryota; kingdom Viridiplantae; phylum Streptophyta; class Magnoliopsida; order Poales; family Poaceae; genus Triticum; species Triticum urartu. Next base: position 507,780,977 of record NC_141876.1, on the reverse strand, counting down.
GGCTCGACGTCCCCGCCGTCGTCGTCTTCGTCTTCTTCGCCCTCGTCGCTAGAGGCGATCTCCTCCGCCGAGTCCTCGCCCACCGCCGGGTTCAGCTCGAACCACTCCTCCGGCTGCGCGACACCGTCATCATCGATTTCGGGTGCGAAAACGCTGATGTCGATGCACTCGGCGATCGTTGAAGCCCGCTGGGCGATAGCCGGCCTCACCGCCTCCAGCTCCGCGTCGGCCTCCATCCGCCAAGTGCGCAGCTGGTCCAGGCTCAGCCCTGGGTACCAAGCCCGGACGAATTCCAACGCCCGCCCAGCTCTGAGGCGGGCCGCTGACGCTTTCCAAGCCTCGAAGCGGCCAACTGTGACTTCCAGCCTGTCGGTGGTTCGGCTTGGAGTGCGGGGGATCGTCTCGCCGGGCCAGAGGGCGGCCAGCACTTGCGCCCCGGCATGTTGGAGCCGGCGGAGCATCCGATGAGCCGGCTGCAACCGTGCCTGGACAGCCAGGAGCTGCTCCTCAAGGGTCCGGTTTGCATCCAGCGCGATGTCGGCCCCCGCTTGCCGGCGCGACTCGCGATGGGCCTCAATGCTTTGGGCGGCAAAGGCGGAGTAGCCCGGGAAGTAATCTGCAAGAAACAACAAGCAACAGCCCAAGATAAGTCAAAAGACCCAGGCGGCAGGGGGCAGGAGAAGGGCCGAGGAAGGCAACGCACCGTCGATTAAGTCCTTGATCCGGCCGAAGCCTTCGTCCAGAGCTCGCCGGGTCTCAGACCAGCTCGCCGCCTCCATCTCATATTCCGCTAGCAAGGTGGCTTCACTTTCCCGCGCCGCCTGCAGGGCCGCCTTGTGGCTTTCCTCTTGGTCGGCCAGCTTCTTTGCCAGGCGATCTCATTCCCGGACCAAGGCAGCGCACTCGGCCTCTTTGGTGTGAAGGGCGGCTTTCGCTTCGCCAAGCTCCTTCCTCAAGTCGGCGTTGGCCCCTGAAGACAAAGAAGAAGAAAAATCAATAAGAAAAGAGTCGTCAAGAAAGATTCGACCCGACTGCGCAGCAGTCGGCCCGAATCTCGGGGACTACACCCAGTGGGTGCGCTGATGCGCCCCCACAGGAGACAAACAAAACCAAGTACTTACTTCGGCTGTCGGCCAGGTCGTCGGTCCGCCAGCTCAACTCTCGAGCCTGGGAGTCGAAGGCGGCAACACGAAGGTTGTGGTATTCCTAAAAGTTTAGAAAGAAAGCAAAGTAAGGTGGCCGTCGAGAAAGATCCGACCCGACTGCGCAGCAGTCGGCCCGAATCTCGGGGACTACACCAAGTGGGTGCGCTGACGCGCCCCCACGGAAGAAATCAAGAAAGAAAAGCAGCCAAGAGCGAAGGACTCACCCGGACAGTGGTTCGCGTCGACGAGAACTCTTGGTTGAGCTATTGCAGCAGGGCGGCTTGAGCTCGTAGCCGGCTCCGGACCCCTTGAGCCGCCGCTTCCAGCTCGCCGGTCCCCCCGCTGGGAGTCCACTCGGACACGGCGGAGCTGGCCGCCTCTAGATCTCCACCCGGCTGGCCTGCGCCCGCGGCTCGGCGCAACTCCGGCGGAGCGGCGCCTCCTCTAGCACGCCGGCCCGGCACCAGCTGCACCTTGACGCCGGCCCTGCTCTCCGGCTCACCTCTGGCCGGCTCCTCTGGCGCCGCTGATGATTGACCACCTTGGCCCGCTCCGGTTGGCGCCACAGGCGGCGCTCTCCCGGCCAAGGCCACGGGGTCCTCCTCCCTCTCCAACAGCGGCGGGTCTTGGATGATCTCCTCCGCCAAGGGCAACGGGGTGTCGGGGGCCACGGCTCGGAGTGGAACGGCGAGCAGCGGAGGCTGGCTGCGCGAGCTTTCCGCCTCCGTCTCTGTGGGAGCCGCCTCCCTCTGGGCCTTGGCTACCGCTTCGGCCTGCCCCTCTGCCGCCTGGGCGGCCGCCTTCTCCGCCGCCTCGCGCTCCTCCCGCGCTTCGCGGGCGTTTCGCTCCGTGGCCTCCCTAAGATCGGAGCGGGGGTCCACGCGGCGGGAGCTCGAGGACCCTCCAGCCGGCCCCACGACGGAGCCTCCCGGGCCCCGCTCAAGGGAAAGCGGCGCCCTGTCCAGCAAGCGAGGAAAAGTTAAGAAGAAATTCGAAGAAAAGAGAAGGACAACGACGAGTGCGGCAGAGCAATTGAAGACTTACGCCGAGACCGCCTGGGGCTGTTTTACGGCCTTGCGGAAGCGGGCCGCCTTCGCGGCCGCCTCCTCCCGCTTTGTCGCCACGGCGGAAGGCTTGGACTTCTTCGGCCGACTGCCGAAGAGGCCTAGAGCGGCCCGGCGTTTCTGCGCGCCGCCGGCAGCCGGCGCGACAGACGAGCCCGCGCCCTGTTGGTCGGCCGCCGGCTGGCGACGCGGAGCGACTTCGGCTTCGAAATCGTCCGGCCAGTCCTCGAAGCTCGCGGTGAACTTTGAGCCTCCGGGCTCGGCGCTGTTCCCCACGACGGCGTCTTCCATGGCAGCCGCCCCCAAGTCCGGGTCGTCAACATCATCCACCGCGCGGTCGGGGGCGTACTGGCGTTTGAGCCCGGCCACCCCGGCCGACGGCGCAAGAAGAGGGTTCTGCACAGAGAACCGGCTAGTCAGAAGCCGGCCGTCGCGAAGCCGGCTGACGACGAAAAAGAAGATAAAGAGAGAAACTTACCACGGGTGGAGGATTTGCGCGAGAATACGGCGCCTTGCCGTATTGCCAGTCCCCACTGAGCTTGCAATTGGCAATGTAGTTGACCATGAGCGCCACCCTCGCGTGGGGCATCTCCCCTGTGCTCAGCCGGCTTGGGTCGAAGCGGCCGCTCATCTGACACATCATATGGGGCCGGCTCTGGAGAGGAAGGATCCGGCGCTCCACGAAGGCGGCCACCAAGTCGGCCCCGCGCAAGCCTTCCGACTGAATCAGCACCCGAAGCCGGGAGATGGCGGCGTTCCCGGCCGGGGACAACGACCGGGATCGGAAGCTCCACGAGGGCTACCTCCCAGCCGGCGGGCCGGCTACGTAGGCCGGCAGGTTGATGTAGTCTTCTCGCTCGGTGACATTCTTCACATAGAAATAAGATCTCTGCCAAACCTTCACCGACTGGATCAGGGGGATGGGCGGGAACGGATTGTTCTCGCTCGCCCTCCTCATGGCGATGAAGGCTCCGCAGGGGGCGGGCACGCCGGCGACGACCGTGCCGAGCTTGCTCTGGAAGAACTCTCCCCAGAGCTCCAGCGTGGGGAGCAGCCCCAAGAAGCCTTCGCAGAGGGAGACAAAGGCCGACAGCAGCATCACCGCATTGGGCGTGAGGTGATGCGGCTGGAGGTTGTAGAAGTCGAGGAAGGAACGCAGAAACCCGCTCGCCGGGAGGCCGAAGCCGCGCAGGCAGTGCGAGCGGAAGATGACCCGCTCGCCCTCCTCCGGCGCCGGCGAGATCTCCCTCTCGGGCGCCAGGCGGACCTGCACGCGGCCGGCGCCGGGCAGGCGCCGGGTCTGGCGAAGGAACTCCACGTGATCTTCATGGACGTTGGAGCCGTCCCAGGAGCTTGACAACGCCATGGGAGCAAGGTGGCGTGGAGACGCGACGGTGCTGAGATGGGAGGCTGCGGCGGCAGCGAGAGGAAGAAGACTAGAGCTAGGAGAAGCGGAGTGGGAGGGAGCGCGCGAGCCTCTGTCGCTCCCCCTCCCCCCTACTTATAGGCTCACGTGGCGAAACCGAGGAGGCGTGGCGTGGGGAAGTGTGGGGGTCGATCGTGCCCACTTCCCACGCCCCGCGATTATCGACCCTTAATGGCGAGGCGAAACTGCCTTGAGAAGGCGAGCAGCCCTGTGGGCCATGGGAGATCCGCGCCCGGACCGAGGCTCGCGAGTGGCGGGCCCGGGCCTGCGGCGGCGTCCCATTGCGCACGTGCGCTCGCAGGATCCTGCCGCCACGTGGCCGCGAGAGGACCCGTGGTCAGCACGCAGGTCCCCTCTCCTCCCGCCTGCGCGGGGTTATCTGAAGTCGGCATACGCCCGCGAGGCCGGCTCCTCAGGATAGGAAGCTGACCAAGCTTCTCGTCCCCACTGCTCACCTCGGAGCTCGATCAGCTTCGGGGACTACTGTCGGAGTAAATAGCCATGGGTAGCCTAGCCGGCTTCCCCCGGCACTTCTGAAAAAGTTGCGAGCCTGCCTGGCTCACAAGAATCCAAGACATGGGGCCGCCTTCCCCTAGCCGGCTACGATCAAGGCCGGCTTTCGGAAGGCGGTCCGACTTTGGCCCTCATGAGAGGGCCGACTCCAAGAAGCCGGCTGTGAGAAGGCCGACTCCTTCGAGCCGGCTCCTCGTAAAGCAGTCAAGACCGTACCCACAAAGTTTGCGCCCACCTAATGGCGGTGCGACGGGGCGTGGCTACAGGAGAGCCTGCCACCCCCGAATCCCGGGGCACGCCTGGCACAGTGCGCCGTACGAGGTAGGCATGACCCGTCCGGCGCAGCACTGTTGCCATGTTGACCCTGGCGTCACCCACGACGGGCCGCCAGCATGGCCCACAGGCGGTGGGCCCCTTAAAGTAGAGAGACGGCCGAAGGCGGCCACGCTTCCAACCAGCCGGCCCAAGACGGAGCCAGCTCCCCGCAGCCGGCTCGCCGCTCCCTCGAAGAGGACGCCCCATTAAGGAGACAAGATGCGGTAAGGCTACAACGATCGCCCGGCAGGCGGCGGTACTGTAGCCACGCTTACCACGATGAAGCTCACGTCAGCAAGATGAAGCCACAGTGACCAAGGAGTTGGCAGCCGGCGGGACCCACCAGTCGGCGGGCCCCAGCAGCCGGCGCAGAAGCCGGCGAGCGCAGTCACAGACGGCTGGGACCCACGCCCAGCCGGATTACCATTGTACCCTCGGGGGGTAGGCTTATATAAACCCCCCGGGGCACCCATGCAAAGGGTTCGACCCCCTGCTAGTTCTAGACACCATACAAGGAGAAGAAGGAGGCTAGCCGTGCCCTTTCTTCCCCCTCCCCCCAAAACAGCTCCAGGAGCGTTGTGTAGCTACTTGATTCATCGAGTGAGCATGCGGAGACCCCGCAGAGCAGCAGTAGGGGTGTTATCTCCACGGAGAGCCCCGAAGCTGGGTAAGATCCGCCGGCGTGCATGTCTTCGCCTTATCCCGCTTCCAGGCACCGGCGATGTCTTACTGGTTCCCACCAAGATAAGCCATCCATTGGCATATGTCGCACCCACCACTCGACAGTAGGGGAACGTAGTAATTTCAAAAATTTTCCTACGCACACGCAAGATCATGGTGATGCATAGCAACGATAGGGGGAGAGTGTGATCAATGTACCCTTGTCGATCGACAACGGAAGCGTTAACTTGGTTGATGTAGTCGTACATCTTCACGGCCCGACCGATCAAGCACCGAAACTACGGCACCTCTGAGTTCTAGCACACGTTCAGCTCGATGACGATCCCCGGACTCCGATCCAGCAAAGTGTCGGGGAAGAGTTCCGTCAGCACGATGGCGTGGTGATGATGTTGATGTACTACTGTCGCAGGGCTTCACCTAAGCACCGCTACAATATTATCGAGGACTATGGTGGAAGGGGGCACCGCACACGGCTATGAATATGATCACGTGGATCAACTTGTGTCTCTAGGGGGTGCCCCTGCCTCCGTATATAAAGGCTCAAGGGAGGGGGGCCGGCCGGCCAGGAGAGGCGCGCCAGGAGGAGTCCTACTCCCTCCGGGAGTAGGACTCCCCCCCTTTCCTAGTTGGAATAGGATTCGCGGAGGGGGGGGGGGAAGAGGAGAGAGAGGAGGAAGGGGGGCCGGCCCCCTCTCCTTGTCCAATTCGGACCAAGGGGGGGGGGGAGGGGCGCGCGGCCCATCTCTGGCCACCTCTCCTCTCTTCCACTAAGGCCCATATACCTCCCGGGGGGTTCCGGTAACCTCCCAGTACTCCGGTAAAATCCCGATTTCACCCGGAACACTTCCGATATCCAAACATAGGCTTCCAATATATCAATATTTATGTCTCGATCATTTCGAGACTCGTCGTCATGTCCGTGATCACATCTGGGACTCTGAACAACCTTCGGTACATCAAAATGCATAAACTCATAATATAACTGTCATCGTAACCTTAAGCGTGCGGACCCTACGGGTTCGAGAACAATGTAGACATGACCGAGACACGTCTCCGGTCAATAACCAATAGCGGAACCTGGATGCTCATATTGGCTCCTACACATTCTACGAAGATCTTTTATCGGTCAGACCGCATAACAACATATGTTGTTCCCTTTGTCATCGGTATGTTACTTGCCCGAGATTCGATCATCGGTATCCTATACCTAGTTCAATCTCGTTACTGGCAAGTCTCTTTACTCATTCTGTAATACATCATCCCGCAACTAACTCATTAGTTGCAATGCTTGCAAGGCTTAAGTGATGTGCATTACCGAGAGGGCCCAGAGATACCTCTCCGACAATCGGAGTGACAAATCCTAATCTCGAAATACGCCAACCCAACATGTACCTTTGGAGACACCTGTAGAGCTCCTTTATAATCACCCAGTTACGTTGTGACGTTTGGTAGCACACAAAGTGTTCCTCTGGCAAACGGGAGTTGCATAATCTCATAGTCATAGGAACATGTATAAGTCATGAAGAAAGCAATAGCAACATACTAAACGATCAGGTGCTAAGCTAATGGAATGGGTCATGTCAATCAGATCATTCAACTAATGATGTGATCCCGTTAATCAAATAACAACTCTTTGTCCATGGTTAGGAAACATAACCATCTTTGATTAACGAGCTAGTCAAGTAGAGGCATACTAGTCACACTCTGTTTGTCTATGTATTCACACATGTATTATGTTTCCGGTTAATACAATTCTAGCATGAATAATAAACTTTTATCATGATATAAGGAAATAAAGAATAACTTTATTATTGCCTCTAGGGCATATTTCCTTCAGCAATTGCATCAAAGTATTCTGCTGCTGGATCAACTGGGTGAGCTACGGTGGGAAAACAAAACCGGGGTCACGTCTTGGAGGCATCTGATGGGTTTAGATGGAAGAGATCATAATAGAAAAGGGGGTCTAATGAGAAGGCACTACCCATATGCACATGAGACAAACACAATCATTTCACTCAATCAATCAAGCAAGGGCATTCAAGCGGTCTAGAACTATCGCAAAAGTGCTCAAATACTACTAAATACATGGGGGAATACTACTAATTTATGGTGGTCATCCAGAAATTTTGATCGGTGGAAGACTCCATGATGTCAGCTCCAGCTTTGTCTTCAAAGTCATCCTCACTAGGATCGGAATCAGTGTCGTCGATGATGATGTAGTTTTCCGGGCAAGTGGAATCGTCGTCTTCTTCTCCCGGTGCTGGTCCTCCCATGAATACTCCGATCTTCTTAACTAGGTCGTCATTCTTCTCCAGTAGTGTCTTGATTTCCTCCTCAGATCCATCGCGTGTAAACTTGAGTTCTTCCTCCAACTCGATGATCCTATTCTTCGCCTTCTTCAAGTCTATCATGTCTGGGCACATCTGGTTCTCCTGACGTCGAATGTGCTGGTTTAACTCCTGGATGTAAGCTGCAATGGATCTATCCTTCTTGGTGCTGATTACTTCCCATTGCTCGTCTCGGCGCCCACATATTTGGTAGATAGTGTCCTTGAGTTCCCTGTTGTAGACTTCTCCAATGCATCCCATGGTAATGTGAGCTGCCATACTCTTTCCTAAACTCCAGGTTGGTGCATCGAAGGAAAACTCTATGGATTTAGTGACTGGCGGGAAGGTCCTTCCTGGAACTTGTACTTGAATCATCCAGCGCTCCTCCTCTGGTCAGGTGGCGTTGTACGTCCCGGTGATGCTTGGTATTCCAATGTTCAAGTACCTAGTGACTTCCTTCAGGTGGCGTCTAAATGGTGTGTCTTCATCCGGTTGTGCAAACTTGTTCCTTGCATCCGCCATCCTAAAGAGTAGAAAATGGAGAGGAGTCAGAAATGAGAAGAGAAGTGTGACCTATGGTTTAGCTTAGTGGTCGTGTCCTACACTCAGCATGTGCTTTGATACCATCTTGTAGCGACCCGTCCTCAAATGGTCAAGTCTCTGTGCTTCAGTGTCATCCCTGGATCGGTAATGCTGACACACACATTACTCGAAGGATTTATAACAGAGTAGCAATCGCACACTTATTACATAGAATGTCTCCAAAGAGAACTTATGACAATAATATGGCTTAAGGCCATCTAATGCGATAACAACGGAAGGCTTGGAAGATAAAGTGAGTCCATCAACTCCAACAGCATAGCTGAGCTGCACGGCAACGACCTAACGAACCTTACTCCTCGTCTGAAAAGTCTGCAACATAATACGTTGCAGCCCGAGAACGGGACAACACATGGAATATGCTGGCAATGTAACACAGTAGAGCAAGAACAGAATAATGCTATCACTACATGCATATTTGGACGGTGGAAAGCTCTATGGTTATAGTTTTTGCAAAAAGCCAATTTTTCCCTACAACAAAGGAATAGATTTTAATTTAACTATCATGGTAGTTGAACAAATCTTGAGAAGGTAACCCCAACTCAATCCCAATTAAAGTAGTTAACAACCCAACAATATTAATTAAGAGTGATGAGATACATGTGATAACCCAAGTACTAGATACTCAAGATTGTCCATAACCGGGGACACGGCTAACCATGATTAGATTGTACACTCTGCAGAGGTTTGCGCACTTTTCCCCACAAGACTCGATCGCCTCTGTTGGATTTCTCGCACTACATGGTGTTTGAGAAACGGATGACCGAGACACAGTCTTTCAGAAACATTAACTCTCTATACTCCGGGTAGACCATACCAAACCTACAAAACGCACTACCTACTGATCTACCTCTTCAAGAGCTTCACGTAACTTACTCAACTATGCTAGAGCCCATAATAGCTTGTGGCTGCACACGGAAGTTTCTAGCATGAATCATCTCAGTTCCCTTTGAGCCTGGGTGGCGGACCATAGGAAGATCACACGGGTACCCCGGGATTTCCGAAAAAAACAAACAACACTGGGTTCCCCAGGTGCCTCAATCCACCCAGATGTTAATTTAAGTTGCCACCTTAAGTTGAACCATTAATTAATAACCTCACATCTGTCATGGATTTCACTCAGACCCAAACCACGTCTACGAGCATAGCATATCAATATAAACAACGCGTAGAAGTAACTCCCAAGGGTTTGATAGTAACAGGGCAATAGGTTCTACCTCAACAACTACTTCCCAACCCACAAGTTAATGACATCCTAATCATGCAATGTTTTAGGATTGGAACTAATGCATAAAAACTGGGTTTGAAAAGAGTATGATCAATGTGTTACTTGCCTTGCTGACGATCCGCAAAACCTAGGGACTCGTAGTAGCATGCTTCGCACTCCGGGTGTTCTATCACAAACAAACAATAACATACATAAGCAACAAGAAAAGATGCACAAGCAAAACTCAAATACGAGGGGTTGACCAGAAAGTTCAACTTACGAACTCCGGTTTGCAAAAAGAATCAAATCAAACGGAGCAACAAAACTCAAACGGCGAAAGAAACAAGATCTGTTTACTAATCTGAACTAAGGTCAAATTTTACAGTACTGAAATCTTGTTCAAGTTGATTAAACAGAAAGAGGGTCTTGAGACGAAGATCTAGGCGCTTGAATCGCCTGATTCCGACTAACGAGCGAAAAGATAAACAGAAACTAAGATCGGATCAGAAACCGCGATCGAGAAAAATCGTAGATAAATCCGATAAAAAGAAAACTGACGAACGGACTAACGAACGAACGTTCGTTAACTGTAACTAACGGGCGAAAATCGTTCGCTAAGACGAATGTACGGACAAACGTCTGCTAAATAGAAGAACAAAAAAACGGATCTAGGGTTTCTAAAAAACCGAACGGTTTAAAAAAAACCGGCGGTCTCGGATCCGGCGCGGTACCTCCAGCGAGGGGCTCCGGCAAGGCGGCGGGATAACGAGGCGGCGGCTCGCAGGCGGCGGCAAGCGGCGGCGGCTCGAGGCGCGGGCGGCGGGGCTGCGGTGGTGGTGGTTTTGGGCGGCGTGGCGGCGGCTTATAAAGAGGGGGGAGGGGGGCTGCTTTGGGTAGGGGGCAAGGCAGCGGCGGCGGAGAGGAGTCTGGCTCGGACTCCAAGTCTAGGTCTGCGGCGGCGGCGGCGCACGCACGCGCGAGGAGGCGGTGGCGGCGGCAGCTGGGCCGGCGGCCTGGCTGGGTTTCGGCCCAGTCGGGCGCGGGAGTTTTTTTTAAAAATATTTCGCCGACAGAAATAAAATCCTAGAAAATAAAGTAAAAACCTAAAAATGCCAAAAAAAATTCACCGTCTAAATAAAGTATTTAGAACAAGATGAACATTTTCTTGGCCCTAAAATGCACTTTGAAAACGTGCAATTTTTCTAATGCAAATAAAATCGAAATAAAATCAAATAAATGATTTTAATATTTTTCCTCCAATATTTCAATTATTTTGGAGAAGTCATATTATCTCCTCTCATATCTTTTAATATGAAATATTTTTCGGAGAGAAAAATAATTAAAATCAAAATCCTTGTTTCATTATTTGATAAAATCAAATATGAAAACCGGGAAATCCCCAACTCTCTCCGAGGGTCCTTGAGTTGTTTAGGATTTTCGAGGATTGCAGAGCGAAAATGCAGAAAAATATGATATGCATGGATGACCTATGTATAACATAGCAAATTGAAAATTTGGGATGTTACAGTGATATGGGTGCTAGTGCTAGTGCAATACCTTTTGACTTATACATAGAAATTATGCATGACATTGCACCCGCTGAGTTAGAAGATACTGATGTCACAATTAAACTTGCCAATAGAGATACTATTTCACCAATGGGAATTGTTAGAGATGTTGAAGTCTTGTGTGGGAAAACTAAATATCCTGCTGATTTTCTTGTTCTTGGCTCCCCACAAGATAGCTTTTGTCCCATTATTTTTGGTAGACCCTTCTTGAACATAGTTAATGCTAAGATAGATTGCAAAAAGGATGTTGTTACTATTGGTTAAGGTGATATGTCTCATGAATTTAATTTCTCTAAATTTCATAGACAACACCGTGAAGAGGAATTGCCTAGTAAGGATGAAATTATTGGTCTTGCTTCTATTGCCGTGCCTCCTAGGGATCCTTTAGAACAATATTTGATAGACCATGAAAATGATATGTTTATGAATGAAAGAAGGGAAATAGATGAAGTATTCTTTAAACAGGAACCCATCCTGAATCACAATTTGCCTGTTGAAATCCTAGGGGATCCTCCTTCACCCAAGGGTGATCCTGTGTTTGAGCTCAAACCGTTACCTGATACTCTTAAATATGCTTATCTTGATGAGGAAAATATATATCCTGTTATTATTAGTGTTAACCTTTCAGAGCATGAAGAAGAGAGATTATTGAAAACTCTGAAGAAGCACCGTGCTGCTATTGGATATACTCTCGATGATCTTAAGGGCATTAGTCCCACACTATGTCAACACAAAATAAATTTGGAGAAAGATGCCAAACCAGTTTGTGATCACCAACGACGGCTGAATCCTAAGATGAAAGAAGTGGTAAGAAAGGAAATACTAAAGCTCCTTGAGGCAGGTATAATTTATCTCGTTGCTGATAGTTAGTGGGTAAGTCCTGTCCATTGTGTCCCTAAAAAGGGAGGTATTACTGTCGTTCCTAATGATAAAGATGAATTGATTCCGCAAAGAATTATTACAGGTTATAGGATGGTAATTGATTTCTACAAATAAAATAAGGCTACTAAAAAGGATCATTACCCCATACCTTTTATTGATCAAATGCTAGAAAGATTATCCAAACACACACATTTTTTGCTTTCTAGATGGTTATTCTGGTTTCTCTCAAATACCTGTGTCAGCTGATGATCAATCTAAGACCACTTTTACTTGCCCGTTTGGTACTTTTGCTTATAGACGTATGTCGTTTGGTTTATGTAATGCACCTGCTACCTTCCAAAGATGCATGATGGCTATATTCTCTGACTTTTGTGAAAAGATTTGTGAGGTTTTCATGGACGATTTCTCCATCTATGGATCCTATTTTGATGATTGCTTGAGCAACCTTGATCGAGTTTTGCAGAGATGTGAAGAAACTAATCTTGTCTTAAATTGGGAAAAGTGCCACTTTATGGTTAATGAAGGTATTGTCTTGGGGCATAAAGTTTCTAAAAGAGGTATTGAAGTTGATAAAGCTAAGGTTGATGCTATTGAAAAGATGCCATGTCCCAAGGACATCAAAGGTATAAGAAGTTTCCTTGGTCATGCCGGTTTTTATAGGAGGTTCATTAAGGACTTCTCAAAAATTTCTCGGCCTCTGACTAATTTATTACAAAAAGATATACCATTTGTCTTCGATGATGATTGTGTAGAAGCATTTGAAATACTTAAGAAAGCATTAATCTCCGCACCTATTGTTCAGCCACCTGATTGGAATTTACCTTTTGAAATTATGTGTGATGCTAGTGATTATGCTGTAGGTGCTGTTCTAGGGCAAAGAGTTGATAAGAAATTAAATGTTATTCAATATGCTAGTAAAACTCTAGACAATGCTCAGAGAAATTATGCTACTACTGAAAAAGAATTCTTAGCAGTTGTATTTGCTTGTGATAAGTTCAGACCTTATATTGTTGATTCTAAAGTAACTATTCACAATGATCATGCTGCTATTAAATATCTTATGGAAAAGAAAGATGCTAAACCTAGACTTATTAGATGGGTTTTCTTGCTACAAGAATTTGATTTGCATATTATTGATAGAAAGGGAGCTGAGAACCCCGTTGCAGAGAACTTGTCTAGGTTAGAAAATGTTCTTGATGACCCACTACCTATTGATGATAGCTTTCCTGATGAACAATTAAATGTCATAAATGCTTCTCACAATGCTAATTTTATTGTTGCTAAATTTATACCACCTAGTTTCACATACCAGCACAAGAAAAAGTTCTTCTATGATTTGAGACATTACTTCTGGGATGATCCACATCTTTATAAAGAAGGAGTAGATGGTGTTATTAGACGTTGTGTACCTGAGCATTGTCGGTGTACAAAAAGAGGGGTACACTTTTTGTACCCCTATAACTGTGCACGGGCAGTCTAAGCCACGAGCACCACCACACCAAGCAAGGCAAGGGAGGTGAGCCAGGGTAAGACCGAAGCTAAAGAGAACTAGAACGACGCCAAGGCCAAGACCACGAAGAGCAAAGGGGACGAAGCGGACTCCCCCGGCAAGATCCTTGCCGGGAGACAGTTCTAGCAGCCCCGGCAAGACCCTTGCCGCGGCGACTCGTCCCGCGCCTACGGAGCAAATCACCCTTGAGTCCACTGCCCCCAAAGAGCAAGGATTCGGGAGACATCCCCGTGACGGCATGCAGATCTTTGTGAAGACATTCAAGATCAGATACGCACTAAGGAGACGACAACCCTTGGCGGGATCCCAGCCGAGGAAGACCACAAGACCCCTGGCAAGCGCCTTGCCGGGGATGACACCAGGCGCCTCGGCAAGACCCTTGCCGAGGCACCGGCAAGGCCCTTCCCGAGGACACCCGCGGGGCCACCATCAGGCCCACGCCGACTAAACCTCCACCACCGCATGCATGCAGCTGCCGACCCAACCAGCTGGGCAGGCACCTGCGTGGCGGCATGCAGATCTTCGTGAAGACCCACCACTGCGCCACTTCAGCTGCCTGCCTACCTACATGGCATCACAGGCGTCGCTGTCCAGGGCCCGTGTCGACACAAGAAGGAGCGGTGACGGACGAGACAGATCTCTCCCCCGTCCCTGATAAAGCAAGGACACCTAAGCAAGATGCATTAAATGCGCCTTGTCATGTAATGCAAGGGAGAACCTCGCATCACTGTACCCTTTCCACCTCCTGTGTGCCACTGTGGCAACCCCTTTTTTCTATAAAAGGAGGCCCGAGGCGACCAGGAGAAGGATTTGGCTTTTTGGAGCTCCTCACGCCCCATAGCTAGCTGAAGAACACAAATATACAATCCACCAAAGCAGGAGTAGGGTTTTACGCATCCTCGCGGCCCGAACCTGGATAAACGAACCGTGTGCTATCTGTTTGATCCGCTCTTCTCACGACCCCGCGCCCCGCTAACCACAGTAGGGATTCTTGTGATCCCATAGGTGTCGTTCCCACCGACATCTTTGGCGCGCCAGGTAGGGGGCGCAGTTATGAGAATCGGCTTTAGCAGTTAGTTCGGCGCTTCTTCATCATCATGGCGCCCAAGAAGAAGACGACGGTGGCGGTCGGCCCGTCGGAAGCCGGGCAGCCCGTCCCGACGCGGGCGAGCAGCGGACCGGTCGCGGAAAGGACCCGGGGCGCTGCTCGCGAACACAAACACCATCCCAGCAGCCGGAGTTTGGGAGGCGGCGATGTTTATGCGCCTGGTAACGGGCCACACGTCGCCAAATCCAAAGGCGGAGCCCAGCCCTTCGCGGGTGGAGCGGGGCCTTCCAAGGTCATCGCCACCCCGCCTGAAGGTGACGCAAGGACCTCCAAGACTCCCATGCCGGCGCCAACAGCGCGCTCCTCCCAGGCAGCGCGCGACGAATGGCGTAATCACGCCGAAGATCCCGGGCGTCGCCGCGGGAAGAGCCCTGAGCGCCACTCCCGGGATGTAGAAGACCTGCCCACTCACCGAGGCGCTGGTGAAAACGGCATGCGACCGCGGGGTCATGATAGAGCTCCTTCTGACATGGTCAGAAGTTGAAGCGCGTCACGATCCGTGCAGGTTTCGCCGGCACCGACGCCAGCGGAGGCCCTGGCGCGCGCGCAGTTGCTCCTCGACTTTCCTCCCACTACGGGGAAACTCGACGAATGGAGAGCCACTATCCGAAGCCTTGTTGCGGTGGCCAACAAAGACGAACCAAGTCTGGTGGGCCCCCCGGGTCGACGCCCCGATGGAGTCCCGCGGACCAGTGGCGGAAAAGCCGGCGGCGCAGCGACCCCGGTGCATTCACCTCTTCCCCATTCGGTACCGCGGACGCCGGCTCGTCACGACGTCGTGGGCGACGCCATCTCCATAGCATCGTCTGACCCGCGGACCCACTGTGACCAGCGCCAAGTTCTTCGGGAACGAGCCCATGAAGACGCTCGAACCACTATCGAGCGCCGGCACGGAGCGCGCCACCAGTCAGACAGGCGAGCAGGGCCTGCTGTGAACCACCCGGCCTCGGAGAGCCCTGGAGGCCTACCTTACGAGGTAGGCTGTCCGGCTTTTACCCATGAGCTGCGGCAGTTCCAGTGGCCCACTCACCGCACCTTCAAACCTGACGTTGGCGAAAAGTACAACGGCAAGACTCACCCGTCTGAGTTCCTCAGCATCTACAGTATTGCGATGCAAGCCGCTGGAGCCCGCGACGATAAGGTGCTTGCAAATTACTTTCCATTGGCTCTTAAACCCAACGCCATGTCGTGGTTGATGCACTTGCTGGTAGACTCTATTTCCTCCTGGTCGGATTTGTGCCATGAGTTTGTGGGCGCCTTTATTGGAGGTCACCAAGCCCATGGCCAAGCAAGCGACCTGCATGTCATTCCCCAGAAGGGAGGCGAGAGTCTGCGCAAGTATATATAGAGGTTCAGCCGGGTACAGTACAATATCCCTGATGTTCACCCTGCCGCCATCATCAGCGCGTTCCATCAGAACGTGCGTAACCGCAAGATGCGCGAAGAATTGGCAATGAACAAGGTGAAAGATGTGGCAGAACTCTATGTTCTGCTGACAGATGTGCCCGAGCTGAAGAGGGAAGGAAGTACCCCGGCGAAGATGCCAGCGTGGAAACCGACTCCTCAGATGAGGATACTGCCGCCCCGGCGAAGAAAGGCCGGCGCCGCAACAGGAAGCGCAAAGGTAAAGCTGTGCTTGCCATCAAGGGATCTGACGACGCCGGCTCCGCCAAGAAAACCAAGGCAGATGACCCCGGCAAGGAAATTTCCGGATGTGTCGCCTGCCGGGCCTTGGCGGCTGCCGAGAAGCCAGGAAACTCCGACAAGCAATACTGCAAGATCCATCGCACCAAAGGCCATGATCTCCAGAACTGCCGACAGGTTGAGCTCCTTGCTGAGAAGCAGAGGGCTGAATATGAGAGGCGGGACAAGGAGAAAGGCCAGGATGGTGCTGAAGGGTCCGGCAAGAAGCGTGACGGCCAGACGGGCCGTCGCGGCAAAGATAAACAGCAGGAGAGGCCCGCCCGGGGCTGTGACAAAAAGCCAAAAGACGATGATCACGAAGAGGATGATGAGTCTGGTGACCAAGAATTTCAGAAAGCTACAGAGGCCATGTGCGTCGATGGCGGCGCCTCGCTACATACCTCTCACTGCCAGCTTAAACAGTGGGCGCGTGAGATTACGGCGGCGGAACCGTCGTTTGATGCCCAAAGGCCGCTGAAGTGGTCCAGCACACCTATCATTTTTGACACCGAGGATCACCCTGATCGCACTACTGCAGTCGGGTGCTTGCCATTGTTGGTTTCACCAACAATACGCAACCTCAAGGTGACAAAGATGCTAGTCGATGGCGGGGCCAGTCTGAACTTAATCTCTCCTGCCGTGATCGAGAAATTGCAGATTCCTGATGAAGACCTCGAAGAGACGGGCACATTTCAGGGGGTCAACCCGGGAAGAAGTCAACCAAAGGGAAAGGTCACGTTGCCCGTGACTTTTGGGAGTGATTTGAACTACAGGACAGAAAGGATCGTGTTCGACGTTGCCAAGATCCCCTTGCCTTACAACGGGATCCTTGGCCGCCCAGCGCTGGCCAAGTTCATGGCGGCGTCACATTACGCCTACAACACCCTGAAGATGCCGGGGCCTGTGACGATCATCACCGTCCCATCAGACAAGAAGGATGCGCTAATTTGCGCTGACCAACTCTACCAACAAGCAGTTGCAGTAGCCGCCGCTGCTAAGGCGCTTGCTCCTGCCGCTGGAGCCCCGGGAAGGCAAAAGAAGAAGACCGGTGAGACCTCAGGCACCTACTCCGGCAGGCGCACCTCTTCGGAGTGTAGCGCTCCCGTCGAGGACGTGCCAGAGAGCTCCGCTGACAGAAACAAGAAGTCCAGGGCCACACCGCCGGGAACCAAGAAGGTTTCTGTCATGGAGGACGGCACGGGAGGAGCTTTTACCATAAGCTCCACCCATGACGACAAATAGGAAGACACGCTCGTCACCTTCCTGCGGGTGAATGTTGATGTGTTTGCATGGCAAGCATCCGATATCCCCGGCGTTCCCAGGGAGGTGATTGAGCACCACCTTGCTGTCTGTCCTCATGCACGGCCCGTCAAGCAGAAGGTCAGAAAGCAAGCTTTGGAACGACAAGAGTTCATCACAGAGGAGATCCGGAAACTGGAAGCAGCGGGTTTGGTAAGAGGAGTGCTCCATCCAACGTGGTTGGACAATCCGGTGGTAGTGCGCAAGGCAAATGGGAAGTGGAGGCTGTGTATTGATTACACAGATATTAATAAGGCTTGTCCCAAAGACCCCTTCCCGTTGCCGCGCATCGACCAGATTGTCGACTCCACAACTGGGTGTGATTTGTTGTCATTCCTCGATGCCTACTCCGGCTACCATCAGATCTTCATGAAAAGGGAAGATGAAGAGAAAACGGCATTCATCACCCCATGTGGTATGTATTGCTTTATACGGATGCCTTTCGGGTTGAAGAGTGCTGGTTCAACGTTTGCAAGGGTGGTCCAGATTGGTTTTGAACCCTAGCTCCATAGAAATATGGAAGCTTATATGGATGATATAGTGGTCAAAACCAAGAACAGGGCAACCCTCATATCAGATTTACAAGAAACATTTGCAAACCTACGCAAGATCAATCTCAAGCTGAACCCTGAGAAGTGCGTCTTTGGCGTCCCGTCTGGCAAGCTTCTCGGTTCTTTGTGTCACAGCGTGGGATAGAGGCCAATCCGGACAAGATCAAAGCTATAGAGTAGATTGAAGCGCCCAAGCGAGTCAAGGATGTGCGTCGGCTTGCTGGTTGCATTGCCGCCATGAGCAGGTTCATTTCCAAGTCTGCCGAGCGCGCCCTTCCCTTTTTCAAGATTTTGAAAAAGGCGGGCCCGATGGAGTGGACGCCAGAAGCCAAAGCAGCATTGCAAGATTTGAAGAGGTACCTCTCCTTCGCGCCAATACTAGTTGCGCCTAGGCCACAGGAACCATTGCTGCTGTACTTGGCGGCAACGAACCAGGTGGTCAGCGCCACACTAGTGGCGTAGAGAGAAATTGATGATGAGGTAATAGCAGCGACGGAGCCCGATGCCACCGATGCCGAGACGATGTAGCCAATTGAAGTGCCACCGAAGAAGAAAATGATGCAGCACCCGGTCTACTTTGTTAGTTCCCTCCCGCAGGGGGCTAGATCGAGGTACTCCGGTGTGCAGAAACTGCTCTTCGGCCTTCTTATGGCCTCGAGGAAGCTGCGTCACTACTTCCAGGCGCACGAAATCACTGTCGTCACTCGCCTCCCTCTGCAACGGATATTGCACAATCCAGACGCAACAGGAAGGATCATAGAGTGGGCACTGGAACTGTCCAGCTTTGGCCTCAAGTTTGAGAGTACCTCGACGATTCAAAGCCGAGTCCTGGCGGAGTTCATTGCAGAATGGACCGCGATGCCTGACGAAGAAACCCAAGAGACTGCTCTCCCCGGCAAGGAGGCAAGTTGCGACTGGATCATGTACTTTGACGGAGCTTTCTCCTTACAGGGCGCCGGGGCTGGC
Organism: Triticum urartu; assembly: GCF_056163025.1. Taxonomy (NCBI): domain Eukaryota; kingdom Viridiplantae; phylum Streptophyta; class Magnoliopsida; order Poales; family Poaceae; genus Triticum; species Triticum urartu. The sequence goes on along the minus strand of NC_141876.1, from coordinate 507,762,132 downwards.
GTACTGCTTTTTGCACCCACCGAAGAGCACGTCAAGTACGTGATCCAGATGCACTTCCCCAGGGAGGTGTCAACAAACAATACGGCTGAGTACGAAGGGCTGCTTGCCGGTCTTAGGATCGCGGTGGACCTCGGAATCAAGAAACTCATCGTCAGAGGTGACTCGCAACTTGTCGTCAAGAAAGTCAACAAGGATTACCAGAGCCCGTTGATGAAGGCCTACGTCGATGAAGTGAGAAAGCTGGAAGACCGTTTTGACGGTATACAGGCAGAATACGTTCCCCGAGCGGAGAATGATATCGCTGATTACCTGTCAAAACGCGCTGCCCTCAAGCTACCTGTGGAACCAGGTACCTTTGTGCTTCGGCTAACTCAGCCATCCGTTGATCCATCAACAGAGTAGAATAAGAGGAGAAAATCAGGGCCCGTCAAGTACTTTCCCGCCGAGCTCCCCGAAGCCGCTGGTAAGGATGTTGCCGGAGACACTGAGCCCGCCACGGGACGGCTAGCTCCGACAGAGCATCAAGCTCTTGCCATGGAGACAGCCGCTCCGATAGCGGAGGAAATGCCTTTAGTCCTCGCCGTCGAGCCCCAGGCTCCAGCGTGGGCACAACATACCGTCCGATTCCTCCAAACAGGGGAACTTCCTGAGGAGAAGGAAGAAGCGGAAAAAGTAGCCCGTCGCTCTATTATGTACCAGTTCGTCGATGACATCCTGTACAGAAAGAGGCCGAACGGCGTGAAATTGAAGTGTATCCCTCGAGAGGAAGGACTGGGGCTGTTGGCAGAGATACATGGAGGCATATGTGGATCCCACATCGGGTCAAGGGCCCTTGCCGGCAAAGCGTTTCGGCAAGGCTTCTTCTGGCCCACCGCCTGAAGGAAATATGCCCTAGAGGCAATAATAAAGTTATTATTTATTTCCTTATATCATGATAAATGTTTATTATTCATGCTAGAATTGTATTAACCGGAAACATAATACATGTGTGAATACATAGACAAACAGAGTGTCACTAGTATGCCTCTACTTGACTAGCTCGTTAATCGAAGGTGGTTATGTTTCCTAACCATAAACAAAAGAGTTGTTATTTGATTAATGGGATCACATCATTAGAAGATTGATGTGATTGACATGACCCATTCCATTAGCTTAGCACCCGATCGTTTAGTACGTTGCTATTGCTTTCTTCAAGACTTATACATGTTCCTATGACTATGAGATTATGCAACTCCCGTTTGCCGGAGGAACACTTTGTGTGCTACCAAACGTCACAACGTAACTGGGTGATTATAAAGGAGCTCTACAGGTGTCTCCAAAGGTACATGTTGGGTTGGCGTATTTCGAGATTAGGATTTGTCACTCCGATTGTCGGAGAGGTATCTCTGGGCCCTCTCGGTAATGCACATCACTTAAGCCTTGCAAGCATTGCAACTAATGAGTTAGTTGTAGGATGATGTATTACGGAACAAGTAAAGAGACTTGCCGGTAACGAGATTGAACTAGGTATTGAGATACCGACGATCGAATCTCGGGCAAGTAACATACCGATGACAAAGGGAACAACGTATGTTGTTATGCGGTCTGACCGATAAAGATCTTCGTAGAATATGTGGGAGCCAATATGAGCATCCAGCTTCCGCTACTGGTTATTGACCGGAGACGTGTCTCGGTCATGTCTACATTGTTCTTGAACCCGTAGGGTCCGCACGCTTAAGGTTTCGATGATAGTTATATTACGAGTTTATGAGTTTTGATGTACCGAAGGAGTTCGGAGTCCCGGATGAGATCGGGGACATGACGAGGAGTCTCAGAATGGTCGAGACGTAAAGATTGATATATTGGACGACTATATTCGGACATCGGAAAGGTTCTGAGTGATTCAGGTATATTTTGGAGTACCAGAGAGTTACGGGAATACGTATTGGGCCTTATTGGGCCATACGGGAAAGAAGGAAAAGGGCCTCAAGGGTGGCCACACCCCTCCCCTTAGTCTGGTCCGAATTGGACTAGGGAAGGGGGGCGCCCCCTTCCTTCCTTCTCCTTTTCCCTTCCTCTTTTCCTATTCCATATGGGAGGTGGAATCCTACTAGGACTAGGGAGTCCTAGTGGGACTCCACACCTGGCGCGCCTCTCCTAGGGCCGGCCTCCTCCCCCTTGCTCCTTTATATACAGGGGCAGGGGGGCACCTCTAGACACACAAGTTGATCTTCGTGTGCGGTGCCCCCCTCTACCATAATCCTTGATAATATTGTAGCGGTGCTTAGGCGAAGCCCTGCGACGGTAGAACATCAAGATCGTCACCATGCCGTCGTGCTGACGGAACTGTTCCCCGACACTTTGCTGGATCGGAGTCCGGGGATCGTCATCGAGCTGAACGTGTGCTAGAACTCGGAGGTGCCGTAGTTTCGGTGCTTGATCGGTCGGGCCGTGAAGACGTACGACTACATCAACTGCGTTGTCATAACGCTTCTGCTGTCGGTGTACGAGGGTACGTAGGCAACACTCTCCCCTCTCGTTGCTATGCATCACCATGATCTTGCGTGTGCGTAGGATTTTTTTTGAAATTACTACGTTCCCCAACAGTGGTATTAGAGCCTAGGTTTTATGCGTTGATGTTGTGCACGAGTAGAACACAAGTGAGTTGTGGGCGACATAAGTCATACTGCTTACCAGCATGTCATACTTTGCTTCGGCGGTATTGTTGGATGAAGCGGCCCGGACCGACATTACGCGTACGCTTACGCGAGACTGGTTCTACCGACGTGCTTTGCACACAGGTGGCTGGCGGGTGTCAGTTTCTCCAACTTTAGTTGAACCGAGTGTGGCTACGCCCAGTCCTTGCGAAGGTTAAAACAACACTAACTTGACAAACTATCGTTGTGGTTTTGATGCGTAGGTAAGAACGGTTCTTGCTCAGCCCGTAGCAGCCACGTAAAACTTGCAACAACAAAGTAGAGGACGTCTAACTTGTTTTTGCAGGGCATGTTGTGATGTGATATGTTCAAGACATGATGAGATATAAGTTGTTGTATAATATGATCATGTTTTGTTGAAGTTATCGGCAACTGGCAGAAGCCTTATGGTTGTCTCTTTATTGCATAAGATGCAAGCGCCAAATAATTGCTTTACTTTATCGCTATGCGATAGCAATAGTTGCAAGAGCAGTAGTTGGCGAGACGACCATGTGACGACACATTGATATAGATCAAGATGATGGAGATCATGGTGTCATGCCAGTGATGATGGAAATCATGACGATACTTTGGAGTTAGGGATCAAAGGCACAAGATGATGATGGCCATATCATGTCACATATTTTGATTGCATGTGATGTTTATCTTTTATGCATCTTATCTTGCTTTGATTGACGGTAGCATTTTAAGATGACCTCTCGCTAATTATCAAGAAGTGTTCTCCCTGAGTATGCACCGTTGCGAAAGTTCTTCGTGCTGAGACACCACGTGATGATCGGGTGTGATAGGCTCTACGTTCAAATACAACGGGTGCAAAACAGTTGCACACGCGGAATACTCAGGTTATACTTGACGAGCCAAGCATATACAGATATGGCCTCAGAACACGGAGACCGAAAGGTCGAGCGTGAATCATATAGTAGATATGCTCAACATAGTGATGTTCACCAATGAAGCTACTCCATCTCACGTGATGATCGGACATGGTTTAGTTGATTTGGATCACGTAATCACTTAGAGGATTAGAGGGATGTCTATCTAAGTGGGAGTTCTTAAGTAATATGATTAATTGAACTTTAATTTATCATGAACTTAGTCCTGGTAGTATTAGCATATCTATGTTGTAGATCAATAGCTCGCGTTGTTGTTTTCATATGTTTATTCTGATATGTTCCTAGAGAAAATTGTGTTGAAAGATGTTAGTAGCAATGATGCGGATTGGATCTGTGATCTGAGGTTTATCCTCATTGCTGCATAGAAGAATTATGTCCTTGATGCACCGCTAGGTGACGGACCTATTGCAGGAGCAGATGCAGACGTTATGAACATTTGGCTAGCTCAATATGATGACTACTTGATAGTTTAGTGCACCATGCTTAACGTCTTAGAATCGGGACTTCAAAGACATTTTGAACGTCATGGACCACATGAGATGTTCTAGGAGTTGAAGTTAATATTTCAAGCAAATACCCGAGTTGAGAGATATGAAGTCTCCAACAAGTTCTATAGCTAAAAAGATGGAGGAGAATCGCTCAACTAGTGAGCATGTGCTCAGATTGTCTGAGTACTACAATCGCTTGAATCAAGTGGGAGTTAATCTTCCAGATAAGATAGTGATTGACAGAATTCTCTAGTCACCATCACCAAGTTAGTAGAACTTCGTGATGAACTATGATATGCAAGGGATAACGGAAACGATTCCCAAGCTCTTCGTAATGCGGAAATTGACGAAGGTAGAAATCGAGAAAAACATCAAGTGTTGATGGTAGACAAGACCACTAGTTTCAAGAAAAGGGCAGAGGGAAGAAGGGGAACTTCAAGAAGAACAACAAGCAAGTTGCTGCTCAAGTGAAGAAGCCCAAGTCTGGTCCTAAGCCCGAGACTAAGTGTTTCTACTGCAAAGGGACTGGTCACTGGAAGCGGAACTACCCCAAGTGATTGGCAGATAAGAAGGATGGCAAAGTGAACATAAGTATATTTGATATACATGTTATTGATGTGTACTTTACTTGTGTTTATAGCAACCCCTCAGTAGTTGATACTAGTTCAGTTGCTAAGATTAGTAACTCGAAACGGGAGTTGCAGAATAAATAGAGACTAGTTAAGGGTGAAGTGACGATGTGTGTTGGAAGTGGTTCCAAGATTGATATGATCATCATCGCACACTCCCTATACTTTCGGGATTAGTGTTGAACCTGAATAAGTGTTATTTGGTGTTTGCGTTGAGCATGAATATGATTTGATCATGTTTATTGTAATACGGTTATTCATTTAAGTAAGAGAATAAATTGTTGTTCTGTTTACATGAATAAAACCTTATATGGTTACACACCCAATGAAAATAGTTTGTTGGATCTCGATCGTAGTGATACACATAATCATAATATTGAAACCAAAAGATGCAAAGTTAATAATGATAGTGCAACTTATTTGTGGCACTGCCGTTTAGGTCATATTGGTGTAAAGCGCATGAAGAAACTCCATGCTGATGGGTTTTTGGAATCACTTGATTATGAATCAGTTGATGCTTGCGAACCATGCCTCATGGGCAAGATGACTAAAACGCCGTTCTCCGGAACTATGGAGCGAGCAACTGACTTATTGGAAATAATACATACTGATGTATGAGATCCGATGAGTGTTAAGGCTCGTGGCGGGTATCATTATTTTCTGACCTTCACAGATGATTTGAGCAGATATGGGTATATCTACTTAATGAAACACAAGTCTGAAATATTTGAAAAGTTCAAAGAATTTCAGAGTGAGGTGGAGAATCATCGTAACAAGAAAATAAAAGTTTCTACGATATGATCGCAGAGGTAAAATATTTGAGTTACGAGTTTGGCCTTCAGCTAAAACAATGCGAAATAGTTTCACTACTCACGCCACCTGGAACACCACAGAATAATGGTGTGTCCGAACATCATAACCGTACTTTATTAGATATGGTGCGATCTATGATGTCTCTTACCGATCTACCACTATCGTTTTGGGGTTATGCATTAAAGACAGCTGCATTCACGTTTAAAAGGGCACCATCTAAGTCCGTTGAGACGACACCATCTGAATTGTGGATTGGCAAGAAACCAAAGTTGCCGTTTCTTAAAGTTTGGGGTTGTGATGCTTATATGAAAAAGTTTCATCCTGATAAGCTCAAACCCAAATCGGAGAAATATGTCTTCATAGGATACCCAAAGGAGACTGTTGGGTACACCTTCTATCACAGATCCGAAGGCAAATTATTCATTGCTGAGAATGGATCCTTTCTAGAGAAGGAGTTTCTCTCGAAAGAAGTGAGTGGGAGGAAAGTAGAACTTGATGAGGTAACTGTACCTACTCCCTTATTGGAAAGTAGTTCATCACAGAAATCTGTTCCTGTGACTACTAGACCGATTAGTGAGGAAGCTAATGATGATGATCATGTAACTTCAGATCAAGTTACTACCGAACCTCGTAGGTAAACCAGAGTGAGATCCGCACCAGAGTGGTACGGTAATCCAGTTCTGGAGGTCATGTTACTTGACTATGACGAGCCTACGAACTATGAGGAAGCGATGATGAGCCCAGATTCCGCGAAATGGCTTGAGGCCATGAAATCTGAGATGAGATCTATGTATGAGAACAAAGTATGGACTTTGATTGACTTGCCCAATGATCGGCGAGCCATTGAGATTAAATGGATCTTCAAGAGGAAGACGAACGCTGATAGTAGTGTTACTATCTACAAAGCTAGAATTGTCGCAAAAAGGTTTTCGACAAGTTCAAGGTGTTGACTACGATGAGAGTTTCTCACTCGTATCTATGCTTAAATCTGTCTGAATCATGTTAGCAATTGCCGCATTTTATGAAATCCGGCAAATGGATAAACAAAACTGCATTCCTTAATGGATTTATTAAAAAAGAGTTGTATATGATACAACCAGAAGGTTTTGTCAATCCTAAAGGTGCTAACAAAATGTGCAAGCTCCAGCGATCCATCTATGGACTGGTGCAAGCATCTCGGAGTTGGAATATGCGCTTTGATGAGATGATCAAAGCATATAGTTTTATACAGACTTGCGGTGAAGCCTGTATTTACAAGAAAGTGAGTGGGAGCACTACAACATTTCTGATAAGTATATGTGAATGACATATTGTTGATCGGAAATAATGTAGAATTATTCTGCAAAGCATAAAGGAGTGTTTTCAAAGAAGTTTTTCAAAGAGAGACCTCGGTGAAGCTGCTTACATATTAAGCATCAAGATCTATAGAGATAGATCAAGACGCTTGATAAGTTTTTTCAATGAGTACATACCTTGACAATATTTTGAAGTAGTTCAAAAATGGAACAGTCAAAGAAAGAGTTCTTGGCTGTGTTACAAGGTGTGAAATTGAGTAAGACTCGAAGCCCGACCACGGCAGAAGATAGAAAGAGAATGAAAATAATTCCTTATGCCTCAGCCATAGGTTCTATAAAGTATGCCATGCTATGTACCAGATCTATTGTATACCCTACACTGTGTTAAGCAAGGGAGTACAATAGTGATCTAAGAGTAGATCACTGGACAGCGGTCAAAATTATCCTTAGTGGAATAAGGAAATATTTCTGAATTATGGAGGTGACAAAAGGTTCGTCGTAAAAAGTTACGTCGATGCAAGTTTTGACACAGATCTGCATGACTCTAAGTCTCGATCTAGATACATATTGAAGGTGGGAGCAATTAGCTAGAGTAGCTCCGTACAGAGCATTGTAGACATAGAATTCACAAAATACTTACGGATCTATATGTGACAGACCCGTTGACTAAAATTATCTCACAAGCAAAACATGATCACACCTTAGTACTCTTTGGGTGTTAATCACATAAACGATGTGAACTAGATTACTGACTCTAGTAAACCCTTTGGGTATAGGTCACATGACGAGGTGAACTATGGGTGTTAATCACATGGTGATGTGAACTATTAGTGTTGAATCACATGGCGATGTGAACTAGATTATTGACTCTAGTGCAAGTGGGAGACTGAAGGAAATATGCCCTAGAGGCAATAATAAAGTTATTATTTATTTCCTTATATCATGATAAATGTTTATTATTCATGCTAGAATTGTATTAACCAGAAACATAATACATGTGTGAATACATAGACAAACAGAGTGTCACTAGTATGCCTCTACTTGACTAGCTCGTTAATTAAAGATGGTTATGTTTCCTAACCATAAACAAAAGAGTTGTTATTTGATTAACGGGATCACATCATTAGAAGAATGATGTGATTGACATGACCCATTCCATTAGCTTAGCACCTGATCATTTAGTACGTTGCTATTGCTTTCTTCATGACTTATACATGTTCCTATGACTATGAGATTATGCAACTCCCGTTTGCCGGAGGAACACTTTGTGTGCTACCAAACGTCACAACGTAACTGGGTGATTATAAAGGAGCTCTATAGGTGTCTCCAAAGGTACATGTTGGGTTGGCGTATTTCGAGATTAGGATTTGTCACTCCGATTATCGGAGAGGTATCTCTGGGCCCTCTCGGTAATGCACATCACTTAAGCCTTGCAAGCATTGCAACTAATGAGTTAGTTGTAGGATGATGTATTACGGAACGAGTAAAGAGACTTGCCGGTAACGAGATTGAATTAGGTATTGAGATACCGACGATCGAATCTCGGGCAAGTAACATACCGATGACAAAGGGAACAAGGTATGTTGTTATGCGGTCTGACCGATAAAGATCTTCGTAGAATATGTGGGAGCCAATATGAGCATCCAGGTTCCGCTATTGGTTATTGACCAGAGACGTGTCTCGGTCATGTCTACATTGTTCTCGAACCCGTAGGGTCCGCACGCTTAAGGTTTTGATGATAGTTATATTATGAGTTTATGAGTTTTGATGTACCGAAGGAGTTCGGAGTCCCGGATGAGATCGGGGACATGACGAGGAGTCTCAGAATGGTCGAGACGTAAAGATTGATATATTGGACGACTATATTCGGACATCGGAAAGGTTCTGAGTGATTCAGGTATATTTTGGAGTACCAGAGAGTTACGGGAATACGTATTGGGCCTTATTGGGCCATACGGGAAAGAAGGAAAAGGGCCTCAAGGGTGGCCACACCCCTCCCCTTAGTCTGGTCCGAATTGGACTAGGGAAGGGGGGCGCCCCCTTCCTTCCTTCTCCTTTTCCCTTCCTCTTTTCCTATTCCATATGGGAGGTGGAATCCTACTAGGACTAGGGAGTCCTAGTAGGACTCCACACCTGGCGCGCCTCTCCTAGGGCCGGCCTCCTCCCCCCTTGCTCCTTTATATACGGGGGCAGGGGGGCACCTCTAGACACACAAGTTGATCTTCGTGATCGTTCTCTTAGCCGTGTGCGGTGCCCCCCTCCACCATAATCCTCGATAATATTGTAGCGTTGCTTAGGCGAAGCCCTGCGACGGTAGAACATCAAGATCGTCACCACGCCGTCGTGCTGACGGAACTCTTCCCCGACACTTTGCTGGATCGGAGTCCGGGGATCGTCATCGAGCTAAACATGTGCTAGAACTCGGAGGTGCCGTAGTTTCGGTGCTTGATCGGTCGGGCCGTGAAGACGTACGACTACATCAACCGCGTTGTCATAACGCTTCCGCTGTCGGTCTACGAGGGTACGTAGGCAACACTCTCCCCTCTCGTTGCTATGCATCACCATGATCTTGAGTGTGTGTAGGATTTTTTTTGAAATTACTACGTTCCCCAACACCGCCCTCCAGGATGTGACGACACTAGTCACCAGGTGTGAAGCGTGTCAGTTCTATTCAAATAAGCTTCATCAGCCAGCTCAAGCCCTTAAAACCATTCCTCTCTCCTGGCCTTTCTCGGTCTGGGGGCTCGACATACTGGGCCCTTTCCCCCGCGCTGTCGGGGGCTTTGAGTACTTGTACGTTGCAATCGACAAGTTCACAAAGTGGCCAGAAGTGGAAGCAGTGAGGAAGGTCATAACACAGTCAGCCGTCAAGTTCTTCAATGGACTGGTGTGCTGTTTTGGTGTACCCAATAGGGTTATCACCGACAACGGCACGCAGTTCACAAGCCACACCTTCATGCAATATATTCAAGACCTCGGCAGCAAGGTCTGTTTCGCTTCCGTTGCTCACCCATGAAGCAATGGTCAAGCTGAGAGGGCAAATGCTGAAGTACTACGAGGCCTGAGGACAAAGACCTTTGACAGACTGCACAAGAGTGGAAGGCGCTGGACTGATGAATTGTCGGTGGTTCTTTGTTCAATCAGAACGACACCAAATCGAGCCACCGGCCAGACACCCTTTGCCCTGGTATACGAGGCAGAAGCAGTTCTCCCCATGGAACTCATATACGGGTCACCTCGAGTACTCGCTTATGATGAGCTTTCGCAAGAGCAATTGTGGCAAGATGACGCAATGCTCCTTGAGGAAGATCGTCTTCGGGCGGCTGTGAGAGCAGCGCGCTACCAGCAAGCCTTGCGCCTCTACCACAGCCGCAAGGTTCATGCCCGAAGCTTTGAGGAGGGCGACCTTGTTCTTTGGCGCATTCAATCGGCCAAGAATTCCAACAAGTTGACGCCAAAGTGGGAAGGCCCTTATCGGGTAATACGAGTCACGAGGCCCGGCGCAGTCCGCCTGGAGACCGAAGATGCCGTTCCGGTGAGTAACTCCTGGAACATTGAGCATCTTCGCAAGTTTTACCCGTGAGGCGCGGCTTGCCGGCCCCCCGGCAAGCCACCCTTTGTACGAGCCTTGCCGATGATGCATGTAACCCTCTGCACAAAGCCAGGCGCAGACCTGAGCATAAATAAATGAAGCGCTGGCGCCCTAAGTTATAGCATGCATGCTAGGTCGAGTCTCGTCCTTGGTTAGGGTTGATAGTGCTTAGCAGAGACTAACCCCTAGCTTAGAGGTCGAGTGTGCATCTCTTTGTCTTTCTTTTGCCTTCTTTGGTTCACAGGACACACAGATATCCGTGCCAAACCACTGGGAAAAAAAAGAGGAACAGACCAGCATCTAGCCCCCGGCAAGCCAGTATTGCCGGGGGCTGCAAGAGCAAAGATTCTCCCACGGCGAACCAGGGTTGCCGGGGACTGCAGCTTCAGATAAGTTCTTCATCCCTTATCATGCATTCCATTATGGACTGAGGTATGTGAAACCTCGTTTTCCCCTAAGCTACCGTGCTCCCATAACTCTAGGCCCTAGGGCTCGTTCCTGGGGCCAAGTTTGGTCGTAGTCGCGGCAGCGAAAGGATGAAACAAGGAGCCTGAACCCGCCTCATCCCTGCCTCCGCCAAAGGCGTGAGGAAGGTCGAGCGAAGTGGGGAGACGGCAAGGCCTGTTGCCGGGCAAGGAAATGTTTATCTTGAAGATATCAAGGATTTACTCCTTGTCGTGGGTTCCACCCGCAAACAAAAGACCCGACAAGCATCCCTTTTTCATATAAAAAACATTCCACTCAGGTATAGTCCATAGGGAATGAAAAATATGAATGATGGGATTACAAGTTTTAAATTCAACAAAGGCCCGAAGGCTTACAAACTAAAAAGAGATAAGGTGCCCATAATCCCTTTCTTGTCCCTCTCCTTAGGAGGCAGGTCAAGGAGGCGAAAAGGACAAAAGGAGCGCCTAGGCGAGCTACGGGTGGCAGAAGACACCAAGAGAACATCTTGGTGGCCGTCCAAAGGCTGGATGGTGATGGCGGCGTCGGAAGCAGAGCTCGAAGACGAGGCGGCAGGACGTCAGCACGCGTCGAAGGCATCGGTGCCCGCGTACTCCGACTTGACGGCCTTGCCGCCCGCCCTCTTCCTCTTCCGCAGCCTCCCAACGCCAGCCGCCCAAGGAGACGACCCCGAGAAGTTCAGGGAGCCGGCGACGCGGATGATGGGGTCGCCGGTGCCGCACGGAGCGGCACCCGACACCTAATCGGACCCGTCATCCTGCCGCCTACTACCCTCGTCGTCGCTGCCGCTGTCCTCCTCGTCACTCCCGCCCGAGGAGGAGTCTTCGCTATCAGAAGAGCTCTCCACGCAGCACCTTGCACGGGTCCCAAAGCACCCGAAGACCTCGACGGAGAGAAGGCCACCCTCCATCAGCTTAAAATGGAGAGTGAGCCCCTCCGTCAAGCGGTGGATATGAGGAAACGTCTTCCATCCCCGACGAAGATACATCACGTGAGGGGCGGGGAAGTCGACGCGGACCCGCGTGCCACTGATCCCGCAGCCCCTCATGTGCAGCCGCAACGATTCCGGTGGATCCAGCTCCATCTCCCGTGCAAATGGAGTCGGGAGACGAAGGCGACGACACGGCGGCCGACGCAGCCTGACGAAGAACTCACAAGGGTCATCCCCAACATGGCCCTCCATTGGAGGAGGAGCTGCTGGCGGAGGCGAGGCCAGCGCCCCCCCGTCCTCCTCTTCCCCGAGCGCCCGGCCTCGCCCACGGCCTCGCCCCCTCCCCCTTCCCCTCGCGGCTGGCTCTGCCACCGCAGGCGCAGGAGAAGGAGGGACGCGTTGTCGAGCGGCGACCCTCGCCGCCACTGTTGAAGGACCGGGATTCCCTCTCTCCATGGCGGAAGGAAGGGAGGAGCAGAAGCTGAAGGAAGAAGAAGATGAAAGAATGCGGGACGCCATTCCCCCTCCCGCTCTTTATAAAGGATCGGGGTTGGGGCTCGGCCGCCCCGCTCGGCCAATCAAGATACGGAAGGCGCAGGGAGCCAGGACCGACCCGCCGCCCCAACCAGCGACGACCCGGTTTCCCGCCTCCACCGTTTGCCACCCCAGGCCCATGGGAGACACGTGGCGGACGTGCAGAACCGAGGGGACGTGTGAGACGGCCACTCCCCACCCCGTGATCGTGGGGAGTGGATGCCTTGAAGACCGCGCCTCAGCCCCATTCAGTAAATGGGCCGCGCCTCCACGCCTCCCTCTGTTTATGGGGAAGGCGCGAACCGCCCCTTTACTACGATGTGACGCATGCCTGCGAGAACCAACCCCACGCATGCCGCCCACGTCACATGCGCCTCCCCACACCGCGCCACGCGCGGGAATCATGGGAAGCGCAACGCGCGAAGAACCTTACCGTGGTAAAAACCCGCCCGCCTGCCCGTGCACCGTTTTTGGGCCTAGCCGAACAACGCGTTGCGCTTATGTGTGGCCCAGGTGGCGGCGAGGGTCGGACCAAAGTGGGAAGGCCCTTATCAGGTAATACGAGTCACCAGGCCCGGCGCAGTCCGCCTGGAGACCGAAGATGCCGTTCCGGTGAGTAACTCCTGGAACATTGAGCATCTTCGCAAGTTTTACCCGTGAGGCGCGGCTTGCCGCCCCCCCGGCAAGCCACCCATTGTACGAGCCTTGCCGATGACGCATGTAACCCTCTGTACAAAGCCAGGCGCAGACCCTGAGAATAAATAAATGAAGCGCTGGCGCCCTAAGTTATAGCATGCATGCTAGGTCAAGTCTCGTCCTTGGTTAGGGTTGATAGTGCTTAGCGGAGACTAACCCCTAGCTTAGAGGTCGAGTGTGCGTCTCTTTGTCTTTCTTTTGTCTTCTTTGGTTCACAGGACACACAGATATCCGTGCCGAACCACTGGGAAAAAAAAGAGGAACATACCAGCATCTAGCCCCCTGCAAGCCAGTATTGCCGGGGGCTGCAAGAGCAAAGATTCACCCACGGCGAACCAGGGTTGCCGGGGACTACAGCTTCAGATGAGTTCTTCATCCCTTATCATGCATTCCATTATGGACTGAGGTATGTGAAACCTCGTTTTCCCCTAAGCTACCGTGCTCCCATAACTCTAGGCCCTAGGGCTCGTTCCTGGGGCCAACTTTGGTCGTAGTCGCGGCAGCGAAAGGATGAAACAAGGAGCCTGAACCCGCCTCATCCCTGCCTCCGCCAAAGGCGTGAGGAAGGTCGAGCGAAGTGGGGAGACGGCAAGGCCTGTTGCCGGGCAAGGAAATGTTTATCTTGAAGATATCAAGGATTTACTCCTTGTCGTGGGTTCCACCCGCAAACAAAAGACCCGACAAGCATCCCTTTTTCATATAAAAAACATTCCACTCAGGTACAGTCCATAGGGAATGAAAAATATGAATGATGGGATTACAAGTTTTAAATTCAACAAAGGCCCGAAGGCTTACAAACTAAAAAGAGATAAGGTGCCCGTAATCCCTTTCTTGTCCCTCTCCTCAGGAGGCAGGTCAAGGAGGCGAAAAGGACAAAAGGAGCGCCTAGGCGAGCTACGGGTGGCAGAAGACACCAAGAGAACATCTTGGTGGCCGTCCAAAGGCTGGATGGTGATGGCGGCGCCGGAAGCAGAGCTCGAAGATGAGGCGGCAGGACGTCAGCACGCGTCGAAGGCATCGGTGCCCGCGTACTCCGACTTGACGGCCTTGCCGCCCGCCCTCTTCCTCTTCCGCAGCCTCCCAATGCAAGTCGCCCAAGGAGACGACCCCGAGAAGTTCAGGGAGCCGGCGACGCGGATGATGGGGTCGCCGGTGCCGCACGGAGCGGCACCCGACACCTAATCGGACCCGTCATCCTGCCGCCTACTACCCTCGTCGTCGCTGCCGCTGTCCTCCTCGTCACTCCCGCCCGAGGAGGAGTCTTCGCTATCAGAAGAGCTCTCCACGCAGCACCTTGCACGGGTCCCAAAGCACCTGAAGACCTTGACGGAGAGAAGGCCACCCTCCATCAGCTTAAAATGGAGAGTGAGCCCCTCCGTCAAGCGGTGGATATGAGGAAACGTCTTCCATCCCCGACGAAGATACATCACGTGAGGGGCGGGGAAGTTGACGCGGACCCGCGTGCCACTGATCCCGCAGCCCCTCATGTGCAGCCGCAACGATTCCGGTGGATCCAACTCTATCTCCCGCGTAAATGGAGTCGGGAGATGAAGGCGACGACGCGGCGGCCGACGCAGCCTGACGAAGAACTCACAAGGGTCATCCCCAACATGGCCCTCCATTGGAGGAGGAGCTGCTAGCGGAGGCGAGGCCAGCGCGCCCCCCCGTCCTCCTCTTCCCTGAGCGCCCCGGCCTCGCCCCCTCCCCCTTCCCCTCGCGGCTGGCTCTGCCACCGCAGGCGCAGGAGAAGGAGGGACGCGTTGTCGAGCGGCGACCCTCGCCGCCATTGTTGAAGGACCGGGATTCCCTCTCTCCATGGCGGATGGAAGGGAGGAGCAGAAGCTGAAGGAAGAAGAAGATGAAAGAATGCAGGACGCCATCCCCCTCCCGCTCTTTATAAAGGATCGGGGTTGGGGCTCGGCCGCCCCGCTCGGCCAATCAAGATACGGAAGGCGCAGGGAGCTAGGACCGACCCGCCGCCCCAACCAGCGACGGCCCGGTTTCCCGCCTCCACCGTTTGCCACCCCAGGCCCATGGGAGACACGTGGCGGACGTGCAGAACCGAGGGGACGTGTGAGATGGCCACTCCCCACCCCGTGATCGTGGGGAGTGGACGCCTTGAAGACCGCGCCTCAGCCCCATTCAGTAAATGGGTCGCGCCTCCACGCCTCCCTCCATTTATGGGGAAGGCGCGAACCGCCCCTTTACTACAATGTGACGCATGCCTGCGGGAACCAACCCCACGCATGCCGCCCACGTCACATGCGCCTCCCCACGCCGCGCCACGCGCGGGAATCGTGGGAAGCGCAGCGCGCGAAGAACCTTACCGTGGTAAAAACCGCACTGCCTGCCCGTGCACCGTTTGCCTAGCCCAACAACGCATTGCGCTTATGTGTGGCCCAGGCCCGGGGGCTCCTGTCGATGTACAAAAAGAGGGGTACACTTTTTGTACCCCTATAACTGTGCACGGGTAGTCTGAGCCACGGGCACCACCACACCAAGCAAGGCAAGGGAGGTGAGCCAGGGTAAGAACGAAGCTCAAGAGAACTAGAACGACGCCAAGGCCAACACCACAAAGAGCAAAGGGGACGAAGCGGACTCCCCCGGCAAGATCCTTGCCGGGAGACAGTTCTAGCAGCCCTGGCAAGACCCTTGCCGCGGCGACTCATCCCGCGCCTACGGAGCAAATCACCCTTGAGTCCACTGCCCCCAAAGAGTAAGGATTCGGGAGACATCCCCGTGACGGCATGCAGATCTTTGTGAAGACATTCAAGATCAGATATGCACTAAGGAGACGACAACCCTTGGCGGGATCCCAGCCAAGGAAGACCACAAGACCCCCGGCAAGCGCCTTGCCGGGGATGACAGCAGGCGCCTCGGCAAGACCCTTGCCGGGGCCCCGGCAAGGCCCTTCCCGAGGACACCCACGGGGCCACCATCAGGCCCACGCCGACTAAACCTCCACCACCGCATGCATGCAGCTGCCGACCCAACCAGCCGGGCAGGCACCTGCGTGGCGGCATGCAGATCTTCGTGAAGACCCACCACTGCGCCAGCTCAGCTGCCTGCCTACCTACATGGCGTCATAGGCGTCGCTGGCCAGGGCGCGTGTCGACACAAGAAGGAGCAGCGACGGACGAGATAGATCTCTCCCCCGTCCCCGATAAAGCAAGGACACCTAAGCAAGACGCATTAAATGCACCTTGTCATGTAATGCGAGGGATAACCTCGCATCACTGTACCCTTTCCACCTCCCGTGTGCCACTGTGGCAACCCCTTTTTTCTATAAAAGGAGGTCCGAGGCGACCAGGAGAAGGATTCGGCTTTTTGGAGCTCCTCACGCCCCATAGCTAGCTGAAGAACACAGATATACAATCCACCAAAGCAGGAGTAGGGTTTTACGCATCCTCGCGGCCCGAACCTGGATAAATGAACCGTGTGCTATCTGTTTGATCCGCTCTTCTCACGACCCCGCGCCCCGCTAACCACAGTAGGGATTCTTGTGATCCCGTAGGTGTCGTTCCCACCGACAGCATGAACAGGAACAGATCCTACGCAAGTGTCACTCCGAGGCTTATGGAGGACACCACGCTGGAGATAGAGCTACACATAAGGTATTGCAATCCGGTTTTTATTGGCCTACTCTCTTCAAGGATGCCCGTAAGTTTGTCTTGTCTTGTGATGAATGTCAAAGAATTGGTAATATTAGTTGACGTCAAGAAATTCCTATGAATTATTCACTTGTTATTGAACCATTCGATGTTTGGGGCTTTGTTTATATGGGACCTTTTCCCGCCTCTAATGGATATACACATATTTTAGCTGCTGTTGATTATGTTACTAAGTGGGTAGAAGCTATTCCAACTAGTAGTGCTGATCATAAAACCTCTATTAAGATGCTTAAAGAAGTTATTTTTCCAAGGTTTGGAGTCCCTAGATATTTAATGACTGATGGTGGTTCACATTTTATTCATGGTGCTTTCCATAAAATGCTTGCTAAATATGACGTTAATCATAGAATTGCCTCTCCTTATCACCCACAGTCTAGTGGTCAAGTAGAATTGAGTAATAGAGAACTCAAATTAATTTTGCAAAAGACTGTTAATAGATCTAGAAAGAACTGGTCCAAGAAACTTGATGATGCATTATGGGCCTATAGAACGGCATACAAAGATCCTATGGGCATGTCTCCGTATAAAATGGTTTATGGAAAAGCATGTCACTTACCTCTCGAACTAGAACATAAGGCTTATTGGGCTATTAAAGAGCTCAATTATGATTTCAAACTTGCCGGTGAGAAGAGGTTATTTGACATTAGCTCACTTGATGAATGGAGAACCCAAGCCTATGAGAATGCCAAATTATTTAAAGAAAAAGTTAAAAGATGGCATGACAAAAGAATACAAAAGCATGAGTTTAATGTAGGTGATTATGTATTGCTATACAACTCTCGTTTGAGATTTTTTGCAGGAAAACTTCTCTCTAAATGGGAAGGTCCTTACGTTATCGAGGAGGTCTATCGTTCCAGTGCCATAAAAATCAACAACTTCAAAGGCACAAATCCGAAGTTGGTGAACGGTCAAAGAATTAAACATTATATCTCAGGTAATCCTATAGATGTTGAAACCAATGTTATTGAAACCGTAACCCTGGAGGAATACATAAGGGACACTTTCCGGAATGTTTCAGACTCCGAAAAGGATTAGGTATGTGGTACGGTAAGTAAACCGACTCCAGAACAGTTCTAATGGCAATTTTCTTCCGTTTTGGAATATTTAGAAAAATAGAAAAATAAGAAGCAGCCCGGGAAGGACACGAGGCCTCCACGATGGTGGAGGGCATGCCCTACCCCCTGGGCGCGCCCCCTACCTCATGGGCACCTCGTGTGCTCTCTGGACTCCGTTTTCTTACACGACACGTATTTTGGTCAGTAAAAATTCATTATATAACCTCCCGAAGGTTTTGACCACTGTATCACGCAAATATCTCTTGTCTTTGTTTCGAGCTGTCCTGCTACAGATTAGAGCAACATGTCATCCCAGGATTCTGAGGAGAAAGCTATGTGGTTGATTACCTTGTAGACCCTAAGGTCTATGGGGACGTGGAGCATTGTGGTTGGACTACGGAAGAAGAAGAGGACTATGAACCCAAGGGAAGGGAGGAGACAAGCTCAGATGAAGATGAAGTTCCATTACCCCAACCTGGGGACCTGCATGAAAACAAACAGGAATTATGCAAGAAGATATTAAACCTTGAGCAGGAGATCGATGACCTAAGGGATCAAAATTCTGTTCTCAAGCGCAAATTAAGGAAGAAGCCTACGCCATCAACAAAATCATCGCCACCATCTTCTTCACCAACAAAGGAGACATAATCACATGGGTATGGGCAATCCCCTTGGAAACTGCCAAGCTTGGGGGAGTGCCCCGGTATCGTATCACCATCACTTTTATCTTTACCGTTTTTCTTAGTTCGATCCTTTTAGTAATATCTTGATCTAGTAGTATAAAGTTTTTAGTATGAGCTAGTTGTGAGTTTTGCTTTATGATCCTTCTATGTAATCTAGTCCATGAGCTGTATATAATAAAGATTAGTGTTGAGTCAAGGGCTTGATTATTTTGCGATGATCTTAAGTGAATAAAAGAAAAGAGAAAGAATAAAAAGGAAACCAAGAGATCATATGGATCTTATTGAGAGTAATGAGCTCACATATAAAGAGTATGATGATTAAAGTTGTTGAGAGTTGACAAACATAGTTTTGGTCATCGTTGCAATTAATAGGAAGTGATAAAGAACGAGAGGTCTTCACATATAAATATACTATCTTGGACATCTTTTATGATTGTGAGCACTCATTAAAATATGACATGCTAAAGAGTTGACGTTGGACAAGGAAGACAATGTAATGGGTTATGTTTTCTTACATCTGAGATAAATTATATTGTCATGGATTATCCAACATGATTGAGCTTGCCTTTCCCCTTCATGCTAGCCAAATTCTTTGCACCAAGTAGAGATACTACTTGTGCTTCCAAACACCCTTAAACCAGTTTTGCCATGAGAGTCCACCATACCTACCATGGATTGAGTAAGATCCTCCAAGTAAGTTGTCATCGGTGCAAGCAATAAAAATTGCCCTCTAAATATGTATGACTTATTAGTGTGGGAGAAAATAAGCTTTATACGATCGTGTGATATGGAAGAAATAAAAGCGACATACTGCATAATAAAGGTCCATATCACAAGTGGCAATATAAAGTGACGTTCTTTCGCATTAAGATTTTGTGCATCCAACCATAAAAGCGCATGACAACCTCAGCTTCTCTCTGCGAAGGGCCTATCTATTACTTTTATCTCCTACCTTGCATAAGAGTCATGGTGATCTTCACCCTTCCTTTTTAAATTTTATCTTTTGGTAAGCACAACATGTTGGAAAGATCCCGATATATATGGCTAATTGGATGTGAGTTTTCATGAACTATTATTGTTGACATTACCCTTGAGGTAAAACGTTGGGAGGCAAAACTATAAGCCCCTATCTTTCTCTGTGTCCGATTAAAACTCCATACCCATAAGTATTGCGTGAGTGTTAGCAATTGTGAAAGACTATATGATAGTTGAGTATGTGGACTTGCTGAAAATCTCTTATATTGACTCTTTCCTATGTTATGATAAATTGCAATTGCTCCAATGACTGAGATTATAGTTTGTTAGTTTTCAATGAAGTTTATGATTCATACTTGAAGTTGTGATTGAATTGTTACTCTAGCATAAGAGATCATATGACAAGAATTATATAAGTTGCTGTTCTAAGAATGATCATGATGCCCTCATGTCCGTATTTTATTTTTATCGACACCTCTATCTCTAAACATGTGGACATATTTTTCGATTTCGGCTTTCGCTTGAGGACAAGCGAGGTCTAAGCTTGGGGGAGTTGATACGTCCATTTTTCATCATGCTTTTATAACAATATTTATTGCATTATGGGCTGTTATTACACATTATGTCACAATACTTATGCCTATTCTCTCTTATTTTACATGGTTTACATAAAGGGAGAATGCCGGCAACTGGGATTCTGGGCTAGAAAAGGAGCAAATATTAGAGACCTATTCTGCATAGCTCCAAAAGTCGTGAAACTTCACGGAAGTCATTTTCAGAATATATAAAAAATAATAAGCGCAAGAAGTTCCAGAGGGGGGACACACCCTGCGCACAAGGGTGGGGGCGCGCCCTACCCCCCTGGGCACGCCCCCTGCCTCGTGGGTCCCCTGGTGGCCCTCCGATGCCCCTCTTCTGCTATATGGAGTCTTTCGATGAGGAAAAATAATCATAAGCCATCTTTTCGGAGGAGACTCCGCCGCCACGAGGCGGAACCTTGGCGGAACCAATCTAGGGCTCTGGCAGAGCTGTTCTGCCGGGGAAACTTCCCTCCGGGAGGGGGAAATCATCGCCGTTGTCATCACCAACGATCCTCTCATCGGGAGGGGGTCAATCTCCATCAACATCTTCACCAGCACCATATCATCTCAAACCCTAGTTCATCTCTTGTATCCAATTCTTGTCTCTAAGTCCGGGATTGGTACCTGTGGGTTGCTAGTAGTGTTGATTACTCCTTGTAGTTGATGCTAGTTGGTTTATTTGGTGGAAGATCATATGTTTAGATCCTATATGCACATTAATACCCCTCTGATTATGAACATGAATATGCTTTGTGAGTAGTTACGTTTGTTCCTGAGGACATGGGAGAAGTCTTGCTATTAGTAGTCATGTGAATTTGGTATTCGTTCGATATTTTGATGAGATGTATGTTGTCTCTCCTCTAGTGGTGTTTTGTGAACGTCGACTACATGACACTTCACCATTATTTGGGCCTAGAGGAAGGCATTGGGAAGTAATAAGTAGATGATGGGTTGCTAGAGTGACAGAAGCTTAAACCCTAGTTTATGCGTTGCTTCGTAAGGGGCTGATTTGGATCCATATGTTTCATGCTATGGTTAGGTTTACCTTAATACTTTTGTTGTAGTTGCGGATGCTTGCAATAGAGGTTAATCATAAGTGGGATGCTTGTCCAAGTAAGGACAGTACCCAAGCACCAGTCCACCCACATACCAAATTATCAAAGTACCGAACACAAATCATATGAACGTGATGAAAACTAGCTTGACGATAATTCCCATGTGTCCTCGGGAGCGCTTTACATCATATAAGAGTTTGTCCAGGCTTGTCCTTTGCTACGAAAAGGATTTGGCCACCTTGCTGCACTTTATTTACTTTTGTTACTTGTTGCTCATTACTAATTATCTTATCACAAAACTATCTGTTACCTATTATTTCAGTGCTTGTAGAGAATACCTTGCTGAAAACCGCTTATCATTTCCTTCTGCTCCTCGTTGGGTTCGACACTCTTACTTATCGGAAGGACTACGATAGATCCCCTATACTTGTGGGTCATCAGCAACCCGTTCGCCATACACCTTTAGCTGCTTCAACTCTTCTTAGTCAACATGACCAGGTGACATCTTTCCAAGTCATTCAGCTGGGAGCGCCCCTCGGGCTGCATCATTCCCAGGCCGCTTGAGTCCATCCCTGTGGCATGTATCCCTTTTCTTATGTCTTTAGCTTACCTTGTTGGGGGCGCCCCTCTGGATGCATCATCCCCAAGTCGCTCGGGCCTGACCAAGTGGCAGGTATCTCTCATGCACTTGCTTAAGCCTGCTACTCTCATGTTCGATCTATCTATGATTACTGCCTGCTCAATCATCGCCTCCCACGGGGCCTCAGCACGTTGGCACGGCGCTGGTGCATGGGTCCGTCCCTACCACGTCGATAACCTGAGAGGTCGAGCTCTGGCTCGCGGCATGCCCCACACACGTCACCTCACCATGCCCTTAGTGCCTTCACCACCTCGCGGAGCAACCAGTGGCAGGCTGGCAACCATAACAGCAGATCATGTTCTTCCTTGTGCTAGCTTGCAGGGATCTCACAAGGATAGCACCAAGCAGCACCG
Source organism: Triticum urartu (assembly GCF_056163025.1). Taxonomy (NCBI): domain Eukaryota; kingdom Viridiplantae; phylum Streptophyta; class Magnoliopsida; order Poales; family Poaceae; genus Triticum; species Triticum urartu. Next base: position 507,740,087 of record NC_141876.1, on the reverse strand, counting down.
CGAGCTCCCACCTCTTCCAAGTAATCTGCTTGCATGTTAAAAGCGGGGCTCCTGAGCATCGTGACTCAGGAGCTCTTATTGGCTCTCCAGCCCTCACCCCCAGGCCTTGACCATGGCACGTGACCTGGCATATCAGCGGCGGCTGAGCTCGCTCGAGGGCCGGGACCTGAGGACGTAGAGCACGAAGGAGAGCATTGAAGGGGAGGACTCGTATGAGCCTATCCTAGCTACGCTGCGGATGATTGCACACCGGTCTGGCGCATCACAAAGAATCGACCCGGACCGCCAAGATAAGTCACGAGCTCAGATCAACTAATCGTTGGGATCTAGGGGACACGCTCGCCACGGCCCTGTTACGGCAATGTCGCCTCCCTTTCTTATCTTACCATAGCTGCTTGAGCGCTAAAGGGGACCCCCTGAGCATCGCGCCTCAGAGGCTCTTACTGGATCTCGGGCCGCTCACCTCGTGGCCTTGACCATGGCACGCGACCTGGCATACCAGCGACAGCTGAAGCTTGCCTGGGGACCGGGACCTGTCAGCGTAGAGCAACAAGCTGTCGCGAGGTTGGAAAGGGAAGACCGAGCCTAAACAGGACCTACGCCAACAAGGCTTCCTTAATTGGGATAACATCAACAAAGACATTGCAAACCCTTTACACGCCCCCACGGGGTACTTCTTGGTTCCTTGCAGGGAACAAAAGACGCGAACCTAGGAGAATCCTATCTACAAACCCCGCGGCCGACGCCATCATCAACAGTGGGCCGCGGGAGGCCGACACTAACTCCATCCAGATTAGCGACGGCAGCAGCCAGACGTTGCGGCCTTGCTCCGGCCGAGGCAAGAGCTCGGGGCACGCAGCTGTCGTCACTCGTCTCTGGAGTCTCGTAGAGCTCGGGAGAACTGCTGGACTCCCAAGAATCGTTGCTGCTGGAGCAGCCCCGTGCGGGGCGTGCCTCGTCCTGGCGCTCTCCTTCGGGGCAGCACACCAAGCGGCGACCCTCCGTGTCGAAGAAATTGAAGAATAGCGTGGAGGCGCCGTCGTACTCGTGTGGATCGCGAGGACGCCCTCCGCACTGCAAACCCGCGCGACCTCACCCCAGCCGTGGGTCATGAAGATCTTGCCGGTGGCGACCGCTTCAACCTCTGCTCCGGTCGCCGGAGCGTCACAGTCACCATGCTGCAACCAAAGCTCGAGAGGCCCCCTCGATGGCATCACCTCGGAGAAGAAGCGTGTGAAGCGGATCCAGGAGCTTGGGGGCATCGCCACCCACAGCACGAGCTCGCGTGAGGAGTCCGCGGCGTGGACTCCAGGAGCGACGGCACTCATTGCCAGGGCGCGTCGACCTTGGCCGCGGTGCGCGCGCTGATGCTCGTCGTTCCTTCCTCCCGAGCCCCCGGCTTTGGCGTACAAGGACAGTGGGTACCCAGGAGGAGGCCGCTCGTACCAAGGCCTCGCTACCGCTTGCATCTCTGCGGCGTCGCGGCGGTGGGACGACCTCTTCTTTGGCGGGAGCAGCGCCGGCATGTCGAGAGGAACCTTTCCCTTCTCTTCAGCAGAAAACCTACGGATCGATGCCATTGAAGCCGCAGCTGGCAGTGGAGCGGAGGAAGAAGGAGCGAGTGGAATGGGAGAAGATGGGCGACGGGGGCTCTGCCCCCCTCCCCATTTATAGCAAGAGAAGGCCAACCAACACCCCCACGATCACAGGTAATGATGGCTTCCCTTGCATGTCACAGGGACTTGTCAAGTCGGGCAGTTGCCGAGGTAGCATGGGGAAGCGGAGACGCCCACGTCCAATCAACCGCCACACGTCAACCAAGGCCGCAGGCTTTGGGGGACCACGGTGCTCTGCACTTGACCCTTTGGCTTCGCCTCGAAGCCAAGCCCGAGCGCGCCTTGGGCCCAGGGGCTACTGTCGGCGTCCTGGGAACAGGGGTCCCCAGACTTGCCTGCCTGCGGCCCACGGCGTGGCTGGGCTGGCAGGTCTGTACGGCCCATCTTCATCGACAAGGCATTCAATACCCTCGCGAGGGGCCAAGCCTCGCGAGGCGGACGACGCAAGACCTCCTTAGGAGCGGCCACGCCAGGCAGGCTCGCGAGGGGCGGAGAGATCAAGGCACGACAAACCTCGCGAGGTCCTCGTGACGTGAGCCATGACGACCGAGACCAGGCGGGCACTAGCGCGCACAGTGTCCTTGTTTCCTCTTTGGTGCCAAGGGGGCAAGCACAGGCGCGGAGTACCGAGGCATCAGGCAAAGGTTTCCGTATTGGTGCAACAAGACCAAGACCCGAAGGATGGCAGGACGAAGGTCACCATGGAGCCCAAGACGGCGTCACTACCAGAGCCTTTGGCAGGTGAAGACCACCTTTTGCCAGGATAATTTGTACTAGCTGTCCCCTTTCGAATTGGCCATTGTTGGATCCCTACCTGCTCAATATTTGGGGAGAGGACCAGGGCCTATATAAGTAGAACTAGCCTCCACAGTAAAGAGGGGAGGAGAAAAAAGGGAGAAGAGAGCACAAGGGGACGAGAGACAAGTGAGGATCGACCTCATCAAAAGTCCACCAAGCACAAGAACATCTCAACCTCAGGAGGCTGTTCTCCCCCTTGTAACTGTTCTTCATCAGCCCAAGTGGCAATCCACCACTACCACACTAGAGTAGGGTGTTACACCACAACGGTGGCCCGAACTAGTATAAATCTTGTGTCTTTCTGTGCTGTGAGTTTATTGAGTTCGTCTACGAGATCTTAAGAGAGCTAGGGCGCGGATCGATAGGGAGAAAACCTTCGCACGCACCCCAGTGTTCGAACCTCAAGGGTTTGCCGGAACCCATGATCCGACATTATCCTATGCATCTTGTTCATCGTGATCGTAATTATATATATATAATTTTTGGCCTCGCGAAGGAGAAAGCATTGCTCAAGCTTGGGGGAGGCTTAAGTCAATGTTATATTCATGCCCCAAGCATGAGCTCTCAAAAGAAATGATTATTCAAAAAATTTATGCTCAGCTTTCTCTCAGTAATCGCTCCATGCTCGATACTTCTTATACTGGATCTTTTATGATGAAGACTATTGAATTCAAATGGGATTTATTGGAAAGAATTAAACGCAACTCTGAAGATTGGGGCCTCGATGAAGGTAAGGAGTCAGGTATGACACCTAAGTTTGATTGTGTTAAATCTTTTATGGATACCGATGCTTTCCTTGAATCTAACACTAAATATGGACTTGATTCTGAGATAGTAGCTTCTTTCTATGAATCCTTTGCTACTCATGTTGATCTCCCTAAGGAGAAGTGGTTTAAATATAATCCTCCCATTGAAGTAAAAGTAGTTGCACCTATTAAAGTTGAAGAAAAGACCATCGCTTATGATGATCGTGTTGTTCCTACTGCTTACATTGAGAAACCACCTTTCCCTGTTAGAATAAAGGATCATGCTAAAGCTTCAACTGTGATTAACAAAAGTAATATTAAGAAACCTAAACCCCCTAAGAAAATTAAGGTTGAACCTAGTATTGCTATGGTTAAAGATTGCTTGGCCGATAATATTGATGGGCATGTTATTTACTTCTGCAATGAAGCTGCTAGAATTGCTAGACCTGATGCTAAAAATAAACATAGACCTGTTGTAGGCATGCCTGTTATTTCTGTTAAAATAGGAGATCATTGTTATCACGGCTTATGTGATATGGGTGCTAGTGCAAGCACAATACCTCATTCCTTATACAAAGAAATTATGCATGATATTGCACCTGCTGAGATAGAAGATATCAATGTTACCATTAAACTTGCCAATAGAGATACTATTTCACCGATTGGGATTGTTAGAGATGTTGAAGTCTTGTGTGGGAAAGTTAAATATCCTGCTAATTTTCTTGTTCTTGGTTCCCCACAAGATGACTTTTGTCCCATTATATTTGGTAGACCCTTCTTGAATACTGTTAATGCGAAGATAGACTGCAATAAGGATATTGTTTCTGTTGGTTTAGGGGATATGTCTCATGAGTTTAATTTTGCTAAATTTCGTAGACAACCCAATGATAAAGAATTGCCTAGTAAAAATGAAATCATTGGTCTTGCTTCTATTGCCGTGCCTCCTACTGATCCCTTAGAACAATATTTGCTAGACCATGAAAATTATATGTTCATGAATGAAAGAAGGGAAATAGATGAGGTATTCTTTAAACAGGGACCTATTCTGAAACACAACTTGCCTGTTGAAATCCTAGAGGATCCTCCTCCACCCAAGGGTGATCCCGTGTTTGAGCTTAAACCATTGCCCGATACTCTTAAATATGCTTATATTGATGGAAAGAAGATATATCCTGTTATTATTAGTGCTAACCTTTCAGATCATGAAGAAGAGAGATTATTGAAAACTCTGAAGAAGCACCGTGTTGCTATTGGATATACTCTTCATGATATTAAGGGCATTAGTCCCACTCTATGTCAACACAAAATAAATTTGGAGAAAGATGCCAAACTAGTTATTGATCACCAACGACGGCTAAATCCTAAGATGAAAGAAGTGGTAAGAAAGGAAATATTAAAACTTCTGGAGGCAAGTATAATTTATCCCGTTGCTGATAGTCAGTGGGTAAGTCCTGTCCATTGTGTCCCTAAGAAGGGAGGTATTACTGTCGTTCCCAATTCTAAATATGAATTAATTCTGCAAAGAATTATTACAGGCTATAGGATGGTAATTGATTTCCTAAAATTAAATAAAGCTACTAAAAAGATCATTACCCTTTGCCTTTCATTGATCAAATGCTAGAAAGATTATCCAAACATACACATTTTTGCTTTCTAGATGGTTACTCTGGTTTCTCTCAAATACCTTTGTCAGCTGACGATCAAGAAAAGACTACTTTTACTTGCCCTTTCTATACCTTTGCTTATAGACGTATGCCTTTTGGTTTATGTAATGCACCTACTACCTTTCAAAGATGCATGATGGCTATATTCTCTGACTTTTGTGAAAAGATTTGTGAAGTTTTCATGGATGATTTCTCTGTTTATGGATCCTCTTTTGATGATTTCTTGAGCAACCTTGATCGAGTTTTCCAGAGATGTGAAGAAACTAACCTTGTCTTGAATTGGGAGAAGTGCCACTTTATGGTTAATGAAGGTATTGTCTTGGGGCATAAAATTTCTGAAAGAGGTATTGAAGTTGACAAAGCTAAAGTTGATGCTATTGAAAAGATGTCGTGTCCCAAGGACATCAAAGGTATAAGAAGTTTCCTTGGTCATGCCGATTTTTATAGGAGGTTCATTAAGGACTTCTCAAAAATTTCCCGGCCTCTGACTAACCTATTACAAAAAGATATTCCTTTTGTCTTTGATGATGATTGTGTAGAAGCATTTGAAGTACTTAAGAAAGCCTTGATTTCTGCACCTATTGTTAAGCCACCTGATTGGAATTTACCCTTTGAAATCATGTGTGATGCTAGTGATTATGCTGTAGGGGCTGTTCTAGGACAAAGAGTTGATAAAAAAATAAATGTTATTCAATATGCTAGTAAAACTCTAGACAGTGCCCAAAGAAATTATGCTACTACTGAAAAAGAATTCTTAGCAGTTGTATTTGCTTGTGATAAGTTTAGACCTTATATTGTTGATTCTAAAGTAACTATTCACACTGATCATGCTGCTATGAAATATCTTATGGAAAATAAAGATGCTAAACCTAGACTTATTAGATGGGTTCTCCTGCTACAAGAATTTGATTTGCATATTATTGAGAGAAAGGGAGCTGAGAACCCCGTTGCAGACAACTTGTCTAGGTTAGAGAATGTTCTTTATGACCCACTACCTATTGATGATAGCTTTCCTGATGAACAATTAGCTGTCATAAATGCTTATCGTACTGCTCCATGGTATGCTGATTATGCTAATTACATTGTTGCTAAATTTATACCACCTAGTTTCACATACCAGCAAAAGAAAATGTTTTTCTATGATTTAAGACATTACTTCTAGGATGACCCACACCTTTATAAAGAAGGATTAGATGGTGTTATTAGACGTTGTGTACCTGAGCATGAACAGGAATAGATCCTACATAAGTGTCACTCCGAGGCTTATGGAGGACACCATGCTGGAGATAGAACTTCACACAAGGTATTGCAATCTGGTTTTTATTGGCCTACTCTCTTCAAGGATGCCCGCAAGTTTGTCTTATCTTGTGATGAATGTCAAAGAATTGGTAATATTAGTAGACGTCAAGAAATGCCTATGAATTATTCACTTGTTATTGAACCATTTGATGTTCGGGCTTTGATTATATGGAACCTTTTCCTTCCTCTAATGGGTATACACATATTTTAGTTGCTGTTGATTACGTTACTAAGTGGGTAGAAGCTATTCCAACTAGTAGTGCTGATCATAACACCTCTATTAAGATGCTTAAAGAAGTTATTGTTCCTAGGTTTGGAGTCCCTAGATATTTAATGACTGATGGTGGTTCACATTTCATTCATGGTGCCTTTCGTAAAATGCTTGCTAAGTATGATCTTAATCATAGAATTGCATCTCCATATCACTCGCAGTCTAGTGGTCAAGTAGAACTTAGCAATAGAGAGCTTAGATTAATTTTGCATAAGACTGTTAATAGATCTAGAAAGAATTGGTCCAAGAAACTTGATGATGCATTATGGGCTTATAGAACTGCATACAAAAATCCTATGGGTATGTCTCCGTATAAAATGGTTTATGGTAAAGCATGTCACTTACCTCTTGAATTAGAACACAAGGCATATTGGGCTATTAAAGAGCTCAACTATGAATTCAAACTTGCCGGTGAGAAGAGGCTTTTTGACATTAGCTCACTTGATGAATGGAGAACCCAGGCTTATGAGAATGCCAAGCTGTTTAAAGAAAAAGTTAAAAGATGGCATGATAAAAGGATACAAAAGCATGATTTTAATGTAGGTGATTATGTATTGTTATACAACTCTCGTTTAAGATTTTTTGCAGGCAAACTTCTCTCTAAATGGTAAGGTCCTTACGTTATCGAGGAGGTCTATCGTTCCGGTGCCATAAAAGTCAACAACTTCGAAGGCACAAATCCGAAGGTGGTGAATGGTCAAAGAATCAAACATTATATCTCAGGTAATCCTATAAATGTTGAAACTAATGTTATTGAAACCGTAACCCGGGAGGAATACATAAGAGACACTTTCCAGAATGTTTCAGACTCCGAAAAGGAATAGGTATGTGGTACGGTAAATAAACCGACTCCAAAACAGTTCTAATGGCAATTTTTCTCCGTTTTGGAATATTTAAGAAAATAGGAAAATAAGAAGCAGACCGAAAAGGACACGAGGCTTCCACGAGGGTGGAGGGCGCACCCCCTGCCTCATGGGCACCCCGTGTGCTCTCCGTACTCCGTTTTCTTTCACGATACTTCTCTCGATCGGTAAAAATTCATTATACATTCTCCCGAAGGTTTTGACCACCGTATCACGCAAATATCACTTGTCTTTGTTTCGAGCTGTTTTTCTGACAGATCTAGGTCGCCATGTCGTCTTCAAGTGCCCCCAAGGACAAGTTCTTCCAGAAGGTCATCAACCCCTACCTCGCGGAGGTGCTACAACACCCTCAAACCATTGAGATGCGTGAGGGGTATTTGCACATCCGCGATGTGGAGGGGCCAAGGAGGACCGGAAGCGTGGAGACAAGGCTTGATGCAATGGAGCAACAAGTTTTCAAGTGTCAGGAGATGGTGGAGCGTGGACTCAACTCCAATCACATAATGATCACGGGGTTCACCAACAACCACGAGCTGGACACCAAGGACACTGGGAGGCCATCTTCAAGCTTCATGAGAAAATCGAGCACCTCCAAGCCCAAATCTATGACCTGTAAAATCAAAACTGTGAGTATGAATATATATTCAAGAGGATGAGTTTGGCTGCAGATTTGAGGATTTTGGAGACTCGATCATCCTTCTATGATTGTGAGCACTCATTAAAATATGACATGCTAAAGAGTTGATGTTGGACAAGCAAGACAACATAATGGGTTATGTTTTCTTACATCTGAGATAAATTATATTGTCATGGATCATGCAACATGTTGAGCTTGACTTTCCCTCTCATGCTAGCCAATTTCTTTGCACCAAGTAGAGATACTACTTGTGCTTCCAAATATCCCTAAACCCAATTTTGCCATGAGAGTCCACCATATCTACCTATGGATTGAGTAAGATCCTTCAAGTAAGTTGTCATCGGTGCAAGCAGTAAAAATTGCTCTCTAAATATGTATGACTTATTAGTGTGGAGAAAATAAGCTTCATACGATCTTGTGATATGGAAGAAATAAAAGCGACGGACTGCATAATAAAGGTCCATATCACAAGTGGCAATATAAAGTGACGTTCTTTTGCATTAAGATTTCGTGCATCCAACCATAAAAGCGCATGACAACCTCTGCTTCCCTCTGCGAAGGGCCTATCTTTTATTCTTGTCTTATACTCCATGCAAAGAGTCATGGTGATATTCACCTTTCTTTTTTTACATTTTATCCTTTGGCAAGCACAATGTGTTGGAAAGATCCTGATATATATAGCTAATTGGATGTGAGTTTTCGTGAACTATTATTGTTGACATTACCCATGAGGTAAAAAGTTGGGAGACATAACTATAAGCCCCTTTCTTCCTCTGTGTCAGATTAAAACTTCATACCCATAAATATTGCGTGAGTGTTAGCAATTGTGAAAGACTAAATGATAGTTGAGTATGTGGACTTGCTGAAAAGCTCTTATATTGACTCTTTCCTATGTTATGATAAATTGCAATTGCCTCAATGACTGAGATTAGAGTTTGCTGGTCCTCAATGAAGTTTATGATTCATACTTGAAATTGTGATTGAATTGTTACTTAAGCATAAGAGATCATATGACAATATATATATATATATGTTGGTGCTCTAAGAATGATCATGATGCCCTCATGTCCGTATTTTATTTTATCGACACCTCTATCTCCAAACATGTGGACATATTTTTTGATTTTGGCTTTTGCTTCAGGACAAGCGAGGTCTAAGCTTGGGGGAGTTGATACATCCATTTTGCATCATGCTTTTATATCGATATTTATTGCATTATGGGCTGTTATTACACATTATGTCACAATACTTATGCCTATTCTCTCTTATTTTACAAGGTTTACATGAAAAGGGAGAATGCGGGCAGCTAGGATTCTGGGATGGAAAAGGAGCAAATATTAGAGACCTATTCTGCACAGCTCCAAAAGTCCTAAAACTTCACGGAAGTTATTTCTATAATATATAAAAAATATTATGCGAAAGAAGTACTTGAGGGGCCCACACCCTGGCCACGAGGGTGGGGGGCACGCCCCCTGCCTCGTGGGCTCCCTGGTGGCCCTCCGATGCCCATCTTCTGATATATGAGGTCTTTCATCTGAGAAAAAATAATAAGCAAGCTTTGGGGAAGAAACTCCACCGCCACGAGGCAGAACCTTGGCGGAACCAATCTAGGGCTCCGTTAGAGCTATTCTGCCGGGGAAACTTCCCTCCGGGAGGGGGAAATCATCATCGTCGTCATCACCAATGATCCTCTCACCGGGAGGGGGTCAATCTCCATCAACATCTTCACCAGCACCATCTCATATCAAACCCTAGTTCATCTCTTGTATCTAATCTTTGTATCCAAACCTCAGATTGGTACGTGTGGGTTGCTAGTAGTGTTGATTACTCCTTGTAGTTGATGCTAGTTGGTTTACTTGGTGGAAGATCATATGTTCAGATCCATTATGCATATTAATACCCCTCTGATTATGAACATGAATATGCTTTGTGAGTAGTTACGTTTGTTCCTGAGGACAGGGGAGAAGTCTTGCTATAAGTAGTCATATGAATTTGGTATTCGTTCGATATTTTGATGAGATGTATGTTGTCATCCCTCTAGTGGTGTCATGTGAACGTCAACTACATGACACTTCACCATTGTTTGGGCCTAGAGGGAGGCATTGGGAAGTAATAAGTAGATGATGGGTTGCTAGAGTGACAGAAGCTTAAACCCTAGTTTATGCGTTGCTTCGTAAGGGGCTGATTTGGATCCATATGTTTCATGCTATGGTTAGGTTTACCTTAATACTTCCATTGTAGTTGAGGATGCTTGCAATGGGGGTTAATCATAAGTGGGATGCTTGTCCAAGTAAGGACAACACCCAAGCACCGGTCCACCCACATATCAGATTATCAAAGTACCGAACACGAATCATATGAACGTGATGAAAACTAGCTTGATGATAATTCCCATGCGTCCTCAGGAGCGCTTTTCTTCATATAAGAGTTTGTCCAGGCTTGTCCTTTGCTACAAAAAGGATTGGTCCATCTTTCTGCACCTTATTTACTTTTATTACTTGCTACTCGTTAAAAATTACCTTATCACAAAACTATCCGTTACCGATAATTTCAGTGCTTGCAGAGAATACCTTAATGAAAACTGCTTATCATTTCCTTCTCCTCCTCGTTGGGTTCGACACTCTTACTTATCGAAAAGGCTATGATAGATCCCCTACACTTGTGGGTCATCAACAACCATCACATAAATATGGCATGATGCACAACCAAGTATGATGCATGTCCGGTTTAATGAGGCATGGCATGGCAATATGCATAAACAAAACTACAAGTTAAGTGGAGCTCAATATGCAACGAGTTGCATATTGACGAAACACCACATTCGATTATTTAGTTCTCTCTCATTTATGTACCCAACAATATTAAATGTTGTTAAGCATGGCAAGAGGTGAAGCATATGAAAACTACCTATCTAGGCAAGTTTAAATGAGGGCGGAAATAACAAACAACAATTTCAGAAAAATCCTCATATGAAAATTATGGATTTGGTACTGTTCTGCCCTATACACAATTTTTGAGTTGTTAAACATGCAAAGTATTGCCACCATGTTAAACTATGCATTTTCTACCCCATTTACATATGAAGTTTATTAAATTCGGAGCTACGGTTAATTAGTTATGAAATAATCATTTTAACATGGCATTTAAGCAAATTAAACACAAACAACATTTTAAACATTTTTTAACATGGATGAAAATTGCATATTATTAAACTATACAAGATTCTAAGAATTTTTCATATATGAAACATTTTAATCCGGTGCACGGATGATGAGTTATTAAATGCATGAACATGGAGGGTTTTTCTACAAAACTGCAGTGCACTGGTTAATTAGCAAAAACGTTCTGCAGAAAAAACACATCTCGGGCCGAGTCTGAAACAGCCCACTGGGCGGCTGGCTACTCACCTAGCTGGGCTCGGCCCAGGTCGGTGGAGGCAGTCCACGGGGACGTGGTCAAGCAGGCAAGCTCGGCAGGAGCTGGGCCACGACGCGGGACGCGACCGGGAGGGCGCTGGAGGCGGGCGCTCCTGTGCTGCTGGGCCGAGGCCGGCGCGGGTGGGCCGAGGCTTCTGGGGCCCATCCAGGGAGGTGGCGGCACTCGCTGTCTCCCCCGCACAAGAGGTCGATCGAGGGCATGGTCGAGGGGCACTCCGGTAAACTTGCCGGTGAGGAGGCACGGAGAAGGACACGGAGCGGCGGATCTGGGCGTGGGCGGCTTGATCCGGCGGAGGGCAGCGCCGGAGGAGGTCGGTGGAGGCGGATCCGGCCGGTGCTTTGCCGGATCCAGGCAACAGCGACGGTTGGCGGGACTCCAAGTGCGGCGACGGAGCTTCCCGTGGCAGTGGATGACGGGGCGGGAGAAGCTCGGGCAGGAAGGCGGCTCGACGCTCAGGACTGGGATCCCCAGTGGCTGTCGTCCTCGCCGGTGATGAGGAGATGATGCGGCGGGGTAGACTCCCTCGATCCAGGGGGATCGAGGAGAGAGTGGCTCGGGAATGCGGGGAGCCTGCGGGCTGCGGCGGCTCGGGCCGGGTGGGCCGCGGATCTGGGTCCCGCAAGCCTGGCGCGGTGGAGGGAGGAGCGGGGTGATGTGGAGGCCTGCGAGTGGTGGAGGGCGGCGGCTGCGGCGGCGCTGACCGCTCAGGCGGTGCCAAGTGACGGGGCTCGGTTTGCCGGCGCGAAAACGATGAGGGGAGGTGGGAGGCGGCTGGCTGATGATTAGGGGCACGGAAATGGAGGTGGAGGGGAAGGAATGTCCAAATTTGGAAGGAGGGGTTTCCTTTTATAGTCAGGGTTAGGGTTTGAGGGGTTAGGAGGGGTTTTTGGAGCCTCCGATCGCGATCCGATGGATCCAATCGAGAGGGGGGGATAGGTAGGCCTAGGTGGGTTGGTTGTGACTGTGTAGAAGGCTGAGGGCTGCGGGAGAGAAGAGAGAGAGAGAGAGACCCGGCAACAGTTTCCAGCGACCGAAAACGTCCGACGATTTGACCGACTAAATTGACGCTATAGTTATCCGTTGGGGCATCAAACGGACTCCGAATGCGATGAAACTTGGCAGGCGACCTACTAACAACATAACAACACCGCCCGCCAACTGTCGGTGTCAAAACCGACGGATCTCGGGTAGGGGGTCCCGAACTGTGCGTCTAAGGTAGATGGTAACAGGAGACAGGGGACACGATGTTTACCCAGGTTCGGGCCCTCTCGATGGAGGTAATACCCTACTTCCTGCTTGATTGATCTTGATGATATGAGTATTACAAGAGTTGATCTACCACAAGATCGTAGAGGCTAAACCCTAGAAGCTAGCCTATGATTATGATTGTTGTATATATCTATCGACTAGCGTGGCCTCGGTTTATATAATGCACCAGAAGCCTAGGATAACAAGAGTCCTAGTCGAATACGCCGGTGGGGAGGAGTCCTTGTCTTGATCACCAAGTCTTGTGGAATCTTCCATGTATGCGGCAGCTGTCTGAACTGGCCCATGAGTATACGTCCATGGGGGTCCTCGGCCGAATCTAACTGACCGGGAGACGACGTGGTGAGTACCCCCTAGTCCAGGACACCGTCAGTAGCCCCCTGAACCGGTCTTCAAGTTGGGGACGCTCCTCCATTCTTCCGAACTATTCTTTGTCTTCGGTCGTCGGTCTTGAAAACTGGTTCAACAAATCTTCCCATCTTCTATCTTGAGGATTGCTGAGCTAAATCTGAAGATCTCACACGTCGGGTATCCGAGGAGCCCTTTAAGTCTTCAGCCTTTATCAATGCCTTGTTTATTTTTATGCCACACATCAGGTTTGAAGTTGTTCCCGGGCGGCAGCGTCCTCTTGTGTCCGAGCTCCAACGCCAGACTGCATTCGAGGTATCTTTTGCAGCCAAGCACCAGCGCTGAACCGCTTTCCGATCTCTAACGCCAGACTATGTCCAAACTCCAATGCCAGATTGTATCCGGGCTCCAATGCTGGACTATATCCGAGGTGTCATATCACCTTGGTTCAAAAAAGTCGAAGGAGTTTAGCCGAGCTTAATGCCGGAAATGCCCTCTATGGAGCCAGCCACTCGTGCCTGAGCTTTATGCCTGACTGCTTCCGAGGTGGTGCACCACCCCGACTGTGGGCCGATTTTTTGTCAATATAATTTATTGGTGCAATTTATTCTCTGCCGAGATATATAGCCAGTAGCCCTCAAGGTGTGTATCAGTCTAAAACCCGAGATGCACTTGAAGGATGACATAAAACCGCTGATCCCAGTAGCCGCTGAGACTCAGGTTGATTTGCAAAATCGGTCTGAGGACCAACTCCTAGCTCGGCAGAATACTTCGGGACACAAAAAGCGGTGTGCAGAGTCCTCAAGACTCACGTTGGGTGCGGCCGACCAACCCGAGGATCATAATCTCCTCGAAAACTATATTGCACTTAAATTTTCTGCACCAGATTGCCAATGCAGTAGCCCTCGAGACACTGGTCGGGTGGCAACACCAGATCAGGGGATCGATAAACCCCTTTAATATTAGTAAATGATAAGGCCGAAGCCCAGTAGCCCCCGAGCCTTAATGCGGGCACGGGTAGCCGAATTAAGGATCGATATCCAGAGTAAAATCACAAATTATGTGTAATGATTCTATGTATCCAAGTACTTTATATCATTAATGCTCGGATCCGCATTGTACAAAACTTTGTTTACCGACCATCGGCTTCCACCTCCTCGGCCAGTAGCCGAGGAGTGTTTGTCCTACTTTAAAAAGCTTTTATGAGGGCAAAGATTTATGACAAACAAGGCAATCTGGCCATACGGTTTTATAAACAAAGGTACGCAGAGAGATATGTTATATTACTGTTTAACATAAGAAATGTCTTCCAAAGAAAATAGTCCCGCTATCGGTTCCTTTCTTTGGGTTGTTATGTTAAGCATGATCATGAAACCTCAGCTCTAATGTAAGATCAAAATATTGAGGATTTAGTTTGGGAGGCCAGTTACTAGCCCCTGGTAGTGTTCGGTGACAGTCGTGGTCAAGCCGTAAACACTTCGGCAAATGTTATGAATGGCTCGTCATTTAACATAGTCATCGGATCGTTGACCAGTTTACGCTTATTGTGACAGTCAGTTTTCGGCTTTCTCCACTGAGGTGCTTAACCATGTGAGCTGGAAGCACAATCGCAGTGGGTCTCCCTTTGCACACCTAGCCGAACAAAGCGGAATGTAGGAGGCAAGCGCAGGAGCCGGGCAACCCAACTATTGACCGAAGATACAATTCGAAATAGATGCATATGTAGCAATATCCGAGAATGTTTTTGCCGAATCTCTAAAGGTGTCCGGCGTTGCACTGCGAGACTTGTGCTGAAAACACACAAATAGTTTAAAAGTGCCATGAGCTTGGAAAACCAAAAAATGTCAGTAAAAACTTGACGTCCGAACAAGATCAAGTGTTCGGTGCCAATCCGAAAATTGGAAAACAATTGTGCTTCTGTCGTGCTTTAACATGACACATCCGATCTCAAGACTTCACACGGGTCAGCTTACGGCTTCAAGCTCTTTATCCCAAAGGCGGAGTACTTCTCCGAGGTCAGTTTAGCAAACTAAACTCAAGCGGTTTTCGGAGAGAAGACAGGCTATCCGGCTATTGACCATAAACTCGAGTCGAAAAAGGAGCGGTAGACAAAGACTTTGCAACGACCAAGAAGAAAACACATTTACTATAAAATAGCTCATATAAATTTTAAGAGCCCCCAAGTGACTTGGGTAAAAGAGTTGTATGTATAATGATTGTATGTACCGAAGTACTTATATCATATCTGTGTTCACCCGAACTTTAAACGCGTCTTAACCGACCGTCGGCTTCTCTTCGGCCAAGGGCCGAAAAGTGTCATGTACTCCACCTGTCGAGAGTATCGACGGTGTTTTCGATGACCAGGCAATCAGGCCATAAGGCTGTAACAGACAAAGCGCGCTCAGGGGACTTATGCTATATTACTGACGAAGTGTAAGAAGCATCTTCGAAGAAAATAGTACCCCCACCGATACCTTCTTCGGTGCTCATTATTACTATGAGACTTGTGCAATAGATTTTTTGTACTCATGAGTTCCGTTGTGTGCCGACCATGATTGAAAACAATAAGAGCGCTAGCTTTCGGCTTCACCCAGTCTGAGGTCAGAGCTCGGATGACCCGGTCGTGACAATCACAGAGGTTCTCCCTTTACTCCCTAGCCGAACAATCAGGAACGTAGGGGTAAACACAGGAGCGAGCCAACCCAGCTTGCAAATCGCTTAGGTCAATATGGTGCATATTGTGGCGTAATACACGAATAAGAAACGAAGCCGTACAAGTATAATCATATGAAAGAGGAAAAGTTCCATCAAGGGAGCCCCCAAATAAACGGGGTATTTGAATATGCGCGTCACAAACAAAGTTTTGACAAGGAACTTTGTCACAAACAACTTTGTGCCGAAAAGTATAATGCTTGGTCGAACCGAACAAAATTTAAAACTGAAAGTTTTTGAGCATGAAAGCAACTTAGCTGGTTAATGTGCTTGGTGTTGATGACACGATTCGGGCTTGTGGAGGGACGAAGACGCCCATTGATCTGCGACAGATCTGACAAGGTTCGTAGTCCTCGGCATGGCCGAGGTCCCAGCCCCCAGGCCCGAGGTGTCTGAGCAAGGAGTTCAGCACTCCGGAGTAGTGACCACCTAACGCAGTCAAAATCGATTACCTGCACACATAAAACAGTGCGGTCCAGAAATAATATATATATATATATAATCCTTGCATAATTGCTTTACGCAAAAATAATTTATTTAAAGAGATGTGGCCTGGCGCCGAAGCCAATGTCGATGCAGGGCGTTAGCGTGACGCAGTGACGGCGTGACAAAGCCTAAATTTGCAGGGCGGTCCAGGCTCCGGATGCAGTGTTCGCCGAACTATGTACGGAAACTGACCGAACCACCATGCGACCATTTTTAGTGTGGTCGCCATTTGATAGACCTGTGTACAGATGACGGAACAAACCAGAGTAATAATTCCTTAAGAAAAATAAACCCAACAAGCAAAATTTGTTAGGATTAATAGCACCTGGTTTATTTGTTGTAGCATTCCGAAGAAAAGTGACTCCCAAAATCGGGAATCGATCCGCACACCCATTGCCTGGTGGGCGATAAAGCGATGGCCTGGTGATGCTGGCAAAGGTTGGCTTGCCGAGGCGAAGCCCTCAGTCCAGCTAACGTGACGAAGCTGGTCGGCTGGTGATGCCGAAGTCACCGGAGTATGTTGATGAAGAAATAGCCAAGTCCTTGGTCTAGCCGAGGTGACGGAGCAGGCCGGTGAGGAGTAGTCGTAGCTGCCATGTCAGCCGAGGTGTTGAAGTAGTTCGGCGTGATGGACATTGGCTAGAAGAAGCAACAGTGCAGCCATGCCGACCCTGGTCGTAACTTGTGACGCGACTAATGCTGGTTTGATGAAGTGACCATGCGGCGATGCCGGTGTGCCTGCTCCGTTAATCCGTGGGGCGGCAATGTTGGTGATGATTTATCCTTTGCGATTCCTAAATCTTATTCGGCTCGCCGAGGTGAGGGTCCGAAGAAGTTGAGCTCGGCTTAAAAAGCGACCACATGTCTAGCGCAGGTCTGCAGTCGTGGAGCTATATTGCCGGACTAGTTTGACACCAATGTGATGGCAAAGATTACCTCAGAGGAGGATTAAAATTTTATGGCCGCATGTTAAAAACAACGCACAATACCTTAGAAGAAAATTCCTTTTAAAAATGTTGTCAAATATCACGTTCATAAAGAAACATGAATTCGGATCGGATCCGTATTCGCGCAGGAAACATATCTGAAAAGTGATGCACTAATCGGAAGGTTCCCGGAGTTTGGACGGTCGGATTGAGCTAAAATTTGGAGAGGTGGTAGATGTGGGAATTCCACAGCAGATGAACGGCTGGATCTTCCAAAGGACTTCCGAGATGGGCTCTAGATCACGCCCTAAACTCGTCCGAATTCCTGTCTGGATTTTACAGGGCTCTGGTATATCGTTGATTGTCAGAGATTCCTCCATTGGAACTCGATGAAATTTTCCTGGGTTGTTGTAGACTCGACTCCGCACAATTCCACCGAAGCGATGATTAAAACGACACTCGAGGAGGTGGTGACGGCGGATATGCGTTCGCTATCCAGAAAAACAGCACGGTCGCCCGAGGGCAGTGTTGACGTTGAGCCCCCAAGCTCCATGGACGATTCCTCCATGATCTTGATAGAAATAGGAGTTGGTGTTGATGAAGGCCCTCGTCCGAACATGACGATCGGAGGCAGGGCACAATCCTTGGTCAATCCAAGGTGACCAGTCGAGCCAGTGACGAACATGTCAACGTCGCAGTTAATCTGTAGACGAGCCATCGATCATTTTGCCGATCACACAGCGGAACTCTCAATGAAAGCACCAATGTCGGTGTCAAAATCGGCGGATCTCGGGTAGGAGGTCCCGAACTGTGCGTCTAAGGTCTATGGTAACAGGAGACTGATACGTCTCCGTCGTATTTATAATTTTTGATTGTTCCATGCCAATATTATTCAACTTTCATATACTTTTGGCAACTTTTTATACTATTTTTGGGACTAACAAATTGATCCAGTGCCCAGTGCCAGTTCCTGTTTGTTGCATGTTTTTTGTTTCACAGAATATCCATATCAAACGAAGTCCAAACGGAATAAGAACTGACGGAGATTTTTTTGGAATATATATGATTTTTGGGAAGAAGAATCCACGCGAGACGATGCTCGAGGGGCCCATGAGGTAGGGGGGTGCGCCCTGGGGAGGCAGGCGCGCCCCTGACCCTCGTGGCCACCCCGTAAGGCGGTTGATGCCATTCTTTCGCTGCAAGAAAGCTAATTTCCGGATATAGATCATGTCAAAATTTCAGCCCAATCGGAGTTATGGATCTCCGGGAATATAAGAAACGGTGAAAGGGAAGAAACAGAGAGAGACAGAGAGACAGATCCAATCTCGGAGGGGCTCTCACCCCTCCCAAGCCATGGATGCCATGGACCAGAGGGGAAACCCTTCTCCCATCTAGGGAGGAGGTCAAGGAAGAAGAAGAAGAAGAAGGAGGAGGGGGGCTCTCCCCCCCTCGCTTCCAGTGGCACCGGAGTGCCACCGAGGGCCATCATCATCACCGCGATCTACACCAACACCTCCGCCATCTTCACCAACATCTCCATCACCTCCCCCCTCTATCTACATCGGTCCACTCTCCCGCAACCCACTGTACCCTCTACTTGAACATGGTGCTTTATGCTTCGTATTATTATCCAATGATGTGTTGCCATCCTATGATGTCTGAGTAGATTTTTGTTGTCCTATCGGTGGTTGATGAATTACTATGATTGATTTAATTTGCTTGTGGTTATGTTGCTGTCCTTTGGTGCCCATCATATGATTGCATGCGTGGATCACACCCTAGGGTTAGTTGTATGTTGATAGGACTATGTATTGGAGGGCAAGAGTGACAGAAGCTTCAACCTAGCATAGAAATTGATGCATACGGGATTGAAGGGGGACCAATATATCTTAATGCTATGGTTGGGTTTTACCTTAATGAACGTTAGTAGTTGCGGATGCTTGCTAATAGTTCCAATCATAAGTGCATAGAATTCCAAGTCAAGGATGACATGCTAGCAGTGGCCTCTCCCACATAATACTTGCTATCGGTCTAGTAAAGTAGTCAATTGCTTAGGGGCAATTTCACAACTCCTACCACTACTTTTCCATACTCTCTATATTTACTTTATTGTTTCTTTATCTAAAAAGCCCCTACTTTTTATTTACATACTCTTTATTATCTTGCAAACCTATCCAACAACACCTACAAAGTATTTCTAGTTTCATACTTGTTCTAGGTAAAGCGAACGTTAAGCGTGCGTAGAGTTGTATCGGTGGTCGATAGAACTTGAGGGAATATTTGTTCTACCTTTAGCTCCTCGTTGGGTTCGACACTCTTACTTATCGAAAACTGTTGCAATCCCCTATACTTGTGGGTTATCAAGACCTTTTTCTGGCGCCGTTGCTGGGGAGCAATAGCATGGGATGAATATTCTCGTGTGTGCTTGTTTGCTTTATCACTAAGTAATTTTTATTTGCTGTTCTTAGTTGTTCTTTATCTTTAGTTATGGATATGGAACACGAAATACCAAAAAAAAGGTGTACTTGCTACTCATGGAGATGGAGAACCTCCTAAAACCCTCGATGCTGGTTATGTGAAAAATATTATGTACTACTTTAATAATCCTGAGAAAACCCCATTCAATTATGTAATGGGAGTAAAGTTGGATCAACCTGAATACTTTAGGGATTACCGCTTGACACAAAAAGGGAAACTATTATGGGATCAAATTCATATATTGAATTGGTATGCTAGGCAACTATGCTTGAGATATGATTATACTTGTTGCTCTAAGGTGAAGGCTCCACACCTTCCCTTTTCATGTGAATATAATGATAATATAACCTTAGCTTCTTATGCTAATGGTATATATGATTACTATGATGTGGAACAAATAGAAGAATTTGTTGCTTTTATGGGTGCTTATGAAATTGAATCTATGTTTAAAGAGTTTGAAGATTTTGATGATGCTGTTTATAGACCTGAAAATTTAGCTATCCTGAAATATTGTTATGATAATTATGAATACAATTACGATATTAATGCACTTATTGAGAAAGTCTCCGCTATCCAAGAAGAGACTAATATTTTGCAGGAATCTATGGAAGAAGTTGATGAAACTGTGAGCTCATTGGATGAAAAAGATGAGGAAGAGAGCGAAGAACAAAAGGAGGAAGAGCGGATTAGCTACTTGTGCCCACCTTCTAATGAGAGTAACTCTTCAACTCATACATTGTTTAATTTCCCTTCGTGCTTACCGAAGGATGAATGCTATGATAATTGCTATGATCCCGTCGATTCTTTTGAAATATCCCTTTTTGATGATGCTTGCTATGCTTGTGTCCAAGATGCCAATATGAATTATGCTTATGGATATGAACTTGCTATAGTTCCTTATGTTAGACATGAAATTGTTGCTATTGCACCCACACATGATAGTCCTATTATCTTTTTGAATTCTCCAAACTACACTATATCGGAGAAGTTTGCTCTTATTAAGGAATATATTGATGGGTTGCCTTTTACCGTTGCACATGATGATTTTGATGAATATAATATGCATGTGCTTGCTGCTCCTACTTGCAATTATTATGAGAGAGAAACTATATCTCCACCTCTCTATGTTTCCAACATGATAAAATTACAAGAAATTGTTTATACTATGCATTGGCCTTTACTTTGTGTGCATGAATTGTTTTTTTATGACATGCCGATGCATAGGAAGAGAGTTAGACTTCGTTGTTGCATGATATATATTGCTTTGTGCTCAGTACTAAATGCCAAATCATTGCTAATTAAAATTGGCTTTGATATACCTTGGGATCCGGGTGGATTCATTACTTGAGCACTATATGCCTAGCTTAATGGCTTTAAAGAAAGCGCTGCCAGGGAGACAACCCGGAAGTTTTAGAGAGTCATTTATTTCTTTTGTGTGCTTTTATAAAGTTTAAATATAAAAATAATGTGCCAAGGTTTGCCTTTAGGATGTTTACATTTGCTTGATGGTTTGTACGGTGCATGACAGAAACTTTGGCTGTAGTGAGCAATTTTACATTTTTAGCTGGAATATCAAATGGTTCTGATTCTTTTTGCACTGTATTCATATACAAATTGTTTATTTTTCCTAATTTTTGTAGAATTTTTCAAGGATCACAAGTATGGTGAATGTTCAGATTGTTACAGACTGTTCTGTTTTAGACAGATTCTGTTTTTGATGCATAGTTTGCTTGTTTTGATGAAACTATCGATTTATATCAATGGATTAAGCCATGGAAAAATTATGTTACAGTAGACATAATGCAAAAAAAAAATATGAATTGGTTTTCAATAGTACTTAGAGTAGTGATTTGCTTTATTATACTAACGGATCTTACCGAGTTTTCTGTTGAAGTTTTGTGTGGATGAAGTGTTCGATGATCGAGAAGATCTCGATGTAAGAAGAAGGAAGAGAGGCAAGAGCTCAAGCTTGGGGATGCCCAAGGCACCCCAAGTAAATATTCAAGGATGCTCAAGCGTCTAAGCTTGGGGATGCCCCGGAAGGCATCCCCTCTTTCTTCAACAAGTATCGGTATGTTTTCGGATTCGTTTCATTCATGCGATATGTGCAATCTTAGAGCGTCTTTTGCATTTAGTTTTCATTTTTATTTTATGCACCATGCTGGTATGAGATAGTCCTTGGTTGATTTATAGAATTCTCTATGCACTTCACTTATATCTTTTGAGTATGGCTTTATAGAATGCTTCATGTGCTTCGCTTATATCATTTGAAGTTTGGATTGCCTGTTTCTCTTTACATAGAAAACCGCCATTTGTAGAATGCTCTTTTGCTTCACTTATATTCGTTAGAGCGTGGGCATATCTTTTGTAGAAAGAATTAAACTCTCTTGCTTCACTTATATCTATTTAGAGAGATGACAGGAATTGGTCTTTCACATGGTTAGTCATAAAATCCTACATAAAACTTGTAGATCGCTGAATATGATATGCTTGATTCCTTGCAATAGTTTTGCAATATAAAGATGGTTATATTATAGTCATGCTAGTGGGTGGTTGTGAATTGTAGAAATACCTGTGTTGAGGTTTGTGATTCCCGTAGCATGCACGTATGGTGAACCTTTATGTAACGAAGTTGGAGCATGAGGTATTTATTGATTGTCTTCCTTATGAGTGGCGGTCGGGGACGAGCGATGGTCTTTTCCTACCAATCTATCCCCCTAGGAGCATGCACGTAGTACTTTGTTTCGATGACTAATAGATTTTTGCAATAAGTATATGAGTTCTTTATGTCTAATGTTGAGTCCATGGATTATACGCACTCTCACCCTTCCACCATTGCTAGCCTCTCTAGTACCGCACAACTTTCGCTGGTACCATAAACCCACCATATACCTTCCTCAAAACAGCCACCATACCTACCTATCATGGCATTTCCATAGCCATTCCGAGATATATTGCCATGCAACTTCCATTATCATCATATACATGACTTGAGCATTCATTGTCATATTGCTTTGCATGATCATAAGATAGCTAGCATGATGTTTTCATGGCTTGTCCGTTTTTTGATGTCATTGCTACGCTAGATTATTGCACATCCCGGTACACCGCCAGAGGCATTCATATAGAGTCATATACTTTGTTTTAGACATTGAGTTGCAATATTGAGTTGTAAGTAAATAAAAGTGTGATGATCATCATTATTAGAGCATTGCCCAAGTGAGGAAAGGATGATGGAGACTATGATTCCCCCATAAGTCGGGATGAGACTCCAGACTTTACAAAAAAATAAAAGAGGCCAAAGAAGCCCAAATAAAAAAAGGCCAAAGAAGCCCACCAAAAAATAAAAAAATAAAAAAATGAGAGAAAAATAGAGAAGGGGTAGTGCTACTATCCTTTTTCCAGACTTGTGCTTCAAAGTAGCACCATGTTCTTCGTATAGAGAGTCTCTTGAGTTATCACTTTCATATACTAGTGGGAATTTTCATTATAGAACTTGGCCTTTATATTCCGATGACGGGCTTCCTCAAATGCCCGAGGTCTTCATGAGCAAGCAAGTTGGATGCACACCCACTTAGTTTCAGTTAGAGCTTTCATACACTTATAGCTCTAGTGCATCCGTTGCATGGCAATCCCTACTCACTCACATTGATATCTATTGATGGGCATCTTCATAGCCCGTTGATACGCCTAGTTGATGTGAGACTATCTTCTCCTTTTTGTCTTCTCCACCACCATTTTATTCCACCTATAGTGCTATGTCCATGGCTCATGCTCATGTATTGCGTGAAAGTTGAAAAGGTTTGAGAACGTCAAAAGTATGAAACAATTGCTTGGCTTGTCATCGGGGTTGTGCATGATGTGAATATTTTGTGTGGTGAAGATGGAGCATAGCCAGACTATATGATTTTGTAGGGATAACTTTCTTTGGCCATGTTATTTTGAAAAGACATGATTGCTTTATTAGTAGGCTTGAAGTATTATTGTTTTATGTCAAATGATAGACTATTGCTTTGAATCACTCGTATCTTAATATTCATGCCATGATTAGATATGTGATCAAGATTATGCTAGGTAGCATTCCACATCAAAAATTATCTTTTTTATCATTTACCTACTCGAGGAAGAGCAGGAATTAAGCTTTGGGATGCTGATACATCTCCGTCGTATCTATAATTTTTGATTGTTCCATGCCAATATTATTCAACTTTCATATACTTTTGGCAACTTTTTATACTATTTTTGGGACTAACATATTGATCCAGTGCCCAGTGCCAGTACCTGTTTGTTGCATGTTTTTTGTTTCGCAGAATATCCATATCAAACGGAGTCCAAACGGAATAAAAACTGATGGATTTTTTTGGAATATATATGATTTTTGGGAAGAAGAATCCACGCGAGACGATGCTCGAGGGGCCCACGAGGTAGGGGGGAGCGCCCTGGGGAGGCAGGCGCGCCCCTGACCCTCGTGGCCACCCCGTAAGGCGAGTAATGCCCTTCTTTCGCCGCAAGAAAGCTAATTTCCGGATAGAGATCATGTCAAAATTTCAGCCCAATCGGAGTTACGAATCTACGGGAATATAAGAAACGGTGGAAGGGAAGAATCTGAGAACGCAGAAACAGAGAGAGACAGAGAGACAGATCCAATCTCGGAGGGGCTCTCGCCCCTCCCAAGCCATGGACCAGAGGGGAAACCCTTCTCCCATCTAGGGAGGAGGTCAAGGAAGAAGAAGAAGAAGAAGGAGGGGGGCTCTCTCCCCCTCGCTTCCGGTGGCACCGGAGTGCCACCGGGGGCCATCATCATCACCGCGATATACACCAACACCTCCGCCATCTTCACCAACATCTCCATCACCTTCCCCCCTCTATCTACAGCAGTCCACTCTCCCGCAACCCGCTGTACCCTCTACTTGAACATGGTGCTTTATGCTTCATATTATTATCCAATGATGTGTTGCCATCCTATGATGTCTGAGTAGATTTTCGTTGTCCTATCGGTGGTTGATGAATTGCTATGATTGATTTAATTTGCTTGTGGTTATGTTGCTGTCCTTTGGTGCCCATCATATGATTGCGCGTGTGGATCACACCCTAGGGTTAGTTGTATGTTGATAGGACTATGTATTGGAGGGCAAGAGTGACAGAAGCTTCAACCTAGCATAGAAATTGATGCATACGGGATTGAAGGGGGACCAATATATCTTAATGCTATGGTTGGGTTTTACCTTAATGAACGTTAGTAGTTGTGGATGCTTGCTAATAGTTCCAATCATAAATGCATAGAATTCCAAGTCAGGGATGACATGCTAGCAGTGGCCTCTCCCACATAATACTTGCTATCGGTCTAGTAAAGTAGTCAATTTCTTAGGGGCAATTTCACAACTCCTACCACCACTTTTCCACACTCGCTATATTTACTTTATTGTTTCTTTATCTAAACAGTCCCTACTTTTTATTTACATACTCTTTATTATCTTGCAAACCTATCCAACAACACCTACAAAGTACTTCTAGTTTCATACTTGTTCTAGGTAAAGCGAACGTCAAGCGTGCGTAGAGTTGTATTGGTGGTCGATAGAACTTGAGGGAACTACCTTTAGATCCTCGTTGGGTTCGACACTATTACTTGTCGAAAACTGTTGCGATCCCCTATACTTGTGGGTTATCAGAGACAGGGGACACGATGTTTACCCAGGTTCGGGCCCTCTCGATGGAGGTAATACCCTACTTCTTTCTTGATTGATCTTGATGATATGAGTATTACAAGAGTTGATCTACCACGAGATCGTAGAGGCTAAACCCTAGAATCTAGCCTATGATTATGATTGTTGTATATATCTATCGACTAGCCTGGCCTCGGTTTATATAATGCACCAGAGGCCTAGGATAACAAGAGTCCTAGCCGAATACGCCGGTGGGGAGGAGTCCTTGTCTTGATCACCAAGTATTGTGGAATCTTCCATGTATGTGGCAGCTGTCCGAACTGGCCCATGAGTATACGGCCATGGGGGTCCTCGGCCCAATCTAACTGACCGGGAGACGACGTGGTGAGTACCCCCTAGTCCAGGACACCGTCACCAACTTTCAACCCATTCCGAGAACATTTTTCGACCACTTATAAATACTATTTCAGACATGCCGCGGGCGCGTGCAAGTGTGTCTAGGCTCAGAACGGACAACGGGGAGAATTGGGAGACCCGGACGAATGCAAGTTTTGAAAACATGCAGATGCAATGCGGATGATGACATGGCGAGATGCAACACACAAGCGAATGACATGGCAACAACGCGCATAACTGGAAGACACCTGGCGCAACGGTCTTGGGGCGTTACAACACTCCACCACTACAAGAGGATCTCGTCCCGAGATCTAGGATGGCACCGGAGAGAAAACGGAAGAGTAAGAGGTAAAGCAAAGTTGCTTCTTTGACAAACGAGTGAAACCAATGAACCTTGAGAGTTTAAACAATTGGAAAGAAGAATACAATGGAGATGAACGAAGTTGAAAACACTCCGTTAGAAAAGAGGAACAAGGAACATTACTAGAACCTTGTGGGTTGAAAGACATAAGAAAAAAGGGGTGCAGTGGATAAGAAGTACATGCAAGCACTCCGGTTGAAACGAGATGTACAAGGAACGGTAAAGATCAATTATGACAATGCACCGGTTGGAAATAGAAGGCAAAGAATATGAACTTGGAAAAATTAAAGCACTTGGATGAGACTCCGGTTAAAAGAGGAATGATAGCCACAACACTCCGGTTAAAACAAGATAGATGAGAAAAAGAATGATATAATTTAGGCAGCACTCCGACTGTAAATGGAAGGAATTGAACATGATCTTGACAAAACAAGATGATGGGTCGAAGAGAGCAACATCACAATGCCTCCAGAACAAATGTAAGAATGGAATCAAAAGAAGAAGGAGAAAACAACATCTTCTACCTCAAATGAGCTTGAAAAAGCTTCTTTAGGAGAAGGGTCGAACAAAGTTGTTGGAAAACCAACAACGAAAAGAGTAAGCTTGTTGTGGGCTTATGGAAAACATCTCGAAATTTGAGGTGAAATTATGCCACTAGCGGAAGCAACAGATTGAATTGACATCAACAAGGAGATGAGAAGCTTATTTCACCGGGAGGATAAATGAAGAACTTGGGTCATTTATAAGCACCACAAATAGCAACAATCCTTAGGGAAGGCTTTAGGTGAAATATAACCCAAGATAACTCCAACGAAGAGATTGATGGATTGAGAAGAGCTCATGCTCGAAGAAATTGATGGGTTTAACTATCTCATTCTTAACAACTGTTGAATCATGACACACGAAGGGAAATTGTCAAGAATGACATAACACCACCTCAAAGGATAAGGTTGAAAGAATTGCACTTTAGAATGCAAGATGAAGAATACTTGAACTCCTCTGAAAAGAACCTCGATGAACACTTTGAGAAGGAATTAAATCCTTGATGAACCATCATATAGAGCCTCCATGAAGAACTCCGGTACAAAAAGGATGATAGAAAGAAAGAGAAGTTGAAAACACAAGGTGAAGCCTTGCGATGATTTAGATGGGGCTTTGCGACGAGATAATGCGGAAAACTTGGAACTCCGAAAAAGAAAGATGAACAAATGAAATCAAGAATTTTGATGAACCTCCGGAATAAGGAATTGAATTTACTCGATGAAACAAGAATAAGAATTACATTATGCTTATTCTTCACCAATTTAAATTGATAACAAGCAACGGATTTGGCATACTACTTATTCTCGTAGAAAGGATGAATAGAGATATAGCGCAAACTTGAGAAGGTATTGATGGAACCACTGGTGGGATTTGGAAACAACGAATG
The DNA here is from genome assembly GCF_056163025.1 of Triticum urartu. NCBI lineage: Eukaryota > Viridiplantae > Streptophyta > Magnoliopsida > Poales > Poaceae > Triticum > Triticum urartu. The sequence goes on along the minus strand of NC_141876.1, from coordinate 507,712,690 downwards.
GATTGATATGATAACCAAGGAAGAGAACTCTTGAACGAACCACCGTAAAAATTGAAAGTGAACAAAGAAAAGATAAATAAAACACCAGGAAGAATTAGAAATGAATGAAAATACTTGAGGGAATTTGATACAAGAGAGCAAAGGGATCACAATCTGATTAGAGAATACTTGAATGACGCACCGGTAAGATTGGGAAAAGAGAGATGAATGCTGAGAATGAATAATTCTGAGATGATGGGCTCTGGAGAATCAAACTGAAATGACTCCTGAATTGCTCTGTATTGGTGAAAAGAAATCTCACAATCAAAAACAATTATGAGAGGATGGCATCAAGCTAGAACCATGAATCTTCAAGAGAACAGATATGATTGAAGAGAAACTCTTCTTCAGTCTTCAAATGCAGAGAATGCCGATGGGAAACACCACCGTGAATTGTTGAGATACTCCGGGATGAAAATTAGAAAGGTTGAACCAACGATGATAGAATTTTGAAAGATCTTGGAGAAAGACATTTAACTGATGACAATTCATTCTTACGTCAAACTTTGACATGAATTTGAAAATAACTCCAGAAAAATTAGAAGAGTCAGGTAAGATCCTGGGAAAAGACCCGTGGGTTAGGGCCCACTCAAAAGAAAGACCTTTGAATGATTTAAAAGATAGATTGCGCCGGTTGAATTAAATGGCTCGAAAGAGATAACAACCTCGAGATATCTTGAACGAATTAGCAATGGAAACGCGAATCTTCTGAGATGTCTTCAACACTCCAGAACAATTGAATAGCGAGAGGTGAATAAATAAGAGATTCTTCGGTAAGGACTTCCAACATGGAAAGCATGTGAACCAATGAAAAAGATATGATCAACACCGAAAGCTTGCATTGAATCCACCGGAGAAGGAAAAGAACGAAGAATGATGAACTTGAAGATCCGTTAGAATCTTCATGAGAATCACTAGATAAGAACATTGACGGAAAAGAATGGAGAGGTTTCCCATCAATAAGATGGATACTTGATTAAGAAATCCGAGTCCTTGAAGAAAAAGAAAGGGTGGGAGGGCGGGAAAACAAAGGCAACTTGGGGCAGATGGAATGGATACCGTTGAGAAAACTGAGTATTGATCTCGCAAATATTGAAAGGATAGGATTAACTTCGAGAGAAGCACACCGGTTGAAAAGGATTGGCATGACCATCTCGATGATCGAAAAAGGATTAGTCTTCCCATAGAAATATGAGAACACCGCTTAGGACAGGTATGTAATCAACACTTGACACTGAAGCAACTCAAATACCACAACTCAAAACAAAACAAAGGATTGTCTTGCAAAATAAGCCAGAAACAAACATATGATAGATCCCATATCATATCATGTGTCTGTTGGAAAGATATTCTAGGAGCTACTCGAACTCCCACTTGTAAACTCCCAAAACTTTCTGGTTATGCAATCGGGTGTTGGGGATACAGGGGAAGTGTAATATCTCACCCAAACTAACAATCCCTACATCCAGCTGTATCCATCCTTCAACACATAACCAATAAACCTTCGGAAATCGTGTACCTCAACCTTCGAAAAGCATCCGTTATACGAGGTTATGACAATACTCCCGAACTCCCGCCCTAGTACTGGGTGGCATCGAGGTTATCTCACCAACAACTGCATAAAAGAGATTTTCGATGTCGGCGAACTCAGGTATTCCAGAACTGCAACGATAAAATTGTGACGACAACACCTCGGGACACTGCCACAACCCCTAAATGTCAGGAGGCACCAAGAACAATGTTCTTGTCACAAGACTATCAGAACGATTCCAAGATACCCGCATGATCCTAATTTTTTTTCGTGAAATTTGAGGAGAGGAGAGTCAAAACTTCTACGTCAGGAGGCCTCACCAGAGAGACAAAGGGACTGAGGAGTAAAAAGAATCCTACTCTCCGATATATATAATCCTAAGACTCAAAACATTTTGTTCTAGACTCGACAACATCAGTGATTCGATCAAGCAGGGGGCTTCTAAGTCGGGGATGGCTGTGATTACCAACTTGTAACACCCACGATGCGGCTATATCTCCCACGTGTCAAGGCACGACTTAGAGGCATAACTGCGTGGTGGTTTAGTCGCAAGTGGGGTAATCTTCACACAATCCCATGTACTGAATAAGAAAGGTATAAAGAGTTGGCTTACAATCGCCACTTCACACAAATGACAAGTTAAATATACATCATCCGTAGTACAATCAAGGTCCGACTACGAAACCAAAATAAAAGAAAAAATCCCAAACGCTAGATCCCCGATCGTCCCAACTGGCCTCCACTACTGATCAACCGAAAAAGACATAAAACATCGATCAAGATCTTCATCGAGCTCCCACTTGAGCTCGGTTGCATCACCTGCACTGGTATCATTGGCACCTACAACTGTTTGGAAGTATCTATGAGTCACGAGGACTCAGCAATCTCACACCCGCGAGATCAAGACTATTTAAGCTTATGGGTAGGATAGGGTAATGAGGTGGAGTTGCAGCAAGCACTAAGCAAATATGGTGGCTAACATACGCAAATAAGAGCGAGAAGAGAAGCAACACAACGATCGAGAAGCTAGAAGTGATCAAGAAGTGATCCTGAAACTACTTACGTTCAAGCATAACACAAGACTGTGTTCACTTTCCGGACTCCGCCGAAAAGAGACCATCACGGCTACACACGCGGTTGATGCATTTTAATTAAGTTAAGTGTCAAGTTCTCTACAACCGGACATTAACAAATTTCCATCTACCACATAACCGCGGGCACAACTCTTGAAAGTTTATACCCTGCAGGGGTGTCCCAACTTAGCCCATCACAAGCTCTCATGGTCAACGAAGGATATTCCTTCTCCCGGGAAGACCTGATAAGTCTCAGAATCCCGGTTATAAGACATTTCGACAATGCCAAAACAAGACCAGCAAGACCGCCCGATGTGCCAACAATCCCGATAGGAGTTGCACATATCTCGTTCTCAGGGCAACACCGGACGAGCACTCCGTACAACTAAAACTAGCCCTCATGTTTCCTCGAGGTGGCGCTGCAAAGGACTCTAGTTCGGACCAACACTTAGAGAAGCACTGGCTCGGGGGGGGGGGATTAAAATAAATATGACCCTTGGGAGCGCGTCTCCCAAGGGAAAAGTATATGTGGTGGTGAGGCAAATGGTAAAACCAAGGTTGGGTCTTGCTGGAGGAGTTTTATTCAAAGCGAATTGTCAAGGGGTTCCCATAACACCCAACCACGTAAGGAACGCAAAATCAAGGAATATGACACTGGTATGATGGAAACTAGGGCGACTAGAGTGGAACAAAACACCAGGCATAAGGCCGAGCCTTCCATCATTTACCAAGTATATAGACGCTTTAATTAAATAAGAGATATTGTGATATCCCAACATATCCATGTTCCAACATGGAACAAACTTCAGCTTCACCTACAACTAACAACACTATAAGAGGGGCTGAGCAAAGCGGTAACTTAGCCAAACAACGGTTTGCTAGGAAAGGTGGGTTAGAGGCTTGACATGTCAATATGGGAGGCATGATATAACAAGTGGTAGGTAGCGTGACATAGCGATAGAATGAACAACTAGCAAGCAAAGATAGAAGTGATTTCAAGGGTATGGTCATCTTGCCTGAGATCCTGCAAGGAAGAAGAACGAGTCCAAGTAGTAGACAAACGGACGTAGTCGAACGAATCCTCACAAATCCAGAACGAAACCGAAGCTAACGAGAGAAGCAACCCAGAAATAAGCAAGCAACATAGTAAACAACCATCACATAAACATGGCATGATGCACAACCAAGTATGATGCATGTCCGGTTTAATGAGGCATGGCATGGCAATATGCACAAACAAAACTACAAGTTAAGTGGAGTTCAATATGCAACGAGTTGCATATTAACGAAACACCACATTCGATTATTTAGTTCTCTCTCGTTTATGTACCCAACAATATTAAATGTTGTTAAACATGGCAAGAGGTGAAGCATATGAAAAGTACCTATCTAGGCAAGTTTAAATGAGGCCAGAAATAACAAACAACAATTCCGGAAAAATCCTCATATGCAAATTATGGATTTGGTACTGTTCTGCCCTATACACAATTTTTGAGTTGTTAAACATGCAAAGTATTGCCACCATGTTAAACTATGCATTTTTCTACCCCATTTACATATAAAGTTTATTAAATTCGGAGCTATGGTTAATTAGTTATGAAACAAATCATTTTAACATGGCATTTAAGCACATTAAACACAAACAACATTTTAAACATTTTTTAACATGGATGAAAATTGCATATTATTAAACTATACAAGTTTCTAAGCATTTTTCATATATGAAACATTTTAATCCGGTGCACGGATGTTGAGTTATTAAATGCATGAACATGGAGGGTTTTTCTGCAAAACTGTAGTGCACTAGTTAATTAGCAAAAGCATTCTGCGGAAAAAACACGTCTCGGGCCGAATTTGAAACAGCCCATTGGGCGGCTGGCTACTCACCTAGCTGGGCTCGGCCCAGGTCGGTGGAGGCGGTCCAAGGGGGCGCGGTCGAGCAGGCTGGCTCGGCAGGAGCTGGGCTATGACGCGGGACGCGGCCAGGAGGGCGCTGGAGGCGGGCGCTCCTGTGCTGCTGGGCCGAGGCCGGCGCGGGTGGGCCTGGGCTTGCGGGGCCCATACAGGAAGGTGGCGGCGCTCGCTGTCTCCCCCGCACAGGAGGTCGGTGGAGGCCATGGTCGATGGGCACTCCAGCGAACTTGCCGGCAAGAAGGCACGGAGAAGGACACGAAGCGGTGGATTTGGGCGTGGGCGGCTCGATCCGATGGAGGGCAGCGCTGGAGGAGGTCGGTGGAGGCGGATCCGGCCGGTGCTTTGCCGGATCCAGGCAACGGCGATGGTTGGCGGGACTCCAAGTGCGGCAGCGGAGCTTCCCGCGACAACGGATGACGAGGCGGGAGAAGCTCGGGTAGGAAGGTGGCTCCGCGCTCGGGGCTGGGATCGCCAGTGGTTGTCGTGCTCGCCGGCGACGAGGAGATGATGCGGCGGGGTAGACTTCCTCGATCCAGGGGGATCGAGGAGGGAGCAGCTCGGGCATGCGGGGAGCCTGCGGGCTATGACGGCGGCGGCTCGGGCCGAGTGGGCCGCGGATCTGCCCCCCGGGCCTGGCACGGTGGAGGGAGGAGCGGGGCGACGTGGAGGCCTGCGAGTGGTGGAGGGCGGCGGCTACGGTGGCACTGACTGCTCAGGCGGTGCCAAGTGATGGGGCTCGGTTTGCCGATGCGGAAAACGATAAGGGGAGGTGGGAGGCGGCTGGCTGATGATAAGGTGCGCGGAAATGGAGGTGGAGGGGAAGGAATGTCCAGATTTGGAAGGAGGGGTTTCCTTTTATAGTCAGGGTTAGGGTTTGAGGGGTTAGGAGGGGTTTTTGGAGCCTCCGATCGTGATCCGATGGATCCGATCGAGAGGGGGGATAGGTAGGCCTAGGTGGTCTGGTTGTGAATGTGTAGATGGCCGAGGGCTACGGGAGAGAAGAGAGAGAGAGACCCGGCAGCAGTTTCTGGAGATCGAAAACGTCCGACAATTTGACCGACTAAATTGTCGCTATAGTTATCCGTTAGGGCATCAAACGGACTCCAAATGCGATGAAACTTGGCAGGCGACCTACTAACAACATAACAAAACCGCACGCCAACGTTCAACCCATTCTGAGAACTTTTTCGGACCACTTATAAAATACTATTTCGAACATGCCGCGGGCGCGTGCAAGTGTGTCTGGGCTCAGAACGGACAACGGGGAGAACTGGGAGACCCGGACGAATGCAAGTTTTGAAAACATGGAGATGCAATGCGGATGATGACATTGCAAGATGCAACATGCAAGTGAATGACATGGCAACAACGCGCATAACTAGAAGACACCTGGCGCAATAGTCTCAGGGTGTTACAACTACTATTAGCGTCCGTCTTCCTCTTGAAAATCCATTTATTCCTAATGGCTCACCGATCATCGGGCAAGTCAATCAAAGTCCATACTTTGTTCTAATACGTGGATCCCATCTCAGATTTCATGGCTTCAAGCCATTTCGTGGAATCTGGGCTCATCATCGCTTCCTCATAGTTCGTAGGTTCGTCATGGTCAAGTAACATGACCTCCAGAATAGGATTATCGGACCACTCTGGTGCGGAACGTATTTTCGTTGACCTACGAGGTTTGGTAGTAACTTGATCTGAAGTTCCATGATCATCATCATTAACTTCCTCACTAATTGGTGTAGGAATCACTAGGATTGATTTCTGTGATGAACTACTTTCCAATTCGGAAGAAGGTACAATTACCTCATCAAGTTTTACATTCCTCCCACTCACTTTTTTTGAGAGAAACTTCTTCTCTAGAAAGGATCCATTCTTAGCAACGAATATCTTGCCTTCGGATCTGTGATAGAAGGTGTACCCAACAGTTTCCTTTAGGTATCCTATGAAGACGCATTTCTCCGATTTGGGTTCGAGCTTATCAGGTTGAAACTTTTTCACATAAGCATCATAGCCCCAAACTTTAAGAAACGACAACTTAGGTTTCTTGCTAAACCACAGTTCATATGGTGTCGTCTCAACGGATTTAGATGGTGCCCTATTTAACGTGAATGCAGCTGTCTCTAATGCATAACCCCAAAACGATAGTGATAAATCAGTAAGAGACATCATAGATCGCATTATATCTAATAAAGTATGGTTATGACATTCGGACACACCATTACGCTGTGGTGTTCCACGTGGCGTGAGTTGCGAAACTATTCCGCATTGTTTCAAATGAAGACCAAAATCATAACTTAAATATTCTCCTCCATGATCAGATTGCAGAAACTTTATTTTCTTGTTACGATGATTTTCCACTTCACTCTGAAATTCTTTGAACTTTTCAAATGTTTCAGACTTATGTTTCATCAAGTAGATATACCCATATCTGCTCAAATCATCTGTGAAGGTCAGAAAATAACGATACCGCCACGAGCCTCAACACTCATCGGATTGCATACATCAGTATGTATTATTTCCAATAAGTCAGTTGCTTGCTCCATTGTTCCGGAGTACGGACTTTTAGTCATCTTTCCCATAAGGCATGGTTCACAAGCATCGATTCATAATCAAGTGATTCCAAAAGCCCATCAGCATGGAGTTTCTTCATGCGCTTTACACCAATATGACCTAAATGGCAGTGCCACATATAAGTTGCACTATCATTATTAACTTTGCATCTTTTGGATTTAGTAGTATGAATATGTGTATCACTACGATCGAGATTCAATAAACCATTCACCTTGGGTGTATGACCTCAGAAGGTTTTATTCATGTAAACAGAATAACAATTATTCTTTGACTTAAATGAATAACTGTATTGCAATAAACATGATCCAATCATATTATGCTCAACGCAAACACCAAATAACATTTATTTTAGGTTCAACACTAATCCCGAAGGTAAAGGGAGTGTGCAATGGTGATCTTATGAACCTTGGAATCACTTCCAACTCACATCATCACCTCGCCCTTAACTTGTCTCTGTTTATTTTGCAACTCCCGTTTCGAGTTACTACTATTATCAACTGAACCAGTATCAAATACTGAGGGGTTGCTATAAACACTAGTGAAGTACACATCAATAACATGTATATCAAATATACTTTTGTTCACTTTGCCATCCTTCTTACCCGCCAAGTATCTAGGGTAGTTCCACTTCCAGTGACCATTTCCTTTGTAGTAGATGCACTCAGTTCCAGGCTTGGGTCTAGATTTGGGCTTCTTCATGGGAGCAGCAACTTTCTTGCTATTCTTCTTTGAAGTTCCTATTTCTTTCCCTTTGCCCTTTTCTTGAAACTAGTGGTCTTGTTAACCATCAACACTTGATGCTATTTCTTGATTTCTACCTTCACCGATTTCAGCATCGCGAAGAGCTTGGGAATTACTTTCGTCATCCCTTGCATATTATAGTTCATCACTAAGTTCTAGTAACTTGGTGATAGTGACTAGAGAACTTTGTCAATTACTATTTTATCTGGAAGATTAACTCCCACTTGATTCAAGCAATTGTAGTACCCAGACAATCTGAGCACATGCTCACTGGTTGAGCTATTCTCCTCCATCTTGTAGGAAAAGTACTGTTAGAGGTCTCCTACCTCTCGACACGGGCATGAGTATGAAATACCAATTTCAACTCTTAGAACATCTTATATGCTCCGTGGTGTTCAAAAAACATTTTTGAAGTCTCGGTTCTAAGTCGTAAAGTATGGTGCACTAAACTATTAAGTAGTCATCATACCGAGCTTTGTCAAACGTTCATAACGTCTGCATTTGCTCCTGCAATAGTTATGTCACCTAGCGGTGCATCAAGGACATAATTCTTCTATGCAGCAACGAGGATAATCCTCAAATCACAGATCCAATCTGCATCAATGCTACTTGAAAGCACAAGTGCTCCCTGGGTGGTTTTGGTAATAAATGTCAACATATCTCTTGTTGGACTGATGTTTTTATCTAGTACATTTCAGATAAGTTCAACAGATGGAGTGGTGTGGACAAGAGGATGTGGAACCCCTTCAAAATGCTAAGGACAAAAGATTGGCTCAAGCTCTAAAGCTCAACACTCTACATTTTTCTTTTAGTGATCCAAGATCCCATGAGTCCATAGGAAAGCCAATACTATTAAAAGGGGATGAGGTGTTGCTTAATGGGTTGCTTGCTCAAAATGCTTAGTGATATGCTCCAAAAAAACCTTAACCACTTCATCATATCCACATATGTCCCAAACCAAAAGTCAAACTAGGCCCCGCCGATTTGTTCCATCCGGCGCCACCGAGTTCTCTTGACATAGCCACTGCCACAAATCCTAATCAATTCGGTCTCACCGATGGGATCTCTGTCTCACCGAGATGGGCTTGCAAACTTTCTATTACCTATTGCAATAATTTCGGTCCCACCAAGATATGAAATCGGTCCCACCGAGTGTCACACCCTGCATTTTGTAACACTTCATTTGCATTATTAAAGCATGAAAATTTGGACCAACAAAAACTTTTGCATATTTTTGGCTTTTGTTTTGGAGTTGGATTTCTCTGTGTGGTTTTTCTAGTGCTCTTTAAAGTCAACTACTCCACCTTCTATACTTCATCTCCTTGCCCCAAACTTCTGCCCAATGATCATGCCATGTGTATAGTACAGTATAGTATTTTCTTACAAAAATAATTTGTCCAAAAAGTATTTTCTAAAATTAGATTTCCAAAAACCCTTGAATTGAGATTTGCACTGCAAGTACTTAATTAAGGGCAGCAAAAATATTTCCAAAAGTATTTTTGGCTCCTATTAGATATAGGATACCCATAAACCCCAAAAATATAATTTTAAAAGTTATTTTCCTATTTTATTTAAAGGCTTTTTCTTAAGGCCAGAAATGGTCTTTAATAGGGAAAAATTATTTTATTGATTCAAAAATATTTGACAAAAATCAGGGAAACTCAGTGGGCATATATTTCCCATATATAAGAGTTTCAACATATGGTCATGATCAAAATATTGGACAAAACCTCCCAAAACCATCTCTGCCCATTTCAAGGATTTGAAATATTTCTACAGGAAATATTTTCATAAAAATCCAAGAAAAATCCAGAAAGTCACAAATGCATGTTGTGATCACCTTGCAAAGCCTCAAGTCAATTAAAGTCATTTTGGTTCACCAAAATGCCCCAAAACCCTCTCTGACCAGAACCAAATTTGAACAAGTTTGTACTACCAACTTTCTCTCTTTAACCCCAACTTTTGTGAGCATGATCACATGGCCAAATGAGGCCACTACACCAAGTAGTGCATCAAGGAGAAGTGTTATGCTCAACTAGATCTACACAAGTCTATTTCTGCTAATTTCTAGGGTTTACCAAAGTTACACAGGCAAATTTTCCCAAATGAGCTCAAATTTGGTGGCACACCCTATTTCTAAGTGTCATTCCATCCTGTTAAGTATCATGGCAATTGGAGTTCATTTTCTTGCCAAAACCTTTATCAAACACCTTCTGCCATTTTTCCAAAAACACCATTTTGACCCCTTCCACTAGTCTCCTTGAGCTTAACTTTTTACCACAGCTCCTCCTAGTCCCCTTTCACCTCCAGTATCAATGGCAAATCCACAGCTCACTTATTGGATGGGTAAAACCCCACTTCCTCTCTCTGGACAGCCCATTTGCACACTTCTTCCTCTCCCCTCACCCCAGTGGCCATGCATGGCATCCAATGCACCACCCCATTTCTTTACTCACTCCTAGACCTGCCAGACACCAAAAGACGCGCTCACCATGCATAAAGAATGGCCATGCCGGCCATTTGGGCGCTTTGGAGCGCGCTACAGTGTGCTCCCGCACTGTAGCCGCCCCCTTCCAACCACCTCCGGCCACCTCGGGCCTCTCCCGCGCGCTTGCCGATGCGCCTCGGCGTCCGCAGCATGCTACGTAGTCGGCCCCCTCCTCTCTCCTCCACCCCGCGCCTCCGCGCTAGAAAACAGAGGCCGCCCGAGCGCGCCAATGGTGCGGCTCACACGCGTGCGTCTCTGACCCCTTCCCGCTCTCTCCCTTAGCTCCCCTCGGCATAGTCCACGCCCAGGAACACCCCAGACACGGCGCCAGCTCCTCCCGAGCCCTGTGGCGACGAGCAGCAGCTCTCCGGCGCACGAGTCCACGGCACCTCGCCGTTCGCCTATTTAAAGGCCTCCCCGAGCCCTTCTCTCCTCACCACTCGCTCTCTCACTCCCCTAATCATCCCCCTGCACCCCCAGTTCGTCTCCAGAGCCGCCCGAGCTCAAGATCGAGCTCGAGCTCCGCCGCTTCGGCTCGCCGGAGTTCGCGAGGTACAGGCTTCCCCCGCTCCTCCTCTGTCCCGATCTGAAACCGCCTCCTCACACTGATCATTTCCCCTCTCTTCCCCGCCTCATTTGCAGCCGGAGTCGGCCGGAACCGTCGACACCCGAAGCTCCTCCGCCGCAAGACCTCGTCGCCGGTGAACTAGGAAACTCTGGTGACGTCCACCACCTCCACCCGAACGGCGACACGACGCTGAGCCCAGCCGTGCCCTCGCCCGACCTCGCCGTGCCCTGCATCATCGCCGGTGAGCTCGCCAGCCGCCTGGACTCAGGGTTAGGGATGACAGGCGGGCCCCGCCTGTCAGCCTCTCCCCTTCATCGCCCCCCTCTCTCTCGCTGACGCCTGGGCCCCGCCCGTCAGGTTTAAACCTGGCGCGCGCGTGCACCAGTGCGCTGGGCCGCCTCTCTGGCTGGGCCTGCTGCGCTGCGGCTGTTCTGGCCCAGCAGGCACAGTGCTCCTTCCCCTTTTTCTTTTTCAGTCATGTTTCCAAAAATTCCACAGGATAAAATATATGTCCAAATAAATTAATTCCAATTCCTAAATTCCTAAAGAATTGCAACCTATTTAATGGTGCAACTTTCATTCAAATCCAACAACCTTTTCTTCATTGTAAATATTTAAATGTGATTTTAAGCATTTAAATAAACCTTTGAAAACCCATTTCTCCTATTCTGCTACTCCAAATCCAAAACTAGGAATTTTCCCCTTCTTAGTTTTCAACCTAGTATTTAACAAAAATAAGTTGACATTTTGCTGAGCACTTTGGTTTTTCTGTTTAATTATTGCCTTATTTTCTCGTTATTATTTTGCGACGATAGATTGTGTTGCTGACGAAGGAGTTGGACCAGAAGACTTTGAAGACCCAGAAGACTTTGCTGAGCCAGGCAAGCAGCCCTTTGACCATGTCTATGAAACCCTTTTTATGCATGTCATATAGCACCATATTGTTGTTGCAACGGAATCATGATGAGGAGGTAACCACTTTGATGGGTTGCCTCTGTTACTTCCTCGTTGATACTTGCATTCGGCATGACCCTACCTCCTTATGAGGGATTATGCCGGTGGGAGTAGATAGGATGCTAAAGTAGTGCTACGCAAAAAGGGACGGGAATATGCATAGAGATGGAGACAAAGTAATTTCAAAAGACTTTTCGAAAACCACATCGGGTGCCACTTATGCCCGGGGGAGATGATGAGTTGGGTAGCCACTTGATGACGAAGTGGTGTACCGAGGCAAGTGTGTGTGTTGTTTTCAAAACGGATTGGTTTAAGTTGCGACCGTTATTCCAACCTTACATGCGCAACCACTCTACCCTTGTATAGGAAAGGGCATTATTGATTACCTAGGCCGATACTAGCTTGGATCCCGCATTACTAGTGACGGGGGAGAGTTGGTGCTCTCTCTCGGGACGGGGTCGTGCTAGGTAGGGCGGCCATGACTGTCTTCACAGGGCACCGGACACACCGTTGGTACCCCGTGCTTGTGGTATGTGATGAAAATGGGAGCGAGGCTCCACAATTTTAAGATGTGAAATGTTGGGCATGGGGGTTACTGCCAATCAAGTGGACTCTATGTTAGTGTCGTCTAGGGAAAGATAGTGATCGGGTGCTTACCCCGGGTACTTGAGGTACCGCGGGTCGTGGATGACACGGAAGTTCCCCGGATCTTGTGGGTAAAGTGTGCAACCTCTGCAGAGTGTAAAACTATTCGAATAGCCGTGTCCACGGTCAAGGACAGTTGGGTAACCGCTCTTGGGCTATGTCCACATGTTACAAACCAGTGTGTGTGTTTGGATAAGTGGGAAGAACTACTTGGGTCAAGTCAAAGGACTTGACATGATTGAGTTGGGTTGATGCCCACTCTATTTATGTTGATATCTGTAACCTGTCCTCATGGATAATTGAATTCTCCTGATGCATGTCTTACAAGTGGTTGAACATGTCATTGCACTCAAAACTAGCTTTCCGCAAAAATTTACCTATATCATGCATTGTTGTACCTTGAACCAAAACATGGGTTGCTTGCGAGTACATTCAAAGTACTCATTGGCTTGCCACTGGTTATTTAATTGGCCAGGCATGGAAGAACAGGAGTTCGAAGAAGAGTTCTTTGGAGACAAACATGCGAACTAGGACGTTTCCCAGTCATAATGCCTGTAGGGTTAAGGCAGATGGCATGGGTTCTACTTATCGACGAAGATTTCCGCTGCTTGTGTTTCATTTGATGATCAGCCCTTAAGGCTTTATCTATGTAAGACTTGACCATAATGGTCATGATTTGTGTAAGACGGTATGTATGGATGTAAGACTCTTGTTATTCAGCTTCTGTGTGTTCAGTGAGCATTGATCTCTGGGATCACTGTACACATGCATTCGGTGATCTCGACTTATGAGTCGGGGTCCCCACAGAGCTGGTATCAGAGCCAAGTTGACTGTAGGAAGCCTTAGTTAGCATGGGCGTTAGTTAGCTTGAGACCATCTAAACTTCTCTTCTTCTCTAAAGCTTACCCCACCCAAGATATATTCCCCTTATTGACCTCTCCCATTCAACCTTTGTAGATGGCTGCCGTACCCGAAGACTTCCTGACCACCGGATTTCCCGTGCTTCTCGAGGATAGCCTCAAGAAGTGCCAGTTTCACCGAGCCCCCATTTTCACCTACCATGAGCATTGGATCAATGACACCGAGACGGAGTATCATGTGGAAGTATTCGTGAAGGCTAATGACTCTCCAACAAGCTGGTTCTTCGAGGGACCCCAGATGGCAACGCTGGTTCTTGCCGTTGAGACGGCAACCCTCAAGGCACTCACCCGCCTCCGAGACCTCCTTCCAGAGATGGCAGGCGAGTTGGCAACCCATTTCTTGCCTTATCAGAAGGAAGGTGAGGATGAGAGCAGTGCACCAGCTCAACCATTAGAAGAAGGACTTCCACTCCGATTCCAGACCTACTTCAGCCTTTGTGCCGATAGTTTGGCACAACACTTGGCCTCGGAATCGATGAATCTCCGAAAGGAACTTCATGAGACCAAGGCACTTCTTTGCCAAGCACAAGAGAAGACGGATAGGATCAAGAAGGAACGTGCTTCCCCTGGTCAACCCGCAATCACATACAGAGGCGGAAGACCCCCAAAGGATGGAGAACCACCACAACAACACCGCATGAGCGCAAAGGAATATCGCAAGCTCTTCGCACCACCGGCAAAGAAATGCCGTGTTGAGCTCCTTCACTCCCCACCACTTCAAGTGAAGAGGAAAGTCAGGCCACCGATGACGAGGAGGAAGACCCAGAAGAGCCAGACTACGCGACCGAGCATTCCACCACTTAGGCATCATTCGCAACTCGGATATGCCCGTTAGCAACCCCTACGGTAGGATAGGTCGTGTACCCCTATGCGAAGTCGAGTCCTTGTAATGGTTCATATGAAACCATGTAGTGTTGTGTTTGCTTTGATGTGTTTGATGGACGTCGTGCTTTCCTTCGGGAACTTGTAAGCGACTACATCACCCATTTGGATTTCAATGAATGTGTTTGGCCTTTTGGCCCTTGCATGAAAACAATTGGTGTCATACCAACCCCCTTACTAGGCATCCCATCTATATTGCTTTTCCCATCTTTCCCAATCATGAGACCTTGATCGCTCCAACAGGATGCCTGTTGTAACTCGTACTGGTATCTCTACCCAGCAGCAAGAAGCCGGAGAAGGAGCCAGTCAGGACCAAACCCAAGGAAAAGTTCCACCACCGCCACCACCTCCAAACATGGACATGGCTCAGCTTCTCCAAGCCTTCCGAGAGGAACGCCAAGCCAACACTGCAGCCCTCCAGATGATTTCTCAAGCTGTCAACCGCCAACCGGCGGGAAACGGCAATGGACGTTCCACGTTGGTGGAGTTCAAGAAGCATGGACCACCCACCTTCATCGAGACTGCTGAACCCCTGGATGCAGATGACTTGGTCCGCACCATTGAGGATCTGCTGGAACTAGTCGGATGCACTGAGGACCGTGAGAAGGTGGCATATGCTGCTCACTGTCTCGGGGGAACTGCTAGAGCTTGGTGGGATGGATTCAAGGCCATGCATGCTGAGCGAAACATCACTTGGAATGACTTCAAGGCAGAATTCCGCAAAGCCCACATTCCTTCCAGAATCATGGCCATCAAGAAGCGTGAGTTCCGAGTCCTGAAGCAAGGTAGTAGCACTGTCAAGGAGTACATGCAGAAGTTCAGTGTTCTCTCAAGGCATGCCCCTGAAGATGTCAGCACTGATGCTGCCAAAAGGGAGCGCTTCATGGAAGGCCTTAACCAGACTCTGCAGTACTCGCTTGTTGTGTGTGAGTGCCCGACCTTTCCTGATCTGGTGAACAAGGCACTCATGCTTGAAGACAAGCGACGTGCTTTGGATGATACCCGTAAGCGCAAGATGATCAGCAAGGGTAGCTCCAGCAACCAGAAGCCTCGCCCGTGGCAGCCAGCCCCGGTCAAGCCAACCTATCAGCAGCCAAGAGCTCCTGCACCCCGCACCAACTATCCACCTCAGCAGTATGCCAACCCCAGGCCGGCTTACAAAAACCCCAATAATAATGCCGGCAAGAGCAGCAACCCCAACGAAGTCACTTGCTTTGGATGTGGTCAGCCAGGACACTACTCTAAGAATTGCCCCAACAAGAAGCCCGACGCCCCGCGCCCCAATGCGCAGAACCCAGGATAAGGCCGTGGAATGCCACCAAGGAACCAAGCTCCCCTCAACCCGCCCAACAACGGCAAGGGTCGTGTGAATCATGTCACTGCAGAAGAAGCCCAGGAAGACCCAAACGTCGTGCTGGGTACGTTCCTTGTCAACTCAACACCTGCAACTGTCTTGTTTGATTCTGGAGCCACGCATTCATTTGTCACCCAAAAGTTTGCATTAAAAAGTGGCATGACCCCTACACCCCTGAATAACCCTATGGTGGTACAAACCCCCGGAGCAGAGATGAGAGCCAAGATAGGATGTAAAGGAGTCGGGATTGTCATTAATGGGGTAGACTTCCAAGCAGACCTTATCATCTTAAGATCGCAAGGCTTGGATGTGATCTTAGGAATGGATTGGCTCATCAAGCACCAAGGCTTGTTAGATTGTGCCAACCGGACCGTCACTGTAACTAATGACCAAGGAGTCGAAGTTAAATTTGCCTCCAACCCCTCCTCTGCTCAAGCCAACCAATTCAACTCTCTGTCAGAAGTTGGATTGGAGCAAGTGCCGGTAGTATGCGAGTACCCCGATGTCTTTCCTGATGAGCTACCAGGAATGCCTCCTGACCGAGACATTGAGTTCATCATCGAGCTCATGCCCGGAGTAGGACCCATCTATAAGAAGCCTTATAGAATGGGATCGGAAGAGTTAGCAGAGTTGAAGAAGCAACTGGAAGAGCAGTTGAGGAAAGGATTTATCCGCCCTAGTGCCTCCCCTTGGGGATCACCTGTTCTGTTTGTGGCAAACAAGGACGGTACCATCCGCTTATGCATTGACTACCGCTCCCTCAATGAAGTTACAATCAAGAACAAGTATCCACTTCCCAAGATTGAAGATCTGTTTGATCAACTCAATGGGGCCAAGGTGTTCTCCAAGATTGACCTCAGATCTGGGTACTACCAGCTGAAAATCAGACCCCAAGATATTCCGAAGACGGCATTTGTAACCAGATATGGCCTCTATGAGTGCATGGTCATGTCCTTTGGATTGACCAATGCCCCAGCTTACTTCATGTATCTCATGAATAAGGTCTTCATGGAATATTTGGACAAGTTTGTCGTTGTCTTCATTGATGACATTCTTGTCTTCTCGAAGACGGAAGAAGAGCACGATCAACACTTGAGGATGGTCCTAGACAAGCTTCGAGAGCACCAACTGTATGCCAAGTCCAGCAAGTGCAAATTTTGGCTGCGCGAAGTTGGATTCTTGGGTCATGTTTTGACTGAAGAAGGATTGTCAGTCGATCCCACTAAGATTGAAGCCGTGACTGAATGGCAATCCCCAAGCAATGTGAAGGAAGTCAGAAGCTTCCTCGGACTCGCGGGATATTACCGCAAGTTAGTTGAAGGATTCTCAAGCATTGCCCGACCCATGACTCAACTCTTGAAGAAGGACAAGAAGTTTGAATGGACGCCGAAGTGTGAAGAGAGCTTCCAGGAGCTGAAGAAGAGACTGACCACCGCCCTAGTTCTGGCCACACCAGATATACACAAGGAGTTTGTGATATATTGTGATGCGTCAAGAACCGGACTGGGAGGTGTTCTGATGCAAGAAGGCAGAGTCGTAGCTTACCTTTCAAGGCAACTACGGCCTCATGAAGAGAACTATGCTACTCATGACCTCGAGTTGGCAGCTGTAGTTCATGCCCTGAAAACATGGCGACATTACCTCCTAGGGAAGCGGTGTGAGATATACACAGAGCATAAAAGTCTGAAGTATATTTTCACTCAGAAGGAATTGAACATGAGGCAAAGAAGATGGCTAGAGTTGATCAAGGACTATGACCTCAGTGTTCAATACCACCCTGGGAAGGCTAATGTGGTAGCAGATGCATTAAGCAGGAAGGCTTGTTCCTTGAATGCTATGCTTAAGGAAAGGCTACCCGCCTTGTATGTAGAACTTGAAAGCTTCGGGTTGGAACTGGTTGCACCAGGATTCTTAGCCAACCTTGAAGTCAAGCCTGCCCTGATGGATGATATTAAGGAAGCTCAGAAGGGGCACGAAAGTATTAAAGGCATCAAGAGGAAGATCAAGGAAAGCAAGGCCCCGGGATTCTCAGAGGATGAGCAAGGAATCGTGTGGTTTGGGAATCGCATTTGCGTACCCAACAAGATTGAGCTCAAGAATTTGATCTTGCAAGAAGCTCATGACACCCCGTATTCCATCCACCCCGGAGGAACCAAGATGTATCAAGACCTAAAGGAAAGATTCTGGTGGCATGGCATGAAGAGAGAGATAGCCACTTTCGTCGCTAAGTGTGACATATGCCAAAGGGTTAAAGCTGAACATCAGCGACCCGCTGGATTGTTACAGCCTCTCAAGGTACCTGAATGGAAATGGGATAAAGTCGGAATGGACTTCATCACTGGATTACCCAGGTCAAATAAGGGACATGACTCCATCTGGGTTATAGTCGACCATTTGACCAAAGTAGCCCATTTCATTCTTGTCAAAACGACTTACAAGGGAAACCAGCTAGCCAGCCTCTACATCAACATAATCGTAAGCCTTCATGGTGTTCCCAAGGAGATTGTTTCAGACCGAGGAACCCAGTTTACCTCAAGATTCTGGAAGAAGTTCCAAGAAGCCATGGGGACCAAGTTGTCCTTCAGCACTGCTTTCCACCCACAGACCGGAGGTCAGACAGAACGAGTGAATCAGATACTCGAAGACATGCTCCGAGCCTGTGTCTTAGCATATGGAGCTAGGTGGGAAGATTGCCTCCCTTTCGCCGAGTTCTCCTACAACAACAGTTATCAGTCAAGCCTCCAGATGGCACCATTTGAGGTGTTGTATGGACGCAAGTGTCGCACACCCCTCAATTGGTCAGAGACCGGAGAAGGACTAGTCTTTGGGCCCGAAATCCTCCATGAAGCAGAAGAGCAAGTCCAGCTTGTCAGAGAGCGTTTGAAAACTGCCAAGTCAAGGCAGAAGAGCTACGTTGACTCACGTCGGAGAAACATGACCTTCCGAGTTGGAGACCATGTCTATCTCCGGGTCACACCTCTCAAGGGAACCCAGCGTTTCCATGTCAAAGGAAAGCTCGCCCCAAGATACATAGGCCCCTTCAAAATCACTGACCGACAAGGAGAAGTGGCTTACCAGTTGGAACTGCCACCTGAACTATCCGAGGTGCACAACGTATTCCACGTGTCACAACTCCGGAAGTGTCTCCAAGTCCCAGACAAGCCTAATCTTTACAAGGACGTCGATCACCAAGCCATTGACCTTCAGCCTGATTTGACTTACCGTGAGAGGCCCATCTGCATTTTGGATGAGGCTGAGCGATGCACTCGAAGCCGCACCATCAAGTACTTCAAGGTCCAGTGGAGCAACCACACTGAAGCAGAAGCAACCTGGGAACGTGAAGACTACCTTAGATCCGAGTT
The DNA here is from genome assembly GCF_056163025.1 of Triticum urartu. Taxonomy (NCBI): domain Eukaryota; kingdom Viridiplantae; phylum Streptophyta; class Magnoliopsida; order Poales; family Poaceae; genus Triticum; species Triticum urartu. Next base: position 507,693,645 of record NC_141876.1, on the reverse strand, counting down.
TCCGTATCTCTTTAAAGCCTAGTTTAGGAATCTCGGGGACGAGATTCTTGTAAGGGGGGTAGGTCTGTCACACCCTGCATTTTGTAACACTTCATTTGCATTATTAAAGCATGAAAATTTGGACCAACAAAAACTTTTGCATATTTTTGGCTTTTGTTTTGGAGTTGGATTTCTCTGTGTGGTTTTTCTAGTGCTCTTTAAAGTCAACTACTCCACCTTATGTACTTCATCTCCTTGCCCCAAACTTCTGCCCAATGATCATGCCATGTGTATAGTACAGTATAGTATTTTCTTACAAAAATAATTTGGCAAAAAAGTATTTTCTAAAATTAGATTTCCAAAAACCCTTGAATTGAGATTTGCACTGCAAGTACTTAATTAAGGGCAGCAAAAATATTTCCAAAAGTATTTTTGGCTCCTATTAGATATAGGATACCCATAAACCCCAAAAATATAACTTTAAAAGTTATTTTCCTATTTTATTTAAAGGCTTTTTCTTAAGGCCAGAAATGGTCTTTAATAGGGAAAAATTATTTTATTGATTCAAAAATATTTGACAAAAATCAGGGAAACTCAGTGTGTATATATTTCCCATATATAAGAGTTTCAACATATGGTCATGATCAAAATATTGGACAAAACCTCCCAAAACCATCTCTGCCCATTTCAAGGATTTGAAATATTTCTACAGGAAATATTTTCATAAAAATCCAAGAAAAATCCAGCAAGTCACAAATGCATGTTGTGATCACCTTGCAAAGCCTCAAGTCAATTAAAGTCATTTTGGTTCACCAAAATGCCCAAAAACCCTCTCTGACCAGAACCAAATTTGAACAAGTTTGTACTACCAACTTTCTCTCTTTAACCCCAACTTTTGTGAGCATGATCACATGGCCAAATGAGGCCACTACACCAAGTAGTGCATCAAGGAGAAGTGTTATGCTCAACTAGATCTACACAAGTCTATTTCTGCTAATTTCTAGGGTTTACCAAAGTTACACAGGCAACTTTTCCCAAATGAGCTAAAATTTGGTGGCACACCCTATTTCTAAGTGTCATTCCATCCTGTTAAGTATCATGGCAATTGGAGTTCATTTGCTTGCCAACACCTTTATCAAACACCTTCTGCCATTTTTCCAAAAACACCATTTTGACCCCTTCCACTAGTCTCCTTGAGCTCAACTTTTTACCACAGCTCCTCCTAGTCCCCTTTCACCTCCAGTATCAATGGCAAATCCACAGCTCACTTATTGGATGGGTAAAACCCCACTTCCTCTCTCCGGACAACCCATTTGCACACTTCTTCTTCCTCTCCCCTCACCCCAGTGGCTATCCATGGCATCCAATGCACCACCCCATTTCTTTACTCACTCCTAGACCTGCCAGACACCAAAAGACGTGCTCACCATGCATAAAGAATGGCCATGCCGGCCATTTGGGCGCTCTGGAGCGCGCTACAGTGCGCTCCCGCACTGTAGCCGCCCCCTTCCAACCACCTTCGGCCACCATGGGCCTCCCCCGCGCGCCTGTCGATGCGCCTCGGCGTCCGCAGCACGCTACGCGGTCGGCCCCCTCCTCTCTCCTCCTCCCCGCGCCTCCACGCAAGCAAACAGAGGCCGCCCGAGCGCGCCAATGGTGCGGCTCACACGCGTGCGTCTCTGACCCCTTCCCGCTCTCTCCCTTAGCTCCCCTCGGCGTAGTCCGCGCCCAGGAACACCCCAGACACGGCGCCAGCTCCTCCCGAGCCCTGTGGCGACGAGCAGGAGCTCTCCGGCGCACGAGTCCACGGCACCTCGCCGTTCGCCTATTTAAAGGCCTCCCCGAGCCCTTCTCTCCTCACCACTCGCTCTCTCACTCCCCTAATCACCCCCCTGCACCCCGAGTTCGTCTCCAGAGCCGCCCGAGCTCGAGATCGAGCTCGAGCTCCGCCACTTCGGCTCGCGGGAGTTCGCGAGGTACAGGCTTCCCCCGCTCCTCCTCTGCCCCGATCTGAAACCGCCTCCTCCCACTGATCATTTCCCCTCTCTTCCCCGCCTCGTTTGCAGCTGGAGTCGGCTGGAACCGTCGACACCCGAAGCTCCTCAGCCGCAAGACCTCGTCGCCGGTGAACCAGGCAACTCTGGTGACGTCCACCACCTCCACCCGAACGGCGACATGACGCTGAGCCCAGCCGTGCCCTCGCCCGACCTCGCCGTGCCCTGCATCGTTGCCGGTGAGCTTGCCAGCCGCCTAGACTCAGCGTTAGGGATGACAGACGGGCCCCGCCTGTCAGCCTCTCCCCTTCATCGCCCCCCTCTCTCTCGCTGACGCCTGGGCCCCGCCCGTCAGGTTTAAACCTGGCACGCGCGCGTGCACCAGTGCGCTAGGCCGCCTCTCTGGCTGGGCCTGCTGCGCTGCGGCTGTTCTGGCCCAACAGGCACAGTGCTCCTTCCCCTTTTTCTTTTTCAGTCACGTTTCCAAAAATTCCACAGGATAAAATATATGTCCAAATAAATTAATTCCAATTCCTAAATTCCTAAAGAATTGCAACCTATTTAATGGTGCAACTTTCATTCAAATCCAACAACCTTTTCTTCACTGTAAATATTTAAATGTGATTTTAAGCATTTAAATAAACCTTTGAAAACCCATTTCTCCTATTCTGCTACTCCAAATCCAAAACTAGGAATTTTCCCCTTCTTAGTTTTCAACCTAGTATTTAACAAAAATAAGTTGACATTTTTTTGAGCACTTTGGTTTTTCTGTTTAATTATTGCCTTATTTTCTCGTTATTATTTTGCGACGATAGATTGCGTTGCTGACGAAGGAGTTGTACTAGAATACTTTGAAGACCCAGAAGACTTTGCTGAGCCAGGCAAGCAGCCCTTTGACCATGTCTATGAAACCCTTTTTATGCATGTCATATAGCACCATATTGTTGTTGCAACGGAATCATGATGAGGAGGTAACCACTTTGATGGGTTGCCTCTGTTACTTCCTCGTTGATACTTGCATTCGGCATGACCCTACCTCCTTATGAGGGATTATGCCGGTGGGAGTAGATAGGATGCTAAAGTAGTGCTACGCAAAAAGGGACGGGAATATGCATAGAGATGGAGACAAAGTAATTTCAAAAGACTTTTCGAAAACCCCATCGGGTGCCACTTATGCCCGGGGGAGATGATGAGTTGGGTAGCCACTTGATGACGAAGTGGTGTACCGAGGCAAGTGTGTGTGTTATTTTCAAAACGGATTGGTTTAAGTTGCGACCGTTATTCCAACCTTACATGCGCAACCACTCTACCCTTTTATGGGAAAGGGCATTATTGATTACCTAGGCCGATACTAGCTTGGAGCCCGCATTACTAGTGACGGGGGAGAGTTGGTGCTCTCTCTCGGGATGGGGTCGTGCCAGGTAGGGCGGCCATGACTGTCTTCACAGGGCACCGGACACACCGTTGGTACCCCGTGCTTGTGGTATGTGATGAAAATGGGAGCGAGGCTCCACAATTTTAAGATGTGAAATGTTGGGCATGGGGGTTACTACCAATCGAGTGGACTCTATGTTAGTGTCGTCTAGGGAAAGATAGTGATCGGGTGCTTACTCCGGGTACTTGAGGTACCGCGGGTCGTGGATGACACGGAAGTTCCCCGGATCTTGTGTGTAAAGTGTGCAACCTCTGCAGAGTGTAAAACTATTCGAATAGCCGTGTCCACGGTCAAGGACAGTTGGGTAACCGCTCTTGGGCTACATCCACATGTTACAAACCAGTGTGTGTGTTTGGATAAGTGGGAAGAACTACTTGGGTCAAGTCAAAGGACTTGACATGATTGAGTTGGGTTGATGCCCACTCTATTTATGTTGATATCTGTAACCTGTCCTCATGGATAATTGAATTCTCCTGATGCATGTCTTACAAGTGGTTGAACATGTCATTGCACTCAAAACTAGCTTTCCGCAAAAATTTACCTATATCATGCATTGTTGTACCTTGAACCAAAACATGGGTTGCTTGCGAGTACATTCAAAGTACTCATTGGCTTGCCACTGGTTATTTAATTGGACAGGCATGGAAGAACAGGAGTTCGAAGAAGAGTTCTTTGGGGACGAACATGCGAACTAGGACGTTTTCCAGTTAGAATGCCTGTAGGGTTAAGGAAGATGGCATGGGTTCTACTTATCGACGAAGATTTCCGCTGCTTGTGTTTCATTTGATGATCAGCCCTTAAGGCTTTATCTATGTAAGACTTGACCATAATGGTCATGATTTGTGTAAGACGGTATGTATGGATGTAAGACTCTTGTTATTCAGCTTCTGTGTGTTCAGTGAGCATTGATCTCTGGGATCACTATACACGTGCATTCAGTGATCTCGACTTATGAGTCGGGGTCCCCACACCGAGTTTGCTTGACCAACTCTCTGTTTTGCTTATTACCAAAATCGGTCTCACCTAGTTTGTGTAATCGGTCAAACCGAGATGAGGTTTTACCCTAACCCTAGCACATCAGTCCCACCGAGTTGATCATCTCGGTCAAACTGAAATTCCTAAGGTCACATTATGAACTAAATCGGTCCGACCGAGTTTTCTGATTCGGTCCCACCGAGTTTGGTGATTTGTGTGTAACGGTTAGATTTTGTGTGGAGGCTATATATACCCCTCCACCCACTTTTCATTCATGGAGAGAGCCATCAGAACATGCCTACACTTCCAACATTTATTTTTTGAGAGAGAACCACCTACTCATGTGTTGAGACCAAGATATTCCATTCCAACCATATGAATCTTGATCTCTAGCCTTCTCCAAGTGCCTTTCCACTCAAATCGTCTTTCCACCAAATCCAAATCAGTGAGAGAGAGTTGAGTGTTGGGGAGACTATCATTTGAAGCACAAGAGCAATGAGTTCATCATCAACACACCATTTATTACCTTTCAGAGAGTGGTGTCTCCTAGATTGGTTAGGTGTCACTTGGGAGCCTCCGTCAAGATTGTGGAGTTGAACCAAGGAGTTTGTACAGGCAAGGAGATCGCGTACTTCGTGAAGATCTACCCTAGTGAGGCAAGTCCTTCATGGGCGAAGGCCATGGTGGGATAGACAAGGTTGATTCTTCATGGACCCTTCATGGGTGGAGCCCTCCGTGGACTCGCGCAACCGTTACCCTTCGTGGGTTGAAGTCTCCATCCACGTGGATGTACGATAGCACCACCTATCGGAACCACGCCAAAAATATCCGTGTCTCCAATTGCGTTTGCACACTCCAATCCCATCCCTTAACTTTCTTGCAAATTGCATGCTTTACTTTCCGCGGCTCATATACTCTTGCCATGCTTGCTTGAATGTATTATGGATGTTTAAACTTGTGTTAAAACTCTACCTTAACTTGAAGAAAATAAAAACTGCAACTTTTCTTTGTTAGGAGTCTATTCACCCCCTCTAGACACCTCTTCTCGATCCTTTCAATTGGTATCAGAGCATTGGTCTCCATTGCTTTGGTTTAAACACATTTGGAGGAAGATGGATGAGTCTATGTTGGGGAGTCTTAGACGTAGACGTAGAGTGCCTATACTTGCTGGAGAGTTCTTTCATGAGTGGAAAATTGAGATGCTTGAGATTTTCAATGAATATCATTTGAACAAGTGTATTATTAGCCCTTCTGCACTTCATGTTGATCGTTTGCATCCTACCCTTGATGAGTCTATTGACATGATCCATAATCCTAGAACTGTCCATTTAATCACTAGAGGATTGCCTAGAAACTTGTTTGCTAGCTTGCCCGCTCTTGATTGTGCTTACACCATATGGAGATTTCTTGAGGAACGATTTCCAAACTATTCCTTGAAAAACCTAGATGAGATCCTTCATAAGTCTATTGCCTTGAGTAAGTTGAGTTCCAATGATCCCAAATTTGGTGATTGTCTATTTGAGATTACTAATCTTACACGTGCCAAAGGAGATGTTGGAATCATTAGCAATATCTTCTCCGAAGCCATTAGAATTCATAAAGATGACTATTGTGATGACCATTTATCTAATGAATTGCCCTCTCTAGGAATTGATCCATCACAAGACGATGTTGAACATGGGTACTATGATGAGGATGATGATAGTGACTTTGATATCGACGAGTCTATGAGACACTTTGGTCTTATGGCAAGTCTTCGCGGCTACATGGCTGGAGGAAAGGAATGGGTTCTTGATAGTGGGTGTACCGATCACATGACCGGAGACAAGGATATGTTTCATGAGCTTGCTAAAAACAATGGCCCTCGAAAGTATGTCACTTTTGGTGACAACTCAAAGGGTAAGGTGGTTGGGCTTGGTAAGGTGGCCATCTCACATGATAGCTCTATACAAAATGTTATGCTCGTTGAATCTCTTGGCTACAATTTACTTTCCGTATCTAGACTTGCTGACTTTGGTTTCAATGTCCTATTTACTGAACTAGATTGCCAAGTGTTTCGTAGAGATAATCATAAAATGGTCTTTAACGGTACACGTAGAGGTGATCTATATATTGTTGATTTCACTAAAAAGGCTCAACCTAGAACTTGCTTAAATGCTAAATCTTCTAAAGGTTGGTTGTGACATATAAGATTAGGTCATGTGGGCATGCGAAATCTTGATAAGCTTATTAAAGGTGATCACATCCTTCGAGTAAAAGATGTTATATTTGACAAGGATAGATTGTGCAGTGCTTGTCAAGTAGGAAAACAAGTCGGAGGAAGTCATCCCATGAAGAACATCATGACCACGAGGAGACCGCTCGAGCTACTTCATATGGATCTCTTTGGTCCCAATGCCTACAAAAGTCTCGGTGGAAACTCATTTGGTCTAGTTATAGTCGATGATTTTTCAAGATTTACGTGGGTGTTCTTTCTTGACGATAAATCGCAGGTCCAAAGGATCTTCGATAACTTCGCTAGAAAGGCCCAAAATCAATTTGAAGTGAAGATCAAGAAGGTTCACAGCGACAACGGAACGGGGTTCGAGAATGCAAATGTGGCTACCTTTCTTGATGAAGAAGGGATTTCACATGAGTTCTCGGCTATGTACACACCTCAACAAAATGGAGTTGTTTAGAGAAAAATTGAACTCTTATTGATATGGCGAGAACGATGCTTGATGAGTACAAGACGCCAAAACACTTTTGGGCGGAAGCGGTTGAGACGGCTTGTCATGCAACAAATCGCTTGTATCTTCACAAGCTACTCAGCAAGACGACATATGAGCTCCTCACCGGTAACAAACCCAAAGTTGGATACTTTTGAGTGTTTGTCTCAAAGTGTTACATTCTTGATAAGCATCGTCGTTCTAAATTTGCTCCTAAATCTCATGAGGGTTTCCTACTCGGTTATGGCTCAAACTCTCACACTTACCGTGTCTACAACAATTTCACCTGAAAGGTTGAAGAAATGGTAGATGTGAAGTTTGATGAATCTAACGGCTCACAAGTAGAGCAATTGCCAATTGATGTTGGAGACAAAGACCCTTCGGAAGAAATCCAAGACATGTCTACTGACAAGATTTGTCCAATGGAGGTGAAGGAGAGTATTGTCGGTGTTCTGGGAACGGAGGTCTCCAGACTTGCATGCCTGCGGCCCATGGCGTGGCTGTGCTGGCAGGTCTGTATAGCCCATCATCATCAACAAGGCATTCAAGACCCTCGCGAGGGGCCAAGCCTCGCGAGGCGGACGACGCAAGACCTCCTCAGGAGCGGCCTCACCAGGCTGCCTCGCGAGGAGCGGAGATATCAAGGCAGGGCGAACCTCGTGAGGCTCTCGTGACCTGAGCCATGACGATCGACACTAGGCGGGCGCCAGGTGGGTGCCAGCGTGCGCAGCGTCCTTCTTTCCTCTTTGGTGCCAAGAGGGCAAGCACAGGCGCGGAGTACCGAGGCATCAGGAAAACGTTTCCATATCAGTGCAACGAGACCAAGACCAGAAGGACGGCAGGACAGAGGTCACCATGGAGCCCAAGGCGGCGCCACCACCAGAACCTTTGGCAGGCGAAGACCACCTTTTGTCAAGATAGCTTGTACTAGTTGCCCCCTTTCAAATTGGCCGCTGTTATTGGCTCCCTTCCTGCTCAATATTTGGGGAGAGGACCAGGGCCTATATAAGTAGGACTAGCCACCACCAAAGGGGGGGGGATCTCGGCTGATCAAAGACGAACCCTTAGCCACACGAAGCACAAGAACACCTCAACCTCAGGAGGTTGTTCTTCCCCTTGTACTGTTCTTCATCAGCCCAAGAGGCAATCCACCACCACCACACTGGAGTAGGGTATTATACCACAACGGTGGCCCGAACCAGTATAAACCTTGTGTATTTGTGTTGCGAGTGCGTCGAGTTCGTCGGTGATACCTTAGCGAGCTAGGGCGTAGATCGGTAGGAGGGAAAGAACTTCGCGTGCACCCCAGAGTTCGAACCTTAAGGGTCTGCCGGAACCCGTGATCCGACATTTGGCGCGCCAGGTAGGGGTGCGCCGGAGTCTCTTCCTTGCCAATCAACCCGCCGACGCTCCGCGGCCCTGATGTCTGGCGAGCCAAGGGCTGACTCCGACTGCGGGGCAGCTTGGCTAGCCCGGACGGCGACACCAGCCCATGAAGACCTCAACCCCGCGCCCCAGGCGGCGCGGGTGCCGCCTAACACTGCAGGGCGCGGGCAGCACAGCCAGGAGTCATCCACCCCCACTCCATGGCAAACGCGAGCCGCTGCAAGGGCCGCAAGCCATGCCACAACAACGGCACCACACACCCGGCGGGAGCAGGCGAACATGCGGGCCGCACTCACGATGGCGTGGGAGTTGCTGCGGTGCCGGTTGATGGAGAGCGGACGCGACACACTGCTGGAACGTGTCGCTGAGCTGCATGGATGTGGCGGCGTCAGGAGCACCGCCTTTCTGCTATCTGCTTCCTTCCCGAGCCGCCACTGGACCTCACGACGGGCCACGCTACAACTGCGCGCCCTCGGGTGCGCCTAGGGGCGTCATCGGCCCCAGGACGGCCGGCGGCGCCGGAGGCCCTGTTGCCCCCGTGCCGCCTCTGGTGAGCGCAGGCACGGGCATTGCCCCCCATGGCCCCAGCGAGGCATCGCGTTATCACCCCCAGGACGTTGCGCTGCGCTGGGTCGGGCAACGTGGAGTGTGGGGCACTATGACGAGGTGTTTGGGGAGCAGCCCCGGATGCCTATGTGCCCCGCATGATGGATCAGGAGTACACACCGGAGGACGACCCTGGCTCGTTTCTCGGGCCAGGTTGGGAGGAGGAAGCATTAGGAGCTGAAGCCTTCCAGGAGCCGCCGGAGAGCCCCGCCAACCGCACCATCGACAACAGATATATGGTACCACTAATCCCTCAGGAGCAAGCTTACGCTAACCATGAGTCACAGATGAACCAGGCCCCGGCGCCGAACGGTGGTTCCGACACGACAGGAGACACCCGCTGGGGGCTGCGTGGAAGGGGCCAGGAGCAAGGCCCCTCCCCGAGTCACGCGGAGCAAGGCAACATCCGGAGGTAGGCCCTCTACCGGGGTGGCGACCGTGACTTTTCCCCCGGCAGAGGACCTGTGGTCACCGAGGGCGCCGCTGGTGTCCCCTCTGCCCTTGTTGGGCCGTCCCGGTTTCTGGTCGTCCCAGCAGTGGCAGGGGGTAGAGTAAGGCGGGGCCCTCATCCGGCGATATGAGGCAAGGCCGATTCCTGTGAAGAAGGCCCAGTGCCTGTGAAGCCCGCTGCCCGTGACACTCTCACATAATAATGAGTGGGGTTGTACACGCCTCGGAGTCTCAGGGGTGCCGGCCTCAGGCCCTGGGGCTCCCTCCCACACCTAGTGGCAGCACTTAGCTCTGCGCTGGTGAGAACACTCGAAGACCAGAAGACTAGATTAGGCACCGGACGCGGCCATTTGCTTTGGATCTCTTCTTATGTAGCCTTGCTTTCTGGATTTGGATTTAGGTTGAGGTTGATATTTTGTTGATGCTTGCGGGGGGTGTATTTTCTCGTTCAAGCGATTTCTTGCCATCTGGTTCTTGCCTTGTTCTGGAGCTCATGCTCGCTGCCTCCCCCTCGCGGGCCGCTCGTGAGCGGGGCTGAGCACAGCACGCACACCACGCGCGCCGACCGGCGCAGGAACCTCGCGAGGCCATCTCGGGCGGGTCAGGAGACCCTTCAGGAGCCCCGTGGTGACTCTCGACCTTACAACCCAACTCAGGGCCCGCTCCAGCTAAGGTAATCTGCGGCGGCAAAACTTGCTTTCAGACTCATGACCGACCAAAATGCACCCTCGACTCGGCATAAAGGAGTAGAAATCATGATTTGCTTACATGAGGTGCTCCCCCTCCCAAAATGCTCTCACAATCTTTAGGGGCCATGCCCGAGTTTTTGCATACAGGGTGGAGCAGTAAAGGAACCAGGAATTAGCCAGATATGTTGCTCGCCGCGTCCCCCATGTCGTCTTCAGACGCGCCGCTGGCATCGCTGTCACCGTCGTTTGCGTTGCCTCCACCTTCGCCGGCGCCGACGTCCCCGTCATCAACCACATCGCCTTCGTCCGCCGCAACCACAACCCCGTCATCATCAGAAGCGAAGGCCCTGACCAGCGCATCCACATTGTCTTCAACCCATCATGCCAAGTCGCCCCGGATGGCTTCCAGAACGGGAGCAATAGCGGCATCGAAATCAAAGTTGAGATCGATGTTCCGGAGGTGGCTGAAGACGCGGGAGAACGAGTGCCTGAGCAGACTGTGACTTCTCTCTTCCACAAGCTGGCGAGCCCTATTAGACCGGGCTTCTAGGTGCGTCATCACGTTGGTGAAGAAGGTCATGTGACTGGCGTAGTCATTTGAGTGGGGGAGCAGTGCATTCTCGTCGCAGATGAAGCCCAAGGCGGTATTAGCCCTGTTCCGAAGACCCTGAAGCATGCGGGCGTGCTTGCGCTCCAGTGTCCGCCGATGAAGCACTTCCTCCCTATTTTGCCAAGCGATGGCCTCGGCGTCATCAACCCGTCTCTGAAGAGAAAGCAGCTCGGCGCGGGCGGAGGCAAAGTTCGCCTGCGCCGAGATCAGGGCGGCGGCCGTGGCCCCCTCACGCCTCTCCGCCTCGTCTAACCTGGGTCTGAGAGCAGCGGTCCTGCCCACTGCCTCAGTTCTCGCAAGCCTCAGCTTCAGGGCGTGCCGACCTTCAAGATCCGCGCGAACCTCGGCCACCCGGCGGTCGACTTCCTCCTGGACCTTGGCTTCGCGAGCCCTGACGGCATCTTCCGCTTGGGCAACCTGATGTTCCCTCGTCTCCAGTTGCTCAAGCTCGAGGCTATGCTCCACGGCTTCCAGGGCCAACGCCTCCTCGCGCTTCAAGACCTCATCTTCCTCGGCAGGCGTCCCCCTCAGCGACGCGAGAGCGGCCTTACGCGCCTCCACTTGCTGTTCGAGGGATGCGCCCCAAGCGTAGAGCTCCCACACGCGCTTCTCCGCAGCCTCGCGACGGCAGTCAGCTTCACGAGCCTCCTCCAGAGCTCGGGAGCAGGCCTCGCGGGAGGCTGCAAGAGAGGCCTTAGCCTTCGTGTTTTCTAGCTCGCCCTGGTGGCGCCCAAGGTTGATGGCCACTTTCAGCCTGTGCCACTCCTCCGCCAGTCGCAGACCCTCGGCCTCGAGGCGCGCGTCGACACCCGCAAGCTCCTCACCAAGTAGGCTCATCGCGCCCATTGCCTCCTAGAAGAGCCCGCGATGAACAACACTCCGCCCATGCTCGAACTCCAATGCGCGACCTACCTCGTCCTCCGCCATGGGGGCTGCAGGCACAACGCGGAGCGGGGCGCCCCCTCTTGGTAGGGGGCTGCGGGCTGGTACCGCTCCGGGGTCCAACCCGACCTCGCGAGGGGCCCCAGCCAGGCGGGGCCCGCTATGTCAAGAGGAGCTGAAGATCGAAGCCAGCCAGCTGTTGTTCATGACCAGAGGAGGAGCTCATGGCACTCCCGTTGCGCTCCGAGCAAGGCCATAAGGGAAGAACGATGAAGGCGCAATCTCGGGGCGCCCTGGTGACGGACCAACTCCCACGGCTGACCCCACGCCGTGGGCAGCACCCGAGCCTGCAGCGTTGGAGCTTGGCGGGTGCAACGAGACGAGAGGGAGCTGCTTCTCAAGAGATTTCACAGCCTTGGCAGAAGGGGTCTTGAGGGGATAATCGTCAGGAAAGGAAGGCGACACAGAAGATCACTGATATAAGGTACTTACTCGTCGATGGCAATATACTTTCGTTGCTTCAAGGGCCCGAAGATGCTGTTGCCGCACGGGGATCCCTTCCTCTTGCGGAGCTCCTCGAAGTCCATGCAAAGCCGACCGAAGCGCTGGACGTGGCGGCCGGCGCGGAGCGAGGCCGAGGAAGAGCTTGGAGGGACAACTTCAGGGGTGCCCGACTGCGGTGAATAGTCGGGCGCCGTCTCACCACGACCTCCCGAGGCCTCCAGGGCTTTGACCTCAGGAACCACATGCTGTGTTGCCTCAGTAACTGACGCCCCAGGGGAGGGATCGCGAGCTCCAGAGGACGACGCCCTAGGATCACCGCGTGGCATGTGCTCCTCAGCACTTGGGTCGTCACCTCCGTCAAAGCTCGCCCTCCTGCACCCTCACTCGGGGCGAGCTCGACATCGACGGCGAGGAAGGGAACAATGTCAATGGGGTTCTCGCGAGGCCCCACCAGGCCGATCGGGCGCAACCCCCACTCATCAAAGGAGGGCATGCTCTCGGCAAATTCGGCGTTGTTCTCGTAGCGGTACAATAGACAACTCTTCCTGTGCATGTCGTCCGGCAGGGAGGCACTCGTCAGGACCGCAAGCACCGTTTGCCGCGTCTTAAGAGGAAGCCCCTCCTCCTGAAACCTCATATGGTCCTAACTGCTGAGCAAGGCCCACATCAGGCGGGAATGGTGCTGAAGCAGAGCAACTCGGTGCTTGACGAACTCCTTCACCACCATAGGCACAGCCACGCCGCGGTCCTTCAACCTCCTCAATCTGAGCCAGACGGGAACGAGATGGGGGCTTGCGAGCCTCTGGTGGCCCCAACTAGAGTTGGGAACAGCAGGCCCTGGTAGAGCATGGAGCAGAGGGCTGAGCACACCGGGGTCGACAAACACCCATCATGTCCGAAACTCGCTCGTGGATGGAGGAAGATCGAAGTCGATCCCCTCACCCACCGTCGCGGCCACGGCCTAGAAGCTCACGCACCCCGAGGTCTACCAAGGGTCTGTCAGATGCAGTGAGAAGAAGTGGCGGAAGACGGCCACCGAAGGAGCACCCACCATGGCTTCGCACACAAAGGCGAAGGCAGTGAGAAGAGTCATAGATTGAGGGTCAAGATGCAGCATGTGGATCTGATAATGCTCGAGCACCGCGTTGAAGAAGGCTAAGAAGGGGGAAATCAGGCCAGCCCAGAGGGCATCTATGAAGTTTGGGACCTCAGTGGCTGCCCGGGCAATGCGAGCCCGAGACGCGGGCCAAGCCACCGTCTCTCCCCACTCGTTGAAACTGGAAGCAAGCATGGGGCTCACCTTGTCCATGGCCTCGTCGTTGAGCACCAGAGGTCGGCTGAGCGCAGGCTCGAAGGATGGAGGCGCACTCGGTGAAGACGGAGGCTTCTTTCCCTTGTCTGATTGTTTTGGCGCCATGGCGACAAAGCAGGCAGAGTGCAGGACAGATCGGAGGGGAGGAGCGGAGTCTCAAGGAAGCAGAAGGACTGGGGAGGCAAGGCGTGGGCAATGGGAGAATAACTATGTAGGTTGCGGGGGCCGCGTAGCCAGGCGGATTCAAAGGCAGCGTGGGGAAGCGGAGATGCCCATGTCCAATCAACCGCCACGCGTCAACAAAGGCCGCATACTTTTGGTGCCCGCGGCGCTCCGCGCTTGATCCTTTGGCTTCGCCTCAAAGCAAAGCCCAAGCGCACCTTGGGCCCGGGGGCTACTGTCGGCGTTCTTGGAATGGGGGTCCCCAGACTTGCCTGCCTGTGGCCCATGGCGTGGCTGTGCTAGCAGGTCTATACGGCCCATCATCATCAACAAGGCATTCAAGACCCTCGCGAGGGGCCAAGCCTCGCGAGGCATACGACGCAAGACCTCCTCAGGAGTGCCCTCACCAGGCTGCCTCACGAGGAGCAGAGATACCAAGGCGGGGCGAACCTCGCGAGGCTCTCGTGACGTGAGCCATGACGATCGACACCAGGCGGGCGCCATGTTAGGGAGTCTTGGATTAGCGGGTCCTCGAACAGCCGGACTATATGCTTTGGCCGGACTGTTGGACTATGAAGATACAAGATTGAAGACTTTGTCTCGTGTCCGGGTGGGACTCTCCTTTGCGTGGAAGGCAAGCTTGGCAATTCGGATATGTAGATCTCCTCCCTTGTAACTGACTCTGTGTAACCCTAGCCCCCTCCGGTGTCTATATAAACTGGAGGGTTTAGTCTATAGGACAACAATAATCATAATCATAGGCTAGCTTCTGGGGTTTAGCCTCTACGATCTCGTGGTAGATCTACTCTTGTAATACTCATATCATCAAGATCAATCAAGCAGGACGTAGGGTATTACCTCCATCGAGAGGGCCCGAACCTGGGTAAACATTGTGTCCCCAGCCTCCTGTTACCATCCGCCTTAGACGCACAGTTCGGGACCCCCTACCCGAGATCCGCCGGTTTTGACACCGACATTGGTGCTTTCATTGAGAGTTCCACTGTGCCGTCACGATAGGGCTGGATGGCTCTTCTTGTTGTCAAGGACAACATCACCTTGGGGGGAGCCCTGGCTGTAGGCCAAACCCTCCGGCTACGCGGCTTCGTCATGACCGCTCGTTCGGCCGTCGCGCTGACGATGACTTCTCGGGTCATCAAAAACAGCCTCCATGCTAGCTTGGTATTCGCCGAGCAGATGGATCCAATAGAGCTCTCTTCCTTGAACGAGCTCTTGGATCGCATCGCCGCCCTGGGAGTTGCTATGGACTATGATCGGATCGGGCTTAAACCTGACCAAAGGGAGATTAACTCTCCACCGGTCACCCATCAGATAGCGGTGGTGAAGGAGCAATGTAGGGATTCTTCCTCTATTCCGAGGACAAACTATGTCCGGATTTCCGAGATCTCCGAGCCGAATATCCGTCCACGGGAGGACATGGCCCAAGCTTCGAACCTAGAATTAGACAGCGGGACAGGACTATTGGGCAACATCCCGGAGCCTAAATCCGCCCACCCACCCACACTCAAGTGATCTTTCCCACATTAGACAAGAGCCCCAAGAGACAGTACATCACTATTGGGCCAGATTCCTCCTTGTAATGAGCAAGGTCAAGGACTGTCGTGAGGAAGACGCAATTTCATTCTTTTGCAAAAATTGCACGGACAAGGGAATCCTCAACGCCATAAGTCGCCTTGACATAGCACACTTTGCTGACTTGGCGGCCATAGTACGGAAGTACTGTGCGATCGAAAGCGCCTGGAAAACCCAAACAAAATTCTGGGACCCTCTGGCTCTCACTAAACCCCCCGTCCGAACTAAAAGGGTGTACTCTCGTAAGTCACCCAATCCAATTACAAACAAACCAAAGCCCACTACAGGGCGTGGAACTGTATTGGAGGGATGGCTCAATGGGCCATGCAAAATTCATAGTACAGCAGATACCATGCCAACACACAGCCTTAGAGCATGTTGGATACTCCGGCAGGTGGCCAAGAGCGGCGAGGATATCCCCACCAATAATACAACAGAGCACCATCCTGTGGAAAATAACAATACAATATTAAAAGTCTTCGAGACCTTCGCCTCAAATAATAGGCGCTAGCGAACACTCTGCAGCCTCGCCGAAGTCTGCCATGTTGCAGCAATAAATCCATGGAACGACATGGCCATAACCTTCAATGCTAGTGACGAACCTCAATTCCTAACAGCCCGAGCACCAGCCGCTTTGGTCCTTAGTCCAATTGTGGACGACTGCCGGCTTAGTAAAGTGCTCATGGACAGTGGCAGCGGATTAAACCTCATCTATGAGGAAACTCTTAGCAAGATGGAAATAGACAAGAGCCGCATTGAGCAAAGCAACACGACCTTCAGAGGAATCATCCCTAGTCGGGAGGCACGATGTGCGGGAAAAATCACACTAGATGTGGTATTCGACACATCGGAGAATTATAGGTCCGAAGAAATCACATTCGAAGTGGCCCGTTCAGTAGTGGATACCACACCCTTTTAGGGCGGGAGGCATTCGCGATCTTCCAAGCTATACCCCATTACGGGTACATGAAGCTCAAAATGCCCGGGCCCAATGGAATAATCACTCTGGCTAGTGATCCGGACATAGCACTCCGCGCCGAAAATAAAACCGCCGCGCTAGCCCTCGAGGCGTTATCCGAAGCCCTTGCGGCTGAAGAACTAACTGCGCTGCGCTCCACAGTGGATAGGGACGACGTGATACTTGACAAAAGACCCAAGTCCACCTCTTTTAAACCAGTGGACAAAATAGTCAAATTCCAAGTCCACCCAACAGACCCTACAAAAACAGCATCCATCGAGGCACAGCTGAACCCCACAACAGACGCCGCACTGCGGGAGTTCTTGCGCGAGAATTGGGACATCTTTGCCTGGCATCCTTCAGACATGCTAGGAATCCCACACAGGCTGGACGAGCATAGCCTTAACATTCTAAAGGGGTTCAAGTCGGTTATGCAGACTCTTCAATGTTTCTCTGAGCCTAAGCTACAAGCCATGGGAGAAGAGCTAACCAAGTTACTCGAGGCCGGATTCATTCGAGAAATAAAACATCTGGACTGGCTCACAAACCTGGTGATGGTACCAAAGAAGGACAAATCCTGGCGCCTATGTGTCGATTTCAAGGACCTTAACAAGGCTTGCCACAAGGATCCCATCCCCCTCCCCGCATCGATCAAATTATCGACGCTACTGCAGGACACGACTCATTGTGTTTCCTCGACGCATACTCCGGATACCATCAAATTAAGATGTCGGAGTCCGATCAAGCCACAACGGCATTTATCACTCCATACGGACCCTTCTGTTTTAACACCGTACCTTTCGGGCTCAAAAACGCTGGTGCAACCTATCAACGCATGATTCAGACATGCCTGGAAACACAAATCGGCAAAATAGTGGAGGCATACATAGACGACATGGTCATTAAAACCGGACACGTCGAATCTTTAATTGACGACTTGAGGCTTACGTTCGACAATCTCCGAACATATGACATCAAGCTCAATCCGGAAAAATGCGGTTTCGGCGTGCCCGCCGGAAAACTCTTGGGCTTCATCGTCTCCAATAGAGGAATTGAAGCAAATCCGGCTAAAATCCGAGCTTTGTCACAGTTGGCTATCCCAATAGACCTCAAGCAAATCTAGAAGTTAACTGGATGCGTGGCTGCCTTAAGCCGCTTTATCTCCCGATTGGGAGAAAAGGCACTACCTCTTTATCGCCTTATGCGACGCACCGAACACTTTGAGTGGATGGATGCGGCCACGGCCAGTTTGGAAGAAATAAAAGCCGTATTAGCGACAAACCCAATCTTGGCTGCGCCAAATGTCGGTGAACCAATGCCGTTATATATAAAGGCAACACACCAAGATGTAAGCGCAGTGCTCGTCGTCGAACGAGAGGCGGACAGACATAAGTTCCTGCTTCAAAACCGGGTATACTACGTATCCACCGTCCTCACTCCATGCAAATCACGGTACCCGCATTATCAAAAGATAGCGTACACAGTCTTCATGGCATCCCAGAAACTACGACACTACTTTCAAGAGTGTTCAATTACGGTGGCCTCTGAAGTACCACTCAACGACATAATAAATAACCGCGATGCCACAGGCCGGATTGCTAAATGGGCTATTGAGCTCCTCCCGTTCGACATAACATATAAACCACGGTGAGCCATTAAGTCGCAAGTACTGGCTAATTTCGTCGCCGAATGGACAGAAGCCGAACTCCCTAAAGAGTATGGCACGTACTCCAATTGGATCATGCACTTCGACGGATCTAAGATGCTGGCTGGTCTGGGGGCAGGTGTCGTCCTGACATCCCCCACCGGAGATACAGTCCAATATGTACTCCAAATATTATACACAGACTCCAACAATGCAGTAGAATATGAGGCCCTGTTGCATGGTCTCCGGATGGCAGTCTCCATGGGCATTCAACGCCTAGAGGTGCGGGGGGATTCGAACCTCGCAATATCTCAAATAAATGGGGACTTTGACGCCAAGGACCCAAAAATGGCGGCTTACCGCAATGCCGTCCTCAAAATGTCAGCTCGGTTCAACGGGCTTGAATTCCACCATGTGGTCCAGGAAAACAATCAAGCGGCGGATATCCTCACCCGCATCGGCGCTAAGCACGACCTTGTCCCACCTAACATGTTCTTGGAAAGGCTATTTAAGCCATCCGTGGTATGGGAAGGAGAGACCAGCAACAACAGTCCGGACCCAACCACAACGCCAGATACCAAACACTCTGACGTAATCGGAGGCTCTGCCACCGAAATAATGCCTTTGGCCCACGTGATTATGGCTGTCATTACCCTATGGACAAAACCCTTCTTGGCTTATCTAACTAGGCAAGAACTCCCTGATGACCCAAACGAGGCACGTTGCATTGTGCGGCGGTCTAAAGCCTACAAGATCCACGAGGGAGAGCTTTTTAAGAAAAGTGTTACCGGAGGACTTCAAAGGTGCATCTCCAAAGAGGAAGGACATCAACTTTTGGCAGAAATTCATGCTGGACTCGGCGGCCACCATGCCGCAGCTCGAGCCCTTGTAAGCAAGGCCTTCCGTACAAGTTTTTTCTGGCCGACGGCCCCAGCAGACGCACAAGATCTCGTTCAACGATGCGTCGGTTGCCAGCTTTTTGCAAACTAAAGCCATATGCCACCTACCGCCCTCCAAACAATCCCCATTGCTTGGCCCTTTGCGGCCTGGGGGCTTGATATGGTAGGACCCCTTAAAGGGGGAAGCCATAAGAAAAAAATACCTATTGGTCATGGTGGATAAATTCACCAAATGGATAGAAGCCAAACCAGTTAAAACGGCCAAGTCCGGACCAATGAGAGACTTCATATCCGGGGTTGTACACCGTTACAACGTCCTCCATAGCATCATCACCGATAACGGCTCAAACTTTACAGCCGATGATGTAAAAGCTTGGTGCAGAAAAATGGGCATTAAGCTCGATTATGCCTCTGTCTATCACCCGCAAACTAACGGTCAGGTCGAGCGAGCAAATGGTCTTATCATGAGCAGCATTAAACCCAGATTAGTGCGATCCTTGAAGGAATCAGACACGTGGGTGGAGGAGCTTGACTCCGTACTATGGGGGCTGCGGACCATGCCGAATCGCACTACCAGATACACACCATTCTTCATGGTGTACAGCGCAGAGATGGTACTGACCTGCGACATAATTCATGACTCACCTCGAGTGCGTATGTATGAAGAAAGAGAAGCCGAGCTCGATCGGCAGGACAGCTTGGATGCATTGGAGGAGGAGCCTGACATGGCAAAAGCCCGTTCCGCATTTTATCAACAGCATGCTCGAAGATACCAAAGCAGAGAAGTACGGTCCAAAACTTATAACGTTGGTGAACTCATTTTGCGCCTACCGGAGAAGAAAAAGGACAATCTCAAGCCTAAATGGGAAGGTCCCTTCGTTGTTGACAAAGTTCTAACCGGTGGAGCGTACCGTCTACGGGATGCATCGGACAATCGACTCAAGCCAAACCAATGGAACGCAGCCAGACTCCGAAGGTTCTACGCCTAGTGCCGGACTCTGTGTTCGTCTCCCTACCTCCGTCAATTTTTTTATATCCGTCATCTATCTTTTCTTTCTTTCTTTCTTCCCTTTTTCTCCACGGCCTTAAAAGGTTAAAATGTGTCTTGACTACACAATCTTGACACGCTAGGCGTGCTCATTATACCTGGGGGCTTCTTATACAGAAGCTTAATATAACTATGTTCCGGGATCTATGCCCCCCCGCACTTGTGTTACTTTTCCACATGTACCTTTTCTTCGCCATTATATGCATCGATATGACTTAAGTTTTGGCCAAGCTGGGTTGCCTGGCTCTTGTGTTTATGCCCTACATTCCCGTTAATTTGGCTAGGGCATAAGGGGAGCACCTCTGCGATTGTTACTACCGGGTCAGCCGGATGTCTACCTCAGACTGGGTGAAGCCGAAAGCTAGTGTTCTTAAGGGAATATTTGGTCGGTGAACAAAAGATGACTTTAAATTATTGCAATACATGCCCCCAGATGTTTATATCCTACGTCTCTTCTCGCAGTTCGGACATGCACATTAATGCATGCGTACCCAGGGAAAGGAACCCTTAACGGAACTATTCTCCCTGGAAGATGTTTCTTACTATCCATGTAATATAAGATAGCTAGTTGGGTACTTGTCTGTTCAAGCACTTATGACCCCTACGCCTGGTTTCCACGCATACCCCGGTTTTATATAACTGAGAAGGTATTCGGATACACTCCAGACTGTCGGGTCCGGAGTTTGAAGCGAAAAGGTCCGCCATGACAAATGATTTACAATCCGGCTAGGGACAATATATGTCACTTGAAGTACACAGTGACTTAGACTGACTAAATTCTTCTTCTCTACCATCCAACAGGCTGTCTAGCCTACAATCCTGTTGGGAATACTTTGCGGCTAATTTCACCTGGTCATACACCAAACTGACGGGGATCTCTTCCCCATCAGACCCCACAGGTCCGACCTCGGCCATGTGGTTAGGGTCAGCCTTGGTATATCGCGTCTTCACCATGGCCCAGGCTTCCCTTGCACCTTGTTGGCAGGCTGATATCTTCCACAATCGAAAGCGCCGCCGCACTCCCTTGAGCATCTCTACAAGCTCCCCATGCCTCCTAGCAGGGAGGCGGATGGCCACAAGGCTTGGGAAATGCCCTGCATCACCTGCCGAACTTGTTCGTGCAGCTGTGAGAGCTCTAGCAGAAGATCACCCGCAGATCCGGGCATCTCCTCTGCGGGATGACCCAACAGCATACCTACAGATATAACTCTGTTAGCCGGTTTCTTCGCCGAACTCTATAAAAGTTCGTTCAAGCACTTACTAAAAATGCCGCGTCGAAGCCTCTTATTCTCCTTTACAGAGTCAGCTAGCTGGGCCCGAACGTCTTTCAGTTCAACGCCCAGCTGGGTATTGTCATCTTGGAGACAAGTTTTCTCCTACCTAACCCACGTCAGCACGCGCTCGCCAGCCTCTAGCTGTCGTTGAGCATGTTGCTCATCCCCTCGCACGACCTTCAGATTCACTCCAGGGTCATCTGCAGAATCTATTGTTAGATTTGCATACATGCTGAATACTAATAGGTACATATCCTTCTTTTCGATAGAAGCAAGTGTTAACAGATGGGGCCTTCCCAGACTCCTTCATTGCGGCAACTGCGGCCCGCAGCTGGGCTTTGCACTCCTCCAGCTCTTGAGACAACTGGGTATTCTTCTCCGTAAGAGCCTACACAAATAATGATCCTTAAATCAGTTGTGTCAACTGTTTCAAGTCTCAGGGCTACTAATATATATAATTATCATATTTTCTTACCCGTATATCCTTTACATACTGGTCCGTGGCTCTGGAAAGACCATTTTGAGCAGCTCGGATGTACGCGTCTCCTGAGTTGAAGGCATCGAACGCCTCTTTGGAGAAACCCGGGTCCCGGAGTATGGCCCGGTGGCGCCTGTGATTCATGGCACTCTCTACTTCGGAGTTCGTAGCGGACAACCTATCCGCATCCTCTGTAGGAGGAACATCCAGTGTTGTCCCCACGTTAGCATCTGCCCCTAAGTCCGGCTCTAGAGTCCGGCTGGTGGAGGCATGGCTGGCAGGCTCTCCGGGCACGGTCCGGTGAGCGTTTTTCTGCCAGGAACCATGGACGTTATTATATTTTAAAGACGACAAACCACGGAGCAGGGTTTTTCATACCTCTGCGACGGTGTCTCAGTCCTGACCGCCTTCCTTTTAAGCCTATCCGGTTTCGGTGCCCCTTCCTGGTGAGTCACTGCGGGTCCGGCGTGGCGTCCCGAGGGCCTTCCCTGTAGGACACCATATGTGTGTGATGGGCGAAGTGCACAAAGGGATCCTTCTCGGAAGTTGGGACTCCGGTTTTACTTACATGTGATGCCAGGAGCAGGCCTGGATAATCGGCTATGATAGCCACCAAGGCACCGTCGTAGCTCAACTGATAGAACGTCCTGTCGATGAGTTCCATGAATATGTCCGGATCTTCTTCGAGTCTGGGGTCGAGGGCCCGGTCAGGTCCTCTGGCTGTGGAGATGGGCTATAGACCTCCCTCACAGCTTTTCGCAGTTCCTGCTAAGAAATAGCAAGGTAAAAACTTATAATGAAGAATGCGGGAAGATCTGGAGTAAAAGGTAGCAGCTCACCCAGTTTGGGGGGTTGTACATGGAGAATCCATCCTGTGGCTTAATACGGATGAACTCCTCTTCCTCTCCTTTGTATAAACTGGACATTACTTTCGCTAGAGCGGCGGCGGAGTTTGGACCTTTACGGTTGCAGCGGGTGGCATCGTCTTCTCCATTGAAGTGCCACATGGGTTTCCCCCGATACTGAAGTGTCTGCACCCCCCGCATTATACATATTGACATAACCTCGATTATTATCAGTCCTGATTTGGCCAGCGTTTCTATCCTGCCCATCAGGTAAAGGATCTCTCTGTTATCTTCCTCCTGGGGGCTCCGAGGACGCCAGCTGCGGCGTTTCTTCAAAGGGGCATTATTGAACTCAGGAAGGCCCATCCGAATAGGGTCCGGAAGAGGGACGTCCTCCATATAAAACCACTCCAAAGGCCAGTCTTCGGATGTCTTCTTTGGGGTACCAGACAGGTATCCGGTTCCTGCGATGCGTCATATATCGGCTCCGCCCACTTGGTATATTGACTCCTTCTGTGTACGGGGTACGAGGCAGAATAGCCTTTTCCATAGCTCGAAATGAGCTTCGCAGCCCAGAAACAACTCGCAAAATGCGACGTAGCCGGCGATGTGTAATATGGAGGCGGGAGTAAAGTTATGCAGCTGGAGACCGTAGAACTCCAGGAGCCTGCGGAGGAACAGATGGATTGTAAATCCGATTCCCCTCAATAAGTAAGGGACAAGGCATACCCGTTCCCCATGGACAGGTTGGGGAAGCTCTCCGCTTGCTCGCCGCCGTTATAAGTGGCTAGTACGGCTCGGACAGGGACCATATAAACAGGAGGGAGAAACCCCTGGGTCTGTAACTCTACTAATTGGCTGTGAGGGATGGAACAGTTCTCCCAATTGCCTAGCTTAGCGCTACAGGAGCGAGAGGAGGAGCTGCGATGGCCGTCCATGATAGGATGGGCTTTTCCGGGTGTGCTCCAAGGGATACTCGTTGTGGGAGGATGGTCTGATCTGATCTGAGGATCCCCGACTCTTTAAATAGGCGATTTACTCACAGGGTTAGGGTGGCAAATGTAAAAATGCCCCGAATTCTCACATTTGCTCGACACGTGGAAGATAGCCATTATTAAAGCGCAGAAGCTGAGTGCAACATTTATGGGAAGCCGGACACTACTCGTACTCAGGATTTGGAGGAGAACCCGCCTTGCAATGCCGAAGACAATCTGCGCGTCGGACTCATCGTCATTGAAGCCTGGTTCAGGGGCTACCGAGGGAGTCCTGGATTAGGGGGTCCTCAGACAGCCATACTATATGCTTTGTCCGGACTGTTGGACTATGAAGATATAAGATTGAAGACTTCGTCCCGTGTCCGGGTGGGACTCTGCTTTGCATGGAAGGCAAGCTTGGCAATCCGGATATGTAGATCTCCTCCCTTGTAACCGACTCTGTGTAACCCTAGCCCCCTCCGGTGTCTATATAAACCAGAGGGTTTAGACCGTAGGACAAAAACAATCATAATCATAGGCTAGCTTCTAGGGTTTAGCCTCTATGATCTCGTGGTAGATCAACTCTTGTAATACTCATAGCATCAAGATCAATCAAGCAGGACATAGGGTATTACCTCCATCGAGAGGGCCCGAACCTGGGTAAACATTGTGTCCCCTACCTCCTATTACCATCTGCCTTAGACACACAGTTCGGGACCCCCTACCCGAGATCCACCGGTTTTGACACTGACACCAAGCGGGCGCCAGCGCGGGCAGCATCCTTGTTTCCTCTTTGGTGCCAAGGGGGCAAGCGCATGCGCGGAGTACCGAGGCATCAGGCAAAGGTTTCCATATCAATGCAATGAGACCAAGACCAGAAAGACGACAGGACGGAGGTCACCATGGAGCCCATGTCGGGACCCCGATTCTAAGTCACACCGGTCTAGCATGTAACACCGCATATCACTTTGCGGCCTCACGCACGGTATCCCCACGGGTGTCGCCTTACCATGGCCCGGAACCGTTTGCGCCTTTTGGCTCACGTATATGATAGTGTCGCTAGCATCCATATGATAGAGAACCCAGGCCGACATGGCTAGTCGTGAACCCAAAGCGGCACAGACCTATGGAGACAGGCATACATGAATCACATCGAGCATGTCGGTCAACAGCGTATGAATCCGGGCTGTAGCACTGGGCTAACAGGACTCTGGAAGTCACCGCGTGACATTTCCCCGAAGGGACAGACATAGGAACAAAGTGGAACACATGCCGGCCAGTCAAGTGTTCTGAGCAGTAGTGCTGGGCTAGCAAGACTCCGGTGAACCGGGCTGTAGCGGACTACTATGGCTGAAGGAAGCACTAGACTACATTTCCCCATAAGAGAGGTTGCCAAGGACAAACAACTAGATTGTCGGATCCCACACATAGCAATACACGTCACATGTACGCATAACATGCAAGTATGTGATGTACAACATGGCATCACAACATAACGCAATTCATATAGATAAAGACTCAGAAGAGCCACATAGCATAAATACAAATAGGGGTCACATGACCCATCATTCAGAGCATACAAGCAATGGAAGCATCACATGTCTGAGTACAGACAACTACAACAGAATAAGGCCGAGAAGCCTGACTATCTACAAGTCCCTCCAAGGTACAAGATCATAGCTGAGGTAACAAGCTACTCGTCGAAGTCCAAGCGGTACTACTAGTGAGACAGATGTCTCACCTGCAAAACATAAATAAAGCAAACGTGAGTACAAAGGTACTCAACAAGACTTACATCAGATCCTATCATATATGCATTTGTATCAAGAAGGTAATGTGGGGTTTAGTTGCAGCAAGCCAGCTTTGACTCAGTGGCTATCCTGTTCTACGACAATGAGAAACTTCTTTGAGGTGAGGCAGCGCACACGAGTCCACTAATCACCACATCAATACACTACTATGGATTCATCCCCGTCTCTCCTACGAGAAGGCCATCCAGAGCACTCACACTTATCTTGAGCATTTTAGAGTATCCACTTCAGGTTGTCTATGTACCACGTAAGCATCCAAGAAGTCCATAACCGAGGACACGGCTATTCGAATAGATCATGATAACCCTGCAGGGGTGTACTTCATCACACACTCTCTCACCACTTATCACCGTATACCCGTCATGTATCTCGGCAACCTTCAAGCGGAAGCCTGGCGAGGGTGTCGGCCACGACCTAACTAACCACACAAGACTCTAGTCCAGGTTTATCGCCTATTCGGGTTCCATCCGCAAGGAGATCTGGCCGAGGTTTCGCTCACGGCCCCAAACGATGCGTACAGGGTTCCCGAGCCCACCATCCGGGTGCCACTCGGTACACCGGGCCACGTGTGCCTAGTCTGTCCCAAGTCCACCCTGCCGGGTGCCACTCGGTAGAAAAATAGCACTACCTACAAACACCAGAAACTATTTGCAACTCCTGGACAGAGTTCAAGGCGGTTAATAAGTCGAGAGAACTTGGAGCGCCCGGAGCCCAATGTGTGGTAGTAGCTGGTCATTGGACAACTTACACAGAACTCAGTTCTTAAGGACGGTCCCAATGAGACAACCCACCATGTACTCCTACATGGCCTCTCACCGCTACCTTTACCAAATCGTGTTCACACGCTTAACTCTCATTACCAGAACATATCATAACATTCCAATTCATTCCCGATGAATCAGACCTGACACAACTCTAAGCAATAGAAGGCATGGCATGGTAGGAACACAACATGGCTCAAACAACTCCTACACGTGCTAGTGGGTTTAACTATTTACTATGGCAATGACAGGTCATGCAGAGGAATGGGTTCAACTACCGCAGCATAAAGTAGCAGTTGAATCGTTGTTGTCCTAATGCAATAAATGAGAGCAGGAGCGAGAGAGTAGGATTTTATCGGAATGAACAAGGGGGGTAGCTTGCCTGGTAGATCAACAGGGGGCCACTACTCCTCAGACAGGTACTCTCGAGCACTCTCCGGAGCAGGACCTATCGAGAAGGAACGGTGTTGGAAATCAAACACAAGCATATGCAACATTATGATGCATGAACATGGCATGAGTATGTGATGTTGTTTGAGTTAATGCATCTAGCATTTATTTGGTTGAAGTCCATTTGAAGCAAGGGTTCAAATACAACTCCAAATTAAGTTCTTAAATATGCCATAAGTGTGTTTTCATATATACAACATGTATAGATGGTCTTTCATGCATGAAAATGGTACAGATGGATAGATTGAATTTCTCTGATAATTTTTCATATATAAATTATTTCAATCTGAGCTACGGTTGAATTTCTATGAATTTTTGAAGTTTTGAACATTTTCTGGAATTTCCTGTTTAAAAATAATTCCAGAAAAAGAATAACTACGTCAGCATTGTGTCATGCCCGCGTCAGCAGGTCAATGGAGCTGACCAGGTCAAACCTGATGACCGGGTCCCACATGTCATTGGCTCATTGTTAGTTAATAGTGTTAATTAGAAATTAAACTAATCCTAACAGAAACATTAGCAGGCTGGGCCCCACCTGTCATTGTCCCTGGGTAGTCAAACCCCAGGTCAACTAGGGGGGTTAGACCGGTCAACCCCACCGGCATTTAGCCGCCGGCGAGGCCGAACGCGGCGGAGGGGCTCGGGATCACCATTCCAGTGACCAAAAGGATGGCAGAGAGCACCGAGGCGTAGCCCGTGCTCTCCCGCATCTAGTGGGATAGATGGGAGGAGGAGGGGTGGCCGGAGCTCGCCGGAGCGAGGCTCGCGGTGGCGGCCGGAGCACGGCCAAGTGCGGGCGAGGGCTGCGGTGCATGGGGAGGCGAGCGGAGAGGCTCTACGGCCTCCTGGCGTCACCAGGAGCACGGTGACGCGCGCGGGTGCGGCTGGCTCGGCCCCTGGCCACAGTGGTGCCATGGCCGGCGGCGAGGTGCTACGGCTTCGGTCGAAACGGCGGCTGCGGTGATCGAGAGGCAAGGGGAAGAGGGGCAAACGACGATGGAGCTCACAACGGTCGCAGAGGGCATCGAAGCGGGCTCGGGGAAGGCCAGACGGCGACGTATGGGCGCCGGCGATCTCGGGCGCTCGCGGTGGAAAACGGCGGCAACGAGGTCGAGGTAGGGCGTCCCCAGCTGTGTGGCTTGACGAAGATAAAGAAGGCGACAGGGCGGAGCTCTAGGACACAACAGCGATGCGAGGGGAGCACAGTGGGCACGGCTATGGCGAGCGGCGGCGACGACAGCGCTCGGGCGTTCGTGGGGAAGGGCGAGAGAGAGGAGGGGAGGCCACTGGAGAGAGGGAGAGGGAGTGAGAGAGGCCGAGGGGAGTGCGTGGCGTCGTCGGGGGCCTCCAGCAGCGAGCGGGGAAGCAGGAGGTGGCGGCGGTGGCCGTGCGCGCGTCGGGCACGCGCTGTGCATCCGACTGGCGGGAGGAAAAAGACCTCCCTGCCCCTGGTGGGCTGGGCCGGCCAGATGGGCTGCCAGGTAAGGCCCAGGTACTTCTCTCCTTCTCTCTTATTTCTCTTTTCTATTTCTGACATTTGTTTTCTGTTTTTTTAAATAATACTAAACTAATTTATTTAATTCTGTCAATTTTTGCAGGGGCCTAAGGAATTAATCCAAAACCCCTCAGCAAAATTTAGAATTATTGGACAATATTTCATACATATAAAAATATTTATCCAACGCAAATAATTACTGGATTAACTCCAAGTGTCCAAAATAAATATTTATGAGTTCCTTAAAATATTGGTTTGACTTTTACCTCTGACCAATATTTTCAGAGAGTAACATGAACATTTTCTTGGACCTTTTTGGAAATTTTTATCTGGATTATTTCTAGAAATGATTCTGAGGGTTTCACAAATCCCCATTTCAAATTTAAATGGAATTTAAACATGATGCACAAATGAAGGTTAGCCTAGGTCATACCATAACTAGGGATGTGACAGCCCAGGACGGCGTCACCACCAGAACCTTTGGCAGGCGAAGACCACCTTTTGTCATGATAGCTTGTACTAGCTGTCCCCTTTAAAATTGGCCGCCGTTGTTGGCTCCCTTCCCGCTTAATATTTGGGGAGAGGATCAGGGCCTATATAAGTAGGACTAGCCACCACCAAAGGGGGGATCTCGGCTGATCAAAGGCAAACCCTTAGCCACACCAAGCACAAGAACACCTCAACCTCAGGAGGCTGTTCTTCCCCTTGTACTGTTCTTCATCAGCCCAAGAGGCAATCCACCACCACCACACTGGAGTAGGGTATTACACCACAATGGTGGCCCGAACCAGTATAAACCTTGTGTCTTTGTGTTGCGAGTGCGTCGAGTTTGTCGACGAGACCTCAGCGACCTAGGGCGTAGATCGGTAGGAGGGAAAGAACTTCATGTGCACCCTAGAGTTCGAACCTTAAGGGTCTGCTGGAACCCGTGATCCGACAAGTACCTCATCTGTCCAAGTGGAAGCTTCTACCTCACGACAAGGTGAAACTAAGAGTTTGCATGGAAGCATCCACAAGTGGGACACGCCAAGATGAAGAAAACGAGGAAGTACACCAAGATGAACCTCATCAACCTCCTTCTCCACCATGAAGAGAGAATGACAACGTCAACAATGAAGAAGGCCAAGAAGAAGAACGAGATGATGAAGAAGATGCTCCACCCCGACCCAAACAAAAGCTCCCACGAGTTCGAGCAGGAGTTTCACGAGACCATTCCGTTGAACAAATCTTCAACGATATTCAAACCGGGAGAATCACTCGCTCTAAAACTCGTTTGGCTAATTTTTGTGAACATTATTCATTCATCTCTAGCATTGAACCTATGAAGGTTGAAGAAGCATTGGAAGATCCAGATTGGATAAATGCCATGCACGAAGAGCTACACAACTTTGAGAGAAACCAAGTGTGGACATTGGTCGAGAAGCCCGACAACAACCACAACATCATCGGTACCAAATGGGTGTTTCGCAACAAGCAAGATGAAGATGGTCAAGTCGTCCGCAACAAAGCACGTCTCATCGCCCAAGGCTACACTCAAGTCGAAGGTATGGACTATGGTGAGACATATTCCCCCGTTGCTAGACTTGAGTCCATCCGCATCTTACTTGCCTATGCTAATCACCATGATATGACCTTATACCAAATGGACATTAAAAGTGCTTTCTTAAATGGTGAAATTGAGGAGGAATTTTATGTTAAACAACCTCCCAGCTTTGTTAACCCTAAGAAACCCGACCAGGTTTACAAACTTCACAAAGCTCTTTATGGTCTTAAACAAGCTCCTAGAGCGTGGTATAAATGCTTGACCAAGTTCCCTATTGAAAAAGGCTTTGAGATTGGGAAGGTTGATTCTACTCTTTTTACTAAAAGGGTCAATGGTGAATTATTTGTGTGCCAAATTTATGTCGATGATATCATATTTGGTCCAACTAACCCTCATTTTAGTGAAAAGTTTGGAAAGCTAATGTTGGAGAAGTTTGAGATGTCCATGATGAGTGAACTCAAGTTCTTCCTTGGTTTGAAAATCAAGCAAACTAAGGAAGGCACCTTTGTTTCTCAAACAAAGTATACCAATGACTTATTCAAGAATTTCAACATGCAAGAAAGCAAAGGTATGAAAACTCCCATGCCTACTAGTGGACATCTTGGCTTGACCAAGGATTGCAAACCAGTTAACCAAAAGGTTTATCGCTCTATGATTGGCTCATTGTTATATCTATGTGCATCCCGTCCCGATATCATGCTAAGTGTGTGCATGTGTGCACGATATCAAGCGCCCCCAAAGAATGTCATCTTAAGGCTGTGAAAAGGATAGTGAGATACCTAATACATACACCAAATTTTGGCATTTGGTATCCTAAGAGGTCTTCTTTTGATCTGGTTGGCTACTCCGATTCGGACTATGCCGGAGACAAGGTTGATAGAAAGTCCACTTCAGGTACTTGTCAATTCCTTGGTAGATCTCTCGTGTCTTGGTCCTCCAAGAAACAAAACTCGGTATCCTTATCCACTGCCAAAGCGGAATACATTGCCGCAGGTTCATGTTGTGCTCAATTACTTTGGATGACCCAAACTCTTAAAGATTATGGGATCTGTGTGAAACATGTTCCATTGCTTTGTGACAATGAAAGTGCTATTAAGATTGCTCATAATCCCGTGCAATATTTTTGGTATTTTTATTGTATAGATTGGAAAATAAAGATTGCAAAATAAACAACGATAGAAATAGCAAGTAAATAGGAAAATAATATGATGGAAGATAGACCCGGGGGCCATAGGTTTCACTAGTGGCTTCTCTCAAGATAGCAAATTCTATGGTGGGTGAACAAATTACTATCGAGCAATTGATAGAAAAGTGCATAGTTATGAGAATATCTAGGCATGATCATTTATATAGTCATCACGTCCGCGACAAGTAGACCGAAACGATTCTGCATCTACTACTATTACTCCACACATCGACCGCTATCCAGCATGCATCTAGAGTATTAAGTTCATAAGAACAGAGTAACGCATTAGGCAAGATGACATGATGTAGAGGGATAAACTCAAGCAATATGATATAAACCCCATCTTTTTATCCTCGATGGCAACAATACAATACGTGCCTTGCTGCCCCTGCTGTCACTGGGAAAGGACACCGCAAGATTGAACCCAAAGCTAAGCACTTCTCCCATTGCAAGAAAGATCAATCTAGTAGGCCAAACTAAACTGATAATTCGAAGAGACTTGCAAAGATATTAAATCATGCATAAAAGAATTTAGAGAAGAATAAAATATTGTTCATAGATAATCTTGATCATAAACCCACAATTCATTGGATCTCGACAAACACACCGTAAAAAGAATTACATCGAATAGATCTCCAAGAGAATCGAGGAGAACTTTGTATTGAGATCCAAAGAGAGATAAGAAGCCATCTAGCTAATAACTATGGACCCAAAGGTCTGTGGTAAACTACTCACACATCATCGGAGAGGCTATGGTGTTGATGTAGAAGCCCTTCGTGATCGATTCCCCCTCCGGCGGAGCGCTGGAAAAGGCCCCGAGATGGGATCTCACGGGTACAGAAGGTTGCGGTGGTGGAAATAGGGTTTCGTGGTGCTCTCGGATGTTTTTGGCATATATGAGTATATATAGGAGAAAGAAGTAGGTCGATGGAACCATGAGGGGCCCACGAGGGTGGGGGGCGCGCCTACCCCCCTGGGCGCGCCCTCCTACCTCGTGGCCTCCTCGTTGCTTCCTTGACGTCCACTCCAAGTCTCCTGGATTGTGTTTGTTCCAAAAATAACTCTCCCGAAGGTTCCATAACGTTTGGTATTCCTTTTTTGCGAAACACTGAAATAGGCAAAAAACAACAATTTGCACTAGGCCTTTGGTTAGTAGGTTAGTCCCAAAAATAATATAAAAGTGCATAAAAAATCCCATTAAACATCCAAAACAGATAATATAATAGCATGGAACAATCAAAAATTATAGATACGTTGGAGACGTATCAATCCCACACAAGTTCACTACATGATCAAGTTCAACACCACCACCCAAGGTATGTTATTCCATCTTAGAGAAGCTTTACCCCAAGTCATGGGTCAAAGCAACGCAGCAAGATGCGAATACGTCAAATGCTTAAACGAAAAATGGTAACCCCATTTTGAGCTTAAATGATGAGTATGGCCTACGATCAAGTGTTCTCACTTGACTCCCCAGTCAATATACTCTAACATAGGTGACTCTATTGCGGACCAATTCTAGATGAAGTTCTCTAGTGTTTCTATGTATTCTTGCATTTGTCTCTTGCTTATTTGTTTCCCTTCATCTAGATTTCCTTTGTTTTTCTTTGTTTTTATTCTGCATTCCTGTCGGATTTCGGGTTCCGGCAGACCCTTGAGGTTTGAACACTGAGGTGCACGCGGAGATCTCTCCCCTACCGATCTACGACCGATCCTCTCGTGTGAACTAAGATGAAATGATGAACAACACGAGAGACACGAGGTTTATACTAGTTCGGGCCACCGTTGTGGTGTAATACCCTACTCCAGTGTGTGGTGTGGTGGATTGCCTCTGGGGCTGATGATGAATAGTACAAGGGAAGAACAGCCTCGCGAGAGGTGTTCATGAGTTGGTGCGATGAACTGCTAGGATGAGTTCCGTCGCCTCTCTTTCTCTCTGCTAGGGTTCTACCAGATTTCTCGATGTCCCCTCCCTCTGTGGTGGCTAGCTCTATTTATAGAGGCCTTGGGCCTCTTCCCAAATAATTGAGCAGGAAGGGTGCCAACAATCGGCCATTTCGAAGGGGAACATCTAGTACATGTTATCCTGACCAAAGGTGGTCTTCGGCTGCCAAAAGCACTTGTGATGACGCCGTTTTGGGCTCCACGGTGACCTCCGTCCTGCCGCCCGGCTGGTCTTGGTCTTGTTGCACTGGCCTTTGCCTGATACCTTGGCCTGTGCTTGCCCCCTTTGCACCAAAGGGGAAACAAGGACACTGCGTAGGCCGGCGCCCGCCTGGCCTTGATCGTCATGGCTTGCATCACAGGTTCCTCGCGAGGTACCCCTGCCTTGATCTCTCTGCCTCCTCGTGAGCCTGCCGGATGAGGTTGCCTCTGAGGAAGCTTCCTGTCGTCCGCCCCGCGAGGCTTGGCCCCTCGCGAGGGTCTTGAGCTTGCGTTGATGAAGATGGGCCGCGCTGGGCCCCCACTTGAGCCACGCCGCAGGCAGGCAAGTTTGGGGACCCCCGTTCCCAGAACGCCGACAGTAGCCCCCGGGCCCAAGGTGCGCGGGCTTGGCTTAGCAGAGAAGCGGAGGGGCAAGCACGAAGTGCCACGGGCCCTAACAGCCTGCGGCCTTGGGCGCCGCGTGGCGGTTGATTGGACGTGGGCGTCTGCACTTCCCACGACGCCTCGGCGACTGCATGACTGACAAAAGGGGGTGCCCGGGCTAGGCTTACTTGCCCTGCTCTCGTCCGTCTTGCCCTAGATCCCCTTTCTCGCTTTCCTCCCTCTTGCTCCCGAAATCCTCCAGATCCGTCTCAATCCTTCGCATCCGGCACGCCTTGGTGACTCGCAAGTCCCTGGCTGATGCTTGGTACTCGACCGCCCTGGATTCCCTGAATTTGTCGGAGAAGAACCTCGCTCTCGCGCGCCTGATGATGGTGGCGCAGGGCAGCGAGGGGGTGACTGTGCTCAAGGTCGGCTCTGACCAGCCTGAGGGCAAGGGGAGCACCTTCTACCCGTTCTTCATGAGCGCCATTGTCGCCGGTCTGGTGCCTCCTTTCTCTGAGTTCTTCTATGCCGTTCTCCGCCAATACAACTTGCAGGCCCTGCATCTCCGCCCCAACTCTGTCCTTCTCCTGGCGATTTTTGCCTACTATTGTGAGGCTCATGTTGGTGTGAAGCCCTCGGTGGCCTTGCTACGCCACTTTTTCTCCCTCCAGGTTTCTGGCGCTCAGGTCTCCGCATACGCGAGCTTCATTGCATACTCCAGCTCCAACGCCATCTCGAAGCCTGGGAAGAGGATCGAAGGCTACCGGAGCAAGTGGGTCATGATGGATGTCGGGCGCCTCCACCCTCATCTGGTATTGCCCATGGGGCAACCTAAGTCCGTTGACGCATGGTCTCGCATGGAGGACGTCGACCCTCGCGCGAAGGCAGTGTTGAGGAGGATGAACGCAGACCTGAGGCCAAGCAACTTGGGGGCGGCGAAGCTGACCGGGGCCATGCTCCTGAGGGAGTTCTTGCAGCACCGGGTGGCTCCGCTCCAGGAGCACTCGCTCCCACTGTGGAGGCTTGGAGGAGCAGACGCCGCCCTGCGCCTGAGCTCCGAGGCCCTGACCGACGAAGATCTGACTGGGCCCTCCATTCCTTGGTTGGGGGAGACGTGGTGAGCCCGGTGGGCGCCCCCGTCCCCCTGTTCCTTCGTGATGACTGGGAGCAGGTGGGGAACGCCATGCCCACCTTCAATGATGAGGGGCTGGTGCCCGCGGCAGCTCCCGAAGATCTGGCAGTGTTGGCGACGGTGAACTTGTCCTCCGGCAGCTCCAGTGGGGAAAAGGGGGGAAAATAGGCGGAGGAGGAAACTGGCGAGGATTGGGGGGAGTCCTTCCCTCGGCGCAGGTCCCAGGCCCTCCGCTCCATGCCGGACGACGACGAGGCCATCGCCAGGCAAGGAAGGGAGGGCTCTTCCTCGGTCACGAGGAGGGGCAAGTCGAGCCTGGTTCCCCCAGGGTCTGCTCTGGTCCCTGGGGGGTCCAAGGCCAGCTCCATCCCTCCTGACGCACCTTCTGCTTCCGGGCCCTCCAAGGCTGACCCCCGCTGCAGGCTCTCGGGCTTCAAGTTTGGCCGGAGGTTGCTTGAGTCCACGGACGACGTCCAGTAAGTGCTCGATTCGTGCTCTGCTTGGTTTCTGCTGCTGAGGCTTGATGTTTGCGCTCTTTTACTAGGCCGGCAGCTGCTGCCAAGAGGTTGAAGGAGGCTTCTACGGCCCCGCTTGGGGCGAATCCGTCTGCCGGGGCGACGCCTTCGGCTGTTGGGGGAGAGGACGGCGAGGCCCGCACCTCTCTGACCCAACTTCCCTTGCGAGGCCAACTGGGCACCCCGGCAAGGAGTCAGCCCCCGTGGCCCCGCTAGACCTGGAGTCGACTGTGCCCGACGCTGCGGCCAAGGCTCAGGAGGTCCCTTCCTGCGAAGCCCTGGTCATGCTGCCATCTTCTCCGCCTGCTCCACAGGTTCTTGTCTCTTCTGCTCCCTCCGCCGCTGTCCTGGACCAGGTTGCCAATGAGCTGAGCCAACTACGGGAGGATCTCTTGAGCGCGGACCCTCGTCTGGTGGCCGGGCGCCTGGAGTTGGCCTCTGGCTGGGCCCGTTCTGCTGCTTCTGTCCGAACGGTGCTGAGCCAGGCCGCGTCATCCTCCGACGAGGAGAAGTGGGCTGCTAACCAAGCAAAGGCCGCTCGCGACGCTGCCCTGGGCGACGCTGTAGCTGCCCAGGGCCGCTGCAAGACGCTTGAGGCCGAGCTGCAAGGCCTGCGCGACGAGCTTGCCAAGGAGGTGCACAGCTGCCAGGAGAAGGAGAAGGAGATGAAGGCTAGGGAGGCCGATGCCAAGGACCGGGATGCCAAGCTTGATGACCGCCACAGCCGACTGGAGACGCTGGAGCGGTCGCTGAAGGCGGAGAGCACTGAGCTGGACGCCAAGGCGAAGGTCCTGATGGAGGACCGGGTGGCCTTCGCGAAGCTGGAGAAGAAGGCTCGTGGCATACTGAAGACGCTGTATGAGAGCGGCCTGGAGGAGCCGTTGGCTGGTGCGGAGGACGGCCCCGCCAAGCTGCTCCCCTTCCTGGTTGATGCGCTTGAGGACGTCGCGGATGGCCTTGGCCCCACGGTCGAGGCCGAGGCACGTGCCCTGTCTTCTGCGGCGCTGAGGCATGTCCTCAGCCATGTCTACCTGCGCGACCCCAACGTCGACTTCAACGGCCTGTTGGAGCCCGTGAGCGGCGACCATGCCGCTGCCGCCGCTGAGGCCATGAGAGGCCGAGCCGAGGTTTTGCTGGGGAAGTTCCGCTCCCCCAGCGTCCTGCCCGGGCGCGGTGCCACCGGCCTCGCGACCTCGAGAGGTGAAGCCGTCCAACGTGACTCCACCACTGATGATCACGTTACTGGGGAGTGATCCCTTCGCGACTTCCATCCTGTTTTATTCCTGCACATGCACCATGCCTCGCGGAGGCATTTAAACTTGTGTTTGGCGTTGTGGAACAATCTTATGGCTTGTAATATTTGCTTTGAATTTCCTGGAATTTGCATTTTCCTCTCCTACTTGCTTACGCTCTGCATCGGCAGGGCCCGGCCCCGCGCGTACCTCACCCAACGTTAGCCCCGACCGGAAACCATGGACGAGACTAAGGAGTGAGGGGCTACATGGCAAGTTAGGCTCCTGGGTCGCGATGCTCAGGAGTCCCCCTTGACGCGCGAGCAACAAGTAGGGAAGGAAGGAGCGAGGAGTGGATTGATCGTTCTACGTCGGCAGGGCCCGGCCCCGCGCGTACCTCACCTAGCGTTAGCCCCGACCGGAAACCATGGACGGGACTAAGGAGTGAGGGGCTACGTGGCAAGTTAGGCTCCTGAGTCGCGATGCGCAGGAGTCCCCCTTGACGCTCAAATGGGTTTCGTACCTTGGCTCCGCTCGGGGAGTGGAGCGCGACGACCAGGTCCAAGGGACCTGGCTGGGTGGCATGCGCTCGGGCGAGGCCTGGGCTTAGCCCCCGTGTCCAGCCCCCTCGTGCGGCACTCCCGAGGGGAGGCGTTGCGATGGTGCCGAACACTGAGCTCTGGGCTCCCTGAGGTTGGTACGGCCGTGGGCCGCCCTCAGTTGTTTATCACCAGCGCGGAGCATAACGCTTTCGTATGTGTACGGGCATAGCCGCTCCTTGGCAGTGTCGTTAGCCAGCGCGGAGCATGGTGCTTCCACTGGTGCGTGGGACGGGGCTCCCCTCTGGGAGGAGCCCCTGGGGCGTGTACAGCTCCGCCCTAACACGTGGCCGGCACGGTAGGGCTAGGAGAGGTGTATCTAGGCACCCGTGAGCCAGCGCGGGACTCACAAGGCCCTACCTCGAGGTGAGTTGCGCCTGGCTCTAGGCCTTTATCAATTGGTGTGTTCCTGTAGGGTTGTTAGAATGGAAATGCTCTACGTCCTCAGGTCCCGGCCCTCGAGCGAGCTCAACCGCTGCTGGTATGACAGGTCGCGATGCCGTGGGTCCAGGCCAGGGGGTGAGGGCTGAAGAGCCAGTGAGAGCCCATGAGTCGCGATGCTCAGGCGCCCCCCTTTTAATGTTCAAGCGCTTTGCATGACGACAAGCAGTAGGTGATAATTATGGGAATCAGATTAAGCGTGAAAGAACAACTTCATCCTAAGGTAAATGTTGGAAAAGCAACTGCCGCTGGGTCGGGCCCGAGCGGCGTGGGGATGATGCAGCCCGAGGGGCGCCCCCTACAAGGTAAATAAAGAGCATAACCAAAATTGATACGTGCCGCGGGGACGGACACACGCGGCCTGGGAATAGTGCAGCCCTGTGGGCGCTCCCAACTGAAAGTAGAACCCCGAAAGATGTCACCTGGTGCTGTTGAACATGAAGTGATGCTGAGGAAGTAAGTGATGCGTGGTGAAGACGTTGGTCCTCATGAGCCCCCAGGCCCAAGGGCCTCGGGAGGTTCCAGTGGCACGTGCAGGTCTTCGGGGACCATCGCCACCTCCGCGAGGACCGCGCGATGCCTGACCTCCTGAGCCTCCAGAGTGCTCCTCAACAGGCGCTGATGTGCAGCGACTGCACTCGGCAGGCCGAAGGGCATGCGAACGTAGCTGTGAGGTGGTCCCTCACAGCGCCCTACGGCCGAAGGCCATAGGCGCTCCTGGGACGCAGCTCGGTTGAGCCCTGGTGCGTCGACGCAGACGCGCAGTCCTCCATCCTCGCCTGGATGTGGGGCCACGGCAGGTAAGCGGCGGCTACCGCGCATGACTCTGGACTCTTGTAGCTCATGGGTGTTCCTTGCGATGAACTCCTGAGGGTTTGGTCTCCTTTGACTTGTACCTTCCTGAGGGAAGCGTGCTTGAAAGCACCCCTCCAAGTGGTGCCCGAGCGCCTCCCCCGCGACCTTGGCAAGGTCGGTGGCTCTCCAAGAGAGAGCCCCCGGTAGGGCTCTGGCCGTGCCTTCCTATGCGTGAGAGGGCGGCGCTCCCTGATCGGGCGCAAATCTTGATGCAATACCTCCGGAGGTGCCTGCCTCCTTGCGGCTCGGTCCAGGTGAGGTCTTCTTCTTCTTGAGGGTCGCCTCGGGAGGCCTCCCGCTCCTGTGATCCGGGTCTTCGATTGCTGCGGCTTCGAACGCACGCTCAAGCGAGCACATTGCGTCCCTTTCTTCGCAGGGTACAGTGATGACTCCACCGCTTCCTGGCATCGTGGGGACATTGTAACCGTGGTGAGTCACTGCCATAAACTTGGCTAGGGCTGGGTACCCGAGGATGGCATTGTACGGCAGGCGGATGTGAGCGACGTCGAAGTCGATGAGCTCGGTGCGGTAGTTGTTGCGTTGCCCGAAGGTGACCGGAAGACGAACCTGCCCAATTGGAACAGTGGAACCATCGGTGACTCTTGAGAAAGGCTTGGTCGGCTGAAGCTGGTCGTATGGCACTTGGAGATTGTCGAACGTCTCGATGGACAGGATGTTGAGTCCTGCCCCGCCATCGATGAGGGTCCTGGTGACCTGCACGTTGCTGATGACTGGGGAGCAAAGCATCGGGAGGACTCTGGCCGTTGCCGCACACTTGAGCTGGTCTACGAAACTGAACGTGATCGCGCATGAAGACCACCTGAGAGGGCACGTGGCCTCAAGCTTGGAAAGGACTACATTCACCTCGCGAGCAAACTGCTTGAAGATGCGCTGTGAGGCTGGGACCTGGGCGCCACCCAAGATGCAAGCAATTGCACGCGGCTCTTGGAAGCCCCTAGCCCCATCGTCTTGGTGTTGGTCTTCGTTCCTCCTTGGTGGAGGCGGCAGAGGAGGGAGGCCTGCGTTGCCGTGCGGGTGGCCCTCACGAGGCTGGTCCCTCCAGCCTCCCTCGCGAGGCTGGCCCTGCCAGCGGTCCTCGCGAGGGCGATCACGCCATCCCTGGCGAAGGCCACGGTCTTCCCATCATCCACCGCCTCTTCCTCCTCCTCAGCCATAGCCCCTGTCGTTGTGCTCTGGGCGTCGGCCGATTCACCCATCTCGCACGACTCTGAGCTCTTGACATCCTTTGGTGTTGTGGGTGTGGAGGTCGTGGTACACGTAGTACCGTCCGCCCTTGGATGACTCGGGCTGGTCCCTGCCTCGCTTGGTGTCCGGTTCTGCTGCTAGCACGACAGCCCCCTTGCGCTTCACGTCTTTGGCGTTGAGCTTCTTTTCTTCCGGGTCGGCTGCCGGGAGCTCGAGGAGGGAGAGACGCCCTTCCTCAGCCCTGGTGCACTTGGTCGCCAAGTTGAAAAGCTCCAGGGATGTGCACAGGTCTTCATGGATTGCTAGCTCTTCCTTCATCTTGACGTCGCGCATGCTGTCGGAGAAGGCTGAGATGATAGCTTCTTCAGTCACCTTGGGGATCTTGAGTGAGCGTAGTTGAAGTGCTGGATGTACTTCTGCAGGGTTTCTCCTGGATGTTGCTTGATGCGGCGCAGGTCGCTCACGGCCAGGGGCCGGTTGCGAGTGCCCTAGAAGTTGGCGATGAAGCGGGTGCGCATCTCGCTCCAGGAGGAGATCGTGCCGGGAGCCAGGTTCAGGAGCCAGGTGCGAGCGCCGTCCTTGAGCGCCATGGGGAACCAATTCTCCATGACCTTTTTGTCTCCATTGGCGGCTACGATGCCCATCTCGTAGAGCTGCAGGAACTCCGCAGGGTCCGCCGTGCCATCATAGCGGGGAGGGAGGTCAGGCTTGAACTTGCCTGGCCATGTGACGCTGCGCAGCTCGGGGGTGAAGGTGAGGCAGCCCGCCGTGGCCACCAGCGCCCTTTGCTGGTGCTGGACTTGTTCTTGCAGGTCACCATGCGCCACCACTGGGAGCAGCACGGGGTTTTGTCATGGCGGCGCTGGGGCGCGATCTTGGCGCCGGCGCTGGGAGCGCGCGAGCACCTTCCCGGGGATGTGGGATCTCTTGGCAGCTCCCTTCTTGCTGCGCAGGCGCCGGACGTGGAGGGTCCCGCCCTGGGGCTACGCGCCTTGGAGCCAAGGCACCTTCTTGGGGAGGAGGCGGCGGAGGCGCCTCCTGATCCTCGCCCCCTGCACGGGACGGAGGGCGAGGCAGCAAGAGGGACCGCAAGGGGGAGCCCCTGCGGCACTGACGAGCTCGGTGATGCGGGCGAGCCAGTCCTCGTAGAGGTCATCGACGGGGTGATAGTGCAGGAGCTCCCGCACCAAAAGCAGTGAGGCGTGCGCATCCATGGGTGCGCGGCAGGCGTGGGACGACGAGCCAGCTGGGGTTAGCGACGGGGTGGCGGTGCGGCCATCCTGCTGCACCGAAGGATGCTGGGACGAGGCCTGCTACTCATACCCCGCCGGGCCGGTGGCGGCGGGCGATGGGGAACGACATGGGGGGCCGCCGACGGGCGCCGTCTGGGCGACGCGAGTGGCGCGAGCAGCCCGGCGCTCGGCGCGAGCCCGACGAGCGTCAGCCATGGACATGATGGAAGATCACACACGGACAGCGGAAGAAAGATTCCGGCGCACCCCTACCTGGCGCGCCAAATGTCGGATTTCGGGTTCCAGCAGACCCTTGAGGTTCGAACACTGGGGTGCGCACGGAGATGTCTGCCCTACCGATCTACGTCCGATCCTCTCGTGCGAACTAAGATGAAAATGATGAACAACACGAGAGACATCAGGTTTATACTGGTTCGGGCCACTGTTGTGGTGTAATACCCTACTCCAGTGTGTGGTGTGGTGGATTGCCTCTGGGCTGATGATGAATAGTACAAGGGAAGAACAGCCTCGCGAGAGGTGTTCTTGAGCTGGTGCGATGAACTGCTAGGATGAGTTCCGTCGCCTCTCTTTCTCTCTGCTACGGTTCTACCAGATTTCTCGATGTCCCCTCCCTCTGTGGTGGCTAGCTCTATTTATAGAGGCCCTGGGCCTCTTCCCAAATAATTGAGTGGGAAGGGCGCCAACAATCAGCCATTTTGAAGGGGAACATCTAGTACACGTTATCCTGACCAAAGGTGGTCTTCGGCTGCCAAAAGCACTAGTGATGACGCCGTTTTGGGCTCCACGGTGACCTCCGTCCTGTCGTCCGGCTGGTCTTGGTCTCATTACACCAGAATGGTAACCTTTGCCTAATACCTTGGCCTGTGCTTGCCCCCTTTGCACCAAAGGGGAAACAAGGACACTGCGCAGGCCGGCGCCCGCCTGGCCTTGATCGTCATGGCTTGCGTCATGGGTTCCTCGCGAGGTACCCCTGCCTTGATCTCTCCGCCTCCTCGTGAGCCTGCCTGATGAGGCTGCCTCTGAGGAAGCTTCCTGTCATCCGCCCCGTGAGGCTTGGCCCCTCGCGAGGGTCTTGAGCTTGCGTTGATGAAGATGGGCCGCACTGGGCCCCCACTTGAGCCACGCCACAGGCCGCAGGCAGGCATGTCTGGGGACCCCCGTTCCCAGAATGCCGACAATTCCCTGCATCCAATTCATTACAAATCCTTCAGTTAATTCATTGCAAATCTTTGTGAGATCCTTCTTGCCTAGTGAGCTGAGGTGACAAATGTTCTTTCTGTCTTGAACTTGGTCATACCGATTCGTCTCTTTCGATTAAGCCGAACCATTTCAGTGCAACCGAAAAATATAACTCGGTGTCACCGATTTCACCGCAGAGAAAACAATTTGCCACTTGTTCTTGCACTTTTGTTCCAGCTCCACTCGATGATTCTTGTCCTCTACCAGCATCATATTCTATATGCTGCTTTGCTCTGTGACTCAAGGACCAAACCTATTTTGAATCATACTCCAGAAGATCCCTTCTTGGGAATTGATGTCAAAGTGGGAGAGAGAGATCACATCAAAGCTTAATCACTTAAAAGGGGGAGAGAGTACTTCAATAGGGAGAGAGATAATCACATCAAAGGCCCCAGATGCTTGGTGTTCAAGAGGATAGAAGTCACATGTCTTTAAGAGGGGAAAGACATGTTTGTCTTATGTTTCTGTGCTCTGATTTTCTGTTCCCTATATTCTCCCATTATCAAATATAAGATTTAGAAGGAGAAAGACATCTAAGGGAAGGAAATCTTGAATTCATTGTATATCTTTACCTTTAGGGACATGTCTATATCCAATGGGAGTACCTAGTACTTATTCTCTACATGTCATCCCAGTCTTGGTATTCTTGTGGCTCTTTGGTTTGCTCTGTCTAGTAGTCATACCTGTGATATCTAACCTTGTTTACTCAGGTTCATCTCTTCCTAAGTATATGCATCACACTCATGTGCATTGAGACTTCTTGCTAATTTACATATTGTTTGCAAGGAGGAATCATGAACATGAAGTTACACTTCACATATTCACATCATTTGCTCTGATGTATATAGCCAAGA
The DNA here is from genome assembly GCF_056163025.1 of Triticum urartu. NCBI lineage: Eukaryota > Viridiplantae > Streptophyta > Magnoliopsida > Poales > Poaceae > Triticum > Triticum urartu. The sequence goes on along the minus strand of NC_141876.1, from coordinate 507,651,138 downwards.
TACATGTAACACATTGCTTGCTCTGTCATGTTTATGCATTCACATGCTCTTACATTCCATATTGACATGGATGCATACATGTAGGGGGAGCCTATGCATGTTACATGTCTTTCCAAAGCCTTACTTGCTATTCTCTATATCTTTATCTAAATCTTTGATGTATGTTGTCATCAATTACCAAAAAAGGGGGAGATTGAAAGCACAAGTGCTCCCTGGGTGGTTTTGGTAATTAATGTCAACATATCTCTTGTTGGACTAATGTTTTTATCTAGTACATTTCAGATAAGTTCAACAGATGGATTGGCCTGGACAAGAGGATGTGGAAACACTTCAAGATGCCAAGGACAAAAGATTGGCTCAAGCTCTAAAGCTCAAGACTCTACATTTTGCTTTTAGTGATCCAAGATCACATTGAGTCCATAGGAAAGCCAATACTATTAAAAGGGGATGAGGTGTTGCTTAATGGGTTGCTTGCTCAAAATGCTTAGTGATATGCTCCAAAAAAACCTCAACCACTTCCTCATATCCACATATGTTCCAAACCAAAAGTCAAACTCGGCCCCACCAATTTGTTCCATCCGGCGCCACCGAGTTCTCTTGACATAGCCATTGCCACAAATCCTAATCAATTCGGTCTCACCGGTGGGATCTCAGTCTCACCGAGATGGGCTTGCAAACTCTCTGTTACCTATTGCAATAATTTCAGTCCCACCGAGATATGCAATCGGTCCCACCGAGTTTGCCTGACCAACTCTCTGTTCTTATTACCAAAATCGGTCTCACCGAGTTTGTGTAATCGGTCAAATCGAGATGAGGTTTTACCCTAACCCTAGCATATCTATCCCACCGAGTTGATCATATTGGTCCCACCGAAATTCCTAACGGTCACATTATGAACTAAATCGGTCCGACCAAGTTTTCTGATTCAGTCCCACCGAGTTTGGTGATTTTCGTGTAACGGTTAGATTTTGTGTGGAGGCTATATATACCCCTCCACCCACTCTTCATTCATGGAGAGAGCCATCAGAACATGCCTACACTTCCAACATTCATTTTCTGAGAGAGAACCACCTACTCATGTGTTGAGACCAAGATATTCCATTCCAACCATATGAATCTTGATCTCTAGCCTTCTCCAAGTTGCTTTCCACTCAAATCATCTTTCCACCAAATCCAAATCAGTGAGAGAGAGTTGAGTGTTATGGAGACTATCATTTGAAGCACAAGAGCAAGGAGTTCATCATCAGCACACCATTTATTACCTTTTGGAGAGTGGTGTCTCCTAGATTGGATAGGTGTCACTTGGGAGCCTCCGTCAAGATTGTGGAGTTGAGCCAAGGAGTTTGTACGGGCAAGGAGATCGCCTACTTTGTGAAGATATACCCTAGGGAGGCAAGTCCTTCATGGGCGAGGGCCATGGTGGGATAGACAAGGTTGCTTCTTCGTGGACGCTTCGTGGGTGGAGCCCTCCGTGGACTCGCGCAACCATTACCCTTCGTGGGTTGAAGTCTCCATCAACGTGGATGTACGATAGCACCACCTATCGGAACCATGCCAAAAATATCTATGTCTCCAATTGCGTTTGCACACTCCAATCCCATCCCTTTACTTTCTTGCAAATTGCATGGTTTATTTTCCGCTGCTCAAATACTCTTGCCATGCTTGCTTGAATGTATCGTGGATGTTTAAACTTGTGTTAAAACTCTACCTTAACTTGAAGAAAATAAAAACTGCAACTTTTCTTTGTTAGGAGTCTATTCACCCCCCTCTAGACACCTCTTCTCGATCCTTTCACTACTATCATCTTACAACATAGTTTTCTCTAGGGACATATCATAAATAAAACGGGGAAGCTATACGCGAGCAATTGATCTACAACATAGATATGCAAATACTATCAGGACTAAGTTCATGCTAAATTTAAGTTCAATTAATCATATTACTTAAGAACTCCCACTTAGATAGACATCCCTCTAATCATCTAAGTGATCACGTGATCCGTATCAACTAAACCATGTCGAATCATCACGTGAGATGGAGTAGTTTTCATTGGTGAACATCAGTATGTTGATCATATCTACTTTGTGATTCACGCTCGACCTTTCTGTCTCAGTGTTGCGAGGCCATATCTGCATATGCTAGGCTCGTCAAGTATAACCCGAGTATTCTGCATGTGCAAAACTGGATTGCACCCGTTGTATGTGAACGTAGAGCTTATCACACCCGATCATCACATGGTGTCTCAGCACGAAGAACTGTCGCAACGGTGCATACTCAGGGAGAACACTTGTACCTTGAAATTTAGTGAGAGATAATCTTATAATGCTACCGCCGAACTAAGCAAAATAAGATGCATAAAGGATAAACATCACATGCAATCAAATATAAGTGATATGATATGGCCATCATCATCTTGTGCCTTTGATCTCCATCTCCAAAGCACCGTTATGATCACCATCGTCACCGGCTTGACACCATGATCTCCATCATCTTGATCTTTATCAATGTGTCATCACATGGTTGTCTCGTCATCTATTGCTTTTGCAACTATTGCTATCGCATAGCGATAAAGTAAAGCAATTATATGGCGCTTGCATCTTATGCAATAAAGAGACAACCATGAGGCACCTTCCAGTTGCCGATAACTTTAACAAAACATGGTCATCTCATACAACAATTTATATCTCATCACGTCTGACCATATCACATCACAACATGCCCTGCAAAAACAAGTTAGACGTCTTCTACTCTGTTGTTGCAAGTTTTATGTGGCTGCTACGGGCTGAGCAAGAACCGTTCTTATCTACGCATCAAAAACCACAATGCGATATAGTGATTGCTTTTTGATCTTAAAAAATAACCCTCTTCATTGAATCCGATTCAACTATAGTAGGAGAAACTGACACCCACTAGCCACCTGTGTGCGAAGCATGTCGGTAGAACCAGTCTCGCGTAAGTGTACGCATAATGTCGGTCTGAGCCGCTTCATCCAACAATACCACTGAATCAAGAATCAACTAGTGACGGCAAGCAATATGTATATATCCACGCCCACAACTCCTTTGTGTTCTACTCCTGCATATAACATCTACGCATAGACCTGGCTTTGATACCAATGTTGGGGAACACAGTAATTTAAAAAAAATTACTTCACACACGCAAGATCTATCATGGTGATGCATAGAAACGAGAGGGAAAGAGTGTTGTCCATGTACCCTCGTAGACTGTAAGCGGAAGAGTTATGACAACGCGGTTGATGTAGTCGTACGTCTTTACAATCCGACTGATCCTAGTACTAAAAGTACGGCACCTCGGCCATCTGCACACATTCGGCTCGGTGATGTCCCATGAACTCTCGATCCAGCTGAGTGTTGAGGGAGAGCTTCGTCGGCCCGACGGCGTGATGATGGTGATGCTGAAGTTACTGGCGCAGGGCTTCGCCTAAGCATTACGATGATATGACCGAGGTGGATTATCACTACTAGGGAAACCTTATACACAGAATATTAGTAGCAGCGCGGCACAAAAGAAGCACTACTGCTAATTAGGAGTAGTGCGGTCAAGGAAAACGCGCTACTAATGCGAATTTAGCTGTAGCGCTTGAGGGCTAAACCGTGCTGCTACAAAAATCCATTGACAGTAACCAACACCTTAATTTTAGCAGCAGCGCGGTGTCGCGGGGCGCGCTTCTGCTACAGAAATAGTAGTAGCGCGCTTTTTGCTCAGGTCGCTGCTGCTAATTTTGAAATTGTCCACACGGTTGGCCCCATTTAGCAGTAGCGCGTGCGAGAAACATGCGCTGCTGCTACGCTATTATCAGTAGCGCGTTTTCGCTCCCGCACTACTGCTAAGTCGCAGGGCCCCACCACCTTTTTCCACCCACCCATCCTCCCCTCCCCCATCCTCCCTTTCCCCTACCTCCCATCCTCCCTCTCTCACTCTTCTTCTTCCTCAATACTTCTCCCCCCATTAGTCTCCCTCTTCTACCTACCTTTCTCTCTCTTCATTACTCCTAGCTAACTACACACCACCTCCATTAATGCATCTCCTTTCTCTTTTTCCTTCCCCCTCCACTAGTTGAAGCTGTCTCCTCCCAAATTAGCTAGCTAGCTAGGTAGATGCAGCATTTAGTTAAGTGACCTATTTTCCCCCTAACTAGATCTATCTTTGTCAAGAAGAGCTTTGTGCACTTTTGATCTCCCTACATCATCATCTCCACCGTGTGCTCGATCTTGAGATAGAGGTGATTAAAATTTCATGCTTTTGCAAAATGGAAATATGTGTATGTGTGTGTGATATGATAATTGGGCAATATGATGGAAATTGTGTGTGTGGCATGAGTTGACGCCAAATTTTGCTTTTGAGTTGCCTATGTTTTGCCGAAATGTCGATTTATTTCTGTTTCGGCGAATTCCGGGCAAACTCTAGATCTATATGTCCTATTTTTAGGGAAGGTCATGCCGAATTTTTGTATGACTTTGATGCATGCATGCATTTTTATAATCAATTTGTTTATTATTATCGTGTAGACATTCATGATGGTTAGTGGAATGATGGTGGACAGGTGGTTGCGGTCGGCGGCGCAGGACATGAAAGAAAATAACCGAACAGAGTTTTTATGTCTGTGCCGAAAATGCAAAGGAATAGTTTGGCTCGACCCCTATGACGATGGTCGTGTCGAAGTGCACCTGCTCATGACTAGTTTCATGGATGGCTATACTCGGTGGATAATTGAAGATGAGGATGACAATGTGAGGACGCCGACGGGGCAGGCAATGATGACACGGGGCAAGATGAAGAGATGATCGATAATGGCGGCTGGGAAGAGGCCGGACATGGCGGCGGAGAAGGGGCCAGACATGGCGGAGGAGAAGGGTCCGGACATGGCGGCGGAAAGAACATGGACTCCACGCAGCAGAGTTCGTCGGTACTAAGTTCAATCGTGCAGGACCCTCATGCTCAGGCACTTGCTTCGCAAGGAGACGAGTACCGAGAGAGCTGCTTCTAGAGAGGAGGCTAAGCTCAGGGAGTCCTGGATTAGGGGGTCCTCGGACAACCGGACTATATCCTTCGGCCGGACTGTTGGATTATGAAGATACAAGATTGAAGACTTTGTCCCGTGTTTGGGTGGGACTCTCCTTTGCGTGTAAGGCAAGCTTGGTAATTCGGATATGGAGATATCCTCCCTTGTAACCGACTATGTGTAACCCTAGCCCCCTCCAGTGTCTATATAAACCGGAGGGTTTAGTCCATAGGAGAACAATCACAATCATAGGCTAGCTTCTAGGGTTTAGCCTCTACGATCTCGTGGTAGATCAACTCTTGTAATACTCATATCATCAAGATCAATCAAGCAGGAAGTAGGGTATTACCTCCATCGAGAGGGCCCGAACCTGGGTAAACATTGTGTCCCCCGCCTCCTGTTACCATCTACCTTAGACGCACAGTTCGGGACCCCCTACCCGAGATCCACCGGTTTTGACACCGACATTGTTGCTTTCATTAAGAGTTCCACTGTGCCGCCACGATAAGGCTTGATGGCTCGTCTTGTTGTCAAGGACAGCATTACCTCAAGGGGAGCCCTGGCTGTAGGCTAAACTCTCCGACTAGGCGGCTTCGTCATGACCGCCCGTTCGGCCGTCGCGCCGACGATGACTTCTCGGGTCATCAAAAACAGCCTCCACGTCGGCTCGGGATTCGCCGAGCAAATGGATCCAATAGAGCTCTCTTCCCTGAACGAACTCTTGGATCGCATCGCCGCCCTAGGAGTCGCAACAGACTATGATCGGATCGGGCTTAAACCCGAGCAAAGGGAGATTAACTCTCCGCCGGTCACCCATCAGATAGCGGTGGTGGAGGAGCGATGTAGCAATTCTTCCTCTATTTTGAGGACAAACTATGTCCGGATTCCCGAGCTCTTCGAGCCGGATACCCGTCCACGGGAGGACATGGCCCAAGCTTCGAACCTAGAATCACACAGCGGGCCAGAACTATTGGGCAACATCCCGGAGTCCGAACTGGCAAGCTCGGAAACTCCTCCGCCCCTGGGTCTCAGATCGGGTCAGGGTTTGGACCTAAATCTACCCACCCACCCAGACTCAAGTGATCTTTCCCACATTAGACAAGATCCCCAAGAGACAGTACATCACTATTGGGCCAGATTCCTCCTTATAATGAGCAAGGTCAAGGACTGTCGTGAGGAAGACGCAATTTCATTCTTTTGCAAAAATTGCACGAACAAGGGAATCCTCAACGCCATAAGTCGCCGTGACATAGCACACTTTGCTGACTTAGTGGCCATAGTATGGAAGTACTGTGCAATGGAAAGCGCCTGGAAAACCCAAACAAAATTCTAGGACCCTCCGGCTCTCACTAAACCACCCGTCCGAACTAAAAGGGTGTACTCTCGTAAGTCACCCAATCCAATTACAAAGAAACAAAAGCCCACTACAGGGCGTAGAACTGTATTGGAGGGATGGCTCAATGGGCCATGCAAAATTCACAGTACAACGGATATCATGCCAACACACAACCTTAGAGCATGTTGGATACTCCGGCAGGTGGCCAAGAGCGGCGAGGATATCCTCATCAACAATACAACAGAGCACCATCCCGTGGAAAATAACAATATAGCATTGACAGTCTTCGAGACCTTTGCCTCAAATAATAGGCGCAAGAGAACACTCCGCAGCCTTGCCAAAGTCTGCCACTGTCGGGACCCCGATCCTAAGTCACACCGATCTAGCATGTAACACTTCATATCACTTTGCGGCCTCACGCATGGTATTCCCACGGGTGCCACCTTACCTGGCCCGGGACCATTTGCGCCTTTTGGCTCATGTATATGATATTGTCGCTAGCATCCATATGACAGAGAACCCGGGCCGACATGACTAGTCATGAACCCAAAGTAGCACTAACTTACAGGGACAGGCATACATGAATCAACCTCGAGCATGTCGGTCAACAGCGTATGAATCCGGGCTATAGCACTGGGCTAACAGGACTCCGGGAACCCAGGCTATAGCAGGCTAGGCAGGACTACGGATGTCACCGCGTGACATTTCCCCGAAGGGACAGACACAGGAACGAAGTGAATCACATGCCAGCCAGTCAAGTGTTCCGAAGTAGTAGTGCTGGGCTAGCAGGACTCCGGTGAACCGGGCTGTAGCGGACTACTATGGCTCATGGAAGCACAAGACTACATTTCCCCATAAGAGAGGCTACCAGAGGTAAACAACTAGGTTGTCGGATCCCATACATAGCAATACACGTTACACATACGCATAACATGCAAGTATGTGCTGTACAACATGGCATCACAACATAACTCAAACTCATATAGATAAAGGCCTAGAAGAGCCACATAGCATTCAATACAAACAGGGGTCTCATGACCCATCATTCAGAGCATACAAGCAATGGAAGCATTACATGTCTGAGTACAGACAACTACAAAAGGAAAAGACTAAAAAGCCTGACTAAACACGACCCTCCCAAGGGTACAAGATCGTAGCTGGGATACAAGCTACTCGTTGAAGTCACTAGTCTAACCAACTGCAAAACATAAATAAGCAAATGTGAGTATGAAGGTACTCAGCAAGTCTTACGTTAGAACTATCTACATATGCAACATTATCAACAAAGGGGGGTGGTGGAGTTTTAACAGCAGCAAGCCAGCTTTGATTCAGTGGCTAACCTATACTACGAGTATCAGAAACTTCTTTGAGGTGAGGAGACGCACACGAGTCCACATATTCACCATATCAATACTCCACTACGGTTCCATTCCCGTCTCCCTACAAGAAGGCCATCCATAGCACTCACGCTTATCTTGCGGATTTTAGAGTATCCACTTCAAGTTGTCTATGTACTACATAAGTCCTCCAAGTTTCCATATCCGAGGAAAACGGCTATTCGAATAGATAGTGTTGACCCTGCAGGGGTGTACTTCTTCACACATGCTCTCACCGCCTATAGCCCTGTACACGTCATGTACCTCGGGAACCTTCAAGCGGAAGCCGGGCGAGGGTGTCGGCCATGACCTGACTAACCACACAAGTCTCTCGTCCAGGTTTATCGCCTATTCGAGTTCCATCCGCAAGGAGTTCCGGCCGAACTCTCCAGTACGGCCCCAAACAATGTGTGCAGGGTTCCCAGGCCCACCATCCGGGTGCCACTTGGTACACCGTGCCATAGTGCCTAGTCTGTCCCAAGCCTGTCCCGTCGGACACCACCTGGTAGACAAGTAGCACTACCTACAAATGCCAGAAACTAGTTGCAACTCCTGGACAGAGATCAAGTGGATTAATAAGTCGAGAGGGGCCGGATTACCGGAACCCAATGTGTGGTAGTAACTGGACTTGGATAACATACATAGAACTCAGTGCTTAGGGACGGTCCCAATGAGACAACCCACCATGTACTCCTACATGGCCTCTCATTGCTACCTTTACCAAAATGTGTTCACACACTTAGCCTTTATCAGTAGGATATGTTCACCACTCCGATTCATTCCCGATGAATCAGACCTGACACAACTCTAAGCATAGCTGGAATAAAGAAACCAAGCATGGATGAGTAGGCACATCAAGGCTCAAACAACTCCTACTCATGCTAGTGGGTTTCAACTATTTATTGTGGCAATGACAGGTCATGTAGAGGAATGGGTTCAACTACCACAGCAGAAAGTAGCAGTTTGAATCGTTGTTGTCCTAATGTAGTATAAGGAGCAGGAGCGAGAGAGTGGGATTTATCAAAATGCTCAAGGGGGGTTGCTTGCCTGATAGAACAACGAAGGGGTACGTCTCCTCTGACAGGTACTCGGGAACACCTTCTGGAGTGGAACCTATGGAGAACAAAATGATGCATGAACATGACATGTGGAAATGCTAGTGTTTGGGCTAATGCAAGTTGCTACCAATTGGTTGAAGCCCATTTGAATCAAAGATTCAAATGCAAATTCAAAATGAAGCATTTAAAATGCCCATATTATGTTTTCACTTATACAGCATGTATAAGTTGGTTTTTCATGCATGTAACTGGCATAAATGGATTCTTTGCATTTTTTGATAATTTTTCATATATAAATTATTTCATTCTGAGCTACGGTTGAATTATTATGATTTTTTGAAGTTTAGGCAATATTCTGGAATTTCCTGAGTTAAAATAATTCTAGAAAAAGAATAACTGCACCAGCACTACTTCAGCATGACGTAAGCGAGTCAACGGGGCTGACCAGGTCAAACCTGACCAGTGGGTCCCACTGGTCAGTGACCCAGTCAACTAACTAAGTTAGTTAGTCCTAACTAACTGGGCAGGGCCCACTAGTCAGTGACTGTAGTAGCTAACCTAGTTAGTTAATTAGTGCTAACTATAGTAGTTAGTCGGGCGGGGCCCGCAAGTCAGTGAGAGAGAGGGGGGAGGTCAAACTGGGCTGTGGGGTCAACCCACGCCGGTCAAAAGTCGGCGATCACCAGCATTTAGCCGCCGCGGGTTCTGCCTACACGGGGCCATTTGGCGCGCGGGGTACAGCTACGGGATGCGGACGCTCGTCTGCATCCAGCCGTGGTGGCGCGGCCGGGGAGCGGCCGGAGTGGCGCCGGCGACGACGAGTGCGGCGGCCAGAGCTCGGGTGCGCGTGGAGTTGGCGTTGTGGGGTCCAAGCGGGCAAGGGGAGGTGCTAGCGAGGCTTAGCGCGGGGCAGCAAGCTCGGTGGACACGCGTGTGGGACCAAATGGTCACCGGAGCATAGCCGCCGATGAGCTCGGGCAGCGGCGCGATTCGGTCGACAAGGGGGCGACGGCTGCTGGGCGTAAACGAGCTCGGGAAGAGGGGGAACAGACGCAGAATCTCACAATGGAGGCGACGAGATGGTCGGCGGGCTCGGGGACGAGTCGGGGACGACGGACGGGCGCCGGTGATCTCGGCGGTCGAGAGGTTGAAGACGATGGCGATGACGTCGCTATGGCGCGCCCCGGCTCGCTTGGCTCAGTGGAGATGACGAAGACGACGTCGTGGAGCTCCTGGGCATGTCCAGGGGGCGAGGAGGAGGCAGTGGCCGCGACAACGGTGAGCGGTGGCGTCGGCTGCACTCGGGTGCGGGCGAGAGAGGGTGACAGAGGAGAGGAGAAGCACGAGGGAGAGTGAGAGGGGGTCAGGGAGGCTGCGTGGCTGTCAGGACCCCAATCCTAAGTCACACCGATCTAGCATGTAACACTTCATATCACTTTGCGGCCTCACGCACGGTATTCCCACGGGTGCCACCTTACCTGTCCCGGGACCGTTTGCGCCACGTATATGATAATGTCGCTAGCATCCATATGACAGGCATAGTCATGAACCCAAAGCGGCACCAACCTATGGGGACAGGCATACATGAATCACATCAAGCATGTCAGTCAGCAGCGTGTGAATCCGGGCTATAGCACTGGGCTAACAGGACTCCGGGAACCCGGGCTATAGCAGGCTAGGCAGGACTCCGGATTTCACCGCGTGACATTTCCCCGAAGGGACAGACACAGGAACGAAGTGAAACACATGCCGGCCAGTCAAGTGTCCTGAGCAGTAGTGCTGGGCTAGCAGGACTCCGGTGAACCGGGCTGTAGCGGACTACTATGGCTCATGGAAGCACTAGACTACATTTCCCCATAAGAGAGGCTGCCAAGGATAAACAACTAGATTGTCGGATCCCACACATACCAAGCATTTCAATCATACACACAATATGCTCGATATGTGTAAATACAACATGGCATCACAACATAACTCTACGACTCAAGTATTTATTCATTAGGCTCCGAGGAGCGAGAAACTACAAACATGGGTCTCATGACCCAACAATCATAGCATACAAATCAAAGCACATGCGGAAGCTTAACATGTCTGGGTATAGACATCTACAAATGGAAAAGGCTAAGAAGCCTGACAAACTACCAGATCCTGCCGAGGGCACAAGATCATAGCTGAGGTATCAAGATAAACATCGAAGTCCACACGGAACTACTAGCGAGACGGAAGTCTCTCTGCAAAACATAAATTAAGCAAACGTGAGTACAAAGGTACTCAACAAGACTTACATCAGGACTAGCTACATATGCATCGGTATCAACAAGGGGGGGTGGAGTTTGACTGCAGCAAGCCAGCTTTGACTCAGTGGCTAACCTGAACTACGACTACAAGCAACTCTTTTGAGGTGGCGCACACGAGTCCACATATTCACATTCAATACACCACTTTGGATCCGCTCCCGTCTCCCTACGAGAAGGCCATCCATAGCACTCACACTTATCTTGCGAGTTTTAGAGTATCCACTTCCACTTGTCTATGAACTGTTATAGGCAACCCAAAAGTCCTTTACCGCGGACACGTCTATTCGAATAGATCATTTATAAGTCTGCAGGGGTGTACTTCTTCACACACGCTCTCGCCACTTACCACCATGTACACGTCGTGTATCTCGGCAACCTTCAAGCGGAAGCCTGGCGAGGGAGTCGGCCACGACCTGACTAACCACACGAGTCTCTAGTCCAGGTTTATCGCCTATTTGGGTTCCATCCGCGAGGAGATCCGGCCGGAGTTTCGCTCACAGCCCCAAACGATGTGTGCAGGGTTCCCGAGACACCAAATGGGTGCCCGGTACACCATGCCACGGTGTATCTACCGCATCATAGCCCACCCCTAGGGTCAGCGCTATGCACGGTCGCCAACACATATCCTACAAACACCAGAAACTAGTTGCAACTCCTGGACAGAGGACAAGGGCAGTTAATAAGTTGAGAGGGTCCATTGGTTTCGGGCCCAATGCGTGGTAGTAGCTGGTCATGGATCAGAAACATAGAACTCAGTTCCTAAGAACGGTTTCAATGAGACAGCCCACCATGTACTCCTACATGGCTTCTCACCACTACCTTTACCAAATCGTGTTCACACACTTAGCTCACACACAGTAGGACATGTTCATCACTGTTCCAATTCATCCTCGATGAATCAGACCTGACACAACTCTAAGCAATAGCAGGCATGACAAACAAGCATGAATGAGTAGGCACACCAGGTCTCAAACAACTCCTACCCATGCTAGTGGGTTTCATCTATTTATTGTGGCAGTGAAAGGTCATGCAGAGGATAAGGAGTTCAACTACCGCAGCAAGTAACAGATGAAACGTTGTTGTCCTAATGCAGTAAAAGAGAGCAGGAGCGAGAGAGTGGGATTGTATCGGAATGAACAAGGGGGTTTTGCTTGCCTTGCACTTCTGAAGATGATATAGCTCTTCATCGGTGTCAACGATCACAATGTCGGAGCAGCGTCTATCGAGAGGGGACAATTACCGGCAAACAAGGAAGAGCACAATCAATGCAATGCAAATATGATGCAAGATCATTTCATGACAATATGTTGTGATTTGGGCTAATGCAACAGAAAGTCATTTAAATTGAAGTGGAATTCAAAACTATATCAAATTCCAACTCCAAACCTATTATGAAATTTACCCTAATCATGTTTCATCCTAAACAGTGAGGTTAACTTGCTCAAACATGCATGAAAATGGTACAGATGGATTCCTTGAATTTTTCTGATAATTTTTCATATATAAATTATTTCATTTGGAGTTACGGTTGAATTTCTATGATTTTTAGAAGTTTAAACTATTTTCTGGAATTTCCTGATTTATTTTAAATCCAGAAAATCAATTACTGCATCAGCATCACGTCATGACGATGTCAGCAGGTCAAATGGGGCTGGTCCAGGTCAAACCTTACCAGTGGGTCCCACTGGTCAGTGACCTGGTGCCAGTTTGTCTCACAGACAGGCGGGGCCAGTCAACGGTGACGTCAGCGGGTCAACTGACATGCGGGGTCCATTATGTTTAAATAAAACTAAGCAAAAATTAAACTGGTGATAGTTACGGCTGTGGGGCCCAGTAGTCAGTGAGAGTGGGGGTTAGTTAGCCCCGTCATTAGCAGTTAACGATGTTGCCACATCGGCTCGTCGGCATTCATGCGCCGGCGACCATTTGCCACGGCGGACATGCGTCGGGAAAGCGCCAGGGGCCGCGGTTTGTCATGCAAAAAGCATCAGGGAGAAGCCCTTGCTCGGGCGCATCCAATGGGCCAGACAGGGGGGTCGCGGGGCAGCCGGAATCTCGCCGGCGACGAGCTTTGGCGGAGGCGCAACTACGGGTTTGCACGGGCGCGGCGTGGCGGAGCATCGGGAGCTCAACCAAAGGCATAGACGGCATCGTGGGGTCACCAGGAGCACATCTGTGCCACTAGGGCGAGCAAGCGAAGCTCGGGAGCGTGTGGCTCAACGTCCATGGCGGACGGTGGCTCCGGTTACTCGCGGGGCAGTGGCTACGGAACGAAAACAACGACGTGGTTAAGGGGGAAAGGACCGGGAGCTCACGGCGATCATGTAGGGAAGGTCAGCGAGCTCGGGGAGGCGCCGGAGCGAGCGGGGCGGCGAGACGGATCTCCGGCGTCCGACGGCGAGGATGAGGATGATGGCATCGCTTAGGGCGCTCCGTGGGCGCGTGCTTCGTCTTGGGGCTCCGTGGCGTCGAGGTGGAGCCTCTAGACAGCACAGAGAAGCGAGGGGGAGGCGATGGCCGCGGTTGCGCTCGTCGGCGGCGACGACAGCGTTCGGTGGTCGCGTGGGAAAGAGACTTAGGAGGGAAGAGTGCTCGAGGGGGAGAGAGGAGAGGTGCAGGCGGTCGAGGGAAGTGCGTGGCGCTCGGGGACGACTCCAGCAGCGGCAAGCAGGCAGGAGGTGGCCGTGCGCGTGCCGGCGTGCGGTGGCCACGCGCCTCGGTCCTTCTGGTAGAGGAAGGAGAAGACACGGGAGCCCCTGGTGGGCTGGGCCACCAGCTGGGCCACTAGGTGGGTTGGAAGGCCAGGTAAGTTGGCCCAGGTAGTTCTCTCTCCCTCTCTGATTTTTGTTTTAATTTGGTTTTCTATTATTCTGTAGTCTTTAGGGCTTTATTAAAAATACTTAGACACTTCCAAAAATCATGAAACTACTCATGATCACTGTTGGGAATATATCCTACAGTAAACATTTTAGTTTATGATTATTTGAGCATTTAAAATATTTAATAGCATTTAAATGCCCAAATGCAAATAGAGTATGATTTAATCCAGAGCCCAAATATGTCATGCAAAAATGTGCATCACCTCTGGTTACTGTTTCCAGCTTTTTCCAAGAATGATGAACATTTTTTTAAAGCCATTTGGATTTACTGGAAATATTTTGGTTGAACCTAGTGAATTCCTTTAATGCTAGGGTTTAGGCGATCCCCATTTCAAGTTTCTTTCAAAGTTTAAACATGATGCACACATGAAGTTACCCTAGTGCAATGCCAGAAGCTAGGGATGTGACAACTCACCCCCACTAAACAAGAATCTCGGCCCGAGATTCAAGACGTGAGGTAAGAAGGAAGGGGGCACAAGACCAACACGATCTTCACGATCCAGGTTGCACCTCAAAAGGTTGTTGATTCGTTGCATACGTTGATCTTGACATCCTCGCTTTTGAGATCTTCATCCACGCGATGACGACAGAAAGAAACTGTACTAAGATTGATCTTCTTGAAGATCGAGCTATACAAGATCCACTCGCAGAATGAGATGTTGAAACATCTTGAGTTGAGACACAGAACACATCGAGAGGGATGGAAGAACAAACGACGGGGTTGGATTTGTGGGCAGCAATTCCACGCTTAGAAAGATGGTGGATGGTGTCAAGGTGCCAAGGAAATAATTGCCATGATCCCGTAAGGAGACACCTTGGGAAAGGTGACTCATTGGATTGTTCCCTTAAGTGGCAAAAAGAATTACTTTTGATCCATAGATCATTGAAACTCTTCATACCAGCTTAAGGCAATTTACAATTGATCATTTGAAAGAGCTTGAAGAAATGGCATACCCTGACTAGAATAGATGATGTGGACTACCTTGTTGAAGACAATGCAACGGATGATTTTGTTTGCGCGTGCTCTCAAGAACTCGAGCATTTCCATAATCATCAAGGTTCTACCAACATCCATGGCAAGGATCCTGGCAACACGACATACTACCATGATGACTAGTGATGGATGATGCGGATACAAACGAAGATAACACCCTCTCAGACCTTCCCTTAGCGAGGCTAAGGAAACAGAATCTGGACGATCGACCAGGAGACATTTAGCACTCCGCTTCTAATGTTCTCCTTGATGTGCTAGCGTAGTCCATTCATAGATATGGTTTGATATCTAGAACATCAAGTAAAAGGTCAGACTCCGGAAGCTCAAGAATCCATAAGGAATAACTACGGAGGCAGATCCTGCGAGATCCTTATGGGGAGGTGACCAACTTCTTCAACCAAGCTACTACAATAATAGGCCTTCCGGCTAGGTGTGTTGGCCACGACAACCACGTTACCGGTTACAGAGAGACCAACATTATAGTTCTTGGAGTATGTTCCAACCATCATATCTGCCTGAGATTCAGATCCGATTGGTGATAGGATACTTCAGACTCAGCATGTCTAAAAAGAAAGTTTGCAACACAAGTCGATGAGATGGCGTTGCAAGATTCTCAGAAAATGAACTACAATAGTAAGCTCCAAAACATGAGCCGGTTTTGCTACAAACCTGTGAACACGCTGTCCCAGACAAGCATGGCCACATAGTAGTCTTATAATAAAACACTACCGAGTCCAGATGGGGAACCATCGTCGAGGATATCGAAGTCCTTGCGTAAGTCTAGCTCTTAAGAAGAAACTTCTTCTCCTTGAACAAATCAATCAGTGGCTTGGTGTGCTAGGGATTCATATAGAATGAAGGTTGCAAGTCTCCAGACCACAGAATACTTCGCACGTATGCATGACTGACTTGGGATGATTCTAGAGAAAGCGAAACAAACTTTCCCAAATTCATGGCGGCAACTTGCTTCAAATGCACGTGAACTAGAGGAAGTCACTTCTTATACCAAACATATGCTTCATGAGCTAGCATGAAGAAATGCTTTCAAAGTTTCCAACACTAGCTTAATGTTCAACATGAATCATGGATAAGATGAAAATATTGTCGATGGGCTCAACAACAGGTCATCTAGATTTCTGTGAAGATGGAAATCCATAATTATGTGGACAAGGTGATAGCATTGGTCAGACCCAAAAGATATAACGGTGTATGCTCGAGGAAACTCACGAGTAAGACAACATTATGAACATCGTTGGTTCTCATTTGATTTGATGATAGCCCATACTCGAATCGAAGTTTTGATACGACAATAGGTCCAACAACTGATCACAGGGACCAATCGATGAAGATATCATCTTTCTTCAACACACACACACACAAAATATCCCTTGACATGAACTAAGTCAGACAAGCTTTTATCTTCCAACTCTCCAAGTTGTTGTTTGGCTTAACCAACTAGCTCAGGGGTATCCAACACAGATTCTTGGAGAATGGGTGGTTTGGAGGAAAACCAGCATGATCACGAACTCAACATAGCGGTCAGATGACAACCTGGTAATACTTCCGAGAGGATATTCGGAACATCACGAACCACCGATATGTTACTAAGCTCGAGAACAATCTTGCTTTTTAGGGCAATACGCTATGATCAAAAGAGCGAGGATTTGACAAAATCCAAACTCATCAATTGAAGAGTGCACCAGAAACAAGGACTAGGTAGCACAATCTATCTTAGAACGATGATTCAATAACCAACACGCTAAGAATGAAATTATTGTCCTTTAACTACCAAGCAACGGAGTTGCTAGGAGTATAGATTTCACGCATCACGATTCACTTGTCGGATAACATGGGGACCAAGGAATGAACAATGATGGCAAGAAGTATCACTGTATCAAGAGTTCATAGGAGGGTGTGCAATTTCCATGACATTCTTGACATAAAGATGGTAATACCCCAAGATAGAACAGAATAAAAAGCTGGATTGGCATTTGATTTGCGGATTACAGCTGCTTTGACCCAATCCTGGATATGGATGAGGTACTGGAGTTTGTTTCTCCTAGTCATTCTGGAATAGAATGGCTTGACAGACCACAAGAGTAAAAGGCATCGATGAACATGAATGCACAACTACTCCTGACTATCAATTGGTAGACGAAGGTCCAAAGACAACTAAAGAGGGACAACTCAAAAGAACATCTGATTTTCTGAGTTGTGGATGCATAGATTAGTGTGTCAAGCAAAGCTCAATATTTCTTCCGGATAACCCATGCAGAAAGGTAGAATTGGCAGATTCACAAGGTAGAATGGAGAACTCATTGAAAGCACTCCTGTTGTGATCTTTTGGTTCAAGAGAACTCTTGTCGTATTGGTTCATGGTATTGGAAGAACGATGTACCACGGACCTCGAGGACTATCGCAAGGTTACTAATATCCTAAAGGAACTAGCAAACACTTTCAACACGAGGTAGGTAGTGTGAATCTCGGTTTTAAAAACCCAGAAATAGAATGCCTACTACTAGACGGCATCACGGGATGCTTTCGAGAATGGTGGCCAGAACCATCACACTGGGGATACAAAACATGGCTAGATCACTAGGTGACTCCCTAAAACACCTAGGGCCATAAAAATAGCTCCAACATATATGTCGAGGCAACAGAGTACCTCAACTCACCGATTAGTGTGATTAATCTGGCCCAATTGGACATCAGGAACAGGAGGAAGGGGTTTGCGAATGCATCAGACTATCTAGAAACCTGGGATGACTCGGACAGCATAACCGCTGTAAATGCTCAAAATATTTGAGACATCCTGCAAAATGGTGGCATAACCACTCAACAACATCATATCAAAGTTCTGAGGCTAGCTATGACATATGGAAGTAGTAAGAACCAAAGTGAGGCTTGAACTCAACAATCCTAGGCAACTATGGTTTAGTAACACGTCATCCTGAGAGATAGAAGAGAAGCCTAGTTCTTAACCCCGTAGAAAGACAAGATGACTCAGATCAGAAGGTCATGAGGATAAGGAGTAAAAAGAGCCTTACGTTCCCTTCCACAATCAATTCCCTTATATAACTAAAGCATTTCTAGACACGACTTCGACTAGTTGGCTTGGTAATCCTACAGGAAATCAGGCTCTGATACCAAAGCTGTCAGGACCCCGATCCTAAGTCACACCGATCTAGCATGTAACACTTCATATCACTTTGCGTCCTCATGCACGGTATTCCCACGGGTGCCACCTTACCTGGCCTGGGACCGTTTGCGCCTTTTGGCTCACGTATATGATAATGTCGCTAGCATCCATATGACAGAGAACCCGGGTCGACATGGCTAGTCGTGAACCCAAAGCGGCACCAACCTATGGGGACAGGCATACATGAATCACATCGAGCATGTCGGTCAGCAGCGTGTGAATCCGGGCTGTAGCACTGGGCTAACAGGACTCCGGGAACCCTGGCTGTAGCAGGCTAGGCAGGACTCCGGATTTCACCGCGTGACATTTCCCCGAAGGGACACACACAGGAACAAAGTGGAACACATGCCGGCCAGTCAAGTGTCCTGAGCAGTAGTGCTGGGCTAGCAGGACTCCGGTGAACCGGGCTGTAGCGGACTACTATGGCTCATGGAAGCACTAGACTACATTTCCCCATAAGAGAGGCTGCCAAGGATAAACAACTAGATTGTCGGATCCCACACATACCAAGCATTTCAATCATACACACAATATGCTCGATATGTGTAAATACAACATGGCATCACAACATAACTCTACGACTCAAGTATTTATTCATTAGGCTCCGAGGAGCGAGAAATTACAAACATGGGTCTCATGACCCAACAATCATAGCATACAAATCAAAGCACATGCGGAAACTTAACATGTCTGGGTATAGACATCTACAAATGGAAAAGGCTAAGAAGCCTGACAAACTACCAGATCCTGCCGAGGGCACAAGATCATAGCTGAGGTATCAAGATAAACATCGAAGTCCACACGAAACTACTAGCGAGACGGAAGTCTCTCTGCAAAACATAAATTAAGCAAACGTGAGTACAAAGGTACTCAACAAGACTTACATCAGGACTAGCTACATATGCATCGGTATCAACAAGGGGGGGTGGAGTTTGACTGCAGCAAGCCAGCTTTGACTCAGTGGCTAACCTGAACTACGACTACAAGCAACTCTTTTGAGGTGGCGCACACGAGTCCACATATTCACATTCAATACACCACTTTGGATCCGCTCCCGTCTCCCTACGAGAAGGCCATCCATAGCACTCACACTTATCTTGCGAGTTTTAGAGTATCCACTTCCACTTGTCTATGAACTGTTATAGGCAACCCAGAAGTCCTTTACCGCGGACACGGCTATTCGAATAGATCATTTATAACCCTGCAGGGGTGTACTTCTTCACACACGCTCTCGCCACTTACCACCATGTGCACGTCGTGTATCTCGGCAACCTTCAAGAGGAAGCCTGGCGAGGGAGTCGGCCACGACCTGACTAACCACACGAGTCTCTAGTCCAGGTTTATCGCCTATTCGGGTTCCATCCGCGAGGAGATCCGGCCAGAGTTTCGGTCACAGCCCCAAACGATGTGTGCAGGGTTCCCGAGACACCAAACGGGCGCCCGGTACACCGTGCCACGGTGTATCTACCGCATCATAGCCCACCCCTAGGGTCAGCGCTATGCACGGTCGCCAACACATATCCTACAAACACCAGAAACTAGTTGCAACTCCTGGACAGAGGACAAGGGCGGTTAATAAGTCGAGAGGGTCCATTGGTTTCGGGCCCAATGCGTGGTAGTAGCTGGTCATGGATCACAAACACAGAACTCAGTTCCTAAGAACAGTTTCAATGAGACAACCCTCCATGTACTCCTACATGGCCTCTTGTAACGCCCCCGATGCGGCTATAGCTCCCATGTGTTGAGGCACGACTTAGAGGCATAACCGCATTGAAAGCAATGTCGCAAGTTAGGCAATCTTCACAACATCCCATGTAATATAGATAATAAACGGGGAGATACATAGTTGGCTTACACTCACCACGTCAATCAAAGTGCATAAATAGCATTACATCATCCAAACACTCATGGCCCGACTACGGCGCCAAAATAAAAGATAACCCAACATGCGACACGGTCCCGATCACCCCAACTAGGCACCACTACTGATCATCAGGGAAAGGCACGTAGTATCGTTGAGAGTCCTCATCGAACTCCCACTTGAGCTCAAGCACGTCACCTGGAGCGGAATCATCGGGCCCTGCATCTGGTTTGGAAGTAATCTATGAGCCACAGGGACTCAGCAATCTCGCACCCTCACGATCAAGACTATTTAAGCTTATAGGTAAGGCAAGGTAAAATATGTGGAGCTGCAGCAAGCGACTAGCATATATGGTGGCTATCCGTTTCGCAAAAGAGAGCGAGAAGAGGAGGCAAAGCGCGAAGGAGAAAATAGAGAACAACCTGCGCAAGCATTACTCCAACACCGTGTTCACTTCCCGGACTCCGCTGAGAAAAGACCATCATGGTAACTCACACTGTTGATCCATTTTAATTAAGTTAATTTCAAGTTATCTATAACCGGACATTAACAAATTCCCATCTTCCCATAACCACGGGAACGGCTTTTGAAAGTTCAAATCCCTGCAGGGGAGTCCCAACTTAGCCCATGACAAGATCTCACGGTCAACGAAGGAATAGACCTCCTCCCAAGACGTTCCGATCAGACTCGGTACCTCGGTTCTTCAAGACACTTCGACAGGTTAAAACAAATCCAGCAACACCGCCCGAATGTGCCAACAAATCCCGATAGGAGCTGCACATATCTCGTTCTCAGGGCACACTCAGATGAACACTACGTACAACTAAAACAAACCCTCGAGTTGCCCCGAGGAGGCACTGCAAGTGGCTCTATTTGGACCAACACTCAGAGGAGCACTGGCCTGGGTGGGGGGTTTAATAAGATGACCCTCGGGCTCCGAAAACCCAAGGGAAAAGAGGCTAGGTGGCAAATGGTAAAACCAAGGTTGGGAATTGCTGGAAAAGCTTTAATCAAGGCGAACTATCAAGGGGTTCCCATTATAACCCAACCGCGCAAGGAACGCAAAATCCGGGAACATAACACCGATATGACGGAAACTAGGGCGGCAAGAGTGGAACAAAACACTAGGCAAGAGGCCGAGCCTTCCACCCTTAACCAAGTATATAGATGCATTAATATAACATGGCAATATAATGATATCCCAACAAGTAAATAATGTTCCAACAAGGAATGGTCTCCAATCTTCACCTGCATCTAGTAACGCTATAAGAGGGGCTGAGCAAAGCGGTAACATAGACAAACGATGGTTTGCTAGGACATGGTGGGTTAGAGGTTTGACATGGCAATTTGGGAGGCATGATAAGAAAGTGGTAGGCATCGTAGCATAGGCATAGCAAAGGAGCGAGCATCTAGCAAAGCAAAGATAGTAGTGATTTCGAGGGTATGATCATCTTGCCTGCAAAGTTGTCAGAGTTGACTGGATCCTCGAAAGCAAACTCAACGGGCGCCTCGTTAGAGAACTCGTCTCCTGGCTCTACCCAAACAAGACAAACAAGCAAACGGGACACAATCAACCACGTGCAAAGCTTAAACAATATGATGCAAGGATGGTATGCTATGCGGGATGTGATGCGGGATGCAGATGCAAGATGTGACAAGGAATGCATAAACCTGGCCTCAACTTGGAAATACAAGTCTGCCACTAGAAAGATGAGATGAAATTGCTTGAAAATAATATAAAGAACGTCAGAATCGGAGTTACTGTTTGGAAATGGCAAGCAATTCAAATATGGCCACGTTCTGCGATTTACAGCAAGTGGCCATCTAAATGCAACAAGAAGAACATGCTACAGCACCCAAACATGGCATCAAAATATAGGGCAGGAATCCATTCATGAAGCTTAACAAAAGTCTAGCATTGAGCTACGGCCAATTCATCCATTTACAGGTTCAAACAAACATGGCAAAAATGCATTTGGCAAACAGATCTCAGACTTGGTGAAATTAACACTTGTCTGAAATTTCAGATCAGATAGCACTCTTTGGAGCAACAAAACTACATGCTATAGGACCTGAACATGGCAAAGTAAAGCACGGCATGAAGCTACTCAAAGAGCTTAACAAAAGTCCCTTAGTGACCTTGAGCCAAAAGGGATCAGAAAATACAATTGCAAGCATGTGAACATGGCAAAAACATAATCAGTTCTCAGACTTAGTGAAAACTGGAGCATGCTGAAAACAGATATCAAGTAGGCATGTTTACGAGCTCGATGCACTCACTACAGAGCAAGTCATGATAATCTAAGCATACACCCACCAAGAATACACAAAATGCAAGCTATACATGGCAAGAACAATAACATAGCATGCACGGATCAACTACAACATCCTCGGCAAAATTGCTAACAAGTAGACAATCTGCCCAGATTCAAAAAATGACAAAAGTAGAGCTCGATTGACTCAAGCTAGGGTGCTCCATAATTTCAAACAAAGACATGGATGGATAGAGCACCACAAAATTAACAAAACATCCTTACTGATCATCCTCAAAAGAGGCACGGATCACTAGGAAACAACATGAACATATGGCCATATGAGATAAACAGGTCAAGGACTTGGTGGAAATGCTAAGTCCCTGAAATCAGCATTAACAAATGTCTCACTTTGCAAGCTTGTGCTAGTCACCACACACATCAAAAAAATACATGGGTTGCACCTCTGGAAAGATGGCAAAACCCTTGACAAAACATATGTAGAGCTCAGGGGCATAACATGCACACATTAATCATGGCAAAAATGACAAATATCTAAATGGCGCAGCAGATCTGACAACTAACTCAAGTAGCAC
This sequence comes from Triticum urartu, assembly GCF_056163025.1. Classification (NCBI taxonomy): domain Eukaryota; kingdom Viridiplantae; phylum Streptophyta; class Magnoliopsida; order Poales; family Poaceae; genus Triticum; species Triticum urartu. Next base: position 507,628,267 of record NC_141876.1, on the reverse strand, counting down.
TCTCCTAACAGCATTTCGGGCATCAAGATGAACTCAAATGAAAATGATGCAATGGAATGAAATGATGTGTTCTCTGAGGCGAACAATTTGATATGCTATATGCCAAAAATGGAGCTACGGATGCGGAGATATAGCATGATGGAAAACGCCAATTATTAGGGTTTGGGTCGAAAAAGTCAACCCCGATTCCCAGATCTGGATCCGATGCGCGGATCGAGGAGATCGCCGGAAACATCGGGGTTCGCCGGAGTTGGGGAAGCTCGCCGGGGACTTGGTGGCCGGAGCTCGTGGCTGCGGTGGCCGGCCGGAGGAGGACGGAGAGGAGGCGGCGGCGTGGTGGCCGCGGGGTGCGGCGGCCGGGGCGACGCTCGGTGAGGTGTGGCGGGGCGGCAACCGGAGCGACGCGGTCGCCGGCGATGGCGGTGCGGTGGCGCTGGGTGGCCGGAGACGAAGGAGAGGGGCGGCGCGGGCGGTGGTCAGCTCGGGCCCGGTCGGGCGACGGGAGGGCCCGGCTTGGGCCTCGCGGGCCGGCGGGGCTGAGGCGGCGATGTGGTCTCCGCGGGGGACACGTGGCAGCGGCGGATCGGGCGGACGCGTCCGGCCCGATTCGGACACGTCCGGCGGCGAGGGGAGCTGTTTTAGGGTTTCGGGGGAGAAGGGGATCTGGATTTCGGAGGGGCTCTATTTATAGAGGTAGAGGGAGCTAGGAGTGTCCAAATGAGGTGCGGTTTTCGGCCACGCAATCGTGATCGAACGCTCTAGATGATGGAGAGGGTTTTGGTGGGTTTGGGGCCAAAATGGAGGGGTGTTGGGCTGCAACACACACGAGGCCTTTTCGGTCCCTCGGTTAACCGTTGGAGCATCAAACGAAGTCCAAATGGTACGAAACTTGACAGGCGGTCTACCGGTAGTAAACCAAGGCCGCTTGGCAAGTCTCGGTCCAATATGGAAATGTTTAATCCCCACACACAAAAGAAAGGTAGAATTGACCACCGGAGGAGAACGGAGCGCCGGAATGCAAAACGGACAACGGGGAAAATGCTCGAATGCATGAGATGAACACGTATGCAAATGCAATGCACATGATGACATGATATGAGATGCATGACAACGACAACAACACACGGAGACAAAAAACCCGATCCCGCGAAAATAAAATAACTTAAGGCTGGAAACGGCAAGAGTTGGAATACATATTGGGAAAGTCATATCCGGGGTGTTACAACACTCCACCATTACGAAAGGATCTCGTCCCGAGATCTAGGACTGAAAGAACAACGGGTACTCAGAATGGAGGTGATCCTCGCATTCCCAGGTAGCTTCACGGTCGGAATGGTGTCACCACTTGACTTTGAGGAATTTGATTGACTTGTTGCGAGTATTGCATTCAGTCTCTTTAAGAATAGCAACGGGGTTCTCACGATAGGAGAGATCTTCTTGGAGCTCAATGTCCTCGAAGTTGACAGTGCGGTCAGGAGTCTTGAAGCACTTGCGGAGCTGAGAGACATGGAACACATCATGAACATTTGCAAAGTTTGAAGGAAGCTCGAGTTGATAGGCGAGATCGCCTCTCTTGCTGACAATCTTGAAAGGTCCCACATATCTAGGGGCAAGCTTCCCTTTGATACCAAAGCGACGAGTACCTTTCATTGGAGAGACGCGGAGGTAAACATGATCTCCGATCTCGAAAGCCAAATCACGGTGCTTACTATCATAGTAGCTCTTCTGACGGGATTGGGCTGCTTTGAGGTTATCTCAAATGACTTTGCACATTTCCTCTGCCTCTGTGATTAATTCATTGCCCAAAAGCCGATGTTCACCAGTTTCAGACCAGTTGAGAGGGGTACGGCACTTCCTGCCATACAAAATTTCAAAAGGGGCCTTGCCCGAACTTGCTTGAAAACTGTTGTTGTAGGAGAATTCAGCATATGGAAGACAATCCTCCCACTTCATGCCGAAAGAGATCACACAAGCCCTGAGCATATCTTCAAGAATCTGTTTGACACGCTCGACTTGACCGCTAGTTTGAGGATGGAAAGCTGTGATGAAGCGGATGTTGGTGCCCATGGCCTTCTGAAAAGAATCCCAAAAATTGGAGGTAAAGATGCTGCCACGGTCTAAAGAGATCACTTGTGGAATACCGTGCAGAGAGACAATTCGAGAGGTATAGAGTTCTGCCAATTGAGCTACAGTGATTGACTCTTTGATAGGCAGAAAATGAGCCACTTTAGTGAGTTTGTCGATGACAACGAATATAGCATCATTCCCACGCTTGGACTTTGGAAACCCAGTCATGAAGTCCATCTCAATGTGGTCAAACTTCCATTCTGGAATGGCAAGAGGTTGGAGGAGACCAGCTGGCCTTTGGTGTTCTGCCTTCACTCTTCTGCAGACATCACATTCATTCACGAATTGAGCAATCTCGCGCTTCATTCGAGTCCACCAATAAGCTTGCTTGAGGTCCTGATACATCTTCGTGCTCCCAGGGTGGATGGAGAGGAGAGAATTGTGAGCCTCGTTCATGATCACTTTACGGAGGTCACCTTTGGGCACGACGATACGATCCTCAAAGAAGAGAGTATCCTTGTCATCAAGGCGGTAGCACTTGTACTTGGGTTGACTCTTGGCAATCCCAATCTTCACCTTTTTCACCATAGCATCAAGAAGCTGGGCTTGGCGAATCTGGTCTTCCAAGGTAGGATAGACTTGAAGGTTGGCGAGGAAACCTTGAGGAACAACTTGCAGATTAAGTTTGCGGAAAGCTTCACCAAGCTCGGGTTGATAAGGCTTGAGAATCAGACTGTTGCAGTAAGCCTTCCTGCTCAATGCGTCAGCAATCACATTAGCCTTTCCTGGAGTATACTCGATACTCGGATTATACTCTTGAATCATTTCGACCCATCGAGTTTGCCTGAGGTTGAGATTAGGCTGAGTGAAGATGTACTTGAGACTCTTGTGGTCAGTGAAGATGTCCACTTTTCTTCCCAATAAGAGATGTCTCCAAGTCAAAAGAGCATGCACAACTGCCGCCAACTCAAGATCATGAGTGGGGTAGTTCTTCTCATTGGACTTCAACTAGTGAGAGGTATAAGCAACAACTTTCTTCTCTTGCATCAACACTGCGCCAAGACCTTGGAGAGAGGCATCGCAAAAGACCTTGTACGGCTTGGATTCATCAGGCGGAGTCAGAACTGGAGCAGTGATCAATTTCTCTTTCAAAGTGTTGAAAGCAATGTCACACTCCAGAGACCAAACGTACTTGACGTGCTTCTGGAGAAGATTTGAGAGAGGCTTCGCGATCTTAGAAAAGTTTTCAACGAATCTTCGGAAGTAGCTTGCGAGACCGAGGAAGCTACGGAGTTGTTTCACGTTCTGAGGAGGTTCCCAATTCACAATTGCAGACACCTTCTGAGGATTCACCGCAATGCCCTTGGCAGAGATGATATGACCAAGATAAAGAACCTCATCGAGCCAAAATTCGCACTTGGAGAACTTGGCGTAGAACTGGTGTTCTCTAAGCTTATCGAGCACCAAACGCAAGTGCTTGGCATGATCTTCCTTGTTCTTCGAGAAAACCAGAATGTCGTCGAGATAGACCAAAACGAAGTCATTGGTGTAGGCGTTGAAGATGAAATTCATCATGCGAGAGAACGTCGGAGGAGCGTTGACGAGGCCAAAAGACATGACAGTGTATTCATATGAACCATAACTTGTCCTGAAAGCCGTCTTGGGAATATCTTGCTCACGGATTCGAATCTGATGATAACCCATATGGAGATCAAGCTTGGAGAATACTTGGGCACCTTTGAGTTGTTCGAACAGCTCGTTGATGTTGGGAAGTGCGTATTTGTTCTTGATGGTCTTCTTGTTCAATGGACGGTAATCAACACAAAGTCGGTCCGTTCCATCCTTCTTCTTCACAAAAAGAACACCACAACCCCACGGAGAAGAACTAGGCCGGATGAGACCCATTCTCTCTTGAATATCGAGTTGCTTCTTCAGCTCCTTCAACTCTTCAGGTCCGAGCTTGTAAGGATGCTTGCACACAGGTTCCGTGCCAGGCTCAAGATCGATGACGAATTCAACTGGCCGGTGCGGAGGCTGAAGGAAATATGCCCTAGAGGCAATAATAAAGTTATTATTTATTTCTTTATATCATGATAAATGTTTATTATTCATGCTAGAATTGTATTAACCGGAAACATAATACATGTGTGAATACATAGACAAACAGAGTGTCACTAGTATGCCTCTACTTGACTAGCTCGTTAATCAAAGATGGTTATGTTTCCTAAGCATGGACGAAGAGTTGTTATTTGATTAACGGGATCACATCATTAGATGAATGATCTGATTGACATGACCCATTCCATTAGCTGAGCACCCGATCGTTTAGTATGTTGCTATTGCTTTCTTCCTGACTTATACATGTTCTTATGACTATGAGATTATGCAACTCCCGTTTGCCGGAGGAACACTTTGTGTGCTACCAAATGTCACAACGTAACTAGGTGATTAAAAAGGCGCTCTACAGGTGTCTCCAAAGGTACATGTTGGGTTGGCGTATTTCGAGATTAGGATTTGTCACTCCGACTGTCGGAGAGGTATCTCTGGGCCCTCTCGGTAATGCACATCACATAAGCCTTGCAAGCATTGCAACTAATGAGTTAGTTGTGAGATGATGTATTACGGAACGAGTAAAGAGACTTGCCGGTAATGAGATTGAACTAGGTATTGAGATACCGACGATCGAATCTCGGGCAAGTAACATACCGATGACAAGGGAACAACGTATGTTGTTATGCGGTCTGACTAATAAAAGATCTTCGTAGAATATGTAGGAGCCAATATGAGCATCCAGGTTCCGCTATTGGTTATTGACTGGAGACATATCTCGGTCATGTCTACATTGTTCTCGAACCCGTAGGGTCCGCACGCTTAAGGTTTCGATGAAAGTTATATTATGAGTTTATGCATTTTGATGTACCGAAGTTTGTTCGGAGTCCCGGATGTGATCACGGACATGATGAGGAGTCTCGAAATAGTCGAGACATAAAGATTGATATATTGGAAGCCTATATTTGGATATCGGAAGTGTTCCGGGTGAAATCGGGATTTTACCGGAGTACCGGGAGGTTACCGGAACCCCCCGGGAGGTATATGGGCCTTAGTGGGCTTTAGTGGAAGAGAGGAGAGGTGGCCAGGGCTGGGCCACGCGCCCCTCCCCCCTAGTCCGAATAGGACAAGGAGAGGGGGGCGACGCCCCCCCTTCCTTCTCTCTCTCCTCTTTCCCCCTTCCCGAATCGTATTCCAACTAGGAAAGGGGGGGAATCCTACTCCCGGTGGGAGTAGGACTCCTCCTGGCGCGCCCTCCTCCTGGACGGCCGCACCGCCCTTTTGATCCTTTATATACGTGGGCAAGGGGCACCCCTAGACACACAAGTTGATCCGTGTGATCATATTCTTAACCGTGTGCAGTGCCCCCTTCCACCATAGTACTCGATAATATTGTAGCAGTGCTTAGGCGAAGCCCTGCGACGGTAGTACATCAAGATCGTCACCATGCCGTCGTGCTGACGGAACTCTTCCCCGACACTTTGCTGGATTGGAGTCCGGGGATCGTCATCGAGCTGAACGTGTGCTAGAACTCGGAGGTGCCGTAGTTTCGGTGCTTGATCGGTCGGGCTGTGAAGACGTACGACTACATCAACCGCGTTGTGCTAACGCTTCCGCTGTCAGTCTACAAGGGTACGTAGATCACACTCTCCCCTCTCGTTGCTATGCATCACCATGATCTTGCGTGTGCGTAGGAATTTTTTTGAAATTACCACGTTCCCCAACAGTGGCATCCGAGCCTAGGTTTTATGTGTTGATGTTATATGCACGAGTAGAACACAAGTGAGTTGTGGGCGATATAAGTCATACTGCTTACCAGCATGTCATACTTTGGTTCGGCGGTATTGTTGGACGAAGCGACCCGGACCGACATTACGCGTACGCTTACACGAGACCGGTTCTCCCGACGTGCTTTGCACAAAGGTGGCTAGCGAGTGACAGTTTCTCCAACTTTAGCTGAACCAAGTGTGGCTACGCCCGGTCCTTGGGAAGGTTAAAACAACACCTACTTGACAAACTATCGTTGTGGTTTTGATGCGTAGGTAAGATTGGTTCTTGTTTAAGCCCGTAGCAGCCACGTAAAACTTGCAACAACAAAGTAGAGGATGTCTAACTTGTTTTTGCAGGGCATGTTGTGATGTGATATGGTCAAGACATGATGCTAAATTTTATTGTATGAGATGATCATGTTTTGTAACCGAATTATCGGCAACTTGCAGGAGCCATATGGTTGTCGCTTTATTGTATGCAATGCAATCGCGCTGTAATGCTTTACTTTATCACTAAGCGGTAGCGATAGTCGTGGAAGCATAAGATTGGCGAGACGACAACGATGCTACAATGGAGATCAAGGTGTCGCGCCGGTGACGATGGTGATCACGACGGTGCTTCGAAGATGGAGATCACAAGCACAAGATGATGATGGCCATATCATATCACTTATATTGATTGCATGTGATGTTTATCTTTTACGCATCTTATCTTGCTTTGATTGAAGGTAGCATTATAAGATGATCTCTCACTAATTATGAAGAAGTGTTCTCCCTGAGTATGCACCATTGCGAAAGTTCTTCGTGCTGAGACACCACGTGATGATCGGGTGTGATAGGCTCTACGTTCAAATACAACGGGTGCAAAACAGTTGCACACGCAGAATACTCAGGTTATACTTGACGAGCCAAGCATATACAGATATGGCCTCGGAACACGGAGACCGAAAGGTCGAGCGTGAATCATATAGTAGATATGATCAACATAGTGATGTTCACCATTGAAACTACTCCATCTCACGTGATGATCGGACATGGTTTAGTTGATTTGGATCACGTAATCACTTAGAGGATTAGAGGGATGTCTATCTAAGTGGGAGTTCTTTAAGTAATATGATTAATTGAACCTAAATTTATCATGAACTTAGTACCTGATAGTATCTTGCTTATGTATGTTTGATTGTAGATAGATGGCCCGTGCTGTTGTTCCATTGAATTTTAATGCATTCCTTGAGAAAGCAAAGTTGAAAGATGATGGTAAAAATTACACGGACTGGGTCCGTAACTTGAGGATTATCCTCATTGCTGCACAGAAGAATTACATCCTGGGAGCACCGCTGGGTGCCAGGCCTACTGCTGGAGCAACACCAGATGTTATGAACGTCTGGCAGAGCAAAGCTGATGACTACCCGATAGTTCAGTGTGCCATGCTATACGGCTTAGAATTGGGACTTCAACAACGTTTTGAACGTCATGGAGCATATGAGATGTTCCAGGAGTTGAAGTTAATATTTCAAGCAAATACCCGGATTGAGAGATATGAAGTCTCCAATAAATTCTATAGCTGCAAGATGGAGGAGAACAGTTCTGTCAGTGAGCATATACTCAAAATGTCTGGGTATAATAATCACTTGATTCAATTGGGAGTTAATCGTCCAGATGATTGCGTCATTGACAGAATTCTCCAATCACTGCCACCAAGCTACAAGAGCTTCGTGATGAACTATAATATGCAAGGGATGAATAAGACTATTCCCGAGCTCTTCGCAATGCTGAAAGCTGCGGAGGTAGAAATCAAGAAGGAGCATCAAGTGTTGATGGTCAACAAGACCACTAGTTTCAAGAAAAAGGGCAAAGGGAAGAAGAAGGGGAACTTCAAAAAGAACAGCAAGCAAGTTGCTACTCAAGAGAAGAAACCCAAACCTGGACCTAAGCCTGAAACTGAGTGCTTCTACTGCAAGCAGACTGGTCACTGGAAGCGGAACTGCCCCAAGTATTTGGCGGATAAGAAGGATGGCAAGGTGAACAAAGGTATATGTGATATACATGTTATTGATGTGTACCTTACTAATGCTCGCAGTAGCACCTAGGTATTTGATACTGGTTCTGTTGCTAATATTTGCAACTCGAAACAGGGACTACGGATTAAGCGAAGATTAGCTAAGGACGAGGTGAAGATGCGCGTGGGAAACGGTTCCAAAGTCGATGTGATCGCAGTCGGCACGCTACCTCTACATCTACCTTCGGGATTAGTATTAGACCTAAATAATTGTTATTTGGTGCCAGCGTTAAGCATGAACATTATATCTAGATCTTGTTTGATGCGAGACGGTTATTCATTTAAATCAGAGAATAATGGTTGTTCTATTTACATGAGTAATATCTTTTATGGTCATGCACCCTTAAGGAGTGGTCTATTCTTATTAAATCTCGATAGTAGTGACACACATATTCATAGTGTTGAAGCCAAAAGATGAAGAGCTGATAATGATAGTGCAACTTATTTGTGGCACTGCTGTTTGGGTCATATCGGTATAAAGCGCATGAAGAAACTCCATACTAATGGGCTTTTGGAACCACTTGATTATGAATCACTTGGTACTTGCGAACCGTGCCTTATGGGTAAGATGACAAAAACACCGTTCTCCGGTTCTATGGAGAGAGCAACAGATTTGTTGGAAATCATACATACAGATGTATGTGGTCCGATGAATATTGAGGCTCGTGGCGGATATCGTTATTTTCTCACCTTCACAGATGACTTAAGCAGATATGGGTATATCTACTTAATGAAACACAAGTCTGAAACGTTTGAAAAGTTCAAAGAATTTTAGAGTGAAGTTGAAAATCATCGTAACAAGAAAATAAAATTCCTACGATCTGATCGTGGAGGAGAATATTTGAGTTACGAGTTTGGTGTACATTTGAAACAATGTGGAATAGTTTCGCAACTCACGCCACCCGGAACACCACAGCGTAATGGTGTGTCCGAACATCGTAATCGTACTTTACTAGATATGGTGCAATCTATGATGTCTCTTACTGATTTACCGCTATCGTTTTGGGGATATGCTCTAGAGACGGCCGCATTCACGTTAAATAGGGCACCATCAAAATCCGTTGAGACGACGCCTTATGAACTGTGGTTTGGCAAGAAACCAAAGTTGTCGTTTCTGAAAGTTTGGGGTTGCGATGCTTATGTGAAAAAACTTCAACCTGATAAACTCGAACCCAAATCGGAGAAATGTGTCTTCATAGGATATCCAAAGGAAACTATTGGATACACCTTCTATCACAGATCCGAAGGCAAGACTTTTGTTGCTAAATTCGGAAACTTTCTCGAGAATGAGTTTCTCTCGAAAGAAGTGAGTGGGAGGAAAGTAGAACTTGATGAGGTAACTGTACCTACTCCCTTATTTGGAAAGTAATACATCACAGAAACCTGTTTCTGCGACACCTACACCAATTAGTGAGGAAGCTAATGATAATGATCATGAAACTTCAGAACAAGATACTACTGAACCTCGTAGATCAACCAGAATGAGATCCGCGCCAGAGTGGTACGGTAATCCTGTTCTGGAAGTCATGCTACTAGATCATGATGAACCTACGAACTATGAAGAAGCGATGGTGAGCCCAGATTCCACAAAATGGCTTGAAGCCATGAAATCTGAGATGGGATCCATGTACGAGAACAAAGTATGGACTTCGGTTGACTTGCCCAATGATCGGCAAGCAATTGAGAATAAATTGATCTTCAAGAAGAAGACTGACGCTGACGGTAATATTACTGTCTACAAAGCTTGACTTGTCACAAAAGGTTTTCGGCAAGTTCAAGGGATTGACTACGATGAGACCTTCTCACCCGTAGCGATGCTTAAGTCTGTCCGAATCATGTTAGAAATTGCCGCATTTTATGATTATGAAATTTGGCAGATGGATGTCAAAACTGCATTCCTGAATGGATTTCTGGAAGAAGAGTTTTATATGATGCAACCAGAAGGTTTTGTCGATCCAAAGGGAGCTAACAAAGTGTGCAAGCTCCAGCGATCCATTTATGGACTGGTGCAAGCCTCTCGGAGTTGGAATAAATGCTTTGATAGTGTGATCAAAGCATTTGGTTTTATACAGACTTTTGGAGAAGCCTGTATTTACAACAAAGTGAGTGGGAGCTCTATAGCATTTCTGATATTATATGTGGATGACATATTACTAATTGGAAATGATATAGAATTTCTGGATAGCATAAAGGGATACTTGAATAAGAGTTTTTCAATGAAAGACCTCGGTGAAGCTGCTTACATATTAGGCATTAAGATCTATAGAGATAGAACAAGACGCTTAATTGGACTTTCACAAAGCACATACCTTGACAAAGTTTTGAAGAAGTTCAAAATGGATCAAGCAAAGAAAGGGTTCTTGCCTGTGTTACAAGGTGTGAAGTTGAGTAAGACTCAATGCCCGAACACTGCAGAAGATAGAGAGAAAATGAAAGATGTTCCCTATGCTTCAGCCATAGGCTCTATCATGTATGCAATGCTGTGTACCAGACCTGATGTGTGCCTTGCTATAAGTCTAGCAGGGAGGTACCAAAGTAATCCAGGGGTGGATCACTGGACTGCGGTCAAGAACATCCTGAAATACCTGAAAAGGACTAAGGATATGTTTCTCATTTATGGAGGTGACAAAGAGCTCATCGTAAATGGTTACGTTGATGCGAGCTTTGACACTGATTCGGACGACTCTAAATCGCAAACCGGATATGTGTTTACATTAAACGGTGGAGTTGTCAGTTGGTGCAGTTCTAAACAAAGCGTCGTGGCGGGATCTACGTGTGAAGCGGAATACATAGCTGCTTCGGAAGCAGCAAATGAAGGAGTCTGGATGAAGGAGTTCATATCCGATCTAGGTGTCATACCTAGTGCATCGGGTCCAATGAAAATCTTTTGTGACAATACTGGTGCAATTGCCTTGGCAAAGGAATCCAGATTTCACAAGAGAACCAAGCACATCAAGAGACGCTTCAATTCCATCCGGGATCTAGTCCAGGTGGGAGACATAGAGATTTGCAAGATACATACGGATCTGAATGTAGCAGACCCGTTGACTAAGCCTCTTCCACGAGCAAAACATGATCAGCACCAAGGCTCCATGGGTGTTAGAATCATTACTGTGTAATCTAGATTATTGACTCTAGTGCAAGTGGGAGACTAAAGGAAATATGCCCTAGAGGCAATAATAAAGTTATTATTTATTTCCTTATATCATGATAAATGTTTATTATTCATGCTAGAATTGTATTAACTGGAAACATAATACATGTGTGAATACATAGACAAACAGAGTGCCACTAGTATGCCTCTACTTGACTAGCTCGTTAATCAAAGATGATTATGTTTCCTAACCATGGCCAAAGAGTTGTTATTTGATTAACGGGATCACATCATTAGATGAATGATCTGATTGACATGACCCATTCCATTAGCTTAGCACCCGATCGTTTAGTATGTTGCTATTGCTTTCTTCATGACTTATACATGTTCCTATGACTATGAGATTATGCAACTCCCGTTTGCCGGAGGAACACTTTGTGTGCTACCAAACGTCACAACGTAACTGGGTGATTATAAAGGCGCTCTACAGGTGTCTCCAAAGGTACATGTTGGGTTGGCGTATTTCGAGATTAGGATGTGTCACTCCGATTGTCGGAGAGGTATCTCTGGGCCCTCTCGGTAATGCACATCACATAAGCCTTGCAAGCATTGCAACTAATGAGTTAGTTGTGAGATGATGTATTACGGAACGAGTAAAGAGACTTGCCGGTAACGAGATTGAACTAGGTATTGAGATACCGACGATCGAATCTCGGGCAAGTAACATACCGATGACAAAGGGAACAACGTATGTTGTTATGCGGTCTGACCGATAAAAGATCTTCGTAGAATATGTAGGAGCCAATATGAGCATCCAGGTTCCGCTATTGGTTATTGACCGGAGACATGTCTCGGTCATGTCTACATTGTTCGCGAACCCGTAGGGTCCGCACGCTTAAGGTTTCGATGAAAGTTATATTATGACTTTATGCATTTTGATGTACCGAAGTTTGTTCGGAGTCCCGGATGTGATCACGGACATGACGAGGAGTCTCGAAATAGTCGAGACATAAAGATTGATATATTGGAAGCCTATATTTGGATATCGGAAGTGTTCCGGGTGAAATCAGGATTTTACCGAAGTACCGGGAGGTTACCGGAACCCCCCGGGAGGTATATAGGCCTTAGTGGGCTTTAGTAGAAGAGAGGAGAGGTGGCCAGGGCTTGTCCGCGCACCCCTCCCCCTAGTCCGAATAGGACAAGGAGAGGGGGGAGCCCCCCTTCCTTCTCTCTCTCCTCTTTCCCCCTTCCCGAATCCTATTCCAACTAGGAAAGGGGGGAATCCTACTCCCGGTGGGAGTAGGACTCCTCCTGGCGCGCCCTCCTCCTGGCCGGCCGCACCCCCCTTTTGATCCTATATATACGGGGGCAAGGGGCACCCCTAGACACACAAGTTGATCCATGTGATCATATTCTTAACCGTGTGCGGTGCCCCCTTCCACCATAGTACTCGATAATATTGTAGCAATGCTTAGGCGAAGCCCTGCAACGGTAGTACATCAAGATCGTCACCACACCGTCGTGCTAACGGAACTCTTCCCCGACACTTTGCTGGATCGGAGTCCGGGGATCGTCATCGAGCTGAACATGTGCTAGAACTCGGAGGTGCCATAGTTTCGGTGCTTGATCGGTCGGGCCGTGAAGATGTACGACTACATCAATCGCGTTGTGCGAACGCTTCCGCTGTCGGTCTACAAGGGTACGTAGATCACACTCTCCCCTCTTGTTGCTATGCATCACCATGATCTTGCGTGTGCGTAGGAATTTTTTTGAAATTACCATGTTCCCCAACAGAGGCATTCCTGGAAGCTCTTCTGGAAAGACGTCTTGATATTCGCAAACGACTGGAATCTGCGAGATAGCATCCAGTTCACCCTTCTCATTGAGAGAAAACAGACGGATGGTATCATCACGAGCGGCAAAGACAATTACATGCTCAGACGAATGAGTCAATTGAATCTTCCTGGCTGCAGAATCAAGATGCGCCTTGTGCTTAGAAAGCCAATCCATTCCGAGAATAAGATCAATATCCGAGTTACCAAGAACCACCGGAGAAGAAAGAAACTTGTAATCGCCCAACGTGATAGAGACATCCGGGACGCAATTGTTAGAAGTCATTTGCTTGCCCGGAGACACAATCTTCAATGGAACAGGAATCCTTTCGGTCACAAAATCATGCTTGGAAACAAATGGTGTTGAAATAAAAGAAAGCGATGCACCAGTGTCAAAAAGAACTTTTGCAGGAACATCGTTAACAGGAAGGTTACCCATAATCACATCTGGTGAGTCCTCTGCCTGAGCTGCATTCAGCAAATTGACCTTGGCGTGCTTGGGGTTATGCTTGACCACAACTGTACTTGCCGATCTCACAGGAGGAGGAGGAGGAAGACGCCTCTGGTTTAAACACTTGTTGGCATAGTGACCCTTCTGTTGGCACTTGTTGCACGTGACCTCTGAAAGTGTACGGTGATACGGAGCACTCGATCTTGGAGCTTGAGACGAAGTCTTGTTCTGAAAGCCAGGGTTGGGTGGGTGGGAAGATCCACTGCCACTTTGCTCTTCTGCTGATATGGCTGACGGAACAGAGGAGGAGGAAGCCAATACTTCTGCTGCTTGGCACTTGAGTGGAGGAAGAAGGAGTAACATCTCTGACTCGCTTCTTGGAAGCATCACACCTCAGTTGAGCAGCCTCTTGTTTCAATGCCATGTTGTAGAACTCATCGTATCTCAAGGGCTCGAAGAGAACAAGAGCTAGCTGAATTTCTTCTCTGAGACCACCCCTGAACTGGTATATCATGCTCTTCTCACCAGGAACGTCCTGCTTGGCAAAGCGGGCGAGCTTCTGGAACAACTTGTTGTAGTCATAGACAGACAAAGAGCCTTGCTTCAGGTTGCGGAATTCCTCATGCTTGCTTTTAACCACGCTCTGGGGAATATGATGAGCTTTGAAGTCTTGACGGAATTCATCCCAGGTAATCGCACGTCCACCTCTGGAATCCTTGTACTGCTGGAACCATTCTGCAGCTTGATCTTTGAGTTGGAAGGAAGCGAACTTGACGAAGTCCTCAGGCCTGACGTTACTGCACTCGAAATGCTTGCATAGATCCACGAGCCAATCATCAGCATCAGTTGCCTCAACACAATTGCTGAAAGTCTTTGGCCCGTTAGCAAGGAACTAGTTGAGTGTAGCAAAGTGATTCTGATTGTTGCCTTGGTTGCCTTGGTTCGCTTGATTGCGCTCTTGAAGAATTTGCATGATCAACTGTGTGTTTGCATTGGTTGCGGCCATCACAGCTTGCGATGCCTCCGGAGGAGGTGGAGGTGGTGGCGGATCTTGATTCTGATTGGTGCTCTTAGCGGGAGCCATCCTGAAGAGGTTGACCACCGTTAGCACATAGACAGATAACATGAAGCTGAATCCAACGGAATGAAAATTGCAACATAAAGTCTTCACATCCGAACAAAATGAACGAATGCATTCCTCTTGAAATGGTCACATATCCATAAATTGAGAAGCCACTTAGAATTTAGGTAGAGAAATAAATCAACAAGGTATGGATCAAGCACGAATACTCGGTAAGAAATCCCAATCTCAAACCAAATATTCGTGGAAGAAGAACTAGAGCTACAAGAATTCCCACCTATGAAACTCCCGAACCTTTCCGGTTATGCAATCAAGTGTTGGGGATACAGGGGAAGCATAATATCTCACCCAAATCTAGCAAATCCTACATCTAGTTGTATCCATCCTTCAACACATAACCGAGAAAAACTTCGGAAACCATCTACCTCAACCTTCGAAAAGCATCCGTTATACAAGTTATGGCGATACTCCCGAACTCCCACCCCAGTACTGGGTGGCGTCGAGGTTATCTCACCAACGAACTGCATAAAAGAGATTTTTGATGTCGGTGTACTAAACTCAGGTATTCCAGAATTGGAACGATAAAATTATGACGACAACACCTCAGAGCTCAACTCCCCGGGACACTTCCACAAAACCCCTGACAGGAGGCACCAAGACAATGTTCTCGTCACAAAACCATCGGAATGATTCCAAGATACCCGCGTGATCCTAAATTTTTTTAGTGAAATTTGAGAAGAGAAGAGTCAAAAGTCTACGTCAGGATGCCTTACCAGAGCGATGAGGAGACTGGGAAGTAAAAAGAATTCCTAAACTCTCCGATATATAACTCCTAAATGACTCAAAACATTTTTCTAGACACAACTCGGCTGCTAAAACGATCAAGCAATGGGGCTCCTAAGGTCGGGGAAGGCTCTGATTACCAACTTGTAACGCCCTCGATGCGGCTATAGCTCCCACGTGTCGAGGCACGACTTAGAGGCATAATCGCATTGAAAGCAATGTCGCAAGTTAGGCAATCTTCACAACATCCCATGTAATATAGATAATAAAAGGGGAGATACATAATTGGCTTACACTCGCCATGTCAATCAAAGTGCATAAATAACATTACATCATCCAAACAATCATGGCCCGACTATGGCGCCAAAATAAAAGATAACCCAACATGCGACACGGTCCCGATCACCCCAACTGGGCACCACTACTGATCATCAGGGAAAGACACGTAGTATCGTTGAGAGTCCTCGTCGAACTCCCACTTGAGCTCAAGCGCGTCACCTGGAGCAGAATCATCGGGCCCTGCATCTGGTTTGGAAGTAATCTGTGAGCCACAGGGACTCAGCAATCTCGCACCCTCGCGATCAAGACTATTTAAGCTTATAGGTAAGGCAAGGTAAAATATGTGGAGCTGCAGCAAGCGACTAGCATATATGGTGGCTATCCTGTTCGCAAAAGAGAGCGAGAAGAGGAGGCAAAGCGCGAATGAGAAAATAGAGAACAACCTGCGCAAGCATTACTCCAACACCGTGTTCACTTCCCGGACTCCGCCGAGAAGAGACCATCACGGTAACTCACACTGTTGATCCATTTTAATTAAGTTAAGGTTCAAGTTATCTACAACCGGACATTAACAAATTCCCATCTGCTCATAACCGCAGGCATGGCTTTCGAAAGTTCAAATCCCTGCAGGGGAGTCCCAACTTAGCCCATGACAAGCTCTCACGGTCAATGAAGGAATAGACCTCCTCCCGAGACGTTCCGATCAGACTCAGTACCTCGGTTCTTCAAGACACTTCGACAGGTTAAAACAAATCCAGCAACACCGCCCGAATGTGCCGACAAATCCCGATAGGAGCTGCACATATCTCGTTCTCAGGGCACACTCAGATGAACACTACGTACAACTAAAACCAACCCTCGAGTTGCCCCGAGGTGGCGCTGCAAGTGGCTCTATTTGGACCAACACTCAGAGGAGCACTGGCCCGGGGGGGTTTAAATAAGATGACCCTCGGGCTCCGGAAACCCAAGGGAAAAGAGGCTAGGTGGCAAATGGTAAACCCAAGGTTGGGCATTGCTGGAAAAGCTTTAATCAAGGCGAACTATCAAGGGGTTCCCATTATAACCCAACCGCGTAAGGAACACAAAATCCGGGAACATAACACCGATATGACGGAAACTAGGGCGGCAAGAGTGGAACAAAACACTAGGCGAGAGGCCGAGCCTTCCACCCTTAACCAAGTATATAGATGCATTAAGATAACATGGCAATATAATGATATCCCAACAAGTAAATAATGTTCCAACAAGGAACGGTCTCCAATCTTCACCTGCATCTAGTAATGCTATAAGAGGGGCTGAGCAAAGCGGTAACCTAGCCAAACGACGGTTTGCTAGGACATGGTGGGTTAGAGGTTTGACATGGCAATTTGGGAGGCATGATAAGCAAGTGGTAGGCATCGTAGCATAGGCATAGCAAAAGAGCGAGCATCTAGCAAAGCAAAGATAGTAGTGATTTTGAGGGTATGATCTTCTTGCCTGTAAAGTTGTCAGAGTTGACTGGATCCTCGAAAGCAAACTCAACGGGCTCCTCATTAGCGAACTCGTCTCCCGGCTCTACCCAAACAAGACAAACAAGCAAACGGGACACAATCAACCACGTGCAAAGCTTAAACAATATGATGCAAGGATGGCATGCTATGCGGGATGTGATGCGGGATGCATATGCAAGATGTGACATGGAATGCATGAACCTGGCCTAAACATGGAAATCCAAGTGTGCCACTGGAAATATGAGATGAAATCGCTTGAATACGATATAAAGAACGTCGGAATCAGAGTTACGGTTTGGAAATGGCAAGCAATTCAAATATGGCCACGTTCTGCGATTTACAGCAAGTGGCCATCTAAATGCAACAAAATGAACATGCTACAGCACCCAAACATGGCATCAAAATACAGGTCAGGAATCCATTCATGAAGCTTAACAAAAGTCTAGCACTGAGCTACGGCCAATTCATCCATTAACAGGTTCAAACAAGCATGGCAAAAATGCATTTGGCAAACATATCTCAGACTTGGTGAAATTAACACTTGTCTGGAATTTCAGATCAGATAGCACTCTTTGGAGCAACAAAACTACATGCTACAGGACCTGAACATGGCAAAGTAAAGCATGGCATGGAGCTACTCAAAGAGCTTAACAAAAGTCCCTTAGTGACCTTGAGCCAAAAGGGATCAGAAAATACAATTGCAAGCATGTGAACATGGCAAAAACATAATCAGTTCTCAGACTTAGTGAAAACTGGAGCATGCTGAAAACAGATATCAAGTAGGCATGTTTACGAGCTCGATGCACTCACTACAGAGCAAGTCATGATAATCTAAGCATACACCCACCAAGAATACACAAAATGCAAGCTATACATGGCAAGAACAATAACATAGCATGCACGGATCAACTACAACATCCTCGGCAAAATTGCTAACAAGTAGACAATCTGCCCAGATTCACAAAATGACAAAAGTAGAGCTCGATTGACTCAAGTTAGGGTGCTCCATAATTGCAAACAAAGACATGGATGGATAGAGCACTACAAGATTAACAAAACATCCTTACTGATCATCCTCAGAGGCACGGATCACTAGGAAACAACATGAACATATGGCCATATGACATAAACAGGTCAAGGACTTAGTGGAAATGCTAAGTCCCTGAAATCAGCATTAACAAATGCCTCACTTTGCAATCTTGTGCTAGTCACCACACACATCACAAAAATACATGGGTTGCACCTCTGGAAAGATGGCAAAACCCTTGGCAAAACATATGTAGAGCTCAGGGGCATAACATGCACACATTAATCATGGCAAAAATGACAAATATCTAAATAGAGCAGCAGATCTGACAATTAACTCAAGTAGCACTCTCCTAACAGCATTTCGGGCATCAAGATGAACTCAAATGAAAATGATGCAATGGAATGAAATGATGTGCTCTCTAAGACGAACATTCTGATATGCTCTATACCAAAAACGGAGCTACGGATGCGGAGATATAGCATGATGAAAAACGTCAATTATTAGGGTTTGGGTCGAAAAAGTCAACCCCGATTCCCAGATCTGGATCCAGCGCGCGGATCGAGGAGATCGCCGAAAATGTCGGGGTTCACCGGAGTTGGGGAAGCTCGCCGGGGACTTGGTGGCCGGTGCTCGTGGCTGCGGTGGTCGGCCGGAGGAGGACGGAGAGGAGGCGGCGGCGTGGTGGCCGCGGGGTGCGGCGGCCGGGGCAGCGCTCGGCGAGGTGTGGCGGGGCGGCAACCGGAGCGACGCGGTCGCCGATGATGGCGGTGCGGTGGCGTTGGGTGGCCGGAGACAAAGGAAAGGGGCAGCGCGGGCGGTGGTCAGCTCAGGCCCGGTCGGGCGACGGGAGGGCCCGGCCTGGGCCTCGCGGGCCGGCGGGGCTGAGGCGGCGATGTGGTCTCCGCGGGGGACACGTGGCCGCGGCTGATTGGCGGCGGCGGATCGGGCGGACGCGTCCGGCCCGATTCGGACACGTCCGGTGGCGAGGGGAGCTGTTTTAGGGTTTCGGGGGAGAAGGGGATCCGGATTTCGGAGGGGCTCTATTTATAGAGGTAGAGGGAGCTAGGAGTGTCCAAATGAGGTGCGGTTTTCGGCCACGCGATCGTGATCGAACGCTCTAGATGATGGAGAGGGTTTTGGTGGGTTTTGGGCCAAAATGGAGGGGTGTTGGGCTGCAACACACACGAGGCCTTTTCGGTCCCTCGGTTAACCGTTGGAGCATCAAACGAAGTCCAAATGGTACGAAACTTGACATGCGGTATACCGGTAGTAAACCAAGGCCGCTTGGCAAGTCTCGGTCCAATCCGGAAATGTTTAGTCCCCACACACAAAAGAAAGGTAGAATTGACCACCGGAGGAGAACGGAGCGCCGGAATGCAAAACGGACAACGGGGAAAATGCTCGAATGCATGAGATGAACACGTATGCAAATGCAATGCACATGATGACATGATATGAGGTGCATGACAACGACAACAACACACGGAGACAAAAAAACCCGAACCCGCGAAAATAAAATAACTTAAGGCCGGAAACGGCAAGAGTTGGAATACATATTGGGAAAGTCATATCCGGGGTGTTACACCTCTCACCGCTACCTTTACCAAATCATGTTCACACACTTAGCTCACACACAGTAGGACATGTTCATCACTGTTCCAATTCATCCCCGATGAATCAGACCTGACACAACTCTAAGCAATAGCAGGCATGACAAACAAGCATGAATGAGTAGGCACACCAGGGCTCAAACAACTCCTACTCATGCTAGTGGGTTTCATCTATTTACTATGGCAATGACAGGTCATGCAGAGGATAAGGGGTTCAACTACCGCAACAAGTAATAGATGAAATGTTGTTGTCCTAATGCAGTAAAAGAGAGCAGGAGCGAGAGAGTGGGATTGTATCGGAATGAATAAGGGGGTTTTGCTTGCCTGGCACTTCTGAAGATGATATAGCTCTTCATCGGTGTCAATGATCACAGCGTCGGAGCTGCGTCTACCGAGAGGGGACAATTACCGGCAAACAAGGAAGAGCACAATCAATGCAGTGCAAATATGATGCATGATCATGACATGACAATATGTTGTGATTTGGGCTAATGCAACAGAAAGTCATTTAAATTGAAGTGGAATTCAAAACTATATCAAATTCCAACTCCAAACCTATTATGAAATTTGCCCTAATCATATTTCATCCTAAACAGTGAGGTTAACTTGCTCAAACATGCATGAAAATGGTACAGATGGATTCCTCGAATTTTTCTGATAATTTTTCATATATAAATTATTTCATTTGGAGTTACGGTTGAATTTCTATGATTTTTAGAAGTTTAAACTGTTTTCTGGAATTTCCTGATTTATTTTAAATCCAGAAAATCAATTACTGCATCAGCATCATGTCATGACAACGTCAGCAGGTCAACATGGGCTGGTCCAGGTCAAACCTTACCAGTGGGGCCCACTGGTCAGTGACCCGATGCTAGTTTGTCTCACAGACAGGTGGGGCCAGTCAACGGTGACGTCAGCGGGTCAACTGATGTGCGGGGTCCACTGTGTTTAAATAAAACTAAGCAGAAATTAAACTAGTGTTAGTTAAGGGCGTGGGGCCCAGTAGTCAGTGAGAGAGGGGGTTAGTTAGCCCCGTCATTAGCAGTTAACGATGTTGCCACGTCGGCTCGCCGGCGTTCAGCCGCCGGCGACCATTTGCCGCGGCGGACGTGCGTCGGAAATGCGCCAGGGGCCGCGGTTTGTCGTGCAGAAAGCATCAGGGAGAAGCCCTTGCTCGGGCGCATCCAATGGGCCAGACAGGGGTCGCGGGGCGGCCGGAATCTCGCCGGCGACGAGCTTTGGTGGCGGCGCAGCTACGGGTTTGCACGGGCGCGGCATGGCGGAGCACGGGGAGCTCAACCAAAGGCATAGACGGCGTCATGGGGTCACCAGGAGCACGTCTGTGCCACTAGGGCGAGCAAGCAAAGCTCGGGAGCGCGTGGCTCAACGTCCATGGTGGACGGTGACTCCGGTTACTCGCGGGGCAGTGGCTACGGAACGAAAACGACGACGTGGTTAAGGGGGAAAGGACTGGGAGCTCACCGCGATCATGTAGGGAAGGTCAGCGAACTCGGGGAGCCGCCGGAGCGAGCAGGGCGGCGAGACGGATCTCCGGCGTCTGACGGCGAGGATGAGGATGATGGCGTCGCTTAGGGCGCTCCGCGGGCGCGTGCTTCGTCTTGGGGCTCCGTGGCGTCGAGGCGGAGCCTCTGGACAGCACAGAGAAGCGAGGGGGAGGCGATGGCCGCGGTTGCGCTCGTCGGCGGCGACGAAAGCGCTCGGTGGTCACGTGGGAAAGAGGCAGAGGAGGGAAGAGTGCTCGAGGGGGAGAGAGGAGAGGTGCAGGCGGTCGAGGGAAGTGCGTGGCACTCGGGGACGACTCCAGCAGCAGCAAGCAGGCAGGAGGTGGCCGTGCACGTGCCGGCGTGCGGTGGCCACGCGCCTCGGTCCTTCTGGTAGAGGAAGGAGAAGACACGGGGGCCCCTGGTGGGCTGGGCCGCCAGCTGGGCCACTAGGTGGGCTGGAAGGCCAGGTAAGTTGGCCCAGGTAGTTCCCTCTCCCTCTCTGATTTCTGTTTTAATTTGGTTTTCTTTTATTCTGTAGTCTTTAGGGCTTTATTAAAAATACTTAGACACTTCCAAAAATCATGAAACTACTCATGATCACTGTTGGGAATATATCCTACAGTAAACATTTTAGTTTATGATTATTTTAGCATTTAAAATATTTAATAGCATTTAAATTCCCAAATGCAAATAGAGTATGATTTAATCCAGAGCCCAAATATGTCATGCAAAAATGTGCATCACCTCTGGTTACTGTTTCCAGCTTTTTCCAAGAATGATGGACATTTTTTTAAAGCCATTTGGATTTACTGGAAATATTTTGGTTGAACCTAGTGAATTCCTTTAATGCTAGGGTTTAGGCAATCCCCATTTCAAGTTTCTTTCAAAGTTTAAACATGATGCACACATGAAGTTACCCTAGTGCAATGCGAGAAGCTAGGGATGTGACAGTGGCGTCTCCAGGGACGCCCAGAGGAAGGCGGCAAGCAGGAGGTGGCCGGGCATGCGCCGACGTGCGCCGGCCATGCGCTCGGCGTCCTCCTAGTGCGGTGGAGAAGACGACTGGCAGGGCCAGCTGGCCCGCCAGTGCCAGGCTTCAGGTAAGGCCCAGGTAAGCCTTTTCCCTTTTTTGTTTTCTTTTATATTTCTGACATTTGTTTTTGACTTAAAAATAAATACCAGCACAAATATAAAAATGTTGAGATTCCTTGTGACCACTAGTTATTATATACCAGAGGCCCTCACCAAATTCCAACATTTTTGGAGCCTCTAAAATATTTATATTATTTTAAACAGCTCCAATTCAAATACATATGTGTTCATTCAAAAATCCAAATTGTCTAGCAAAAATGTGCATCACCCCTGGTTGTTGTTTCCAACATTTTCCAAAGACCATGAACATTTTTGAAAAGCATTTTGGGTTCATTGAAATTCCATTTTTAATTTGAACCTATTTGAATTTTCTTTGGTGCTAGGGTTTGAAACATCCCCATTTCAACTTCATTTGAAATTTAAACATGATGCAGAAAGCAAGCCTAGGTCATACCAGAACTAGGGATGTGACAACTCGCCCCCACTCGGAAGAATCTCGTCCCGAGATTCAGGAGTTGACGGAAAGAAAGCGGGGTACTCAAGTCAAAGACGATCTTCTCGCTCCCAAGTAGCTTCTCTCTCGGAATGATGAGACCACTGAACCTTGAGAATCTTGATGTTATGGCGTCGAGTGACACGCTCTGCTTGATCCAGGATGCGAACGGGGTACTCTCGATAAGTGAGGTTATCTTGGAGATCAAGTGTTTCGTGGTCCACTCCGCGGATGGGATCCGAGAAGCAACGCCTGAGTTGAGAGACGTGGAAGACATCATGAACTCGAGAAAGATGTGGGGGTAGTTCCAACTGGTAGGCAACCTCTCCTCGTTTAGCGAGAATGCGAAAAGGACCAATGTAACAAGGAGCCAACTTGCCTTTGATACCGAAACGATGGGTACCATTCAAAGGAGTAACCCGAAGGTAAGCCTTGTCGCCAACTTCATAAGCCACTTCCTTATGACGGCGGTCATACTAGCTCTTTTGATGAGATTGGGCTGTTTTCAAATTCTCACGAATGATGCGAACTTGCTCTTCTGCCTAGGAGCATATCCGGTCCAAAGAATTTTCTTTCACCGGTTTCTGACCAGTTCAAAGGTGTTCGACATCTTCGTCCATACAGAATCTCGAAGGGTGCTTTCTTAAGACTGGATTGGTAGCTATTGTTATAAGCAAACTCGGCAAAGGGAAGACATTTCTCCCAATCCATACCGAATGAGATAACGCAAGCTCTAAGCATGTCTTCGAGAATTTGGTTGACCCTTTCCACCTGACCACTTGATTGAGGATGGAAAGCGGTACTGAAGGAAAGATGGGTGCCCATGGTAGTTTGGAAACTTTCCCAGAAATGAGAGGTGAAAAGACTGTCGCGGTCTGAATTGATCTCTAGTGGAACACCTTGGAGTGACACTATCCGGGAGATATATACGTCAGCGATCTGACTAGCAGTGTACTCTCTCGAACAGGTAGGAAGTGAGCCACTTCAGAAAGATGGTCAATGACTATGAAGATAGCATTATTTCCTTTCTTGGTCCTGGGAAAGCCGGTGATGAAGTCCACACCAACTTTGTCTCATTTCCACTAGGGAATAGCTAAAGGTTGAAGGGTACCAGCAGGTCTCTGATGCTCTGCCTTAACGCAATGACAAACGTCACAGTTGGCAATATACTAAGCGATTTCTCTCTTCATCCTAGTCCACCAGAACCTCTGGCGTAGGTCCTGATACATCTTTGTACTACCGGGATGAATCGTGAGAGGGGATTCATGGGCCTCCTTAAGGATCAGTTGCTGCATCTGTTGACATTTGGGAACCACCAAACGGTTTCCAAAGTAAACAACACCTCGTTTATCCATAGAGAAACAGCCAGCAACTCCCTTGGAAATATTCTTCTTGATCCGGGAGATTCCCGTATCATGCTTCTGAGCCTCTATGATCTGATCCGTAAGGGTAGGTTTCGCCACCAAGGTAGAAAGGGAACCATGAGGCACTATGTGAAGGTTAAGCTTACAGAATTCCTCATGGAGGGGTGGTTGACATTGTTGCAACATGAGGTTGTTGCAATAGGATTTATGACTTAAAGCATCAGCCATGACATTGGCTTTGCCTGGGGTGTAGGTGATTCCTAAGTCGTAATCCGAGATCAACTCCAACCAACGTCTCTGTCTGAGATTCAGATCCGGTTGGGTCAAGATATACTTGAGACTCTGATGGTCAGTGTAGATTTCGCAACGGTTACCAAGAAGGTAATGTCGCCAAGTCCTAAGTGCATAGACTACGGCTGCAAGCTCTAGATCATGTGTAGGATAATTTTCCTCATGTGGATGCAACTGTCGAGATGCATAGGCAATCACATGATGATCCTTCATAAGAATGCAACCTAGTCCTTGACGCGAAGCGTCGCAATAGATAACAAAGTCTTTAGTGAAATCCGGTGGCACGAGTATGGGCGCAGAAGTCAGGCGTCTTTTCAGTTCCTAAAAACTGTGCTCACACTGTGGGGTCCACTCAAACCTTTTATCTTTCTTGAGAAGCTCCGTGAGGGGTTTGGCCACTTTGGAGAAGTTTTCAACGAAGCGGCGACAATAACTGGCTAGACCAAGGAAACTCCTAACTTGTTTGACCATTTCGGGTGGAGTCCAATCGAGAACGGCTTTGGCTCTCTCGGGATTGACAGCAATGCCCTTACCAGAGATCACGTGGCCCAGATAGGTCACTTCTGGCAACCAAAATTCACACTTAGAGAACTTGGCATAAAGGCGGTGCTCTTTGAGTTTTTCTAACACAAGCCTAAGATGTTCGGCATGCTCTTCCTCGTTCTTCGAGTAAATAAGAACATCATCGAGGTAAACCACGACGAACTTATCTAAGTACTCCATAAATATCGAGTTCATCAAGTGGGAGAAAGTAGCTGGAGCATTGGTTAGGCCGAAAGACATCACGGTGTACTCGTATTGACCATAACGAGTGACAAAGGCCATTTTGGGGATGTCCTCGTTTCTGATTTTGATTTGGTGGTAGCCTAACCTCAAATCCATCTTGGAAAAGACTGAGGATCCAGCGAGCTGATCATACAGGTTGTTGATCCTAGGGAGCGGATACTTGTTCTTTATCGTGA
Organism: Triticum urartu; assembly: GCF_056163025.1. Lineage (NCBI taxonomy): Eukaryota > Viridiplantae > Streptophyta > Magnoliopsida > Poales > Poaceae > Triticum > Triticum urartu. The sequence continues at coordinate 507,602,966 of NC_141876.1, read as the reverse complement.
CCAAATTAACGGGACGATAATCTACAACCATCCGATCTGTACCATCCTTCTTCTTGACGAAGAGGACAGGACAAGCCCAAGGAGAAGAACTGGGACGGATGAAACCCTTTTGCAAGGACTCATCAAGTTGTTTCTTAAGCTCGGCTAACTCCAAAGGTGCCATCTTGTATGGTCTCCTAGAGATTGGAACAGTTCCTGGGATAAGTTCTATGACAAACTCTACATCTCTGTCAAGTGGGACACCTGACAGTTCTTCTGGAAAAACATCCAGGAAGTCACGGACTACCGGAATATCTTCAAGGTCTGGAAGAGGGCTGGCATTAAGAGAATAGAGTTGACGCCTTGCAACTCTAGTAGAGACAGTGACTATTTTGCCAGATGGATGTGTAAGTTGAACAGATCTAGTGTAACAATCGATCTTGGCATGATGAGCTGTCATCCAGTCCATACCCAAGATGATGTTAATATCTGAAGACTTGAGAGATATCAAAGAAGCAAGGAATACCAGTCTGTCAATAAGGATTTCATTACCATGGCTTACCTTAGAGGTTTTCCATTTGGAACCAGGAGTCTGGATTATTAGTGGAGTTGGCATATCACAAAATGACATGTCGTGCAACTGAGCATAACCTTCGTTCAATGGAGGCTGGCTTGGTACTAATCATCTTGCCTGATGGCTTTTCACGGCCAACAGACCTCTCAGACTGGGGTGGAGTATAACTGGACTGAGGGCAGTCACGTGCGTAGTGTCCTGGTTCTCCGCAGGTGAAGCAAGTTCCTAAGGTAGGACGTGGACCTACATTGGCAAGTGGTCCACTAATAGGCCTGGGTGGAGCATGTTGCTGAGCTGGGTGAGGCGCCACATCGGATAGCCTCAGTGCATACCCAGGTGGAAGAGCTGAGTTCGGAATCCAAATCCGTCGCTTGTGAGAGCCAGAGCGGGAGGAAGAACCCATATCGCGGTTGTGCTTACGAGACTCCTCGTAAGTGAGATGAGCTGTCTCTGCATTAATGGCCTTGTTCACAAGAGCCTGGAAAGTATCACAATGATGCAGGTGGAGATCATGACGCAACTTAGGGTTGAGACCCTTCCGGAACCTAGCCTGCTTCTTAGCATCCATGGACACTTCTTCTGTAGCATAGCGGGCAAGGTTTCCAAACTCTCTACTGTAAGCATCAACAGGCAGCTTACCCTGGGTAAAACTACAGAACTCTTCCCTCTTGCGGTCAATGAGAGCCTAAGGAATGTGGTGCTCCCAAAAAGCCTCGGTGAAATCCTTCCAGGTAGGAATCTGACCAGCTGGTAGCATAGCCTCATAGCTCTGCCACCAAATACTAGCAGGACCTTCCAGGTGATAGGTAGCATAGGTGACCTTGTCACCTTTAGCTACGTCCGCAGAATGCAACTTGTGAGTGATGCTTCGGAGCCAGTCATCTGCATCGAGTGGCTCAATGGATTGATGGAAGGTGGGTGGTTTCAGACCAATGAAGTCGGTGATGGAAACCAACTTCTTACGCTGATGTGCGGTGTTCTGCTCAATCTGTGCTAGCAAGCGGTTAGTCTCACGCTTGTTCCTCTCAGATGCTAACAAGAACTCTGCCATCAAAGGCTGGTCAGGAGGATCCTCATCCCTACCATCTCCGGGGTTCTTGCTATGAGCAACTGAACCTCGGTTAGCACACGACATCTTGGCACAGGAACCAAGGAAACAAGGACGGAATTAGCATCGACATAAGGAGGAGGAATGTAATGCAAAAGCATTGGAAACTCTTGAAATCCTAAGACAATTTTGGCAGCATAACGGCTGTAAATGCTCAAAAGGATTTTGAGACACTCATCAAAGGAATAGCATAATCAATCACCATCATAATATCAAGGTTCTGGGTCAAACTGAGGACACACGGAAGTAGTAGAACTGTATAGAGACACAACCCAACAATCCTAAGACTTTACGGTTTAGTAACACGTCATCCTGAGAGATAGAGGAGAAGCCTAGGCCTTAACCCTCGTAGAAAAGAAGAGGCTGACTCAGAAAGAATGACATGAGGTAAAGGAGTAAAAAGAACCTTACGTTCCCTTCCACAATCAATTCCCTTATATAACTAAAGCATTTCTAGACTCAACTTCGACCAGTTTGGCTTGGTAATCCTACAGTCAGTCAGGCTCTGATACCAACGCTGTCGGGACCCTGATCCTAAGTCACACCGATCTAGCATGTAACACTTCATATCACTTTGCGGCCTCACGCACGGTATTCCCACGGGTGCCACCTTACCTGGCCCGGGACCGTTTGCGCCTTTTGGCTCACGTATATGATAGTGTTGCTAGCATCCATATGACAGAGAACCCGGGCCGACATGACTAGTCGTGAACCCGAAGTAGCACTAACTTACAGGGATAGGCATACATGAATCAACCTCGAGCATGTCAGTCAACAGCGTATGAATCCGAGCTGTAGCACTGGGCTAACAGGACTCTGGGAACCCGGGCTGTAGCAGGCTAGGTAGGACTCCGGATGTCACCGCGTGACATTTCCCCGAAGTGACAGACACAGGAACAAAGTGAATCACATGCCGACCAATCAAGTGTTCCGGAGCAGTAGTGCTGGGCTAGCAGGACTCCGATGAACAGGGCTGTAGCGGACTACTATGGCTCATGGAAGCACAAGACTACATTTCCCCATAAGAGAGGCTACCAGAGGTAAACAACTAGGTTGTTGGATCCCACACATAGCAATACACGTTACACGTACGCATAACATGCAAGTATGTGCTGTACAACATGGCATCACAACATAACTCAAACTCATATAGATAAAGGCCCAGAAGAGCCACATAGCATTCAATACAAGCAGGGGTCTCACGACCCATCATTCAGAGCATACAAGCAACGGAAGCATTACATGTCTGAGTACAGACAACTACAAAAGGAAAAGACTAAAAAGCCTGACTAAACACAACCCTCCCAAGGGTACAAGATCGTAGCTGGGATACAAGCTACTCGTCGAAGTCACTAGTGTAACCAACTGCAAAACATAAATAAGCAAACGTGAGTACGAAGGTACTCAGCAAGTCTTACGTTAGAACTATCTACATATGCAACATTATCAACAAAGGGGGGTGGTGGAGTTTTAACAGCAGCAAGCCAGCTTTGACTCATTGGCTAACCTATACTACGAGTATCAGAAACTTCTTTGAGGTGAGGAGACGCACACGAGTCCACATATTCACCATATCAATACTCCACTATGGTTCCATTCCCGTCTCCCTACGAGAAGGCCATCCATAGCACTCACGCTTATCTTGCGGATTTTAGAGTATCCACTTCAAGTTGTCTATGTACTACATAAGTCCTCCAAGTTTCCATATCCGAGGAAAACGGCTATTCGAATAGATAATGGTAACCCTATAGGGGTGTACTTCTTCACACATGCTCTCGCCACTTATCGCCCTATACACGTCATGTACCTCGGCAACCTTCAAGCGGAAGCCGGGCGAGGGTGTCGGCCACGACCTGACTAACCACACAAGTCTCTCGTCCAGGTTTATCGCCTATTCGAGTTCCATCCGCAAGGAGTTCTGGCCGAAGTATCTAGTACGGCCCCAAACGATGTGTGCAGGGTTCCCAAGCCCACCATACGGGTGCCACTTGGTACACCGTGCCATGGTGCCTAGTCTGTCCCAAGCCCATCCCGTCGGACACCACCTGGTAGACAAGTAGCACTACCTACAAACGCCAGAAACTAGTTGCAACTCCTGGACAGAGATCAAGTCGATTAATAAGCCGAGAGGGGACGGATGACCGGAATCCAATGTGTGGTAGTAACTGGACTTAGATAACATACACAGGACTCAGTGCTTAGGGACGGTTCCAATGAGACAACCCACCATGTACTCCTACATGGCCTCTCATCGCCACCTTTACCAAAACGTGTTCACACACTTAGCCTTTATCGGTAGGACATGTTCACCACTCCGATTCATTCCCGATGAATCAGACCTGACACAACTCTAAGCATAGCTGGCATAAAGAAACCAAGCTTGGATGAGTAGGCACATCAAGGCTCAAACAACTCCTACTCATGCTAGTGGGTTTCAACTATTTACTGTGGCAATGACAGGTCATGCAGAGGAATGGGTTCAACTACCGCAACAGAAAGTAGCAGTTTGAATCATTGTTGTCCTAATGCAGTATAAGGAGCAGGAGCGAGAGAGTGGATTTATCGAAATGCTCAAGGGGGGTTGCTTGCCTGATAGAACGACGAAGGGGTACGGCTCCTCTGACAGGTACTCGGGAACACCTTCCGGAGTGGAACCTATCGAGAAGAAACGGTGCCGGCGATCAACACACAAACAAATGCAACAAAATGATGCATGAACATGACATGTGCAAATGCTAGTGTTTGGGCTAATGCAAGTTGCTACCAATTGGTTGAAGCCCATTTGAATCAAAGATTCAAATGCAAATTCAAAATGAAACATTTAAAATGCCCATATTATGTTTTCACTTATACAACATGTATAAGTTGGTTTTTCATGCATGTAACTGGCATAAATGGATTCTTTGCATTTTTCTGATAATTTTTCATATATAAATTATTTCATTCTGAGCTACGGTTGAATTATTATGATTTTTTGAAGTTTAGGCAATATTCTGGAATTTCCTGGGTTAAAATAATTCCAGAAAAAGAATAACTGCGCCAGCACTACGTCAGCATGACGTAAGCGAGTCAGCGGGGCTGACCAGGTCAAACCTGACCAGTGGGTCCCACTGGTCAGTGACCCACTCAACTAACTAAGTTAGTTAGTCCTAACTAACTGGGCAGGGCCCACTAGTCAGTGACTGTAGTAGCTAACCTAGTTAGTTAATTAGTGCTAACTATAGTAGTTAGTCGGGCGGGGCCCGCAAGTCAGTGAGAGAGAGGGTGGAGGTCAAACTAGACTGTGGGGTCAACCCACGCCGGTCAAAAGTCGGCGGTCACCGGCGTTTAGCCGCCAGCGAGTCCGAACGCGGTGGTGCGCTGCGGGTTCTGCCTACAGGGGGCCATTTGGCGCGCGGAGTACAACTACGGGATGCGGATGCTCGTCCGTGGAGCTCGGGTGCACGCGGAGTTGGCATTGTGGGGTGCAAGCGGGCAAGGGGAGGCGCTAGCGAGGCTTAGCGCGGGGCAGCAAGCTCGGTGGACACGCGTCTGGGACCAATGGTCACCAGAGCATTGCTGCCGACGAGCTCGGGCGGCGGCGCGGTTCGGTCGACAAGGGGGCGACGGCTGCGAGGCGTAAACGAGCTCGGGAAGAGGGGGAACAGACGCAGAATCTCACAGTGGAGGTGACGGGATGGTCAGTGGGCTCGGGGACGAGTCGGAGACGACAGACGGGCACCGGCGATCTCGGCGGCCGAGAGGTTGAAGACGACGGTGATGACATCGCTATGGCGTGCCCCGGCTCGCTTGGCTCGGTGGAGATGACGAAGACGACGTCGTGGAGCTCCTGGGCATGTCTAGGGGGCGAGGGGGAGGCAGTGGCCGCGGCAACGGCGAGCGGTGGTGTCGGCTGCGCTCGGGTGCAGGCGAGAAAGGGTGATAGAGGAGAGGAGAAGCATGGGGGAGAGTGAGAGGGGGTCGGGGAGGCTACGTGGCGTCTCCAGGGACGCCCAGAGGAAGGCGGCAAGCAGGAGGTGGCCGGGCGTGCGCCGGCGTGCGTCGGCCACGCACTCGGCGTCCTCCTAGTGCGGTGGAGAAGACGACTGGCAGGGCCAGCTAGCTGGGCCAGCCAGCTAGGCCGCCAGTACCAGGCCTCAGGTAAGGCCCAGGTAAGCCTTTTCCCTTTTTTTGTTTTCTTTTCTATTTCTGACATTTGTTTTTGACTTAAAAATAAATACCAGCACAAATATAAAAATGTTGAGATTCGTTGTGACCACTAGTTATAATATACCAGAGGCCCTCACCAAATTCCAACATTTTTGGAGCCTCTTTAATATTTATATTATTTTAAACAGCTCCAATTCAAATACATATGGGTTCATTCAAAAATCCAAAATGTCTAGCAAAAATGTGCATCACCCCTGGTTGTTGTTTCCAACATTTCCGAAGACCATGAACATTTTGAAAAGCATTTTGGGTTCATTGAAATTGCATTTTTAATTTGAACCTATTTGAATTTGCTTTGGTGCTAGGGTTTGAAACATCCCCATTTCAACTTCATTTGAAATTTAAACATGATGCACAAAGCAAGCCTAGGTCATACCAGAACTAGGGATGTGACAGCCACGTTGCAGCAATAAATCCATGGAATGACACGGCCATAACCTTCAATGCCAGTGATGAACCTCAATTCCGAACAGCCCGAGCACCATCCGCTTTGGTCCTTAGTCTGATTGTGGACGGCTTCTGGCTTACTAAAGTGCTCATGGACGGTGGCAGCGGATTAAACCTCATCTACGAGGAAACTCTTAGCAAAATGGAAATAGACAAGAGCCGCATTGAGCAAAGCAGCACGACCTTCAGAGGAATCATCCCTAGTCGGGAGGCACGATGTGTGGGAAAAATCACACAAGATGTGGTATTCGGCACGCCGGAGAATTATAGGTCCGAAGAAATCACATTCCAAGTGGCCCCGTTCAGTAGCGGATACCACGCCCTTTTACGGCGGGAGGCATTCACGATTTTCCAAGCTATACCCCATTACGGGTACATGAAGCTCAAAATGCCCGGGCCCAATGGAATCATCACTCTGGCTAGTGATCCGGACATAGCACTCCGCGCCGAAAATAAAACCACCGCACTAGCCCTCGAGGCGTTACCTGAAGCCCTTGCAGCCGAGGAACTAACTGCGCTGCGCTCCACGGTGGAGAGGGACGATGTGATACTCGACAAAAGACCCAAGTCCACCTCTTTTAAACCAGCGGACGAAATAGTCAAATTCCAGGTCCACCCAACGGACCCTACAAAAACAGCATCCGTCGGGGCACAGCCGAACCCCACAACAGACGCCGCATTGCGGGAGTTCTTGCGCGAGAATTGGGACATCTTCGCCTGGCATCCTTCAGACATGCTAGGGACCCACACAGGCTAGCCGAGCATAGCCTTAACATTCTAAAGGGGTTCAAGCCGGTCAAGCAGACTCTTCGGCGTTTCTCTGAGCTTAAGCGACAAGCCATGGGAGAAGAGCTAGCCAAGTTACTCGAGGCCGGGTTCATTAGAGAAATAAAACATCCGGACTGGCTAGCAAACCTGGTGATGGTACCAAAGAAGGAAAAATCCTGGCGCCTATGTGTCGATTCCAAGGACCTTAACAAGGCTTGCCCCAAGGATCCCCTCCCCCTCCCCCGCATCGATCAAATTATTGACGCTACCGCAGGACATGACTCATTGTGCTTCCTCGACGCATACTCCGGATACCATCAAATTAAGATGGCGGAGCCCGATCAAGCCGCAACGGCATTCATCACTCCATACGGCCCCTTCTGTTTTAACACCATGCCTTTCAGGCTCAAAAACGCCAGTGCAACCTATCAACGCATGATTCAGACATGCCTGGAAACACAAATCGGCAAAACAGTGGAGGCATACGTAGACGATGTGGTCATTAAAACAAGACACGTCGAATCCTTAATAGACGACTTGAGGCTCGCGTTTGACAACCTCCGAACATATGACATCAAGCTCAATCCGGAAAATGCGTTTTCGGCGTGCCCGTCTCCAATACAGGAATTGAAGTAAATCCGGCTAAAATCCGAGCTTTGTCACAGTTGGCTATCCCAACAGATCTCAAGAAAATCCACAAGTTAACTGGATGCGTGACTGCCTTAAGCCGCTTTATCTCCCGATTAGGATAAAAGGCACTACCTCTTTATCGCCTTCTTCGACGCACCAAACGCTTCGAGTGGACGGATGCGGCCACAGCCGGGTTGGAAGAAATAAAAGTCGCATTGGCCACCAACCCAATCTTGGCCGCGCCAAATGTCGGTGAACCAATGCTGTTATATATAGCGGCAACACACCAAGTTGTAAGTGCAGTGCTCGTCGTCGAACGAGAGACGGACGGACATAAGTTCCCGCTTCAAAAGCCAGTATACTATGTATCCACCGTCCTCACTCCATGCAAATCACAGTACCCACATTATCAAAAGGTAGCATACGCGGTCTTCATGGCATCCCGAAAACTACGACACTACTTTCAAGAGTGTTCAATTACGGTGGCCTCCGAAGTACCACTCAACGACATAATAAATAACCGTGATGCCACGGGCTGGATTGCTAAATGGGCTATCGAGCTCCTCCCGTTCGACATAACATATAAACCACGGTGAGCCATTAAGTCGCAAGTATTGGCTGATTTCGTCACTGAATGGACGGAAGCCAAACTCCCTAAAGAGTACGGCGCATACTCCAATTGGATCATGCACTTTGATGGCTCTAAGATGCTGGCTGGTCTGGGGGTAGGCGTCGTCCTAACACCCCCCACCGGAGATTCAATCCAATACGTACTCCAAATATTATACACAGACTCCAACAATGCAGCAGAATATGAGGCCCTGTTGCATGGTCTCCGGATGGCAGTCTCCATAGGCATTCAACGCCTAGAGGTGCAGGGGGATTCGAACCTCGCAATATCTCAAATAAATGGGGACTTTGACGCCAAGGACCCAAAAATGGCGGCTTACCGCAACGCCGTCCTCAGAATGTCAGCTCGGTTCGAGGGCCTCGAATTCTATCATGTGGTCCGAGAAAACAATCAAGTGGCGGATATCCTCGCCCACATCGGCACTAAGCGCGACCCTGTCCCACCTAATATCTTCTTGGAAAGGCTGTTTAAGCCATCCGTGGTGTGGGAAGGGGAGACCGGCAAAAACAGTCCGGATCCGGCCACAACACCATACCCCGAACACTCTGACGTAATCGGAGGCTCTGCCACCGAAATAACATCTTCGGCCCACGTGATTATGGCTGTCATCGCCCCGTGGACAGAACTCTTCTTGGCTTACCTAACTAGGAAAGAACTCCCTGATGACCCAAACGAGGCACGTTGCATTGTGCGGTGGTCTAAAGCCTACAAGGTCCACGAGGGAGAGCTTTATAAGAAAAGCACTACCGGAGTACTTCAAAGGTGCATCTCCGAAGAGGAAGGACATCAAGTTTTGGCAAAAATTCATGCTGGACTCAGCGGCCACCACGCCGCAGCTCGGGCCCTTGTAAGCAAGGCCTTCCGTACAAGTTTTTTCTGGCCGACGGCCCCAGCAGACACACAGGACCTCGTTCAACGTTGCGTCGGTTGCTAGCTTTTTGCAAACCAAAGCCATATGCCACCTACCGCTCTCCAAACAATCCCCATTACTTGGCCCTTTGAGGTCTGGGGGCTTGACATGGTTGGACCCCTTAAAGGGGGAAGCCGTAAGAAAAAAATACCTATTGGTCATGGTGGATAAATTCACCAAATGGATAGAAGCCAAACCAGTTAAAACGGCCGAGTCCGGACCAGTGATAGACTTCATATCCGAGGTTGTACACCGTTACGGCGTCCCCCACAGCATCATCACTAATAACGGCTCGAACTTTACAGCCGACGATGTAAAAACTTGGTGCAGCAACATGGGCATTAAGCTCGACTATGCCTCTGTCTATCACCCGCAAACTAACGGTCAAGTCGAGCGAGCAAATGGTCTTATCATGGGCAGCATTAAACCCAGATTAGTGCGATCCTTGAAGGAATCAGATACACACTGGGTGGAGGAGCTTGACTTCGTACTATGGGGGCTGCGGACCACGCCGAATCGCACTACCGGATACACATCGTTCTTTATGGTGTACGGCGCAGAGGCAGTACTGCCCTGCAACATCATTCATGACTCACCTCGAGTGCGCATGTACAAAGCGAAAGAAGCCGAGCTTGATCGGCAGGACAGTTTGGACACCCTGGAGGAGGAGCATGACATGGCAAAAGCCCGCTCCGCATTCTATCAGCAACAGGCTCGGCGGTATCAAGGCAGAGAAGTACGGGCCAAAACTTATAACATTGGCGAACTCATTCTACGCCTACTGGAGAAGAAAAAGGACAAGCTCAAGCCCAAATGGGAAGGTCCCTTCGTTATTAACAAAGTTCTGACCGGTGGAGCGTACCATCTGCGGGACGCATCGGACAATCGACTCGAGCCAAACCAACGGAACTCAGCCAGACTCAGAAGGGTCTACGCCTAGTGCCGGACTCTGTGTTCGTCTCCTTACCTCCGTCAATTTTTTATATATCCGTTATCTGTCTTTTCTTTCTTTCTTTCTTCCCTTTTTCTTCACGGCCTTAAAAGGTTAAAATGTGTCTTGACTACACAATCTTGACATGCTAGGCGTGCTCATTATACCGGGGGCTTCTTATACAGAAGCTTAATATAACTATGTTCCGGGCTCTATGCCCCCCGCACATGTGTTACTTTTCCACATGTACCTTTTCTTCACCATCATATGCATCGATATGGCTTAACTTTTGGCCAAGCTGGGTTTCCTGGCTCTTGTGTTTATGCCCTACGTTCCCATTAATTCCGCTAGGGCATAAGGGGAGCACCTCTGCGATTGTTACTGCCGGGTCATCCGGATGTGTACCTCAGACTGGGTGAAGCTGAAAGCTAGCGTTCTTAAGGGAATATTTGGTCGGTGAACAAAAGATGACTTTTATTTATTGTAATACATGCCCCCAGATGTTTATATCCTGCATCTCTTCTCTCAGTTCGGACATGCACATTAATGCATGCGTACCCAGGGAAAGGAACCCTTAACGGAACTATTCTCCCTGGAAGATGTTTCTGACTATCCATGTAATATAACATAGCTAGTTGGGTACTTGTCTGTTCAAGCACTTATAACCCCTACGCCTGGTTTCCATGCGTACCCCGGTTTTTACATAACTGAGCAGGTATTCGGATACACTCTGGACTGTCGGGCCCGGAGGTTGAAGCGAAAAGGTCCGCCATGACAAATGATTTACAATCCGGCTAGGGACAATATATGTCACTTGAAGTACATAGTCACTTAGACTGACTAAATTTTTCTTCTATACCATCCTACAGGCTGCCTAGCCTACAATCCTGTTGGGAACACTTTGCGGCTAATTTCACCTGGTCATACACCAAACTGACGGGAATCTCTTTCACATCAGACCCCACAGGTCCGACCTCGGCCATGTGGTTCAGGTCAACCTTGGTATATCGCATCTTCACCATGGCCCAGGCTTCCCTTGCACCTTGTCGGCAGGCTGATATCTTCCATAATCGGAGGCGCCACCGCGCTCTCTTGGGCATCTCTACAAGCTCCCCCATGCCTCCTGGCAGGGAGGCGGATGGCCACAAGGCTTGGTCAATACCCTGCATCACCTGCCGAACTTGTTCATGCAGTTGTGAGAGCTCTGGCAGAAGATCTCCCGCAAACCCGGGCATCTCCTCTGCGGGACGACCCATCAGCATACCTACAGATATAACTCTATTAGTCGGTTTCTTCGCCGAACTCTATAAAAGTTCATTCAAGCACTTACTAAAAGTGCCGCGTCGAAGCCTCTTATTCTCCTTTACGGAGTCAGCAAGCTGGGCCCGAACATCTTTCAGTTCAACGCCCAGGCGAGTATTGGCATCTTGGCGATTGTTTTTCTCCCGCCTAACCTGCGTAAGCACGCACTCGCCAGCCTTTAACTATCATTGAGCATGTTGCTCATCCCCTCGCACGACCTCCGGATTCACTCCGGGATCATTTGCAGAATCTATTGTTAGATTTGCATGCATGCTGAATACTAACTAGTACATGTCATTCTTTTAGATAGAAACAAGTGTTACCAGATGGGGCATTCTCGGACTCCTTCATTGCGGCAACTGTGGCCCGTAGCTAGGCTTTGCACTCCTCCAGCTCTTGAGACAACTGGGTATTCTTCTCCGTAAGAACCTACACAAACAATGATCCTTAAATCAGTTGTGCCAACTGTTTCAAGTCTCAGGGTCTACTGATATACATAATTATTAGATTTTCTTACCCGTATATCCTTCACATACTGGTCCGTGGCTCGGGCAAGACCATTTTGAGCAGCTCGGATGTACGCATCTCCTGAGTTGAAGGCATCGAATGCCTCTTGAGAGAAACAAGCGTCGCGGAGTACGGCCCGTCGACGCCTATGATTCATGGCACTCTCCACTTCGGAATTCGTAGCGGATAGCCTATCCGCATCCTCTATAGGAGGAACATACGGTGTTGGCCCCACGCTAGCATCTGCCTCTAAGTCTAGCTCTGGAGCCCGGCTGGTGGAGGCTTGGCCAGTAGGCTCTCCGGATATGGTCTGGCGAGCATTTTTCTGGCCAGGAACCATGGACGTTATTATATTTTAAACGACGACAACCACGGAGCGGGGTTCCTGTTCATACCTCTACGACGATGTCTCATTCCTAACCGCCATCCTTTTAAGCCTACCCAGCTTCGGTGCCCCTTGTTGGTGAGTCATTGCAGGTTCGGCATGGCGTCCCGAGGGCCTTCCTTGTAAGACACCATATGTGTGTGGTGGGTGAAGTGCGAAAAATAGGGATCCTTATCAGAAGTTGGGACTCCGGTTTTACTTACATGCGATACAGGGAGCAGTCCAGGATAATCGGCTATGATGGACACCAAGGCAATGTCACAGCTTAACTGATAGAACGTCCTATCGATGAGCTCCACAAATGTGTCCGGATCTTCTTCGAGTCCGGGGTCGAGGGCCCGGTCAGGATCCTCTGGTTGTGGAGACAGGCTGTGGACCTCCCTCACAGCTTTTCGAAGTTCCTGCTATGAAATAGCAAGGTAAATACTTATGACGAGGAATGCGGGAAGGCTTGGAGTAGAAAGTGATCGGGGAAGGTGTGCCCAAGAAAAAAAATAGGAAGTGATCGGGGAAGATAGCTGCCTCCAAACAAGCCAGAGCACATAGCAACCAAATGATGGATTCTGAAGAGCATGTACCCCTTAAAGGTGCGACCATTTTCCATCTCACGGGCGAGCCGATGTTACCGCCGAAACCGCCGGAGGCACTATCAGGGGATCTCAGGAGACTGCACGACCATGTGATGTCGACTGAGAAAAGCCTGCTAGCCTCGAAGGAACCAGGATATCCGACATAAGCGGCTCGTGTGCCTGAGGGGAAGTGCTACGTCGACACACGGCCTACGGAGGTGTTCTTCCTGCGGTTTGACCATATCTTTGACATGTTTCTGACAAGGCGGCTCGATTTTACAATCGTCCGCCTTTTTGCGCTACATATGAGCTCTATCATGAAGAGAGAAGAAGTCTCGCAAATCTATGTGGCGGATCCGTACTACATGCACGAGTCTTTCTTCAGTCTCGGCGACTTTGAGCGTGAAACTGCTAGGGACTACCTCCAAAATTTCATGGTACAGAATAAGGACCAGGAAATTGTCCTCCTGCCTTATCATCCAAAGTAAGTCAGTTCTGGACAACCCTTTCATACATTTCAATCATTCCTTTTCGCTCATATGGAGAATAGTTTGAGGTGTCTTTTCCCCACAGCAACGGGCGCGCCGTCCTTATCATTCTTTACCCGCGAGTCTCCCATGCCGTGTATTTCGACCCTTCCAGAGACTACGAGAAGAAGGACTACACCCACATAATGAATATTCTAGATGATGCTCTCCAAGGCTTCAGCATTAGAGGTGGCCACATGCAGATCAGGAAACAAAGGAACAAGAAGATGGGTTTCGCGCATAAAACTAACTTCTGCTACATCCATGTCCCAAAACCAAGAAAGAAAGATGGATTCTACATCCTCCATCTCATGATTGAGTTCAACACAGATCACCAAACACTTTGTATGACAACCAGAAACGATGATCATATCCGCAAGTGGGTAGAATCTCATGGAGAAGCGGATTATAAACTTAGAGATGACTTCTTTCGCATCCAAAGGGACATTGCAACGATCATCATGAAAGAAGTCGTCGATGAGAAGGGGATGTTCCACCACGGCCCTATATCGCGAGCTGACGTCCGAAGTCGCATAGGCATGCAACGTCAGGACCTCACGCCGTTCAGAAGCTAGGGTCCATCCTCGATGATATGGAAGGATGTAACTTCTAGTGATTTACGATTCCGATGATGATGATATGTGTCGGTTGAACTTGTATACTTTCTATAGCGATGAAACTTTGTGATGTCCACAGTCCCTGCCGAACTTGCGTAACACTACTTTGTTAGTTTGGGTACGATGACCTGCGTACCTCTAGTTAATTAGTTTGCGTACTGTATGTTGCATCTAGTTGCTAACCCTTTCTTTTTCGTGTTGCTCTAGTATATTTTGTTGCATATGATTGTACATCCTCTTGATGAAGTTGCATCTCTAACAGGTACCTAGTTTCTTGATGGAGAGATGGCAGTGCTATGTCATGTACAAAGGGAAGGTTCCGGGGGTGTACAATGAGTGGCCCGAGTGTCAGGCGCAAGTGAATGGGGTCTCGGGCGCCAGCCATAAAGGCTTCAAAACCAGACAAGAAGTCGAAGCTAGTTACTTGAGGTTCACGCTAGCGTGAGACAGGACTCGTAACGACCACCTCATGTACTGCATAGTTCCGCTCTCACTCATAGTGATAGCTCTTCTCGCGTATACCATTGTTTAGATGGATGACGTTGTAGTTGCAAATATTCGAGACTTGTGTGTGTCGCTATTTTCGAGATGATTATGATGAGATTATTTGTATGTATATGCTATGATTACATTTCTGGTCTCGCAGCCATTTGTATGTGTATCATGATGACATTTGTGTCTGCTAAAGATTCTTGTATAAAGCCTGTTCAAATACAAAACAAATATACAAAAGAAAAACCAAAAACTACTAAAATTAGCAGTAGCGAGTGGAGAAAAGTTAGCAGCAGCGTGACAGTAGCAGTAGTGCGTCCAGCCAAAGCGCGCTAGAGCTATTAGCAGTAGTGAGCTTCCACGCAGCACGCTGCTGCTACACTTGTATAGCAGTAGCGCGGGCGTGCACACACTGCTACTACGGGTTAGCTGTAGCGCCTTATTAGTAGCGCCAGTCCCCGCGCTACTGATATACCTAGAACCCGCGCTACTGCTAGGCTTTTCCCTAGTAGTGTATGGTGGAGGGGGGGCACCACACACGGCTAAGACAGTTGTCTGTTGTGTGTTCTAGGGTGCCCCCTGCCCCCGTATATAAAGGAGCAAGGGGGAAGGCCGGCCGACCCTAGGGCACGCCAAGGAGGGGAGGAATCCTACTCCTAGTAGGAGTAGGATTCCTCCTTTCCTAGTCCTACTAGGAGGAGGAAGGAAGGAGTGGGAGAGGGGAAGGAAAGGGGGGCACCCCCTCCTAGTCCAATTCGGACTCAAGGGGGAGGGGCGCATGGCCTGCCCTGGCAGCCCCCCTCTCTCCACTAAGGCCCATCTAGGCCCCTAGTCCCCCTCGGAACACTTCCGGTGTCCGAATATAGCTGTCCAATATATCAATCTTTATGTCTCGACCATTTTGAGGCTCCTCGTCATGTCTGTGATCATATCCGGGACTCCGAACAACCTTCAGTACATCAAAACACATAAACTATAATACCGATCGTCACGGAATGTTAAGCGTGCGGACCCTATGGGTTCGAGAGCTATGTAGACATGACCGAGACATGTCTCCGGTCAATAACCAATAGTGGAACCTGGATGCTCATATTGGTTCCTACATATTCTACGAAGATCTTTCTTGATCAAACCGCATAACAACATACATTGTCCCCTTTGTCATTGGTATGTTACTTGCCCGAGATTGATCGTCGGTATCTCAATACCTAGTTCAATCTCGTTACCAGCAAGTCTCTTTACTCGTTATGTAATACTACATCCCGTAACTAACTCATTAGTCACATTGCTTGCAAGGCTTATAGTGATGTGCATTACCTAGAGGGCCCAGAGATACCTCTCCGATACACGGAGTGACAAATCCTAATCTCGATTTATGCCAACTCAACAAACACCATCGAAGACACCTATAGAGCATATTTATAGTCACCCAGTTACGTTGTGACGTTTGATAGCACACTAAGTGTTCCTTTGGTATTCGGGAGTTGCATGATCTCATAGTCATAGGAACAGGTATAAGTTATGGAGAAAGCAATAGCAACAAACTAAACGATCATCGTGCTAAGCTAACGGATGGGTCAAGTAAATCACATAATTATCTAATAATGTGATCCCGTTAATCAAATGACAACTATTGTCCATGGCGAGGAAACTTAACCATCTTCGATTAACGAGCTAGTCAAGTAGAGGCATACTAGTGACACTCTGTTTGTCTATGTATTCACACATGTACTAAGTTTCCGGTTAATACAATTCTAGCATGAATAATAAACATTTGTCATGATATAAGGAAATATAAATAACAAATTTATTATTGCCTCTAGGGCATATTTCCTTCAACATCCACCACTGCATCCCTTTCTACCCCTGAACTCAAATCAGATCCTCAGATCTGTGCAACTCCCATCTCCCCTCTCACTCCTATCACATACCAAGATTTGTATCTTGGATTTGCACTCAGTAGGTGGAAGAGATGGTCGCCGGCTCACTGCCTTGCCTATCAATTACTCGTCTTCCGTCTCCACGAGCAGCAACAATGCTGCCGTCACCCCGGATGGATAGTAGAGGGCCAGGGCTCAGAGGTGGAAGTGAAGCGCCGCCGCTGCCGGCCATGGGGATGGACAGAAGTCAAAGGCAGGGGCGGCGGCTGGGTGCAGTCGTAGATCGAAGACTCTAGATGCTGCCGATGTGATGCAGCAGGGATTTCGTTTTAGTGTGGCAGGGATTGGGGAACGCTTTCATCGCTCTATCAAGGTTGAGTAGTTGGGCCGTGGCCTACGGAGATTTCTTGGGAGTTGACAATTTCTTCGCTACTTCGGTGTGTTTGGTTAGTCTACACATGCTGTTGGGAAACGTACCATGTAATTTCAAAAAAATTCCTACGATCACGCAAGATCTATCTAGGAGATACATAGCAAGGAGAGGGGGAGAGTGTGTCCACGTACACTCGTAGACTGAAAGCGGAAGCGCTAGGTTAACGCGGTTGATGTAGTCAAACGTCTTCGTGATCCAACCTATCAAGTACTGAACATACGACACCTCCGAGTTCAGCACACGTTCAGCTCGATGACGTCCCTCGAACTCTTGATCCGGCAAAGTGTTGAGGGGGAGTTTCATCACCAGGACGGCGTGTTAACGGTGATGGTGATGTGATCCGCGCAGGGCTTCGCCTAAGCACTACATGAATATGACCGGAGGCGTAAACCATGGAGGGAGACGACGCACACTGTTGAATAAGTTGAATTACAATTGCTTGGTGACTGAGAACATAGGTTGTTAAGTTTGAAGAGATGGCATTGTTTGAACCATAACATGTGAATTGAGTGCTACTTTATCATGATGAGTTTTATGAGAAAGAGTTGCTATCATGATGCTAGGAAAAGTGATTGAAAATATCATTGATCAAACTTATGCACTTTGCTAGCATTCACACTTCATAAATTATTTCTTTTATCATTTACCTACTCGAGGATGAGTAGGAATTAAGCTTGGGGATGCTGATACGTCTCCAATGTATCTATAATTTATGAAGTATTCATGCCATGTTTACAACAATTTTATGTGGTTTTGGTATGATTTGGATGGAACTAACCCGGACTGACGTTGTTTTTAGCAGAACTATGTGGTGTTGTTTTTTGTGTAGAAATATAAGTTCTCCAAATGCAACAAAACTTTTTGACGATTTTTTTGGAACAAAAGAGGCACTAGAAGATTTGTGGGAGGACCAGAAAGTGAAGGAGGTGAGCACAGACACATGGGCGCACCAGGAGTCCCAGGTGCACTCAGGTGGGTTGTGCCCACCTTGAGTCCCATCTTCGCGTGATTCCAACGCTGAAAAATCCTACAAATAGAGAAACCATCAGAAATAACCCTAGATCAGAAGTTCCTCCGCCGCAAGCCTCTGTAGCCACGAAAAACCAATCTAGACCCGTTCTGACACCCCGCCGGAGGGGGGAATCATCACCGGTGGCCATCTTCATCATCCCGGCGGCACCATGATGAGGAGGGAGTAGTCCACCCTCGGGGCTGAGGGTTTGTACCACTAGCTATGTGTTTAATATCTTTCTCTTGTGTTCTTGAGTTGGCAAGATCTTGATGTATCACGAGCTTTCTTAATATAGTTGGATCATATGGTGTTTCTCCCTCTCTATGTTGTTGTGATGAATTGAGCTTTCCCTTTGAGATTTCATTTTACCGGATTGAATACTTTTATGGATTTGAGAACACTTGATGTATTTCATGGTATGAGTACCCATGGTGACAATGGGGTATCATATTGATTCATTTGATGTGTGTTTTGGCACTCAACTCGCGGATTCCCGAGGTGACATTGGGGTAATCTATGCATAGGGGTTGATGCACATTCTCGTCCTTGTTTCTTCGGTAGAATTCTTGGGGCACTCTTTGAGGTTCTTTGTGTTGGATTGAGTATTATCAATCAGAAATAGTTTGATGCATATCATATAATCAACTCACGGAAACTCGTTGTGTATCTAGGTGACATCAGAGTTGGTTGCTGTGTATCATATGGTGTTATTTTAGTACGAACTCTGAGATAGATCGATCGGAAAGGATAACTTGGTGTTATTTTAGTACGAATTCTTGGATAGATCGATCAGAAAGGATAACTTTGAGGTGTTTTCATACCCTACAACCATTTTCTTCTTATGTTCTCCGCTAGATAAGAACTTTGGAGTGATTCTTCATCGTACGTTGAGGGATGGTTATATGACCCAATTATATTAGCATTGTTGAGAGATTGCACTAGCAAAAGTACGAACCCTAGGCCTCATTTTCAAGCATTGGAATACCGTTTGTGCTCACTTTTGTTACTTGCTACCTTGCTGTTTTTTATTGTTCCTATTACAAAAATCAATATCTACTATCATTACTACACTTGTATCACCATCTCTTCGCCGAACTAGTGCACCTATACAATTTACCATTGTATTTGGTGTGTTGGGGACACAAAAGACTTTTTGTTATGGGTTAATTTGATAAATGCCACTCCAAATCTGGCGATTCCAAGAAATGCCACTGTAATTTCCCAACTTTGAAAAATGCCATTTCATGTCATTTCCAGTGGCATTTTTCGAAGTCTGCAGTGGCGTTTTTCAAAGTTTGCACAAATTGCAGTGGCATTTTTCAAAGTTGGGAAATTGCAGTGGCATTTTTATGAATTGTCATAATTAGAGTGGCATTTATCTAATTAACTCTTGTTTGGTTGTAGGGTTGTTTGAGAGAGACCATCTTCATCCTACACCTCCCATAGATTGATAAACCTTAGGTCACCCACATGAGGGAAAATTGCTATTGTCCTACAAAACTCTGCGCTTGGAGGCCCAACACGAGTCTAAAAGAACAAGTTGTGTAGTAGACACCACCCATCTGAATTCAATAGTTTTTGAAAGATCGAGAAGAGGGGTTTAGAGGGGGGGTAGACTCTTAACAAGTAAAAGTAGTAGTTTTTAAGATTCTTCAAGTTAAGGTTGAGTTTATCACATGTTAATGGGCACACAATACATTTTACATAAACATAGCAAGAGTATGGGCAGCGGAAAGAGTAAAGCCTGCAAGTGAAATAATAAAAAGTGATGGGAATTGAAAGTGCAAACGCAATGAAGACGCGGAGAATTTTTGGCGTGGTTCTGATAGGTGGTGCTATCGTATGTCCATGTTGACGGAGACTTCAACCCACAAAGGGTAACGACAGCACGAGTCCATGGAGGGCTCCATCCACGAGGGGTCCACGAAGAAGCAACCTTATCTATCCCACCATGGCCATCGTCCATGAAGGACTTGCCTCACTCAGGTAGATCATCATGAAGTAGGCGATCTCCTTCCCTTACAAACTTCTTGGTTCAACTCCACATCATGTTGGAGGCTCCCAAGCGACACCTAACCAATCTAGGAGACACCACTCTCCAAAAGGTAATAGACAGTGTGTTTTAAGGAAATATGCCCTAGAGGCAATAATAAAGTTGTTATTTATATTTCCTTATATCATGATAAATGTTTATTATTCATGCTAGAATTGTATTAACTTGAAACTTAGTACATGTGTGAATACATAGACAAACAGAGTGTCACTAGTATGCCTCTACTTGACTAGCTCGTTAATCAAAGATGGTTAAGTTTCCTAACCATGGACAAGAGTTGTCATTTGATGAATGGGATCACATCATTAGAGAATTATGTGATTGCCTTGACCCATCTGTTAGCTTAGCACTATGATCGTTTAGTTTATTGCTATTGCTTTCTTCATAACTTATACATGTTCCTATGATTATGAGATTATGCAACTCTCGAATACCGGAGGAACACTTAGTGTGCTATCAAACGTCACAACGTAACTGGGTGATTATAAAGATGCTCTAGAGGTGTCTCTGATGGTGTTTGTTGAGTTGGCATAGATCGAGATTAGGATTTATCACTCCGATTGTCGCAGAGGTATCTCTGGGCCCTCTCGTTAATGCACATCAATATAAGCCTTGCAAGCAATGTGACTAATGAGTTAGTTACAGGATGATGCATTACGGAACGAGTAAAGAGACTTGCCGGTAACGAGATTGAACTAGGTATTGAGATACCGACGGTCGAATCTCGGGCAAGTAACATACCGATGACAAAGGGAACAACGTATGTTGTTATGCGGTTTGACCGATAAAGATCTTCATAGAATATGTAGGAACCAATATGAGCATCCAAGTTCCTCTATTGGTATTGATCGGAAGTGAGTCTCGGTCATGTCTACATAGTTCTCGAACCCATAGGGTCCGCACGCTTAACGTTCGATGACGATCGGTATTATGAGTTTATGTGTTTTGATGTACAGAAAGCAGTTCGGAGTCTCGGATGTGATCACATACATGACGAGGAGTCTCGAAATGGTCGAGACATAAATATTGATATATTGGAAGGCTATGTTTGGACACCGGAATGGTTTCGTATAAATTTGGGCAATTACGAGAGTACCGGGGGTTACCGGAACCCCCCGGGGAGTCAATGGGCCTTAATGAGCCATGGTGGGAGAGAGGAGGAGGCAGCCAAGTGGGGGGCACGCCCTCCCAACCCCAATTCGAATTGGGGAGGGGTCCGGCCCCCCTTTTCTTCTCTCCTTCTCCCTCTTCCTTCTTCTCCTGCTCCAACTAGGGAAGGGGGGGGAAACCTACTCCTACTAGGAGCAGGAATCCCCCTTGGGCGCACCATAGAGAGGGCCGGCCCTCCCCTCCTCCACTCCTTTCTATACGGGGGAGGGGGCACCCCATAGACACACAAGTTGACATTTGTCTTAGCCGTGTGCGGTGCCCCCCACCACAGATTTCTACCTCGGTCATATCGTTGTAGTGCTTAGACGAAGCCCTGCATCGGTAACTTCATCATCACTGTCACCACACCGTCGTGCTGACGAAACTCTCCCTCGGTCTCAGCTGGATCAAGAGTACGAGGGACGTCACCGAGCTAAGCTCTTGTAGATCGCGGAGGTTCCATGCGTTCGGTACTTGATCGGTTGGATCGTGAAGACGTTCGACTACATCAACCACGTTACTTAACGCTTCCATTTTCGGTCTATGAGGTTATGTGGACACACTCTCCCCGCTCATTGCTATGCATCACCTAGATGGATCTTGCGTGTGCGTAGGGATTTTTTTTTGAAATTACTGCGTTCCCCAACAGTGGCATCCAAGCCAGGTCTATGTGTAGATGTTATATGCACGAGTAGAACACAAGGAGTTGTGGGCGATAATAGTCATACTTCTTACCAGCATGTCATACTTTGATTCAGCGGTATTGTTGGATGAAGCAGCCCAGACCGACATTACATGACCGCGTTCATGAGATTGGTTCTACCGCCGTGCTTTGCACACAGGTGGCTAGTGGGTGTCTGTTTCTCCAACTTTAGTTGAATCGAGTTTGACTACGCCCAGTCCTTGTTGAAGGTTAAAACAGCACACTTGATGAAAAATCATTGTGGTTTTGATGCGTAGGTAAGAACGGTTCTTGCTAGAAGCCCGTAGCAGCCACGTAAAAACTTGCAACAACAAAGTAGAGGACGTCTAACTTGTTTTTGCACGGTATGTTGTGATGTAAATTGTTGTATGAGATGATCATGTTTTGTTAAAGTTATCGGCAACTGGTAGGAGCCTTATGGTTATCTCTTTATTGCATAAGATGTAGGTGCCATATAATTGCTTTACTTTATCGCTATATGATAGCAATAGTTGCAAAAGCAATAGTTGGCGAGATGACCATGTGACGGCACGTTGATAAAGATCAAGATGATGGAGATCATGGTGTCATGCCGGTGACGATAGAGACCATGACGGTACTTTGGAGATGGAGATCAAAGACACAAGATTATGATGGACATATCATCTCACATATTTTGATTGCATCTGACGGTTATGTTTTATGCATCTTATTTTGCTTAGTACGACGGTAGCATTATGAGATGATCCCTTACTAAAATTTCAAGGTATAAGTTGTCGACGTCCTAGGAACGGGGGTCCCCAGACTTGCCTGCCTGCGGCCCGCTGCGTGGCTGAGCCAGCAGGTCGTACGGCCCATCTTCACCAACAAGGAACCAAAGACCCTCGCGAGGGGCCATGCCTCGCGAGGCGGACGACACGAGACCTCCTCTGGAGCAGCCTAGTCAGGCAGGCTCACAAGGAGCGGAGATATCAAGGCGAGGCGAACCTCATGAGGCTCTCGTGACGTGAGCCATGACGATCGACACCAGGCGGGCGCCAGCGCGCGCAGCATCCTTGTTTCCTCTTTGATGCAAAGGAAACTAGCGCAGGAGAGGAGTACCGAGGCATCAGGCAAAGGTTGCCATTTTGGTGCAACAAGACCAAGACCAGAAGGACGACAATATGGAGGTCATCGTGGAGCCCAAGACGACGTCACCACCAGAGCCTTTCGCAGGCGCAGACCACCTTTTGTCAGGATGGCTTATAATAGATGTCCCCCTTCAAATTAGCCCGCCGTTGTTGGCTCCCTTCCCGCTCAATATTTGGGAAGAGGACCAGGGCCTCTATAAGTAGGGCTAGCCACCACCATAGAAAGGGGGGCGAGGATGAGAGGACGGCATCTTAGATCACTCTCTCGCCCGCACAAGTTAGCCACGCATAAGAACACCTCAACCTCAGGAGGTTGTTCTTCCCCTTGTATTGTTCATCATCAGCCCAAGAGGTAATCCACCACCACCACACTGGAGTAGGGTGTTACACCACAACGGTGGCCCAAACCAGTATAAATCTCGTGTCTTTCTGTGTTGCGAGTTCGCCGAGTTTGTCCACGAGATCTTAGCGAGCTAGGGCGTAGATCGGTAGGAGGAAAAGACTTCGCGCGCACCCCAGTGTTCGAACCTTAAGGGTTTGCCGGAACCGCACATCCGACATTTGGCACGCCAGGTAGGGGTGCGCCGGAGCTTCTTCCCCGACAATCGGCTTGCAGACGCACCACGGCCGCGATGTCCGACGACCCAAGAGCTGACCCTGACCGCTTGGCAGCCTGGCCAGCCCAGTCGTCGCCGCCCGCCTACGAAGACCTCAACCCCGCGCTACAGGCGGCCCGAGCACCACCCAATCCTACGGGGCGTGGGTGACGCGGCGGGGCGTCGGCTACCCTCACTCCACGGCAAGTACGATCCGCTGCCAGAGCAGCAAGCCACGCTGCGGCGACAGTGCCGCACTCACGAAGGGAGAAAGCAAACACATGGCATCACTTCCCGTAGCAAGGGAGCTGCTGTGGTGCCGACTGATGGAAAGCAATCGGGACACGCTGGTGGAGCGCGTCGCCGAGCTGCTGGACGTGACGGCCTCGGGAGCTCCACCCTTCTGCCATCAGCTTCCTCCTCAGGCCGCTACGGGTATCTTTGGCGGGTCACGCCGCCATCACGCATCGTCGAGTGCGCCAGGAGGCTTCGTCGACGCCGGCATGGCCGGCGGCGCCAGGGGCTCTACTGCCCCCGCACCGCCCACAGCAAGCATGGGCGCAAGAGTGGCCTTCCATGGCCCGAGAGGGATGCCACGCTATCACCCCCAAGATGCCACGATGGGCCGAGCGACATGGATTGTGGGGCACCACGGCGAGGTATTCGGGGTAATAGCCCCGGAAGCCTACGTGCCCCGCATGACGACCAGGAGTACACACCGGAGAACGACCTGAGCTCGTTCGTTGGAGAAGGTTGGGAAGAAGGAGCGCTAGGAGCCGAAGCCTTCCAGGAGCTCTCGGGTAACCACCACGGCCACGTGTGCGACGACCACTACAGGGTACCCCTAATCCCCCAGGAGCAAGCTTACGCTAACCATGAGCCGTAGGAGGAGCAGGTCACCACGGCGGCAGGCGGCCCCAACTCGACAGCCCCCTGGCAGCGGGTGGGTCGTGTTGGGGGCTGCAGGAGAGGGGTCGGGAGCCAGGCCCCTCCCCAAGGCACGCGAAACCGGAGGACACCCGGAGGTAGGCCCTCTGCCGGGGTGGCTTCAACAACCCTTCCCCCAGCAAAGGACACGTGGTCGCCGAGGGAACCGCTAGCATCCCCTTTCCCTCCTTTGTGTCGTCCTGGTGACCGGTCGGCTCAAAGGAGGTCGAGGGTGGTGCAAGGCGGGGCCCTCGTCTAGCGATATGAAGCAAGGTCGGTACCCGTGAAGAAGGCCCAGTGCCTGTGAAGCTCACCGCCTGTGACACTCTCACGTAATAATGAGTTGGGGCTGTACACGCCCCGGAGTCTCAGGAGCGCCGGCCTCAGGCCCTGGGGCTCCCTCCCATGCCTAGTGGCAGCACTTAGCTCCACGCTGGTGAGAAGACTTGAAGACCCGAAGACTAGACTAGGTGCCGGACGCGGGCTTTTGCTTTGGATCTCTCTTTCTGTGGCTTTGCTTTCTGGATCTGAACTTGAGTTGAAGCTGAATTTTTATCGATGCGCGCGGGGGTGCCTTTTCTCGTTCGAGCCGTTTGTTGACTTCTGGATCTTGTTTGGTTTGGATCTTGTTTCGCCTTTCCCTCGCGAAGCTCCTCGCGAGCCGGACCGCGCAAAGCGCATGCTTGTCAAGCACGCGCTAGCACTGCGCCTGGTGCTCACCTCTTACGCCCCCCCCCTCAAATGGGGCGATAAGCTCCGCAGGATTCTCAGGAACTCGTCGCCTCACGACCCAGCCCTAAGCTGGCGCTAACTAAGGTAAACCACGTCGGGGAGCTCACCCCCGACTTCATGAACTCACGAGGACACATACCCACATCGCATAGGAAAGTAAAAACTGCAATTTGCTTACATGAGGGGATCCCCCTCTCAAAATGCTCTTACAAGTCTTCCAAGGGCCACGCCCGAGTTTTGCGTGCCAGATGAAACAACAGGAGAACATGGGATCAGCCAGAGATATCACTCGCTACATCACTCGCGGACGCGTCACTCGCGTCCTTGTCATCTTCGTCGGTATCGTCGCCGCCGTCGGCGACGCCCCTGTCACCGTCGTTGACCATGTCACCTTCGTCTGCGACGACCACCACCGCGTCATCCTCCGAGGTGAAGGCCCTGACCAACGCGTCGATATGGTCCTCTACCCAACGCGCCAGGTCACCCCAGACGGTCATGGGTACGGGGACAATGGCGGTGTCGAAGTTGAAGTTGGGGTCGCCATTCTGAAGGTGGTTGAAGACACAGGAGAAGGCGTGCTGAAGCAGGCCATGACTCCTCTCCTCCACAAGCTGTCGAGCTCTAGCAGATTGAGCCTCCAGGCACGTCACCACCTCGGTGAAGAAGGTCAGGTGGCTGGCGTAGTCGTTCGAGTGAGGGGCTGGGGCGTTCTCGTTGCAGATGTAACCCAGGGCGGTGTTGGCCTTGTTCCGAAGGTCTTGAAGCATAGGAGCATGCTCGCGCTCCAGCATTCGGCGTTGGAGCACTTCCTCCCTATTTTTCCGTGCGACGGCCTCGACGTCATCAACTCGTTTCTGGAGGGAAAGCAGCTCGGCGGGGGCAAAGGCCAAGTCCGCTTGCACCGTAACCAGGGTGGCGGCTATGGCCTCCGCATGCCTCTCGGCCTCATCCAACCTGGGCCTGAGGGCGGCGGCCCTGCCCGCGTCCTCCAGACCGGCGAGCTTCAGCTTCAAGTCGCACCTGCCCTCCAGATCTGTGCGAACCTCGGCCACCCGACGATTGATCTCCTCCTCGACTCCGGCTTCGCGGGCCCCGAGGACATCTTCTGCTTGAGCGACTTGACACTCCCTCGTCTCCAGTCGCTCGAGCTCGAGGCTGCAATCCATGGCTTCCAGGGCCAGCGTCTCCTCGCACTACCGGACCTCCTCTTCTTCCACGGGCTTCCCCTTAGCAATGCAAGAGCGGCCCCGCGTGCCTCCACATGCTGCTCGAGGGACGCGCTCCAGGCCTGAAGCCCCCACGCGTGCTCCTTCGCAGCCTCGCGAGCTTCTTCCAAAGCTCGCGAGCGGGCCTCATTGGCAATCTTGAGGTACGCATCGGCCTTCGTGTTCTCAAGGTCGCATTGATAGCGACAAAGGTTGATGGCCACTCGCAGCTTGCGCCGCTCCTCCACCAACCGAAGACCTTCAGCCTCAAGGCGCGAGTCGACACCAGCAAGCTCTTCAACGAGGCGGCTCATCGTGCCCATCGCCTCCTGGAAGAGTTTGTGACAGACTACGCTGCGCCCGTGCTCGAGCTCGAATGCTCAACCTGCCTCGTCCTCCACCTTGGGGGCTGCGGGTGGAGCATCAAGTGGCGCGCCACCTCGCAGTTGGGGGCTGGCACCGTGCCTGACGTCAGCCCATCCTCGCGAGGAGCCCAAGCTGATCGAGGCTCGCTGTTTGAAGAGGAACCGAAGACCGAGGTCAGCCATCGACTGCTCATGAGTAGAGGAGGAGTCTTGGGCACGCCCACCAAGCTCCACGCCAGACCGCAGGCGAGGGGCGGCCAAACCACAGAGTCAGCACGTCCCGAAGGCGGGGACGCTCCTCCGACCGACCCTGCTCCAGGGGCGGCAAGCTGGCCAGGAAAGCTCAATGCCGACACAGGAGTTGATAAAGGAGGAGGCCGCCACTCGGAAGATGCAGCAGCTTCAGCAGAAGGAGCGCTGGAGGACAGGTGTCAGGATAAGAAGACCACACACAAAAAGCTAATACGTCTCAACGTATCTATAATTTTTGATTGCTCCGTGCTATATTATCTACTGTTTTGGACATTATTGGGCTTTATTATACACTTTTATATTATTTCTGGGACTAACCTATTAACCGGAGGCCCATCCCAGAATTGTTGTTTTTTTCCTATTTTAGGGTTTCGAAGAAAAGGAATATCAAACGGAGTCCAAACGGAATGAAACCTTCGGGAACGTGATTTTTGGAAAGAACAAGATCCAGGAGACTTGGAACCTATGTCAAGCAACCAACAGGAAGGCCACGAGATAGGGGGGCACGCCTACCCCCCAGGCGCGTCCTCCACCCTCGTGGGCCCCATGTTGCTCCACCGACGTACTTCTTCCTCCTATATATACCTACGTACCCCCAAACGATCAGAGACGGAGCTAAAACCCTAATTCCACCGCCGTAACTTTCTGTATCGACGAGATCCCATCCTGGGGCCTGTTCTGGAGCTTCGCCGGAGGGGGCATCGATCATGGAGGGCTTCTACATCAACACCATAGCCTCTTCGATGAAGTGTGAGTAGTTTACCTCAGATCGACGGGTCCATAGTTATTAGCTAGATGGCTTCTTCTCTCTTTTTGGATCTAAATACAAAGTTCTCCCCTCGCTTGTGGAGATCTATTCGATGTAATCTTCTTTTGCGGTGTGTTTGTTGACACCGATCAATTGTGGGTTTATGATCAAGTTTATCTATGAACAATATTTGAATCTTCTCTGAATTCTTTTATGTATGATTGTTTATATTTGCAAGTCTCTTCGAATTATCAGTTTGGTTTGGCCTATGATACGTCTCCAATGTGTCTATAATTTTTGATTGCTCCATGCTATATTATCTACTGTTTTGGACATTATTGGGCTTTATTATCCATTTTTGGGACTAACCTATTAACCGGAGGCCCAACCCAGAATTGTTGTTTTTGCCTGTTTTAGGGTTTCGAAGAAAAGGAATATCAAATGGAGTCCAAACGGAATGAAACCTTCGGAAACGTGATTTTCTCATCAGATAAGATCCAGGAGACTTGGACCCTCCGTCAAGAAAGCCACGAGGTGGTCATGAGGGTGGAGGCCCCCCCTAGGGCGCGCCTCCCTACCTCGTGGGCCCCTCGAAGCTCCACCGACGTACTTCTTCCTCCTATATATATCCACGTACCCCCAGACGATCAGGGACGGAGCCAAAAACCTAATTCCACCGCCGCAACTTTCTGTATCCATGAGATCCCATCTTGGGGCCTGTTCCAGAGCTCCACCGGAGGGGGTATCGATCACGGAGGGCTTCTACATCATCATCCAAGCCCCTCCGATGAAGTGTGAGTAGTTTACTTCAGACCTACGGGTCCATAGTTAGTAGCTAGATGGCTTCTTCTCTCTTTTTGGATCTCAATACAATGTTCTCCCCCTCTCTCGTGGAGATCTATTTGATGTAATCTTCTTTTTTCGGTGTGTTTGTTGAGATCGATGAATTGTGGGTTTATGATCCAGTCTATCTATGAATAATATTTGAATCTTCTCTGACTTTTTTTATGTATGATTGGTTATCTTTGCAAGTCTCTTCGAATTATCAGTTTGGTTTGGCCTACTAGATTGGTTGTTCTTGCCATGGGAGAAGTGCTTAGCTTTGGGTTCGATCTTGCGGTGTCCTTTCCCAGTGACAGAAGGGCAGCAAGGCACATATTGTATCGTTGCCATCGAGGATAACAAGATGGGGTTTTTATCATATTGCATGAAACTATCCCTCTACATCATGTCATCTTGCTTAAGGCGTTACTCTGTTTTTAACTTAATACTCTAGATGCATGCTGGATAGCGGTCGATGAGTGGAGTAATATTAGTAGATGCAGAATCGTTTCGGTCTACTTGTCTAGGACGTGATACCTATGGCCACCGTAGAATAATTATGCTCTTGAGAGAAGCCACTAGTGAAACCTATGGCCCCCGGGTCTCTTTCTCAACATATCAATCTCCATCACTTTATTATTGCATTGCTTTTACTTTTTACTTTGCATCTCTATACCAAAATTACCAAAAATATTATTTATCATCTCTATCAGACCTCACTTTCGTAAGTGACCGTGAAGGGATTGACAACCCCTAAGCGCGTTGGTTGCGTTGAACTATTGTTTTTGTGTAGGTACGAGGGACTCGCGCGTAGCCTCCTACTGGATTGATACCTTGGTTCTCAAAAACTGAGGGAAATACTTACGCTACTTTGCTGCATCATCCCTTCCTCTTCGGGGAAATCCAACGCAGTGCTCAAGAGGTAGCAAGAAGAATTTCTGGCGCCGTTGCCGGGGAATCTGCGCAAAAGTCAACACACCAAGTACCCATCGCAATCCCTATCTCCCGCATTACATTATTTTCCATTTGCCTCTCGTTTTCCTCTCCCCCACTTCAACCTTGCCGTCTTATTCGCCCTCTCTCTCTCTCTATCCTCCCTCTATTTCTCTATTTGCCTCTTTTGTCCGTTTGTTTTTTGTTTTCTCGTGTGTTGGATTGCTTGTTTGTCGCGATGGCTCAAGATAATACTAAATTGTGTGACTTCACCAATACCAACAATAATGATTTCCTTAGCACTCCGATTGCTTCTCTTACCGATGCTGAATCTTGTGAAATTAATACTGCTTTGCTGAATGTTGTCATGAAAGATCCGTTCTCCGGCCTTCCTAGTGAAGATGCTGTTACCCATCTTAATAGCTTCGTTGATTTGTGTGACAAGCAAAAGAAGAAAGATGTCGATAATGATATTGTTAAATTGAAGCTATTTCCTTTTTCGCTTAGAGATCCTGCTAAATCTTGGTTTTCATCTTTGCCTAAAAATAGTATTGATTCATGGAACAAGTGCAAAGATGCTTTTATCTCTAAGTATGTTCCTCCCGCTAAGATCATCTCTCTTAGAAAAGATATTATGAATTTTAAAGAACTTGATCATGAACATGTTGCACAAGCTTGGGAGAGAATGAAATTAATGATACGTAATTGCCCTACTCATGGTTTGAATTTGTTGATGATTATACAAATTTTTTATGCCGGATTGAATTTCGCTTCTAGAAATCTTTTAGATTCGGCCGCGGGAGGCACTTTTATGGAAATCACTTTAGGAGATGCCACTAAACTCCTAGATAATATTATGGTTACTTATTCTCAATGGCACACTGAAAGATCTACTAATAAAAAGGTGCATGCGATAGAAGAAATTAATGTTTTGAGTGGAAAGATGGATGAACTTATGAAATTATTTGCTACTAAGAGTGTCTCTTCTGATCCTAATGATATGCCCTTGTCTACTTTGATTGAGAATAATAATGAATCTATGGATGTGAATTTTGTTGGTAGGAACAATTTTGGTAACAACACGTATAGAGGAAATTTCAACCCAAGGCCTTATCCTAGTAATCCCTCTAATAATTATGGTTGTTACTACAACAATTCTTATGGAAATTATAATAAGACGCCCTCTGATTTCGAATCTAATATTAAAGAATTTATTTCTTCCTAAAATAATTTTAATGCTATGATTGAATAAAAATTGCTTAAGATTGATGATTTGGCTAGGAACGTTGATAGAATTGCTCTTGATGTTGATTCTTTGAAACTTAGATCTATTCCACCTAAGCATGATACCAATGAGTCTCTCAAAGCCATGAGAATTTCCACTGACGAGTGCAAAGAAAGAACCGCTAGGTTGCGTGCTAAGAAAGATGCCTTTATAAAAGCGTGTTCTTCTAGTTCCTATGAAAATAATGATGAAGATCTAAAAGTTATTGATGTGTCCCCTATTAAATCTTTGTTTTTCAATATGAATCTTGATAATGATGGGACTGAATATGATCCACCTTTACCTAGAAGGTGTTCCAATAATTCTGAATCTTTTGATCTTGATGCTAAATTTGATAAAAGTGGGATTGAAGAAATTAAAACCCTAGATATTGCTAAACCCACTATATTGGATTTCAAGGAATTTAATTATGAAAATTTCTCTTTAATTGATTGTATTTCCTTGTTGCAATCCGTGTTAAAATCTCCCCACGCTTATAGTCAAAATAAAGCGTTTACTAAACATATCGTTGATGCCTTGATGCAATCTTATGAAGAAAAACTTGAGTTGGAAGTTTCTATCCCTAGAAAACTTTATGATGAGTGGGAACCTACTATTAAAATTAAAATTTAAAATTATGAGTATTATGCTTTGTGTGATTTGGGTGCTAGTGTCTCTACTATTCCCAAAACTTTGTGTTATTTGCTAGATTTCCGTGATTTTGATGATTGCTCTCTAAACTTGCATCTTGCGGATTCCACTATTAAGAAACCTATGGGAATAATTA
The DNA here is from genome assembly GCF_056163025.1 of Triticum urartu. Lineage (NCBI taxonomy): Eukaryota > Viridiplantae > Streptophyta > Magnoliopsida > Poales > Poaceae > Triticum > Triticum urartu. The sequence goes on along the minus strand of NC_141876.1, from coordinate 507,571,410 downwards.
ATGATGTTCTTATTGTTGCAAATAGGAATTATGTTCCCGTATATTTTATCTTTCTTGATATAAATTGCAATCCTTCTTGCCCTATTATTCTCGGTAGACCTTTCCTTAGAACGGTTGGTGCAATTATTAATATGAAGGAAGGGAATATTAGATTTCAATTTCCATTAAAAAGGGCAAGGAACACTTCCCTAGAAAGAAAATAAAATTACCATATGAATCTATCATGATAGCCACTTATGGATTGCCTACCAAAGATGGCAATACCTAGATCTATTCTTGCTTGTTATGCCTAGCTAGGGGCGTTAAACGATATCGCTTGTTGGGAGGCAACCCAATTTTATTTTTATTCCTTGATTTTTGCTCATGTTTAGTAATAAATAAATTTTGTACCCTCTGTTTCGGTTGTGTTTTTGTGTTTAATTAGTGTTTGTGCCAAGTAGAACCGTTGGGAAGACTTGGGGAAAGTCTTGTTGAACTTTCTGTAAAAAACAGAAACTTTTGCGCTCACGAGAACTGTTGTCATTTTTATTTGGAGAGTGATATTTAGTTAATTCTTTTTGGAGATGATTAATAGATAATTCCTCACGTTCAGAAATTTATTTTAGAATTTTTGGGGTTCAAGATCTTGCGCTAGCTTCAGATTACTACAGACTGTTCTGTTTTTGACAGATTGTGTTTTTCGTGTGTTGTTTGCTTATTTTGATGAATCTATGGCTAGTAAAATAGTTTATAATCCATAGAGAAGTTGGAATACAGTAGGTATAACACCAATATAAATAAGGAATGAGTTCATTACAGTACCTTGAAGTGTTCTTTTGTTTTCTTTCGCTAACGGAGCTCACGAGATTTTCTACTTTAAGTTTTGTGTTGTGAAGTTTTCAAGTTTTGGGTAAAGATTTGATGGATTATGGAACAAGAAGTGGCAAGAGACTAAGCCTTGGGATGCCCATGGCAACCCCAAGATAATCTAAGGACACCTAAAAGCCAAAGCTTGGGGATGCCCCAGAAGGCATCCCCTCTTTCGTCTACTTCTATCGGTAACTTTACCTGGAGCTATATTTTTATTCACCACATGATATGTGTTTTGCTTGGAGCATCTTTTATGATTTGAGTCTTTTCTTTTTAGTCTACCACAATCATACTTGCTGTACACACCTTTTGAGAGAGCCATACATGATTTGGAATTTGATAGAATACTCTATGTGCTTTTATATCTTTTGAGCTTTATAGTTTTGCTCTAGTGCTTCACTTATATCTTTTAGAGCACGGTGGTGGATTTGTTTTATAGAAACTATTGATCTCTCATGCTTCACTTAGATTATTTTTAGAGTCTTAATAGCATGGTAATTTGCTTAAATGCCTAATATGCTTGGTATGCAAGATTAATAATAAAACTTTCTTATGAGTGTGTTGAATACTAAGAAAAGTTTGATGCTTGATGATTGTTTTGAGATATCGAGGTAATAATATCAAAGTCATGCTAGTTGAGTAGTTGTGAAATTGAGAAATACTTGTGTTGAAGTTTGCAAGTCCGGTAGCATGCACGTATGGTAAACGTTATGCAACAAATTTGAAACATGAGGTGTTATTTGATTGTCTTCCTTATCAGTGGCGGTCGGGGACGAGCCATGGTCTTTTCCTACCAATCTATCCCCCTAGGAGCATGTGCGTAGTGCCGAGGTTTTTGATGACTTGTAGATTTTTGCAATAAGTATGTGAGTTCTTTATGACTAATGTTGAGTCCATGGATTATACGCACTCTCACCCTTCCATCCATGCTAGCCTCTTCGGTACCGTGCATTGCCCTTTCTCACATTGAGAGTTGGCGCAAACTTCACTGGTGCATCCAAACCCCGTGATATGATACACTCTTTCACACATAAACCTCCTTATATCTTCCTCAAAATAGCCACCATACCTACCTATTATGGCATTTCCATAGCCGTTCCGAGATATATTGCCATGCAACTTTCCATCATTCCGTTCATCATGACACATTCATCATTGTCATATTGCTTAGCATGATCATGTAGTTGACATAGTATTTGTGGCAAAGCCACCATTCATAATTATTTCATACATGTCACTCTTAGTTCATTCCATATCCCAGTACACCGACGGAGGCATTCATATAGAGTCATCTTTGTTCTAGTATCGAGTTTTAATCATTGATTTGTAAATAAATAGAAGTGTGATGATCATCATTATTAGAGCATTTTCCCAAGTGAGGTATAAAAAAGAAAGGCCATAAAAAAGGAAGGCCCAAAAAAAAGAAAGGCCATAAAAAAAAGAGAAGGCCCAAAAAAATGAGAGAAAAAGAGAGAAGGGACAATGTCACTATCCTTTTACCACACTTGTGCTTCAAAGTAGCACCATGATCTTCATAGTAGAGAGTCTCTCATGTTATCACTTTCATATACTAGTGGGAATTTTTCATTATAGAACTTGGCTTGTATATTTCAACAATGGGCCTCCTCAAGTGCCCTAGGTCTTCATGAGCAAGCAAGTTGGATGCACACCCACTAGTTTCTTTTGTTGAGCTTTCATACATTTATAGCTCTAGTGCATCCGTTGCATGGCAATCCCTACTCCTTGCATTAACATCAATCAGTGGGCATCTCTATAGCCCATTGATTAGCCTCGTTAATGTGAGACTTTCTCCTTTTTTGTCTTCTCCACATAACCCCCTCATTATATTCTATTCCACCCATAATGCTATGTCCATGGCTCGCGCTCATATATTGCGTGAAAGTTATAGGTTTGAGATTACTAAAGTATGAAACAATTGCTTGGCTTGTCATCGGGGTTGTGCATGATGAGAGCATTCTTGTGTGAAGAAAATGAAACATGACAAAACTATATGATTTTGTAGGGATGGACTTTCTTTGGCCATGTTATTTTGAGAAGACATAATTGCTTAGTTAGTATGCTTGAAGTATTATCATTTTTATGTCAATATGAACTTTTGTCTTGAATCTTTCGGATCTGAGTATTCATACCACAATTAAGAAGAATTAAATTAAAATTATGCCAAGTAGCACTCCGCATCAAAAATTCTGTTTTTATCATTTACCTACTCGAGGACGAGCAGGAATTAAGCTTGGGGATGCTTGATACGTCTCCAACGTATCTATAATTTTTGATTGCTCCATGCTATATTATCTACTGTTTTGGACATTATTGGGCTTTATTATCCACTTCTATATTATTTTTGGGACTAACCTATTAACCGGAGGCCCAGCCCAGAATTGTTGTTTTTGCCTGTTTTAGGGTTTTGAAGAAAAGGAATATCAAACGGAGTCCAAACGGAATGAAACCTTCGGAAACGTGATTTTCTCATCAGATAAGATCCAGGAGACTTGGACCCTCCATCAAGAAAGCCATGAGGTGGTCACGAGAGTGGAGGGCACGCCCCCCTAGGACCTGCCTCCCTGCCTCGTGGGCCCCTCGAAGATCCACCGACGTACTTCTTCCTCCTATATATATCCACGTACCCCCAGACGATCAGGGACGGAGCCAAAAACCTAATTCCACCGCCGCAACTTTCTGTATCCATGAGATCCCATCTTGGGGCCTGTTCCAGAGCTCCACCGGAGGGGGCATCGATCACGGAGGGCTTCTACATCATCATCCAAGCCCCTCCGATGAAGTGTGAGTAGTTTACTTCAGACCTACGGGTCCATAGTTAGTAGCTAGATGGCTTCTTCTCTCTTTTTGGATCTCAATACAATGTTCTCCCCCTCTCTCGTGGAGATCTATTTGATGTAATCTTCTTTTTTCGGTGTGTTTGTTGAGATCGATGAATTGTGGGTTTATGATCCAGTCTATCTATGAATAATATTTGAATCTTCTCTGACTTCTTTTATGTATGATTGGTTATCTTTGCAAGTCTCTTCGAATTATCAGTTTGGTTTGGCCTACTAGATTGGTTGTTCTTGCCATGGGAGAAGTGCTTAGCTTTGGGTTCGATCTTGCGGTGTCCTTTCCCAGTGACAGAAGGGCAGCAAGGCACATATTGTATCGTTGCCATCGAGGATAACAAGATGGGGTTTTTATCATATTGCATGAAACTATCCCTCTACATCATGTCATCTTGCTTAAGGCGTTACTCTGTTTTTAACTTAATACTCTAGATGCATGCTGGATAGCGGTCGATGAGTGGAGTAATATTAGTAGATGCAGAATCGTTTTGGTCTACTTGTCTCGGACGTGATGCCTATATACATGACCATACCTAGATATTCTCATAACTATGCTCAATTCTGTCAATTGCTCAACAGTAATTTGTTCACCCACCGTAGAATACTTATGCTCTTGAGAGAAGCCACTAGTGAAACCTATGGCCCCCGGGTCTCTTTCTCATCATATCAATCTCCATCACTTTATTATTGCTTTGCTTTTACTTTGCTTTTAATTTTTACTTTGCATCTCTATACCAAAAATACCAAAAATATTATTTATCATCTCTATCAGATCTCACTTTCGTTAGTGACCGTGAAGGGATTGACAACCCCTAAGTGCGTTGGTTGCGTTGAGCTATTGTTTTTGTGTAGGTACGAGGGACTCGCGCGTAGCCTCCCACTGGATTGATACCTTGGTTCTCAAAAACTGAGGGGAAAATACTTACGCTACTTTGCTGCATCATCCCTTCCTCTTCAGGGAAATCCAACGCGGTGCTCAAGAGGTAGCAGCCTACTAGATTGATCTTTCTTGCAATGGGAGAAGTGTGTCGGATTTTGGGTTCCGGAAGACCCTTGAGGTTCAAACATTGGGGTGCGCGCGAGATCTCTCCCCTACCGATCTACGTCCAATCTCCTCGCGTCATCTAAGCTGGAAAACAACGAACAACACAAGGGACACGAGGTTTATACTGGTTCGGGCCACCGTTGTGGTGTAATACCCTACTCCAGTGTGTGGTGTGGTGGATTGCCTCAGGGGTTGATGATGAACAGTACAAGGGAAGAACAGCCTCGCGAGAGGTGTTCTTGAGCTTGTGCGATGAACTGCTAGGGTGATTTCAGTCGCCTCTCTCTCTCTATCTGCTAGGGTTCTACCAGATATCTCCATGTCTCGAGGTTTTCTAGATGTTCTTGGGGTTTTTCTCCATGTCTCTACTCTGTGGTGGCTAGCTCTATTTATAGAGGCCCTGGGCCTCTCCCCAAATAATGAGCGGGAAGGGCGCCAACAATTGGCCATTTTGAAGGGGAACATGTAGTACAAGTTATCCTGACCAAAGGTGGTCTTCGGCTGCCAAAAGTACTGGTGAGGACGCCGTCTTGGGCTCCATAGTGACCTCCGTCCTGCCGCTCTGCTGGTCTTGGTCTCATTGCACCGGAATGGCAACCTTTGCCCGATGCCTTGGCCTGTGCTTGCCCCCTTTGCAACAAAGGGGAAACAAGGACACTACGCAGGCCGGCGCCCGCCTGGTCTCGATCGTCATGGCTTGCGTCACGGGTTCCTCGCGAGGTACCCCTACCTTGATCTCTCTGCCTCTTCACGAGCCTGCCGGATGAGGCCGCCTCTGAGGAAGCTTCCTGTCGTCTTGGCCCCTCGTGAGGGTCTTGAGCTTGAGCTTATGAAGATGGGCCGCGTTGGGCCCCCACTTGAGCCACGCCACGGGCCGCAGGCAGGCAAGTCTGGGGACGCCCGTTCCTAGAACGCCAACAGTAGCCCCCGGGCACAAGGCGCGCCCGGGCTTGGCCTAGCAGGAAAGCGAAGGGGCAAGCGCAAAGGGGCAAGCGCGAAGCACAGCGGGCCCTAACAGCCTGCGGCCTTGGGCGCCGCGTGGCGATTGATTGGACACGGGCGTCTGCGCTCCCCACGACGCCTCGGCAACTGTCCATCTGACAAAAGAGGTGCCCGGGCCAGACATACTTGCTTTGTTCTCCTTCGCCTCGCTCCAGATCCCATTTCTCGCTCTCCTCCTTCTTGCTTCTAAAATCCTCCAGATCTGTCTCAATCCTTCTCATCCGGCATGCCATGGCGTCTGTAGCGACCAGACCTCAAACAGTCTGATCTCTGTGCTCTGGTGTCATCCCTGGATCAGTAATGCTGACACCACACAGTACTCGGAGGATTTATAGCAGAGTAGCAATCACACACTTATTACATCGAGTGTCTCAAAAGAGAACTTATTACAATAAATATGGCTTAAGGCCATCTAATAATGATAACAGTGGAAGGCTTGGAAGGTAAGTGAGTCCATCAACTCCAACGGCATCACTGAGTATAGAACCACGACCTAAAAACTCCTTAATCATCGTTTGAAAAGTCTGCAACATTAACGTTGTAGCCCGAAACGGGTCAGCACATGGAATATGCTGGCAAGGTAACACATAGAGAGTAATGGAATGCAACAGCTATATTATATGCATATTTGGCTGGTGGAAAGCTCTATGGTTATAGTTTTTGCGTAAAGCCAATTTTTCCCTACTTCAAAGTAATAAATTAAATTACTATCATGGTGGTTGTTAAACATTGAGAATGGTTGACAGCATTCTCAATCCCAATTAAAGTAACATCATTAAAACCCAACAAAATTAATTTTAGAGTAACATGTTGAGATTCACATGAAAATCCAGGTACTAGATACTCAAGATGTCCATAACCGGGGACACGACTAACCATGATTAGTTTGTTACACTCTGCAGAGGTTTGCGCACTTTTCCCCACAAGACTCGATCGCCTCCGTTTGGTTTCCCGCACTACAGGGTGTTTGAGAAGATGGATGACCGAGACATAGTCTTTCAGAAGCGCTAGCACCTTACGATCGGGTAGACCGTACCACCTACATCCCCTACATCTGCTAGTCTACCACTGTAAGAGTTCGCACAACTTAGTCAACTATGCCAGAGCCCATAATGGCTTGTGGCTGCACATGGAAGTTTCTAGTATGAATAATCTCATGATCCCTTTGAGCCTGGGTGGCGGTCCAAAAGAAAAACAGGCAAGTCCTGGAAACCCCAGGTGCCTCAATCCACCCAGATGTGTGTTAGGTTGCCACCTTAGATAAACCATTAATTATCAATCTCACATCTGTCATGGATATCACTCACCCAATCCACGTCTACTAGCATAGCATGGCATAATAAGCAAACGTAGAAGTAACTCCCAAAGGTTTGATAATAAACAGGTAATAGGTACTACCTCATCTACTTCCCATCCCACAATTTAATTAGATCCTAATCATGCAATGTGTGAGGATGGATCTAATACAATAAAACTGGGTTGTAGAAAAAGGTATGATCAAAGTGTTACTTGCCTTGCTGATGATCCGCGAGACCTAGAGATTCGAAGTAACAGGCGAGGCACTCAGGGTATTCTATCGCAGACAAACAACAAGCATACAATAAGTACTCATCTAATGCACAGGTAAAATGCAAATAGAAGATCTAACCAGAAAGTTCAACTTAAGAACCCTGGTTGGCAAAAAGAATCAAATCGAACGAAGCAAAAGAAGTCAAACGGCAAAAGAAAACAACTTCGTTCTAGTAACCTGGATCTAGGGCAAATTTTACAGTAGCAAAATCATGTTTAAGATGATTATTCGGAAAGAGGGTTTCGAGACGAAACTCCAGGCGCTTGAATCGCCTGATTCCGACAAACGATCGAAAAGTTATACTAAAACGAAAATCGGATTAGAAATCGCGATCAGAAAATAACCGCGGAAAAATCCGACGAAAAAGAAAACGACGAACAGAATTTTTTTTAACGGCACGGAAAACGAGGCGGCGGCGAACCTCGGGCGGCGCGCAGCTCCGGCGAGTCAGCGGCGGCGGCGGCTAGCTAGGGTTAGGGTTAGGGTGGCTGGGCGGCTGGGCTTTCGGGCCCCGGGCGGCGGCTTATATAGCCTTGGCCGGCGGTGTCCTGGCCGAGTACGGCCCAAAGTCGGTTCCGCGTTTTTTTTAAATCCGCTCGGAAGAAAAATAAAAAGAAATACTAAATGGACCCCAAAAATCACGAAATAAATTTTCCCGGGTTCCTAAAATCAAGCCCGATAAAGTGAACATTTATCTGGGCCCAAACAACAACTTTGAAAAACACGCATTTTTCCTAAATTCAAATAAAAATACCGAAAAACTCCGAAATAAATCTTATTTGATTTCTTTATTAAATCCTCAATATTTCTATATTTTGGGAAAGTCATTTTATTCCCTCTCTCATATTTTTGTAATAGAAATAATTGTTGATAAAATAAATAAAATCAAATGCTCCTGTTTACATAATTTGAGAAAACTCAAATATGTAAATAACGAAATCCCCAACTCTCTCCGTGGGTCCTTGAGTTGCTTAGGATTTTCTAGGATCAAAACCAAAAGCAAAATAAAATATGATATGCATGATGACCTAATGTATAACATTCCAAATTGAAAATTTGGGATGTTACAAACCTACCCCCCTTAAGATGAATCTCGTCCTCGAGATTCGGGTTGGCTAGAAAATAGGTGAGGGTGGTCCTTGAGCAAATCTTCCTCTCGCTCCCAGGTGGCTTCATCCTCCGTGTGGCGGCTCCACTGAACTTTGCAAAACTTGATAACCTTGCTGCGAGTGACTCGGCTGGCAAACTCGAGAATCTTGACTGGTTTCTCCTCATAGGTCAAATTGTTATCCAACTGAATTGCTTCCAATGGCACTGTGTCTCTCAAAGGTATGTCAGCCATCTCTGTGGGACACTTCTTCAACTGAGAAACGTGAAACACATCATGAACTCCTGTCAATCCTTCTGGCAATTCCAACTTGTAGGCCACTTCTCCCATACGCTCCAAACTCGATATGGTCCTACAAATCGTGGCGCTAACTTCCCTTAACTCCAAAGCGCTTAATCCCTCGAAGTGGGGATACTCGAAGATAAGCTCTATCTCCGACTTCATAAACTGTCTCCTTGCGTTTAGAATCTGCGTAGCTCTTCTACCTGGACTGGGCTACCTTGAGCCTATCGCGAATCAACTTCACCTTTTGTTCAGACTCCTTAATCAAATCTGGTCCAAACAACTGGCGGTCTCCAACTTCGTCCCATGACAACGGTGTCCTGCACCTCCTTCCGTACAAAGCTTCGAAAGGGGACATCTTCAAACTGGTCTGATAGCTATTATTGTAAGAGAACTCTGCATATGGCAAATTCTCGTCCCAACTAGATCCATAATCTAGCGCACAAGCTCTCATCATATCCTCCAAAATCTGATTGACTCTCTCAGTCTGTCCATCTGTCTGCGGATGAAAAGCTGTACTAAATTCTAACCTAGTACCCAAAGTCTCATGCAACTGCTTCCAGAACTTTGAGGTAAACTGGGTTCCTCTATCTGATACGATGCTCCTCAGAACTCCATGCAAACATACGATCCTGGTCATGTATATCTTTGCCAACTTAGCACTGGTGTAAGTGGTCTTTACTGGGATGAAATGAGCTACTTTCGTCAATCGATCAACTACGACCCAAATCGAGTCATAGCCTGAACGAGTCCTTGGTAATCCCGTCATAAAATCCATGCCTAGCTTATCCCACTTCCATTAGGGTATCGGCAATGGTTGCAACAATCCTGCTGGCTTCTGATGTTCTGCCTTTACGCTCTGACATACATCACAAACTGCTACATACTCCGCAATATCCTTCTTCATTCCGGTCCACCAGAAAATATCCTTCAAATCCAAATACATCTTGGTATTTCCTGGGTGAATCGAATACGGTGAATCATGTGCCTCTTGCAGAATCAACTTTCTGATCTCCGGGTCATTGGGTATATAAACACGGTCTTCAAACCATAGGGTGTCGTGCTCATCCTCACGAAATCCTTTAGCTTTTCCTTTGCTCATTTTCTCCTTTATAGCGGCAATTTCTTTGTCAGTTTTCTGAGCTTCTCTGATTCTATCCATCAAAGTTGACTGAATTTCCAATGCTTCCACATAGCCTCTCAAAACTATTTCTAAACATAGTTCACGAAGATTTTCTGCTAACTCCTTGGGTATTACTCCCGTCATTAACGTATTGACATGGCTCTTGCGGCTTAATGCGTCAGCTACTACATTAGCCTTCCCAGGGTGTTAATGCAATCTCATATCATAATCCTTGATAAGCTCCAACCATCTCCTTTGTCTGAGATTCAACTCCTTCTGTGTGAAAATGTACTTCAAACTCTTGTGATCCATGTACACCTCACAATGATTTCCAATGAGGAAATGTCTCCATGTCTTCAATGCATGCACTACGGCTGCTAACTCCAAATCATGCGTAGCATAATTCAATTCGTGAGGCTTCAGTTGTCGTGAAGCATACGAAACAACTCTCCCTTCCTGCATAAGCACTGCTCCAAGTCCTCGACGTAAAGCGTCGCAATACACCTCATAATCCTTGGTTTGATCTGGCAAGATCAACACTGGTGAGGTAACCAAGCGTTTCTTCAACTCCTGGAAACTTGCCTCACACTCATCAGTCCATTTGAACTTAGTATCCTTCTTCAACAACTCCGTCATAGGCTTCGCAATCTTTGAAAAAAATTCAATAAACCCCCGGTAGTATCCTGCGAGTCCAAGAAAACTCCGGATCTCTCCAACTGTTGTTGGTGCTTCCCACTTGGTCACGGTTTCAACTTTAGCGGGATCAACTGCTATACCTTCTCCAGATATAACATGTCCGAGGAATCCTACTTCCTTCAACCAAAACTCACATTTGCTAAACTTGGCATATAATTGGTGTTCTCTGAGCTTTCCAAGTACCAAACGCAAATGCTCCTTATGTTCCTCTTCATTCTTTGAATATACCAGGATATCATCAATGAACACTATGACGAACTTATCCAAAAACTCCATAAACACTTTGTTCATCATGTTCATAAAATAGGCAGGCACGTTAGTCAGTCCAAATGACATAACGGTATACTCATACAGCCCATACCTGGTGGTAAAAGCTGTCTTCGGAATATCCTGTTCTCGAATCTTCAACTGATGGTATCCTGATCGCAAATCGATCTTGGAAAACACTTTAGCTCCTTGCAATCGATCAAACAGATCATTGATCATGGGTAGCGTGTACTTGTTCTTGATTGTTACTTCATTCAATCCTCGATAGTCAACAGCCATCCTTAACGATCCATCCTTCTTCTCTACTAGAAGTACTGGTGATCCCCAAGGCGAAGAACTTGGGCGAATGTAACCTTTATCCAGTAACTCCTTAATCTGCTTCTTAATTTCCACCAAATACTTTGCTGGCATCCTATATGGTCTCTTTGATATTGGCCCAGTGCCTGGCAAAAGCTCAATCAAAAACTCAATGTCTCTATTCGGTGGCATGCCTGGCAACTCTTCGGGAAATACATCAGGAAAATCCTTTACCACTGGTACTTCCTCCTGCACAACTCCTGATAAGGAATTTACTTGTGTCCTCTTTGGTACATGTCGGGATACATACTTGATCCTTCTCCCTTCTGGTGTGGTAAGCAATATTGACTTACTAGCACACTCAATATTCCCTTCATACTTTGATAACCAATCCATGCCTAATATCACATCCAATCCTTGAGATTCCAATACTATTAGGTCTGAGGGAAAAACATAGTTACCAATCCTTAATGGTAACCGATCACACCATAGACTTGCCACATACTCTGCTCCTGGCGAGGTTACTAACATGGGTGACCTAAGGGCTTGGGTTGGTAGGTTATACTTATCCACAAATCCCCTTGATATGAATGAATGCGATGCACCAGTATCAAAAAGAACGAGTGCAGTAAATGACTTAACCAAAAACTTACCTATTACTACATCGGGCTGAGCTTCAACCTCCTCCACGTTAACGTGGTTCACCTGTCCCCTGTTGAAAGGGTTCGGCTTCTTTCCAGAGCTTCCATTGCCGTTTTGGCCTTCAGGACATTCATTTGCATAATGTCCTGGCTTCGAACACTTATAGCAAGTGATGTGGCTCAAGTCCTTCTTGGCTGGGGTTGATGGGGTGTTGCGGTTCTGTCCATTACTTCCTCCATTCCCATTACCATTCTTGGTGCCATTGTGATTGTGTGAGCTACCTACTCCATGGGTATGCTGAAAATGTCCTCCCGGTCTAGGGGTAAAACGAGGCTTCTGCTGAGCTCCTGAATTATACTTTCCTTGTCCATACTTCCTCTTGCGGTTCTCAATTTGCTGCTGCTTCCCTTCAATCATAAGAGCACGATCTACCAACTCCTGGTAGTTGTTGAAGGTGGCTACCATCAACTGCATACTCAACTCATCATTCAGTCCTTTCAGGAATTTCTCCTGCTTAGCTACATCTGTAGCAATGTCATCTGGGGCATAACGTGCTAGCTTACTAAACTCCTCCACATACTGGCCAACTGTCCGTCCTCCTTGGCGCAAGTTACGAAACTCACGCTTCTTCATGGCCATTGCTCCTGCTGAAACATGGGCAGTACGAAAGGCCTACTGAAACTGGTCCCATGTGACAGTGTCGACTGGGAAGGTGGCTGTGAAATTCTCCCACCAAGATGCTGCGGGTCCTTCTAACTGATGTGCGGCAAACTTAACCTTCTCCACATCTGTGCATCCTGCTGTGGTCAACTCCCTAGCTATCTTGCGGAGCCAATCATCTGCTACTATCGGCTCGGTGCTACTGGAAAACACCGGCGGATTCAGCCTAAGAAAACGGGCTAAGTGGTCAACAGGTGGTGGTGGTGGGTTGTTGTTGTTGTTCCCCTGATTCTGATTCTGAACTAGCAACTGCATCAAGGTGTTCTGCTGCTGGATCAACTGGGTGATCTCCGGCGGAAAGGCAAATCCGGGGTCACGTCTCGGAGGCATCTGAGGGTTTAGAAAAGATGAGATATAAGAATAGAGGGGGTCTAAAGGGAAAACACTACCCATATGCACATGAGGCAAAAGCACACAATTCACTTCAATCAATCAAACAAGGACATACAATTGATCTAGCTATCGCAAAAGTGCTCGGACTACTATATTTACATGGTGGACTACTACTACTGATGAGGTGGTCTACTAGAAATATTCTACGGTTGTAGACTCCATGATATCTGCTCCTGCTTCATCCACATAGTCATCATCGCTACTATCTTGTTCCGAGTCGGTGCCGTCAATGATGATGTAGTCTTCCGGGCTAATCTCTTTGGGTTCTTCGTCTTCATCTACTGGTGTCGGGCCTCCCATAAATATTCCAATCTTCTTGATCAGATCGTCATTCTTCTCCACCAATACTTCAATTTCTTCTTCATAATCTTCACGTGTAGCCTTGAGTTCTTCCTCTAGTTCCTTGATTCTAGTCTTAGCCTTCTTCAGATCTATCATGTCGGCGCACATCTGATTCTCCTGTCGTCGAATGTGCTGGTTTAACTCCTGAATAAAAGCTGCAATTGATCTATCTTTCCTGGTGCTGATCATCTCCCAGTGTTCATCTCGGCGCCCACAAATCTGGTAGATAGTATCCTTAAGATCCTTGCGGTATACTTCTCCAATGCGTCCCATGGCGATGTGAGCTGCCATGCTCTTTCCTAGACTCCAAGTTGGTGCATCAAAAGAAAACTCTATGGGCTCAGTGACTGGCATGAACGTCCTTCCTGGAACTTGAACTTGTATCATCCAGCGCTCTTCTTCAGGTAAAGTGGCATTGTAGATTCCCGTGAAGCTTGGTACTCTTATGTTCAGGTATCTAGTGACTTCCTTCAAGTGGTGTCCAAAGGGTGTATCTTCATCTGGTTGTGTGAACTTGTTCCTTGCATCCGCCATCCTAAAGAGTAGAAAAGATGAGAAGTCAGAAGAGAAGAGAGTGAGTAGTGATCTAGGTCTTTTCGCTTAGTGGTCGTGTCCTACAGTCAGCGTGTGCTCTGATACCATCTCTGTAGCGACCAGACCTCAAACAGTCTGATCTCTGTGCTCCGGTGTCATCCCTGGATCAGTAATGCTGACACCACACAGTACTCGGAGGATTTATAGCAGAGTAGCAATCACACACTTATTACATCGAGTGTCTCAAAAAAGAACTTATTACAATTAATATGGCTTAAGGCCATCTAATAACGATAACAGCGGAAGGCTTGGAAGGTAAGTGAGTCCATCAACTCCAACAACATCACTGAGTATAGAACCACGACCTAAAAACTCCTTAATCGTCGTCTGAAAAGTCTGCAACATTAACGTTGCAGCCCGAAACGGGTCAGCACATGGAATATGCTGGCAAGGTAACGCATAGAGAGTAATGGAATGCAACAGCTATACTATATGCATATTTGGCTGGTGGAAAGCTCTATGGTTACAGTTTTTGCGTAAAGCCAATTTTTCCTTACTTCAAAGGAATAAATTAAATTACTATCATGGTGGTTGTTAAACATTGAGAATAGTTGACAGCATTCTCAATCCCAATTAAAGTAACATCATTAAAACCCAACAAAATTAATTTTAGAGTAACATGTTGAGATTCACATGAAAATCCAGGTACTAGATACTCAAGATGTCCATAACCGGGGACACGACTAACCATGATTAGTTTGTTACACTCTGCAGAGGTTTGCGCACTTTTCCCCACAAGACTCGATCGCCTCCGTTTGGTTTCCCGCACTACAGGGTGTTTGAGAAGATGGATGACCGAGACATAGTCTTTCAGAAGCGCTAGCACCTTACGATCGGGTAGACCGTACCACCTACATCCCCTACATCTGCTAGTCTACCACTATAAGAGTTCGCACAACTTAGTCAACTATGCCAGAGCCCATAATGGCTTGTGGCTGCACATGGAAGTTTCTAGTATGAATAATCTCATGATCCCTTTGAGCCTGGGTGGCGGTCCAAAAGAAAAACAGGCAAGTCCTGGAAACCCCAGGTGCCTCAATCCACCCAGATGTGTGTTAGGTTGCCACCTTAGATAAACCATTAATTATCAATCTCACATCTGTCATGGATATCACTCACCCAATCCACGTCTACTAGCATAGCATGGCATAATAAGCAAACGTAGAAGTAACTCCCAAAGGTTTGATAATAAACAGGTAATAGGTACTACCTCATCTACTTCCCATCCCACAATTTAATTAGATCCTAATCATGCAATGTGTGAGGATGGATCTAATACAATAAAACTGGGTTGTAGAAAAAGGTATGATCAAAGTGTTACTTGCCTTGCTGATGATCCGCGAAACCTAGAGATTCGAAGTAACAGGCGGCGCACTCAGGGTATTCTATCGTAGACAAACAACAAGCATACAATAAGTACTCATCTAATGCACAGGTAAAACGCAAATAGAAGATCTAACCAGAAAGTTCAACTTAAGAACCCAGGTTGGCAAAAAGAATCAAATCGAACGAAGCAAAAGAAGTCAAACGGCGAAAGAAAACAACTTCGTTCTAGTAACCTGGATCTAGGGCAAATTTTACAATAGCAAAATCATGTTTAAGATGATTATTCAGAAAGAGGGTTTCGAGACGAAACTCCAGGCGCTTGAATCGCCTGATTCCGACAAACGAGCGAAAAGCTATACTAAAACGAAAATCGGATTAGAAATCGCGATCAGAAAATAACCGCGGAAAAATCCGACGAAAAAGAAAACGACGAACAGAATTTTTTTTAAACGGCATGGAAAACGAGGCGGCTGCGAACCTCGGGCGGCGCGCAGCTCCGGCGAGTCGGCGGCGGCGGCGGCTAGCTAGGGTTAGGGTGGCTGGGCGGCTGGGCTATCGGGCCCCGGGGCGGCGGCTTATATAACCTTGGCCGGCGGTGTCCTGGCCGAGTACGGCCCAAAGTCGGTTCTGTGTTTTTTTTAAATCCGCTCGGAAGAAAAATAAAAAGAAATACTAAACGGACTCCAAAAATCACGAAATAAATTTTCCCGGGTTCCTAAAATCAAGCCCGATAAAGTGAACATTTATCTGGGCCCAAACTACAACTTTGACAAACGCGCATTTTTCCTAAATTCAAATAAAAATACCGAAAAACTCCAAAATAAATCTTATTTGATTTTTTTTATTAAATCCTCAATATTTCTATATTTTGGGAAAGTCATTTTATTCCCTCTCTCATATTTTTGTAATAGAAATAATTGATGATAAAATAAATAAAATCAAATGATCCTGTTTACATAATTTGAGAAAACTCAGATATGTAAATAACGAAATCCCCAACTCTCTCCGTGGGTCCTTGAGTTGCTTAGGATTTTCTAGGATCAAAACCAAAAGCAAAATAAAATATGATATGCATGATGACCTAATGTATAACATTCCAAATTGAAAATTTGGGATGTTACAAACCTACCCCCCTTAAGATGAATCTCGCCCTCGAGATTCAGGTTGGCTAGAAGATAGGTGAGGGTGGTCCTTGAGAAAATCTTCCTCTCGCTCCCAGGTGGCTTCATCCTCTGTGTGGCGGCTCCACTAAACTTTGCAAAACTTGATAACCTTGCTGCGAGTGACTCGGCTGGCAAACTCGAGAATCTTGACTGGTTTCTCCTCATAGGTCAAATTGTTATCCAACTGAATTGCTTCCAATGGCACTGTGTCTCTCAAAGGTATGTCAGCCATCTCCGTGGGACACTTCTTCAACTGAGAAACGTGAAACACATCATGAACTCCTGTCAATCCTTCTGGCAATTCCAACTTGTAGGCCACTTCTCCCATACGCTCCAAACTCGATATGGTCCTACAAATCGTGGCGCTAACTTCCCTTAACTCCAAAGCGCTTAATCCCTCGAAGTGGGGATACTCGAAGATAAGCTCTATCTCCGACTTCGTAAACTGTCTCCTTGCGTTTAGAATCTGCGTAGCTCTTCTGCCTGGACTGGGCTACCTTGAGCCTATCGCGAATCAACTTCACCTTCTGTTCAGACTCCTTAATCAAATCTGGTCCAAACAACTGGCGGTCTCCAACTTCGTCCCATGACAACGGTGTCCTGCACCTCCTTCTGTACAAAGCTTCGAAAGGGGACATCTTCAAACTGGTCTGATAGCTATTATTGTAAGAGAACTCTGCATATGGCAAATTATCATCCCAACTAGATCCATAATCTAGCGCACAAGCTCTCAGCATATCCTCCAAAATCTGACTGACTCTCTCAGTCTGTCCATCTGTCTGCGGATGAAAAGCTGTACTAAATTCTAACCTAGTACCCAAAGTCTCATGCAACTGCTTCAAGAACTTTGAGGTAAACTGGGTTCCTCTATCTGATACGATGCTCCTCGGAACTGGGTTCCTCTATCGTTTCCATTGGCGGCTTCGATGCATAGCTCGTAGAGTTGCAAGAACTCCGCAGGGTCCGCCGTGCCATCGTAGCGAGGGGGCAGGTCAGGCTTGAACTTGCCTGGCCATGTGACGCCGCGTAGCTCGGGGGTGAGGGCGCGGCAGCCTGCTGTGGCCACCGGTGCCTTTTGCTGGTACTGGGCTTGCTCCTGGGGATTACCGCACGCCGCCGCTTGGAGCAGCGCGGGGTCTTGGTGTGGAGGTGCAGGGACGCGATCTTGGCGCGCCGGCGTCGGGAGCACGTGAGCGCCTTCTTGGGGACGAGGGATCTCTTGGCAGCTCCTTTCTTGCTGCGCAGGCGCCGGGCACGGAGGGTCTCGCCCCGGGGCTGCGCGCCTTGGAGCCAGGGCGCCTCCTTGGGGAGGAGGTGGTGGAGACACCTCCTGATCCTCGCCTCCTGCGCGGAATGGAGGGCGAGGCAGCGAGAGGGACGGCAAGGGGGAGCCCCCTGCGGCGCTGACGAGCTCGGTGATGCGGGCGAGCCAGTCTTTGTAGAGGTCGTCAACGGGGCGGTAGTGCAAGAGTTCTCTTGCCAGGAGCAGCGCGGCGTGCGCGTCCGTGGGGGACGACGAAGCGGCTGGAGTCAGCGACGGTGTGGCGGTGCGGCCATCCCGTCGCATCGAAGGATGCTGGGAGGAGGCCTGCTGCTCGTTCCCCGCCGGGCCGGTGGCAGCGTTGGCGGCAGGCGACGGGGAATGACGAGGGCGTCCGTTGACGGGCGCCGTCTGGGCGACGCGGGTGGCAAGAGCAGCCCGGCGCTCGGCGCGAGCCCGACGAGCGTCAGCCATGGACACGACGGAAGATCACACCCGAACGGCGGAAGAAAGATTCCAGCGCACCCCTACCTGGCGCGCCAAATGTCAGATTTCGGGTTCCGGTAGACCCTTGAGGTTCGAACACTTGGTTGCACGCGGAGATCTCTCCCCTACCAATCTACGTCCAATCTCCTCGCGTCATCTAAGCTGGAAAACAACGAGCAACACAAGGGACACGAGGTTTATACTGGTTCGGGCCACCGTTGTGGTGTAATACCCTACTTCAGTGTGTGGTGTGGTGGATTGCCTCAGGGGCTGATGATGAACAGTACAAGGGAAGAACAGCCTCGCGAGAGGTGTTCTTGAGCTTGTGCGATGAACTGCTAGGGTGAGTTCAGTCACCTCTCTCTCTCTGCTAGGGTTCTACCAGATCTCTCCATGTCTCTACTCTGTGGTGGCTAGCTCTATTTATAGAGGCCCTGGGCCTCTCCCCAAATAATGAGCAGGAAGGGTGCCAACAATTGGCCATTTTGAAGGGGAACATGTAGTACAAGTTATCCTGACCAAAGGCGGTCTTCGGCTGCCAAAAGTATTGGTGATGACGCCGTCTTGGGCTCCACGGTGACCTCCGTCCTGCCGCTCTGCTGGTCTTGGTCTCGTTGCACCGGAATGGCAACCTTTGCCCGATGCCTTGGCCTGTGCTTTCCCCCTTTGCAACAAAGGGGAAACAAGGACACTGCGCAGGCCGGCGCCCGCCTGGCGCCCGCCTGGTCTCGATCGTCATGGCTTGCGTCACGGGTTCCTCGCGAGGTACCCCTGCCTTGATCTCTCCGCCTCCTTGCGAGCCTGCCGGATGAGGCCGCCTCTGAGGAAGCTTCCTGTCGTCCGCCCCACGAGGCTTGGCCCCTCGCGAGGGTCTTGAGCTTGAGCTTATGAAGATGGGCCGCGCTGGGCCCCCACTTGAGCCACGCCACAGGCCGCAGGCAGGCAAGTCTAGGGACCCCCGTTCCCAGAATGCTGACAGTAGCCCCCGGGCACAAGGCGCGCCCGGGCTTGTCCTAGCATGAAAGCAAAGGGGCAAGCGCGAGGGGGCAAGCGCGAAGCGCCGCGGGCCCTAACAGCCTGCGGCCTTGGGCGCCGCATGGCGATTGATTGGACGTGGGCATCTGCGCTCCCCACGATGCCTCGACAACTGTCCATCTGACAAAAGAGGTGCCCGGGCCAGACATACTTGCTTTGTTCTACTTCGCCTCGCTCCAGATCCCCTTTCTCGCTCTCCTCCTTCTTGCTTCCGAAATCCTCCAGATCTGTCTCAATCCTTCTCATCCGGCATGCCATGGCGCCTCGCAAGTCCCCGGCCGAGGCCTGGTACTCGCCGGCCCTGGATTCCCCGAATCTGTCGGAGAAGAACCTCGCCCTTACCCACTTGGCGCCCGCCTGGTCTCGATCGTCATGGCTTGCGTCATGGGTTCCTCGCGAGGTACCCCTGCCTTGATCTCTCCGCCTCCTCGTGAGCCTGTCGGATGAGGCTGCCTCTGAGGAAGCTTCCTGTCATCCGCCCCGCGAGGCTTGGCCCCTCGCGAGGGTCTTGAGCTTGAGCTGATGAAGATGGGCCGCGCTGGGCCCCCACTTCAGCCACGCCGCAGGCAGGCAAGTCTGGGACCCCCGTTCCCAGAATGCCGACAAAGTGCTTAGCTTTGGGTTCAATCTTGCGGTGTCCTTTCCGAGTGGCAGTAGGGGCAGCAAGGCACGTTTTGTATTGTTGCCATCGAGGATAACAAGATGTTTTTTTATCATATTGCATGAATTTATCCCTCTACATCATGTCATCTTGCTTAAGGCGTTACTCTGTTCTTATGAACTTAATACTCTAGATGCATGCTAGATAGCGGTCGATGTGTGGAGTAATAGTAGTAGATGCAGGCAGGAGTCGGTCTACTTGTCTTCAACGTGATGCCTATATACATGATCCTACCTAGATATTCTCATAACTATGCTCAATTCTGTCAATTGCTCAACAGTAATTTGTTCACCCACCGTAAAATACCTATGCTCTTGAGAGAAGCCATTTGTAAAACCTATGCCCCCCGGGTCTATCTTCATCATATTAATCTTCCAATACTTAGTTATTTTCATTGCCTTTTATTTTACTTTGCATCTTTATCATAAAAATACCAAAAATATTATCTTATCATATCTATCAGATCTCACTCTCGTAAGTGACCGTGTAGGGATTGACAACCCCTTATAGCGTTGGTTGCGAGGATTTATTTGTTTTGTGCAGGTGTGAGGGACTCGTGCGTAGCCTCCTACTGGATTGATACCTTGGTTCTCAAAAACTGAGGGAAATACTTACGCTGCTTTGCTGCATCACCCTTTCCTCTTTAAGGGAAAACCAACACAGTGCTCAAGAGGTAGCAAGAAGGATTTCTGGTGCCGTTGCCGGGGAGGTCTACGCAAAAGTCAAACATACCAAGTACCCATCACAAACCCTTATCTCCCGCATTACATTATTTGCCATTTGCCTCTCGTTTTCCTCTCCCCCACTTCACCCTTGCCGCTTTATTCGCCCTCTCTCTTTATCCTCCCTCTCTTTCTCTATTTGCCCCTTTTTACCCGTTTCTCGTTTGCTTGTGTGTTGGATTTCTTGCTTGTCATGATGGCTCAAGATAACACTAAATTGTGTGACTTTACTAATACCAACAACAATGATTTTATTAGCACTCCGATTGCTCCTCTTATCGATGCCGAATCTTGTGAAATTAATGCTACCTTGCTGAATCTTGTCATGAAAGATCCGTTTTCCGGCCTTCCTAGTGAAGATGCCACTACTCATCTAAACAACTTAGTTGATTTGTGTGATATGCAAAATAAGAAAGATGTGGATAATGATATTGTTAAATTGAAGCTATTTCCTTTTTCGCTTAGAGATCATGCTAAAGCTTGGTTTTCGTCTTTGCCTAAAAATAGTATTGATTCTTGGAATAAATGCAAAGATGCTTTTATCTCTAAGTATTTTCCTCCCGCTAAGATGATCTCTCTTAGAAACGATATTATGAATTTTAAGCAACTTGATCATGAACATGTTGCACAAGCTTGGGAGAGGATGAAATTAATGATACGTAATTGCCCTACTCATGGTTTGAATTTGTGGATGATTATACAAAATTTTTATGCCAGATTGAATTTTGCTTCTAGAAATCTTTTAGATTCGGCCGTGGGAGGCACTTTTATGGAAATCACTTTAGGAGAAGCTACTAAACTCCTAGATAATATTATGGTTAATTATTCTCAATGGCACACTGAAAGATCTACTAATAAGAAAGTGCATGCGATAGAAGAAATTAATGTTTTGAGTGGAAAGATGGATGAACTTAT
Source organism: Triticum urartu (assembly GCF_056163025.1). NCBI lineage: Eukaryota > Viridiplantae > Streptophyta > Magnoliopsida > Poales > Poaceae > Triticum > Triticum urartu. Next base: position 507,550,059 of record NC_141876.1, on the reverse strand, counting down.
GAAATTATTTGCTAATAAGAGTGTTTCTTCTGATCCTAATGATATTCCTTTGTCTACTTTGATTGAGAATAATAATGAATCTATGGATGTGAATTTTGTTGGTAGGAACAATTTTGGTAACAACGCGTATAGAGGAAACTTTAACCCTAGGCCTTACCCTAGCAATTCCTCTAATAATTATGGTAATTCCTACAAAAATTCTTATGGAAATTATAATAAGATGCCCTCTGATTTTGAATCTAATATTAAAGAATTTATTACTTCGCAAAATAATTTCAATGCTTTGATTGAAGAAAAATTGCTTAAGATTGATGAGTTGGCTAGGAACGTTTATAGAATTTCTCTTGATGTTGATTCCTTGAAACTTAGATCTATTCCACCTAAGCATGATATCAATGAGTCTCTCAAAGCCATGAGAATTTCCATTGATGAGTGCAAACAAAGAACCGCTAGGATGCGTGCTAAGAAAGATTCCTTTATAAGAGCGTGTTCTTCTAGTTTCCACGATAATAAAGATGAAGATCTAAAAGTTATTGATGTGTCCCCTATTAAATCTTTTTTTGCAATATGAATCTTGATAATGATGGGACTGAATATGATCCACCTTTACCTAGAAGATGTTCCAAAAATTCAGAGTTTTTAGATCTTGATGCTAAATTTGATAAAAGTGGGATTGAAGAGATCAAAACTCTAGATGTTAATGAACCTACTATTTTGGATTTCAAGGAATTTAATTATAATATCTGCTCTTTGGTAGATTGTATTTCCTTGTTGCAATCCGTGCTAAATTCTCCTCATGCTTATAGCCAAAATAATGCTTTTACCAAACATATCGTTGATGCTTTGATGCAATCTTATGAAGAAAAACTTGAGTTGGAAGTTTCTATCCCTAGAAAACTTTATGATGAGTGGGAACCTACTATTAAAATTAAAATTAAAGATCATGAATGTTATGCTTTGTGTGATTTGGGTGCTAGTGTTTCCATGATCCCAAAGACTTTGGGTGCTAGTGTCTCTACTATTCCCAAAACTTTGTGTCTCTAAACTTGCACCTTGCGGATTACACTATCAAGAAACCTATGGGAAGAATTAATGATGTTATTATTGTTGTAAATAGGAATTATGTGCCCATAGATTTTATCGTTCTTGACATAGATTGCAATCCTTCATGTCCTATTATTCTTGGTAGACCTTTCCTTAGAACGATTGGTGGAATTATTGATATGAAGGAAGGAAATATTAGATTCCAATTTCCATTAAGGAAAGGCATGGAACACTTTCCTAGAAAGGAAATTAAATTACCTTATGAACTATTATGAGAGCCACTTATGGATTGCCTACCAAAGATGGCAATACCTAGATCTATCCTTGCTTTTTATGCCTAGCTAGAGGCGTTAAACGATAGCGCTTGTTGGGAGGCAACCCAATTTTATTTTTATTCCTTGCTTTTGCTCCTGTTTAGTAATAAATAATTTATCTAGCCTATGTTTTGGTTGTGTTTTTTGTGTTTAATTAGTGTTTGTGCCAAGTAGAACCGTTGGGAAGACTTGGGGAAAGGCTTGTTAATCTTGCTGTAAAAACAGAAACTTTAGCGCTCACGAGAACTGCTGCCATTTTTATTTGGAAAGTGATATTTAGTTAATTATTTTTGAAGATGATTAATATATAAATTCCTCACGTCCAGAAATTTATTTTAGAATTTTTGGTGTTCCATATCTTCCGCTAGCTACAGATCACTACAGACTGTTCTGTTTTTGACAGATTCTGTTTTTCGTGTGTTGTTTGCTTATTTTGATGAATCTATGGCTAGTAAAATAGTTTATAAACCGTGGAAAAGTTGGAATACAGTCGGCTTAACACCAATATAAATAAAGAATGAGTTCATTACAGTACCTTGAAGTGGTCTTTTGTTTTCTTTCGCTAACGGAGCTCACGAGATTTTCTACTTTAAGTTTTGTGTTGTGAAGTTTTCAAGTTTTGGGTAAAGATTTGATGGATTATGGAACAAAGAGTGGCAAGAGCCTAATCTTGGGGATGCCCATGGCACCCCCAAGATAATCTAAGGACACCTAAAAGCAAAAGCTTGGGGATGCCCCGGAAGGCATCCCCTCTTTCGTCTACTTCTATCGGTAACTTTACTTGGAGCTATATTTTTATTCACCACATGACATGTGTTTTGCTTGGAGTGTCTTGTATGATTTGATTATTTGCTTTTTAATTTACCACAATCATATTTTCTGTACACACCTTTTGATAGAAACACACATGATTCGGAAATTATTAGAATACTCTATGTGCTTCACTCATATCTTTTGAGTTATATAGTTTTTCTCTAGTACTTCACTTATATCTTTTAGAGCACGGTGGTGGATTTGTTTTATAGAAACTATTGATCTCTCATGCTTCACTTAGATTATTTTGAGAGTATTAAATAGCATGGTAATTTGCTTAAATAATCCTAATATGCTAGGTATACAAGATTAATAATAAAATTCTCTTATGAGTGTGTTGAATACTAAGAGAAGTTTGATGCTTGATGATTGTTTTGAGATATGGAGGTAGTGATATTAAAGTTGTGCTAGTTGAGTAGTTGTGAAATTTAGAAATACTTGTGTTGAAGTTTGCAGGTCCCGTAGCATGCACCTATGGTAAACGTTACGTAACAAATTTGAAACATGAGGTGTTATTTGATTGTCCTCCTTATGAGTGGTGGTCGGGGACGAGCGATGGTCTTTTCCTACAAATCTATCCCCCTAGGAGCATGCGCATAGTGCTTCGTTTTTGATGACTTGTAGATTTTTGCATAAGTATGTGAGTACTTTATGACTAATGTTGAGTCCATGGATTATACGCACTCTCACCCTTCCATCATTGCTAGCCTCTTCGGTACCGTGCATTGCCCTTTCTCACATTGAGAGTAGGTGCAAACTTCGCCGGTGCATCCAAACCCCGTGATATGATACGCTCTTTCACACATAAACCTCCTTATATCTTCCTCAAAACAGCCACCATACCTACCTATTATGGCCTTTCCATAGCCATTCCGAGATATATTGCCATGCAACTTTCCACCATCTAGTTTATCATGACACGTTCATCATTGTCATATTGCTTTGCATGATCATGTAGTTGACATCGTACTTGTGGCAAAGCCACCATTCATAATTTTTCATACATGTCACACTTGATTCATTGCATATCTCGGTACACCGCTGGAGGCATTCATATAGAGTCATACCTTGTTCTAGTATCGAGTTGTAAATAAATAGAAGTATGATGATCATCATTTAATAGAGCATTGTCCCAATAAAAAAAGAGAAAGGCCAAATAAAAAATGAAGGCCCCAAAAAAGGAAATAAAAAGGGACAATGCTACTATCCTTTTTCCACACTTGTGCTTCAAAGTAGCACCATGATCTTCATGATAGAGAGTCTCTTGTTTTGTCACTTTCATATACTAGTGGAAAATTTTCATTATAGAACTCTGCTTGTATATTCCAACAATGGGCCTCCTCAAGTGCCATAGGTCTTCGTGAGCAAGCAAGTTGGATGCACACCCACTAGTTTCAGATTTCATACATTTATAGCTCTAGTGCATTCGTTGCATGGCAATCCCTACTCCTTGCATTAACTGTCGGATTTCGGGTTCCGGCAGACCCTTGAGGTTCGAACACTGGGGTGCGCGCGGAGATCTCTCCCCTACCGATCTACGTCCAATCTCCTCGCATGATCTAAGCTGGAAACAATGAACAACCCAAGGGACACGAGGTTTATACTGGTTCGGGCCACCGTTGTGGTGTAATACCCTACTCCAGTGTGTGGTGTGGTGGATTGCCTCGGAGGCTGATGATGAATGGTACAAGGGAAGAACAGCCTCGTGAGAGGTGTTCTTGAGCCACTGCGATGAACTGCTGGGGTGAGTTCTGTCGCCTCTCTCTCTCTGCTGGGGTTCTACCAGAACTCTCGCCATCCCTCTACTCTATGGTGGCTAGCTCTATTTATAGAGGCCCTGGGCCTCTCCCCAAATAATGAGCGGGAAGGGCGCCAACAATTGGCCATTTTGAAGGGGAACATCTAGTTAAAGTTATCCTGACCAAAGGTGGTCTTCGGCTGCCAAAAGTAGTGGTGATGACGCTATTTTGGGCTCCATGGTGACCTCCGTCCTGCCGCTCTGCTGGTCTTGGTCTCGTTGCACCGGAATGGTAACCTTTGCCCGATGCCTTGGCCTGTGCTTGCCCCCTTTGCACCAAAGGGGAAACAAGGACACTACGCAGGCCGGCGCCCGCCTGGTATCGAACGTCATGGCTTGCATCACGGGCTCCTTGCGAGGTACCCCTGCCTTGATCTTTCCGCCTCCTAGCGAGCCCGCCTGACGAGGTTGCCCCTGAGGAAGCTTCCTGTCGTCCGCCCCGCGAGGCTTGGCCCCTCGCGAGGGTCTTGAGCTTGAGCTGATGAAGACGGGCCGCGCTGGGCCCCCACTTGAGCCACGCCACAGGCCGCAGGCAGGCAAGTCTGGGAACCCCCGTTCCCAGAACGTCGACAGTAGCCCCCGGGCCCAAGGCACGCCCGGGGTTGGCCTAGCAGGAAAGCGAAGGGGCAAGCGCGAAGTGCCGCGGGCCCTAACTGAAGGAAATATGCCCTAGAGGCAATAATAAAGTTATTATTTATTTCCTTATATCATGATAAAAGTTTATTATTCATGCTAGAATTGTATTAACCGGAAACATAATACATGTGTGAATACATAGACAAAGAGAGTGTCACTAGTATGCCTCTACTTGACTAGCTCGTTAATCAAAGATGGTTATGTTTCCTAACCATGGACAAAGAGTTGTCATTTGATTAACGGGATCACATCATTAGTTGAATGATCTGATTGACATGACCCATTCCATTAGCTTAGCACCCGATCGTTTAGTATGTTGCTATTGCTTTCTTCATGACTTATACATGTTCCTATGACTATGAGATTATGCAACTCCCGTTTGCCGTAGGAACACTTTGTGTGCTACCAGACGTCACAACGTAACTGGGTGATTATAAAGGAGCTCTACAGGTGTCTCCAAAGGTACATGTTGGGTTGGCGTATTTCGAGATTAGGATTTGTCACTCCGATTGTCGGAGAGGTATCTCTGGGCTCTCTCGGTAGTGCACATCACTTAAGCCTTGCAAGCATTGCAACTAATGAGTTAGTTGCGGGATGATGTATTACGGAACGAGTAAAGAGACTTGCCGGTAATGAGATTGAACTAGGTATGGGATACCGATGATCGAATCTCGGGCAAGTAATATACCGATGACAAAGGGAACAATGTATGTTGTTATGCGGTCTGACCGATAAAAGATCTTCATAGAATATGTAGGAGCCAATATGAGAATCCAGGTTCCGCTATTGGTTATTGACCAAAGACGTGTCTCGGTCATGTCTACATTGTTCTCGAACATGTAGGGTCCGCACGCTTAAGGTTACGATGACAGTTATATTATGAGTTTATGCATTTTGATGTACCAAAGGTTGTTCGGAGTCCCGGATGTGATCACGGACATGACGAGGAGTCTCGAAATGGTCGAGACATAAAGATTGATATATTGGAAGCCTATTTTTGGATATCAGAAGTGTTTCGGGTGAAATCGGGATTTTACCGGATTACCGGGAGGTTACCGGAACCCCCCGGGAGGTATATGGGCCTTGGTGGGCCTTAGTGGAAGAGAGGAGAGGTGGATAGAGATGAGCCGCGCGCCCCTCCCCCCCTTGGTCCGAATAGGACAAGGAGAGGGGGCCGGCCCCCCTTCCCCCTCTCTCTCCTCTTTTCCCCCCTCCGCGAATCCTATTCCAACTAGGAAAGGGGGGAGTCCTACTCCCGGAGGGAGTAGGACTCCTCCTGGCGTGCCTCTCCTGGCCGGCCGCACTCCCCCCCATTGAGCCTTTATATACGGAGGCAGGGGCACCCCCTAGGTACACAAGTTGATCCACGTGATCATATTCTTAGCCGTGTGCGGTGCCCCCTTCCACCATAGTCCTCGATAATATTGTAGCAGTGCTTAGGCGAAGCCTTGCAACGGTAGTACATCAAGGTCGTCACCACGCCGTCGTGCTGACGGAACTCTTCCCTGACACTTTGCTGGATCGGAGTCCGGGGATCGTCATCGAGATGAACGTGTGCTAGAACTCGGAGGTGTCGTAGTTTCGGTGCTTGATCGGTCGAGCCGTGGAGACATACGACTACATCAACCAAGTTAACGCTTCCGTTGTCGATCTACAAGGGTACGTAGATCACACTCTCCCCCTCTCGTTGCTATGCATCACCATCATCTTGCGTGTGCGTAGGAATTTTTTTGAAATTACTACGAAACCCAACAGTGGCATCCGAGCCTAGATTTTATGTGTTGGTGTTATATGCACGAGTAGAACACAAGTGAGTTGTGGGTGATATAAGTCATACTGCTTACCAGCATGTCATACTTTGGTTCGGCGGTATTGTTGGACGAAGCGGCCCGGACCGACATTATGCGTATGCTTACGCGAGACCGGTTCTCCCGACGTGCTTTGCACAAGGGTGGCTAGCGGGTGATAGTTTCTCCAACTTTAGTTGAACCGAGTGTGGCTATGCCCGGTCCTTGCGAAGGTTAAAAACAGCACCAACTTGACAAACTATCGTTGTGGTTTTGATGCGTAGGTAAGATTGGTTCTTGCTAAGCCCGTAGCAGCCACGTAAAATTTGCAACAACAAAGTAGAGGACGTCTAACTTGTTTTTGCAGGGCATGTTGTGATGTGATATGGTCAAGACATGATGCTAAATTTTATTGTATGAGATGATCATGTTTTGTAACCGAGTTATCGGCAACTGGCAGGAGCCATATGGTTGTCGCTTTATTGTATGCAATGGAATCGCCCTGTAATGCTTTACTTTATCACTAAGCGGTAGCGATAGTCATAGAAGCATAAGATTGGCGAGACGACAACGATGCTACGATGGAGATCAAGGTGTCGCACTGGTGACGATGGTGATCATGACGGTGCTTCGAAGATGGAGATCACAAGCACAAGATGATGATGGCCATATCATATCACTTATATTGATTGCATGTGATGTTTATCTTTTATGCATCTTATCTTGCTTTGATTGACGGTAGCATTTTAAGATGATCTCTCACTAATTATCAAGAAGTGTTCTCCCTGAGTATGCACCATTGCAAAAGTTCTTCGTGCTGAGACACCACGTGATGATCGGGTGTGATAGGCTCTACGTTCAAATACAGCGGGTGCAAAACAGTTGCACACGCGGAATACTCAGGTTATACTTGACGAGCCAAGCATATACAGATATGGCCTCGGAACACGGATACCGAAAGGTAGAGCGTGAATCATATAGTAGATATGATCAACATAGTGATGTTAACCATTGAAACTACTCCATCTCACGTGATGATCGGACATGGTTTAGTTGATATGGATCACGTGATCACTTAGAAGATTAGAGGGATGTCTATCTAAGTGGGAGTTCTTAAGTAATATGATTAATTGAACTTTAATTTATCATGAACTTAGTCCTGGTAGTATTAGCATATCTATGTTGTAGATCAATAGCTCGCGTTGTTGCTTTCATATGTTTATTTTGATATGTTCCTAGAGAAAATTGTGTTGAAAGATGTTAGTAGCAATAATGCGGATTGAATCCATGATCTGAGGTTTATCCTCATTGCTGCACAGAAGAATTATGTCCTTGATGCACCGCTAGGTGACAGACCTATTGCAGGAGCAGATGCAGACGTTATGAACGTTTGCCTAGCTCAATATGATGACTACTTGATAGTTTAAGTGCACCATGCTTAACGGCTTAGAATCGGGACTTCAAAGATGTTTTGAACGTCATGGAGCATATGAGATGTTCTAGAAGTTGAAGTTAATATTTCAAGCAAATACCCGAGTTGAGAGATATGAAGTCTCCAGCAAGTTCTATAGCTAAAAGATGGAGGAGAATCGCTCAACTAGTGAGCATGTGCTCAGATTGTCTGCGTACTACAATCGCTTGAATCAAGTGGGAGTTAATCTTCCAGATAAGATAGTGATTGACAGAATTCTCTAGTCACCATCACCAAGTTAGTAGAACTTCATGATGAACTATGATATGCAAGGGATAACGGAAACGATTCCCAAGCTCTTCGTAATGCGGAAATTGACGAAGGTAGAAATCGAGAAAAACATCAAGTGTTCATGGTAGACAAGACCACTAGTTTCAAGAAAAGGGCAGAGGGAAGAAGGGGAACTTCAAGAAGAACAGCAAGCAAGTTGCTACTCAAGTGAAGAAGCCCAAGTCTGGTCCTAAGCCTAAGACTAAGTGTTTCTACTGCAAAGGGACTGGTCACTGGAAGCGGAACTACCCCAAGTGATTGGCAGATAAGAAGGATGGCAAAGTGAACAAAGGTATATTGGATATACATGTTATTGATGTGTGCTTTACTAGTGTTTATAGCAACCCCTCGGTATTTGATACTGGTTCAGTTGCTAAGAGTAGTAACTCGAAACAGGAGTTGCAGAATAAACAGAGACTAGTTAAGGGTGAAGTGACGATGTGTGTTGGAAGTAGTTCCAAGATTGATATGATCATCATCACACACTCTCCTATACTTTCGGGATTAGTGTTGAACCTAAATAAGTGTAATTTGGTTTTTGCGTTGAGCATGAATATGATTTGATCATGTTTATTGCAATACGGTTATTCATTAAAATCAGAGAATAATTGTTGTTCTGTTTACATGAATAAAACCTTCGATGGTCATACACCCAATGAAAAAAGTTCATTGGATCTCGATCATAGTGATACACATATTCATAATATTGAAACCAAAAGATGCAAAGTTAATAATGATAGCGCAACTTATTTGTGACTCTGCCGTTTAGGTCATATTGGAGTAAAGCGCATGAAGAAACTCCATGCTAATGGGCTTTTGGAATCACTTGATTATGAATCACTTGATGCTTGCGAACTATGCCTTATGGGCAAGATGACTAAAACGCCGTTCTCCGGAACAATGAAGCAAGCAACAGATTTGTTGGAAATCATACATACTGATGTATGTGGTCCGATGAATATTAAGGCTTGCAGCAGGTATCATTATTTTCTGACCTTCACAGATGATTTGAGCAGATATGGGGATATCTACCTGATGAAACATAAGTCTGAAACATTTGAACAGTTCAAAGAATTTCAGAGTGAAGTGGAAAATCATCGTGACAAGAAGATAAGGTTTCCACGATCTGATCGCGGAGACGAATATTTGAGGTACGAGTTTGGTCTTCAATTAAAACAAAGTGGAATAGTTTCACAAATTCATGCCACCTGGAATACCACAGCATAATGGTGTGTCCGAACATCACAACCGTACTTTATTGGATATAGTACAATCTATGATGTTTCTTACCGATTTACCACTATCGTTTTGGGGTCATGCATTAGAGACAGTTGCATTCACGTTAAATAGGGAACCATCAAAATCCGTTGAGACGACGCCTTATGAACTGTGGTTTGGCAAGAAACCAAAGTTGTCGTTTCTTAAAGTTTGGGGTTGCGATGCTTATATGAAAAAGTTTCATCCTAATAAGCTCAAACCCAAATCAGAGAAATATGTCTTCATAGGATACCCAAAGGAGACAGTTGGGTACACCTTCTATCACAGATCCGAAGGCAAGACATTCGTTGCTAAGAATGGATCCTTTCTAGAGAAGGAGTTTCTCTTGAAAGAAGTGAGTGGGAAGAAAGTAGAACTTGATGAGATAACTGTACCTGCTCCATAATTGGAAAGTAGTTCATCACAGAAATCTGTTCCTGTGACTCCTGCACCAATTAGTGAGGAAGATAATGATGATGATCATGTAACTTCGGATCAAGTTACTACCAAACCTCGTAGGTCAACCAGAGTGAGATCCGCACCAGAGTGGTACGGTAATCCCATTCTGGAGGTCATGTTACTTGACCATGACGAACCTACGAACTATGAGGAAGCGGTGATGAGCCCTGATTCTGATAAATGGCTTGATGCCATGAAATCTGAGATAGGATCCATGTATGAGAACAAAGTGTGGACTTTGGTGGACTTGCCCGATGATCGGCAAGCCATTGATAATAAATGGATCTTCAAGAGGAAGACGGACACTGATAGTAGTGTTACTATCTACAAAGCTAGAATTGTCGCAGAAGTTTTCAACAAGTTCAAGGTGTTGACTACGATGAGAGTTTCTCACTCGTATCTATGCTTAAGTCTGTCCGAATCATGTTAGAAATTGCCGCATTTTATGAAATCTGGCAAATGGATAAACAAAACTGCATTCCTTAATGGATTTATTAAAGAAGAGTTGTATGTGATGCAACAAGAAGGTTTTGTCAATCCTAAAGGTGCTAACAAAATATGCAAGCTCCAGCGATCCATTTATGGACTGGTGCAAGCATCTCGGAGTTGGAATATACGCTTTGATAAGTTGATCAAAGCATATAGTTTTATACAAACTTGCGGTGAAGCCTGTATTTACTAGAAAGTGAGTGGGAGCACTACAACATTTCTGATAAGTATATGTGAATGACATATTGTTGATCAGAGATAATGTAGAATTATTCTGCAAAGCATAAAGGAGTGTTTGAAAGGAGTTTTTCAAAGAAAGACCTCGGTGAAGCTGCTTACATATTGAGCATCAAGATCTATAGAGATAGATCAAGACGCTTGATAAGTTTTTTCAATAAGTACAAACCTTGACAAGATTTTGATGTAGTTCAAAATGGAACAGTCATAGAAAGGGTTCTTACCTGTGTTACAAGGTATGAAATTGAGTAAGACTCAAAGCCCGACCACGGCAGAAGATAGAAAGAGAATGAAAGTCATTCCCTATGCCTCAGCCATAGGTTCTATAAAGTATGCCATGCTGTGTAACAGATCTATTGTATACCCTACACTAATTTTGGCAAGGTAGTACAATAGTGATCTAGGAGTAGCTCACTGGACAGCGGTCAAAATTATCCTTAGTAGAATAAGGATATGTTTCTCGATTATGGAGGTGACAAAAGGTTCATCGTAAAGAGTTACATCGATGCAAGTTTTGACACTGATCTAGATAACTTTAAGTCTCAATCTGGATACATATTGAAAGTGGGAGCAATTAGCTAGAGTAGCTCCGTGCAGAGCATTGTTGACATAGATATTTGCAAAATACATACGGATCTGAATATGGCAGACCCGTTGACTAAAATTCTCTCACAAGCAAAACATGATCACACCTTAGTACTCTTTGGGTGTTAATCACATAGCGATGTGAACTAGATTACTGAATCTAGTAAACCCTTTGGGTGTTGGTCACATGGCGATGTGAACTATGGGTGTTAATCACATGATGATGTGAACTATCGATGTTAATCACATGGTGATGTGATCTAGATTATTGACTCTAGTGCAAGTGGGAGACTGAAGGAAATATGCCCTAGAGGCAATAATAAAGTTATTATTTATTTCCTTATATCATGATAAAAGTTTATTATTCATGCTAGAATTGTATTAACCAGAAACACAATACATGTGTGAATACATAGACAAACAGAGTGTCACTAGTATGCCTCTACTTGACTAGCTCGTTAATCAAAGATGGTTATGTTACCTAACCATGGACAAAGAGTTTTCATTTGATTAACGGGATCACATCATTAGTTGAATGATCTGATTGACATGACCCATTCCATTAGCTTAGCACCCGATCGTTTAGTATGTTGCTATTGCTTTCTTCGTGACTTATACATGTTCCTATGACTATGAGATTATGCAACTCCCGTTTGCCGGAGGAACACTTTGTGTGCTACCAAATGTCACAACATAACTGGGTGATTATAAAGGAGCTCTATAGGTGTCTCCAAAGGTACATGTTGGGTTGGCGTATTTCGAGATTAGGATTTGTCACTCCGATTGTCGGAGAGGTATCTCTGGGCCCTCTCGGTAATGCACATCACTTAAGCCTTGCAAGCATTGCAACTAATGAGTTAGTTGCGGGATGATGTATTACGGAACGAGTAAAGAGACTTGCCGGTAAAGAGATTGAACTAGGTATGGGATACCGACGATCAAATCTCGGGCAAGTAACATACCGATGACAAAGGGAACAACGTATGTTGTTATGCGGTCTGACCGATAAAAGATCTTCGTAGAATATGTAGGAGCCAATATGAGCATCCAGGTTCCGCTATTGGTTATTGACCGGAGACGTGTCTCGGTCATGTCTACATTGTTCTTGAACCCGCAGGGTCCGCACGCTTAAGGTTACGATGACAATTATATTATGAGTTTATGCATTTTGATGTACCGAAGGTTGTTCAGAGTCCCGGATGTGATCACGGACATGACGAGGAGTCTCGAAATGGTCGATACATAAAGATTGATATATTGGAAGCCTATGTTTGGATATCGGAAGTGTTCCGGGTGAAATCAGGATTTTACCGGATTACCGGGAGGTTACCGGAACCCCCCGGGAGGTATATGGGCCTTGGTGGGCCTTAGTGGAAGAGAGGAGAGGTGGATAGAGATGGGCCGCGCGCCCCTCCCCCCTTGGTCCGAATAGGACAAGGAGAGGGGGCCGGCCCCCCTTCCCCCTCTCTCTCCTCTTTTCCCCCTCCGCGAATCCTATTCCAACTAGGAAAGGGGGGGGAGTCCTACTCCCGGAGGGAGTAGGACTCCTCCTGGCGCGCCTCTCCTGGCCGGCCGCACTCCCCCCCTTGAGCCTTTATATACGGAGGCGGGGGCACCCCCTAGGGACACAAGTTGATCCACGTGATCATATTCTTAGCCGTGTGCGGTGCCCCCTTCCACCATAGTCCTCGATAATATTGTAGCAGTGCTTAGGTGAAGCCCTGCAACGGTAGTACATCAAGGTCGTCACCACGCCGTCGTGCTGACGGAACTCTTCCCTGACACTTTGCTGGATCGGAGTCCGGGGATGGTCATCGAGCTGAACGTGTGCTAGAACTCGGAGGTGTCGTAGTTTCGGTGCTTGATCGGTCGAGCCGTGGAGACGTACGACTACATCAACCAAGTTAACGCTTCCGTTGTCGATCTACAAGGGTACGTAGATCACACTCTCCCCCTCTCGTTGCTATGCATCACCATGATCTTGCTTGTGTGTAGGAAATTTTTTGAAATTACTACGAAACCCAACACTAACAGCCTACGGCCTTGGGCGCCGCGTGGCGATTGATTGGACGTGGGCGATTGCGCTTCCCCACAATGCCTTGATGACCACACGACTTGGTAAGTCCCTGCATGCAGAGAAACCGATCATGATTACCTGTGATTGTGGTGCTCGACGGTTGGCCTCCTCTGGCCATAAGTACGGGGCCGCGCGAGCCCCTTCATCCCGTCCCTTCTTGCTGCTCCTTTTCTTCTTCTTGGCTACTCGCCGTCCCCATGGCCCCAAAGAGTTTCTCGGCCGCGGAGAAAGGAAAGGCCCCCTAGGCAGGGCCTGACTCCCCCCCGACCAAGCTCGGCCGAGGCCGCCCTCGTAAGTATACCACGGTCCCCGTGGTGGCCTCCCGCGGCCATGGAGCGGTTCCCTGCGCGGTGGTGAGCGCCCGGTCACCGGCGGGGGGCACGCCGTGGGTGTGCGCCCCCCTAGGCCATGCTTTCGCTCTGCGGAGGTGCTGCCGGAGTTCGTTGTGTGGTCAGCGGACCCATCTAGCACTTGGCTCCAGCTCCCCCGTTTCTTCGTAGATGAACTACCGGCCAGCGCTCGGTGCGGCTTCTGGCTCCAAGAAGACGACTGCTGCAGCAGGGCCTCCTGGGCTTCGCTGGAGGTCTTTGTTTATGGGAATGGGGCTCTGACACGCGGCTGGCAAACATTTTCCCGCGCGCGCGGCCTGGGCCGGTGGTGCACCCTGTACTTCAAGTTTGATGGCGACGCCACCCTCTATGTGAGGGTGTTCGAGGAAGATGGTTGCCGTGCCGGGTGCTGCCCTGAAGACGACGACCACAGCCGCCTGCCCAGCCCCGGCACTGACCAGGATGAAGATGGCGACTGGCGTACAGGCGGAGGTGCTCGGGGTTCGCTAAGCTTCGGCGACCCTCTCTCAGGCAGCAGCTCCTCTAGCGGTGGCCGCGACCAGCCCCCGCGCCGTCGCGCCCGCCTGGGTGAAGGTAGCGGGTCAGCCCGCCGTTGCGCCCCAGTGAAGAGAGAGGAGGGATCCACCTGAGCCCCAGGAGCAGCTCGAGCCTTCGTTGTGGGTTGGCGCAGGACGAATCGCGCCCATTTTGTTTTCTTTATTACCCTGTGCAAAAACAGAAAGTAATGTAGGGCCCCGCAGGGGTGTGTTAGAACTACTGTTGTTTAACCATCGTGCTGTTTCTGCTTTTTCTGCGCTGTGTTTCCGCGCCGCGCACCCATGTGCGGGAACTATTTTAGCTTGGTGGGGCTTGGCGCGGTCCTCTCCTCCCGAGGCCGTGGCCTCCTCGTGCGCTTCGTGCCCTGCAAGGATTAGTAGGAGGGGTAACTTACGGTCTTGGTTGTGGGGGTGATCAGCCCAGGTCCTGCGCTCGTGTCGCGATGCCCATGGGGCATGGACTGGGAGGGGTGCTCCCGCAGAGGACTCGGATAGGAAAGCTCCAAATGATCGGGGCAGAAAACACTCGCGAGGGCGCCTGCGAACCTCCCTCACGATACTTGTGCGAGAGAAAACGAGGCAAGCGAGCGAGAAAGACAAAGAGTCACAAGCCAGGAACGTCAGCAACTCCAATAAAACTTCAAACGGGAATAAACAAGCCAACTGCAGAAAGCAAATGGGAAAGCCGCGTCCGGCACCTATTCTAGTCTTCGACGTCTTCTCACCAGCGCGGAGCTAAGTGCTGCCACTGGGCGTGGGCGGGAGCCCCCGAGGCCCGAGGGCGGCACTCCGGAGACTCCGAGGCATGTACAACCCCACTCATTATTATGTGAGAGTGTCTCGAGCGGCGAGCTTCACAGGCATTCGCCTTCTTCACAGGCACCGGTCCTTTCCCAAAACGTAGCAGCTTCACAGGCACCGGGCCTTTCCCAAAACATAGCAGCTTCACAGGCATTCGCCTTCTTCACAGGCACCGGGCCTTTCCCAAAATGCAGCAGCTTCACAGGCATTCGCCTTCTTCACAAGCACCGGGCCTTTCCCATAACGCAGCAGCTGCACAGGCATTCGCCTTCTTCACAGGCACCGGGCCTTTCCTAGGCTCTAGGCCTCGCTCAGGGATAGAACCTCCGGAGATGTTGAATGTTCCACGCGTTATGGATGGGTACCCCCTCTGTGGTCTCCAACCGCGCGGAGCCAGGCCTGGAGACATGAACAACCTTGAATGGGCCCTCCCACATGGGAGAGAGCTTGTGCAGCCCCTCCTTGGAGAGAACCCGTCTGAGCACGAGATCCCCTACCTCAAAAGTTCTGGGATGGATGTTGTGGCAGTGGTATCGTCGCAGCGCCTGTTGATACCTTGCCGCTCGCAGTGCGGCTTCTCGACAGTGTTCCTCCCCCAGCACAAGATCCGTCCCCCGCATGGGCGTCCTGCTACGTATCGTCGAACGCCAGGACCCGTGCGGAGCGACGCCTGACCTCGTGAGGGAGAACAGCCTCTGCTCCGTAGACGAGGAAGAACGGGGTCTCGCCAGTCGGCTTGGTCGCAGTTGTGTGGATTGACCACAGCATGGACTGGAGCTCATCGTACCAGCCCCTGCCGCAGGCCTCCAGCTTCTTCTTGAAGGTCCTGACTTTGAGGCCCCTCGGGACCTCCGCGTTGGCCCGCTCGGCCTGGCCGTTGCTCCGGGGGTGTGCTACCGAAGCGTAGCATTCTGCGTTCCAACGTTAGCACAGTACGTTTTGAAGAGATTACTGGTGAATTGCGAACCGTTGTCGGTGATGATGCGGTTGGGCACCCCAAATCAGCTCATGAGGCCCTTGATGAATTTGACTGCAGAGCCTACCGGGATTGTGCGGACGGCTTCCTCCTCAGCCCACTTGGTGAATTTGTCCACGGCGACGTAGAGGTAGCGACAGCCCCCTGGCGCTCGAGGAAACGGGCCCAGAATGTCCAGCCCCCAAACTACGAACGGCCATGAGAGGGGTATAGTCTGTAGACCCCCCACAGGCTGATGGATCTGCTTAGCGTGAATCGGGCAGGCCTCGCAAGCCTTCACAAGCTCAACGGCGTCGTTGAGCGTCGTGGGCCAGTAGAATCCACTATGGAATGCCTTGCCGACGAGGGTCCGTGACGACGAGTGGTGCCCGCAGTCTCTGCTGTGTATGTCCGCCATTAGCTCTTTCCATTGCTCTCGGGAGATGCAACGTAGGGGCATGTCATTTGGTCGCTTCCTGTAGAGCTCTCCATCCCTCATGCAATAAGTCGTGGCCTGCCGCGCCACACGCTCCGCTTCCTCCTCATTCTCTGGCAGAGTCCCTTGCATCAGGTTGTTCTTGAGCAACGGGATCCAACACCCTTCCTGAGGCTCTAACGCCAGGAGCAGGCGCGCCCCTGAGGCTGGGCGGCAGACCGGGGCTCCTGAGGCAGGCAGCTGAGGGAGCTCCTCCCTTGGTTGCGTCGTGCTCGATAGTGGCAGCACCGCTGAGGGTTTGAAGAGCCTCTCCTCGAAGATGCCAGGCTCCTGAGGCAGCCGCCTGGACGCCCTCTTGGCAATGTCATCGGCCTCCTGATTGGTGTCGCGAGGCACATGCTGCAACTCCAGCCCCCAGAACCGTTTCTCCATCTTGCGAACCTCAGTGAGGTAGGCTTCCATGTGCTCGTCCTTTGGCTTGTATATCTTGTTGGAGAAGTTGACGAGGAGCTGCGAATCTCCCTTGATGACGAGGCGCTTTACCCCTAAAGCAATTGCGGCCTTCAAGCCTGCTATTAGGCCTTCGTACTCTGCTATGTTGTTGGAGACCTTTTCTCCGTGCTGGAAGCAGAGTTGTACGACGTGATAGAGTTTGTCCTGGGTAGGGGACACAAGCACTGCGCCAGCTCCCGCACCGTGTCGGGAGAATGCCCATTGAAATACATGACCCAGCCGTCCGGTGCTTCACTTCCCGGGGAAAGTGATCGGTCTTCGCCTGCTTCGAGACCCGGCGCTTCTGCCCATTCTGCCACGAAATCCGCAAGTGCGGCTCCCTTGATGACTTTGGTCGTACTGAATACTAGCTGAAATGCCTGTAGCTCAATGTTCCACTCAGCGACCCTCCCAGCTGAGTTGGGGCTCCTAAGTACTCTTTCCAAGGGGTATGCTGAGATGACTCTGATGGGATGGCCTTGTAAGTAGTGGCACAGCTTGCGTGAGGCCACTAGTAGCGCAAGGAGGAGTTTCTGAGGCATGGGGTACCGTGCCCTTGCATCCCATAGCACCATGCTAACGAAGTACACTGGATGCTCGACGAGGTTGAGGGTGCTGGCGCAGCTTGCATCCTCCAGTGGTTGAGGCGTCTCTTCAGACGACGGAGCCCCCAGCGCTAGGTCGCCTGAAGAGGCCTCTCCTGCTCCGGGCGCGTTCTCCTGCTGCGGCTGTTACTTTCCGGCTGCGGTTGCGGCCTTTGCGAGGCCCTCCTGGCTCTGCTTTGCTTCAGTTCGGACAATTGATGCGGCCTTGGCACAACGCTCCTCCCTGACCGCCACCAGGGCCGCGCTAGCGGAGTAGGGGGTGGCCGCGAGGTAGAGCACCAGGGGCTCCCGAGGACGCGGAGCTACCATCACTGGTGGGCTGGTAAGGTACCTCTTGAGGTCTTGGAATGCCTTGTCGGCCTCTTCAGTCCATTCGAAGGGGCCCTTTTTCTTCATTAGCTTGAAGAAGGGCAGCGCTCGTTCCCCCATCTTGGAGATGAAGCGCCCCAACTCAGTTATATGCCCGGTGAGCTTCTGCATTTCTCTGAGGGTCCTTGGCGGGCTCATGTCTTCGACTGCCTTGACCTTCTCCGGGTTGGCCTCGATGCCCCTGTGGGACACGAGGAAATCCAGGAGCTTGCCTAAGGGGACTCCAAACACGCACTTCTCTGGGTTGAGCCGTAGGTCCACTTCGTTGAGGCTCGCAAAGGTTTCTTCCAGGTCCTGTATCTGGGTTCTTGCCTCACGAGACTTCACCACAATGTCATCGACGTAAGCTTCAGCATTCCTCCCGAGCTGCCGGCCTAAGGCGATGTGCATCAGCCGATGAAAGGTCGCTCCTGCGTTGCGCAACCCAAACGGCATGCATGTATAGCAGTACACTCCACACGGGGTCAGGAAAGCCATCTTCTCCACGTCTTCTACCGCCATCTTGATCAGGTGATAGCCCAAGAAGGCATCTAGGAAGCACAATAGGTCACACTATGCGGTGGAGTCGACTATCTGGTCAATGCGGGGGACCGGAAATGGATCCCGCGGGCAGGCCTTGTTGAGGTTGGTGAAGTCGACGCACATGCGCTCCTTTCCTCCCTTTTTAGGCACAATGACCGGATTAGCCAGCCAATCAGGGTAGCGGACCTCGCGGATAACTCCTGCCGCCTATAGCTTCTGGGTCTCTTGAACGATGAAAGCCTGCTTCTCAGTAGACTGCCGCCTTGCCTTCTGCTTCACGGGGCGCACATTGGGGCACACGTTGAGGTGATGCTCAATCACTTCCCTTGGGACCCCTGCTAACTAATCAGGTTCCCACGCGAACACCTTCTTGTTCGCACGCAGGAACCTAATCAGGGCCTTCTCCTGCTCGGGCTCGAGTTTGGCCCCTATGGTGAAGGTGGCGCTAGTGGACCCGTCCTCGTCGACTGGTACCATCATGGTTTCCGCCTTGTCTTGGGTGAATAGCTGCTTCTTTTTAGCCGGCGCAGCCCCCTTGGGCACAAGGGCGTCGATGCTAGTGGGCTATGCCACCGCGGCCTCCCTGAAAACAAGCGGGAGCACCTGCAGCGCATCCTTTTTGTCTCCTGACACGGTGAGGACGCCGCTGCTCCCAGGCATCTTCATGAGGTTGTACGCCGGGTGAGTTGCTGCCATGAACCGAGCCAAGGCCGGATAGCCGAGGATGGCATTGTAGGGAAGGCCAATGGGGGCGATGTCGAAGTCGATCAGCTCCGTGCGGAAGTTGTCGCGGGTGCCGAAGGTCACTGGGAGGCGGATCTGTCCCAAGGAGGCGGTGGAACCGGCTCCGACGCCTGAGAAAGGCCTGCTAGATTGGAGCCGCTCCAGCAGCACGTGGAGGAGGCTGAAGGCCTCCACCGAGAGCACGTTGAGGCCGGCACCACCGTCGATGAGGGTCCTAGTGACGGCCACTTGGCAGATGGTGGGGGTGCACAGCATCGGGAGCGTGCCCGAACCAATGGGGTTGAAGGGGTGGTCCTCCGAGTCAAAGGTTAGATTGGCCTCGGGCGCCACCCAGCCCGGGGGGGCTTCTCGGCCCTTGGAGGCGGTGCTGATCCGGCGGGTGAACGGCTTGACGTGATGGCTCGAGGGTGGTGCCTGGGAGCGACCCAGCAGAGCTGCGATGACGGGCGGCGCTGGTGCAGCGAAACGGGCGAGGAAGAGGTCCCGCAGCTCCTCCCAGGAGGTGACAGAGGCCGTCGGCAGGTGGAGGAGCCACGCGCGCGGGATGCCGGTGAGGGCCACGGGTAACTAGTTGGCCATCACCCGGTCGTCACCCCCGGCTCTGAGGACGGCCTCCTTGTACGCCAGCAGGAAAACCATCGGGTCCGTCGCGCCGTCATAGCGCGGCGGTGTCTTGGGCCTGAACTTGCGCGGCCAATGCACCTATCGCAAAGTGGGGGCCAAGGCCCGGAGCCCCCTGGCCCCAGTGTCGGCATCCGTTGCTGGAGCGGGCGGCGCATTGTCCGCCATGAGGGCGGGATGCGATGTCGGGGGAGAGCGGGTCATCGGGAGGGAGGACTCCGGCGCACCCCTACCTGGCGCGCCAAATGTCGGATTTCGGGTTCTGGCAGACCCTTGAGGTTCGAACACTGGGGTGTGCGCGGAGATCTCTCCCCTACCAATCTACGTCCAATCTCCTCACGTGATCTAAGCTGGAAACAACGAACAACACAAGGAACACAAGGTTTGTACTAGTTCGGGCCACTGTTGTGGTGTAATACCCTACTCTAGTGTGTGGTGTGGTGGATTGCCTCGGAGGCTGATGATGAACGGTACAAGGGAAGAACAGCCTCGCGAGAGGTGTTCTTGAGATGGTGCGATGAACTGCCGGGCGAGTTCAGTTGCCTCTCTCTCTCTGCTGGGGTTCTACCAGATCTCTCGCCGTCCCTATACTCTGTGGTGGCTAGCTCTATTTATAGAGGCCCTGGTCCTCTCCCCAAATAATGAGCGGGAAGGGCGCCAACAATTGGCCATTTTGAAGGGGAACATCTAGTACAAGTTATCCTGACCAAAGGTGGTCTTCGGCTGCCAAAAGTACTGGTGATGATGCCATTTTGGGCTCCACGGTGACCTCCGTCCTGCTGCTCTACTGGTCTTGGTCTCGTTGCACCGGAATGGTAACCTTTTCCCGATGCCTTGGCCTGTGCTTGCCCCCTTTGCACCAAAGGGGAAACAAGGACACTGCGCAGGCCGGCGCCCGCCTGTTGCCCGCCTGGTCTCGAATGTGATGGCTTGCGTCACGGGCTCCTCGCGAGGTACCCCTGCCTTGATCTCTCCGCCTCTTCGCGAGCCTGCCTGACGAGGCTGCCCCTGAGGAAGCTTCCTGTTGTCCGCCCTACGAGGCATGGCCCTTCGCGAGGGTCTTGAGCTTGAGCTGATGAAGACGGGCCGCGCTGGGCCCCCACTTGAGCCACGCCGTAGGCCGCAGGCAGGCAAGTCTGGGGACCCCCGTTCCCAGAACGCCGCCATTAACATCAATTGATGAGCATCTCCATAGCTCATTGATTAGCCTCGTTGATGTGAGACTTTCTCCTTTTTGTCTTCTCCACATAACCCCCATCATTATACTCTATTCCACCCATAGTGCTATATCCATGGCTCACGCTCATGTTTTGCGTGAAGGTTTATAAAGTTTGAGATTACTAAAGTATGAAACAATTGCTTGGCTTGTCATCGGGGTTGTGCATGATGAGAGCATTCTTGTGTGATGAAAATGGAGCATCACTAAACTATATGGTTTTGTAGGGATGAACTTTCTTTGGCCATGTTATTTTGAGAAGACATAATTGCTTAGTTAGTATGCTTGAAGTATTAATATTGCTATGTCAATATTAAACTTTTATCTTGAATCTTTCGGATCTGAATATTCATGCCACAATTAAGAATAATTACATTGAAATTATGCCTAGTAGCATTCCACATCAAAAATTCTGTTTTTATCAGTTACCTACTCGAGGACGAGCAGGAATTAAGCTTGGGGATGCTTGATACGTCTCCAACGTATCTATAATTTTTGATTGCTCCATGCTATATTATCTACTGTTTTGGACATTATTGGGCTTTATTATACACTCTTATATTATTTTTGGGACTAACCAATTAACCGGAGGCCCAGCCCAGAATTGCAGTTTTTTTGCCTATTTTAGGGTTTCGAAGAAAAGGAATATCAAGCAAAGTCCAAACGGAATGAAACCTTCGGGAACGTCATTTTTTGGAACGAACAAGATCCAGGAGACTTGGACCCTACGTCAAGCAACCAACAGGGAGGCCACGAGGTAGGGGGCGCGCCTACCCCCCAGGCACCCTCCACCCTCGTGGGCCCCCTGTTGTTCCACCGACGTACTTCTTCCTCCTATATATACCTACGTACCGCCAAACGATCAGAGATGGAGCCAAAACCCTAATTCCACCGCCGTAACTTTCTGTATCCACGAGATCCCATCTTGGGGCCTGTTCCGGAGCTCTGCCGGAGGGGCATCGATCACGGAGGGCTTCTACATCAACACCATAGCCTCTCCGATGAAGTGTGAGTAGTTTACCTCAGACCTACGGGTCCATAGTTATTAGCTAGATGGCTTCTTCTCTCTTTTTGGATCGCAATACAAAGTTCTCCCCCTCTCTTGTGGATATCTATTTGATGTAATCTTCTTTTGCAGTGTGTTTGTTGAGACTGATGAATTGTGGGTTTATGATCAAGTTTATCTATGAATAATATTTGAATCTTCTCTGAATTCTTTTATGTATGATTGGTTATATTTGCAAGTCTCTTTGAATTATCAGTTTGGTTTTTCCTACTAGATTGATCTTTCTTGCAATGGGAGAAGTGCTTAGCTTTGGGTTCAATCTTGCGGTGTCCTTTCCCAGTGACAGTAGGGGCAGCAAGGCACGTATTGTATTGTTGCCATCGAGGATAACAACATGGAGTTTTTATCATGTTGCATGAATTTATCCCTCTACATCATGTCATCTTGCTTAAGGTGTTACTCTGTTCTTATGAACTTAATACTCTAGATGCATGCTGGATAGCGGTCGATGTGTGGAGTAATAGTAGTAGATGCAGGCAGGAGTTGGTCTACTTGTCTCGGACGTGATGCCTATATACATGATCATACCTAGATATTCTCATAACTATGCTCAATTTTGTCAATTGCTCAACAGTAATTTGTTCACCCATCGTAAAATACATATGCTCTTGAGAGAAGCCACTAGTGAAACCTATGGCCCCCGGGTCTATCTTCATCATATTAATCTTCCAATACTTAGTTATTTTCATTGCCTTTTATTTTACTTTGCATCTTTATCATAAAAATACCAAAAATATTATCTTATCATATCTATCAGATCTCACTCTCGTAAGTGACCGTGTAGGGATTGACAACCCCTTATCACGTTGGTTGCGAGGATTTATTTGTTTTGTGCAGGTGCGAGAGACTCGCGCGTAGCCTCCTACTGGATTGATACCTTGGTTCTCAAAAAATGAGGGAAATACTTACGCTACTTTGCTACATCACCCTTTCCTCTTCAAGGGAAAACCAACACAGTGCTCAAGAGGTAGCAAAAGCCACGGCGACATGATACTTACGCGTAAATAGCGATGTACTTCCGTCGCTTCAACGGCCCGAAGATATTGCTGCCGGTGGGGGATCCCTTCCTCTTGTGGAGCTCCTCGAAGTCCACACAAAGGCGACCGAAGTGCTGGACGTGACGGCCGGTGCGTGGCGGAGCCGAAGAAGAACCAAGACGGATGGCCTCAGGGGAGCCCGGCTGTGGCGAATAGCCCAACTCCTCCCCATTGCGACCTCCCGAGGCTCCTGGAGCCTCAGCCACGGGAGCCGCATGCCGCATCTCCTCGGCAACCGATGCCTTAGGAGGGGGTTGCAGGCCCCCGAGGACGACGCCCCCGGATAACCACTAGGCATGTGCTCCTCAGCACCTGAGCCGCCGGCCCCCATCGCGGCTCGCTCCCCCGCACCGTCACCTGGGGTGAGCCCGGCACCGGCGGCGAAGAAGGGGACCACAATGACGGGGTTCTCGCGGGGCCCCACCAAGCCAATTGGGCACGACCCCCACTCATCAAAGGAAGGCATGTTCGCGACAAATGTGACTTTGTTCTCGCAGAGGTACAACATGCAGCTGTTCCTGGGCATCTCGTCCAGCAGAGGGACACCTGATAGGACCGTGAGCACTGTTTGCCGCACAGCGAGAGGAAGCCCCTCCTCCTGAAACCTCATGTTGTCCTGTCTGCTGAGCAAGTCCCCCATCGGGCGAGAGTGGCGCTGAAGTGGAGCAACTCGGCGCCTGACGAACTCCCTCACCACCATGGGCGCAGTTACGCCAAGGTCCTTCAACCACCTCAGCCTGGCCCAGACAGGGGCAAGGCAGGGGCTCGTGAGCTTCAGATGACCCCAGCCGGAGTTTGGAATAGAAGGCCCCACCAGAGCTTGGAGCAGAGGGTTGAGCACGCCGGCGTCAACAAACACCCATCGCGTACGGAATTCGCTCGTGGACGAAGGGAGCTCAAAGTCGATCCCCGTGCGTGCCGTCGCAGCCACGGCTTGGAAGCCCACGCACCCTGAGCTCTGTCGGGGACCGGTGAGATGCAACGAGAAGAAGTGGCGGAGGAGTGCCACGGAGGGGGCGATGCCCACCATGGCCTCGCACACGAAGGCAAAGACGGCGAGAAGGGTCACAGCCCGAGGATCGAGGTGGAGCATGTGGATCTGATAGTGCTCGAGCACCGCATTAAAGAAGGCAGAGAAGGGAGGAATCAGGCCAGCCCAGAGGGCATCAATGAAGATCAGAACCTCGGTAACCGCCCAAGCCATGCTGGTGCGAGACGCGGGCCAAGCCGGCGTCTCCCCCCACTCGTTGAAACTGGAGGCAAGCATGGGGCACACCTTGTCCATGGCCTCATCGTTGAGCACCCGAGGCCGGCCGAGCACCAACTCGAAGGATGGGGGTGCAGCTAGCAAGGACAGAGGTTTCTTCCCCTTTTCGGCTTGTTTCAGTGCCATGGCGGTGAAGCGGGCGGAGCATAGGTCGGATTGAGAAGGCGGAGCAGGGCGTCAAGGAAGCAGGGAGATTGGAAGAGCCGGGCGTGGCGAAGGAAGAATAACTGTGTAGGAGGCGGGGCCGCATAGCCCGGCGAATTCAGGGGCAGCGCTGGGAAGCGGAGACACCCACGTCCAATCAACCACCTCGCGTCAATCGAGGCCGCAGGCTTTTGGGGCCCGCTGTGCTCCGTACTTGGCTCTTGGCTTCACCGTGAAGCCAAGCCCGAGCGCACCTTGGCCCCGGGGGCTACTGTCGGCATCTTGGGAACGGGGGTCCCCAGACTTGCCTGCCTGTGCCCCGTTGCGTGGCTCAGCCAGTAGGTCATACGACCCATCTTCACCAACAAGGCACCCAAGACCCTCGCGAGGGTCCATGCCTCGCGAGGCACACGACATGAGACCTCCTCTGGAGTGGCCTAGACAGGCAGGCTCACGAGGAGCGGAGATATCAAGGCGAGGCGAACCTCACGAGGCTCTCGTGATGTGAGCCATGACTATCGACACCAGGCGGGCGCCAGCACGCGCAGCGTCCTTGTTTCCTCTTTGATGCAAAGGAAACTAGCGTAGGCGAGGAGTACCGAGGCATCAGGCAAAGGTTGCCATTTTGGTGCAACAAGACCAAGACCAGAAGAACGACAAGACGGAGGTCATCGTGGAGCCCAAGACGGCGTCACCACCAGAGCCTTTCGCAGGCGCAGACCACCTTTTGTCAGGATGGCTTATACTAGCTGTCCCCCTTCAAATTAGCCCGCCGTTGTTGGCTCCCTTCGACCTCAGCACATCCCTGAGCGCATCCCTTCATCTCCGACCGCCTTGGATCCCCATCGCCGCACCGTCGACCTCAGCGCATCCCTGAGCTCGCTTACGACATCTACGGTCTCCCCGTGAGCTCTACTTCGTTCTCTCCTCCTCCCCATGCTCGTTTGCCCCGCCTAGCTAGGTCAGCTGCCGCGCCCGAGACCTCATCGCCACCGGCCATGGCACCACCATGGCCAGAGCCCGAGCCAGCCGCCCCCGAGCACCCAGCCATGCTCCTGGTGCCACGACGGTGCCGCCGAGCCCCTCGGGTGGCCTCCCCGTGCCCCACAGCCCGCTACTGCCCATAGCTATGCTCCGGCCGCCGCCCCGAGCTCCGCTCCGGCGAGCTCCGCCGCCCCCGCAGCCTCCCGTCTGCTCCCCTGGATGCGCGCGAGCACCAGCTCCTCGAGGATTGTCTCCGCGGCCCATTTGGTCGCCGGAGACGCATTCCCGAGCCCCTCCGCCGCGTTCGGCCTCGCCGGCGGCTAAACGCCGGTGGGGTTTGACCTTTGACCACACCGGCCCGTCAGGTGGGCCCCATGGGTCAGGTGATTAGCTTAAGGCTAATCACCATCTAACTAAACCCCTGATAAACTGACCAGTGGGCCCCAGCGCCACTTACCCTGCTTTAGGATTAGTTAAACCCCATGTTAACTAACTGTGACACTGACATGTGGACCCCACACGTCAGGTTTGACCTGGTCGGCCACGGCTGACTCGCTGACGTCATGCCACCGTCATGCTGACGCAATATATCATTTTCTGGTTTATAAATAAATTAGGAAATTCCATAAAATGATATAAACTTCAAAAATTCATAGAAATTCAACCGTAGCTCAGATTGAAATAAGTTATATATGAAAAATGATCAAAAAAATTCAATCTATCCATATGTACCATTTTCATGCATGAAAAACCAACCTATACATGCAGTATATATGAAAACACACTTATGGCATTTAAAGGGACTTAAATTAGAGTTGCATTTGAACCTTTGGTTCAAATGGACCTCTTCCAAGTTGAATGCTAAATGCATTAGCTCAAACAACATCACATCTACATGCCATGTTCATGCATCATATTGTTGCATATGATTGTGTATTGATTGTCGACACCATTCCTTCTCGATAGGTCTTGCTCCGGAGAGTGCTCCAGAGTACCTGTCTGCGGAGCAGTGCCCCCCCGTTGATCTACCAGGCAAGCAAACCCCCTTGTTCATTCCGATACAATCCTACTCTCGCTCTTGCTCTCAGTTATTGCGTTAGGACAACAACGTTTCAACTGCTACTTTGTGTTGCGGTAGTTGAACCCATTCCTCTGCATGACCTGTCATTGCCACAGTAACTAGTTGAAACCCACTAGCATGTGTAGGAGTTGATTGAAGCCATTGTTGTGTTCCTGCCATGCCATGCTTGCTATTGCTTAGAGTGTGTCAGGTCTGATTCATTGGGAATGAATTGGAGTACAGTGTTCTATGTTCTGATGCTGAGAGTGAAGTGTGTGAACATGATTTGGTAAAGGTAGCGGTGAGAGGCCATGTAGGAGTACATGGTGGGTTGTCTCACTAGAACCGCCCTTAAGCACTGACTTCTATGTATGTTGTCCAATGACTCGATACTACCACACATTGGGTTCCGGTAACTCGACCCCTCTCGACTTATTAACCAACTTGATCTCTATCCAGGAGTCGCAACTAGTTTCTGGTGTTTGTAGGTAGTGTTAGTAGTCTACCAAGTGGCACCCGGCCAGGTGGGCTTGGGACAGACTAGGCACAGTGGCACGGTGTACCAAGTGGCACCCGGATGTTGGGCTTGGGAACCCTGCTCACATCATTTGGGGCCGTGAGCGACACCCCGGCCGGATCTCCTTACAGATGGAACCCAAATAGGCGATGAACCTGGATGAGAGACTTGTGTGGTTAGTCAGGTCGTGGCCGATACCCTTGTTGGGCTTCCGCTTGAAGGTTGCCAAGTACACGTCGTGTAAACGGCGATAAGTGGTGAGAGCGTGTGTGAAGAAGTATACCCCTGCAGGGTTTTCATGATCTATTCGAATAGCCGGGTCCACGGTTATAGACTTCTTGGATGCTTACGTGGTACATAGACAACTTGAAATGGATACTCTAAAATGCTCAAGACAAGTGTGAGTGCTATGGATGGCCTTCTCGTCAGGAGACAGGAATGAATCCATAGTAGTGTATTGATGTGGTGATTAGTGGACTCGTGTGCGCCTTCTTACCTCAAAGGACTTACTCGTAGTCGTAGAATAGGATAGCCATTGAGTCAAAGCTGGCTTGCTGCAACTGAACCCCACATTGCCTCCTTGATACTAATGCATGTATGATAGGATCTGATGTAAGTCTTGCTAAGTACCTTTGTACTCACGTTTGCTTTATTTATGTTTTGCAGATGAGACTTCTATCTCACTAGTAGTTCCGCTTGGACTTCGACGAGTAGCTTGTTATCCCAGCTACGATCTTGTACCCTTGGGAGGGACTTGTAGATAGTCAGGTTGCTCAGCCTTTTTCTTTTGTAGTTGTCTGTACTCAGACATGTAATGCTTCTGTTGCTTGTATGCTCTGAATGATGGGTCATGAGACCCCTGTTTGAATTAAATGCTATGTGGCTCTTTTGGGCCTTTATCTATATGAGTTTGTGTTATGTTATGATGACATGTTGTACATCACATACTTGCATGTTATGCGTACGTGTAACGTGTATTGTTATGTGTGGGATCCGACAACCTAGTTGTCTATCCTTGGTAGCCTCTCTTATGGGGAAATGTAGTCTAGTGCTTCCACCGAGCCATGGTAGCCCGCTACATCCTGGTTTACCGGAGTCCTGCTAGCCCAGCACTACTACTCCGGAACACTTGGACTGGCTGACATGTGATTCACATCGTTCCTATGTCTGTCCCTTCGGGGAAATGTCACGCGGTGACATCCGGAGTCCTGCCTAGCCTGCTACAGCCCGGGTTCCCGGAGTCCTGTTAGCCTAGTTGCTACAGCCCGGATTCACACCCTGCTGACCGACATGCTCGATGTTGTTTCATATATGCCTGTCCCCGTAAGTCAGTGCCACTTTGGGTTCACGACTAGTCATGTCGGCCCGGGTTCTCTGTCATATGGATGCTAGCGATACTATCATATACGTGAGCCAAAAGGCGCAAACGGTCCCGGGCCATGGTAAGGCAACACCTGTGGGAATACCGTGCGTGAGGCCGCAAAGTGATATGAGGTGTTACATGCTAGATCGGTGTGATTTAGAGTCGGGGTCCTGACAACAATCGCTTGAATCAAATGGGAGTTAATCTTCCAGATAAAATAGTGATTGACAGAGTTCTCTAGTCACTATCGCCAAGTTACTCGAACTTCGTGATGAACTATAATATGCAAGGGATGATGAAAACGATTCCCGAGCTCTTCGTGATGATGAAATCGACAAAGGTAGAAATCAAGAAAAGCATCAAATGTTGATGGTTGACAAGACCACTAGTTTCAAGTAAAAGGGCAAGGGAAAGAAAGGGAACTTCAAGAAGAATGACAAGCAAGTTGCCACTCCCATGAAGAAGCCCAAAGCTAGACCTAAGCCTGAAACTGAGTGCTTCTACTGCGAAGGAAATGGTCACTAGAAGCGGAACTGCCCCAAATACTTGGCGGATAAGAAGAATGGCAAAGTGAACAAAAGTATATATGGTATACATGTTATTGATGTGTACTTTACTAGTGTTCATAGTAGCCCCTGGGTATTTGATACTGGTTCAGTTGCTATGATTAGTAACTCGAAACAGGAGTTACAAAATGAACAAAGACTAGTTGAGGGCAAGGTGACGATGTGTGTTGGAAGTGATTCCAAGGTTGATAAGATCACCATCGCACCCTCCCTTTACCTTCGGGATTAGTGTTGAACCTAAAATAAATGTTATTTGCTGTTTGCGTTGAGCATAATATGATTGGATCATGTTTATTGCAATACGGTTATTCATTTAAGTAAACGAATAATTGTTATTCTGTTTACATGAATGATACCTTCTGAGGTCATACACCCAAGGTGAATGGTTTATTGAATCTCGATCGTAGTGATACACATATTCATAATATTGATGCCAAAAGATGCAAAGTTGATAATGATAGTGCAACATATTTGTGGCACTGCCGTTTAGGTCATATTGGTGTAAAGCGCATGAAGAAACTCCATGTTGATGGGCTTTTGGAATCACTTGATTATGAATCACTTGATGCTTGCGAACCATGCCTCATGGGCAAGATGACTAAGACTCCGTTCTCCGGAACAATGAGTGAGCAACTAACTTATTGGAAATAATACATACTGATGTATGCGATCTGATGAGTGTTGAGGCTCGCGATGGGTATCGTTATTTTCTGACCTTCACAGATGATTTGAGCAGATATGGGTATATCTACTTAATGAAACACAAGTCTGAAACATTTCAAAAATTCAAAGAATTTCAGAGTGAAGTAGAGAATCATCGTAACAAGAAAATAAAGTTTCTATGATCTGATCGGGGAGGCGAATATTTTAGTTACGAGTTTGGCCTTAAATTAGAACAATGTGGAATAGTTTCACAAAACTCATGCCACCTGGAACACCATAGCATAATGGTGTGTCCGAACATCATAACCGTACTTTATTAGATATGGTGCGATTTATCATGTCTCTTACCAATTTACCACTATCGTTTTGGGGTTATGCATTAGAGACAGTTGCATTCACGTTAAATAGGGCACCATCTAAATCCGTTGAGACGACACCATATGAACTGTGGTTTAGCAAGAAACCTTAGCTGTCGTTTCTTAAAGTTTGGGTCTATGATGCTTATGTGAAAAAGCTTCAACCTGATAAGCTCGAACCCAAATCGTAGAAATGCGACTTCGTAGGATACCCAAAGGAAACTATTCGGTACACCTTCTATCACAGATCCGAAGGTGATAATCCCCAAGTGCAGGGAATCATCATAGCAATTCCCAATCGTGGAAGTGATAAGTATGGATTGTCGAACCCACAAGGAGCTAAAGGTAAGATCAATATTCTCTCAAGTCCTATCTGCCACTGATACGACTCTACGTACACCGAACGTTTGCTTCCAACTAGAAACAAGAAATAAAACTACGTTGTGGGTATGAAGAGGATAACTTTGCATTATATCGGAGAGCTAAAATATATAAGTAGGTGCTATTATCATAAAATTAGAATATATTACTAAATATTATAAATAGCGAGTGTGGAATAATGATGGGTCGGTGTGCGGAATTATCCTAGGCAATTGTTAACAAGACCGATAGTCGTCATTGCAATTTCAAATGAGGGAGAGGCATAAGCTAACATACTTTCTCTTCTTGGATCATATGCACTTATGATTCGAACTCTAGCAAGCATCCACACCTACTAAAGATCATTAAGGTAAAACCCAACCATAGCATTAAAGCATAAAGTCCCCTTTATCCCATACGCAACAACCCCCTTACTCGGGTTTATGCTTCTGTCACTCAAGCAACCCACTATAAGCGAATCATGAGCGTATTGCAACACCCTACAGCGGGAATCCCTCACGCTTGCGTGACACGGAGGGCACAATAGGACAACACCAAAATAAAACATACAACTCATACCAATCTAGATCAACAATCAACCCAAAGACAAAGGATATCTACTCAAAACATCATAGGATGGCAACACATCATTGGATCATAATATGTGGCATAAAGCACCATGTTCAA
This sequence comes from Triticum urartu, assembly GCF_056163025.1. Taxonomy (NCBI): domain Eukaryota; kingdom Viridiplantae; phylum Streptophyta; class Magnoliopsida; order Poales; family Poaceae; genus Triticum; species Triticum urartu. The sequence goes on along the minus strand of NC_141876.1, from coordinate 507,519,105 downwards.
GTAGGGATTACAACGGGGTGAGGGAGAGTGGACCGCGTAAAAGAGATGAGGATGGTGATGATGATGGTGATGTTGATGAAGACGATCACCACGGTGATGATTCCCCTCCCGATGGCACTTCGGTGCCACCGAGAGAGAGAGAGAGGAGGAGAGGTTCTCCCCCTTGTGCTTCCTCCTCCATGCCCCCCCTGGATGGGAAGAGGTTCTCCCTCTGGTCCTTGGCCTTCATGGTGATGATGGCCCCTCCAGGATCCTCCTCCATAGCCTCCGGTGATGATGGCCCCCTCCAGTAGGGTGCCAGAGAGGGCCTAGATTGATTTCTCATGGCTACAGAGGCTTGCGGCGGCAGAACTTCTGATCTAGGTTATTTTCTAGAGGTTTGGGCATTTATAGGAGAGGTTGGCATCGAGAACAAGTCAGGGGGCCCCACGGGAAGTCCACGAGGCACAGGGGCGCGCCCATGGGGGGTGGGCATGCCCCCCACCCTCGTGGGGCCCACGGGACTCCCCTCCGGTAGATTTTTGTTCCAGTATTTTTTACATTTTCCAGAAAAATTCTCCGTTGATTTTCATTGCATTCCGAGAACTTTTATTTCTACACAAAAACAACACCATAGTAGTTCTACTGAAAACAGCGTTAGTTCGGGTTAGTTCTAATCAAATCATACCAAAATCAGATAAACCTATTGTAAACATGGCATGAATACTTCATAAATTATAGATACGTTGGAGACGTATCAGCATCCCCAAGCTTAATTCCTGAGTAGGTAAATGATAAAAGAAATAATTTATGAAGTGTGAATGCAGTTCCAATCAATTTTTCTAGCATCATTATATATCATAACAGTAGCTCAACTCATAAAACTTCTCATGATCAAGTAACAAGCTATTCACATGTTAAAATATAGATCATAAACTTTCTTGAGAACTAACAAACCGTGCTCTTAGTCATCAAAGAATTGCAATTCATGTTATTTCCGGGAAGGGTCTATGTAAGAGCTTTGATTCAGCAAACTCCATATACTCAACTATCATTTAATCTTTCACAATTGCTAACACTCACGTGATATTTATGGGTTCAAAGTTTTAGTCGGACACTGAGAAAGATAGGGGCTTATAGTTTCGCCTCCCAACCTTTTACCTCAAGGGTAATGTCAACAATAATAATTTATGAAAACCTACATCCAAGTGGATATATATATATATCTGGATCTCTCCAACACAAAGTGCTTGCCAAAGGAAAAAGTGTAAAAAGGGAAAGGTGATGATCACCATGACTCTTGTATAAGGGTAGAAGATAAAACTAAAAGATAGGCCCTTCACAGAGGGAAGCAGAGGTTGTCATGCGCTTTTATGGTTGGATGCACAAAATCTTAATGCAAAATAATGTCACTTTATATTGCCACTTGTGATATGGACCTTTATTATGCAGTCCATCACCTTTATTTCTTCCACATCACAAGATCGTATAAAGCTTATTTTCTCCACACTAATAAATCATACATATTTAGAGAGCAATTTTTATTGCTTGCAACAATGAAAACTTACTTGAAGGATCTTGCTCAATCCATAGGTAGATATGGTGGACTCTCATGGCAAAACTGGGTTTAAGAATATTTGGAAGCACAAGTAGTATCTCTACTTGGTGCAAAGAATTTGGCTAGCATGAGGGGGAAAGGCAAGCTCAACACATTGGATGATCCAAGACAATGTAACGTTTCGAATATAGGAAAACATAACCCATTAAGTTGTCTTCCTTGTCCAACACCAACTTTTTAGCATGTCATATTTTAATGTGTGCTCACAATTACAAAAGATGTCCAAGATGGTATATTTATATGTGAAATCTCTCTTCCTTCAATATTCTTTTATGAATTGTTCAAGTGACCAATTCTGTGTTTGCTAACTTCCAATAAGTTTACTACCTATACTTATTATGTGTGAAGTCATTACCCCCCATGTTGTAAACATATGAAATGTATATAAATTCAGATTTATGATATTCAATTCATTCAACCATTTACTCATAGGATATATGTGAAGCACGTGAGTAAATGACAAACTACTCCAGGAAGATATAAGTGAAGAACACTGAGTAGTCAAATAATTAACTAGCCATGGGAGGATTCTTTTTCATTCAAGATTTAAGATCCAATGATTTTATTCAAACAACAAAGTAAAATTGAAAATATGCTCCAAGCAAAACACATATCATGTGACGAATAAAAATATAGCTCCGAGTAAGGTATACCGACAGTTTTGAAGATGAAAGAGGGGATGCCTTCCGGGGCATCCCCAAGCTTAGGCGCTTGAGTCTTCCTTGAATATTACCTTCGGCATCCCCAAGCTTAGGGTCTTTCCACTCCTCATATTGATATCTCACCCAAAGCTTGAAAACTTCAATCACACAAAACTTAACGGAACTTCGTGAGATACGTTAGTATGATAAAGAGTAAACCATTCACTTTGGTACTGTCAAAGAAAAGGTTCATAATTGTTCTCACACAATTCCTACTGTACCAAATCATTTCTACAATTTATATTGAGAAATATAAGCCATAGAAAGTAGAAAACAAGCAAACTATGCAATGAAAACAGAATCTGTCAGAAACAGAACAATCTGTAATGATCTGAACACCAACCATACTTCTGCTACTCCAAAAATTATGAAATAAATTTGTGGACGTGAGGAATTTGTATATTAATCTTCTGAAAAAAGAATCAACTCAATCGCACTTTTCCATAAAAATGACAGCTAATCTCGTGAGCGCAAAGTTTCTGTTTTTTACAGCAAGATCACATTAACTTTCACCCAAGTCTTTTCATAGGTCTTACTTGGCACTTTATTGAAACAAAAGCTATAAAACATGTTTACTACAGTAGCTTAATAATTTAAACATAAAAAAATAGTAAGGGTAAATATTGGGTTGCCTCCCAACAAGAGCTTTTCTTTAATGCCTTTTAGCTAGGCATGATGATTTCAATGATGCTCACATAAAAGATAAGTATTGAAACATAAAGAGAGCATCATTAAGAATATTACTAGCACATTTAAACCTAACCCACTTCCTATGCCTAGGGATTTTTTGATCGCACAATTTATGGGAACAAGAATCAACTAGCATAGGAAGGCAAAAACAAGTATAACTTCAAAACTTTAAGCACATAGAGGGGAAACTTGATATTATTGCAACTCCTACAAGCATGTATTCCTCCCTCATAATAATTTTCAGTAGCATCATGAATGAGTTCAACAATATAACCAGCGCATAAAGCATTCTGTTCATGATCTACAAGCATACAAGTTTTACTTCCCATAAGCAAAATTCTTCTCATTCGGAATAGTGGAATCATTACTAACTAAAGTTGACACTCTTCCAGATCCACTTTAGATTATAGTATTATTCATACTCCAAAATATATAAGTGAAGTTCATGGAGCATTCTACAATTAATATAGACTAACCAATATCCAAGCTCAAAATATATAAGTGAAGCACACGAAGCATTCTATAAAACCATACTCAAAAGATTTAAGTGAAGCACAAAGAGCAATTCTATAAGATCATACTTAAAAGATATAAGTGAAGAACATGAAGCATTATATAAATCAATGAAGGGCTATCTCATACTAGCATGGTTCTTAAAGGAAAAACAAAAACACAAAGGACACAACTTATGTGAACAAAACAAAAACCAAGGTATACCGATAATTGTTGAAGAAGAAAGATGGGATGCCAACCGGGGCATCCCCAAGCTTAGATGCTTGAGTATACTTGAAATATTTACTTGGGGTGCCTTGGGAATCCCCAATATTGAGCTCTTGCCTCTCTTTATTCTTCTCATATCGATATCTCCTCGATCTTCAAACACTTCATCCACACAAAACTTTAACAAAAACTTTGTGAGATCCATTAGTGTAAATAAAGCAAATCACTACCTTTAGGTACTGTTGCAAACTTATTCCAATTTCATATTAGAACTATATCTACTGTATTCCAACTTCACCATGGTTCATACCCCCCGATACTACCCATAGATTCATCAAAATAAGCGAACAACTCATAGAAAACAGAATCTGTCAAAAACATGATAGTCTATAGTAATTTGTTAGTTTAGTAAATTTCTGTAACTCTGAAAAATTCTAAAAAAATATGACAATTTAAAAAATTTGTATAGAAGTGATGTACAAAAAGTTTCAGACCCATTTGACTTTCCAGTAAAGAAATGTAAAATCACGCGCTACAGCCAAAGTTTCTGTTTTTGTACTGCACAAAGTAAACAAGCAATCTAATCATCCTAAAACCAGGGCTTGGCACATTATTTTTATAATACAATGGATATATACAAGGGGATAATTATTTTCAGAGAAGATTCCATGAAATTTTTTACATTGTTTTCATGAGCATGAACACAAGTGCTCAAGGTCGACCCTCATTTCTTCAATGCATAATCTTCCAATCACTTCTCTTATTGAAAAACTTTTTAGGCATGAGAGGCGAGTAATTTTTTTTGTATTTTCATTCTTTAAAAAAATGTATGTTTCATCCAGAACTAAACAAAGAAAAAAAAGGAAAAACAAAATCTACCTAGTGAAGAAAGCAAACGAGCACACACGAGAATATCAACCCCACGCTATTGCTCCTCGGCAACGGCGCCAGAAAAGAGCTTGATAATCCCCAAGTGGAGGGAATCATCGTAGCAATTCCCAATGGTGGATGTGATAAGTATGGAGTGTCGAACCCACAAGGATCTAAAGGTAAGATCAATATTCTCTCAAGTCCTATCTGCCACTGATACGACTCTACGTACACCGAATGTTTGCTTCCAACTAGAAACAAGAAATAAAACTACGTTGTGGGAATGAAGAGGATAACTTTGCATGATATTGGAGAGCTAAAATATAAAAGTAGATGCTGTTAACATAAAATTAGAATATATTACTAAATATTATAAATAGCAAGTGTGGAATAATGATGGATCGGTGTGCGGAATTGTCCTAGGCAATTGTTAACAAGACCGATAGTCGTCATTGCAATTTCATATGAGGGAGAGGCATAAGCTAACATACTTTATCTTCTTGGATCATATGCACTTATGATTGGAACTCTAGCAAGCATCCGCAACTACTAATGATCATTAAGGTAAAATCCAACCATAGCATTAAAGCATCAAGTCCCCTTTATCCCATACGTAACAACCCCCTTACTCGGGTTTATGCTTATGTCACTCAAGCAACCCACTATAAGCGAATCATGAACGTATTGCAACACCCTACAGCGGGAATCCCTCACGCTTACGTGACACGGAGGGCACAATAGGACAACAACAAAATAAAACATACAACTCATACCAATCTAGATCAACAATCAACCCAAAGACAAAGGATATCTACTCAAAACATCATAGGATGGCAACACATCATTGGATCATAATATGTGGCATAAAGCACCATGTTCAAGTAGGGATTACAAAGGGGCGCGGGAGAGTGGACCGCGTAAAAGAGATGAGGATGGCGATGATGATGAAGATGATCACCACGGTGATGATTCCCCTCCCGATGGCACTTCGGTGCCACCAAGAGAGAGGAGGAGAGGTTCTCCCCCTTGGTCTTCCTCCTCCATGCCCCCCTGGATGGGGAGAGGTTCTCCCTCTGGTCCTTGGCCTTCATGGTGTTGATGGCCCCTCCGGGATCCTCCTCCATAGCCTCCGGTGATGATGGCCCCCTCCGGCAGGGTGCCAGAGAGGGCCTAGATTGATTTCTCATGGCTATAGAGGCTTGTGGTGGCGGAACTTCAGATCTAGATTATTTTCTGGAGGTTTGGGCATTTATAGGAGAGGTTGGCATCGAGAACAAGTCAGGGGGCCCCACGGGAAGTCCACGAGGCACAGGGGCACGCCCAGGGGGGTGGGCGCGCCCCCACCCTCGTGGGGCCCACGGGACTCCCCTCTAGTAGATTTTTGTTCCAGTATTTTTTATAGTTTCCAGAAAAAATCTTCGTTGATTTTCATTGCATTCCGAGAACTTTTATTTCTGCACAAAAACAACACCATGATAGTTCTGCTGAAAACATAGTCAGTCTGGGTTAGTTCTAATCAAATCATACCAAAATCATATAAAACTATTGGAAACATGGCATAGACATATATCTAGAACAAGGAGTATCAAATCGTGAGATTTTTCCGAAACAATGGCAAGCATTTACTATTAATTTCTTCATTTCAAGTACATATTTTTATATTTGAGCACAAGAGTAAAATATATGTTTTGCTAAATAAACAAAGTAATGAACTGAGCACACTGAGACAGTTAGGTTCCGTGTGGTTGACTCAGTACATCCGAATTGAAGTCCTGGACTTTGTATGATTGAGCATTTTCATGGATTTATTCCAAAAAAATGTGATGTTCGTTCAAGGGAAGATGTTGTTTCCGTTAGCTTCGAAACATATATGATGGTTTCATCGATCCTAAGATTTGACGGCTCGATCTGTCATAAGTGCTCGTATCGGTAAGGTGTGCATGCATACATTCATATAGGTGAAGGTGAGGATACATGCATGTATGTAAGTATGTGCATTTGTACAATATTTCTCAACAACGGTAAAATAGAATAAATTTTATGTGTGACATGTTGAGATGTCATATTGCTCCTCAGTTATTTTCTTGTCTGACTCATTGACCCGAAAAATATACTCCCTCCATTTCATAATGTAACGCGTATAGATTTTTTGAAAGGTCAAACTTTGCAAGTTTCGACCAAGCTTATAAACAAAAATTATTTATATCTACAACATCAAATATATAAAATATGCAACTATGTCTTATGATGAGTCTAATGATATATGGTTGGCATTCTAGATGTAAATATTTTTCTCCATAAACTTGGTCAAAGTTGATGAGGTTTGACTTTTCAAAAAAAAATTATATGCACTACATTATGGAATGGAGGGAGTATTAAATATTCGGTTTAGGTCTTCAAAGGAATGCATGTAAGCCAAATATAGGTCAATTAGTTCTTTTTGAAGGAAAGTGAGTTTTTTCTCTTAGGCACCATGGAGCACAAAATTTTCTAAAATTGAAAAATCAATCTTTTAAGTTCATAGAAAACTGAAAATAAATACACGGGTATTTATAGATGTATACAAGATGTGTTTAAATTTTCATCAGGAAATACGCTTTGGAGTGCACTCTACAAAAAATCATATACTTTTATAGTGAATCGTATGTGTTTTAGAAATATGTGATATTTTATTTTTGTATAGCTCGTATATAAATGTATTTCTCCATGAAAATTTGAAGAAAAGGCAAATACCTCCATGTCTATGTGTGTATTTTTTGCATTTTTTAAAGACCTAAAAATTATTTTTCTATTTTTTTAAATTAAGGGCTCCATGGATCTTGATCTCCATTAGCTATTTTCGTGTTTATGTTGATAAAAGGTAAAATAGGAGCAGAGACGACGAATAAAGTTACAAAATTTAAAATAACAAATATTTTAAAAAATATAATTGAAACCAAATAGATTGTTACTAAAGAGACAGTTCAGAAGACCCTGACCGGGGAGTAAAAAATATTACATACTTTTTACATCCTAGTTGTGACATTGTGACGGTATTTATCCGAGTTAAAAATCTTAGCTAACTTTACCCCTTATTGTAACATTGTGAAAGTCAATTAAAAAAACATTATGGAAGCTTTTATCCTAAGGTTTTTTCTTCGACATATCGAAAAGCTATATCCACTTTGGTAGGATGACATAACAAATCGATCGGCAAACATGTCGAGGCGTACTAGTGGTCAATTTTATCGAAGCATGCAAAATTATGTCATTTTTATCTCAAATCTATGAAACTTTGTAATGCCATCCAAACACTCCCCAGCCCTTGCGGTTATAGCTGGCCAAATGGGCCGGTTTTTTTCAGGCCGGCCCGTGAGCACGCCGGTACAGCCCTCCTTGGGGCAGGCATGGCACGGGCTAAACGGCCCAGGCCCGGCACGCCCTGGGCCGTGCCTGGGCCTGGAGGCTGGGCACGCGGACCGGCACGGCACGACCCGATCATGTTTTTATTTTTTTATACATCTATAGATGGCCCAACATGTAAAAATAGGCTAAAAACGCTTAGTGCGTCAAATAACAGGCTAAAAATATGTAGCCCACCGTGCTAAACGGGCCAACGTGCCGGCCCGTTTACTAACTGGGTCGTGCCTGGGCCTGGGGGTGCAGCACGCGGGCCGACACGGCACGTCCCGTATAGTAATCGTGCCCTGGCGGGCCGTGCCGGGCCAGGCACGATTACGATGGGCCGTGCCGGGCCGGGCTAGCCCGTTTGGCCAGGTATGCTTGTGGTGGTGGTGGTGGTTTGCCCCTGGCACGATGTCACCGCTTCATTCCCGCGTTTCTAGGAGGTCTATGAGGTGCGACGTGAGACCGTCAATGCCAGTCGCAGTGGATCTTTGCAGCAGATTGGGGCACCCTTGATCTAGATAACGACGGTCGACAACGAATCACTTCCTCCCATGATCTGGCTGGCTGGTGGTCCACCGGCTATTTGGAAGTTGGTAGGCAGCTTTTGCTGTGATGCGACATCAACAATGGTGGCGCAATACTTCATAAATTATAGATACGTTGGAGACGTATCAGAAGGCAAGATTTTTGTTGCTAAGAATGGATCCTTTCTAGAGAATGAGTTTCTCTCGAAAGAAGTGAGTGGGAGGAAAGTAGAACTTGATGAGCTAACTATACCTTCTCTCGAATTGGAAACTAGTTCATTAAAGAAATCTGATACCGTGATGCCTACACCAACTAGAGAGGAAGTTAATGATGATGATCATGAAACTTCGGATCAACTAACTACAGAACTTCGTAGGTCAACCAGAGCACGATCCATACCAGAGTGGTACGGTAATCCTGTACTGGAAGTCATGTTACTAGACCATGATGAACTTAAAACTATGAGGAAGCGATGATGAGCCCAGATTCCGCAAAATGGCTTGAGGCCATGAAATCTGAGATGGGATCCATGTATGAGAACAAAGTATGGACTTTGGTGGACTTGCCCATGAAGGAAATATGCCCTAGAGGCAATAATAAAGTTGTTATTTATATTTCCTTATATCATGATAAATGTTTATTATTCATGCTAGAATTGTATTAACCGGAAACTTAGTACATGTGTGAATACATAGACAAACATAATGTCACTAGTATGCCTCTACTTGACTAGCTCGTTGAATCAATGATGGTTATGTTTCCTAACCATAGACATGAGTAGTCATTTGATTAACGGGATCACATCATTGGAGAATGATGTGATTGACTTGACCCATATGTTAGCTTAGTACGATGATCCTTTAGTTTGTTGGTATTGCTTTCTCCATAACTTTTACATGTTCCTAGGACTATGAGATCATGCAACTCTCGAATACCGAAGGAACACTTAGTGTGCTATCAAATGTCACAACGTAACTAGGTGACTATAAAGATGCTCTACAGGTGTCTCCGACAGTGTTTGTTGAGTTGGCATAGATCGAGATTAGGATTTGTCACTCCGAGTATCGGAGAGGTATCTCTGGGCCCTCTCGGTAATGCACATCACTATAAGCCTTGCAAGTAATGTGACTAATGAGTTAGTTATGGGATGATGCATTACGAAACGAGTAAAGAGACTTGCCGGTAACGAGATTGAACTAGGTATTGAGATACCGACGATCGAATCTCGGGCAAGTAACATACCGATGACAAAGGGAACAACGTATGTTGGTGTGCGGTTTGACCGATGAAGATCTTCGTAGAATATATAGGAACCAATATGAGCATCCAGGTTCCTCTATTGGTTATTGACCGGAGATAAGTCTCGGTCATTTCTACATAGTTCTCGAACCCGTAGGGTCCGCACGCTTAACGTTCGGTGACGATCGGTATTATGAGTTTATGTGTTTTGATGTACCAAAGGTAGTTCAGAGTACCGGATATGATCACGGACATGATGAGGAGTCTCTAAATAGTCGAGACATAAAGATTGATATATTGGACGGCTATATTCGGACACCGGAAGTGTTCCGAGTGATTTCGGAGAAAACCGGAGTGCTGGAGGGTTACCGGACCCCCCCCCCCGGGGAACTAATGGTCCACATGGGCCTTAGTGGAGAGAGAGAGGGCTGGCCAGGGCAGGCCGTGCGGCCCCTCCCACTGTAGTCCGATTTGGACTAGGGAAGGGGGGCCGTACCCCCTTTCCTTCTTCCTTCTCCTCCTTCCTTTCCCCCTCCTAGTAGGACTAGGAAAGGTGAGTCCTACTCCTACTAGGAGGAGGACTCCTCCTCTCCAGGCGCGCCACGAGGGCTGGCTGGCCTCCCCCCTTGCTCCTTTATATACGGGGGCAGGGGCACCCTAGGACATAGAAGTTGATCATTGATCTGTTAGCCGTGTGCGGTGCCCCCCTACACCATAATCCACCTCGGTCATATCGTCGTAGTGCGTAGGCGAAGCCCTGCGCTGGTAGCTTCATCATCACCGTCATCACGCTGTCGTACTGACTAAGCTCTCCCTCGACACTCAGCTGGATCGAGAGTTCGTGGGACGTCACCGAGCCGAATGTGTGCAGATCGCGGAGGTGCCGTACTTTCGGTACTAGGATCGGTCGGATCATGAAGATGTATGACTACATCAACCATGTTGTTATAACGCTTCCGCTTACGGTCTACGAGGGTACATGGACAACACTCTTCCCCTCTCGTTGCTATGCATCACCATGATAGGTCTTGCGTGTGCGTAGGAATTTTATGAAATTACCGCGTTCCCCAACAGTGGCATCCGAGCCAGGTCTATGCGTAGATGTTATATGCATGAGTAGAACACAAAGGAGTTGTGGACTTTGGTATATACATATTGCTTGCTGTCACTAGTTGATTATTGATTCAGTGGTATTGTTGGATGAAGCGGCTCAGACCGACATTACACGTATGCTTACGCGAGACTGGTTCTACTAACGTGCTTCACACGTAGGTGGCTGGTGGGTGTCAGTTTCTCCAACTTTAGTTGAATCGGATTCAATGAGCAAGGTTCTTTCTGAAGATCAAAAAGCAATCACTATACCGCATTGTGGTTTTTGATGCGTAGGTAAGAACGGTTCTTGCTCAGCCCGTAGCTGCCACGTAAAACTTGCAACAACAAAGTAGAGGACGTCTAACTTGTTTTTGCAGGGCATGTTGTGATGTGGTATGGACATGATGCTAATTTTTATTCTATGAGATGATCATGTTTTGTAACACAGTTATCGGCAACTGGCAGGAGCCATATGGTTGTCGCTTTATTGTATGAAATGCAATCGCCATGTAATTGCTTTACTTTATCACTAAGCGGTAGCGATAGTCGTAGAAGCAATAGTTGGCGAGATGACAACGATGCTTCGATGGAGATCAAGGTGTCAAGCAGTGACGATGGTGATCACAACGGTGCTTTAGAGATGGAGATCAAAGGCACAAGATGATGATGCCATATCATATCACTTATATTGATTGCATGTGATGTTTATCCTTTATGCATCTTATTTTGCTTAGTTCGGCGGTAGCATTATAAGATGATCTCTCACTAAATTTCAAGGTATAAGTGTTCTCCCTGAGTATGCACCGTTGCTATAGTTCGTCATGCCGAAACACCACGTGATGATCGGGTGTGATAAGCTCTACGTTCACTTACAACGGGTGCAAGCCAGTTTTGCACATGCAGAATACTCGGGTTAAACTTGACGAGCCTAGCATATGTAGATATGGCCTCGGAACACTGAGACCGAAAGGTCAAGCATGAATCATATAGTAGATATGATCAACATAGTGATGTTCACCATTTAAAACTACTCCATCTCACGTGATGATCGGACATGGTTTAGTTGATATGGATCACGTGATCACTTAGATGATTAGAGAGATGTTTATCTAAGTGGGAGTTCTTAAGTAATTTGATTAATTGAACTTTAGTTTATCATGAACTTAGTACCTGATAGTATTTTGCATGTCTATGTTGTTGTAGATAGATGGCCCATGCCGTTGTTCCGTTGAATTTTAATGCGTTCCTAGAGAAAGCTAAGTTGAAAGCTAATGGTAGCAACTACATGGACTGGGTCTGTAACTTGACGATTATCCTCATTGCTGGACAGAAGAATTACGTCCTGGAAGCACCGCTAGGTGACAAACCCGCTGCAGGAGCAACGCTAGATGTTATGAACACCTGGTAGAGCAAAGCTGATGACTACTCGATAGCTCAGTGTGCCATGCTTTACGGCTTAGAACAGGGACTTCAACAATGTTTTGAACGTCATGGAGCATATGAGATGTTCCAGGAGTTGAAGTTAATACTTCAACAAAATGCCCGGATTGAGAGATATGAAGTCTCCAATAAGTTCTACAGCTGCAAAATGGAGGAGAATAGTTGTGTCAGTGAACATATACTCAGAATATCTGGGTACCACAACCACTTGACTCAGCTGGGAGTTAATCTTCCTGATGATAGTGTCATTGACAGAGTTCTTCAATCACTGCCACCAAGCTACAAGAGCTTCGTGATGAACTATAATATGCAAGGGATGGATAAGACGATTCCCAAGCTCTTCGCAATGCTAAAGGTTGCGGAGATAGAAATCAAGAAGGAGCATCAAGTGTTGATGGTCAACAAGACCACCAGTTTCAAGAAAAAAGGTAAAGGGAAGAAGGGGAACTTCAAGAAGAACAGCAAGCCAATTGCTGCTCACGTGAAGAAACCCAAGTCTAGACCTAAGCCTGAGACAGAGTGCTTCTACTGCAAAGGGACTGGTCACTGGAAGCAGAACTGCCCCAATTATTTGGCGGAGAACAAGGATGGCAAAGTGAAAGGTATATTTGATATACATGTTATTGATGTGTACCTTACTAATGCTCGCAGTAGCGCCTGGGTATTTGATACTAGTTCTATTGCTAATATTTGCAACTCGAAATAGGGGCTACGGATTAAGCGAAGATTGACTAAGGACGTGGTGACGATGCACGTAGGAAATGGTTCCAAAGTCGATGTGATTGCCGTCGGCACACTACCTCTACATCTACATCCGGGATTAGTTTTAGACCTAAATAATTGTTATTTGTTGCCAGCGTTGAGCATTAACATTATATCTGCATCTTGTTTGATGCGAGACGGTTATTCATTTAAATCAGAAAATAATGGTTGTTCTATTTATATGAGTAATATCTTTTATGGTCATGCACCCTTGATGAGTGGTCTATTTTTACAAAATCTTGATAGTAGTGATACACATGTTCATTGTATTGAAACCAAAAGATGTAGAGTTGATAATGATAGTGCAACTTATTTGTGGCACTGCCGTTTGGGTCATATTGGTGTAAAGCGCATGAAGAAACTCCATTTTGATGGACTTCTGGAATCAGTTGATAATGAATCACTTGGTACTTGCGAACCATGCCTCATGGGCAAGATGACTAAAGCTCCGTTCTCCGGAACAATGGAGCATGCAACAGAGTTATTGGAAATCATACATACTGATGTATGTGGTCCAATGAACATTGAGGCTCGCGGCAGATATCGTTATTTTCTCACCTTCACAGATGATTTGAGCAGATATGGGAATATCGACTTAATGAAACATAAGTATGAAACATTTGAAAAGTTCAAAGAATTTCAGAGTGAAGTGGAAAATCATCATAACAAGAAAATAAAGTTTCTATGATCTAATCGTGGAGGAGAATATTTGAGTTACGAGTTTGGTCTTCATTTGAAACAATGTGGAATAGTTTCCCAACTCACGCCACCCGGAACACCACAGCGTAATGGTGTGTCCGAACGTCGTAATCGTACTTTATAAGATATGGTACGATCTATGATGTCTCTTACTGATTTACCGCTATCGTTCTGGGGTTATGCTTTAGAGACAGCTGTATTCACGTTAAATAGGGCACCATCTAAATCCGTTGAGTCGACACCTTATGAACTGTGGTTTGGCAAGAAACCCAAGTTGTCGTTTCTTAAAGTTTGGGGCTGCGATGCTTATGTGAAGAAACTTCAACATGATAAGCTCGAACCCAAATGGGAGAAATTTGTCTTCATAGGATACCCAAAGGAGACTGTTGGGTACACCTTCTATCACAGATCCGAAGACAAGATATTCATTGCTAAGAATGGATCCTTTCTAGAGAAGGAGTTTCTCTCGAAAGAAGTGAGTGGGAGGAAAGTAGAACTTGATGAGGTAATTGTACCTGCTCCCTTATTGGAAAGTAGTTCATCACTGAAATCAGTTCCAGTGATTCCTACACCAGTAAGTGAGGAAGCTAATGATGATGATCATGAAACTTCTGATCAAGTTACTATCGAACCTCGTAGGTCAACCAGAGTGAGATCCGCACCAGAGTGGTATGGTAATCCTGTTCTGGAGGTCATGTTGCTTTACCATGACGAACCTACGAACTATGAGGAAGCGGTGATGAGCCCAGATTCCGCAAAATGGCTAGAGGCCATGAAATCTGAGATGGGATCCATGTATGAGAACAAAGTGTGGACTTTGGGTGACTTGCCCAATGATCGGCAGGCCATAGAGAATAAATGGATCTTCAAGAAGAAGACTGACGCTGACGGTAATGTTGCTGTCTACAAAGCTTGACTTGTTGCAAAAGGTTTTCGACAAGTTCAAGGAGTTGACTATGATGAGACCTTCTCACCCGTAGCGATGGTTAAGTCCGTCCGAATTATGTTAGCAATTGCCGCATTTTATGATTATGAAATTTGGCAAATGGATGTCAAAACTGCATCCCTTAATGGATATCTTAAAGAAGAGTTGTATATGATGCAACCAGAAGGTTCTGTCGACCCAAAAGGTGCTAACAAAGTGTTCAAGCTCCAGCGATCCATTCACGTAGCATTTCTAACTTTTGGAGAAGCATATGGTTTTATATAGACTTTTGGAGAAGGCTGTATTTACAAGAAAGTGCGTGGGAGCTCTGTAGCATTTCTGATATTATATGTAGATGACATATTGTTGATCAAAAATGATAATGAATTTCTGAATAGCATAAAAGGATACTTGAATAAGAATTTTTCAATGAAAGACCTCGGTGAAGCTACTTATATATTGGGAATCAAGATCTATAGAGATAGATCAAGACGCTTAATTGGACTTTCACAAAGCACATACCTTGATAAAATTTTGAAGAAGTTCAAAATGGATCAGGCAAAGAAAGGGTTCTTGCCTGTGTTACAAGGTGTGAAGTTGAGTCAGACTCAATGTCTGACCACTGCAGAAGATAGATAGAAAATGAAAGTCATTCCCTATGATTCAGCCATAGGTTCTAGCATGTATGCAATGCTGTGTACCAGACCTGATGTGTGCCTTGTTATTAGTTTAGCAGGGAGGTACCAAAGTAATCCGGCAGTGGATCACTGGACAGCTGTCAAGAACATCCTGAAATACCTGAAAAGGACTAAGGATATGTATCTCGTTTATGGAGGTGCCAAAGAGCTTGTCGTAAACGGTTACGTCGATGCAAGCTTTGACATTGATCCGGATGACTCTAAGTCACAAACTGGATACATATTTTTATTAAATGGTGGAGCTGTCAGTTGGTGCAGTTCCAAGCAGAGCGTCATGGCGGGATATACATATGAAGTGGAGTACATAGCTGCTTCGGAATCAGCAAATGAAGGAGTCTGGATGAAGGAGTTCATATCCGATCTAGGTGTTTGCTAACTCTTGAGCACTGCGTTGGTTTTCCCTTGAAGAGGAAAGGGTGGTGCAGTAAAGAAACATATGTATTTCCCTCAGTTTTTGAGAACCAAGGTATCAATCCAGTAGGAGATCACGCGCGAGTCACCTCGTACCTACACAAACAAATAAGAACCTCGCAACCAACACGATAAAGGGGTTGTCAATCCCTTCACGGCCACTTGCAAGAGTGAGATCTAATAGAGATGATAATAATAAGAAAAAAAATTGGTATTTTTATGATATAGATTGAAAGTAGATTGCAAAATAAAATAGATGGGAAACTTGTATGATGGAAAATAGACCCGGGGGCCATAGGTTTCACTAGTGGCTTCTCTCAAGATAGCATAAGTATTACGGTGGGTGAACAAATTACTGTTGAGCAATTGATAGAAAAGCGAATAATTATGAGAATATCTGGGCATGATCATGTATATAGGTATCATGTCCATGACAAGTAGACTGACTCCTGCCTGCATCTACTACTATTACTCCACACATCGACAGCTATCCAGCATGCATCTAGAGTATTAAGTTCATAAGAATAGAGTAATGCCTTAAGCAAGATGACATGATCTAGAGGGATAAACTCATGCAATATGATATAAACCCCATCTTTTTATCCTCGATGGCAACAATACAATACGTGTCGTTTCCCTTTCTGTCACTGGGATCGAGCACCGCAAGATTGAACCCAAAGCTAAGCACTTCTCCCATTGCAAGAAAGATCAATCTAGTAGGCCAAACCTAACTGATAATTCAAAGAGACTTGCAAGGATAAACTAATCATACATAAAAGAATTCAGAGAAGATTCAAATATTGTTCATAGATAATCTGGATCATAAACCCACAATTCATCGGATCTCAACAAACACACCGCAAAAGAAGATTACATCGAATAGATCTCCAAGAGAATCGAGGAGAACTTTGTATTGAGATCCAAAGAGAGAGAAGAAGCCATCTAGGTACTAGCTATGGACCCGAAGGTCAGAAGTAAACTACTCACACATCATTGGAGGGGCCATGGAGTTGATGTAGAGGCCCTTCGTGATCAATGCCCCCTCCGGCGGAGCTCCGGAAAAGGCCCCAAGATGGGATCTCTTGGGTACAGAAGGTTGCGGCGGTGGAAATAGGGTTTCGTGGTGCTCCTGGATGTTTGCGGGGTATGTGAACATATATAGGAGGAATAAGTAGGTCGGTGGAGCTATGAGGGGCCCACGAGGGGGGAGGGTGTGCCCCCTGCCTCGTGGCCACCTCGTTGATTGCTTGACGTCCACTCCAAGTCCTCTGGATGACGTTTGTTCCAAAAATCACGTTCCCGAAGGTTTCATTCCGTTTGGACTCCGTTTGATATTCCTTTTCTACGAAACACTGAAATAGGCACAAAAAATAGCAATTTGGGCTGGGCCTCCGGTTAATAGGTTAGTCCCAAAAATAATATAAAAGCGTAAAATAAAGCCCATTAACATCCAAAACAGATAATATAATAGCATGGAACAATCAAAAATTATAGATACGTTTGAGACGTATCAGCATCCCCAAGCTTAAT
Source organism: Triticum urartu (assembly GCF_056163025.1). Lineage (NCBI taxonomy): Eukaryota > Viridiplantae > Streptophyta > Magnoliopsida > Poales > Poaceae > Triticum > Triticum urartu. The sequence continues at coordinate 507,501,819 of NC_141876.1, read as the reverse complement.
TCCTGCTCGGTCGAGTAGGTAAATGACAAAAACAATTTTTTTGATGTGGAATGCTTTCTAGAATATTCTTCAATGTATTTTTCTCTAGCATGAATGTTCAGATCCGAAAGATTCAAGATAAAAGTTTATTGTTGACATAAAAATAGTAATACTCCAAGTATGCTAATCAAGCAATTATGTCTTATCAAAATACCACAACCAAAGAAAACTTATCCCTAAAAAGTCATATAGTTTGGCCATGCTTCATTTTCGTCACACAAAATGCTCTCATCATGCACAACCCCAATGACAAGCTAAGCAATTGTTTCATACTTAGCTTTTTCAAACTCTTTCAACTTTTACACAATATATGAGTGTGAGCCATGGACATAGCACTATGGGTGGAATAGAATATGATGATTGAGGTTGTGTGAGAAGACAAAAAGGGAGAAATTCTCACATTGACGCGGATAATCAATGGGCTATGGAGATGCCCACCGATTGATGTCAATGCAAGGAGTAGGGACTGTCATGCAATGAATGCACTAGAGCTATAAATATATGAAAGCTCATCAAATAAACTAAGTGGGTGTGCATCCAAATCGCTTGCTCACGAAGACCTAGGGCATTTGAGGAAGCTCATCATTGGAATATACAAGCCAAGTTCTATAATGAAAAATTCCCACTAGTATAGGAAAGTGTCAAAATAAGAGACTCTCTATCATGAAGATCATGGTGCTACTTGGAAGAACAAGTGTGGAAAAAGGATAGTAACATTGCCCCTTCTCTCTTTTTCTCTCATTTATTTTTTTATTTGGGCCTTCTTTTTTTGGCCTCTTTTCTTTCTTTTTTTCCTTTTTTCGTCCAGAGTCTCATCCCGACTTGTGGGGGAATCACAGTCTCCATCATCCTTTCCTCACATGGGACAATGCTCTAATGATGATCATCACACTTTTATTTTCTTACAACTCAAGAATTACAACTCGATACTTAGAACAAAATATGACTCTATGTGAGTGCCTCCGGCGGTGTACCAGGATTGCGATGAATCAAGAGTGACATGTATGAAAAAATTATGAACGGTGGCTTTGCCACAAATACGATGTCAACTACATGATCATGCAAAGCAATATGACAATGATGATGCGTGTCATAATAAATGGAACGGTGGAAAGTTGCATGGCAATATATCTCGGAATGGCTATGGAAATGCCATAATAGGCAGGTATGGTGGTTGTTTTGAGGAAGATATAAGATGGCTTATGTGTGATAGAGTGTATCATATCACGGGGTTTGGATGCACCGACGAAGTTTGCACCAACTCTCAAGGTGAGAAAGGGCAATGCACGGTACCGAAGAGGCTAGCAATGGTGGAAGGGTGAGAGTGCGTATAATCCATGGACTCAACATTAGTCGTAAAGAACTCACAATCTTATTGCAAAAATCTACAAGTCATCAAAACCAAGCACTACACGCATGCTCCTAGGGGGATAGATTGGTAGGAAAAGACCATCGTTCATCCCTGACCGCCACTCATAAGGAAAGCAATCAAAGAACACCCCATGCTTCAAATTTGCCACATAACGTTCACCATACGTGCATGCTACGGGACTTTCCAACTTCAAAACAAGTATTCATCAATTTCACAATTACTCAAATAGCACACTTCTAATATTACCACCTTTATATCTCAAAACCATCTATCAAGCATCCAACTTCTCTTAGCATTTAAAATTTATAACCAAAGTGAATTACCATGCTGTTCTAAAGGACTCTCAAAATTATATAAGTGAATCATGAGAGATCAATTATTTCTATAAAGTAGAACCACCGTCGCGCTCTAAAAGATATAAGCGAAGCACTAGAGCAAAAAAAACTATATAGCTCAAAAGATATAAGTGAAGCACATAGAGTATTCTAATAAATTCAAATTCATGTGTGTCTCTCCCAAAAGGTGTGTATAGCAAGGATGATTGTGTTAAACTAGAAAGCAAAGACTCAAATCATACAAGATGCTCCAAGCAAAACACATATCTTGTGGCGAATAATATAGCTCCAAGTAAAGTTACCGATAGACGAAGACGTAAGAGGGGATGCCTTCCGGGGCATCCTCAAGCTTAGGCTTTTTGGTGTCCCTGGATTTTACCTTGGTGTGCCTTGGGCATCCCCAAGCTTAGGCTCTTGCCACTCCTTGTTCCATAATCCATCAAATCCTTACCCAAAACTTGAAAACTTCACAACACAACTTAAAAGAAAATCTTCGTGAGCTCCGTTAGTAAAAGAAAACGAACCACCACTTCAAGGTACTGTAATGAACTCATTCTTTATTTATATTGGTGTTAAACCTACTGTATTACAACTTCTCTATGGTTCATAAACTCTATTACTAGCCATAGATTCATCAAAATAAGCAAACAACACACGAAAAACAGAATCTGTCAAAAATAGAACAGTCTGTAGTAATCTGTAGGTTTCGAATACTTCTGGAACCCCAAAAATTCTAAAATAAATTTATGGACCTGATGAATTTATCTATTAATCATCTTCAAAAATAATTAACTAAATATCACCCTCCAATAAAAAATAGCATCAATTCTCGCGAGCGCTAAAGTTTCTGTTTTTTACAGCAGGATCAAAAAGACTTTCCCCAAGTCTTCCCAACATTTCTACTTGGCACAAACACTAATTAAACAAAAAAACACAACCAAAACAGAGGTTAGATAAATTATTTATTACTAAACAGGAGAAAAAATCAAGGAATAAAAATAAAATTGGGTTGCCCGCCAACAAGCGCTATCGTTTAACGCCCTTAGCTAGGCATACAAGCAAGGATAGATCTAAGTATTGCCATCTTTGGTAGGCAATTCTTCAATAAGACACCTATAACCCCTAGGTGTCTCTTTTTTATTAATTATCAAACTCCTAGGCACAAAATCAAGAAAATCATTTGTAGCAAAAGGTTCCTTAAGGATAGCAAGAAAGTTGGGGTGAACACTTATGGATTTGAGGTCCGCATTTCCCTTACTAGAAGTTTCACCCTTAATTTTAGGAACATACATCAATTTGGCAATCTTAGCATTACAAGGAGTGTTTTTCACGGAATAAAAGGAAGATCCTAGGTTGGTAATAATATCCTCAATTTTACAATTCTAGTGGAATCTTGATCTATCTTTTCATTAACCATAGGCTCCTTTTCTTTAAAAAATTTAAGAGCCACTCCTACCTTAGATCCGTATTGGGTAACTTGGTTGTGGATCTTTCTATCCAAATTTTCAATCAACTCTATGGTAGTAACTTTATTTTCAATAATTTCAAGCCTTTGCATCATATGTTCCAAAGTTAAAGTAGTTCCATTAACCAAAAGAGGTGGTGGACCAAACAAATCTACCATAGCATTATAAGAATCAAAAGTATGGCTACCCAAGAAATTTCCTCCGGTAATGGTATCAAGAATATATCTATTCCAAGGCGTGATGCCTACATAAAAATTGCGAAGAACAACGGAAGTAGATTGCTTCCTAGTAGATCTATTTTGCGCATTGCAAATTCTGTACCAAACATCTTTTAGATTTTCTCCCTCCCTTTGTTTAAAATTAAGAACTTCATTCTTGGGAGACAAGGGAGTAGATAAAGGACTAGCCATAACGAAGAGGCAAGCGAAAAAGAGGCGAACGGAAAAGAGAGGGCGAATAAAATGGCAAGGGTGAAGTGGGGGAGAGGAAAACAAGAGGCAAATGGCAAATAATGTAATGCGAAGGATAAGAGTTGTGATGGGTACTTGGTATGTCTTGACTTGACGTAGATCTCCCCAGCAACTGTAACATCCCAAATTTTCAATTTGGAATGTTATACATAGGTCATTCATGCATATCATATTTTATTGCATCTTCGTTCCGCAATCCTTGAAATCCTAAGCATCTCAAGGACCCTCGGAGAGAGTTGGGGATTTCCCGGTTTTCATATTTGATTTTTATCAAATAATGAAACGAGGATTTTTGATTTTAATAATTTTTCTCTCCGAAAAATATTTCATTTTAAAATAAATGAGAGGAGATAATATGACTTCTCCAAAATAATTGAAATATTGGAGAAAAATATTAAAATCATTTATTTGATTTTATTTGGATTTTATTTGCATTAGAAAAATTGCACGTTTTCAAAATTTCATTTTAGGGCCAAGAAAATGTTCAACTCGTCCTAAATATTTTATTTAGACGGTGAAAATTTGTTTTGGCATTTTTAGGTTTTTATTTATTTCTTTTATTTTTTTCTAGGATTTTATTTCGGTCATCGAAGTTTAAAAAAAGGGTTGCCGCGCCGACTGGGCCTAAAGCCCAGCCGCGCCAGGCCGCCGCCGCCTCCTGCGCGCGCGCGCCGCCGCTGCCGCCACTCGGACCGGAGTCCGAGTTGGACTCTGCCTCCGCCGCGCCTTGCCCCCTCCTCCAAGTCGCTGCCCCACCCCCTTTATATATGCCGCCACCCCGCCCCCAACACCACACCACCACCGCCGCCACCCGCGCCACGCCAAGCCACCGCCGCCGCTTGCCGTCGCCGCCGCTTGCCGTCGCCGCCGCCGCCGCCGAGCGTCGCCGCCCCGCAAGCCGCCGCCCGCCGCTGCCTCACCTCGCCAAACCTCTCGCCGGAGGTAGCCGCCGCGCCCCGCTGCCGGTTTTTTTAAAGACCGTTCGGTTTTTTTAGAAACCCTAGATCCATTTTTTTCGGATTCGCCGTTTTTTTCTCGGTTCTTCTAATTAGCGGACGTTCGTCCGGACGTTCGTTTTAACAAACGGGTTTCGCCCATTATTTACAGTTAACGAACGCTCGTTCATTAGTCCGTTCATCAGTTTTCTTTTTATCGGATTAATCTGCGATTATTTTCGATCGCGATTTTTGATCCGATCTTAGTTTATGTTTATCTTTTCGCTCGTTAGTCGGAATCAGGCGATTCAAGCACCTAGATCTTCATCCCGAGACCCTCTTTCTATTTAACCAACTTGCACAAGTTTTTGCTACTGTAAAATTTGACCTAAGTCCAGATTAGTAAACATATCTTGTTTCTTTCGCCATTTGAGTTTCGTTGCTCCATTCGATTTGATTATTTTTGTGTACCGGAGTTCTTAAGTTGAACTTTCTGGTCAACATCTCTTATTTGAGTTTTGCTTGTGCATATTTGCTTGTTGCTTATGTATGTTATTGTTTGTTTGCAATAGAACACCCGGAGTGTGAAGCGTGTTACTACGAGTCTCTAGGTTTCGCGGATCGTCAGCAAGGCAAGTAACACATTGATCATACTCTTTTCATACCCAGTTTTTATGCATTAATTCCAATCCTCAAACATTGCATGATTAGGATGTCATTAACTTGTGGGTTGGGAAGTAGTTGTTGAGGTAGAACCTATTGCCCTATTACTATCAAACCCTTGGGAGTTACTTCTACGCGTTGTTATATTGCTATGCTATGCTCATAGGCGTGGTTTGGGTTTGAGTGAAATCCATGACGGATGTGAGATTGTTAATTAATCGTTCAACTTAAGGTGGCAACATAAATTAATATCTGGGTGGATTGAGGCACCTGGGGAACCCAATGTTGTCTGTTTTTTTGGAAATCCCGGGGTACCCGTGTGATCTTCCTATGGACCGCCACCCAGGCTCAAAGGGAACTGGGATGGTTCATGCTAGAAACTTCCGTGTGCAGCCACAAGCTATTATTGTCTCTAGCATAGTTGAGTAAGTTACGTGAAGCTCTTGAAGAGGTAGATCAGCAGGTAGTGGGTTTTGTAGGTTTGGTATGGTCTACCCGGAGTAAAGAGTTAATGTTTCTGAAAGACTGTGTCTCGGTCATCCGTTTCTCAAACAGCATGTAGTGCGAGAAATCCAACGGAGGCGATCGGGTCTTGTGGGGAAAAGTGCGAAAACCTCTGCAGAGTGTACAATCTAATCATGGTTAGCCGTGTCCCCGGTTATGGACAATTCTTGAGTATCTAGTACTTGGGTTATCACATGTATCTCATCACTTTTAATTAATATTGTTGGGTTGTTAACTACTTTAATTTGGGATTGAGTTGGGGTTACCTTCTCAATATTGTTCAACCACCATGATAGTTAAATTAAAATCTATTCCTTTGTTGTAGGAAAAAATTGGCTTTTCGCAAAAACTATAACCATACAGCTTTCCACCAGCCATATATGCATGTAGTGATAGCATTATTCTGTTTCTGCTCTACTGTGTTATATTGCCAGCATATTCCATGTGCTGACCCGTTTTCGGGTTGCAACGTATTATGTTGCAGACTTTTCAGACGAGGAGTAATGTTCGTTAGGTCATTGCCGTGCAGCTCAGCTATGCCGTTGGAGTTGATGGACTCACTTTATCTTCCAAGCCTTCCGCTGTTATCGCATTAGATGGCCTTAAGCCATATTATTGTAATAAGTTCTTTCTTGAGACTTTTCGATGTAATGAGTGTGTGATTGCTACTCTGTTATAAATCCTTCGAGTACTGTGTGTGTCAGCATTACCGATCCAGGGATGACACTGAAGCACCGAGACTTGACCATCTGAGGTTGGGTCGCTACAAGATGGTATCAGAGCACACACTGAGTGTAGGACACGACCACTAAGATAAACCCTAGGTCACACTTCTCTTCTCATTTCTAACTCCTCTCCATTTTCTACTCTTTAGGATGACGGAGATGAAGAACAAGTTTACCCAACCGGATGAAGACACACCTTTTGGACGCCACTTGAAGGAAGTCACTAGGTACTTGAACATTGGAATACCAAGCTTCATCGGGACGTACAATGCCACTTTACCAGAAGAAGAGTGCTGGATGATTCAAGTACAAGTTCCAGGAAGGACATTCTCGCCAACCTCTAAACCCATAGAATTTTCCTTCGACGCACCCACCTGGAGTCTAGGAAAGAGTATGGCAGCTCACATCACCATGGGACGCATTGGAGAAGTTTACAACAGGGAGCTTAAGGACACTATCTACCAAATATGTGGGCGCCAAGACGAGAAATGGGAAGTGATCAGCACCAAGAAGGATAAATCCATTGCAGCTTTCATCCAGGAGTTAAACCAGCACATTCTATGTCAGGAGAACCAGATGTGCGCTGACATGAGGGACCTGAAGAAGGCGAAGACTAGGATCATCGAGCTGGAGGAAGAACTCAAGTTTACCCGTGATGGATATGAGGAGGAAATCAAGACCCTACTAGAGAAGAATGACGACCTAGTCAAGAAGATCGGAGTATTCATGGGAGGACCAGCACAGGGAGTAGAAGACGACGATTCCACTTGCCCGGACAACTACATCATCATCGATGACACCGACTCCGACCCTAGTGATGATGACTTTGAAGACGAAGCTGGAGCAGACATCATGGAGTCTTCCACCGATCAAAATTTCTAGATGACCACCAACTATTAGTAGTATTTCCCCCATGTATATAGTAGTAGTGAGCACTTTTTCGATAGTTCTAGACCGTTTGTATGCCCTTGCTTGATTGATTGAGTGAAATGATTGTGTTTGTCTCATGTGCATATGGGTAGTGCTTTCTCATTAGACCTCTTCTATTCTAAATCTCTCCCATCTAAACCCCTCATATGCCTCCGAGACGTGACCCCGGTTTTGCTTTCCCACTGGAGCTCACCCAGTTGATCCAGCAGCAGAATGCCCTGATGCAATTGCTAGTTCAGAACTAGGGCAACAACAACAACAACAACCCACCGCCAGTGGACAACCTAGCCCGTTTTCTAAGGTTACAGCCGCCGGTGTTTTCCAGTAGCACCGAGCCTATAGTTGCTGATGATTGGCTACGCCGTATTGGAAGGGAGTTGAACACCGCAGGTTGCACAGATGCTGAGAGGGTGCGCTTTGCCGCACATCAATTGGATGGACCAGCAGCCTCATGGTGGGAGAATTACACAACCACTTTTCCTGTAGCCAACGTCACTTGGGACCAGTTTCAGCAAGCTTTCCGCACCGCCCATGTCTCAACTGGAGCTATGCAGATGAAGAAGCGGGAGTTCCGCAACCTACGCCAGGGGAACCGTACTGTGGCTCAGTACGTGGATGAGTTTAGCAAGTTATCACGCTATGCCCCTGATGATGTGGCCACAGATGCCGCGAAGCAGGAGAAGTTTATGGAAGGGCTAAATGATGAGATGAGCATGCAGTTGATGGTAGAAACCTTCAACAACTACCAGGAGTTGGTAGATAAGGCTCTTATGATTGAAGGGAAACATCAGCAGATTGAGAGCCGCAAGAGAAAGTATGGACAAGGGAAGTATAACTCAGGAGCTCAGCAGAAGCCTCGCCTAACCCTGAACTTGGGAGGACTTGTTCACAACCATGGAGGTCACAACCACACTGGAGGAAGATCACATAACCACAGTGGTGCTAAGAATGGGAATGGGAATGGAGCTAACAACAATTAGAACCGCTCCAACCCGTCTACTCCCGCCAAAAGAGACTTAAGTCAGGTTACCTGTTTTAAGTGCGGGAAGACAGGGCACTATGCCAATGATTGCCCTGAAGGAAGGAATGGAAATGGAAATGGAAGCGCTGGGAAGAAGCCCAATCCATTCAACAAAGGACAAGTGAACCACGTTAATGTGGAGGAGGTTGAAGAGCAGCCGGACGTGGTAATAGGTAAGTTTTTGGTTAAGTCATTTACCGCTCTTGTTCTTTTCGATACTGGTGCATTGCATTCATACATATCAAGGGGATTCATGGATAAGTTTAAACTACCAACCCAAACCCTTAGGACCCCTCTTTTAGTGAGTTCACCCGGAGCAGAATATATGGCTAGCCGATGGTGTGACCAGATACCCTTAACCATTGGCACACATGTGTTTCCGTCCGACCTAATTATCTTGGAGTCGCAAGGATTGGATGTGATATTGGGTATGGACTGGATGTCAAAGTATGGAGGAAGCATGACTGTGCGAGTAGGTCGATTTATCTCACCACCCCGGAGGGAAATAGGATTAAGTATGTGTCTAGGCATGTGCCAAAAAGGAGCCAAGTGAATGCCCTTACGGGAGTTGTTCAGGAGGAAGTGCTGGTAGTAAAGGATTACCGGATGTTTTCCTAGAGGAGTTACCAGGCATGCCACCGGACAGAGACATTGAGTTTTTGATAGAGCTATTGCCAGGTACAAGACCAATATCCTAGAGACCCTATCGGATGCCCGCGAATGATCTAGAGGAAATTAAGAAACAGATCAAGGAGTTATTGGTGAAAGGATACATCCGAAGAAGTTCATCACCTTGGGGAGCCCCAGTACTTTTGGTTGAGAAGAAGGATAAATCCCTAAGGATGGTTGTTGATTATCGCGCCTTGAATGAAGTGACGATAAAGAACAAGTACCCACTACCGATGATCAACGATCTGTTTGATCAGTTGCAAGGAGCTAAAGTGTTCTCAAAGATCGATTTACGATCAGGGTATCATCAGTTGAAGATACGAGAGAAGGACATACCAAAGACGGCGTTCACAACGCGATATGGATTATACGAGTGCACAGTCATGTCATTTGGACTGACTAACGCCCCTGCCTATTTCATGAGCATGATGAACAAGGTGTTCATGGAGTATTTGGACAAGTTTGTTGTGGTGTTTATTGATGATATCATGGTATACTCGAAGAACAAGGAGGAGCACAAAGAGCATTTGCGTTTAGTTCTCGAGAAGCTCAGGGAACACCAGTTGTATGCTAAGTTTAGCAAATGCGAGTTTTGGCTGAACGAAGTCGGATTCCTTGGACATGTTATATCAGGAGAAGGTATAACAGTAGACCCCAACAAGGTTCAGTCAGTCGCTGAATGGTTGGCACCCACCTCAGTTAGCGAGATCCGCAGTTTTCTTGGACTCGCAGGTTACTATCGGAGATTCATTGAGAACTTTTCCAAGATTGCAAAGCCAATGACTGAACTGTATGAAGAAGGATATTGCCGAGTATGTAGCCGTATGTGATGTATGTCAGAGAGTTAAGGCAGAACATCAGAAGCTAGCGGGACTGTTACAGCCTATGTCAATACCCGAATGGAAGTGGGATAAACTTGGCATGGACTTTATCACCGGATTACCCAGGACTAAAGCAGGATATGATTCCATATGGGTAGTAGTGGATCCTTTGACCAAAGTAGCTCACTTCATCCCAGTGAAAACCACCTATACAAGTGCAAAGTTGGACAAGATCTATATGTCCAGGATCGTATGTATGCATGGAGTTCCAAGGACCATCGTATCGAATCGAGGAACACAGTTTACTTCAAAGTTTTGGCATCAGTTACACCAGACTCTGGGAACGAGATTGGAGTTCAGTACAGCGTTTCACCCGCAGACAGATGGACAGACTGAGAGAGTCAATCAAATTTTGGAGGACATGTTGAGAGCCTGTGCGCTAGATTATGGATCTAGTTGGGATGACAATTTGCCGTATGCAGAGTTCTCATACAACAATAGCTACCAAGCTAGTTTGAAGATGGCACCGTTTGAAGCCCTGTATGGACACAGGTGCAGAACACCATTGATGTGGGATGAGGTAGGAGACCGACAGTTGTTTGGACCAGACTTGATTAAAGAATCTGAGGAGAAGGTAAAATTGATCCGAGACCGGCTGAAGATTGCTCAGTCCAGGCAGAAGAGTTACGCAGATTCGAAACACAAGGAGGTAAACTATGAAATTGGAGATAGAGCATATTTGCGAGTATCACCTTTACGAGGAGTGAAACGCTTTGGAGTTAAGGGAAAGTTAGCCCCGAGATTTGTAGGACCGTATCGTGTTTTGGAATGGATGGGAGAAGTTGCTACAAGTTGGAGTTACCTGAGGGATTGTCAGGAGTTCAAGATGTGTTTCACGTTTCATAGTTGAAGAAGTGTCATGCTGAGATGGCCGATATACCGTTAAGAGATACAGTACCCTTGGAGGCGATTCAGTTGGACAGTGATTTGACTTATAAGGAGAAGCCAGTTAAGATTCTTGAGTTTGCCAGCCGAGTCACCCGCAGCAAGGTTATCAAGTTTTACAAAGTTCAGTGGAGCCACCATACCGAGGATAAAGCCACCTGGGCACGAGAGGATGATCTCCGCAAAGACCACCCACACCTATTTTCTAGCCAACCCGAATCTCGAGGGCGAGATTCATCTTAAGGGGGGTAGGTTTGTAACATCCCAAATTTTCAATTTGGAATGTTATACATAGGTCATTCATGCATATCATATTTTATTGCATCTTCGTTCCGCATTCCTTGAAATCCTAAGCAACTCAAGGACCCACGGAGAGAGTTGGGGATTTCCCGGTTTTCATATTTGATTTTTATCAAATAATGAAACAAGGATTTTTGATTTTAATAATTTTTCTCTCCGAAAAATATTTCATTTTAAAATACATGAGAGGAGATAATATGACTTCTCCAAAATAATTGAAATATTGGAGAAAAATATTAAAATCATTTATTTGATTTTATTTGCATTAGAAAAATTGCACGTTTTCAAAATTTCATTTTAGGGCCAAGAAAATGTTCAACTCGTCCTAAATATTTTATTTAGACGGTGAAAATTTGTTTTGGCATTTTTAGGTTTTTATTTATTTCTTTTATTTTCTTTCTAGGATTTTATTTTGGTCGGCGAAGTTTAAAAAAAAGGGTTCCCGCGCCGACTGGGCCTAAGGCCCAGCCGCGCCAGGCCGCCGCCGCCTCCTGCGCGCACGCGCGCGCCGCCGCCACCACTCGGACCGGAGTCCGAGTTGGACTCCGCCTCCACCGCGCATTGCCCCCTCCTCCAAGTTGCTGCCCCACCCCCTTTATATACGCCGCCACCCCGCCCCCAACACCACACCACCACCGCCGCCCGCGCCACGCCAAGCCGCCGCCGCCGCTTGCCGTCACCGCCGCCGCAGCTCGCGCCACCGCCGAGCGCCGCCGCAGCTCGCGCCGCCGCCCCGCAAGCCACCGCCCGCCACTGCCTCGCCTCGCCGGACCTCTCGCCGGAGGTAGCCGCCGCGCCCTGCCGTCGGTTTTTTTAAAGATCGTTCGGTTTTTTTAGAAACCCTAGATCTGTTTTTTTTCGAATTCGCCGGTTTTTTTCTCGATTCTTCTAATTAGTGGACGTTCGTCCATACGTTCGTTTTAACGAACGGTTTTCGCCCATTAGTTACAGTTAACGAACGCTCGTTCATTAGTCTGTTCATTAGTTTTCTTTTTATCGGATTAATCTGCGATTATTTTCGATAGCGATTTCTGATCCGATCTTAGTTTCTGTTTATCTTTCGCTCGTTAGTCGGAATCAGGCGATTGAAGCGCCTAGATCTTCATCCCGAGACCCTCTTTCTATTTAATCAACTTGCACAGGTTTTTCCTACTGTAAAAATTTGACCTAAGTCCAGATTAGTAAACAGATCTTGTTTCTTTCACCGTTTGAGTTTCGTTGCTCCGTTCGATTTGATTCTTTTTGTGTACCGGAGTTCTTAAGTTGAACTTTCTGGTCAACCTCTCTTATTTGAGTTTTGCTTGTGCATCTTTACTTGTTTCTTATGTATGTTATTGTTTGTTTGCGATAGAACACCCGGAGTGCGAAGCGTGTTACTACGAGTCTCTAGGTTTCATGGATCGTCAGCAAGGCAAGTAACACATTGATCATACTCTTTTCATACCCAATTTTTATGCATTAGTTCCAATCCTCAAACATTGCATGATTAGGATGTCATTAACTTGTGGGTTGGGAAGTAGTTGTTGAGGTAGAACCTATTGCCCTATTACTATCAAACCCTTGGGAGTTACTTCTACGCGTTGTTATATTGCTATGCTATGCTCGTAGACGTGGTTTGGGTTTGAGTGAATTCCATGACAGATGTGAGATTGTTAATTAATGGTTCAACTTAAGGTGGCAACATAAATTAACATCTGGGTGGATTGAGGCACCTGGGGAACCCAGTGTTGTCTGTTTTTTTGGAAATCCCGGGGACCCGTGTGATCTTCCTATCGACCGCCACCCAGGCTCAAAGGGAACTGGGATGATTCATGCTAGAAACTTCCGTGTGCAGCCACAAGCTATTATTGTCTCTAGCATAGTTGAGTAAGTTACGTGAAGCTCTTGAAGAGGTAGATCAGCAGGTAGTGGGTTTTGTAGGTTTGGTATGGTCTACCCGGAGTAAAGAGTTAATGTTTCTGAAAGACTGTGTCTCGGTCATCCGTTTCTCAAACACCATGTAGTGCGAGAAATCCAACGGAGGCGATCGGGTCTTGTGGGGAAAAGTGTGCAAACCTCTGCAGAGTGTACAATCTAATCATGGTTAGCCGTGTCCCCGGTTATGGACAATTCTTGAGTATCCAGTACTTGGGTTATCACATGTATCTCATCACTTTTAATAAATATTGTTGGGTTGTTAACTACTTTAATTTGGGATTGAGTTGGGGTTACCTTCTCAATATTGTTCAACCACCATGATAGTTAAATTAAAATATATTCCTTTGTTGTAGGAAAAAAATTGGCTTTTCGAAAAAACTATAACCATACAGCTTTCCACCAGCCATATATGCATGTAGTGATAGCATTATTCTGTTTCTGCTCTACTGTGTTATATTGCCAGCATATTCCATGTGCTGACCCATTTTCGGGCTGCAACGTATTATGTTGCAGACTTTTCAGACGAGGAGTAATGTTCGTTAGGTCATTGCCGTGCAGCTCAGCTATGCCGTTGGAGTTGCTGGACTCACTTTATCTTCCAAGCCTTCCGTTGTTATCGCATTAGATGGCCTTAAGCCATATTATTGTAATAAGTTCTTTCTTGAGACTTTTCGATGTAATGAGTGTGTGATTGCTACTCTGTTATAAATCCTTCGAGTACTGTGTGTGTCAACATTACCAATCCAGGGATGACACTGAAGCACAGAGACTTGACCATCTGAGGTTGGGTCGCTATAGCAACGGGGCCAGAAATCCTTCTTGCTACCTCTTGAGCACTGCGTTGGTTTTCCCTTGAAGAGGAAAGGGTGGTGCAGTAAAGCAGCGTAAGTATTTCCCTCAGTTTTTGAGAACCAAGGTATCAATCCAGTAGGAGACCACGCGCGAGTCACCTCGTACCTACACAAACAAATAAGAACCTCGCAACCAACGCGATAATGGGGTTGTTAATCCCTTCACGACCACTTGCAAGAGTGAGATCTGATAGAGATGATAATAATAAGATAAATTTTTTTGGTATTTTTATGATATAGATTGAAAGTAAAGATTGCAAAATAAAATATATTGGAAACTTGTATGATGGAAAATAGACCCGAGGGCCATAGGTTTCACTAGTGGCTTCTCTCAAGATAGCATAAGTATTACGGTGGGTGAACAAATTACTGTAGAGCAATTGATAGAAAAGCGAATAATCATGAGAATATCTAGGCATGATCATGTATATAGGCATCACGTCCGTGTCAAGTAGACCGACTCCTGCCTGCATCTACTACTATTACTCCACACATCGACCGCTATCCAGCATGCATCTAGAGTATTAAGTTCATAAGAACAGAGTAACGCCTTAAGCAAGATGACATGATCTAGAGGGATAAACTCATGCAATATGATATAAACCCCATCTTTTTATCCTCGATGGCAACAATACAATACGTGTCGTTTCCCTTTCTGTCACTGGGATCGAGCATCGCAAGATTGAACCCAAAGCTAAGCACTTCTCCCATTGCGAGAAAGATCAATCTAGTAGGCCAAACCAAACTGATAATTCGAAGAGACTTGCAAAGATAAACCAATTATACATAAAAGAATTCAGAGAATATTCAAATATTGTTCATAGATAATCTGGATCATGAACCCACAATTCATCAGATCTCAACAAACACACCGCAAAGGAAGATTACATCGAATATATCTCCAAGAGAATCAAGGAGAACTTTGTATTGAGATCCAAAGAGATAGAAGAAGCCATCTAGCTACTAGCTATGGACCCGAAGGTCTGAACTAAACTACTCACACATCATTGGAGGGGCCATGGAGTTGATGTAGAGGCCCTCCGTGATCAATGCCCCCTTCGGCGGAGCTCTGGAAAAGGCCCCAAGATGGGATCTCTTGGGTACAGAAGGTTGCGGCGGTTGAAATAGGGTTTTGTGGTGCTCCTGGATGTTTGCGGGGTATGTGAACATATATAGGAGGAAGAAGTAGGTCGGTGGAGCTTTAAGGGGCCCACGAGGGGGGAGGACATGCCCAGGGGGGTAGGCGCGCCCCCTGCCTCGTGGCTGCCTCGTTGATTGCTTGACGTCCACTCCAAGTCCTCTGGATCATGTTTGTTCCAAAAATCATGTTCGCGAAAGTTTCATTCTATTTGGACTCCATTTGATATTCCTTTTCTACGAAACAGTGAAATAGGCAAAAAACAGCAATTTGGGCTGGGTCTCTGGTTAATAGGTTAGTCCCAAAAATAATATAGAAGTGTGAAATAAAGCCCATTAGCATCCAAAAATAGATAATATAATAGCATGGAACAATAAAAACTTATAGATACGTTGGAGACGTATCAATGTCATACCTAGTGCATCGGGTCCAATGAAAATCTTTTGCGACAACACTGGTGCAATTGCCTTGGCAAAGGAATCCAAATTTCACAAGAGAACCAAGCACATCAAGAGATGCTTCAATTCCATCCGTGATCAAGTCAAGGAGGGAGACATAGAGATTTGCAAGATAAATACGGTTCTGAATGTTACAGAACCATGACTAAGCCTCTCTCACGAGCAAAACATGATCAACACCAAGACTCCATGGGTGTTAGAATCATTACAATGTAATCTAGATTATTGACTCTAGTGCAAGTGGGAGACTGAAGGAAATATGCCCTAGAGGCAATAATAAAGTTGTTATTTATATTTCCTTATATCAT
The DNA here is from genome assembly GCF_056163025.1 of Triticum urartu. Lineage (NCBI taxonomy): Eukaryota > Viridiplantae > Streptophyta > Magnoliopsida > Poales > Poaceae > Triticum > Triticum urartu. The sequence continues at coordinate 507,485,952 of NC_141876.1, read as the reverse complement.
GATAAATGTTTATTATTCATGCTAGAATTGTATTAACCGGAACTTAGTACATGTGTGAATACATAGACAAACAGAATGTCACTAGTATGCCTCTACTTGACTAGCTCGTTGAATCAATGATGGTTATGTTTCCTAACCATAGACATGAGTTGTCATTTGATTAACGGGATCGCATCATAAGAGAATGATGTGATTGACTTGACCCATCCGTTAGCTTAGCACGATGCTCGTTTAGTTTGTTGCTATGGCTTTCTCCATAACTTATACATGTTTCTATGACTATGAGATCATGCAACTCCCGAATACTGGAGGAACACTTAGTGTGCTATCAAACGTCACAAGGTAACTGGGTGACTATAAAGATGCTCTACAGGTGTCTCCCATGGTGTTTGTTGAGTTGGCATAGATTGAGATTAGGATTTGTCACTCCGAGTACCGGAGAGGTATCTCTAGGCCCTCTCGGTAATGCACATCACTATAAGCCTTGCAAGCAATGTGGCTAATGAGTTAGTTACGGTATGATCCATTACAGAACGAATAAAGAGACTTTCCGGTAACAAGATTGAACTCGGTATTGAGATACCGACGATCGAATCATGGGCAAGTAACATACCGATGACAAAGGGAACAACATATGTTGTTGTGCGGTTTGGACGGTGAAGATCTTTGTAGAATATGTAGGAACCAATATGAGCATCCAGGTTCCGCTATTGGTTATTGATTGGAGATGAGTCTCGGTCATGTCTACATAGTTCTCGAACCCGTAGGGTCCGCATGCTTAACGTTCGATGACAATCGGTATTATGAGTTTATGTGTTTTGATGTACCGTAGGTAGTTCGGAGTCCCGGATATGATCACGAACATGACGAGGAATCTTCAAATGGTCGAGACATAAAGATTGATATATTGGACGGCTATATTCGGACACTGGAAGTGTTCCGGGTGATTTCGGAGAAAACGGAGTGCCGGAGGGTTACCGGACCCCCTCGGGAACTAATGGGCCACATGGGCCTTAGTGGAGAGAGAGAGGGCCGGCCAGGGCAGGTCGTGCGCCCCCTCCCCCTCTAGTCTGAATTGGACTAGGGAAGGGGGCGGCGCCCCCTTTCCTTCTCCCTTCTCCTCCTTCCTTTCCCCCCTCCTAGTAGGACTAGGAAAGGGGAGTCCTACTCCTACTAGGAAGAGGACTCGTCCTCTCCAGGTGCGCCACAAGGGCCGGTCGGCCTCCCCCCTGCTCCTTTATATACGGGGGCAGGGGGCACCCTAGGACACACAAGTTGATCATTGATCTGTTAGTCGTGTGCGGTGCCCCCCTCCACCATAATCCACCTCGGTCATATCGTCGTAGTGCTTAGGCGAAGCCCTGAGCCAGTAGCTTCATCATCAGCATCATCACGCTGTCGTGCTGATGAAGCTCTCCCTCGACACTCAGCCGGATCGAGAGTTCGTGGGACGTCACCGAGCCGAACGTGTGCAGATCACGGAGGTGCCGTACTTCCGGTACTAGGATCGGTCGGATCGTGAAGACGTATGACTACATCAATCGCGTTGTCATAACGCTTCCGCTTACGGTCTACGAGGGTACATGGACAACACTCTTCCCCTCTCGTTGCTATGCATCACCATCATAGATCTTGCTTGTGCATAGGATTTTTTTTGAAATTACTGCATTCCCTAATAGCCCAATGATCGGCAAGCCATAGAGAATAAATGGATCTTCAAGGTGTTAGTAGTGTTACTATCTACAAAGCCATAGAGAATAACGGACGCTGATCGTAGTGTTACTCTCTACAAAGCTCGAATTGTTGAAAAAAAGTTTTTGAAAAGTTCAAGGTGTTGACTATGATGAGATTTTCTCATTCGTAGTGATGCTTAAGTCTGTCCGAATCATGTTAGCAAATTGCCACATTTTATGAAATCTGGCAAATGGATATCAAAACTACATCCCTTAATGGATTTCTTGAAGAAGAGTTGTGTATGATGCAACCAGAAGGTATCCTAAAGGTGCTAACAGAATGTGCAAGCTCTAGCGATCCATCTATGGACTGGTGCAAGCATCTCGGAGTTGGAATATACACTTTGATAAGTTGATCAAAGCATATAGTTTTATATAGACTTGTGGTGAAGCATGTATTTAAAAGAAAGTGAGTGGGAGAACTACAGCCTTTCTGATAAAGTATATGTGAATGAAATATTGTTGATCAGAAATGACGTAGAATTTTCTGGAAAGCATAAAGGAATGTTTGAAAGGAGTTTTTCAAAGAAAGACCTTGGTGAAGCTGCTTACATATTGGGCATCAAGATCTATAGAGATAGATCAAGACGCTTGATAAGATTTTCCAATGATTACATACCTTGACAAGATTTTTGAAGTATTTCAAAATGGAATAGTCAAAGAAGGAGTTCTTGCTTGTATTGCAAGATGTAAAGTTGAGAAGACTCAAAACATGACCACGACAGAAAATAAAAAGAGAATGAAAGTCATTCCATATGCCTCAGCCATAGGTTCTGTAAAGTATGCTATGCTGTATCCCAAACCTATTGTGTACCTTGCCATGAGAATGGCAAGGGGGTACGATATTGATCCAGGAGTGGATCATTTGACAGCGGTCAAAATTATCCTTAGAAGACTAAGGAGATATTTCTCGGTTATGGAGGTGATAAAGAGTTCGTCGTAAAGAGTTATGTTGATGCAAGCTTTTACACTGATCCGGATGACTCTGAGTCTCAATCTGGATACATATTGAAAGTGGGAGCAATTAGCTAGATTAGCTCCATGCACAATATTGTAGACATAGAAAATTTGCAAAATACATACGGCTCTGAATGTGACAGACCCGTTGACTAAGCTTCTCTCACAAGCAAAACATGATTACACCTTAGTACTCTTTGGGTGTTAATCACATAGCGATGTCAACTACATTATTGACTCTAGTAAACCCTTTTGGTATTACTCAACTGGAGATGTGAACTAATCACATAAAGATGTGAACTTTTGGTGTGAAATCACATGACGATGTGAACTAGATTATTGACTCTAGTGCAAGTGGGAGACTGAAGGAAATATGCCCTAGAGGCAATAATAAAGTTGTTGTTTATATTTCCTTATATCATTATAAATGTTTATTATTCATGCTAGAATTGTATTAACCGGAAACTTAGTACAGACAAACAGAGTGTCACTAGTATGCCTCTACTTGACTAGCTCGTTAATCAAAGATGGTTACATTTCCTAGCCATGGACAAGATTTCTCATTTGATGAACGGGATCACATAATTAGAGAATTATGTGATTGACTTGACCCATCTGTTAGCTTAGCACTATAACCGTTTATTTTATTGCTATTGCTTTCTTCATAACTTATACATGTTCCTATGACTATGAGATTATGCAACTCCCGAATACCGGAGGAACACTTAGTGTGCTATCAAACGTCACAATGTAATTGGGTGATTATAAAGATGCTCTACAGGTGTCTCCGATGGTGTTTGTTGAGTTGGCATAGATCGAGATTAGGATTTGTCATTCCGATTGTCGAAGAGGTATCTTTGGGCCCTCTCGGTAATGCACATCACTATAAGCCTTGCAAGCAATGCGACTAATGAGTTAGTTATGGGATGATGCATTACGAGACGAGTAAATAGACTTGCCGGTAACGAGATTGAACTAGGTATTGAGATACCGACGATCGAATCTCGGGCAAGTAACGTACCAATGACAAAGGGAACAACGTATGTTGTTATGCGGTTTGACCGATAAAGATCTTCGTAGAATATGTAGGAACCAATATGAGCATCCAGGTTCCGCTATTGGTTAGTGACAGGAAGTGAGTCTCGGTCATGTCTACATAGTTCTCGAACCCATAGGGTCCGCACGCTTAACGTTCGATGATGATCGGTATTATGAGTTTATGTGTTTTGATGTACCGAATGCAGTTCGGAGTCCCGAATGTGATCACAGACATGACGAGGAGTCTCGAAATGGTCGAGACATAAAGATTGATATATTGGAAGGCTATGTTTGGGCACCAGAATGGTTTCGGATAAGTCCGGGCAATTACGAGAGTACCGGGGGTTACCGGAACCCCCAGGGGAGTCAATGGGCCTTAATGGGCCATGGTGGGAGAGAGGAGGAGTGAAAGTGCAGCTATCCCTGGGTGGTTTTGGTAATTCCTAACAACATATAGCTCATTGAGCTAATGCTACTTGAAGATAAATATTTCAGGAAAAGCTCAAGGATTGGCATGGCATGGATTAGAAAGTGGACTCCTCAAAATGCTAAGGACAAAAGGATTGGCTCAAGCTCAAAGCACAAGACTCTACATTTCATTTTTAGTGATCCAAGATCACATTGAGTCCATAGGAAAAGCAAATACTATTAAGAGGGGATCAGGTGTTGCTTAATGAGGTTCTTGCTCAAAGTGCTTAGTGATATGCTCCACAACCCTCAACCACTTCATCATATCCAAATATATCCCAAACCAAAAGTCAAACTCGGCCCCACCTATTTGATCTATCCGGCGCCACCAAGTTCACTTGACATGGCCACTGCCACAAACCCTAGTCTTTTCCGTCCCACCGATAGGCCTCACCGAGATGGGATTGTAATCTCTTTGTTTCCCTTTGTAACGTTTCGGTCCAACCGAGATGAGTGACCGGTCCCACCGATATTACAATGCAAACTCTCTGTTCCCCTTTCGTAACGTTTCGGTCCTACCGAGAGAGAGAATCGGTCCCACCGAGGTTGCCTAACCAACTCTCTGGTTAGTCTATTACCAAAATCGGTCTCACCAAGTTTGTGTAATCGGTCCCATTGAGATTACGTTATGCCTTAACCCTAATGATATCCGTCCCACCGAGTTGACATGTTGGTCCCACCGAAAACCCTAACGGTCACATTATGAACTAAATTGGCCTGACCGAGTTGTATGATTCGGTCCCAACGAGTTTGACAATTTGTGTGTAATGGTTAGATTCTGTGTGGAGGCTATATATACCCCTCCACCCACTCTTCATTCGTGTAGAGAGCCATCAGAACATTCCTACACTTCCAACATACATTTTCTGAGAGAGAACCACCTACACTTGTGTTGAGGTCAAGATACTTCAATCCAACCACATAAATCTTGATCTCTAGCCTTCCCCAAGTTGCTTTCCACTCAAATCATCTTCCCACCAAATCCTATCCTATGAGAGAGACTTGAGTGTTGGGGAGACTATCATTTGAAGCACAAGAGCAAGGAGTTCATCATCAACACACCATTTGTTATCTCTTGGAGAGTGGTGTCTCCTAGATTGGTTAGGTGTCACTTGGGAGCCTCCGTCAAGATTGTAGAGTTGTACCAAGGAGTTTTTACGGGCAAGGAGATCGCCTACTTCGTGAAGATCTACCCTAGTGAGGAAAGTCCTTCGTGGGCGATGGCCATGGTGGGATAGACAAGGTTGCTTCTTCGTGGACCCTTCGTGAGTGGAGCCCTCCGTGGACTCACGCAACCGTTACCCTTCGTGGGTTGAAGTCTCCATAAACGTGGATGTACGATAGCACCACCTATCGGAACAATGCCAAAAATCTCCGTGTCTACATTGAGTTTGCTCACTCCAAACTCCTCCCTTTACCTTCATATGCAATTGTTTTACATTCCGCTACTATACTCTTAGAATTGCATGTGTAGGTTGTTTTCTTGACTACAAAAGAAGAGAAGGTTCTCCCAAAAGAAGTAGTAGGAGAGAAGAATCACCATCAAGAGAGAGAAGGAGTAGAGATGACCGTTATGAACGAAGAACATCATGGAGAAGCAATGATTCGGAAAGGAAGGACAAATCATCAAGGGGCTACACAAAACGAAGACATCAAGCTCACGTTGGTGAATGGCTATCCGGCTCCGACTCCGACGATCACTCCAAGAGAAGTTATCACCCGACTCCGAATATACTCAAGATGAAGGTGTTGCCGGTCTAGCACTTGTGTCAACCAACTCATAAGACATATTTGAGTCACCAAATGAAGGAATTGGAAGATGCTTCATGGCTAAAGGCCCAAAGGTATCACACCCCGAGTATGTTGATTTCAATAGTGATGAAGATGATTTGCTAGGTGATGATGATTTACTTGTTGACAACTCTAGTTATGAAAACTATGATGAACTTGCTATTAATCATGCTAATCAAGATAAAACGAATGACAATGATAAGAAAGAGATTGAGCGTCTAACTAAAGAACTAAACAACCTTAAGTTAGCTCATGAAACTACCTTGGAAAATCATAGAGAACTTTTAAAGACTCATGAGAAGCTACACTTTGAAAAGCTCAACCTTGAGCAAGAGCATGAGTTCTTTAAGGCAATCAATGATGATCTTTGCAAGAAAAGTTCTTCTTACATTGCCAAGCGTTTACTATTGTCTACTTACATGCCACAAGTTAAATCTAGCAACAAGAACAAGAAAGATTCTTCTTCTAATAGTAACAATAATCATGCTAAACCCAGTGATGTTGCTTCTAGTAGTTCTCTTGATTCCACTAATGATTCTCTTAGCCAAGTTATACTTGAGCAAGAAAGTAGGTTATTGAAGGGAATTATAGAGAAAGGTGTTTACAAGAGCCTTGCGGGAAGTAAGCAATTTGAGGAAATTGTACGCAAGCAAGGAAGACACTGGAAGAATCAAGGTGTTGGTTTTGAACGAAAGTTCAATGCCAATGGAGTTGAGTGGGAAGAAGATCAATACCCCAAGACGAAATGTGTTCCTCAACAAGAGAAGTATGATCCTACTTCTTTCCAAGGAACACAAGCTCAAGATGATCTTCCACCACAAGACCACAAGCAAAAAGGCAAGGACAAGCTTCAAGAGGAGATTGATGCATTTGAAGAAGCTCCCAAAGCCTTGGTCAAGTGGGTTCCCAAGACTACATCAAGTTCTACTTCATCAAGTACGACTACAACTCCAAGGATTCCCATCAAGATGGTGTGGATCCTGAAGAAGAAGAACTAGAGAGTTGTTGAGGGTGACTCCACCAACACACTTCACTCATATCATTTTGGGGAGGACAAGTGCAAACAACTTCCATATCTTGCACTAGTTCAAGGAGTCACAAACCCTCTTGTTGGTAAGACAACGGACAAGGTAACCTAATGCATTCATGGACATCATCTCATGTGAATATCACTCTATGTCTATGGATATCCTTGTTTGTTCCTTGTGGGACTAACCCGTGTAGGTATTGAAAGTGCAACTCACTTCAAAGGATTGCTCCAAAGGATCTACATCAACATTGAGCATCTACATCTTCAACACCTACATGAAGTCATCATCGACAAAACCCAAGGTTAGTTCATCCCTCTTAAGGGGGGATATCACATCTAGGGGGAGCTTTACTCTAATCAATTGAGCTAAAGCAACTCTAATGGTGTGAACACAACAATGCTTTATGTAAAAGTGGCAACCCCACTTGTGCTTAAACGATGAGTATGACCTACGACCGAATGTTCTCATTTGACTTCTAAGTCAATATACTCATATATAGATGACCTAGTCATCGCCAAATTGCTTGATAGATGCTAGAGTGTTTGTGCATGCTTTGTCACATATTTCTTTTGCCATCTTATTGTGTGATCATGTTGGTTGCATATTTTACTCATTCAAGGACATCCATTTGTTGATTTGATTGTTTGGCTTTTTCTCTTTTGCCAAATGGATGGACAAGAATGCCTAAGAACTCCCTCTAGCTATCTATGATTTTCTTGTCTCAAAATCTATTCATGCTACATCACAAAGTTTTATCAAGTCAGATTCGAACCACTCTGTATAAGGAGCACTCGGAGTCCCCGATTCGTCATAGACTTAAGCTTCCAAAACCTCTTTGTGCATTTCGGTATGACCGAGTCATCCATTTCGGTCACACCGAGATCACTAAGTTGATCTAGGTTTTCAATCTCGGTGCAACCGATTAGAACTTTTCGGTCACACTGAGTTGCAGTAACCGCTTGCAGTTCTACATCTCGGTGCCACCAAGTTGTTCCACTCGGTCGCACCGACAGGGTCAGGTTATGTATACCGATGGGTCAAATTTTGGAATTTTTTTCGAAACCTTTCACCCGCGCATGACCTGCTCTGCCTCCTCAGGTCTCCGGATCGTCCTCTCGCCCTCAGCAACCTCCCGTCGTTGGTCTCCGCCACCGTCAAGGCAATCTGCCCCACTGTTACTGCCGTAGCAAGTTCACCACCAAAGTAGGGTATGAACTTGATCTGTGTGTTATTCCTTAATTCCGATTCGTAGCACATTGCTTTGCCATGATTCTTGCCACATGCGAAATCATCTTGTCCAGCGAAAGCACCCTGTAGATTAGATTTGATTTGAAAATTTAGGGTTAGGTCTCCGCCCAACTCATCTCGGACCAACCGAGTTGTAGAAATCGGTCTCACCGATTTGGCTTAGCCCATTGCACATGCGTTTTCGGTCTGACCGAGTTCGATTCTCTGTGAAACCCTAGCAGTCTTGGTGCCACTGAACTGTGATTTGGTCTGACCGAGTTCACTAGTTTAGGTTCCAAAAGCTGCTTCGGTATCACCGAGTTTACAAATTGGTAGATCCGAAATGGTTTCTGTGCAGAACTAAAACTAAGTTTTTAAGTCATCTATTTTGCAAAATTCTGCACTTGTTTTGCAAAATTTAGTTCTTCAAACTTGGCCGTTGTGGGATCCCTTCCCGCTCCTGCTTAAAGTTCTCCTTGGTGGACATGGTTCTGCTCTCAAGGTATCTCAATTGCATGATCGTGTTTTCTCTTTCAATGTTTCGTGCAAAGAAGTTGGGTTCTTTATCTTGCATCAAAGGAGTTTTGTCTACCCGCAATTCAAATGTTACTTTCATCTTTGGGGTCATGGTGGCCCGGATTGGGAAAAGGAATTTAGGTTATGGCAAGCTGAATGTGATCAGGAGTGGACTTTGGTCAGCCATCCAAGAGGAGAGCTAGGTTAGGTTTGGAGGCCATGCAACACGTCCCAGAAAAATCTTCTCTTCGTTCTCAATCACTAGATCTAAGCATCACAAGCATATTCAATTTGCCACGTTCATGCAATATTCGGCTAGAAAAGGTTATAGTTATGGGCCTACATCTGATGACGTGACTACTCTTCGGGAGGCATGCTATGTGGTCTCTGAGCATGAAGCTGCTTATTCTCCGTCGTCGGCATCTTTGCCGGTGGCTGTTTCTTCTCCGTCGTCAGCATCTTCGCTGCCGGCTTGCTCGGTCATTTAGTTTGGAACGTTGCCGCCATCCCCGGAGGGTTTATCCCATGCATGCGGCACGTCCAGATTTTCGGGCGGGCTGTTGTTACTTGCCACGGCATGTTTGGATTCGCCCGTATTGCCTTCTGTTGCATCTTTGGGCGTTGACACGGCTCTGGGCTCCAGCGCCCAGCCCATTTGCTTATCGGATGATGAAGTTGAGAGCCCATCTTCTCCGGCGATTCAGTTTCCCTCTCCACAAGATATTGTCAATGATTTACAGAGTTTCGATGAGATGATCGAGGATTTAGCTGCAAGCTATTGGGACTGCCAGAATTGTTTGGGCATGGGGTCAGGGACCTGCATGAACACAATATGGTGCAGAAATTGTTTTCATTCAGGTCATATTAAAAAACATTGCACCGGCCACGCCCCTGACTTATCTCTCTGGGTGCCCAAAGTCCCATCACCTAGCTTTGGAAATCCTAACAGGAAGGAAATTTACTCTGCTTCCCCTACCTCTTCGGTTTCCCAAGAACAAACGCCTCCCCAGCAAAAAAAACCCCAACTCATGTTACTCCACCGTCATCGCCATTGCCACGCCCGCCGCAACCCGCACACCACTAAGCAGCATCAAGCTCTGATCTTCGCCCGCCTCCCCCAATGGCAGTGTATGAGATCGATCCTTTTCGCTTCATCCAGGCTGGCTTTGATATTGTGGATGGTGGAGCAGATCATCTGCCGTGCACCTACTACACTCCGGCGATCCCTCCCCCCCTCGAGCGCACAAGCAATAAATGGTAGCAATTGTTGAGCCTGCCCCCCAGCTCATCTGGTAGGCGTTCGTCGGTAGCAGGTGCTTAACTTCTTAGTTCAGACCATGCATGTTCCTGTCCTCTCTGCTCAAACTTGGTTTCAAGGAGTAGGATTATTCGAGATGGAAGACTCTGTGGTCCATGCCTCTTTTAATTCCCACCCGCCTTTTCCATTGGGTCTAGATGAGGATGGTCAGGAGCTCTTTGTCAGATTTATTTTGCACAACCAAGGAGAGGGTTTCAGAGCTTTACATGGACACAGACAGGGTTGGTTGATGTTTATTGGCATACCTCTGGATTATCGCAATACACAATGCATTGCAGATATGGTTAGTACCTTTGGTCAGTTCCACTATTGGAACAGTACAGATCGACGGAAAGTCAGGTCCTTGGTTCGTGCATCTTTCCCTGACAAAGCTCTGGTTCCACGTTCGGTTACTTTTCGGGAATTTGCTAATTGGGGTGCTACAATAGTTTCTTGGATGGCTGGCTGCTATATTCTAGATGGTGACTTTGCTGAGGCTATGATACCAGCGGATGAGGACCCAATGCCTCTAGATGGCAACCCACATCCCATGCCAGGCGCTAATGCTCCCCCTCAGCCGTTTTGGGCCATGCCGCCGTACCCTGCTTTGGGTTGGAATGCGGTGCCCCCCGGTCATGATCAAGGACACAATGACGCTCAAGGATGGGGACATAATTTGAACAATGATGATGGTTGGGGGCCATGGGAGGAAGCCGATCAGCCCGCACAAGAACCTGTAAAGGACCCAATCGTACAGGACCAAAACTCCATGATCCTCAATCCATCCATGAATTCTGATGATGAATTGATATAAAAGAGGTACATCAGCCTTTGGTCCATGCTCATCCAGTGGGGCCACTTGATCCTATCAATCTAGGTATTGTCAGGGTGTTCTATGGGCCAGTGCTACCGCCAGCAATGATTTGGGGAAGATCTGTCAAGTCCTTGATGCCAGAGTTCTTAATCAAGAATATTCCAGCTTTTTTGCCAGGACTTTGCTTTCCACCCCTGCCTGTTAAGTTGAGCTCGCCTCTTTTGGAGCAACGCTGGCAGTCCATGGCTTACTATAAACCTGATTTCTACCCACAGCCACGCTCCTCTATTGTTCTTCAAGAGTTACCTGATGAGTCGCAGGATCCTGACACTCAAGCCCAAGATGAGTTTCTGTTCACATCTGTCACTCCCTTGCCCTTGGGGAAGAGGTTGCGGCAATCTCGTCGCTCCAAGCATAATGTTCAGATAGTTGAAGAGGTGACTGATTTTTCTGTCAGACGGATGACACGCAACTGCGCGAAAAGGACTGGCATGAATCCCACCTCTGCTATTCCTATCAAGCCTACTCCTCTCCGTCACCCCAAGGCCAAGAAGCTCAAGCTCGACGCGGATGCAAGCCAAGATACTCCCCTGCCACCTCCGACGCTGATCGCTACAATAGAGGCAATCGGTGCTTCACTCACCAGCGCTCCGGACAAGTTATCGGTGGAGAAGCTTATGGCTCCTCCTCAACAAGCTCCACAAGACGAGGGTTCTCATGATGAGTGAACTGCAGAGTTATTTGCTGGGACCAAGGCAACATCTGGTCGCTTGTTCTTTTGGTTTTATTTTGTCTTGTTTCCATGTCGCTCTGAACTTGTCTGAAGTGGATGTATGTAACTCTGCGGGAGTTATAGCTGAACTGTTAAGAAGCTCAGTTGGACTTTATCAACTTATGCTAGTTATTTATGGAGACTACATCATTTCGTAATTGGAATGTGCTGTGTTGGAATGTGCGTGGTTTGAATTCGGATGCTCGCCAGCGTGATATTAGAGCTAAGATCAAGGAGAGTCACTGCTCCATAATTTGTTTACAAGAAACTAAGTGTGAGCAGTTTGACATTAGGAAGATTCGGTCTTTCTGCCCTAGGCGTTTTGATTGGTTTTCCTTTTCTCCATCTGTGGGTGCCTCTGGTGGAATTTTGGTCATTTGGAATTCTTCTGTCTTTCAGGGGTAGTTAGTGGAGATCCAGCGCTTCAGTGTTGTTGTTTCTTTTAAGTCTGTTCATAATTCAGAACAATGGACTTTGGTGTCAGTCTATGGGCCATGTGAGGGTCAACCTAGAGATGATTTTGTGAGTTAGTTCACTAGTAGAAAAAGGGTCAAACGTGAAGCACATTAGTGCCGGTTTGAATTTGAGCCGGCACTAATGTGTGCATTAGTGCCGTTTCCAACGGCTAGCCGACTGCTCTCATTAGTACCGGTTCGTGGCGAACCTTTAGCACCGGTTCGTGCCACGAACCGGTACTAAAGTGAGTGGTGGCAGGATGTTGTCAGTCCGGGGCCCCTCCAACACCTTTAGTACCGGGTCGTATCACGAACCGGTACTAAATTTCGTCCTACATAGACCCTTCGTCCACCCCGAGCTCGCTCTATTCTTCCCCTTTCCCCTCTCCTCTCTGTTCTTTTCCCTCTTCCTCTCAAGCTCATCACACATTTTGCCCAAAATTTGTCAAGATTTGAAGGCCCCCATCCATTCAAATGATCACAAAGGTTAGCAACTTTGTCCTTTCATCTCTCATTGCTAGATTAGCTCGTCAATGCTTTATGTAGTGATTGATTTTTGAGTTTAGTAATTTGGAAGGAATTATATATATGTGCTAGTATTTGATTTATATGCAATTTGAGGTCAAAAATAACACTTAGTTTGCATATGTAGGTGTGGTTTACTTAGTACCTTCTAAATCTCCATCGTAACCACCATCGATCGCTCGCAACGTCCCGTCGCCGGCACCACCTTGTGGTGAGCCTCTTGTTCATGAAGTTTTATATAAAAAATTGATGTTTGTGTGATTTGGATATATAGTTACTCGTATAATTATCTTACCCATACGTTGTTTGTTATACATAGTGCCATGGTTTTGATATCCGTCCCCGTCGGCCATCGTCCGGGTTATGATTCGGATGTGGTATATTCTCTTTTAAAACTATTCATTGCATTTTGTATTTATGACAAATTATGCCCATCAAGTTGACATAGATATTTGTATGTAGGAGGTAGTTGAACCAGAAATTCCAACCGACCCTATTGTCGAGAGGTTAAAATTAGTTGAAAGAGAAAACGAGGATTTGATGGAAAAATTGAAAAAAATTGAGGGGGAGAAGATGGAATTGGAGTTGCATGTTGCCGATGTCGTCGATGATCACAAGATTAAGATGGAGAAAATGCGCTTGAAGATTAGAAAGATTAGAAAATATGCCATTCATAGTGAGGCTTGGTATCATTATGCTGTTGGATCAATTGTTACCTTAGTTGCAATCTTGATCACATTTGTTATTGCATTTAAATGCTTTAGCTAGAGAGTTATTTGTTTGTTGCATTTAAGTGTTGGATGATCTTTATGTATGAACTTTATGTATTGTATTAATTTGGTGTTTTCGGTGCTGTGTATTGAAGATGAGCCGGCAATGGATGTACGATGACCGATGCTCTCCTGAGTTCATTAATGGCGTGCGTACTTTTCTGCTTGCAGCTGAGGCAAACAAGCGGGCAGATGGTTTTATGCCTTGTCCATGTGCTGGCTGTAAGAATGGTCACAATTACTGAACGTCAAGAACCATTCACGTCCACCTGTTTGAGTCTGGTTTAATGCCCCACTATAACGTTTGGACCAAGCATGGAGAAAGAGGGGTTATGATGGAAGACAATGAAGAAGAAGAGGACGGCGACAGCTATCCTGGCCATGGGTTCCCTGAATATGATGATACAACAATGAGGGAAGAAGTTGAGCCGGTAATGCGGGAAGAAGCTGAGCCGGCAATGCGGGAAGAAGCTGAAGAAGAGGCATCGGATGAGCCCATTGATGATCTAGGTCGGGCCATTGCCGATGCAAAGAGAAACTGCGCAAGTGGTTTGGAGAAGAAGAAGTTGCAGCGCATGTTAGAGGATCACAAAAAATTGTTGTACCCGAATTGCGTAGGTGACAAGAAAAAGCTGGGCACCACACTGGAATTGCTACAATGGAACGCAGAGAATGGTGTATTTGATAAGGGATTTGGAAAGTTGCTGGTAATGATAAAGAATACGCTTCCAAAGGACAACGAATTGCCCAAGAGTACGTACGAAGCAAAGAAGGCTGTCTGCCCTCTAGGGTTAGAGGTGCAGAAGATACATGCATGCCCTAATGATTGCATCCTCTACCGCGGTGAGTACGAGGATTTGAACGCTTGCCCAGTATGCGGTGCATTGCGCTATAAGATCAGCCGCGATGACCCTGGTGATGTCGAGGGCGAGCGCCCCAGGAAGAAGATTCCTGCCAAGGTGATGTGGTATGCTCCTATAATACCATGGTTGAAACGTTTGTTCCAAAACAAAGAGCATGCCAAGGCGATGCGATGGCACAGAGAAGACCGTAAGAAAGACGGAAAGTTGAGAGTACCCGCTGACGGGTCGCAGTGGAGAAAAATCGAAAGAAAGTACGGGAATGAGTTTGCAGATGACGCAAGGAACGCATGGTTTGGTCTAAGAGCAGATGGCATTAATCCTTTTGGGGAGCAGAGCAGCAACCATAGCACCTGGCCTGTGACTCTATGTTTGTATAATCTTCCTACTTGGTTGTGCATGAAGCAGAAGTTCATTATGATGCTAGTGCTCATCCAAGGCCCTAAGCAACCCAGCAACGACATTGATGTGTACCTAAGGCCATTAGTTGAAGAACTCTTACAACTGTGGAATGGAACAGGTGTTCGTGCGTGGGATGAGCACATGGGGGAAGAATTTGACCTAAAGGCGTTGCTGTTCGTGACCATCAATGATTGTCCTGCTCTCAGTAACCTTTCAGGACAGACAAACAAGGGATACCGCGCCACGCACTGTTTGGACGATACCGACATTATATATTTGGCTAATTGTAAGAAGAATGTGTACATGGGACATCGTCGATTTCTTCCGAGCAGGCATCCCGTAAGAAAGAAAGGCAAGCATTTCAAAGGTGAGGCAGATCACTAGACGAAGCCTCGCCACCGTACTGGTGCTGATGTACATGATATGGTCAAGGATTTGAAGGTGGTCTTTGGAAAGGGTCCTAGTGGACAACCTGTTCCGAATGACACTGACGGACGCGCACCCATGTCGAAGAAGAAATCTATATTTTGGACCTGCCCTATTGGAAAGACCTAGAGGTCCGCTCCGCAATCGACGTGATGCACGTGATGAAGTATCTTTGTGTGACCCTGCTTGGCTTCTTGGGCATGTATGGGAAGACAAAAGATACACCTGAGGCACGGGAGGACTAGCAACGTATGCACGAAAAAGACGGCATACGTCAGGGTCATGCAAGCTATGCTCTTACCAAAGAAGAGAAGGAAATCTTCTTTGAATGCCTGCTCAGTATTAAGGTACTGTCTGGCTTCTCGTCGAATATAAAGGGAATAATAAACATGGCAGAGAAAAAGTTCCAGAATCTAAAGTCTCATGACTGCCACGTGATTATGACGCAACTGCTTCTGGTTGCATTGAGGGGGCTTCTATCGGAAAACGTTCGATTAGCCATTGTGAAGCTATGTGCATTCCTCAATGCAATCTCTCAGAAGGTAATCGATCCAGAAATCATACCAAGGTTAGAGAATGATTTGGTGCAATGTCTTGTCAGTTTCGAGTTGGTGTTCCCACCATCCTTCTTCAACATCATGACGCACGTCCTAGTTCACCTATGTGAAGAAATTAACGTTTTGGGTCCTGTATTTCTACACAATATGTTCCCCTTTGAGAGGTTCATGGGAGTCTTAAAGAAATATGTTCATAACTGTGCTAGGCCAGAAGGAAGCATCTCCAAGGGCCATGAAAATGAGGAGGTCATTGAGTTTTGTATTGACTTTATTCCTGACCTTAAGCCGATTGGTGTTCCTGAATCGCGGCATAAGGGCAGACTGGATGGAAAAGGCACGCTAGGAGGGGAACCAATAATATGTATGGACAGACATTCTCTCACTGAAGCACACTACACAGTTCTACAGAATTCCGCCTTGGTGGCTCCGTATATGGATGAACACAAGAATTTGCTACGCTCCAAACACCCGGAGCTGTCTAATGACTGGATTACACGTGAACAAACCAGGAGTTTCGCCAGCTGGTTGCAGACACGTACCATGCATGACGCCTCTATTGAAGATGACCTGTACTTGCTGTCCCAGTTACCATCTTCGAATATAATGAATTTCAAAGGGTACGAGATAAATGGTAATACATTTTACACAATCGCCCAAGATAAGAAGAGCACCAACCAAAACAGTGGTGTCCGCTTTGATGCAGAAACCAAGATGGGAAAGGAAACATATTATGGTTATATACAGGACATATGGGAACTTGACTATCGACGTGGTTTGAAGGTCCCTTTGTTTCGGTGCAAATGGGTCATTATGACACGAGGCGGGGTAACGGAAGACCCGCAGTACGGAATGACAACAGTGGATCTCAACAATCTTGCGTATGTAGACGAACCATTCGTCCTAGCCAATGATGTGGCACAGGTTTTCTATGTGAAGGACATGTCTACCAAGCCGAGAAAAAGAAAAGATAAGGAAGCGAATGCATCGTACGATGAGCCAAAGCGGCACATAGTTCTTTCTGGGAAGAGAAACATCGTGGGAGTGGATGACAAGACAGACATGTCAGGAGGTTATGAAAAGTTTGATGAAATTGCTTCATTCACAGTGAATATTGACCCGAGCATCCAGTTAAATGATGAAGATTTTCCATGGCTACGGCACAAAGGGACACACGCGAAGAAAAAGTTTCACACCCAAAGATCTGGGATGTGATCGGCTTCACTATCATCACTTTCTTCTGTGTTTCACACCCAGGAGGGAATCTCTGTAATAGTTAGGGTAGCTAGTTATGTGTTTTGGCATTTGAAACGCGAAGAAATTTTATGTGCAAGCAAATTCTTTCATGCATTTACTGATTTTTTGAGCTAAATGACCCTGAACTTGAAAAAGCATTTCAAATGAAATCAGAAAAGGTTGAAAGTTGGCATGGTATCATAATTTCACCCACATAGCATGTGCAAAAAAGTAGAGAGGGTTACCGCAAAAACTAGATGCACTTCATGTACAAAATGGACAATCTCTTTCGAAGTATGAGGGTTTCGGACGAAAACTCATCCGTTACAAAGGCATTTCATTTTTCAAATAACCTAAGCATTACCAAATTGAATATAATGATAAAGCACACTAATATTGAACATAAGAAAAAAGAATCACTGAAAAATTTATTTTCAAAGTTAAGTTATTCACAAACTAGTGATTCATACAAATTTCAAATAATTCAAAATTTAAACTATTCAAATTTGTAAACTACCGGTACTGACAGAAAGTTTGTAATTTTTTGTACCTAAAGCAAAAATATTCACAAAGAAACTCTAAATACAGCAAAAAACAACTCAAAAATAAATAAAATAGAAATAAATAAAGCAAAAAAATAAGAAAAAAAGCCCACCTACTGGGCCACAGCGGCCTGCATACGACTAGAAACCCAAATTCTAGTTGGGCTAGGATGCAGGCCTGCTAGCCCAGTAGGCCCAACAGGGCATCGCAGCAGAGGTAGGCCCAGAAGGCCTGCTTAAGAGAGGAGCTCGAGACAGCAGCGACGGCGGGGCTTATAAGCAGGTGCGAGTGCCCCTCGGCTAGCGAGGTGGGACTAAACTTTTGCGCCCCTCGCCTGGCAGTGCACACCCTTTAGTACCGGGTCGTGGCTCTAACCGGTACTAAAGGGGGGCCTTTAGTACCGGTTGGCGCCACGACCCGGTACTAAAGGGCGTGCGGTTCCCACCGCTTCGCCTGGCCAAAACAGACCTTTAGTACCGGTTGGTGGCTCCAACCGGTACTAAAGGTGGGTTCTATATAAGAAAACACTTCAAAAAAATTGTCAGTTTCTCATCTCTCCCTGCTTCTTTCTCCTCTGCCCCATCACCACCGCCCCTCGTCGTCGCCCCCATCGCCATCCGTCACCGTCCCCGTCGCCGTCCGTCGCCATCGCCGTCGCCGTCCTCGTCGTCCCCGTCGCTGCGCCGTGCCCCGTCGCCGCGCCCCGCCCCATCGTCCCCGCCCGGCCCGTCCCCGTCCCCGTCGTCGCTGCCCCATCCCCGTCACGGTCTCCGTCTCCGTCCCCGTCGCCGCCCACCGTCGTCGCGCCTCACCGGTGAGCTCCTGCCCCGGCCGCCAACCACACACACACACACATTGTTATAGAATTGTTAGCAATCTTTCTGTTTTTAGTTATAGAATTATTAGAAATGTTAGTTTTAGTTATAAAATGTTAGTTATATAGAAATGTTAGTTATATAGAAATATTAGAAATGTTAGTTATATAGAAATGTTAGATATATTAGAAATGTTAGTTATATAGAAATGTCAGTTATATAGAAATGTTTTTTAGTTATAGAAATATTAGAAATGTTAGTTTTAGTTATAGAAATATTAGAAATGTTAGTTTTAGTTATAAAATTTAGAATTTGCATATATGAAATCACAATCCATCATTTAAAAAATGTTACTTTACTTTTGCGGCTTATAGTATTTGTTGTCGACGATGCCCGGCCCGCATCCTCACCGTCGACCCGTTCGCGACGACGTCCTGCTTCAGAGGACCCATGTCCGGGACTGGGCTTCGCCGGGCTGGCACTGGGAGGTGCTACCTTCAGAGGCGCGACGCTTGGTGAGGAACCCAGCCCCGGGTCCCGTCGTCGACCCTCATCTCCTTTGGTGGCGTTCGCGTGGGCCACTTTCGGTGCGGAGGGAGCTGGCCCCGCCGGAGGTGGTACATCACCGTGTCAGGGAGGAGGACGAGCACGTCCATCGCTACATGGCTGCTATGGACGTCAGGTTCACCAATACCTGGCAGGTTCTTTGGGGAGATCACCCAAGCTATGATCCAGTGATGGTTCCTTCACTTTGGTTGTCCACCGCCTAGATTACTCTCTAGTATTCAATCTTTATTAGCTAGCTAGCTAGCTAGTGATGTATTCGATATATAATATTCGAGATGATTTATTCGAGATTATATATATTATTCAGGATGATGTATTCGAGATTATGTCTATTATTCGAGACGATGTATTCGAGATTATATTCGATGATGCTTATTATGTACTATGATTGATTCAGTTTTTCCTTATTAATTGATTGCATCCATGCATTCTAATTTGAATATATTACTTTTGGATTAGTTAAACAAAACCTATGGCGGACAATACCGGCAGAGAGGGAGAAGAGGCCCTGTTCAATATCATACGCAATCCTCGCGGGCCAGATGATGATCAGAATGAAGAAGATTATGACGGCTCTGTCGGCGTTCTGGGAACGGGGGTCCCCAGACTTGCCTGCCTGCAGCCTGCGGCGTGGCTCAAGGGGGGCCCAGCACGGCCCATCTTCATCAACACAGACCCAAGACCCTCGCGAGGGGCCAAGCCTCGCGGGGCGGACGACACGGAGCTTCCTCAGGCACGGCCTCATTAGGCTGGCTCACGAGGAGGCAGAGAGATCAAGGTGGGGTACCTCACGAGTGCCCGTGACGCAAGCCATGACGACCAAGGGCGCCAGGCGGGTGCCAGCCCGTGCAGTGTCCTCCTTTCCTCTTTGGTGCAAAGGGGGCAAGCGTAGCCGCGGAGTACCGAGGCATCAGGCAAAGGTTGCCATTTCGGTGCAACGAGACCAGGACCAGGAAGACTGCAAGATGGAGGTCATCGTGGAGCCCAAGACGGCGTCACCACCAGAGCTTTGTGCAGGCGAAGACTACTTTTGTCAGGGTAGTGAGTACTAGCTGTCCCCCTTCAAATTAGCCCGCCATTGTTGGCTCCCTTCCCGCTCGATATTTGGGAAGAGGACCAGGGCCTCTATAAATAGGACCAGCCACCCACAGAAGAGAGGGGTTCAGAGGGGTTAAGAGGAGAGGTTCGATAGGAGGTTGAATCGGAGAAAGACAATCAGAGAGAGAGGGAGAGAAGGGTGGTTGAACTCATCCCAGCAGTTCATCGCCCCAGCCAAGAACAGACCCTCGCGAGGCTGTTCTTCCTTGTATCATTCGTCATCATCAGTCCAAGAGGCAATCCACCACGCCACACACTGGAGTAGGGTATTACACCACAACGGTGGCCTGAACCAGTATAAACCCTGTGTCTCTTGTGTTGTTCTTTCCATAGCTTAGATCTTAGCGAGGCGGAGGGGTGCAGGTAGGTAGGAAGTGAGATCTCCGCGCGCACCCCAGTGTTCGAACCTTAAGGGTCTGCCAGAACCCGAAATCCGACATTTGGCGCGCCAGGTAGGGGTGTGCCAGAATTCGTCTTCCACCACCCCGTTCTCCTCCGACCATCGCACCCATGTTTGACGCTCGTCGGGCCCGCGCCGAGCGCCGGGCCGCTCTCGCTTCCCGCATCGCCCAGACGGCTCCTGTTGGTAGGCGTCCTCACCGTTCCCCGTCACCTGCCGTCAACGCCACCACCGGCCCGGCGGGGGACGAGCAGCAAGCATCGTCTCAGCATCCGTCCGTGCGGCAAGACGGCCGCACCGCAACTCCCTCGCTCCCCCCGGCTGGTTCTTCGTCCCGCGCACTCCGCGCACCCTTGGAGGCTCGAGCTGCACTCATCGCGGCGAACAAGCTCCTGCTCTACCGCCCCGTCGACGACGTCTACGAAGAATGGCTCGACCGCGTCGCCGAGCTCGTCCGCGCCGCAGGGGGCTCTCCTGCGCCGTCTGTTCCGCAGCACCGCATCCCGCCCCACGCGGGCGACGAAGCTCCGGCGGCGCCCCGGCCGCCTCCTCCTCAAGAAGGCGCCATGGCTCCAAGGCGCGTGGCCCCTGGGCGGAACCCGCTCCGTCAGGTGCCAGCGCAGCAAGAGCAGAGCTGCCAGGAAGTCCCTCGCCCGCAAGAAGCTGCCCGGGTGCTCCCTGCTCCAGCACGTCGCAACCATGCTCCTGCTCCCGCACGTCAAGACCCAGCTGCAGCGCGTGGGGACATGCAAGACCAAGCTCTCCGTCACCCAAGACCTCCCGTGGCCACAGCAGGCTGCCGTGCCTTCACCGCCGAGCTACGCAGTGTCGCGTGGCCCGGCAAGTTCAAGACAGACCTGCCTCCTCGCTACGACGGCACGGCTGACCCTGCGGAGTTCCTCCAGCTCTATGAGCTGGGCATCGAAGCTGCCAACGGAGACGAGAAGGTCATGGCGAACTGGTTTCCCATGGCGCTCAAGGACGGGGCACGCACCTGGCTCCTGAACCTGGCTCCAGGCACGATCTCCTCCTGGGACGAGATGCGCACCCGCTTCATCGCCAACTTCCAAGGTACTCGCGACCGGCCACCCGCCGTGAGCGACATGCGCCGCATCAAGCAACAACCCGGGAGACCCTGCAGAAGTACATCCAGCGCTTCAACAACGCACGCCTCAAGAGTCCCAGGGTGACTGAACAGGCCATCATCTCAGCTTTCTCCAACGGCGTGCGCGATGTCAAGATGAAGGAGGAGCTGGCGATGCATGAAGACCTGTGCACTTCTTTGGAGCTGTTCAACTTGGCAACCAAGTGCGCCAGGGCTGAGGAAGGGCGTCTCTCCCTCCTCGAGCTGCCTGCCGCGGACCCGAAAGAGAAGAAGCCCAAGGCCAAGGATGTGAAGCGCAAGTGGGCTGCCGTGCTCACGGCAGAACCAGACACCAAGCGGGGCAGAGATCAGCCCAAGCCTTCCAAGGGCAGCCGGTACTGCGTGTACCACAACCTCCACACCCACAACACCAACGAATGTCAAGAGCTCCGAGCCGTGCGAGAAGGAAGGATCGGCCGTCGCCCCGACCGCGGTGACCGGGGCTACGGTTGAGGAGGAGGAAGGAACGCAGGACGCTGGGAAGACCGTGGCCCGCGCTAAGGGTGGCGCGATCAACCTCACGAGGATCGCTGGCAAGACCCGCCTCGCGAGGGAGACTGGAGGGGTCGGCCTCGCGAGGATCGCCCGCAAGGCAACGCAGGCCTCCCTCCGCTGCCGCCGCAACCAAGGAGAAATGAGGACCGCCACCAGGACGAGGAGGCTGGGGGCTTCCAGGAGCCGCGCGCGATCGCCTGCATCCTGGGCGGGGCTCAAGCCCCAGCCTCTCAATGCATCTTCAAGCAGTTCGCCCGCGAAGTTAATGCAGTCCTCCCCAAGCTCAAAGCCATGCGCCCACTTAGGTGGTCGGCGTGCGCCATCACGTTCATCTCGGCAGATCAGCTCAAGTGTGCGGCTACAGCCGGAGTCCTCCCGATGCTCTGTTCCCCAATCATCAGCAACGTGGTGGTCACCAGGACCCTCATCGATGGCGGGGCAGGGCTCAACGTCCTGTCCGTGGAAACATTCAACAATCTCCAAGTGCCCTACAGCCAGCTTCAGCCAACCAAGCCTTTCTCCGGAGTCACCGACGGCTCCACGGTCCCGATCGGGCAGGTCCGCCTCCCTGTCACCTTCGGGGCACGCGACAACTACCGCACCGAGCTCATCGACTTCGACGTCACTCACATTCGCCTGCCGTACAACGCCATCCTTGGGTACCCAGCGCTGGCCAAGTTCATGGCCGTAACTCACCACGGCTACAACGTCCTCAAGATGCCAGGAAGTGGCGGAGTCATCACGGTGCCCTGTGAAGAGAAGGATGCGGTGTGTTCCCTGGAACGAGCCTTTTAGGCCGCGTCACTAGAAGACCCGAATCGCGGAAGCAGGAGGCTTCCCGAGACCGCCCCCAAGAAGAAGAAGACATCATCCGGCCCGGCTCCTCAGGAGGCAGGCCCCTCTGGGCCCGTGCCTGCCCAGGGGGAACCTCCTTCCATCGCATAGGAAAGCATGCCCGGCGCCCTCCTTAGGCAGGGCTCGGGGGCTCTCCCCTGGAGGGCCACCAACCTGGCTAGGGTCACGAGGGAGGCGCGTGGGCACCACATGGAGGTGTGTTTCGAAGCATGTTTCCCTCAAGAAGGAGTAAGGCAAGGAGAGCCAGACCCTCAGGAGTTCGTCAGCAAGGCCATTCAGGAGCTACAGGAGTCAAGAGTCAAGAAAGGCGGCCGCCGTCTACCAGCAGTGGCTCCCCATCCAGACGAGGATGGTGGGCTGCGCGTCTGCATCGACATACCAGGGCTCAACCGAGTCGCCTCTCTGGAGCGCCTCTGGCCCTTGTGAGTGGGGCGTTGTGGAGGTCCACCCCACAGCTACGTTCCCATGCCTTACGGCTTGCGGAACGCGGCTGCCATGTACCAGCGCCTCATGAGGGGCATCATGGAGGCACAAGAGGCCAGGCATTCCGCAGCCCTGGCGGAGATGGAGATGGTCCGCGGGGAGCCACCAGCACCTCCGGAGCCTCCCGAGGCCCCCGGGACTGGGGGCTCGTGAGGATCGGCTTCCGTAGCCCACCGAGTCTGCTACACAAACACCCCTTCGTCCTCAACGTCATCAGGTGACATCTTTCAAGTTTCACTTCCAGCTGGGAGCGCCCCCCAGGGCTGCATTATTCCCAGGCCGCGTGGGTCCATCCCTGCGGCATGTATATCTTTTATTTCATGTTGCTAGCTTACCTTATTGGGGGCGCCCCTCGGGCTGCATGATCCCCAAGTCGCTCGGGCCTGACCCAGTGATGTCTGCCTCCCCAGCATCTATTTGAACGAATCCACTCCTTCGCGGCTAATGTGTTTTACCTAGTTGCATGCTCAGCTGACGCCAACTAACGGAGCTACTCCCAAACGGCACGACGCTTGCGCATGGGTCCGTCCCTGCAACACCGACAAACCTAAATGGCTGAGCTCTGGCCGCGGCAGCCCCGCATAGCGTCACCTCGTCAAGCCTTCAGTGCCTCATTACCCCTCGGAAGCAACCAACGGCTGACTGTCAATTGTCATGGCAACCCCTTGTTTTCTTTTCTATGATGGGTCTACAGGATCTCTTAAAGGAGCTGCGTCAGGCAAGGCCCTTGCGGTGTCTCCTCCACTCTCGTCCGCGTGAACCGCTTGCACGTTAAAGGGGGGGTGCCTGAGCATCGCGACTCAGGGCTCCTACTGGCTCTCCAGCCCTCACCCTCTGGCCTTGTCCACGGCATCACGACCTGGCATACCAGCGACGGCTAAGACTCGCTTGAGGGCCGGGACCCGAGGACGTAGAGCAGAAAGGGGAACAAAGGCAAGAGGGGAGAGACACACGAGGACCTCGCCGAGCACCCTCGCGCCTGCCGATGCACGGACCCGGCGACACGCCAGAGAGCGGCCCTTGATTCTCAAGATAAGTCATCACCCGGAAGCGCCAGCTACCATGGCACCATCCCCGCACCTAATGCTATCCCGTGTTAGCGACGCCGCTCTCCTTTCTCACCAAACGACGGCTGCTTGGGCGCCAAAGGGGACCTCCTGAGCATCCCGACTCAGGGGCTTTTACCGGACTCCGGGTCACTCACCTCCTGGCCTTGACCACGGCATCGCGACCTGGCATACCAGCGACGGCTGAAGCCGCCTTGGGACTGGGACCTGTCGGCGCAGAGCACCAAGCCCTCGTGAGGTTCGAAAGGGAGGACTGAGCTAAGACGGGATGAGCAACTCGCACAATTCTATGACAAGGGTTATATTAACAAAACAGGATCAGGGGAACCTTACAAGCCCCCACGGGATGCGTTTTTGATTCCTCGCAGGGAACAGATCCTAAAGGGACACTAACTATGCGCGCCTCAGCAGAAGACGCCATCATGAACAGTGGGCCGTCAAGCACCGGCGCCAACCCCATCCAGATCAGAGTCGGCGGCGGCCTGACGAGCCTGCCTTGCTCCAGGAGCGGAGCTGGCTCTGGGGCTCATAGCTGTCATCGCTCGTCTTCGGAGTCGCAAAGAGCTCACTAGAGTCGCTGGAACCTCCAACGCCTCCTCCGCCTGAGGAGCCGCCAAGGGAGCGGTCGGCGGGCCCAGTCCTCGCCGCAGCAGGGCCCCGGCCACCTCTCCCGGGGCAGCACGCCAGCCGGCGTCCGCTCGCGTCGAAGACCTTGAAGAGCATCACCGAAGCACCGTCGTAATCCAAGTGGATCGCGAACACGCCCCTTGTCCTGCAAACCCGGGCGATCTCTCTCTATCCCCGAGTCATGAAGACCTCGCCCGGGGCAACGACCGCGACCTCTGCCTCGGTCGCGAGGGTGCTGCAGCCGGCGTGCTACAGCCAGA
Organism: Triticum urartu; assembly: GCF_056163025.1. Lineage (NCBI taxonomy): Eukaryota > Viridiplantae > Streptophyta > Magnoliopsida > Poales > Poaceae > Triticum > Triticum urartu. The sequence continues at coordinate 507,460,726 of NC_141876.1, read as the reverse complement.
GCTCCAGGGGCTCCCCCTGCGGGATGATGGAGGCAAAGAAGGGAGGAAGGCGAATCCAAGACTGAAGAGGAATGGCGACGTGGAGCACGAACTCTCGGGAGGAGCCCTCGGTGTGGACCCCAGGGGGGACGACCCACACCTTCGTGACCCGTCGGCACCGACGACGGCGCCGCCCGTGGCGGTCAGCATCAGCTCCTTCAGGGCCCTTGACATGGGTGTACAATGGAAGCGGGAACCCCCGGCGGCGCCCGCTCGCACCAAGGCCTCGACACCACCTGAAGGGCCCCCTCGTCCGGGCCACGGGGGACGAGCCGTTTCTTCGGCAGGGGTGGCTCTGCTTCCTCTCGGGGAGCCTTTCCCTTCTCTACCATCAAGAACCGGCGGATCGGAGCCATCGCAGCAAGACGGAGCAAGGATCGGGAAGAAGGAGAAGCAAGAAGGGATGGACTGGAAGGGCGTGCGCCGTTCCATACTTATAGCCGGCGAAGGCCAACCGCCGACCTCCACGATCGCAGGTAATCATGACCCGCTTTGCATCCAAGGACTTGTCCAATCCGCGCAGTTGCCGAGGCGCCATGGGGAAGTGGAGACGCCCATGTCCAGTCAACCGCCACGCGGCGCCCAAGGCCGCAGGCTGTTAGGGCCCGCGGCGCTTCGCTCTTGCCCTTCCGCCTCCCTACACAGCCAAGTCCGGGCATGCCTTGGACCGGGGGCTACTGTCGGCGTTCTGGGAACGGGGGTCCCCAGACTTGCCTACCTGCGGCCTGTGGCGTGGCTCAAGGGGGGGCCCAGCACGGCCCATCTTCATCAACACAGACCCAAGACCCTCGCGAGGGGCCAAGCCTCGCGGGGCGGACGACACGGAGCTTCCTCAGGCACGGCCTCATCAGGCTGGCTCGCGAGGAGGCGGAGAGATCAAGGCGGGGTACCTCACGAGGTGCCCGTGAGGCAAGCCATGACGACCAAGGGCGCCAGGCGGGTGCCAGCCCGCGCAGTGTCCTCCTTTCCTCTTTGGTGCAAAGGGGGCAAGCGCAGCCGCGGAGTACAGAGGCATCAGGCAAAGGTTGCCATTTCGGTGCAACGAGACCAGGACCAGGAAGACTGCAAGACGGAGGTCATCGTGGAGCCCAAGACGGCGTCACCACGAGAGCTTTGTGCAGGCGAAGAGTACTTTTGTCAGGGTAGCGAGTACTAGCTGTCCCCCTTCAATTTAGCCCGCCATTGTTGGCTCCCTTCCCGCTCGATATTTGGGAAGAGGACCAGGGCCTCTATAAATAGGACCAGCCACCCACAGAAGAGAGGGGTTCGGAGGGGTTAAGAGGAGAGGTTCGATAGGAGGTTGAATCGGAGAAAGACAATCAGAGAGAGAGAGAAGGGTGGCTGAACTCCTCCCAGCAGTTCATCGCCCCAGCCAAGAACAGACCCTCGCGAGGCTGTTCTCCTTGTATCTTTCATCATCATCAGCCCAAGAGGCAATCCACCACGCCACACACTGGAGTAGGGTATTACACCACAACGGTGGCCCGAACCAGTATAAACCCTGTGTCTCTTGTGTTGTTCTTTCCATAGCTTAGATCCTAGCGAGGCGGAGGGGTGCAGGTAGGTAGGAAGCAAGATCTCCACGCGCACCCTAGTGTTCGAACCTCAAGGGTCTGCCGGAACCCGAAATCCGACAGGCTCCGAATATCTAAACAACACCGGGGAGGGTGATACGATATTCGATCGCGATGACCGAATTGATGAAGTCATGAACTATGAACATGACGAAGAAAATGTTGATCTTGAAACAACAAAGACCGGCGAGGTATATATATTTATATAAGCAGGCATCTGGTGATCATCACATGTTTTAAATGACTTGAAGATATATTAACGAATCGATCTATCTTATTTCAGCCATTCGGATCGAGCAAATCTTCAGGCAACATGAAACGAGGCCCGAACAAAAAGTTGAAGGAGGGCGTAAAGTACAATATCGAGGCCATCAAACCTAATGGTGAACCGTTAGCGCCTAAGAAGATTGCGAACAAGTTCATTTGTCAGTGCGGAGTTCTTGTGAAGGACCAACTCCCGATCTCCCTTCAAGAATGGAGAGAGCCAGCAAAGCCACGTCCAGGAGTTACTTTTGTCGACGACAGACAAAAACTTTTGCTTTGGGAAACGCTCATGAAACATTTCACCTACCAGATCATTTCACAGATGCAGATGTGGAGAAAGTCAAGGACACTGCTCTTAGGAAGATGGCGGTTGCATTCAAGAACCACAAGATTCGTGAATGGGGCAAGTATGTCAAGGGAGGAAGGAAGACTCCAGTATTCGAAGGAACACTAGAGAAGCAAAGTGCTCATTGGGACGATTTCGTGAAATTCAAGGATTCGGAATTATCTAAGGAACGGTCGAGAATAAACAAGGCCAATGCCGCAAAAAAGGATAAGTTCCATAAGCTGGGGCCAGGTGGCTATGCGGTGGGAATGCCTAAGTGGGATAAGTCTGAGAAAGAGATGCTGGATGCAGGTGTCACTCCATAAACATTGAGCTGGCCCCCCAGGTGCAGGACTTGGTTCTATGCGCATGGGGGGAGTTGGACCCGAAGACAGGCAAAGTTTCCACTACAAGGATACCCCCTATAAAGCAACACATATTCTCCATCGTTTTAACTATTTGTTGCAAAATTAACAGTAGATACACATATAAGCGGTGTAGCATATGCGTTGCAGGCTTGCGGCTCATGACCCTGTCGTGGTGCAACAGATCTTATTTGTTGCTATGTATTGGTTGCAAATTATATCTATTATAAGACTACAAATATACAAATTTTAAAATAAAAAATAATTCAGCACAAAAAGAAATTGAGTAGACACGTTGTTACCCATTGTGTGGCGTGACAAACTTTTTTTTACGGATATGTGGCGCGAAAATCTGTTTAACCGTCCAAGCAAAACCAAATCGTGCGAAGTCCACCACTTTTATTCTCTGATCCAGATTGATATTCGCCTTCAAGTCTGGATCGATCTAGGTCTTGTACGACACAAATCAATCATCCAATCTCCTCCTGCTGAGAGGAAAGGCTGGAAGGCGGACGGATAGGGGGCGGCGGGAAGGCGATGTCGGACAAGGGAGCGTCGGCTTTGTGGGCAGCGAAGAATTTAGAAGCGGCAAGGCCGCGGTAGGAAAGCTGCAAGTCGTCTGCTATCGTCCCCTGCTCCTCTGGCTGCCCATCTAGCCTGCCCGCCGGCGGCGCGCCGCTCCTCGGGCCGCCCTTCTTCTCCTTCACCGTGTACGGGCGAGACTGGCCTCCGAGGTAACCCTCCCTCCCTTCCTCCTTCCCGTCTCCTCTCATCCACTGACCTTATTCGTGGCCACCTCGGGACATGGCCGTGGGATGTGATTTGGTAGATAATGAAGGGGATGGACTGTCAGATAGGAGAGATGGATCCATTCCCCTGTTTTTGCGATCAAATCATATGAGAGAGAGGAGCTTCAGGCTTGGTTCAATTTCAGAGATATACTGTACCACCTGGGCTGTGTTTAGTTGTTTGGGATTTGTTCCCCACAGGGAATTGATCACCGTGTGGTTTGAGTGAAACCTATGTCTGTCACTTTAATTCTTGTTGGGATTTATCCCCTATCCCTCCTAATCGCTGTCCACTTCATTGTTGTTCGGTTGGTCAGGGATTGAACAAAATCTGTACAGGAATACAGTTTAAATGTTGCACTAAGTAAACATTCATCAATGAATTCAGTTTGTATAGGGAATTCTTGAAATATTCAGGGAATGGAGTGTAAGCATTGCATTGAGTAAACATTCATCTCTGAATTCAGTTTTTACAGGGAATAGTTGATACAAATATTCAGGGAATATAGTGTAAGCAAGGTTAGATATTATAGTTGAAGTTTCAGAAATACTAAAGAGTTTTGGGGTTGTAAATATTCAAAGAAACAATTTTTTTATGTGAGTGCACCATGACCAACACATAATTGTATCTCACTCAACGGTGTGACCTTCCCCAGCTTGAGTCTATCCTTGTGTACCTGCAATCACAAACGTTGACGATTTTTTTGTAACATTTATTATCAGCTACAAGTCACTAAAAATGTGACATGGATTTGCACAAGGAAAAGGGTAAGTAATTCAGTCAATCATGATGACTAAAAAGTTGGTTGACCTAAGAAAAAGTCTACAAAGTCCTAGTACTCCTCCTCCCTTCTGTTTCTAAATGTGATCCCTTATCATCATATCCACTGCTAAACTAATAACATTTAAGTTGGAGTATATTTTTAGTATAGAGTCGATGTATATATGGGAGTAAGACAACACAAGTGAGCATACTCAGAATAAGGACGCTAATTTGCAACATAAATATGAACATGTATGTACAAGACTCTTCTAAGGTAATAACAGATTTGTGTCCAGGAATGGAGCACATCGATAATAAGAACAAGGCAAAGATTATATTCTTATAAAGCAAATGTACAAGAGTGTATACAGATCAAAGAATATTTTTGTGTATACTTGTATGGCATATGTTTAGAATATTTTTGCTTGTAATGAACGGTCAGATCAAAGAATTCAGGTTGTATGATATGCTTCTAGGTGTTTGGGACTAGCTGAACTTTGGCAACTGCTGCCGGTGTTGTATCATGATGAAAATTCAATCGATCAACAATTGAATTGGACTATATGAACTTGCTAGCTACTGCCGTACAAGACATGACAGCTAGTTATACTATTTACTGCTTGTGATGTACTATGTGTTTACAGATTTTACCTAGCTATACTATGTGTTCACAAATTTACTATCATTCTATGATGTTGGATGTCAAGTTTACCATTGTTAGGAAATGGTGTACAATCTGGTGTATAAAGTTCGCACATGAAACTTACTACTCTATTGCTTCTACATGCAGGTTCGATGGATAATGAAAAAGTCACCGATCTGAAATTGTGGAGCCTAGTTTACGTGACGAACTCATTAGTGTTATTTGCTATCTTTTGTTTTATGTCCATGTAATAACTCGGATAAGAAGATTTCTACGTGTGACTATCGTAAAGTGTCAACACTTGATTCCAAATTGGTGTTGGTTGTTCTGTTTGCTACACATTCTCCGCCCCCTTCTTCGCTAAGGCACAAATTGTATCACTCCTTTACAAAAACTTTGAAATGTACCTGCTCATACTTTTTATACAAAAATTCCATCAGACAAGGACAAACGCGCTATCTGATCCCCAGCGAAGTCCTCCGCCGCTGCTGTTCGACTCCTAGTCTTCCTCTCTGCTGCTCCTCTCCACGCTCTCATACTGCAGATCGCTGCTACTGCTCTTCTTCACCTCCTACATATGCTGCAATTTTGAACTGAAGACAATTGTCTTGCAATTTATTTATTTTGAAAACTACAAATTACTACGTTTTGGGAACTCATCATAAAATTTGAGAAAAATTTGATAATCATATTTATATATAAAGTATGAGCAGGTACATTTCAAAGTTTTTGTAAATACCTCCTTCGGTCCTTTTTATAGTGCATATAAAAATGGTCTCAAGTCGAACTTCATAATGTTTGACCATTTTATATGAAAAATATATCAAGATCTATAATACTAAAGTTATACAATAGGAAGACTAAATTCATGACACATCTAATTGTATTAATTTTGTAATGTGAATGTTGTTATTTTTCTATAAAGTTGGTCAGACTTTATGAAATTTGAATTCAAACAAATATTATATGCGGAGTAAAAAGGACCGGAGGGAGTATCTTCTTCCATTGGCCCACAAATAGTTATGTGGTAGTCGGTTGTCCAACAGTATTTCCATCCATTCAAAACAAACTAGAATGAACCGGATGAATTTAACCAAACACGATGGAATTCACTAAAGTATGTATATAATTTACATAAAACGGATGACATTTATCCGTTTAACTAAAAACTTAAAAAAACTAGGCTAACTTATAGCGGAGGTGTCCTTGTATGCGTGCCCGCCCAGAAAGGCCACACCGTTGTCGTTGGAGTAGTCCTTCCAGCAGCGGAAGGGTGCCGGGGCACGACAACCCTTTCCGGCCGCGGCCTGGTGCTCGCGGAGGAGCCGCTCTGCTTCTCATGCACCACTCCTTACCGAGTGCCTCGCCGCCCTTTCCTCAGCTGACACGATGCCTACCTAATGGACTTGTCGCGTGGCACCACTCCTATCGTGCCGCCTGCCTCAGCCCTCTCCTATGCCGACATGATAGCCCACGACGAGGAATCGGCACCGCCGTGGCCACCGAGGTAGTGGAGGTGAACGCTCGTCTTCGCGATCACCGGTGGTGCATCCTCCTTGAAGGAATTGCCGCGTTGCACCACTGTTGTCGCGCCTCCTGCTTGGCTGCTTTCTCCTCATCCGACACGATGCCCCGCGACGAGGAGTCGGCGTTGCCTCGACCCCATGGTAGTGGAGGACATGGTTGTGTGCCTTCGCGATTGCCGGCGGCACCTCCTCCTTGACGGAATTGCAGCGTTGCGCCACTCCTGTTGTGCTGCCTACCTCACCTCCCTCTCCTCTGCTGGCACGATGGACCGCGACGAGGAGTCGACGCTGCCGTGACCACTGAGGTAGTGGAGGAGGTGATCATACACCTTTGCAATCGCCGTCGACACCTCCTCCTTGGCGGACTTGCTGTGTTGCGCCACTCCTACCACGCCGCCCACTTCAACGCCTTCTCCTCAGCCAACATGATGGCCCGTGACAAGAAGTCAGCCCCACTGCAGCCACCGAGTTAGTGGAGGATATGGCTGCATGCCTTTACGATCGCCGGCGACACCTCCTCCTTGACGGACTTGTCGCGGTGTGCCACTCCTACTACGCAGCCTGCCTCGTCGCCCTCTCCTTAGGAGACACGATGGACCGTGAAAAGGAGTTGGCCCCGCAATGGCCACTGAGGTAGTGGAGGATATGCTCGTGCGCCTTCGCGATCGTCGACGGCACCTCCTTCTTGACGGACTTATCGTGTTGCACCACTCCTACCACGTTGCCTGCCTCGCCTCCCTCTCCTCAGCCGACACGATGGCCCGCGATGAGGAGTTGGCGCCGTTGCGGCCACTGAGGTAGTGGAGGAGGTGGCCGCTCGCCTTCGCGTTCGCAAGCGGCAACTCCTCCTTGATGGAATTGCCGCGATGTGCGACTGTTATTGTGCAGCCAGCCTCACCGCCCTCACCTCAGCGAACACAATGGTTATGTGCCGGTAAAGGCGACTCCTCAGGAGGCACCCAATCTGGATGCCGTGGTTGCCTATGGGCGACAACTAGTGATCTTGGATATGATGGACGGCAACTAGTGATTTTGGACGACAATCGTACATGTAGGTCGTAACATGAAAGCTAGGAATTTTTTGTTTTTGGATTAACTTTTTCGATTGTTTGAGTATTAGTATTCATTTTTTACTTCACCCATATTTCACTTAGTTTGTACAAACATAGAAGAAACACGTTCTACTTGGCACAAATATATGTACGAGTGCCCGTCACGGGCTAGATGATAATAAGAAAATTTATAATTTGTTTGGCTTCAAATTGTTAGACACCCTCGTAATTTATTTATTTTTGGTTTCACACCAATTTTTACCTTTCCCGCCAATAGAGAACAAAAAATAATAATACACGCGCTACATTACCAAGGCCCCACCTGTCATAGGAATCCAAGACCAAGACTAACATCAGTCAAACAGACCGTAACTGCGCAAATAAAATCGGAAACCTCCCCCATATCAGCGCGGTTCCCTTCCTTGTCTCCTAATGGACTCATCGCATGCCCAGCGGCCGGTGGCCAAGGCATCACCCCGAGCTGATCAAGGTTAGTTCCCGACCCACTCTCACACAATTCATCCTCACTTGCTCCCTACTCCACCGATCTGTTCTCTTAATCAGTTCACATCTCTCGCCAGGCAAATATCGCTGCCAGATTCTCCAGATCCATCTGGTACGTGGTGGCAAACAATCCTGCGAGTTCATGAAGTTAGTGCGCTGCTCCTTATCTCATCTCATTGTTGCAATTCATGCCCTCCGTATTGGTTCTCATCTGTTTTTTCACCCACCAATCGATATACAGAGAGATTTCTTTTTCTGTTTTTTTGCGCAGTTACCTCCTCGCGATTTGTTTTCGAGAACAAACAGACAACACCGGTGCAGGCTCTCTCTAGGATAGTGGCAGACGATACCTGGACATTAGAAGGGAGGAATAGGATCAAAAGTTTAAATAAAGTATGCAAAATACAATATAGGTTGTTTTGGAAACTACAATATATAGCACACGGAGATTTGAAAATTACTATTCAATCCAGGAGAGACGCCAAACATAACAATTTGGATAGGATCCATGGGAAGGGGTAATCTCTGATGGACATAAGAATCAAGATATCTTAGTAATAAAACAATGGTAACTTTTGCAATGAGTAAATCGAACATATGAATCCAATGAAGAGATCAACGCTTCTATCAAATTTTCTCTATAAGTACTATTTGAAGCATCTTTCCTATTTATTTTGCATTATATCATCCCTGCTTATGTTCTCAATATATCTTTATGATGCAGGGCTGTTGACAACCTGGTATGAGGAATACTGCTGTGCTGCCCTCCATTTTCCTGTAAAGAAAGTCACATTTTCATTTTTAGATAGTAACAAACTAATAATCATTATTCTGTCAGCTTTTTGTTGCAGTTTGTGCTCTAGCTCGAGATACCAATTCAAGTTATGTTGCTTGTGGACATTCCAATCTTGTTGGACCGGTGAGTTTATTACAGGTTTTAGGATGGCAATTATTCTGTAGTTTGCAGCGACCTCCGGATCTTTTGTGGTCCGGAGTCCAGGATCAACACAAGTATTAGTATGTTACTCCTAGTGATTTTGCCTTCAGCTTCGCTGTTTCATATACACATTCTGTAAATTCTATTTCAGTTATGGGGATGGTTATCTCACACTTAACTGTTGGCATTTTATTTCTACTTTTAGTGAGGTGATTGCGACAATGGAGCGTGATGAAGCAACTATAATAGCCAATATTGATTATTCATTGACTGAGCAGAGGAGGTAAGCAGAATAACTCGCTTTTCCATGTCGCTGTTCTCAGCTTGGTGTAATAGACTGATATTTTGTTTAGGCAATTTCTTCCTCACTGAAATCAATGATGTGGAGATCTTTAAAAGTTGGTGGATGTCCAGGGATTGGGTTCCATGTGGACTGTCCAGATTGCTCGGGTAGGCATGATCCGTGAAGCAAGAATCGCTGATTGCGAAGGCAAGCTCATGCTTCGGTTCCTGAGATGTTGTATGTGCCACATCTTTGCCTGTAGTTTGCACTGCAGCCACATAATGTGTGAAAAGGAGGCAAAACCAATAAGGAGAAATATAACGTGTGCAACTTCCTGAGTTGTGAAATAATCGAACCCCAAGGAATAAAAATCATTGTTTTTTACTCAAACCTATATATTGGATGTTGTTCATATTTTTTCAACATGTGGAGGTTGTTGGTCTACCTATTTGGTTACCTCTGTTATGGTTAACATGGCAGGGAGAGATAGGTGTCTTGGATTTTGTCAGAAACAAGATAGGTGTCCTGGATCAAATGGACCCCATTTTTCGGCTTGTTTTGGTCCTTACGTCAGTGGAGGCTATAAATGAATCATCTGATGTCTAAGAAATAACTACTAATGGTGAAGAAGGCTTCGCAGATTGTGATGATCCTACTGCAGATGAAAATGAAGATGATAAGTTTGTTGCTCATTCCTTTCTGATTCAATATATGCTTATTCATCATCGTATAAAATATATAATTCATGGTTCTATATATTCAGTTGAAAATGCAGAAACAAAAGACTGTAAGAAGAGGAAGTTGAAACATATTTGGAACCTTCCAAATAAATTCTGCTACACACAAGGTATATTTCCATTACCATATACAAAATGTTCGAAATATAGTGCTCTAATGTTTATGTATCTACTGGTCATCTTGGCATCAAAATGTTGTTCAGAACAAAGAAACTTTGCTTAGAATGTTAGTGCACGTCAGGGAGAAAACTTCTACTGCAAACAAGCTGGCATATTTTCATAATCATATACAAATTTGTGATCAAACTGTAGTGCTAGCTTGTTGATTTCTTTATACTTCTTTTTTGCTATCAGTGTGTTGTCCAGACCCAAAGAATAACAAAACGTGCTAATGCAGCCTATAATAGTGCTCAAGGTGGTTTGTTGAGTTGGTTGGGTGCAAGTGAACTACATTAAGAGTGCTCAAATTCATTTCATATGTTCCCCTGTTTTTTCATTGGTGGTGAGCATGATTCTGCTAATTATCCCCCTAGTTTGGTTTTCTCTATCAGGCAGGAACTAAAGTATTCTTGAAGAGCCTGAAAAACCATAACATCAACGTAGATCTTGCTACAATTGTAAGTTGTGATCCTAAATTTAAACTTCATGGTGCTGAAATTAGAAATGAATTATGGGAAGTTCATGTCGATATGGCACTTGTGAAAACTGAAAATTTGGTATAGAGTCGCAAAAACTGCAATACTCTTGGTAATGCAGAAAAAACGAAGATTACATGGACTTCAACCTTTGTACGTGACTCATACCTTGACTCTATTACTACTTGCATCATGTTAATGCATTTTGTGTTAACAATTCATTTTGTTTTCTTGCTTGTAGATTCAAAAGATAAATGGATTAGTATATGGGTGCATGGAAAGTATATTGCAGTGAGGATGTTGATGTTCTGGTTCATGATGATGATGATGGATTCTTTCGGTTTTAGTTAAGTAGTAGGGATGATGTTCCTCCTGGATGTTGTTCCTAGGTTCAGTTATCTTCTTAAAGTTGTAGGGATGTTGATGGATGCTTTCAGTTTAAGTTTCGGTGTCAAGAAAATAGTTAGATTATGCATCACATTTGGATGATGTTCCTCCTGTAATATACACTATTGTAATCCAACAGTTTTATCTAATATATGATTTCTTCCTATCTTGAGCATATTCTTTTTTTCTCATAATTATTACTACCATTATGTGGAGCATTAATTTAATTGTTGGCAATTATTTATAGATACAATAATATTATCCACATTACAGATGTACCAACACATGAAGCATTGGAAATTCTCCATAGAAGCAATGGAATTTTGAGTCCAGTACATTGAGCACCAACATATATAAGTGTTGTAGAAGTCCGTTTTATCTGTTGTAGTCTTGCAACGATCCTTTTACCAACGGCGATATAAGCATTGCATTATGTGCTAGCAATACTGGATAAGGCTACGCATCCCAAACCGTTGGTAAAGTCACAAGCAACGCATATATGGACTTTTAGATACGGAAAAATGCGTTGCTATACGGGGGGGTCATGTTGTGGTGTTCGAAGAAGGCATGTCTAGACGGAGCCGAAGATAAGCTACTTGTTGCAATAGAAGAGGCTCGATCGGGGGTGTTCGAGCCCAACAGAGAGAACGACGAGCTTACGTGTGCCCTGGGAAATCCTAAACACCCGGGAAGAACACGAGGCATGGGCGCTATTCCGTGGTATGAGGGGTTTTCGGACTGGAACGCCGACTACAGAACCCGTGCGAGAAAGAACATTATGGAGGAGAAGAAGAGGAAGATGGAGGAGGAGCAGAGGAAGCTAGACTATGAACGCCTTCAAGGCCTAGAATCAGCGCACGCGGACTTGGCAGTCAAATTCCAGCGGCAGCAGGAGCAGATCGAATCACTTAGCCAGCAAAGGGGGTCTCAGTAGCTAGCGGATGATCAACCATTTGATAGCACCGTCGCGTCCATGCCGAGAAGCAGCGTGGGTTCCCCCCCGGGAGACGCATTGCTGGATAGCTACCCAGTGGATGACATCATGGAGAACACTAACTGCGAGCTACACTTCAAAATGAAGAACATATCCATGAAGGTGGCGGACGCCCTTGCTTTTACAAATCCCCCCGAGGCAACCTTCCATTGCAACCCGATTCCAGCGAGCTATGCTTGTGTCTTGGTTGATGAGGTGGTGGACCAATATTCGGGGATAGAGCTTGACATTCCTAGAGGTGACGATGAGCACACACTGGGAGAGGCCAACCATCGTATCATCCTATGGAGAAAGGATTGCATCATCTTTCGAAGGCCACCGACACCGCGTCATCCGACTCCTCGTTGAAGTCCGCTACCGAGTCAGCAGACTCCCGCTCCTCCAAGTCCACCATCGCATCAGGCCACTCCTCCTCCAAGTCCGGCACAGCTTCAGGCCACTCCTCCCCCTCCAAGTCCGGCAAAGCGTCAGGCCACTCCTCCTCCAAGTACGGCACAACTTCAGGCCACTCCTCCTCCAAGTCCGGCACAGCTTCAGGCCACTCCTCCTCCAAGTCCGGCACAGCTTCAGGCCACTCCTCCTCCTCCAACTCAGCCACGTCAGCCATCTTCGCCGCCTCAGCAATCACGGAAGAGAGCCGCCTCAGCTATGGTGCGTAGCGGTACAAGTTGAGGTAGTACTGGAGGTACAGGCGGAGGCAAGCGATTTCAATATGGTCCAAGCCTCGCGCCTCTTCCGTAGAGGCCTTACGACAAGTCCGAGGAGGAAAACGTAGCCATATCGAAGGCCGAGGTGGAAGCCCATTTTGCACCGAAACTACCACCGCCGCCAAGGGAGAAAGTGCCTGTGGAAAAGATTTAACTTCTTGATGTGGCACTCATAGTCTATGGAGAAAGTGCCTGTGGAAAAGATTGACCACTTCTTGATGTGCTCGTATCATCGTAACATAGACTATGAGCGCCACATCAAGAAGTTAAATCGAGCACATCTACAGAAAGAGGCGAGCTCGAGCTCGAGCAAATCAACTGGCAAAAGGAGCGGTAAAACCGTTCCCCAGCTGGGAGAACAGGCGGCACAATCAATCCCCCCACTTGTTGTGCCAACAACACATGAGAGTAGGCGCGCCCAATATTATTGTGGGCAAACCGTTAACGTTCCCGGGGTGGGCGATGTGGTAATAACCGAGGAGCATATTGCGCAGGATGAAACGATCGGGATCACTATTGGACAACTCCTCGATATCGAGCCCATGTCTCCGACTAGAGAGGAGGAAATAAAACGGAAATATGTCCGGGGCCAACCTTTGGTCGAGCCAGACAAGGTCAATAAGCTCCCAACGAGAATGTATGAATTGCATCAATGGTACATGGACATTACCAAGATTTCCAATCGAGAGTCCCTCATGGTGAATGTCAAGAAGGATCATTACTACCATGAGAAAGCTGTGACCGTTGAGTATTCAGAACTATTTCAGATATACAATCAAGACGCACTCGACAAATCTATCGTCAGTTGCTATTGTCTGTAAGTGATTTCTTTCTGTAATTTAAGTCTCAAGCTAGCTATAGTGATCATTTTGATCAATCATTACCTGTAATTATCCTCACTATATTCTTTTCTGTGGTATTATGCAGGATGAAGATTTATGAAATGGAAAAAGGTGGACGCTATGGCATTGGGTTCGTTGACCCAAATACCATTAATGAACACACATGGAAAATAGATTCATATTACGAAAAAAGTGTAGAGGAAAGCATGCTAGAGTTCTTCAAGCGCCTCAAATACAATGAAGATATACTACTTCCTTACAACTTTGAGTGAGTCACACTGTCTTGTACTACAAATTCTGTTTTTGCCTACTAGCTAGCTACATGCATGTTTTTGCTTACATATGCCCGCTTAATTAAGACATGCAAACATGTGTGCATGCAGATTTCACTGGATCTTGTTAATCATTAAAGTTGATGAAGGAACAGTTGAAGTACTAGACTCACTACTTAAGAAAGCAAGTGACTACACCATCGTGAAGGGGATAGTCAACAGGTAATTTCAATCATTATTAACTATATCTTGGCCTATTTAATTAGTTGGTCATTTCCTGATAACAACTATTTAATAACCCATTTATTCATTTTCTTTGTCGGCGGGCAGGGCTTGGGCAAAGTTCATCAGGGTCACTCCTGGCCCATGGAAACAAAATCTGAAATGGTATTGACCCCAGGTAAGTAATTAAGTAGTACTAGCTAGCTGCCATCTCTTTAATTATCATGCTTGATTAATTATTATCTGATCAAATTCCATTCTCGTAAAGGCCCTGAAGCAGGCGTTGGGGAATAATCTGTGTGCATACTACGTTTTCGAGAACATTCGCATGATGGCGTCCGAAAGGAGCAAATCTCAAAGACAGGAGTGGGTACGTTTGTCAGAACACTATTCACAATTTTTACACCATTATCGATATCTAGTCACACAACTAATACACATGCATATTGATCTCCTTCTTAATAGTTCAAAGAGGTGCGGGAGAAGCTCCTAACAGAGGACCGCATAGAAGCAATTCAAGAGGAAATAGCGGGATTTTTGCTCGACCAGGTCATAGATCCCAAAGGAGAATACTATTACCCGCTACCGCCCCCATGAGCCACTTCCAATTGTTATTGTGCTCCGAAGGCACCAATTAGGCTAATGCCACTGGCTCCGAAGGCACCAATTAGGAGAAATTGTGTGTGTGTGTATATATATATACATGTGTGTATATATGTGTGAATTAATTAATGGTGGTTGTGAGACATTCGATGATATATATATATTATGATCGGTTCTACTATAAATTCTATTTATATATATGCATAACGTGTACAATATGTAGTATCGTAAAATACCAGCAAACGAAAAAGAATTAAATGGAAAACACAAAATTAAAAGAAAAAGAAATCATAAACCCAAAACCCCCCAACCTTTTAATACCGGTTGGTGACACCAACCGGTACTAAAGGGCTCCCTGGCCCCGAAGCTAGCTCGTGCCACGTGGTTGCCCTTTAGCACCGGTTCGTGCTGAACCGGTACTAAAGGAGGGGGGGCCTTTAGTGCCTACACTTTAGCGCCGGTTATCAAACCGGCACTAAAGGGCCTTACAGACCGGTGCTATTGCCTGGTTCTGCACTAGTGGTTATATCACCTAATTATCCCTCTGGATGAGAATTGGTTGCTCCTTGGTGATTTTAACATCATCCGCTCTCTAGATAATAGAAACCTGCCAGGAGGTGATGTTAATGACATCTTTCTCTTTAACGAAGTTATTGGTCATATTGGTCTCCTGGAACGGCCAATAAAGGGTAGAAGCTTCACATGGTCCAACATGCAGCAAATCCCTCTCCTGGAACAGCTTGATTGGTTCTTCACAACCTCTGATTGGATCTCTCACTACCCTAATACAGTTGTCTTTCCTTTGGCAAAAACTGCCTCGGATCATGTGCCATGTGTGGTTTCAATTGACACTAATATACCCAAGTCCAAGGTTTTTCGGTTTGAAAATTTCTGGGTGGAAATGCCAGGGTTTATGGAGTGTGTCAAGAATTCCTGGGAGGCCCCTGTGTTTTCTGACCTCTCTGCATCTACAGTTTTAACCAGGAAATTTAAACGCCTCAGGTATGACTTGAAATTTTGGAGTAAAAACCTCTCTTATCTCAAGAAGTTAACTGTGGATTGCAGCAAGGTTATTCTCTATTTTGATAAGTTGGAGGAGCTATGACCACTTGTGAGATCTGAATTCAACTTCAGGAAGATTGTCAAGCTTCATTATGAGCATTTGTTGAAACTTCGCTATATTTATTGGAAGTAGAGATGTATGATCAGGTATATAAAAGTGGGTAGGAAAACTCCAAACTCTTCCATGCCATGGCATCTGAGCGCATGAGGAAGAACTCTATAGCTAGTCTGCAAACCCCGGGGATGGATGATCCAGTTTCAGATCATGAACAAATGACGGGAATCCTCTGGGCTTCTTTCAAAAACCGAATGGGCCAGGCCCAGGACATCTCGATGGGCTATGACTTGGGCACACTCATTCAGCCTGTCCTTGGTTTGGAGGAATTGTCGCTTCCCTTCTCTGATGCTGAGATTAACAAGGTTTTGCAGGAGCTTCCCACTGATCGGGCACCGGGGCCAGATGGTTTTAATGGTCTGTTTGTCAAACGATGTTGGCCGATTATTGAGAAGGATTTCTTGTGTCTGATCAAAGACTTTTATGAAGGGAAACTTTCTCTGGAGAATATTAATGGGTCTCTCATTACCCTCATCCCTAAGATGATATCTCCTGAGGGGCCGGATGATTTTAGGCCTATTTCTCTAACCAACACATGCTTGAAGTTTCTCACCAAGCTATTGTCTAACATGTTCCAAAGGGTGATTTTGAATTGCATCCATAAGAACCAATATGGATTTCTCAAGGGAAGATCAAATCAGGACTGTCTGGCTTGGAGTTTTGAGTATATACATCAATGCAAACAGTCCAGGAGGCCTATTGTTATTCTGAAATTGGATTTTGCCAAGGTTTTTGATACAGTTAATCATGAGGTAATTCTACTGATGCTCAAGCACAAAGGTTTTGATGATAAATGGATTGGTTGGGTCAAAGAAATCCTTTCTATAGGGTCTTCTTCTGTGTTGCTCAATGGCATCCCTAGCAAGCAGTTCAAGTGCAAATGTGGGGTCAGACAAGGGGATCCTTTATCACCTCTTCTATTTGTAATAGCTGCCGACCTTTTACAATCTGTGGTTAACCAAATGCTGGCCCAGGGCATCTTATCACTCCCAATCCCCACTCATGACCAGGACTTTCCTACTATACATTATGAAGATGATATCATTATCTTTCTGTCAGCCAGAGAGGAGGAATTGGTTGCTCTCAAGAACATGCTGCTTACCTTTCAACAATCTACTGGTCTCAAGGTCAATTTTTCAAAATCTTCAATGATCCCACTCAACCTTGAGGAAAGTGAAGCAAATAGGTTAGCTGCTATATTAGGCTGCAGGATTGGTCAACTCCCTTTTACCTATTTAGGGTTGCCCCTTGGAACCACTAGGCCCAAGATTGTTGATCTCATGCCTTTAGTGGACACTTTGGAGAAGCGTCTAACTGCTAGCTCATGCATGCTCAACCAAGGATCTTGTTTGCAGCTCCTAACTTCGGTCCTGACTTCTATGCCAATCTACTTTCTTTGTAGTTTGCAAATCCCACCTGGTATTATCAAGCAGCTGGACAGAATCTTCAGACAGTGTCTATGGAGGGGGAGTAATGATGCTCCCAAGCAATCTTTGGCTGCTTGGGATTTGGTTTGTCAACCAAAAGACAAAGGAGGTCTCGGGGTCATTAACTTAAACATTCAGAACAAGGGACTCCTCCTCAAGCATTTGCATAAATTTTATAATAAGGCTGACATACCCTAGGTGTCCCTCATCTGGAACAGTTATTATGCCGATGGCGTTCCACACGCTACAACCCGAGTGGACTCCTTTTGGTGGAGAGATATCCTCAAGCTTCATGATACATACACAGCTATTGCCTCAGTGCACATCAACATGGGTGACTCTGCTCTGTTTTGGACTGATGCTTGGTTTATTGGCGGTTCTTCTAGACCTTTATGTTGGAGATTGCCATGGTTGTTCTCCTTTGTTAATAATGACAAGGTTTCTATGCATGAATTCCTCATATCACAAGATATTTTCTCCATGTTCTTCTTGCCATTATCTCATGAGGCTGCTCTGGAGTTGCAAGTGCTAGAGGACTGGATCATGGCCTTGAATAGGGACACCAACATACCAGATGTTTGGGTTTCGCTGAGAAGGTCACGTAGTTTCTCAGCCAAGAGTTTCTACACTTTGATGCACTCACATTTGCCCACAATCCAACCGTGTAAATGGTTGTGGAAAAGCAGATGTACCTTGAAGATCAAAGTCTTTGGATGGTTACTTTTCTTTGACAGGCTTAACACCAAGGACCTCTTGATACGCAGGCACTAGAGATCCCCCCTGGATGATAATCTTTGTGTTATCCGTCATGAATTTTCATATGAGGATAGGCTGCACTTGTTCTTCAACTGTAATTTCAGTCGGAGGGTTTGGAACTACCTTTCTATTGACTGGTCAAGTGGGCCAGATATCCAGCAATGTATCCTACATGCTAGATCCAGCTTCAGGCATCCTTTCTTCTTTAATGTAATGCTCATGGCAGCCTGGAATATTTGGATCCTCAGGAATGGCAGAACTTTTAGAGGGGAGAGAGCTACTTTTGCTGCTTGGCGGTCTAACTTTGTACATGACCTTTCCCTCCTAACTCATAGGCTCAAGGATGATATCAGCATCAAGCTAAAAGCTTGGATAAATGCTTTAGTTTAACTAGACCAGGTAGGTAGTTCTAGTCTTGTACATAAGCTTTCTAGGTTTGTATCTTAGCTTTAGTTTGTACTCCTTCTGTTCTTTTTGTACATTTGTTTTTTAATAAAGGGATGTGGGGCTTTGCCTCACAGTAAATATTCAAAAAAATCTACACTTTGTGATGCTCATCTACTCTATCCCATCTACAATCTATTCACAGGGTCTGCTGACAGTTTGCCTGCAAGATGTCTGATCAAAGTGACAGCCAGAACAAGTCTGAGGAGCAGGTTCACATGAGTGAGGGCACTAGTCCCTCTAGCACTTCTGATGAGGGCAGTAGGAGCACACCAAGCAACTTGCCCAAGGCAGCCACCAGAACAAGGAAGAAGAAGACCTCAGATTCTGAGGATGAGGATTATGTGGCTGTTGAGGAAGAAGTCAACTCCAAGAAAAAGGTGCTGAAGAAAGAGTATGGCTCAGCTGCTACAACAAAGCCAGGGATACACAAGAAGGCTCTAGCAAAGAGATTTCCCATGTCAAAGGCCAGAGCCTCAACTGCTGAAACCTCCAAGCCAACTGAAGAGGCAGTTGGAGAAGGAAAGAAAGGGAAGGAAAGGGTCAAGAAGACCACTGCTAGAGTACTTGGTAGATCCTCCATTATGAGAGATTCAGAAGAAGAGGAGGAGGAAGAGGATGCTGCACCAGCTCCTAAGGCTCAGAAACTTATGGGAGATGCTATCAAGTCAGGGGCTGCTCCATCAAAGCCCAAATCTGCTCCCAAGGCTGCTGCTTAGTAACCCCCAAAACCCAAGAGGAACACCAGGAGTATACCTACTGAGGAGAAGAACAAGGCCCCAGTGCCTGAAGCTGAAGACGAAGAAGATGATTCTCTTGTCTTGAGGAAGTTGAAGCCCAAAATTCCTGACCACAATGATGCTCATACAGTCCCTGAGGACATGCACATCAGGAAAGATGCAAGATTGAGGTTGTGGAGACAGTCTGATCCCTATGCTGTTAGGAGGAGGACTACAGTTGACTACAGGTTCCACACAAAGGAACAACAAGATTTCTATGAGACCATTTTGCTTGACAAGAAGCCCATAGTGTGTGACATGAAATGGGTGGACTGGGAGTTCATCCAGGAAAATGAAGATCACTTCCCTGGAGTGTATGACAGCTTTAAGGCGTGTGGAGTAAATGAATTCGTTGGACAAAAGCTCACCAAGTGGAATGATGAGTTGATCATGCAATTCTACTCCACTGCCCACTTCTATCCAGATGGGAGGATAGTTTGGATGTCTGAGGGTACCAGGTACCAGTCCATAGTTGATGAATGGGCTAAGCTAATCAATGCCCCAAAGGAACATGAAGATGACTTGGATGTGTATGCCACCAAGAAAAAAGACCACAACTCAATGGCAAACATGTACAAGGAGATCCCTGATAAGGCTTTAGAAACTCACAAGCTTGGATCTGTGCATTTCTTGTTGTCTGGTCTGCCTACGATCAACTGGATCTTAAGGCACACATTGCTACCCAAGTCAGGAGATCACAAGATGATCAGAGGACACTCCATCAACATGCTGCAAATTTTTGATGTCCCCCAGAAGTTCAAAGTTATGAGCTTGATTGTAGATATGATCAAAAGGACTGCTGCTGATCAAAAGAGGAGTTGTGGGTATGCCCCACACATTCAGGAGCTCATCAACTCTAAAATGGGCACGGGGACTTACTTACTAGACAAGGAGCATCTACCTCTATATCCTGAGTTTGAAGACAACACTGTTGTGATGAATGAGGAAGAACCATCATCAGCTCAAGAGAAGAGAGCCAAGGAAAAGGCTGAGAAAGCTGCCCAGATGCCAAGTGTTGAAGAGGCATCTCGAGTCTTCCTGAAGAGCAAGCAAGATCAGTTAGGCTATCTGATTCAAGCTACACTAAGGATTGAGAAGGGCTTGGTCACCCTGACTCGGAATCAGGAGATCCCGGAGAGGATTGTGGAAACAAAATTCCATGATCTTGATCTGAAGGTGACTGAGATTCAGACTGCAGTTGAGCAGCTTTAGGAGGAAGCAGAGGATAGGAGAGGAAAAGCAAACACTGATGCTTTCAAGCGTGTGCCACGAGGTCCAAGGTCTGCTGCAATGCTAGTCTCAGATGCTAGAGCTTCAGTGTCAGCACCAACAGCTACAGCTCCAGTGCCACCTCCAGCACCCACTCCATCAGCTCCAACTACTTCATCGGAAGCCTTCGTCCTTGGAGTTCTATCTACACCACCTCCTGAAGACCAAGCCTGAGTGACGTATAGCACTATGCATTTTCAAACTTTTTGGTAACTTGTTGCCAAAGGGGGAGAAATATGTATTGATCATAGGCTTCAAGAGAGAGTGTCTTGCTTTTTATCTCTCTTGCTATTTTGGTTGAACTACTTTATTGTGTGCTTGTGTGAGATACTTTATGTCCTTGTGAGATACTTATATGATCATGTGGTTGATCATATGCTACCTTAATGTTTGGTTGAATGATGCTATCCTTTATATTCCATATATGATCATTCACTTGCTTGGTGATGAGTGCATGCTTTTAATTTCTATCATTTTGAGCGCTCCACCAAGATGTATGTGACATGGAAGAGTAACCCATGATCCTAATCGATTGTGCATTTGCACTCAAAAGCAAATTTTAAATAATGCACAAATTTAGGGGGAGCTCTTGCTTATCACATACTTCTCAAAGTGACGATGTTTTTCAATCTTATAATCATTTGTTGAAGCTTTGATCTATATGTTGTCATCAATTACCAAAAAGGGGGAGATTGAAAGTGCAACTATCCCTAGGTGGTTTTGGTAATTCCTAACAACATATAGCCCATTGAGCTAATGCTACTTGAAGATAAATATTTCAGGAAAAGCTCAATGATTGGCATGGCATGGATTAGAAAGTGAACTCCTCAAAATGCTAAGGACAAAAGGATTGGCTCAAGATCAAAGCACAAGACTCTACATTTCATTTTTAGTGATCCAAGATCACATTGAGTCCATAGGAAAAGCCAAATACTATTAAGAGGGGATGAGGTGTTCCTTAATGAGGTTCTTGCTCAAAGTGCTTAGTGATATGATCCACAACCCTCAAACACTTTCTCATATCCAAATATATCCCAAACCAAAAGTCAAACTCGGCCCCGCCGATTTGATCTATCCGGTGCCATCGAGTTCACTTGACATGGCCACTGCCACAAACCCTAGTATTTTCGGTCCCACCGATAGGGATCTCAGCCTCACTGAGATGGTATTGTAATCTCTCTATTTCCCTTTGTAACGTTTCGGTCCAACCGAGATGAGCGATCAGTCCCACCGAGATTGCAATGCAAACTCTCTGTTTCCCTTTCGTAACGTTTCGGTCCTACCGAGAGAGCGAATCGGTCCCGCCGAGATTGCCTGACCAACTCTCTGGTTAGTCTATTGCCAAAATCGGTCTCACCGAGTTTGTGTAATCGGTCTCACCGAGATTACGTTATGCCCTAACCCTTATGATATCGGTCCCACCGAGTTGACATGTCGCTCCCACCGAAAACTCTAACAGTCACATTATGAACTAAATCGGCCTGACCGAGTTGTATGATTCGGTCCCACCAAGTTTGGTGATTTGTGTGTAATAGTTAGATTTTGTGTGGAGGCTATATATACCCTCCACCCACTCTTCATTCGTGTAGAGAGCCATCAGAACATGCCTACACTTCCAACATACATTTTCTGAGAGAGAACCACCTACACTTGTGTTGAGGTCAAGATACTTCATTCCAACCACATAAATCTTGATCTGTAGCCTTCCCCAAGTTGCTTTCCACTCAAATCATCTTTCCACCAAATCCTATCCTATGAGAGAGAGTTGAGTGTAGGGGAGACTATCATTTGAAGCACAAGATCAAGGAGTTCATCATCAACACACCATTTGTTACCTCTTGGAGAGTGGTGTCTCCTAGATTGGTTAGGTGTCACTTGGGAGCCTCCGTCAAGATTGTGGAGTCGAACCAAGTAGTTTGTACGGGCAAGGAGATCGCCTACTTCGTGAAGATCTACCCTAGTGAGGCAAGTCCTTCATGGGCGATGGCCATGGTGGGATAGACAAGGTTGCTTCTTTATGGACCCTTCATGGGTGGAGCCCTCCATGGACTCGCGCAACCGTTACCCTTCTTGGGTTGAAGTCTCCATCAACGTGGATGTACGATAGCACCACCTATCGAAACCACGCCAAAAATCTCCGTGTCTACATTGCGTTTGCTCCCTCCAAACTCCTCCCTTTACCTTCATATGCAATTGTTTTACATTCTGCTGCTATACTCTTAGAATTGCATGTGTAGGTTGTTTGCTTGACTTGTGCTAAGTTTCTAAAATCTACCAAGAATTAAAATTGGGAAAAGGCTAGATTTTTTTGGTCAAGTAGTCTAATCACCCCCCTCTAGACATACTTTCGATCCTACAAGGAGGCGGCCAAGTGGGGGGTGCGCCCCCCAAGCCCAATCCAAATTGGGGATGGGGTCAGCCCCCCTTTCCTTCTCTCCTTCTCCCTCTTCCTTCTTCTCCTACTCCAACTAGGGAAGGGGGAGAACCTACTCCTACTAGGAGTAGGAATCCCCCTTGGCCGCGCCATAGAGAGGCCGGCCCTCCCCTCCTCTACTCCTTTATGTAAGGGGGAGGGGTCACCCCATAGACACACAAGTTGACAGTTGTCTTAGCCGTGTGCGGTGCCCCCCTCCACAGATTTCCACCTCGGTCATATTGTTGTAGTGCTTAGGTGAAGCCCTGCCTCTGTAACTTCATCGTCACCGTCACCACGCCGTCGTGCTACCGAAACTCTCCTTCGGCCTCAGCTGGATCAAGAGTACGAGGGACGTCACCGAGCTGAACATGTGCAGATCGGGGAGGAGTTGTGTGTTCGGTACCGTATCAGTTGGATCGCAAAGACGTTCGACTACATCAACCGTGTTACTTAACGCTTCCGCTTTCGGTCTATGAGGGTACGTGGACACACTCTCCCCGCTCGTTGCTATACATCACCTAGATGGATCTTGCATGTGCTTAGTGAAGGAAATATGCCCTAGAGGCAATAATAAAGTTGTTATTTATATTTCCTTATATCATGATAAATATTTATTATTCATGCTAGAATTGTATTAACCAGAAACTTAGTACATATGGGAATACATAGACAAACAAAATGTCACTAGTATGCCTCTACTTCACTAGCTCGTTGAATCAATGATGGTTATATTTCCTAACCATAGACATGAGTTGTTATTTGATTAACGGGATCACATTATTAGAGAATGATGTGATTTACTTGACCCATCCGTTAGCTTAGCACGATGATCATTTAGTTTGTTGCTATTGCTTTCTCCATAACTTATACATGTTCCTATGACTATGAGATCATGCAACTCCCGAATACCGAAGGAACACTTAGTGTGCTATCAAATGTCACAACATAACTGGGTGACTATAAAGATGCTCTACATGTGTCTCCGATGGTGTTTGTTGAGTTGGCATAGATCGAGCTTAGGATTTGTCACTCTGAATATCGGAGAGGTATCTCTGGGCTCTCTCAGTAATGCACGTCACTATAAGCCTTGCAAGCAATGTGAATAATGAGTTAGTTATGGGATGATGCATTACGAAACAAGTAAAGAGATTTGCCGGTAACGAGATTGAACTAGGTATTGAGATACCAACGATCGAATCTTGGGCAAGTAACATACCGATGACAAAGGGAACAATGTATGTTGTTGTTCGGTTTGCCGATGAAGATCTTCGTAGAATATGTAGGAACCACTATGAGCATCCAGGTTCCGCTATTGGTTATTGACCGGAGATGATTCTCAGTCATGTCTACATAGTTCTCGAACCCGTAGGGTCCGCACGCTTAACGTTCAGTGACGATCAGTATTATGAGTTTATGTGTTTTGAAGTACCGAAGGTAGTTCAGAGTCCGGGATATGATCACGGACATGACGAGGAGTCTCGAAATGGTCGAGACATAAAGATTGATATATTAGACGGCTATATTCGGACACCGGAAGTGTTCCGGGTGATTTCGGAGAAAACCGGAGGGTTATCGGACCCCCCCCCCCGGGGGGGAACTAATGGGCCACATGGGCCTTAGTGGAGAGAGAGAGGACCGGCCAGGGCAGGCCACACGCCCCCTTCCCCTCTAGTTCGAATTGGACTAGGGAAGGGGGCGGTGCCCCCCTTTCCTTCTCCCTTCTCCTCCTTCGTTTCCCCCTCCTATTAGGACTAGGAAAGGGGATTCCTATTCCTACTTGGAGGAGGACTCCTCCTCTCCAGTCGCACCACAAGGGCCGGCCGGCCTCCCCCTTGCTCCTATGTATACGGGGGCAGGGGGCACCCTAGGACACACAAGTTGATCATTGATCTGTTAGCCGTGTGCGGTGCCCCCTCCACCAGAATCCACCTCGGTCATATCATCGTAATGCTTAGGCGAAGCCCTGCGCCGGTAGCTTCATCATCACCGTCATCACACCGTCATGCTGACAAAGCTCTCCCTCGACACTCAGCTGGATCGAGAGTTCGTGGGACGTCACTGAGCTGAACGTGTGCAAATCATGAAGACGTATGACTACATCAACCGCGTTGTCATAACGCTTCCACCTACGGTCTATGAGCGTAAGTGGACAATACTCTTCCCCTCTCGTTGCTATGCATCACCATGATAGATCTTGCGTGTGCGTAGAAAAATTTTGAAATTACTGCGTTCCCCAACAGTGGCATCCGAGCCAGGTCTATGCGTAGATGTTATATGCACGAGTAGAACACAAAGGATTTGTGGGCGTGCGTATATACATATTGCTTGCCGTCACTATTTGATTCTTGATTCAGCAGTATTGTTGGATGAAGTGGCTCAGACCGGTATTACGCGTACGCTTATGCGAGACTGGTTCTACCGACGTGCTTCACACACAGGTGGTTGGTGGGTATCAGTTTCTCCAACTTTAGTTGAATCGGATTTAATGAACAGGGTTCTTTCTGAAGATCAAAACGCAATCACTATACCACGTTCTGGTTTTTTATGCGTATGTAAGAACGGTTCTTGCTCAGCCCATAGCAGCCACGTAAAACTTGCAACAACAAAGTAGAGGACATCTAACTTGTTTTTGCAGGGGAAATTGTGATGTGATATGGTCAAGACAT
This sequence comes from Triticum urartu, assembly GCF_056163025.1. Taxonomy (NCBI): domain Eukaryota; kingdom Viridiplantae; phylum Streptophyta; class Magnoliopsida; order Poales; family Poaceae; genus Triticum; species Triticum urartu. The sequence continues at coordinate 507,435,330 of NC_141876.1, read as the reverse complement.
GATGCTAAATTTTATTGTATGAGATGATCATGTTTTGTAACACAGTTATCGGCAACTGGCAGGAGCCATATTGTTGTCGCTTTATTGTATGAAACGTAATCGCCATGTAATTGCTTTACTTTATCACTAAGCGGTAGCGATAGTCGTAGAAGCAATAGTTGGCGAGAAGACAATGATGCTTCGATGGAGATCAAGGTGTCGAGCCGGTGACGATGGTGATCATGATGGTGCTTTGGAGATGGAGATCAAAGGCACAAGATGATGATGGCCATATCATATCACTTATATTGATTGCATGTGATGTTCATCCTTTATGCATCTTATTTTGCTTAGTTCGGCGGTAGCATTATAAGATGACCTCTCACTAAATTTCAAGGTATAAGTGTTCTCCCTGAGTATGCACCGTTGCTACAGTTCGTCGTGCCGAGACACCACGTGATGATCGGGTGTGATAAGCTCTACGTTCACATACAACGGGTGCAAGCCAGTTTTGCACATGCAGAATACTCGGGTTAAACTTGACGAGCCTAGCATATGTAGATATGGCCTCGAAACACTGAGACCGAAAGGTCGAGCATGAATCATATAGTAGATATGATCAACATAGTGATGTTCACCATTGAAAACTACTCCATGTCACGTGATGATCGGACATGGTTTCGTTGATATGGATCACGTGATCATTAGATGATTAGAGAGATGTCTATCTAAGTGGGACTTCTTAAGTAATTTGATTAATTGAACTTTAATTTATCATGAACTTAGTACCTGATACTATTTTGCATCTCTATGTTGTTGTACATAGATGGCCCGTGTTGTTGTTCCGTTGAATTTTAATGCGTTCCTAGAGAAAGCTAAGTTGAAAGATGATGGTAGCAACTACATGGACTCCGTCCATAACTTGAGGATTATCCTCATTGCTGCACAAAAGAATTACGTCCTGGAAGCACCGCTAGGTGACAAACCCGTGTTGGGGAACGCACTAACTTAAAGAAAATTCCTACGCACACGCAAGATCATGGTGATGCATAGCAACGAGAGGGGAGAGTGTTGTCTACATACCCTCGTAGACCGTAAGTGGAAGCATTATGACAACACGGTTGATGTAGTCATACGTCTTCATGATCGACCGATCCTAGTACCGAAAGTACGGCACCTCCGCGATCTGCACATGTTCGGCTCGGTGACGTCCCACGAACTCACGATCCAGCAGAGTGTCTAGGGAGAGCTTCATGAGCACGACGGCGTGATGATGGTGATGATGATGCTACCGGAATAGGGCTTCGCCTAAGCACCGCTACGATATGACCAAGGTGGATTATGGTGGAGGTTGCACCGCACACGGCTAAGAGATCAATGATCAACTTGTGTTTCTATGGGGTGCCCCCCTTCCCCAGTATATAAAGGAGTGGAGGAGAGGGAGAGGGCCGGCCTCCTAGGCGTCCCCAAGGGGGGAGTCCTAATCCCGGTGGGAGTAGGATTCCCCCTTCCCTAGTTGGAGTAGGAGAGGAAAGGAAGGGGGAGAAGGAGAGAAGGAAAGGGGCCCGCCCCCTCCCAATTTGGATTGGGCTTGGGGGGGCACCCCCACCTTGGCCGCCTCCTCCTCCTTTCCACTATGGCGCATTGACTCCCCGGGGGGTTCCGGTAAACCCCCCCCCCCCGATACTCCGGTATATGCCCGAACTCTCTAGAAACCTTTCTGATGTCCAAACATAGTCATCCAATATATCGATATTTATGTCTCAACCATTTCAAGAATCCTCGTCATGTCCGTGATCACATCCGGGGCTCCGAACTACCTTCGATACATCAAAACACATAAACTCATAATAGCGATCGTCACCGAATGTTAAGTGTGCGGACCCTACGGGTTCGAGAACTATGTAGACATGACCGAGACACGTCTCTGATTAATAACCAATAGCGGAACCTGGATGTTCATATTGGCTCCCTCATATTCTATGAAGATCTTTACCGGTCAAACTGCATAGCAACATACGTTGTTCCCTTTGTCATCGGTATGTTACTTGCCCAAGATTTGATCGTCGGTATCTCAATACCTAGTTCAATCTCGTTACTCGCAAGTCTATTTACTCGTTCGGTAATGCATCATCCCACAACTAACTCATTAGTCACATTGCTTGCAAGGCTCATAGTGATGTGCATTACCGAGAGGGCCCAGAGATACCTCTCCGATACTCGGAGTGACAAATCCTAATCTTGATCTATGCCAACTCAACAAACACCGTCGGAGACACCTGTAGAGCATCTTTATAATCACCTAGTTACGTTGTGACGTTTGATAGCATACTAAGTGTTCATCCAGTATTCGGGAGTTGCATGATCTCATAGTCATAGGAACATGTATAAGTTATGAAGAAATCAATAGCAACAAACTAAAACGATCATCGTGCTAAGCTATTGGATGGGTCAAGTCAATCACATCATTCTCTAATGATGTGATCCCGTTAATCAAATGACAACTCATGTCTATGGTTAGGAAACATAACCATCATTGATTCAACGAGCTAGTCAAGTAGAGGCATACTAGTGACACTTTGTTTGTCTATGTATTCACACATGTACTAAGTTTCCAGTTAATACAATTCTAGCATGAATAATAAACATTTATCATGATATAAGGAAATATTAACAACAACTTTATTATTGCCTCTAGGGCATATTTCCTTCAGTCTCCCACTTGCACTAGAGTCAATAATCTAGTTCACATAGTCATGTGATTTAACACCAATAGTTCACATCTTTATGTTATTAGTCCACATCTCCATGTGACTAACACCTAAAAGGTTTACTAGAGTCAATAATCTAGTTCACATCGCTATGTGATTAACACCCAAGAGTGATCATGTTTTTCTTGTGAGAGAAATTTAGTCAACGGGTCTGCCACATTCAAAGCCGTATGTATTTTGCAAATTTTCTATGTCTACAATGCTTTGCACGGAGCTACTCTAGCTAATTGCTCCCACTTTCAATATGTATCTAGATCGAGACTTAGAGTCATCTAGATCGGCGTCAAAAGCTTGCATCAACGTAACTCTTTACGACGAACTCTTTTATCACCCCCATAACCGAGAAATATGTCGGGACCCCGATCCTAAGTCACACCGATCTAGCATGTAACACTTCATATCACTTTGCGGCCTCACGCACGGTATTCCCACGGGTGCCACCTTACCTGGCCCGGGACCGTTTGCGCCTTTTGGCTCACGTATATGATAGTGTCGCTAGCATCCATATGACAGAGAACCCGGGCCGACATGACTAGTCGTGAACCCAAGTGGCACTAACTTATAGGGACAGGCATACCTGAATCAACCACGAGCATGTCGGTCAATAGCGTATGAATCCGGGCTGTAGCACTGGGCTAACAGGACTCCGGGAACCCGGGATGTAGCAGGCTAGGCAGGACTCCGGATGTCACCGTGTGACATTTCCCCGAAGGGACAGACACATGGACGAAGTGAATCACATGCCGGCCAGTCAAGTGTTCCGGAGCAGTAGTGCTGGGCTAGCAGGACTCCGGTGAACCGGGCTGTAGCGGACTACTATGGCTCATGGAAGCACAAGACTACATTTTCCCATAAGAGAGGCTACCAGGGATAAACAACTAGGTTGTCGGATCCCACACATAGCAATACACGTTACACGTACGCATAACCTGCAAGTATGTGCTGTACAACATGGCATCACAACATAACTCAAACTCATATGGATAAAGGCCCAGATGACCACATAGCATTCAATACAAACAGGGGTCTCATGACCCATCATTCAGAGCATACAAGGAACGGAAGCATTACATGTCTGAGTACAGACAACTACAAAAGGAAAAGACTAAGAAGCCTGACTAAACACGACCCTCCCAAGGGTACAAGATCGTAGCTGGGATACAAGCTACTCCTCAAAGTCACTGGTGTAACCAACTGCAAAACATAAATAAGCAAACGTGAGTACAAAGGTACTCAGCAAGTCTTACATCAGAACTATCTACATATGCCACATTATCAACAAGGGGGTGGTGGAGTTAACAGCCGCAAGCCAGCTTTGACTCAGTGGCTAGCCTATACTACGAGTATCAGAAACTTCTTTGAGGTGAGAAGACGCACACGAGTCCACATATTCACCATATCAATACTCCACTATGGATCCGTTCTCGTCTCCCTACGAGAAGGCCATCCATAGCACTCACGCTTATCTTGCGGATTTTAGGGTATCCATTTCAAGTTGTCTATGTACTACATAAGTCCTCCAAGTTTCCATATCCGAGGAAAACGGCTATTAGAATAGATAATGTTGACCCTGCAGGGGTGTACTTCTTCACACACGCTCTCGCCACCTATAGCCCTGTAAACGTCATGTACCTCGACAACCTTCAAGCGGAAGCCGGGCGAGGGTGTCGTCCACGACCTGACTAACCACACGAGTCTCTCATCTAGGTTTATCGCCCATTCGGGTTCCATCGCAAGGAGATCCGGCCGGGGTGTTGCTCACGGCCCCAAACAATGTGTGCAGGGTTCCCAAGCCCACCATCCGGGTGCCAGTTGGTACACCGTGCCATGGTGCCTAGTCTGTCCCAAGCCCGTCCCATCAGACACCACCTGGTAGACAAGTAGGACTACCTACAAACACCATAAACTAGTTGCAACTCCTGGACAAAGATCAAGTGGATTAATAAGCCGAGAGGGGCCGGATAACGGGAACCCAATGTGTGGTAGTAACTGTACTTGGATAACATACACAGAACTCAGTGCTTAGGGACGGTTCCAATGAGACAACCCACCATGTACTCCTACATGGCCTCTCATCGCTACCTTTACCAAAACGTGTTCACACACTTAGCCTTTACCGGTAGGACATGTTCACCACTCCGATTCATTCCCGATGAATCAGACCTGACACAACTCTAAGCATAGCTGGCATAAAGAAAACAAGCATGGCTGAGTAGGCACATCAAGGCTCAAGCAACTCCTACTCATGCTAGTGGGTTTCAACTATTTACTGTGGCAATGACAGGTCATGCAGAGGAATGGGTTCAACTACCGCAGCAGAAAAATAGCAATTGGATCGTTGTTGTCCTAATGCAGTATAAGGAGCAAGAGCGAGAGAGTGGGATTTATCGAGATGCTCAAGGGGATTTGCTTGCCTGATAGACGACGAAGGGGTACGGCTCCTCTGACAAGTACTTGGGAACACCTTCCGGAGTGGAACCTATCGAGAAGAAACGGTGCCGGCGATCAACACACAAACAAATGCAACAGCATGATGCATGAACATGACATGTGCAAATGCTAGTGTTTGGGCTAATGCAAGATGCTACCAAGTTGGTTGAAGCCCATTTGAATCAAAGATTCAAATGCAATTCAAAATGAAGCATTTAAAATGCCCATATTATGTTTTCACTTATACAGCTTGTATAAGTTGGTTTTTCATGCATGTAACTGGCATAAATGGATTCCTTGCATTTTTCTGATAATTTTTCATATATAATTTATTTCATTCTGGGCTACGGTTGAATTTCTATGATTTTTAGAAGTTGTAGACATTTTCTGGAATTTTCTAATGATATAAAATCCAGAAAATGATTTATTGCGTCAGCATGACATAGCTGTGACGTCAGCATGTCAACTGGGTCAGCCAGGTCAAACCTGACCTGTGGGACCCATACGTCAGTGTCTCAGACTGGTTTGGTGGATGACAGGTGGGACCGGTCCACGTTGACTTGACCAAAGTCAAAGCTGACACGTGGGGTCCACACGTATTAGTACTAGTCTTAACAGAAAATTAGACTAACCTAACTATGCTTGGGGACCCACATGTCATTGACACAGGCAATAACTAAACATGATTAGCACCTAACTAATGGTGCCACGTCAGCCACCGGCGTTTAACCGCCGGCGACGAGAGGCCGCAGCGGTGCCCGCATCGGGTTTGCTCTACAGGCCACCGTTCGACGAGCGGTTTGTGGCTACGGGTTGCTGGAGCTTGGGCGCATCAAGCGGTGCCCTCAGCTTCGCCGGAGATGGCCCAGAACGACAGTGGTGATGGCAAGTGCGGCGGCCGGCGTTCGGGCGTCGAACGAGTCGACGGTGCAGGGCATGGCATGAGCCACGCTTAGGCGCGTTGGACTCGTGGGGGTGCGGTGAGCTTAGTGGTAAGCTTGGATGCGTGCTTGCACGACCGTAGCCACGGTGGCGACATGGCCGGCGGCGAGGAGCAATCGGCTCCGATGGCCATGGTGGCTAGAAGGTGCGGACGAGCACGGGGAGAGAGGGGTAAGAGATAGGGGCTCACGGCGAGTCCAGCAGAGTCAACGGCGAGGGTCTGGAGCTCGCGAATCCACGCTGGTGAGCTTCAGTGGCCGACGATGAAGAAGATGGAGATGGCATTGATGAAGAGCTTCCCGGGTCGCCTGGCTCGTTGAGGACGTAGCAGGCGGCGAGGCGGAGCTCTGGGGCAAGATGAGAGGCCCAGAGGGACACGGTGGCTACGGTGAACGGCGTCGGTGGCAACAAGCGGGTTTGGGTCTGCTCGGGAGAGGGGCCAGAGGCCAGGGGAGAGAGCAGAGAGCGAAGGGAGAGTGAGAGAGAGTCGAGGGGGTCTACGTGGCGTCTCCAGGGGTCGCGGGAGCAAGCAGGGAGGCAGGAGGTGGCGTGCGGCGGCCGTGCGCGCGTCGGGCACGCACTGTGCATCCGACTGGCGGGAGGAAGAAGACCTCCCTGCCCCTGGTGGGCTGGGCTGGCCAGATGGGCTGCCAGGTGAGCGCCAGGTAAGTGCTTTCTCCCTCTCTCTTTTATTTGTTTCAGTTTTTCTAATTCCTGCTACTGTTTTGCAAATAAAATACTAACCAAAACACTTTGGTTAACTCTATAAATTTTTGTGAGGAATATTTGAAATATTTTCAAACCACACAACAAATTTCAGAATATTTGGAGTAACCAATATTTAATGGTAAATTTTAAACTCCAACTCAAATACCATAATGATTTAATTCAATGACCAAAATGTCCTTGGAAAAATATGCATGATCTCTGGTAGAGGCTTTCCCCTTTTTCCATAAATCATGAACATTTTAAAAAGGATATTTTGAGGTTATTGAAAATATTTTGGTTGAACCTATTTCAATTGCATTTGTGCTAGAGTTTATCAATCCGCAATTCAACTTCATTTGAAATTTAAACATAATGCAGAAAGCAAACCTATAACATACCAGAACTAGGGATGTGACAAAATATTTCCTTAGTGAGGTACATAATAGGTCTGGTACACAGCACAACATACTTTATAGAACCTATGGCTGAGGCATAGGGAATGACTTTTCATTCTCTTTCTATTTTCTGCCATGGTCGGGTTTTTCAAACCTTGCAACACAGGCAAGAACTCCTTCTTTGACTGTTCCATTTTGAACTACTTCAAAATCTTGTCAAGGTATGTACTCATTGAAAAATCTTATCAAGTGTCTTGATCTATCTCTATAGATCTTGATGCTCAATGTGTAAGCAGCTTCATCGAGGTCTTTCTTTGAAAAAATATTATTTCAAGTATCCTTTTATGCTATCCAGAAATTCAGTATCATTTCCGATCAACAATATGTCATCCATATATAATATCAGAAATGCTACAGAGCTCCCACTCAATTTCTTGTAAATACAGGCATCTCTAAAAGTCTGTATAAAACTATATGCTTTGATCAACTCATCAAAGCGTATATTCCAACTCCGAGATGCTTGCACCAGTCCATAGATGGATTGCTAGAGCTTGCACACTTTTTTAGCACCTTTAGGATTGACAAAACTTTCTTGTTGTATCATATACAACTCTTCTTTAAGAAATTCATTAAGGAATGCAGTTTTGACATCCATTTGCCAGATTTCATAAAATGTGGCAATTTCTAACATGATTCGGACAGACTTAAGCATCGCTACGAGTGAGAAAAACTCATCGTAGTCAACACCTTGAACTTGTCGAAAACCTTTTTGCGACAATTCAAGCTTTTATACTCCCTCCGTTCCAAATTACTCGTCGTAGAAATGAATGTATCTAGAACTAAAATACATCTAGATACATCCATACCTACGACAAGTAATTCGGAACGGAGGGAGTAGATAGTAACACTACTATCAGCGTCCGTCTTCATCTTGAAGATCCATTTATTCTCAATGGCTCCCCGATCAACGGGCAAGTCAATCAAAGTCCATACTTTGTTCTCATACATGGATCCCATCTTAGATTTCATGGCCTCAAGCCATTTTGCGGAATTTGGGCTCATCATCGCTTCCTCATGGTTCGTAGGTTTGTCATGGTCAAGTAACATGACCTACAGAACAGGATTACCATACCACTCTAGTGCGGAACATATTCTGGTTGACCTATGAGGTTCTGTAGTAACTTGATCTGAAGTTTCATGATCATCATCATTAACTTCCTCACTAATTGGTGTAGGAATCACTAGAACTGATTTCTGTGATGAACTACATTCCAATTCGGGAGAAGGTACAATTACCTCATCAAGTTCTACATTCCTCCCACTCACTTCTTTAGAGAGAAACTTCTTCTCTAGAAAGGATCCACTCTTAGCAACGAATATCTTGCCTTCGGATCTGTGATAGAAGGTGTACCCAACAGTTTCCTTTGGGTATCCTATGAAGACGCATTTCTCCGATTTGGGTTTGAGCTTATCAGGTTGAAACTTTTTTACATAAGCATCATAGCCCCAAACTTTCAGAAACGACGGCTTAGGTTTCTTGCTAAACCACAGTTCATATGGTGTCGTCTCAACGTGTCGGCATTCTAGGAACGGGGGTCCCCAGACTTGCCTGCCTGCGGCGTGGCTGAAGTGGGGGCCCAGCGCGGCCCATCTTCATCAGCTCAAGCTCAAGACCCTGGCGAGGGACCAAGCCTCACGGGGCGGACAACAGAAAGCTTCCTCAGAGGCAGCCTCATCAGGCAGGCTCACGAGGAGGCGGAGAGATCAAGGCAGGAATACCTCTCGAGGAATCCATGATGCAAGCCATGACGATCAAGACCAAGCGGGCACCGGCCTGCGCAGTGTCCTTGTTTTCCCCTTTGGTGCAAAGGGGGCAAGCACAGGCCAAGGCACCGGGCAAAGGTTTCCATTCCAGTGCACCAAGACCAAGACCAGCAAAGCGGCGGGACGGAGGTCACCGTGGAGCCCAAGACGGCGTCATCACCAGTGCTTTTGGCAGCCGAAGACCACCTTTGGTCAGGATAACTTGTACTATATGTTCCCCTTCAAAATGGCCAATTGTTGGCGCCCTTCCCTCTCATTATTTGGGGAGAGGCCCAGGGCCTCTATAAGTAGAACTAGCCACACAGAGTAGGGGGACATCGAGAGATCTGGTAGAACCCTAGCAGAGAGAGAGAGAGGCGACTGAACTCACCCAAGCAGTTCATCGCACCAGCTCAAGAACACCTCTCGCAAGGCTGTTCTTCCTTTGTACTGTTCATCATCAGCCCCTGAGGCAATCCACCACACCACACACTTGAGTAGGGTATTACACCACAATGGTGGCCCGAACCAATATAAACCTCATGTCCCTTGTGTTGTTCGTTGTTTCCAGCTTAAATCACGCGAGGAGATTAGACGTAGATCGGTAGGGGAGAGATCTCCGCGTGCACCCCAGTGTTCGAACCTCAAGGGTCTGCCGGAACCTGAAATCCGACATTTGGCGCACCAGGTAGGGGTGCGCCGGATTCCTCCCTCCTGACGACCCGGTCTCCCCCAACATCGCATCCCGCCCTCATGGCGGACAACGCGCCGCCCGCTCCAGCATTGGATGTCGACACTGGGGCCAGGGGCTCCGGGCCTTGGCCCCCACCTTGCGACAAGTGCAGTGGCCGCGCAAGTTCAGGCCCGAGAAGTCACCGCGCTACGACGGCACGACGGACCCGATGATTTTCCTAGTGGCGTACGAGGAGGCCATCCTTAGAGCCGAGGGCGATGATCGGGTGATGGCCAACTGGTTACCCATGGCCCTCACCAGCATCCCGCGTGCGTGGCTCCTCCACCTGCCGACGGCCTCTGTCACCTCCTGGGAGGAGTTGCGCGACCTCTTCCTCGCTCGTTTCGCCGCACCAGCGCCGCCCGTCATCGCAGCTCTCCTGGGTGGCTCCCAGGCACCACCCTCGAGCCATCACGTCAAGCCATTCACCTGCCGGATCAGCACCGCCTCCAAGCGCCGAGAAGCACCCCCCGGGCTGGGTGGCGCCTGAGGCCGATCTAACCTTCGACTCGGAGGACCACCCCTTCAACCCCATTGGTTCGGGCGCGCTCCCGATGTTGTGCACCCCCACCATCTGCCAAGTGGCCGCCACCAGGACCCTCATCGACGGTGGTGCCGGCCTCAACGTGCTCTCAGTGGAGGCCTTCAGCCTCCTCCATGTGCCACTAGAGCGGCTCCAACCCAGCAGGCCTTTTTCGGGCGTCGGAGCCGGTTCCACCGCCTCCTTGGGACAGATCCGCCTCCCAGTGACCTTCGGCACCTGCGACAACTTCTGCACGGAGCTGATCGACTTCAACATCGCCCCCATTGGCCTCCCCTACAACGCCATCCTCGGCTATCCGGCCTTGTCTCGGTTCATGGTAGCAACTCACCCGGCGTACAACCTCATGAAGATGCCTGGGAGCAGCGGCGTCCTCACCGTGTCAGGAGACACAAGGGATGCGCTGCAGGTGCTCCAGCTTGTTTTCAAGGCGGCCGCGGTGGCACAGCCCACTAGCACCGACGCCCTTGAGCCCAAGGGGGCTGCGCCGGCTAAAAAGAAGCAGTTGTTCAGCCAAGACGAGGCAGAAACCAAGCAGGTACCAATCGACGAGGACGAGTCCGCTAGCGCCACCTTCACCATAGGGGCCAACCTCGAGCCCGAGCAGGAGAAAGCCCTGATCAGGTTCCTGCGTGCGAACAAGAAGGTGTTTGCGTGGAAACCTGATCAGTTAGCAGGGGTCCCAAGGGAAGTGATTGAGCATCACCTCAATGTGTGCCCCAATGTGCGCCCCGTGAAGCAGAAGGCAAGGCGGCATTCTACTAAGAAACAAGCTTTCATCGTTCAAGAGACCCGGAAGCTAGAGGCGGCAGGAGTTATCCGCGAGGTCCGCTACCCTGATTGGCTGGCTAATCCGATCATTATGCCAAAAAAAGGGAGGAAAGGAGCGCATGTGCATCGACTTCACCAACCTCAACAAGGCCTGCCCGCAGGATCCATTTCCGCTCCCCCGCATTGACCAGATAGCGCAGCCGTGGTAGCGGTCTGGGAGGAGCGCTGTGCCAATGCCGCATCGACCGTCCGAACTGAAGCAAGGCAGAGCTAGGAGGGCCTCGCGAAGGCCGCAACCACAGCCAGAAAGGAACAGCCGCAGCAGGAGAACGCACCCGGGGCAGGAGAGGCCTCTTCCGGCGACCAAGCACTGGGAGCTCCGTCGTCTCAAGAGACGCCTCGACCTCTGGAGGACGCAAGCAGCGCCAGCACCCTCAACCTCGTCGAGCATCCCGTGTACTTCGTCAGCACGGTGCTACGGGACGCAAGGGCATGGTATCCCATGCCTCAAAAACTCCTTGCGCGACTAGTGGCCTCACGCAAGCTGCGCCACTACTTCCAAGGACATCCCATCAAAGTCGTCCCAGCATACCCCTTGGAAAGAGTGCTCAGGAGCCCCAACTCAGCTGGAAGGGTTGCTGAATGGAACATCGAGCTACAGGCATTTCAGCTAGAATTCAGTACGGCCAGAGTCATCAAGGGAGCCACACTTGCGGATTTTGTGGCAGAATGGGCAGAAGCGCCGGGTCTCGAGGCAGGCGAAGACCGATCACTTTCCCTGGGAAGTGAAGCACCGGATGGCTGGGTCATGTACTTTGATGGGGCGTTCTCCCGACACGGTGCGGGAGCTGGCGCAGTGCTCATATCCCCTACCCAGGACAAACTCTACTACGTCCTACAACTTTGCTTCCGGCACGGAGAAAAGGTCTCCAACAACATAGCGGAGTACGAAGGCCTAATAACAGGCTTGAAGGCCGCATCTGCCTTAGGGGTGAAGCGCCTCATCATCAAGGGCGATTCGCAGCTCCTCGTCAACTTCTCCAACAAGATATACGAGCCAAAGGACGAGCACATGGAAGCCTACCTCGCTGAGGTTCGCAAGATGGAGAAACGGTTCTGGGGGCTGGAGTTGCAACATGTGCCTCGCGGCACCAATCAGGAGGCTGATGACATTGCCAAGAGGGCATCTAGGCGGCTACCTCAGGAGCCTGGCGTCTTTGAGGAGCGGCTCTTCAAACCCTTGGCGGTGCCGTCACTGTCGAACACAGCGCAACCAAGGGAGGAGCTCCCTCAGCCGCCTGCCTCAGGAGCCCCGGTCTGCGGCCCAGCCTCAGGGGCACGCCTGCTCCTGGCGTTAGAGCCTCAGGAAGGGTGTTGGATCTCGGAGCTCAAGAACTACCTGATGCAAGGGACTCTACCGGAGAATGAGGAGGAAGCGGAGCGTGTGGTGCGGCAGGCCACGGCTTATTGCATCAGGGATGGAGAGCTCTACAGGAAACGACCAAATGACATGTCCCTACATTGCATCTCCCGAGAGCAAGGGAAGGAGCTACTGGCGGACATACACGGCGGAGACTGCGGGCACCACTCGTCGTCACGGACCCTCGTCGGCAAGGCGTTCCTTAGTGGATTCTATTGGCCCATAGTGCTCAACGACGCCATTGAGCTTGTGAAGGCTTGCGAGGCCTGCCAGTTTCACGCTAAGCAGATCCATCAGCCTGCGGGGAGTCTACAGACTATACCCCTCTCATGGCCGTTCGCAGTTTGGGGGCTGGACATCCTGGGCCCGTTTCCTTGGGCGCCAGGGGGCTATCGCTACCTCTATGTCGCCATGGACAAATTCACCAAGTGGGCTGATGTGGAAGCCGTCCGTACAATCCCGGCAGGCTCAGCGGTCAAATTCATCAAGGGCCTCGTGAGCCGATTTGGGGTGCCCAACCGCATCATCACCGACAATGGTTCGCAATTCACCAGTAATCTCTTCAAAACATACTGTGCTAACCTTGGAACGCAGATATGCTACGCTTCGGTAGCACACCCCCGGAGAAACGGCCAGGCCGAGCGGGCCAACGCGGAGGTCCTGAGGGGCCTCAAAGCCAGGACCTTCAAGAAGAAGCTGGAAGCATGCGGCAGGGGCTGGTACGACAAGCTCCAGTCCGTGATGTGCTCAATCCACACAACTGCGACCAAGCCGACTGGCGAAACCCCGTTCTTCCTCGTCTACGGAGCAGAGGCTGTTCTCCCTCACGAGGTCAGGCGTCGCTCCGCACGGGTCCTGGCGTTCGACGAGACGCAGCAGGACGCCATGCGGAGGACGGATCTCGTGCTGGGGGAGGAACACCGTCGAGAAGCCGCGCTGCGTGCGGCAAGGTATCGACAGGCGTTGCGACGATACCAACATCCGCCCAGAACTCTTGAGGTAGGGGATCTCGTGCTCAAACGGGTTCTCTCCAGGGAGGGGCTGCACAAGCTCACTCCCATGTGGGAGGGCCCATTCAAGGTTGTTCATGTTTCCAGGCCTGGCTCCGCGCGTTTGGAGACCACGGAGGGGGTACCCATCCAGAACACGTGGAACATTCAACATCTCCGGAGGTTCTATCCCTGAGCGAGGCCTAGCGCCTAGGAAAGGCCCGGTGCCTGTGAAGAAGGCTAATGCTAGTGAAGCTGCTGCATTTTCGGAAAGGCCCGGTGCCTATGAAGAAGGCAAATGCCTGTGAAGCTCGCCGCTCGTGACACTCTCACGTAATAATGAGTGGGGTTGTACATGCCCCGGAGTCTCTGGAGTGCCGCCCTCGGGCCTCCGGGGCTCCCGCCCACACCCAGTGGCAGCACTTAGCTCCACACTGGTGAGAAGACATCGAAGACTAGAATAGGTGCCGGACGCGGCTTTCCCATTTGCTTTCTGCAGTTGGCTTGTTTATTCCCGTTTGAAGTTTTATTGGAGTTGCTGGCGTTCCTGGCTTGTGACTCTTTGTCTTTCTCGCTCGCTTGCCTCGTTTTCTCTCGCACAAGTCTCGCGAGGGAGTCGCGGGCGCCCTCGCGAGTGTTTTCTGCCCCGATAGTTTGGAGCTTTCCTATCCGAGTCCTCTGCGGGAGCACCCCTCCCAGTCCGTGTCCCACGGGCATCACGACACAAGCGCAGGACCTAGGCCGATTGCCCCCACAACCAAGACCGTAAGCTACCCCTCCTACTGATCCTTGCAGGGCACGAAGCGCACGACGAGGCCATGGCCTCGGGAGGCGAGGACCGCGCCAAGCCCCACCGAGCTAAAATAGTTCCCGCACATGGGTGCGCGGCGCGGAAACACAACGCAGAAATAGCGGAAACAGCACGATGGTTAAATAGCAGCAGTTCTAACACGCCCCCGCGGGGCCCTACATTACTTTCTATTTCTATGCAGGATAAGAAAGAAAACAAAACGGGCGCGATTCATCCTGCGCCAGCCCACAGCGAAGGCTCGAGCTGCTCCTGGGGCTCAGGCGGATCCTTCCTCCCGCTTCACCGGGGCGCGATGGCGGGCTGACCCGCTACCTTCACCCAGGCGGGCGCGACGGCGCGGGGGCTGGTTGCGGCCGCCGCTGGAGGAGCTGCTGCCTGAGAGGGGGTCGCCGAAGCTCAGCGAACCCCGAGCACCGCCGCCTGTACGCTAGTCGCCATCTTCATCCTGGTCAATGTCGGGGGTGGGCAGGCGGCCGCGGTCGTCGTCTTCAGGGCAGCACCCGGCACGGCGACCATCTTCCCCAAACACGCTCACGTAGAGGGTGGCGTCACCATCGAACTTGAAGTACAGGGTACACCACCGGCCCAGGCCGCGCGCGCGGGCAAACATTTGCCAGCCGCGTGTCATACCCCCGTTTCCAGAGACGAAGACCTCCAGCGAAGCCCAGGAGGCATTGCTGCAGCAGCTGTCTGCTTGGAGCCAGAAGCCGCACCGAGCGCTGGCCGGCAGTTCATCCACGAAGAAACAGGGGAGCTGGAGCCGGGTGCTGGATGGGTCTGCCGACCACACGACGAACTCCGGCAGCACCTCTGCAGAGCAAAAGCGTGGCCTAGGGGGGCACACACCCATGGCATGCCCCCCGTCGGCAACCGGGCGCTCACCACCGCATAGGGAACCGCCTCCATGGCCGCGAGAGGCTACCATGGGGACCGTGGTATACTTGCGAGGGCGGCCTCGGTCGCGCTTGGTCGGGGGGGGTCAGGCCCTGCCTGGGGGGCCTTTCCTTTCTCCATGGCCGAGAATCTCTTTGGGGCCATGGGGACGGTGAGTAGCCTAGAAGAAGAAAAGGAGCAGCAAGAAGGGATGGACTGAAGGGGCTCGCCCAGCCCCGTACTTATAGCCGGAGGAGGCCAACCGCCGAGCACCACGATCGCAGGTAATCATGACCGGTTTCTATGCATGCAGGGAATTGTCAAGTCGTGCGGTCGCCGAGGCATCATCGGGAAGCGCATACGCCAACGTCTAGTCAACTGCCACGCGGCGCCCAAGGCCGCAAGCTGTTGGGGCCCGCGGCGCTTCGCGCTTGCCCCTTCGCTTCCCTGCCAGGCCAAGCCCGGGTGCGCCTTGGGCCCGGGGGCTACTGTCGGCATTCTAGGAACGGGGGTCCCCAGACTTGCCTGCCTGTGGCCTACAGCGTGGCTCAAGTGGGGGCCCAGCGTGGCCCATCTTCATCAGCTCAAGCTCAAGACCCTCGTGAGGGGCCAAGCCTCGCGGGGCGGACGACAGAAAGCTTCCTTAGAGGCAGCCTCATCAGGCAGGCTCGCGAGGAGGCGGAAAGATCAAGGCAGGAATACCTCGCGAGGAACTCGTGACGCAAGCCATGACAATCGAGACCAGGCGGGCGCCAGGCGGGCGCCGGCCTGCGCAGTATCCTTGTTTCCCCCTTTGGTGCAAAGGGGGAAAGCACAGGCCAAGGCACTGGGCAAAGGTTGCCATTCCGGTGCAATGAGACCAAGACCAGCAGAGCGTCAGGATGGAGGTCACCGTGGAGCCCAAGACAGCGTCATCACCAGTGCTTTTGGCAGCCGAAGACCACCTTTGGTCAGGATAACTTGTACTATATGTTCCCCTTCAAAATGGCCAATTGTTGGCGCCCTTCCCGCTCATTATTTGGGGAGAGGCCCGGGGCCTCTATAAGTATAACTAGCCACATAGAGTAGGGAGGCATCGAGAGATCTGGTAGAACCATAGCAGAGAGAGAGGCGACTGAACTCACCCAAGCAGTTCATCGCACCAGCTCAAGAACACCTCTCGCGAGGCTGTTCTTCCTTTGTACTGCTCATCATCAGCCCCTGAGGCAATCCACCACACCACACACTGGAGTATGGTATTACACCACAACGGTGGCCTGAACCAGTATAAACCTCGTGTCCCTTGGAGATTAGACGTAGATCGGTAGGGGAGAGATCTCCGCGCGCACCCCAGTGTTTGAACCTCAAGGGTCTGCCGGAACCCGAAATCCAACACAACGGATTTAGATGGTGCCCTATTTAACATGAATGCAACTATCTCTAATGCATAACCCCAAAACAATAGTAATAAATCGGTAACAGACATCATAGATCGCACCATATCTAATAAAGTACGGTTATGACATTCAAACACACCATTATGATGTGGTGGTCCAGGTGGCGTGAATTGTGAAACTATTCCGCATTGTTTCAAATGAAGACCAAACTCGTAACT
Source organism: Triticum urartu (assembly GCF_056163025.1). Lineage (NCBI taxonomy): Eukaryota > Viridiplantae > Streptophyta > Magnoliopsida > Poales > Poaceae > Triticum > Triticum urartu. Next base: position 507,418,570 of record NC_141876.1, on the reverse strand, counting down.
CAAATATTCTCCTCCACGATCAGATTGCAGAAACTTTATTTTATTGTTACGATGATTTTCCACTTCACTCTGAAATTCTTTGAACTTTTCAAATGTTTTAGACTTATGTTTCATCAAGTAGATACCCATATCTACTCAAATCATCTGTGAAGGTCAGAAAATAATGATACCCGCCGTGAGCCTCAACACTTATCGGATTGCATACATCAATATGTATTATTTCCAATAAGTCAGTTTCTTGCTCCATTGTTCCGAAGAACGGAGTTTTAGTCATCTTGCCCACGAGGCATGGTTCGCAAGCATCAAATGATTCATAATCAAGTGATTCCAAAAGCCCATCAGCATGGAGTTTCTTCATGCGCTTTACACCAATATGACCTAAACGGCAGTGCCACATATAAGATGCACTATCATTATTAACTTTGCATGCTTTTGCTTCAATATTATGAATCTGTGTATCACTACGATCGAGATTCAATAAACCATTCACCTTGGGTGTATGACCTCACAAGGTTTTATTCATGTAAACAAAATAACAATTATTATTTGTCTTAACTGAATAACCGTATTGCAATAAACATGATCCAATCATATCATGTTCAACACAAACACCAAATAACATTTATTTTAAGTTCAACACTAATCCCAAAGTTAAAGGGAGTGTGCAATGGTGATCTTATCAACCTTGGAATCACTTCCAACTCACATCATCACCTCGCCCTTAACTAGTCTCTGTTTATTTTGCAACTCCCGATTCGAGTTAGTACTCTTAGCAATTGAACCAGTATCAAATACTGAGGGGTTTCTATAAACACTAGTAAAGTACACATCAATAACATGTATATCAAATATACTTTTGTTCACTTTGCCATCCTTCTTATCCGCCAAGTAGCTAGGGTAGTTCCACTTCCAGTGACTATTTCCTTTGCAGTAGAAGCACTCAGTTCCAGGCTTGGGTCTACACTACAAAAGAAAGACACATCCGCGACATTTTGGGCCGAACGAAAAAAAAATTGTCATACTTATGACACTTCTATGACGATAATTCTGACAAAACCCGGTATCATCATAGATGTGGTGGGGTCCTACTTCTATGACAAAAAATCATGACAGAAAATGGGCTTTTTGTCCTGGGCGGGCCAGAGACGCAGCTGCATGACATTCTTAGGGCCGTCCATGACGGAAAAAACCGTGGTAGAAGCGAGGGCGAGGAAAATATCAGGGTGTTCCCTGTTACGGTGGGTGGTCGGGGCCGAGCGATGCGCGTTTCTCTTGTACCCGCACGCGCGTGGGTGCGAGGCGTTGGGCTCTAACTGAACCCGAGTGAGGCGTCGGGCTCTAACTGAACCCAAGCGATTGCACTGCAGGCTACGCGTTACTGAACCCGAGCGATCGATCGATGGCTGTTAACTGAACCCGATCGAGCGATTCCTTCGCTACTGCTGCTAACTTAAACCGATCGATGCTACCTCTGGATGAACAGTGAGCGTTGCGGGAGGGTGGATGAACAGGACCCCGTAGTGTTGCCTTTGGATGAATAGGACCCCGATCGATCGAGCCGGTTGGGGCTAGATGAACAGGACCCTGTGGAGGGCAAGATGAACAGGACCACCCCATGGAGGGCAGGATGGACAGTAGACGGTGGAGGGATGGATGAACAGTAGCCCGTGGAGGGGTGGTTGAACAGGAGCCTGTGGAGAGGGCTGGTTGAACAGTAGCCGGTGGAGTAGCGCGTGGTGGAGGCTGGATGAACAGGAGCCCGTGGATGAATAGTCACAGGTGGAGGCTGGAGGAGGTCGACGGTGGATGAACAGTAGCCCATGGAGGCTGGAGGGGGTCAACAGTGGAGATGAACAGTATCTCATGGAGTCCCATTTTGCGGTACGCCACACCCCTCCCAATGAACAGGACCCCCGTTTCGACCATAGGAGGTCCGTTTCCTCCGTTTTGCGGTACGCCAGACCCCTCCCGATGAACAGGATCCTGTTTCAAACGTGGCCGGTCGAACACAAGGCTGTTTCATCCATTCTTCGGTACGCCAGGCCTCGTTTCCATCGGCTATTCCGTCCAAGCCCTCCCGATGAACACAACGATGCATTCCGTTCCGACCCAGCCGGTTGGCTCCCCATGAACACAACGACGATGCTATTTCTCCGTTCCGACCCAGCCATGTACACGAGCCATGGTCGTACGTATGCATGAGTAGGCGTTCGAGACCCTGCCCGTATGTACGTACGTGGCCGTATATTCTTTCTTGCACACTGGCCACTGTATGTACGTGTACATGCTATGTGTGCGCCTCTACTACGACACGTGCCCGCCTCTACATCGACCAGTATGTACGTACACGTTCGCGACCAGAATGACAACGCTACATATGCTTCGACCAGGTGGGTCCCGACTGTCAGGCACTTCCTTGAGTGTGAAGATGTAGCTGGTGGGTCCCAGGAGTCAGGGGGCCAATCGTTTTTTTTGCCCGGACGCACTTCCTTGCGTGCGAAGATGTAGCTGGTGGGTCCCTGCAGTCAGGGGAAATGTTTTTTTCACGAAATACGGTGGCCCGTCCTGTTGGTGCCCACTGTCAGGTGGAGGAATAATTATTTTGCGCGTAATACGGACGCACTTCCTTGCTGCGGCCGTGGACCCAGCTGTCAGCCTCTCCATGTACAGTCCACGTCCGATGGAAGCCGTTCCTTGACCATGTTGACCACGCCACACCGAGAGCACCAGGGCGGTGGACAATGACGAGGCCTAGGAAGGGGACGACGCGGAGCCGGGGAAGACGTGGCAGTGGAAGCCCGCGCGGAGAGGAGTACGAGGGTTCACTGGTTCGGCTGCGGTGTGAGGCTGCCGTCGTCGCAGGGCCTGGCCAACGGTGGGAATAGTAGGGAGCGGTGAGGCCTCTGCGGCAGCACACCCGGCCACGGGAGGCAGGAGCATGCGGCACGACCAGCGCTGCTTTCGGCGGCTGGAGCAAGAATACCAGAGGTTGAAGTAGCACAACGGCCATTGGATGGACATAGTATGGTCACTGGAGCTAGAATCGTTCATATTGACTAAGTTGACAAAGCACTCCATCCCCATCAACTTAGTAGGCCCACAAGTTAGCCTCCCACCAAGGTGGGTCCCAACTAGCAGGGAGAGTATTCATTTTTTTGTACGTAATAAGGAGGCACCTCCGGTGGGTCCGAGCTGACAGCGGGGGAAACATTTTTTCGCGAAATACGTTGGCCCGTCCGGTGGGTCCCAGCAGTCAGGGGGGAAACGTTTTTTCCGCCAAATACGGTGGCCCGTCCGGTGGGTCCCTGCTGTCAGGTGGAGGAATAATTATTTTCCACGTAATAAGGAGGCACTTCCTTGCGGCTGCCGTGGACCCAGCTGTCAGCCTCTCCATGTACAGTACTCTTCTGATGGAAGTCGTTCCTTAACCTCATTGACCACGCCGCGCCGAGAGCACCAGGGCAGTGGACGACGGCGAGGCCTAGGAATGGGATGACGCGGAGCCGGGGAAGACGCGGCAGTGGATGCCCACGCGGAGAGGAGTACGAGGGTTCACTGGTTCGCTGCGGTGTGAGGCTGCCGTCGCCGCAGAATAACAAGGGGTGTGGGTAAGTAGAGGGATGGCTTGGTCAGCTGTGGGAGTAGTAGGGGGCGGTGAGGCCTCCACCGCATCGCAGCCGGCCATGGGAGGCAGGAGCACGAGGCACGATCGGCGCTGGTTTGGGCGGCTGGAGCAAGAAGACCAGAGGTTGAAGAAGCACTACGGCCATTGGATGGACATCGTACGGTCACTGGAGCTAGAATCGTGCATATTGACTAAGTTGACAAAGCCATCCGTCCCCGTCAACTTAGTAGGCCCACAAGTCAGCCTGCTACTATACTGGGTCCCAGCTAGCAGGGGGAGTATTCATTTTTTGTGCGTAATAAGGAGGCACTTCCTTGCGTGCGAAGATATAGTTGGTGGGTCCAAGCTGTCAGTGGCGGTAACGTTTTTATCGTGAAATACAGAGGCCCTTTCGGTGGGTCCCAGATGTCAGGTGGAGGAATCATTATTTTGCGCGTAATAAGGAGGCATTTCCTTGCGTGCGGCCATGGACCCAGCTGTCAGCCTCTCCACGTATAGTCCACTTCAGATGCATGTCGGTCGTTGACCATGTTGACCAGGCCGTGCCAGGAGCACCAGGGCGGTGGACGATAGCGAGGCCTAGGAAGGGAACGACACGGAGGCAGGGAAGACTCGGCAGTTGTTTCCCACACGGAGGGGAGTACGACTGTGCGACGGTTTACGGGTTCGTCTGCCGTCGCCGGAGAATAACAGCGGGTGTGGGTGAGTAGAGGGATGGCTAGGCCAGCGATGGGAGTACGGTGGGGCAGTGAGGCCTGTGCGGTAGCACAGCAGGCCGCGGGGAGGAGAGAGCAGGCAGTCCTGCCGACGCTTGTTTGAGCGGCCGGAGCAGGAAGAGCAGAGATTGAAGAAGCACGACGGTCGTTGGATGGACATCCAACAGTCACTGCTTGTGCGTCAACAGTTTTTTAGGAAAGCCTCAAATTTGTGGAAAACAACATACATCTCATCTGCCATTATTTCTAATAATTTACAGCCCATTTGCTAATTCTTAAGGTTTTTTTGGAGCTCATATTATTTTTGTTAGCATTACAGCCCATATTGTGGCCACGGTTAAAAAATTATACGAAATTTTGCATATGTCGGTGCGGTCCGAACTGTTTTTAATCCCGAAATTTCGAGTCACATTCAAACTGATTTTAAAAATAAATGTATATCAATATAAAATCCAACAAATTGTCCACGCGTAAAAATCAATGCAATTTAAAATCTCGGAATGAAAAAAGGAAATTTGAAACTAATTGCCGGTTTGATGTGTTTTAAAAATGTATAGCCCATTTCTCATTACTGATAGGCCATTTTCTCGGCCAGTCGAATGAAGCTCTCCTTGTCTTGAAAGATTTGCAGCCCAACAGGCCTAACAAAGTGACTTACTTGGCAAATCACAAAAAAACTAGGTTGTGGCCGTGGACCCAGCCACGGCCGTGGACCCAGCTGTCAGCCTCTCCACGTACAGTACTCTTCCGATGGAAGTCGGTCGTTGACCACATTGACCTCGCCGCGCCGAGAGCACCAAGGCGGTGGACGACGGCAAGGCCTAGGAAGGGGATGACGCGGAGCCGGGAAGACGCGGCACTGGATGCCCATGCGGAGAGGAGTACAAGTGGTCACTGGTTCGGCTGCGGTGTGAGGCTTCCATCGCCACAGAATAACACGGGGTGTGGGTGAGTAGAGGGATGGCCTGGCCAGCTGTGGGAGTAGTAGGGGGCGGTGATGCCTCCGCCGCATCGCAGCCGGCCATGGGAGGCAGGAGCACGAGGCACGACCGGCGCTGGTTTGGGCGGCTGGAGCAAGAAGACCAGAGGTTGAAGAAGCACTACGGCCGTTGGATGGACATCGTACGGTCACTGGAGCTAGAATCGTGCATATTGACTAAGTTGACAAAGCCATTCGTCCCCGTCAGCTTAGTAGGCCCACAAGTCAGCCTGCCACTATACTGGGTCCCAGCTAGCAGGGGGAGTATTCATTTTTTGTGCGTAATAAGAAGGCACTTCCTTGCGTGCGAAGATATAGCTAGTGGGTCCAAGCTGTCAGCGGCGGTAATGTTTTTTTCGTGAAATATAGAGGCCCTTTCGGTGGGTCCCAGATGTCAGGTGGAGGAATCATTATTTTGCGCGTAATAAGGAGGCATTTCCTTGCGTGCGGCCATGGACCCAGCTGTCAGCCTCTCCACGTACAGTCCACTTCAGATGCATGTCGGTCATTGACCATGTTGACCAGGCCGCGCCGGGAGCACCAGGGCGGTGGACGACGGCGAGGCCTAGGAAGGGAACGATACGAAGGCAGGGAAGACTCGGTAGTTGTTTCCCATGCGGAGGGAAGTACGACTGTGCGAGGGTTTACTGGTTCGTCTGCCATCGCCGGAGAATAACAGCAGGTGTGGGTGAGTAGAGGGATGGCTAGGCCAGCGATGGGAGTACGGTGGGGCAGTGAGGCCTGCACGGTAGCACAGCCGGCCGCGGGGAGGAGAGAGCAGGCAGTCCTGCCGGCGCTTGTTTGAGCGGCTGGAGCAGGAAGAGCAGAGATTGAAGAAGCACGACGGTCGTTGGGTGGACAACCAACAGTCACTGCTTGTGTGTCCACCGTTTTTTTAGGAAAGCCTCAAATCTGTGGAAAACATCATACATCTCATCTGCCATTATTTCTAATAATTTACAGCCCATTTGCTAATTCTTAAGGTTTTTTTAGAGCTCATATTCTTTTTGTTAGCATTACAGCCCATATTGTGGCCACAGTTAAAAAAGTATACGAAATTTTGCATATTTCGGTGCGGTCCAAACTGTTTTTAATCCCGAAATTTTGAGTCACATTCAAACTGATTTTAAAAATAAATGTATATCAATATAAAATCCAACAAATTGTCCATGCATAAAAATCAATGCAATTTAAAATCTCGGAATGAAAAAAGGAAATTTGAAACTAATTGCCGGTTCGATGTGTTTTAAAAATGTACAGCCCATTTCTCATTACTGATAGGCCATTTTCTCGGCCAGTCGAATGAAGCTCTCCTCGTCTTGAAAGATTTGCAGCCCAACAGGCCTGACAAAGTGACTTACTTGGCAAATCACAAAAAAACTGGGTTGTGGCCGTGGACCCAGCTACGGCCGTGGACCCAGCTGTCAGCCTCTCCACGTACAGTACTCTTCCGATGGAAGTCGGTCGTTGACCACATTGAACTCGCCGCGCCGAGAGCACCAAGGCGGTGGACGACGGCAAGGCCTAGGAAGGGGATGACGCGGAGCCGGGGAAGACGCGGCAGTGGATGCCCACGCGGAGAGGAGTACAAGGGTTCACTGGTTCGGCTGCGGTGTGAGGCTTCCATCGCCACAGAATAACACGGGGTGTGGGTGAGTAGAGGGATGGCCTGGCCAGCTATGGGAGTAGTAGGGGGCGGTGAGGCCTCCGCCGCATCGCAGCCGGCCATGGGAGGCAGGAGCACGAGGCACGACCGGCGCTGGTTTGGGCGGCTGGAGCAAGAAGACCAGAGGTTGAAGAAGCACTACGGCAGTTGGATGGACATCGTACGGTCACTGGAGCTAGAATCGTGCATATTGACTAAGTTGACAAAGCCATCCGTCCCCGTCAACTTAGTAGGCCCACAAGTCAGCCTGCCACTATACTGGGTCCTAGCTAGCAGGGGGAGTATTCATTTTTTGTGCGTAATAAGGAGGCACTTCCTTGCGTGCGAAGATATAGCTGGTGGGTCCAAGCTGTCAGCGGCGGTAACGTTTTTTTCACGAAATACAGAGGCCCTTTCGGTGGGTCCCAGATGTCAGGTGGAGGAATCATTATTTTGCGCGTAATAAGGAGGCATTTCCTTGTGTGCGGCCATGGACCCAGCTGTCAGCCTCTCCACGTACAGTCCACTTCAGATGCATGTCGGTCGTTGACCATGTTGACCAGGCCGCGCCGGGAGCACCAGGGCGGTGGACGACGGCGAGGCCTAGGAAGGGAATGACACGAAGGCAGGGAAGACTCGGCGGTTGTTTCCCACGCGGAGGGGAGTACGACTGTGCGAGGGTTTACTGGTTCGTCTGCCGTTGCCGGAGAATAACAGCAGGTGTGGGTGAGTAGAGGGATGGCTAGGCCAGCGATGGGAGTACGGTGGGGCAGTGAGGCCTGCGCGGTAGCACAGCCGGCCGCGGGGAGGAGAGAGCAGGCAGTCCTGCCGGCGCTTGTTCACTACTAGGAAAAGGGCTATAGATAGGATTGACAGTAATGGCGCACCAGGGAAATAGTGCGCCACTACTATATACTAATGGTGCATCAGTTGGTGATGCGCCATTGGTGTGGAAGACACTAATGGCGCACCAGAAAATAGGTGCGCCACTAGTGATAATTTTTTTACATACATACTAATGGCGCATCCTACCGAAGTGCGCCATTGCTAGTTCTAACTAGTAATGGCGCACAAGACATGGAGTGCGCCAGTACTGAATTTTTTTTATTCTTTTTTTTGCAAAACTACTAATGGCGCACCGCCTCACAGTGTGCCATTACTAGTTTAAAATACTAATGGCGCACCCTGTAAAAGTGCGCCATTAGTATATATATATATATTTACTTTTCTGCAAAACTACTAATGGCGCACCATCTGCAGGTGCGCCATTAGTAACCAGGGTTACTAATGGCGCATTTGCAGGTGGTGCGCCATTAGTAACCTGGGACCCCAACAAGATATTTTGGACAGCCCCACACCTACCCACTGACTTTGCCCACTTCATTCCCTCCACCTCCTTCTCCAAGCTTTCGGCTGCCTCCTCCTCACCTCATTTCCACCATAGATTCATCAAAATTAAGTGGTGAAATTACCTTTTTTGATAGGTAAGTAAGGGGAAAGCTATCTTCATGATGTAGATCTACTTTTTTTCTCCCTAGCTCGCTCCAACAACGTGCACATGCACTTTTTGTGGCCTAGCTAGATCTATGTATGTTTGTGGTGTTGCATGTGTTTGTGGTGTTGCATATATGTTTGTGTTTGCAGGTACCGGTATTTGAAATGCGATAGTTGCCAATATTTTGCCAGAATGTTGATTCATTTCCGTTTCGGCGAGAATTTTGGCACTATGCATTCTTTTTGGTCCTATTTTTAGGGAAGGTCATGCCAAATTTTTTCTTGGTTCTAAAATATCGTTTTGCTCTACCCCGCAGGCGACCATGGTCCGCACGATGACCGAAGGCATCGTGAATAGGTTTTTGAGCTCCGCGAAGGCCGAGATGCTTCAAAAGAACGAGACAGAGAGAAGATGTCCGTGTCGAAGATGCAAGCTGAAGAGCCTTATTGCGGACCCGGATTCCGGGCAGGTGCGGGACCACCTGCTCTTGCGTGGTTTCATGGATGGCTATCGGTGGCAAGGTGATGAAGATGACTATGAAGTCGTCCATGGGGGCCGGGCAAGAAATGAGGAAGGGCAACAAGACAAGTACCACCGCGGCGAGGGCGGGCGAGAAGACGAAGAATCTCCAGGACATGATCATGACGGTGATGCTGTACATAGTCATCATGTAGAAGATGTCGTACATGATGATGAGGAAGATCAAGACGAAGGGCATGATCATGAAGATGAAGATGCCGGAGCAGACGACGATGGAGGCTGGGTGCAGGACCCTCATATTCAGGAGCTGCTTCTCAAGCAGACGGATAATGCAAGAGCTGCCGCCCGAGAGAAAGCCAAGCTGGATCAACTGGAGATAGACGCGGTTACTCCATTGTATGAAGGATGCAGGCCCGAGGATACCCGCCTGAAAGTAACGCTCATGGCTCTGGAGATGAAGGTAAAACACAAAATGACCGACGCATGCTTCGACGAGAACATGTCATTCTGGCATGAACGTCTTCCCAAGGGGAACAAGTGCTCGACCAGTTTCGAGGAGGCGAAGAAAATCGTGTGTCCTCTGGATTTACCGCATGTGAAATACCATGTGTGCATGAACAATTGCATCATTTATCGGGACGAACACGCGGAGTCTACCATATGTCCGGTGTGCGGCGTCACTCGATACAAGAAGAGGAAGAAAGCTCCTCGAAAATCGGTGTGGTACTTTCCGATCACTCCTCGTCTGCAGCGGTATTTCGCGGACCCTAAGGTAGCAAAGCTCCTGCGTTGGCACGCGGATAGGGAGGAGAAGAAGCGGGAAGATGACGGAAATGATCCGGAGATAAATAAAAAAGACAAGATGCTGAGTCACCCTAAGGATGCGAGCCAGTGGCAAGCATTGAACTTCGAATACCCAGAATTTGGGAAGGATCCAAGGAACATCGTGCTGGGCGCGAACACCGATGGAGTCAATCCGTTTGGCAGCCAGAGAAGCACACATAGCACGTGGCCTGTGTTTGTGTGGATGTACAACCTTCCCCTTGGTTGTGCATGAAGAGGAAGTACATTCACATGAGTATGCTCATTGAAGGGCCGAAACAACCAGGGAACGACATCAATCTGTATCTGGGGCTGCTGAAAGAGGAGCTAGACACGCTGTGGAAAACGCCAGCCAATACGTGGGACGCCGCAGAGAAAGAATATTTCCCTATGAGAGCCGCACTGCTCACGACGGTGCACGACTATCCCGGTTACGGATATCTCGCGGGGCAGGTAGTCCACGGATTTTCTGGATGCGTAAGGTGCATGGATGACACAATGTATCGCCAGCTAGATAGAGATCTCGGATCTTCGAAAACCGTGTTCATGGGACATCGAAGGTGGCTTCGCGATGATGACCCATGGAGGAAACGCAAGGATCGGTTCGATGGTGAAACCGAACCCCGAAAATGCCCGCATACGAGGAGCAGTGAGGAAATAGACGAGCTGTTGAAAAATTGGAAAGATTGCTCACTGCCGGGAAAGAAGCAAAAGGCGCCAGAGCCGGGAAAGAAGCGAAAGGCGCCAGAGCCGCTGCTGAAGGTATGGAAAACGAGGTCTGTTTTCTGGGACTTGCCATACTGGAAGATCCACTATGTGCCTCACAGCCTTGATGCCATGCATATCACGAAGAATGTGTGCGAGAGTCTGCTTGGTACCCTGCTCAACATGCCAGAGAGGACCAAAGATGGGCTGAAAGCAAGGGCAGACTTGAAATCAATGGGCATCAGGCAGGAGCTTCACGCTAATGATGATGATGATGATGATGATGATGATGATGATGATGATGATGAGGTGAAGCAGGACACAGAAACTCGTCGCAAAGGCAAAAAGGCCAAGAAGACGGGAAGTGACTACCCTCCCGCGTGCTTCACTCTAAGTCAGGAGGAGATCGAGCAGTTTTTCACCTGCCTCGTAGGAGTAAAACTTCCTTACGGTTACGCGGGGAAGATAAGCAGATACCTAGACCCAGCGAAGCAGAAGTTCAGCGGGATGAAGTCTCACGACTGTCACATGCTGATGACGTAGATACTTCCAGTTGCAATCCGTGGGATCATGGATGCGCACGTCCGTGAAACGCTATTTGGCCTATGCAACTTTTTCGACGTCATCTCTTGGAAGTCGATTAGCGTGAGGCAACTCAGAAGGCTACAGGAAGAGATCATGGTGATACTATGCGAGCTTGAGATGTACTTCCCGCCCGCATTCTTCGATGTTATGGTGCATCTGCTAGTCCATATCGTGGAGAATATCATCCAACTCGGGCCGACGTTCCTGCATAGCATGATGCTGTTCGAAAGGATGAATGGTGTCATCAAAGGATACGTTCGCAACATGTCATGTCCAGAGGGAAGTATAGCCAGGGGCTTTCTGACCGAAGAGTGCATATCCTACTGCATGAATTATCTAGGCATCGAGAACCCCGTTGGTCTGCCCGTCAACAGGCACCTCGGCAGGCTCGCTGGATGGGGTCACCGTGAGGGTCGCCGCGAAATGCATGTCGACTTCGAGGGTCGACTCACCGACTTTGAAAGAGCAAACCTAGTCGCGCTACAACACATATTCGTGGTCCATCCTTGGGTGGTAGAGCACAAAACCTTTATTGAGAAGACGTACAATGACTGAGGCCAACAGAGGACGGACGGAGATATAATCAAAGAGCACAACTCATGTTTCACGTGTTGGTTCAAGCAGAAGCTTCTGTCGTACCCTTTACATGAGGATTCTTCCACGGAAGAACAACTCATATTCGCCTTGTCATAGGGCGCCGAGCACAACCTGATGACCTATGAGGCGTACGATATCAACGGCTACACATTCTACACCGAGGACAAGGACATGAAGAGTGATGGTTATCAGAACTCTGGGGTAACGATGGAATCCTACACCGGTAACGACAAGGACAGATACTACGGAAGGATCGAGGAGATCTGGGAGCTGAGCTACGCTGGAGAGAAGGTCCTGATGTTCCGTGTCAGATGGGCCAAGAGCGTCCTAAAAGAAGACCGGTATTTCACCACCATGGTTATACCCGAAGCCAAATCCAAGACCGGGGCGCAAACGCCACCGCGAAAAATGAGCCATGGGTACTGGCTTCCCAAGTGGACCAATGCTTCATCATTACCGACCCGTCAAAGCCCAGTCGTGTTGTCGTGAGGAGAGGCAAAAGGAAGATCATCGGAATGGATGGAGTAGCCAATGAGCAAGACTTCGACAAGTACGACGACCCGAAGATCGAACATGACGACGACGATGAAGTAGCAGCACACACCACAAGAAGAAGCAGGACCATCCTACCTAAAGGACGTCCGTTCCATAGAAGAACTCCATTTGCGAAAAAGAAGGGCAAGAAGATTGTGAACAGATAGCTAGCTAAGATCGATTGTATTTAAATCGTAGTCTTCATTTCTCGATTGTATTTCATGGGCACTTTTTGATATCATGAATATTTTTAAATTTCACAGGCACTTTTTGAATTCATGAGGACACTCGATCTCGATCCCCCTCCACCGCCGCCGACGAGCACCCGGCCCCCCGCACCCTCCCCCGCTCCAACACCGCCGACGACCCACCACTCCCCCGGCCCGCTCCACCGCCGCCACCGACACCGCGCACCCTCCCCCACTTTTTGATGATATTTTTAAATAACAAATTTGATGATATTTTCAAATAACAAATTTGATGATATTTAAAAAAATTGATGATATTTGATGATATCTTCTGTTCTAGTCCTCATGAAAATAACAAATTTGATAAAAAAACAAATTATTAGATGCAACAAGAAATAATGAAAAAAAGAAGTTACTAATGGCGCACCAGAGGAGGGTGCGCCATTGCTATCAGAAAAAAAAAGTTACTAATGGAGCACCAGAGGGGGGTGCGCCATTGCTATCAGAAAAAAAACTACTAATGGCGCACGAGAGGAGGGTGCGCCATTACTAACATTCCCCCCTCTAGCTGGATACCCCTTCGCCCGATCCCCCCTTCCCTCTCCCTCGCCAGATCCCCCTTCCCTCCCCCGCCACACCCGCTCCGACGACCCCCGGCCCGCTCCGACGACCCCCGCGCCCGCTCCACACCCGCTCCGGTTCCCCCGCGCCCGTTCCGACGACCCCCGCGCCCGCTCCACACCCTAGCACCTCCCCACTTTCCCTACCCTCGCGCTGCTTCACCCGACTAGGTCGTCCCCGTCACTGCATCGTCCCCGCGACCATCGTCGTCCCCGCACCCCACCAAGGAGTCCAGGAGCTCTGCAGTGTTATTCTACGTCATCTACGGCCAGCCGTTCGAGCTCGACGATTCTGCATCGTGCGGATCGAGGTCTTCTTCCACCTCCGGCCACCGCGGCCTCACCGTTGATCCGCGTCACCTCGTCAACCCCGGCCCCGCACGAGCTCGCCATCATCTTCCTCTCGGTGAGCTGCACCGGTTCCCCTCCCCCCCTTTGATTTCGTCTTCCTCTCTGTCAGTGTAGCTAGCTGTTATCCAAGTCGCCACAGGGCCGGCCTTGTTTGTTTAGGAGCAGATTTATATTTCTTCTGGAAAATAAACCTGAACAAAAATGATCTGTGCTTAATAGCAAAATTATATATGGCAGTTGGTTAAAACTCAATTTCATGACACATTCCAGGAGATTTGTTTGCTTTTGTGTGAAACATACTAGTATGTAACTATGTGCTCATGTTAGTTGCTTAGTTTATGAAAGGGTAATTATGTAACAAAGTAACTGTGGCACACATAGGTAAATAGGAAATAGCATCACACTTGAGCTAGTAAAATTTGAGAAAACTCCTAGGACATCAATGACACAGAACTACAACTGCAGCAAGCAAAGACATATCTGGTGCCTCATAACAGCTAGCAACTCATATCTGTCTTTATTATTCTGCAAATTCAGTTTATACATTCCTTTGTTTCTAGACAAATGATTTGAAGCGATGATGATCCCAATGGCATATTATTAGTGGCTGTTTGGCTATCAGAAAAGCAAGCGACACTAAGAACGATCTGCATATTGTTTGCTGAGTTTTGGAGAACATACTGTATTCACTCTAAGAAATAATTATGGAAACATCACTCATTTTTTTCATGGCCTGGCAAGCATGTAGGAGTTCTCACTTGTTTTAAAAAAACTGCATATAGCTCTCACTTAATCCAGTAGCTCCATGGAACTGTTAGGCATTTGTTCGTTATTGGTTGCAATTTTTGGTCTGTGAGTGGACATAACAGTACACTGCGCTGTCCATGTAGTGAGATGAAGATGTTTGGTCAGAGAACAAGGCTATAGTGATCAATGCGCATGACACATGTATCATGTATCAGTAGAGTAATTTGTACAGTCACACCAACTGCTTCACTAAATGAACACATGCTTTGCTTGTGTGTTCCTGCTGCTTGACTAATTGAACACCTGCTGTTGCTACTGTGGGACAATGTTCCTTCTTTTCTTCCTGATGTTGCTATTTCCATTGAAGTACTCACATGTGTTCTAGATGAGCTGCTGCTAGTTAGTTCCCCTTAGACTACATTGTAGATTGCATAGCATAACTCCAGAATTTTGTCATTGCACACCTGCTGCTAGTTAGTTCTGTAGATACTTAAAACACATATCACTTGTCAGGTTTCGTTCGGTATATTAAATCCTATGAAATTATCAAAGTGGGTTGTACTATGTTGGACAGAATTTTACGTTTGGACTTGGGTGAATGTAACCAGACTTATACTCTCAGATTTTTTCATAATTGATGGTGTGAGGACTTATAATGTGATAAAGTATATATGGTGTGAGGACTTATAATTTTTGTTGGGTGACCTATTAGATCTGGAATGGAAGCTCACATAAGTTGAGCTGATTTTTGTCGATATGCAAGCAGAGGACCATATGGTCTGTGGCCTTTTCATCCATATGAAAGTAGAGGCACATTGTGGTGCTGAATTTTCTGCTCTCATTGTTGCTCAAAGAAATTTAGCAAAAAAATGGGGTCCTGGGAGACGTCGCTGCTGCTTGAGGCCCTTGAGAGGCCCTTCGTGTCGTGATGATTTTGCAGGTACCCCGAGAGGCCCTTGAGTTTGCCGGAATGTCGATTAACTTCTGTTCCGGCAAATTCAGGTACTCCATATGTCCTATTTTCAGCAAAGGTCATGCTGAAATTTTCCGTGAATTTTAGCATGACTTTGCTAAAAATCGGACATATGAGTTACTTGCTACTAATGCATGGGCCGGGGTATCTTAGTACTTAATTAAGTAGGATCAACTGCCCCTTTATTCTTGCTGCATTAAACCATAGGTGGCAATAGAGCCAAGTGATTAGGCCCAACTTAGAAATTCTCCTCAGCATTGATAAACCCTAGATGATAAACCCAACATAGGTGGCAATAGAGCCAACTGATTAGTGCCAAGTGATTAGGCCGAACCTAGGGTGCCTCGGCATCGATAAACCCTAAATGATGAAAACTTAGCATTTAGGGTGCCTCGGCGTTGACAAACCCTAAATGATGAAACCTTGGCTTTTAGGGTGCCTCGGTGTCTATGAGAACCTAAATGATGTACGCTTAGGCTTTTAGGATGCCTCGGTGTCAACAAACCCTAAATGATGAGACCATGATCTTGTTCCTTGACAATAACCAACTTTTTGACCAAACCTTTTTTCCTATTTAGAGCGAAACATGGCCCACAACGATGAGGCCGGCGGTTCGGGCGGCAATCAATTCTGGGAGTTGTCTCAGGAGTTGGAGGAAGAACCTCACCGCTATGAGGACGCCGTGGAAGACACCGATCCTGACTACACAACCCCTAGTGGCGTCGGGGATGACACCACTGATGATGGCACCGCGGATGCCACCACTGATGATGGCGGCGCACGCATAGATGGCAGCCAACCGAAGAGGCAATGAAAGGACCGGTGCCCGAACGTGCTCGGCACCGTCAGGGAGGAATTTACTGAAGTGAACTCCGACGGGCATCCGACGGCGCCCAAACACGTAGTCAAGGGGTACTCAATTCAGCTCGGGTGCATTCTCCGGAGCACCGCCTCGATCAACACCGAGAACCTAAGGCATAAGGACCGAGGGAATTTGCGCAGCCTCCTCTTCATGAAGCTGCACGAACGATACAAGTTCCACGCTGAGTTCGCAAACACACGCCTCTCAGGTAATAAAGTGAACGGTGCCGCCCTCACGACGATGAGCACGGCCCTGTCTACTTGGAAAAGCACGGACAAAGGTGGTAGTTATGAGAAGATCAAGGCGAAATATCCTTTGATGAGCGAAGATGACTACAAGGAGTTCAAGATCAAGTGCGAGAGCCCCGCAACCTCCGAATCAAGTCAGTGGGGGAAAGAAATGCGGCAGTTGAACATAGGGGTCCACCAACTCGGTCCCGGCGGTTACAGAGTGGTGGAGCCTATATGGGACAAGGAGGACGCGGAGCATGCCGAGCAAGGCCTACCGCCCCGCTTCGAGAAATACAGTGACAAGCAGACCAGGAACTTTCTCAGGGCCCGGTACAAGGAGGACCCGGTAACAAAGGAGCTTACCATGGATCCGAAGACCAAGGAGCTTGAGCTTATTCTGGTAAGGAATACACCCCCGCGTAATTAGCTCCATATGGTTGCATTCTAATTAATCCCCAATATTTCTAAATGGTTCACGTTCCTTCCGCAGGACAAAGAAAGTAGTAGGGCGGGGTCGTCTCAGAGCTCCCCTTTCGACACCCCTTTGAATAGGGCATTGAACGTAATGAAAAACAGGGATAAGCTCAATAAGCCGACGTCAGCTGGTCGTGTGGCCGGCAAAGGCTTGTCCACAAAATGGTCATCATACTATGGCGCTGGTGGGCGAAAGGAGAAAAAGACCAGCTCGGAAAGCCAGTCGCGCGAGGTTGAAGCACTCAAGGCGCAAGTGGCGCGGATTCCGGAGATGGTCCAAGAGCAAGTGCAACAACAACTGGGATCAACGCTTACCGGCATTATGCCTACCTTGATTCATGGGATAACGACGTGGATTGCGGGTGGCCAACAGGGGCCGCCCCCGATTCCCAGCTTCACGCCCAGCAACTCACACAACGCGCAGGCGGCGCCATTGGTGTCTCCGGCGGTGGCGGTATTGGTGTCTACGGCGGCGGCGCCATTGGTGTCTCCGGCGGCGGCGGTATTGGTGTCTCCGACGCCGGCATTGGAGCTTAATGCACCCGGGTGTACGCCGGCCGGCACCTCGCCAGCAAGCGGCCCCTCCGTCAGTTGCACGCCCGCCGTTGGCGGTGCCTCGACATTAGCCGAGCTCGACGGCATCACGGTAACTAAGCCTCTCGGCCGAGGACTTCATCTCCTTGCCTTTGACTGGGCATCCCTGACGCCCTACATGTTTTCG
The DNA here is from genome assembly GCF_056163025.1 of Triticum urartu. NCBI lineage: Eukaryota > Viridiplantae > Streptophyta > Magnoliopsida > Poales > Poaceae > Triticum > Triticum urartu. The sequence goes on along the minus strand of NC_141876.1, from coordinate 507,401,221 downwards.
CAGGGCGCCGCCAACGTTCCTTGCACTCTCCTACACTTCGTGGGCGGCGAGTTGGTCGATGTCGCCAAGGGCAGAATCGTTCAACCGGGCAACCCCGTGTTCCACGGTAATCCGATGCCACCCACAATGTATAGGGTTGAAGTGGTTCGGGTGCTGCCAGGCTGCGACGAGCTGTTACCTCTGATTCGACCCGCTGGGGCCGACAAAGAAGATGAGATGACCCTCAGCGCCTGCGTAAGCTGGCCCCTGCTTTGGTAGAAGAGCCAAATTCGTTTGGGGGCGGGGGACACCACCCCACAGACAAGACCGCCAGTCATGCCGGCGCCAAGCCATGGCAAGAACGCCGCAACGCTACCGGACATGCCGGACATCCCTATGGCACAGGATCCGGACATGCATATGGCACAGGATCCGGACGACGACAACGACGATGGTACATTTACCAACGTCCATAAGTACTTTGCCGAACATGGGTACGGTGACGAGTTCTGCGGGCCTCCTTCTCAAGAACCCAAACAAGACGACCGCGATCTAGCTGGTACGGCGGAGAAACCCAATTGCAACAGGCGTCGTCTGGCGTTCAGTTCTCAGGAGACGCCTCCATCTGCCGCCTTCACCGAGCCTCAGATAGCGGAGGTGCCAAATATTATCAGCCCCAACACGCTCAAGAAGGTGGTCTGTGAGCAGAACCCAGTCCCATTATAGCAGATCAAGAAGAAGGGCCGGAAACGGCCGACTAAAAAGGCCGCCGGTGCGAGCCAGCCGGCACCGAGTACGATCCGTGCTCAGGACGGGCCACCTTCACCTAAGCATATCTCGAGGAGGGTGCATGTGGCGGGTAGGGCGATGCTACCGACAAATATGCTCAGTGCTGCAACCGGTGCTATGCGGAGTCTGCACGACAGTGTTCTTTCTTTGGAGAAGCGGCGTCTCAGAGAGAATGATGTGGCATAACCGGTTTTTGTGGCCAAGGTGCCAGAGGGCAAGGGCTTTGTGGATGGCGCCATCGGGGGTACGATCGTCCTGCGGTTTGATGAAATCTTTGCTATGTTCAACCTTCATCCGCTGCACTACACCTTCGTTCGGCTGTTTTCGCTGAGTATGGAGATGCGGATCATTAGAGACAAGACCCCGGACATCGTGATCGTCGACCCCTTCTACATGCGTGCCAAGCTCTTGAGCAGCGCTGGGGACCGCCAAGTCGCGAGTTCACACCTCGAAGACGTCATTCTGGCAAACCCAGATAAGGATAACTTCCTTGTGCCTTACTTTCCCGAGTAAGTCATCCCTTAACCGCCCCGTAACATATGTGTCGGAGTAATGGGCCATGGGTAGGGCAACCCGAGCCACACGACCTTTCAAGACATCGGGGCAGGCTGCGCCCCTCAAGACCACAGGGCGAAGAGCCGCCTCCTGGGGAGTCTACGGCAAGGCGGTCGACTGCCCGCTCACGGCCGAGTCCCAGGGACGACTTCCAGAGAAGCCGGCTTTGGGGAGTCGGCCGGCGACTCCAACAAACCGTGACCTCATCGAGGGGGACAAGGCAGGGGTGTGGCTACAATGAAGCCCACTCCCCGCCCCTTACCAAGGGCAGGCATGGCTACAGCGCGCCGTACTTGGGAAGATCTCCCCGTGGCGTGGCACTGTTGCCCAGCCGGCCCTGACATCAGCACCACTGTACCTGGTCCTTCGCCCATGACAGCTTGTCTGTATGGCCTGGAGGTAGCAGGGCCCACCAGCCAGCGAGACCTCGGGAGACGGCGGGAGCACCGCCGGTCGGACCCAACGGGAGTCGGCCCGGGGGAGTCGGCCGAGCCCTCCCCCGGGCCCACGCGCCATTAATCAAGAAGAGATGGGGACTGGCCACAGTGATCGCCCGCCAGGCGGCGGGGCTGTTGCCACAACCCCATGACCAAGCTTGCATCATCAGGAGCACGGCTATAGTAATCAGTAGCCGGCAAGACCCGCCCGCGGCGGACGTGGCCTGTCGGCTCCGTACCAGACCAGTCGGCGGGGCCCACCAGTCGGCGGGCCCCACCAGTCGGCGGAGAAGTCGGAGGTCAGAGACACTGACGGCTGGGCCCGCGCCCAGTCACCTTACCATTGTACCCCTGGGGGGTAGGCCTATATAAACCCCCCAGGGCACCCATGCAAAGGGTTGGATCCCAGTAGTTCTATACCTCACCAGATAGAGGGAGAGAGCTAGCCTTGCCCTCTCCTACCACCATACACAGCTCAAGGAGCAACCGTGTAAACACTTGACCATAGTGATCATGCGGAGACCCCGCAGAGCAGCAGTAGGGGTATTATCTCCCCGGAGAGCCCCGAAGCTGGGTAAGATTCGCCGGCGTGCATGTCTTCGCCTCATCCCGTTTCCAGGCACCGGTGACGTTCTACTCGCCCCCACCATGATAAGCCATCCGTTGGCATATGTCACACCAAACCCCCAACATTTGGCGCCCACCGTGGGGCATGGTGCACCGCCATCCGGAGATCTATTCTGGACGGGAACCCTTTTCCTCCCTAGTGAGCGCAGCCAGCCAGGCATGCCAGACGAATTTTGCGTCGACGCGCTGCGCGGCGTGGAGATCGCCTGCGCAGCCAGCTCCTTGACCGAACTTGTCGGCGAGGTCCGCCTCTCCGATGAACCTGCGTCCGACGCAGGCGTAGGCGGCCCCAAAAACCTCCTCGCGGACCTCCTCGATCAACTCCACCTTTCCGGCGAGCCTGCCTAGACTTGGAGTCTGTAGGCTCCATCGACCCGATGTTGGTCGACTTCGACACCGCGTCGGTCGACGCTTTCCCCTCCAACGTGGTGGTCTACGACGAACCTCTCCCCCACGCGGAGAGCGACGGGAGCACCGTCACTGAGGTGCTGGTCATCAGTCATGACGAGTTCCCTGGTGGAAGGGCGCCCGACTCACTCGGCGCGGCGCTGCAAGACCTAGCTGCGCCCATTCCAGAAGATGCTGACGCAGAGACGTTAGAAGCGCGCCGCCTTCAGCTTGTTGAAGGCGCGAAGAAGCTAGCCAGCATGAGACGCTTGTCAGAAGCTTACCAGTGGGAGATGGATCACGCTGTTGGCGGCTCGCCGGCTCCGGCAGGGCCCAGCGGCCTTGGCGCGGTTCAGCAGCGCGGCGTAGCCATCGCCAGCCTGTTTGGGGCTAGCTGCCCCGTGTATGCCACGCCAGCGGAGAACATCCAAGCCGCCCAGGCAGCGGCGGATGAGCTGGACAATTTTGAGGGCGAAGAGTGCCGCCTCATGATGGAGCGAGTCTAGCGGCTCCTCGACGAGGCCGCCGCGCAGAACGAGGCCGGCTGCCGCACGGAGGCACCGCGGCGGCCAAACAATGACCCGCACCAAGATCAAGGCACGACGTCTCGGACGCCGACTGGCGGTACCCGAGGAAGGAAGGACAAGGAGCCGGCTGTCAGCCACAGTCGGACTCAGATTACCATAGAGCGCGACCGAGACGGCCGCCCGAGAGCAGTGGAACGACGGGACGACTGTCCGCCTCCCCCTCCCCGCAAGGAGAGGCGAGTCTCCCTGCCACCTGTTGACCATCCGACTCTCGGTGACCGCCTTGGCCGCCGAGAGGGAGTTGGGGAGAATGACGCCCGCCACCGGATCGACCGACTTCACCGGTCCCTGGCGCTGGAAGAAGAAGATGAGCTGGGTCCGCCTTGTTTCGGGCCCCGCATTCGGGACGAGCCCTTTCCCAGAGGGTTCACGCTCCCAAGAGACACGCCCAAGTATACCGGCTCCGTGAAGCCGGAAGACTGGCTAGTCGACTACTCCACGGCTGTCAGCATAGCAAACGGCAACAAGCGTGTCACCGTAAAGTACGTTCCGCTCATGCTCCAGGGCACGGCCCGGACATGGCTGAACAGCCTAAAGCCCCGCAGCATCAACAGCTGGGTCGACTTCACCGAAGCATTCGTTCGCAACTTCATCAGCACGTACAAGCGTCCTCCCAAGCCTCGCCAGGTCTCCCTATGCATGCAAGGTCCTGATGAGTCGACTCGCGACTACCTCACGTGTTGGGCTGAGCTCCGGAACTCCTGCGAGGGCGTGCATGAGGTGCAGGCCATCGAGTACTTCACAGCCGGGTGCCGAGAAGGCACCCTCCTCAAGCACAAGCTCCTCTGCGATGAGCCAGAAACCCTTGACGAGCTGCTGATCATAGCGGACAAGTACGCTACGGCCGACTCCTCCATGAAGACGGAAATTCAAATCAGCATGACTGGCAAAGTAGCTCCTCAGGCTCCAAGAACTCCGGCAGCAGACGCCGGCCAGTGACAATAGCAGGGCGACCACAAGCGCAAGGCCCTGCAGCCGGCTTCCAGCAGCCGGCAGGTCGCGACCGTCGTAGCCCAGCAGCCAGAAGAGCAGCCTCCGCCCAAGCGACAGAAAGGCGGCAAGCCGAACTGGTTGCCGGCCTTCTCCTACGAGCAGACCTTGGATGGACCTTGCAATTTCCACAGCGGCGCGAAGCCATCAAATCACACCACCCAGAAGTGCCACTGGCTCACCAGGATCGCCAAGGGAGACGGCCTCCTGCCACCCCCGCCTGCTGGGCAGCCGCCTCCGCCTCCGCCCCAGCAGCCGGCACTCAGGCCAGTCGGCGCAGTACAAGACGAGTACCCTAAAGAGCACGGAGCCTACGTGGTGTTCACCAGTGTGGCTGACGATCGACGCAGCAGGCGGCTGCAGCAATAAGAGGTGAACGCGGTAGCCTCAGAGACGCCAGAGTTCATGCACTGGTCAGAGAGGCCCATCAGCTGGAGCAGGGCTGACCACCCAGAAGTGATGCCGAGTCCGGGCTCCTACGCCTTGGTCCTGGACGCCACCTTTGCCACGGACAAACGGGCCGCGCGTTTCTCGCGAGTTCTGATAGATGGGGGCAGCAGCATCAACATCCTGTACAAGGACACCATGGAGAAGTTAGGAATCAAGCAGAGACAGCTTCAGAACAGCCGGACTGTGTTCCACGGCATTGTTCCTGGGCTTTCCTGTTCACCAATCGGCAAGATCCTGATTGATGTCCTCTTTGGGGACAAAGATCACTTCCGAAGAGAGTCTGTTTTGTTTGAGGTGGTGGACCTTGAGAGCCCATACCATGCACTACTTGGCTGGCCCGCCTTGGACAAGTTCGTGGTGGTCCCCCACTACGCCTACCTCAAGATGAAGATGCCCAGTTCCAGGGGAATTCTGACTATGGCCGGCGACTACCGGAAGTCGTCCGCTTGCGCAGCCGAGAGCAGTCGGCTGGCCGAGTCCCTGGTGATTGCGGCCGAGAAGCGACTCCTTGAGCGAGCTGTGGCGATGGCCGGCAAGCAGCCGGAGATATCGCCCGACCCGAAGGAGTCGGAAGCCGAAGGTTCGTTCAAGCCGGCCAAAGAGACAAAAAAGATACCCTTGGATCCAGAACACCCAGAGAGGTACGCCGTCGTAGGTGCAAACCTTGACAACAAATAGGAAGGCGAGCTCGTCGATTTCCTCTGTGAGAATCGGGACATCTTTGCATGGTCTCTCAAAGACATGCCAGGTGTGCCGACGGAATTTGCCGAGCACAAGTTACACGTCCGATCTGATGCAAAGCCGGTCAGGAAGCCCCTGCGCCGCTTATCAAAAGAGAAGAGAAGAGTTGTCGGAGAAGAGATAGCCCAACTCCTAGCAGCCGGCTTCATTATGGAAGTTTTCTTCCCGGAGTGGCTGGCAAATCCGGTCCTGGTGCTAAAGAAGAACAAGCAATGGCGAATGTGTATTGACTACACGAGCCTCTACAAGGCCTGCCCCAAGGACCCGTTTGCTCTGCCGAGAATTGATCAGGTGATAGACTCCATAGCAGGATGCGAGCTGTTGAGTTTCTTGGATGCGTACTCAGGATATCACCAGATCAAGCTGAACCCGGTTGATAGATTGAAGACCGCCTTCATCACGCCGTTTGGAGCATTCTGCTACCTCACCATGACATTCGGCTTGAGGAATGCCGGCGCCACCTTGCAGCGTTGCATGCATAAGTGCCTCCTCAAGCAGCTCGGTAGGAACGCCCACGTTTACGTGGACGACGTGGTGGTGAAGACGGAAAAGCGAGGAACATTGCTAGAAGACCTCAAGGAGACCTTTGAGAACCTGCGCCGGTTCCAGATCAAGCTCAACCCCGAGAAGTGTGTCTTCGGAGTACCAGCCGGCCAGCTGCTAGGTTTCCTGGTCTCTGAACGTGGCATAGAATGCAACCCAGTAAAAATCAAGGCCGTCGAGAGAATGGAGGTACCTGGCCGACTGTTGGATGTGCAGAAGTTCACCGGCTGCTTGGCGTCCATCAGCCGATTCATCAGTCGGCTGGGCGAGAAAGCTCTCCCCTTATACCAACTCATGAAGAAGACCACTTTTTTCGAGTGGAACCATAAGGCGGACGAAGCTTTCCACTAGTTGAAGAAGATGCTGACTACTCCATCTGTCCTGGCGGCTCCGACTCCCAAGGAACCTATGCTCCTATACATCGCCGCCACCAGCTGAGTAGTCAGCACAGTCATTGTAGTAGAGCGCAAGGAGGAAAGCAAGGCGCTACCTGTCCAGAGACCAGTATATTACCTGAGCGAGGTACTGTCGACCTCCAAGCAGAACTACCCCCACTACCAGAAGATGTGCTATGGCATGCACTTTGCTGCCAAGAAATTGAAGCCTTACTTTCAAGAACATCCAATCACGGTGGTCTGCATGGCTCCACTTGCCGAGATCATCGGCAGCCGTGATGCCTCTGGTCGAGTGGCCAAGTGGGCCATAGAGCTGGCTCCTTACACCATCTACTACCAGCCCTACACCGCTATCAAATCACAAGCACTGGCCGACTTCCTCGTCAACTGGGCCGAGACCCAGTACCTGCCTCCAGCACCTGACTCCACCCATTGGCAGATGCACTTCGACGGCTCCAAGATGCGCACCGGCTTGGGAGCCGGCGTTGTCCTCACCTCTCCCAAAGGCGACAAGCTCAAATATGCACTGCAAATCCATTTCGCCGCCTCCAACAATGTGTCCAAGTACGAGGCGCTCATTCACGGGCTCCGGCTTGCCAAAGAACTTGGCATCCGCCGGATTTTGTGTTATGGCGACTCGGACTTAGTGGTCCAGCAGTCGTTTGGCGACTGGGACGCCAAAGACGCAAACATGGCGAGCTACCGTTTCCTCGTGCAGCAACTCAGCGGGTATTTCGAAGGGTGCGAGTTTCTCCATGTGCCAAGAAACGACAACGACCAAGCAGACGCCTTGGCACGAATCGACTCTACCCGCCAAGCAATACCATCTGGCGTCACCCTTCAACGCCTCCTCAAGCCGTCTGTCAAGCCTTCACCAGAATCAGACTCCATCTTTGTGCCGGCTCCTCCCGAAGACGGCGGACCCGACTCCAGAGTTCCGGCAGTCAGAACGGGGACTTTGGCGGGCGACTCCAAATCTACCACAGTCGAGCCCGGCCCGGGGACTGCGGTGACGGACTTGAAGATTCCAGAACTCAGCCCAAGGACCGAGCCAGTCGGCCTGGGGACTTCATCAGCCCAGCAAGCGGTTGTTGACTCCAGCCCGCCGCCTCCCAGCCCAGCCGCCCTCGTCCAAGTCGCAGTTCTGATAGTCGACGAAATAGCAGCACCCTTATGGGCCCAGCCCATCCTCAAATTTCTGGTGAACAAAGAGCTACCAACTGATGGGACCTCCGCTCGGCAGGTACAACACCGGGCAGCAGCCTATACCATAATCAACAGAGAGCTGGTCATGCACAGTGTCACTTGTGTCTACCAGCGCTGCGTAGAGCGAGAGCAAGGCCAGGCGATCCTCAAAGACATCCATCAAGGCGAATGTGGCCACCATGCGGCTTCAAGAGCACTCGTCGCCAAAGCTTTTCGGCACGGTTTCTTTTGGCCGACTGCCTTGGAAGAGGCCAAGGAGTTGGTCCAAAAATGCAAAGGGTGCCAGAAGTTCAGCTCCAAGCCGCACCAGCCGGCTTCCGCGCTCAAGACCATCCCCATTGCTTGGCCTTTCGCTGTTTGGGGCCTAGACATGGTGGGACCATTCAAAACAGCACAAGGTGGTCTAACTCACCTACTTGTTGAAGTGGACAAGTTCACCAAGTGGGTGGAAGTAAAGCCAATTAAGAAACTGAACGGTCCGACTGCCGTGACCTTCATCACCGATATCACAATTCGGTACGGCATACCACACAACATCATCACCGACAATGGCACAAATTTTGCCAAAGGCGCCTTGGCCCGTTTCTGCGCAACACAGGGCATCCGACTAGACCTAGCATCCGCCGCCCACCCGCAGTCAAACGGCCAAGTGGAGCGAGCAAACGGCCTCATCCTGTCCAGCATCAAGCCTCGATTGATCGAGCCTCTGGAGCGCTCGGCTGGCTGCTGGCTCGACGAGCTGCCAGCCGTCCTCTGGAGTCTGCGCACGACTCCAAACAAGTTAACCGGCTTCACGCCCTTCTTCCTCGTCTACGGTGCCGAAGCCTTCATCCCAACAGACATAGAGTTCGACTCCCCACGAGTCACCATGTACACCGAGGAGGAAGCAGAAGAAGCACGACAAGACGGTGTCGATCTGCTGGAAGAGGGCTGGCTGTTGGCTCTCAGCCGGTCCAGCATCTACCAGCAGAGCCTGCACCGATACCACAACAGGAAGGTCAGGCCAAGATCTTTCCAAGAAGGCGACCATGTACTCCGGCTGACCTAGCGAACAGCCGGCCAGCACAAGCTGTCGCCGCCTTGGGAAGGCCCTTTCATCATCAGCAAAGTACTAGGCAACGACTCCTACTACCTGATCGACGCTCAGAAGCCCCGAGCACGCAATAGGGACGACTCCGGCAAGGAGACAGAGCGGCCATGGAATGCAAATCTCCTCCGAAGATTTTACAGTTGATGCAGTATGTACCACGCTACCCTTTGTATTAAAGTACCAAGACTTCGGGCCCCCCGAGACGAGCTCGGGGACTGCCCTCTTTTGTCTATATGACAAAAATTATGCCTACAAGTATGTTACTCTTTGTCATGCCGCTTGGCACCGGGCTCGACAAGTCGGCCCGGGGACTTGCCGCCTTGCACTATGAAATGCTTCCTGCAGCCGGACGAGTAGTGTGTAACATCTAAGCCGTCTTCTGTCAGAAGCCGCAGCTCGCAGAGCGACTGTACGGTGGGCAGAGGTAAGGTAGAATGGGTGATCGCACGAAAAATGGCTAGGGACTCAAAGCGTAAAACATAGCTCAAGACGGCTTCCAAGCCCTTCTCTCAAACTGACTCTCGGACAGTCGGATTGTCATTTTCTATCCAACTTGCTCAAACAATCTTAAAATCGGCTAAGTACTTGCTTTCCCAAAGTAGCCTAGCACTTGATCCAGCAACAGTCTGCAGAGCGGCTGTCCGATTGGCAAGGCAGGCAACTAGGAGAAAGCGGCAAAGGAAAACAGCCAAAAGAACAATGAGCAAGAAAAGATAGACATATGTATATAACACAGGCCCTTGGCCAAATTGTCAAGCAGAGGTTCAGAATACACCCCGCGGGTGGAATTGTGCAAATTAACAAGTTCTTCAAAAGACTACTGAAGCAGATAAAACAAAAGACACAGCGGCAGCTTAGGAGGCGGCAGACGGAGTCGGGGGGTCGGAGGAGGCGCCAGCGTCAGTCGTCGGGGCGGTCGGCCGGCTAGTCTCGGCTTGATTGCCTCCGGCAGCAGTCGGATCGGTCGCACGCGGCTTGTTGCTGGAGGCATGGTCGGGCTGAGGCTGGCCGTCTACTCCATCTTCTGGCGCCTCCGCCTCGCCCTCATCCTTCGCCTCGTCTCCTCCTCGACGCTGGAGCCGATCACCTCCGCCGAGTCTTCGCCGTAGTCTGGGTTCATCCCAAACCACTCCGGTAGGACCTCCTCGCCGTCTTCAGACCGCTCGGGGACGAAGATGCTCGTGTCGGTGTACTCGGCGATCGCCGCAGCACGCTTGACGAGGGCGTCTTCCATAGCCGCCAGCTCCGGCTGGGCCTCCGACCGAAGCATGGCCAACCGGTCTAGATCCAGCCCCGGGTACCACGCCTTGACGAACTCCAAGGCCCGGCGCGCTCCAGCCCGGGCCGAAGAGCCCTTCCAGGCCTCGAGGCGACCAGCCGTGACCTCCAACCAGTTGGCCATCAGGCTAGGGGTGCGCGGAGCCTGCATATCCGGCCAAAGGGCGGAGATCACCTGGGCGCCGACGCGCTGAAGCCGGCGCAGCATCCGGTGAGCCGGCCGGAGGCGAGCCTCGATACTCAAGATGTGCTCATCAAGAGTTCGGGGGGCATCGGTGGTGATCTCTGCGCCCTCCGCCCTCCGACTTGCACGATCGGCCTCAATGGCTTGGATAGCAGCCTGAGACTGCCCAGGGAAGAAGTCTGCAAAAGACACGAAGAAACAAAAAAGCGAGTCAAAAACCAAGAGTCGGCACGACCTAGGTCGCCGGCTCAAAGAAAGAAAACAAAGAGACTCACCATCAACGATGTCTTCGATCTCGTGGAAGCCGGAGGACAGCATTGCCTCCTTGTCAGACCAGGAAGAGCGCTCGCTCGCGAACTCGGCCAGGAGGGCGGCCTCCGTCTCCTCCGCCTCCCTGTGCGACTTCGCGAGCAACCCCTTCTGCTCTGCCAACTGAGTGGTCAGCAGATCGCGCTCCGCGGCGAGCTTGCCGCACTCCTCCCCTTTGGCGAGCAGGGCGGAGTTGGCTTCGCTCAGCTGCTGTTGAAGAGCAGCGTTGGCCCCTGAAGGAAAGAAAGAAAGACAAAAGTCGTCAATAAAGTAGGTCGCCGGGGAGATCCGGCCCGACTGCTCAGCAGTCGGCCTGAATCTCGGGGACTACAGCCCGCGGGTGCGCTAGCGCGCCCCCACAAAGAAGAGAAAAAGGAGAAGGACTTACTCCGGCTCTCTGCCAAGTCGGCGGTCCGCTTGCCCAACTCTTCAACATTACAGTTGAAGGCGGTGACGCAGAGGTTGTGGTAGTCCTGCAACAAGCATTTCAGACAAAGTTAGTACCTAGAAGTTCATCAAATTGGAGTTCCGGACCGCCGGCTCAGCAGCCGACCCGAAACTCGGGGACTACACCCAGTGGGTGCGCTGGCGCGCCCCCACAGAGAGGAAGAAAAATAAAGGCCCAAAGAAAAGACATACCCGGACGGCCGCCCGCGACGCCAGGAACGCCTTGGTGTAGCTCTGGAGGGCATCGCCCTCGGCGAGGAGCTTCGCCTGGACGTCCAGGAGCACCCGGTTCAGCGGCCCTGTGCCGCCTCCTCGCACCCACCCAACAGGTGCAGCGCTCGTCGCCTCGGTGTCTGGAGCCGCGGAGCTGGCGGTGCCGGCCTATAGGGGGCGGGGTGCCGAAGTCGCCTTCTCCAGACGACGGCGCGTTGGCGAGCCGACCTGGAGGAGTAGCCTCGCCACGGCCTCTTCTTCGGTCGGCGGCACCGGAGGGTCCGCTGGCTGCTGGCCTCGCACGCATTCAGACAGTGGCGGAGGCGGCGGCGAAACGTTCGCGCCCGGAGTAGAGGGCTCGCCGCCTTCCCTCTCCTCGACGAGGTTCTCCCCGCCGGCTCCTCCAGTCTGCCCCGTGAACTCCGGCGGCGGCGGCGCAGAGTTCAGCGGGGTAACAAGCAAGGCCGCCTGGCGGCATGCGGCTTCCTCAGCCTACTGCTTCGCCGCGGCGGCGGCTTCGGCCTCCGCTAGTTTTTTCTTGGCGGAGGCCTCCTCCCTGTCGGCCTCCGCCTTCTCCAGGCGGAGGGCTTCTTCTTCATTGCGCTTCTCCTGCGCATTCCGCTCCGTCGCCTCCCGGAGGTCGGCAGCGGGGTCTATCCGCCGAGTGGTGGCGGGCGTCCCCGCTGACCCCATGACGGAGGCGGCGGCAACCCGCTCAAGAGAGAGGGGAGCCCTGAAGAAAGAAGGGCGAGCAGAGACTCAGACAAAACACGAAGAAAGAATAAACTTTGAAGTCAGAATACTCACGCAGAGACCAACGGCGGCTTCTTCACTTCCTTACGGAAGCGGATGGCCTTCGCAGGTGCCTCGTCCCGCCGGGTCGCCGCAGCCGAGCCCTTGGGCTTCTTCGGCCGGCTGCCAAACAAAGTCGGCGCAGCCCGGCGCTTCTTCCCGCCGCCTGGAGCGCCCGACGCGGCAGAAGAGCCCGCGCCCGGCTGGCTGGCTACTGGCCGATGGTGAGGGGCGACTCCTCCCTCGGTGTCGTCTTCAGGCCAGTCGGCGAAGGTAGCCGAGGGCCTGAAGTCGCCTGTCGTCCCTCCTCCTCCCTCAACGTCATCTTCCAGAGCCACCGCCCCCAGATCGGGGTCGTCGACGTCGCTATCCGCCCGATCGGCGGCGAACTCACGGGCCGGCCCCGAGGTACCGGCTGGTGGGTGAAGAAGGGGATTCTAACCAAAAAGAAGACTGATTAGAACAAGACTCGGCAAGAAGAAGAAAATCTAAAGAAAAGAAAGGCGACTCACCACGGGCGGGGGGTTGGCGCGGGAGTATGGCTCCTTGCCGAATCGCCAGTCCTCCGGGAGCCTGCTGTCCGAGAGGTAGTTCACCATCAGGGCCACCTCTTCGTGAGGCATGTCCTTGGTGCACATCCGACTCGGGTCGCGGCCCCCGCTCATCTGGCATATCAGGTGAGGGAGGCCTTGGAGTGGGAGAACTCGGCGCGAGACAAAGGCGGCCAGCAGGTCCGGGCCAGTCAGACCCTCCGACTGCGTCAGCACTCGGAGTTGCGTGATGGCGCTGGCTCCCGCAGGCGTTAGCGACCTGGCCCGGTACGACCAGTTGGGCAGTCTGCCAGCCGGCGGGCCGGCTTTGAAAGCCGGCAGATTAACCCAGTCGCCCCTCGTGGCGAGGTTCCTGACATAGAAGTAGGACCGCTGCCACATCTTCACCGACTTCAGCAATGAGATGGAGGGGAAGTGGTTGTCGGCTCCTGTCCTTCGCACGGCGATGAAGGCACCGCACTGAGCTGGCACGCCCGCGGCCTGGGTGCCGAGCTTGGAGAAGAAGAACTCCCCCCAGAGCTCGAGGGTTGGGAGGACTCCAAGGAAGCCCTCGCACAGAGCCACGAAGGCGGACAGCAGCACCACTGTGCTGGGGGTGAGGTGGTGCGGCTGGAGTCCGTAAAACTCCATGAACGACTGGAAGAAGCTGCTCGCCGGCAGCCCCAACCCGCGTAGGCAGTGCGAGCGGAAGATGACCTGCTCGCCCTCCCGCGGGGCGGGGGAAATCTCCCCCTCCGGCGCGAGACGCACCTGCACGCGATCCTCGCCGGGAAGCCGACGGGTCCGGCGGAGGAACTCGATATGGTCTTCATGGACCTCGGAGCCGTCCCAGGTGCCGGAGCGCACTAGGGGAGGCAAGGCCGTGGAGGAAGAGCTCATCGCGAAGCTGTCGCCGCGGCGTTCGCCGGAGCTTGGGCGTGCGGCAAGGCGAAGAAGAGAAGAGGAAGCAAGAGAGTGAGGAGCTGCGAGGAGGAAGAAGCGAGGGGTAGTGGGAAGGAGGGGCGCGCGTGCCCCCCTCTTCCCCCTACTTATAGTCATAAGGGCTGTGAAGCCGAGGGGGCGGACGTGGGGATTTACTGCGCCCGCAGCCCCACGACCCCCATGATCCACGTAAAGTTACTGCGCGCAGTAACTTCACGGGAATCCCAACCGCCCGCCAGGGCCGCAGCGGATCCGCTCGGGCGCCGAGGCGCGGTAGTGGCGGGCCCCGCCTATGGGCCTGTCCCATCGTGCGCGTGGGATGGCAGAACGGCCTGGCCACGTGCCCTCGTGTGACAGGCCAGGAACGGGCGGCGGCCTAGAAGCTTAGCTAGCACGCCACTTGAAATCCCGCCGCGACGTTCGAACTACTGAGCAAGTCAGAATTGAGTGAGTCCGAGTTGGGCGAGTCCGACTCCTTCTAGTCAGCCCGACGGAAGTCAATCAAGACCATGTGTTGCGCCCGGAAAGAGAAACTGCTGAGGCTTCTCGGCCGATCGTCCGCGGCGCCTCACCAGCTTCGGGGACTACTGTCGGAGTAATGGGCCACGGGTAGGCCAACCCGAGCCCCACGACCTTTCAAGACATCGGGGCAGGCTGCGCCCCTCAAGACCACAGGGCGAAGAGCCGCCTCCTGGGGAGTCTACGGCAAGGCGGCCGACTACCCGCTCATGGCCGAGTCCCAGGGATGACTTCCAGAGAAGCCGGCTTTGGGGAGTCGGCCGGCGACTCCAACAAACCATGACCTCATCGAGGGGGATGGGGCAGGGGCATCGCTACAATGAAGCCCACTCCCCGCCCCTTACTAAGGGCAGGCATGGCTACAGCACGCCGTACTTGGGAAGATCTCCCCGCGGCGTGGCACTGTTGCCCAGCCGGCCCTGCCATCAGCACCACTGTACCTGGTCCTGCGCCCATGACGGCTTGTCTGTACGGCCTGGAGGCAGCAGGGCCCACCAGCCAGCAAGACCTCGGGAGACGGCGGGATCACCGCCGGTCGGACCCAACGGGAGTCGGCCCGGGGGAGTCGGCCGAGCCCTCCCCCGGGCCCACGCGCCATTAATCAAGAAGAGATGGGGAGTGGCCACAGTGATCGCCCGCCAGGCGGCGGGGTTGTTGCCACGACCCCATGACCAAGCTTGCATCATCAGGAGCACGGCTACAGTAATCAGCAGCCGGCAAGACCCGCCCGCGGCGGACGCGGCCTGTCAGCTCCGTACCAGACCAGTCGGCGGGCCCCAGCAGTCGGCGGAGAAGTCGGAGGTCAGAGACACTGACGGCTGGGCCCGCGCCCAGTCACCTTACCATTGTACCCCTGGGGGGGTAGGCCTATATAAACCCCCCAGGGCACCCATGCTAAGGGTTGGATCCCAGTAGTTCTATACCTCACCAGATAGAGGGAGAGAGCTAGCCTTGCCCTCTCCTACCACCATACACAGCTCAAGGAGCAACCGTGTAAACACTTGACCATAGTGATCATGCGGAGACCCCGCAGAGCAGCAGTAGGGGTATTATCTCCCTAGAGAGCCCCGAAGCTGGGTAAGATTCGCCAGCGTGCATGTCTTCGTCTCATCCCATTTCAGGGCACCGGCGATGTTCTACTCACCCCCACCATGATAAGCCATCCGTTGGCATATGTCGCACCAAACCCCCAACAATATGATTTCTTAGATTTCGATCATTCTTTTTTTTCTAACATTCCGTGTTCTGTGCAGTGACACACATTGCACACTCATCCTCTTAAGCCAGAAATATTCCATGGCCACGTATTTCGACCCGAACCGTAAATCCAAGATAGACTACACAAATATCAAGAAAGTTCTTGATGATGTTCTCCCTGGCTACGCCAAATCTGGAGGCACCTTCATCAGGGCAGTTCGTAAGTACGGCAAGCACGTGTTCGCCCACAATACGATGTTCTGCTGCATCAAGCAGCCGCCTGGCGGTCAGAAGGATGCCTACTACGCCCTCCATCACATGCGGGCGATCGTAAGGGACCATCATCACCTTCTGCTACCAAATAATCTCAAAGATTGGGCCGCGAGCTTGTCGGCAATCCAGGACGCGGACATCAGACAAGAATTCTTTCGCATCCAGTCGGAGTTTGTGAACATCATCCATCAAGATGTCCTTCATACCTCAGGGCAGTTCTTCCTCAGATATCAACCGTCCAACATTGAGATAGACGGAATGCTACAAATGCAGGCTGACAACGCCCGCAATTTCATGACCATCACGATAGACGGCGGCTTCATCCATGCTCCTGTCCATGAGTCGAGTCGAAAGTAGTGATGTGTAGTTCTGAAACATTGATTGGCTCATGTTGTAATTAAACTTTAATGAATTGTATGTCTCTTTGGTTTGGACAGTCGTTCAACTTAGATGTAGTTGATGCTATTTATTAGTAGGACCATGAATCGTGCTATTAATGTCTTGCTTTTCTCTTCCGATCCTTTTGTTGCATACTTATATATTGCTTATGTATGTATTGTCTGTTGTTTGGCTTGTGCATAGAGATGCCGTCATATGTCGTGTACAAGGGTAAGGTTCCCGGAGTCTACGACGACTGGGAGGAGTGTCGGAGACAGGTTCACCATTTCAGCGGTAACAGTTACAAAGGGTACACCACTAGGGCGGAGGCCGAATCTAGATACGCCCGCTATCTAGCGGGAGAGAGGAGGGAGCGTTGGAGGAACCGGATGAAGACCAGTTTGATCGCGATGATGCTCATCGTGATGACCGCAGCTCTCTACTATGTGATGGTAGTTTAGATGATTGATATCGACTTGTAATGTGAAGACAAACTCGATACTCACGGTCTCGAGACTTGTAATGTTTTATCTTTGTTTGGTCTTTTGAATTCGGAGACTAATATGATGAATTGTATTCAGAGACTAATCTTCTATTGTATTCGATGAATCTGCTGTTGATGTGTGCTACTGTCTATATTCTGTCAAATAATATATTTTGTAACCTGTGCAAAAATCGGAAAAGTAAAAAAAACAAATATTCATACTAATGGCGCTTCACCACAAGGTGTGCCATTAGTATGCCAAAGGATACTAATGGCGCATCAAGACAGAGTACGCCATTAGTATGCCCAGTATACTAATGGCGCATCTATCCGCAGTGCGCCATTAGTGTGCCAAAGCACATGGTTAAATATGGCCCCTGGGAGGCACACTAATGGCGCATGGTGTTCTATACTAATGGCGCACTAGATGGTGCGCCATTAGTATACCAGATACTAATGGCGCACCAGTGGTGCGCCATTAGTAAAAAATACTAGTGGCGTGCTACTAATGGCGCACCAGTGATGCGCCATTAGTAGGCAAAACTGGTGCACCATTAGTAGGCCTTTTCCTAGTAGTGGTTTGAGCGGCTGGAGCAGGAAGAGCAGAGATTGAAGAAGCACGACGGCCGTTGGATGGACATCCAACAGTCACTGCTTGTGTGTCAACCGTTTTTTTAGGAAAGCCTCAAATCTGTGGAAAACATCATACATCTCATCTGCCATTATTTCTAATAATTTACAGCCCATTTGCTAATTCTTAAGGTTTTATTGGAGCTCATATTCTTTTTGTTAGCATTACAGCCCATATTGTGGCCATGGTTAAAAAATTATACGAAATTTTGCATATTTCGGTGCAGTCCGAACTGTTTTTAATCCCGAAATTTCGAGTCACATTCAAACTGATTTTAAAAATAAATGTATATCAATATAAAATCCAACAAATTGTCCACGCATAAAAATCAGTGCAATTTAAAATCTCGGAATGAAAAAAGGAAATTTGAAACTAATTGCCGGTTTGATGTGTTTTAAAAATGTACAGCCCATTTCTCATTACTGATAGGCCATTTTCTCGGCCAGTCGAATGAAGCTCTCCTCGTCTTGAAAGATTTGCAGCCCAACAGGCCTGACAAAGTGACTTACTTGGCAAATCACAAAAAAACTGGGTTGTGTCCTTGGACCCAGCTGCCGTCGTGGACCCAGCTGTCAGCCTCTCCACGTACAGTACTCTTTTGATGGAAGTCGGTCGTTGACCACGCCACGCTGAGAGCACCAAGGCGGTGGACGACGGTGAGGCTAGGAAGGGGATGATGCGGAGCTGGGGAAGACGCGGCAGTGGATGCCCACACGGATAGGAGTACGAGGGTTCACTGGTTCGGCTGCGGTGTGAGGCTGCCATCGCCACAGAATAACAGGGGGGTGTGGGTGAGTAGAGGGATGGCCTGGCCAGCAGTGGGAGTAGTAGGTGGCGGTGAGGCCTCAGCGGCATCACAGCCGGCCATGGGAGGCAGGAGCACACGGCACGACCGGCGCTGGTTTGGGCGGCTGGAGCAAGAAAACCAGAGGTTGAAGAAGCACTACTGCCGTTGGATGAACATCGTACGGTAACTGAAGCTAGAATCATTCATATTGACTAAGTTGACAAAGCCCTCCGTCCCTGTCAACTTGGTAGGCCCACAAGTCAGCCTCCCACGATGCTGGGTTCCAGCTGGCAGGGGGAGTATTCATTTTTTTTGTGTAATGAGGAGGCACTTCCTTGCGTGCGAAGATAGCTGGTGGGTCTGACCTGTCAGCGGGGGCACGTTTTTTTCGTGAAATACAGAGGCCCTTCCGATGGGTCTGATGTCTACTACGCAACCTTCTTCTTGTAGACGTTGTTGGGCCTCCAAGTGCAGAGGTTTGTAGGACAGTAGCAAATTTCCCTCAAGTGGATGACCTAAGGTTTATCAATCCGTAGGAGGCGTATGATGAAGATGGTCTCTCTCAAGCAACCCTGCAACCAAATAACAAAGAGTCTCTTGTGTCCCCAACACACCCAATACAATGGTAAATTGTATAGGTGCACTAGTTCGGCGAAGAGATGGTGATACAAGTGGTATATGGATGGTAGATAAAGGTATTTGTAATCTGAAAATATAAAAACAGCAAGGTAACTAATGGTAAAAGTGAGCATAAACGGTATTGCAATGCTAGGAAACAAGGCCTAGGGTTCATACTTTCGCTAGTGCAAGTCCTCTCAACAATACTAACATAATTGGTTCACATAACTATCCCTCAACATGCAACAAAGAGTCACTCCAAAGTCACTAATAGCGAAGAACGAACGAAGAGATTATGGTAGGGTACGAAACCACCGCAAAGTTATTCTTTCCAATCAACCCGTTGGGCTATTCCTATAATTGTCACAAACAGCCCTAGAGTTCGTACTAGAATAACACCTTAAGACACAAATCAACCAAAACCCTAATTGCACCTAGATACTCCAATGTCACCTCAAGTATCCGTGGGTATGATTATACGATATGCATCACACAATCTCAGATTCATCTATTCAACCAACACATAGAACCTCAAAGAGTGCCCCAAAGTTTCTACCGGAGAATCACGACGAAAACGTGTGCCAACCCCTATGCATAGGTTCATGGGCGGAACCCGCAAGTTGATCACCAAAACATACATCAAGTGAATCACGTGATATCCCATTGTCACCACAGATACGCACGGCAAGACATACATCAAGTGTTCTCAAATCTTTAAAGACTCAATCCAATAAGATAACTTCAAAGGGGAAACTCAATTCATTACAAGAGAGTAGAGGGGGAGGAGAAACATAAGATCCAACTATAATAGCAAAGCTCGTGATACATCAAGATCGTACCACCTCAAGAACACGAGAGAGAGAGAGAGAGAGAGAGAGAGAGATCAAACACATACTACTGGTACATACCCTCAGCCCCGAGGGAGAACTACTCCCTCCTCGTCATGGAGAGCACCGGGATGATGAAGATGGCCACCAAAGAAGGATTGCCCCCTCCGGCAGGGTGCCGGAACGGGTCTAGATTGGCTTTCGGTGGCTACGGAGGCTTCTGGCGGCAGAACTCCATCTAATCTCCGTCGTGGAAGTTTTATGATACATAGGTACATATGGGTACAAGGGGTACGTGGGTGGACCGAAGGGGGGGCCACGAGGCAGGGGGGCGCGCCCCAGGGGGGTGGGCGCACCCCTACCCTCGTGAGCACCTCCTTCATCTTCTTACATAGGGTCCCATTCTATCTGGTAGGTTTCCTTCCAAAAATAACTTCTCCAGTTGATTTCGTTCTGTTTGATATTCCTTTCCCTCGAAACACTAAAATAGGCATAAAACAGCAAATCTGGGTTGGGCCTCTGGTTAATAGGTTAGTCCCAAAAATAATATAAAAGTAGAAAATAAAGCCCAATATTGCCCAAAACAGTAGATAATATAGCATGGAGCAATCAAAAATTATAGATACGTTGGAGACGTATCAGGGTCCCAGATGTCAGGTGGAGGAATCAAAGACTTGAGAAGGCGTACAGAACAAGCTAGTGTACCAGTAAAGAGACGTTGCTGAGTTTTAGAAAAAAGAGAGACGTGCTCCTGTAGCTGGTTCGAATACAAACCTAGACTATGACTATATATGGTGCTATGCTACTCTGCAAGTAATGAAACTGACATATCCAATGTTCGCTTCTCCTCTTCTCTACTTACTCTGCCTAGCATCAGAAGCTCTGGCTGCAACAACCATGTCTATTGGCTGCTCGTCCACCTGCTCTTCAGCAGGCAACAACTAAATATGCGCCAAGTCACCACCCGTACCATCGCCTGTGGGTCTCATCACACCCCCGCCGGTACGCGCACCGCAGCCGGTTGCTCATCGCAACCCGCTGCCGTTAGTGTGGTGCACTGCTGCAAATCACGCAGAGTCATCCGTCACGTCCCAACCACAATCCTCAACCCTGGCCGAGTCTTCTACAAATGCCCGAATCATGGGGTAATAATATGTTTAAGTGTTGTTCTGCTGCTTTCAGTTGCTGATTTTTTTAATAGTTTGGTTGATGATCTTCCAATTTGATTCATGCAGAAAAGGGAAGATTTGTGTGATTTGTATTTCTGGGAAGTTGCTGATGTGGGGGAGTGCAACTACGCCAATTATTTGGTTAGCCGAGGAATCCCAATACCAGCAGGTTGGGGTGTTGGACAAGTAACTGAAGGAATGGCAGAAGAGGAAGATGCAGAGCAGAAGGTTAAAGATGCAGTTCCTCTGATCATGGCCAAGCAACAGCTGCTGAACGGCCTTGACAGCAATGAGGAGATGAAAGAGCTTGTAAAGATAATGGGCAAAATCGATGTGCTCTGTAGGATGATTGTCTCTTTATTTACAGTGTATGTAGCACTTGTGATGTATTCAGTGGCTATGACATGAGCACTTTGCTGAAACTAGTAATGAATGAAACATGTGTAGTAGGTTGGGCGTAGTGTTGTGAACATCTAATGATTTCTATTAACGGAAATCACGGGGTATCCCCTTTTGCTCATAAGTAAATAAATAGTGGAGGCCCTTTTGGTAATAAATAAATAAATTAGCAGAGGACCTGTCGGGTCACCTTTGTTCTCATTTGAAGACGTCGAGCAAATTGCAGTCCAACAGCAAACTATGTCATCAAATTCAAGTTTCACAGCCAAATATCAGTACAACTAAACAACAATGTCATCATGTTTTAGTCGTCATACAATCACCAAACACAAATCAGCATACATAACAAGTGATGTTCTCACAGGAAAATACTAAACAACATGTTCATCAGGTTTCAGTTGTCATAGCAAACACAATTTCACATAGTAGATAAAAAACGTCTTCTGACAGTCAAATACAACAAAAGAAATGTAATCACCATCTGCAGCAGCGGCGTCAACATCTTCGCATGTGTACTAGTCTGAATCGTAATTCCCCACGGTGTCATCTTCTTCTTCGTCCTCAACGTCCTCGAACATTGGCTTCTTCTTGATCAACTCTTGTATGTCCACAGCACGACAGGAAATCTTTTCGCCGGCGTCATTGACGCGATGGTTCTCAAAGATATTAGGAACATTTGTGTTATCTTGTACATCAGGAGCAGTGTAAGCATCATCTTGTTGTGCAACTTCATTAAACAAATTCCTCTGCTCAAATCTTTGCACTACTCTCCAGTCATCGCTACATGCAAATGTGTCTTCCAAGAAAAATATCTGTGTTGCTTGATTTGCCAAAATAAAAAGCTTGTTGGTCTGGTACGCCGCCTTGACATTGATGGATTTGAAATAATCACCAGCTCTGGGTTTTGCGATCCTGGAAAACAGGTCATACCAACGACAGCACAACAGAACCACACACCGATGATCCTCGAAACTAGAGATATACTGCAACTGAACAATGTCTATTATGTTAGCATACATTTCAGTTGTCTCTTTGTCATACGTATACGTGCTCATGATGGCACTGTTTTGTGTCTTCCTGCCTTCGTCTTGTGCAAGGGTGTTGTAGCGCACATCTCCAAGAACGCAAGATTCATAATGTCTTACCCGAGTATCAGGACCCATTGCTAGTGAGTAAAGGGCATCATCAACTGCATGTCCATCCTCCTGCATCTTCTTAACCTATGGTTAGAAAATAGACAAGCTGATCATCTTATGTACTCGATATATTAAAAAAACTGACAGTGCAATTCAAAAGCTTACATGGCTCTTGAATCATTTTGCAAATCCTGCCATAACCAGTTTGTCAATGTTTCTTGGATTTTGCGGCAGTAAATCCTTTTTGTAGATGTTGCAAAACATAGTGATCGCGTAAAACATCTAAATATATAAGAATGTGCTGCAAGTTTAGTAGATTACAATGTATAAGCTGCAGTACTTAGCACTTACTTGATATAAGGTAGTATCTCAGGACAGTTATTCAACACATACCAAACCATTTTGTCCAAATCTTTAGGTTTGTCCTCTTGTCGACTCTTCCCTGTAACTCGAATAGAATAATCGAAAACATTGAGCCCGGGATTGTCTTCATCCATGTCTTTGCTAAGCTGATCAACTGTTTCAATGTATTTTGAGCAGAATGTCAATGCTTCTGTAGCAATGTAGGCCTCTGCAATGGAACCCTCGGGTCTAGCTCTATTCCTAACATAGCCCTTGAAAGTGCCTAGCCGCCTTTCAAAAGGGTACATCCAGCCATACTGTACTGGACCTCTAAGTAGTGCCTCATCAGGTAGATGAACAGCCAAATGCACCATCACATCAAACAAGGTTGGAGGATATATCTTCTCAAGGTCGCATAGGATAGTTGGTATCTTGTCTCTAAGACGCTCCAAAGCATCTATCCTGATATTTCTACTACAGAGTTCCCTGAAGAATTGTCCCAACTCTGCAACTGCTCTATATAAGTCGGGGCAGCCCAATCCTCTAAGGATAACAGGTAAAACCCTTTGAAGTAGGACGTGGCAGTCATGAGTTTTCAACCCTTGTGCCATGTCTCCATCTGCATTGACTCTCCTTTCAGGGTTGGAAGCAAATCCATGTGGGAATCTCACACGTGACGGGACCTTGCAGAATTCTTTTCTTTTTATCTTGTCCAAGACGTACACAGCTGGTACCATATCCCGTGGTTTACCTTCATCTTGCACCTGCAAATCCTATCTGATACCCAGGTGTGTCAAATCAATCCTAGATTTTAAGGTATCTTTCGTCTTGCCTTCAATATTAAGAAGTGTGCCGATAATGTTGTCACATATATTTTTCTCGATGTGCATCACATCAAGATTATGCCACAGATCCAAATCTTTCCAATACTCCAAGTCCCACAAAGTGGACCTGCGGGTAAACAATAATATCTCTTCTCCCCTGCCACGCTTCCTTTTCCCGCTACCATTATCAGGATGGTTTCCTGGTGTAATATGCCTGACCTTCTCTAATTCCACTTGCAACTCATCGGCGGTGAGCCTCTTTGGCGCATCATGGTTTTCATGCTTTGCATTGAACACATGTCTTCGGTATTTTCTAGGATGTGGCTTGTCCTTGGCAAGGAAATGACGGTGTCCAATGTAACAGATCTTGCTAAGTATTGCGTATGACAGTGGATTCCTGTCACAGCGAACACATGCATTGTAACCATGTGTCGTTCGCCCTGACATAGTGCCCAAAGCCGGATAATCATGGATGCACCAAATTATAACAGCACACAGAAAGAAATCAGCTAGTGGGCTACTATATAGGTCTTGAGTGAGAACACCCCTCCATAGCTGTTGAAGTTCCTCCACAAGAGGCTCCATGAACAAATCAAAATCCTTTCCGGGACTTTTTGGACCTGGGATGAGCAAGGCCATCATGTAGTTTGATTCTTTGGTGCAGACATTTCGAGGCATATTTGTAAGGGATAACAAGCACTGGCCACATGCTATATGTGGCGTTGTGGTGGCCAAATAGGTTAAATCCATCTGAAGCTAAGCCAAGTCTAATGTTTCTCGGGTCAGCAGCAAAATTTTCGTGCTTCTGATTGAAGCTTTTCCACTCACTACCATGTGATGGATGGCTCATTACATTCTGATCTCTGTACTCCTGGTTCCTAGAATGCCATAGTACATCATCTCTTGTTTTAGCATCATGAAACAACCTATGCAATCTTGGTGTAATTGGAAAATGTCTCGGAACATTATGTGGAATCCTCTTCATAGCATCGCCATCTTTCCATATTGATGATTTGCATTTCGGGCATTCACTTAAGTTGGCATAATCCTTCCGGAACAGAAAGCAATTATTCTTACAAACATGGATCATATCATATCCAATTCCAACTACACGAAGGAAATTCTTCATTTTACTGTAGGTGTGTGGCAACTCAGACGCATCTGGGAAAGCTTCGCGGAGAGCAGCCAACATTACATCGAATGATTTGTTGGTCATCCGCTCAGATGTCTTCACCTGAAGAAAGGTGACCATAGCTGAGAATACTGACAGCTTATTTCCTGGGGTGACAGCCACATTGCATTGTTCCAACATGCGGGCCCACCATTTTTCTTCTGCGGGTGAAAGTTCATGGAATGCATGAGCATTTCGTAGCATTGTTTCAATGTTGGTCAAACTCACTGGCTCCACCACCACATCCTCCTCCTCTTCCACCTGAGCATCAAGCGGATCAAGATGGTGATCTGCTGCTTCCACGTAGTCAATAACATTGACGTTCACAGCTTCACCATGATGAACCCACCTAGTATTTGTGACCGACATCCCATACAAGTGTAGATGATTTTGCACAGTTGACTGGGGTCTTGTAACTGAATTCATACAACTACTACACGGGCAGAGCACATCTGATTTCGGACCATCGTACTCAGCTCTGATAAAGTTCATGAAGTTTTCAACCCCCTCGACATATGCAGCGGAGAAACTTCGAGCAGAAGTTATCCAAGTCCTGTCCATCTGTTAGACTACAAATTAGTTCTTCTACTAGATATTACAGGAAAAACATATATGTTTTTTTATGAAGTCCAGAAGAAAATACCTAGGTCGATGTCTAAAGCTATAGCAAGATATTTGGACGAGCAGATCTAAGTAACGAAATATATGTAAAGCTAATTCAGCAAACAGATTTGAGTGCTAAATTATGGCAAGTTGTTTCAGCAGTCAATGAGGCCGAGCACACAGCCATCAAACTATCGAAGGCCATCGCAGCAACAAAGATCGAGTATAAAACGGTGTAGAGCTATTTCACCTACCAAATTGGCTACTAGACCATGGCAATCTACGTCACAATAAATATATGGAAGGATATTTTGGCAACTAATCGGCCTTGGCATGCCATCTCAGCTAAGCAGATTGAGTTCAGAACAGGGCAAGGAAGCTTCTTAAGCAGAGCATACTAACTGTAAACTACTTCAGCAAACAGTGAGATTAAGAATGTCTATCAGCTAACATTCAGCGCTACACCAACATGCATGGGGCCTTAGTCTAGAATGCGCGTACCGTGGGAGAAGCTGACCATCGTGCATCTCCACACGAATGTCGCCAGCGATGGCGGCGCTAACCACCGTGCGCCTCCACAAGAACGTCGCCAGCGGTGCCGGCGCGGCTAGAGGACGGCAGTCTACGAGAGCGTACTGTGGGAGCGAGAGGATTGCCATGCGTCCCCTCGACGAACCACGGCGCCAACATATCGGTGTGGCGGGGAGGGCGGCTTTGGCGGAGCGAATGGAGTGGAGGGGGGCGGGGGGAGCGGGTCTGGGGAATATTATTGGCTAGTTGGCCGAAGGGCGGTTGAATCTAGGATTTGGGGGGAATTTTTGGGTGGGGGAGGATTTTCGCGTGGTGGGCGGGGGGAGTTTGGTGCATGGTCGGTTTCTCTAAGTGCAGTCCCACGTGTCAGTGAAGAGGCAAGACGAAGCGCGTTCCGTATGCGTGAGCCGTGTGTAGGACCGAACGTGTGTGGGGTGCAATGCGGCTGCGACAGGGGTGTTGTGAGTGTACCGCCTTTTTTCCTTTTAATCTAGGTGCTTCGCCCCCTCAAAAAAAACTTGTAGCTTCGCGTGATCCATCGATACTACTACTAGTAATCCGGTAATCCTGACTAAAACGGCGCGACCGAGTCTTTTCCCGCGCGATATGCTGGGAGGTTGGCTTAGTTGGTTTTTTAGGACAAGTAATGCTACACCTACGTAGTCCCAGTTACGTAATTAACATAATGTGAAACGTGTGAACTATTGATTGTAGATTGGGGGGAGGGAGGGGCCCACCACCATGAAAATCAGGGGAGGAGAGAGAGAGGCAATTTACGTTAACCCTTTCGTAGGTTCCCGTAGATGTAGAAAAATGTGAAATGCGTGAATGTGCATTTGCAGATAAGGCCTTCCCTCGTTCATCCTTTTCCCCCACAAGATCTTGATCTTCCGTGCAACGCACGGGCATCTTGCTAGTATTCCTACAATATACTATTTTATTGTGAAAGTTCATATACACCGGCCGAGATTAATGCAAACACGGCATATTTTCATTACATTTCGAACTTTTATAGGACAGAAAAATAAAAGAAACCCGACCCTAAACCTATTCTACGGTAGCGACCGACGTCCTTCATCTGCGATCTCCATGTACGGGGGCGGGGTTCAAGACCCGTGAAGTGAAGGTGCGGTCTCCGGCGAGGAAAAGTATAACACGGGAGATGGACCGGCCAGTTCTGCCACCTCCCATGCCCTACTCATCCTTGGAGCAGTCCCCGACCTCGGCGGTGCCGGACGTTGGAAGGCGGCAAGTAGGACGTGTGGCTGACGGTGCTCTCGTCGTCGGCCACCAGTGTGGCCACTGCTTTTGCGGCGACTTGAGCAAGGACGATGACTTGAGCGAGGGCGGCGACCTCGAGCTCCATCCCCGAAGACAAGCTCTCCCGCAGAGCGTTCGCGCTTGCGGTCATGGCGGATGTGGTGCCAGGTAGGAGGACGATGCAATATGGTGTGGAGGTTAGATGGGCGTTGTCGCTTTAAGTAGCGCATTCCGGTGAGGCCAGGTGTCCTGGTGCATCATTAAGTCGTCGGAGTTGGTTCCTCGGGCACCGAGCCTCTTAACGACGGCATATGGATGGACGGCATGAATGCAGGCAGCTGGCACCGGCTGGGAACGCACCGCGCGATGGCACAAGGGACGAGGGTTTTTGGTGTGCCAGGGTAGTCAGCTGCGGTCATGGCAACGTTGGAGATGCCCTTTGCTCACATGCGATCGACGCATGTCATTGAAAAAGCAAGACGACCCGGCATGGTCTCGGGTCCTGAGGATGCAGTTGGCCGCGCTACACCAATCCGCGGACGCATCCCGGCACCCCGTGCATCCTCGACGAGCCGGGTGTTGGGGTGTGTTTGGATTGTGGCCAAAGTGCACCTTACCAAAATTTTGGTCATGACCCAAAGATTGGTCTTTGTTTGGATGGTTGGAATTTTGTTTTGAGGTTTTGGTCATGACCCAAAACTGGATGGTTGCCATTTTTTTGCCATGCCAATGAACTCTAGCCAACTCTAGTTCATTTTTCCTGTCGATGTCGGCCAAATCACGGGCAACCAAAACCTCAACCAAAATTTTGGCTACCCAATAATTTTATGGGGCAACCTTGGGCCCAAACCAAACATATTGTTGGTCATGCCACAACACTAACACCACCCTCGGCACACTGAAACCGAATGTGTCTAGCGACGATGAGCGTGTCGCTCACCGCGGTCGCCGTGTCCAGAGGCGGTGCTGGAGCTGCGCCACGTTGTTGCCCCTCACGACCCACATGAACGGTTGCCGGTGGCGAGGAGGTCATGGGCCAGCTCCTCCATTGGACTAGTTTGCGCTACGTCGTCCCGATAGGTGTGCCCCACATGTCGGTTTCCCTGTTTTCCCGGCCATATTCGAGCCTCTGTGCTCCGCGTTGCGCATTAGGCCTTTCACTATGTAGGCCAAGCGAGACAACTTATTGTTTATTTGAGCCGTTCAAGTATAATCATGTGGCGTTTGCTTATTTCTCATTCCTCTCCAACCCTCTTCTCCATCGACCATGTCGCCCTCCGGTCGATTCCATCCTCCCGCATATCTCATTTGAACATTCCGCCGAGTATCATTCGCATGTGGACCTAGACCATGCTTGAATTTCCAATGTTTATTTGTAATTTGTCCAACATGCATACAAACAAACGGTTCGTTTGAAGTTTCACTTTGCCTCCACTACGTGTCGCTTCGCGTCTTTGTTTTGACATCCCATTCGGTTCATGCCCCGACACATCTTGACGAGATCGATTGATGTTCAGAGATCAATTGCGTGTCGTGCAAGGAGATAAAGGTTTGGTCTGTTTCTATGATAGAAATGACCCGCGGGGGGGGGGGTCTGTGGGGATCAGAGGGAGTATATTGTATGTTCATAAGCGAAACGAACGTATTGTACCCACCCTAGTCCTCTATCAATCGATCTTCGGACCCCGAGATGAAATCAAGAGAGAACGATTGGGGGCATGTGTGATACCTAAGGCGGATTCAAAATTTTGAACCGGTGATCATAGCATCCGCAAATCATATATAAAGGGTATTCAATGTTCGTTTCGTTTTTGAACGTACAATATACTCCCTCTTATACTTTCTAGTTTACATATAAGTTTTATGTGTAGTCAAAGTATCTCTACTTTGATAAAAAAAGTATCAACATTCAACAACTCCCAATCAATATTGTTAGATTGTACGTACTCCTAGATTTGTAGTCGAGATGGTTTCCAATTTGTTTTCAACCACGTGAATGTGCTTGTTCTCGCGCATGCTCTTCCTACTAGGATTTCGCCACGTATAGCCAGTCCAATAGTAAATTTTTTTAAGCTCCTTGTCCAATAGTACTAGTGGAGTACTGACAACATCTGTACTAGAGTATGCAGTGCTCATAGTTGTACTCCCTCCTTCCATTTATATAGGGCCTATGTGTAGGAGAGAGATGTGAAAAAGTAAGGGGAGTGAGCTCTCATGCAAGAGCCTAGCTATATACGCATTCCTAGTTAAGTACGTACAACAAATATGAAGAAAGAGATGGAGAGGAGATGGGAAAAAGTACTAATACAATAGCCAACCTTATAATTTTTGTTGCGGGAAATAGCCCACACTACTGTATGAGTGCATATAATAGATGATGGCTATAGATGACATGGCAGTTCCTTATAGCCATCAACTGGCTATATTATTAACCATGCTCTAATGTGTTCTTCAAAACTGCATTTGACTATTGACAAGATTAATAGTACATGAGATGTATAATGTGAAAATTATATCATTGGAAGCTCCTTTCACATACGTATCCCTGCCTTACCCTCCCTTTCGGTCACTTACTGGCGGACCCCATGCTTGCTAGGCCCCGCATGTCAGTTACTCAATGGGTTCAGCCACGTCAGGGGATCCTCATCCGTAGTATACTCCCTATGTTTTTATTTACTCCGCATAAGATGACGTGGGCGGGGGAGGGGGAGGGACACCGGTTTGCTCTCAACTGCGGTCCCACAAGCGACCGAAAACGCAAGACGAAGCGCGTTCCATTCGGTGAGTGACATGGAGGGTCCAGCATGCCGGGCTGCAACGCGAACGCGACAAGAGCAATGTACAGTCAAAACCGATTGACCGGTCGTCACCGGAACCACTATTCACACCAGAACCTTCGCTGCTCGGCCTACGCCAGCCACTTCCCTAAAACCACACCTAATCTCTAGCCCCTCCCCCCACCTTTCGATCCCCTAGCCCGCATGAAGCGTCCCCTAGTTCACCGGAAAGCCATGGTGCGCCGCAAGATCACGTACTACAAGATGCTGACGCTGGAGCGCCGCATAGAAATCACGGCGGCGGTCGGCGCCAGAGACCTCCGTTCCCAAGCTCGCTTTGCAGCGGGCCAATCCCCGAGTTCTCTGGAGCCAAGCTACGAGGAGGAGGAAGCCGATCCAATGTTCATGGAGGAGGTCGCGGCACAGAAGGCCCCCCAAGGGTATGAGACGATGGGCGTCAACTTCGTGCCGGCGTCCGAGTCCCCCATGGTGCAGGCGGACCAGCGGTTCAACCTGGCGATACTAAACGAGGACCAGGAGGCAGAGGCTCAACTCAACGCGGAGCACGTGCATGCCGCTGACATTGAGGCTCTCCCGCAGGAGGAACTGGATGTCGTGGATGTGAACCGGGCGGCGGAGGCTCAACTTGAGGCGGAGCGCACGGATGCCACTGCCATCGAGGCCCTCCTACAGGCGGAACCGGACGTCCTAGACTTGAACCGGGCGACAGAGGCTCAACTTGACGCAGAGTGCACGGATGCCGCTCTCATTGAGGCCCTCCTGCAGGCGGAACCGGACGTCCTGGA
Organism: Triticum urartu; assembly: GCF_056163025.1. Taxonomy (NCBI): domain Eukaryota; kingdom Viridiplantae; phylum Streptophyta; class Magnoliopsida; order Poales; family Poaceae; genus Triticum; species Triticum urartu. The sequence goes on along the minus strand of NC_141876.1, from coordinate 507,371,018 downwards.
CTTGAACCGGGCGGCGGAGGCTCGACTCGACGCGGAGCGCACGGATGCCGCTGCCATCGAGGCCCTCCTGCAGGCGGAACCGGACGTCCTCGACTTGAACCGGGCGGTGCTCTCATCCGTGCAGAGTGCCCGCACGCTCTGCGTGAATGAGTAGCTGGAGGCCGAGGACAACCACGGTGCGGAGACACACGTCGGCAGCTACGGCTGGTTCGCGCCGGCAGCCAAAGACGACGAGGCCGTCTCGTTCCACGAGCAGTGATATTTTTTCTTTATGTTGTTGTTTTTATGGATCTTTTGCTGTGTAGTAAAATCATATATTGTTATGCAAGTCGCCTGACTTGGGTCAGTCGGTCAGTCTACCATTTCAGGCAGTTGGATGAATATCCTACGTCTCCTAACCCTTCTTCCTCACCTCTTCTTCTTCCCCAACAGACCACCGCATGGGCCGTACGGATACTCCCCAACATGCGGTTGGATAAACATACTCTATGAACGAAAATTATGTGTTAGCGGTAGGATGGCTGAGTTTGGTTTGTTCACATGTGACAGCACGTGTAAGTGAGGGTGCGTTCCCTTGATTGGGTTTGCGGCGTGCAGGAGCGACTGTGCATGTGAGGGTGCGGTGCGACCGCGACGTGCAGGAGCGACCGTGTGAGGGTGTGGTGCGACGCGACAACCGTGTGCAAGTGTACCTCCTTTTCATTTTGAAAACTTTAGGCAAGCTTGGAAAAAATGTGTGGCGAAGTATGGCAATGCAAGGCCTAGACCCAAGCAGGATAAGTACGTAGTACTACGTACTAGGAGTACTAGTGTTAAAAAAGAAAGGCGGGGTTTTCCTTCGCGGGGTTAATCGATACAAATCCTCATTTCACGTGTCAATTAATGTGTTTTTTTCTCCAAAGCCCAAAGATCTAACCATCTCACTCCTCATCGCTTGATTAATGCAGCGTCATGCAAACCAACCTTCTCACTTCCGCATGCATGCAGGGGATATTAATGTCCTTGGTTGCTAGTACGAGGCAAACCCCATCAATTTTGCCTCGATTAGTGTTAGTGGCCTTTTGCAAATTGTAATTTTGATATACTGGCCTTGTGTACAAAAAAATGGAGGTAGTAACTATATTTGACTTCCTTCCCCATTGAGGTGACGTCGATGATATCTCAAACGTTGTGGTTTGGCGAAGTGCGTTCGACGGAGAACACCATTGAGGGAGACCACGGTAAGTCGTTCGCAAATGCCGCCTGCAAGCCGAGACAACCGCGTTATTTGCATCCAGGAAGTCCGTTGAACCAAAGGACGCGTAAATGTACTAGTACTACTCGTACACAATAGCGTCATCTGTCCAGCTTAGTGCGGTGAGATGGTTTCTCAAAGAAGACGATGGAGAAGCAGAGTCAGCGAAGAGTGAAATGATGGTTGCTTCGTCCATGCTTTGTGATTTGACATCTCACTGCTTTGTGATTTGTGATAGAAGGGACAGGGGAGTAGACTCTGTCCTCTATACTATACATGCGTCCAAGCATGGGAGAAAGAGGAGAGACGTTGCATTTTTCTATTCCTTCAATCAATCAATCAGGGAGCTTCGGTTCCATCCTTTTGGCTTTGGCAACACCGTCCACAATGGTTCCCACGATGCCAAAAGCTATTTTCACATTTGGCTACACATTGTGGATGCCCTTAACCGTACCACTTGGTTTTGCTCCTGTGTGTTATCTATACAAATCTCAATTATATTGATCTAAAAAATTATAGAATCAAGATTAGTAAAAAGGAGGTGATTTTGCCGCGCGGATGGCGGGGGAGGTTTCTTATTTTTAGGGGATGTTGTCCTGGCGGTTTGCTAACATGCGGTCCCATGTGTCAGTGCTTTACCAAGCCGATCCGCTTCCCACATGAGGCAGGACAACGGCAGAAGCAACACGTGGTTAACTTGAAGAAGATGAGGGAGAAGCGGATTCGACAATGAGTGAAATGATGGTTGCTTCGTCCCTCCAACTTCTTTTCTTTAGCATTATTACTTCGTCCCTCCAACTTAACTGTGGGAAAGGTGCAGCTTTGTGATTTGACGCCTCATTGCTCATTACTACGTCGGCGCCATGACTGGGTGCTTCACCCTGGCTGCTATGCACTGTATTCCGGTATGGCACGTGGAACCGGTAGCTTAATGCCCCACATGTAGGCGAAAGGGGCTAGAAGATTTATGAAAGTGAGCGCTCCACTCTTACGACGGAGGAGTACACGACATGACGGCCTAGTGAACTGTCACTTGTACTGTATATAGTACTATAGTTTTGTTGTTTCGCACGATCCATTGATACAAACCCGATTAAACAAGAAAGGACGGGATTTTTCCCGCACGGTATATGATACTGGCCATACATTTCAAAGGCAATTTTAATGTATGCAAACTAAATAATTAAGTAACAATATGATATCTAGTAAAACTAAAAACACATATGAATTATTGTGTTAGAGTGTAGTAGTAGTGTTGTATTGCATAGTTGTTAGATGTAACATGCGAGAACATGTAGAGATGTAGTTTTGGAGGGCCTACAGAGAGAAAAGCGTAATACATTCACCGAACTTCATAATAAGCTGATTACGGTCACTATATACGTTTTGGGTGATTATACGGTCACTTGCTCACGGTTCAGCATCGGATTGCACTTGACCGACCAAATAGTCTGTGTGGCACCATGTTGACTAGTTAAATTGACCATGTTCCTTGTGGGTCCCACCTGTCAGTTCGCATAGGGAAAAGGTCAGATAAACACAAATTTACGCAGGCGCGACAAGACTCCACCCCGTGCGCGGGAATCACCTGGTTGTGTATGTGTCTGTCAGGGCCTGATGTGTGCGCATGCACGTGTAGGTTGAGCACTTGAGCATGAGAGTGTGTGTTGGTCGTGTGGTGTACTGGTGTGTGCATGCATGCGTGTGTGTGTGTGTGCGTGTGAGTCTTGCGTGCGTGTGTGGCTGCGTGCGTGCGTGGGTGCATGTGTTCGTGTGAGTGTTGCGTGCATGCAGTTCGTGTGCATGTGTGCGTGTGCGTATAATCACCACACCAGCTCATGTGTGTTAAAACAGACGGCTCAACATACCAATACAAGGCCACCTTGTCCGTTGTGCCCGCGGTCATGACTTCGAACCACCGTCCAATATTTTTTGTCGTTTGTTTTCATTCTTACTAGCAAGATGCCCGTGCGTTGCACGTAACATCAAGATGCATTTGTATGGCTAGTTTATATTGTGATAGAAAAGGATGAACGAGGGAAGGCCTTATTTGCAAATGTGGAGAGGTGTGCGGGTACCTTTTTGCAAAATTTTCATAGTTTCTTTCCTATTCGTTAGATATAAATCGGACGGCCTATATTGCAGGATGGCAGGCACACCATCATCACCACCTCTATTTTTTACAAGAGTGTATATTATCCCTACTCTTATAAAAAGCATAGTTGGTGATGATCTTGTGCCTGCCATCTTGCAATATAGGCCGTCCGATCTATATCTGACGGATAGGAAGGAAACTTTGGCAATTTTGCAAAAAGATGCCCACACCCCTCTCCACACTTGCAAATAAGGCCTTCCATTGTTCATCCTTTTCTCCCACAAGATAAACTACTCATACAAATGCATATTGATGTTCTGTGCAACGCATGGGCATCTTGCTAGTATTTTATAAGGGTGTAGATGTAGAGTAGATACAAGCCGACAGGTGGGCCCGATGGTAGTGAGATAATGTGATGCAACACTAGAGGTGCCACGTGGAGCGTTTAACTGGTCAACTAGTCGTGTCTTGAGAAAATACAGAGTTGTACGGTGAGCCCGTGACTGTATAATAACCACAAAACGTAAATGGTGACCGTAATGAGTGGATTCTGAAGTCCAATGTATGTATCGTTCTTTCACTTCAAATACAATGATCGTCACTGTATATATCGCGAGAGAAAGATGAAACATGCGTAAATGTGCTGGGGGCTTACTTTTAGAGGACCTGGAGATAGTTTGTGTGTGTACATGAAAGGGGCATAGAGGGGGGTATGCGATGGAGAGAGAGATGCTCTTCGTTTCTCTTTATTATGACTAACTTTATATATAGTAAAAAATATACAAATTCAAAGTGTGGAATAAATATCATTGTGGGCACCATGCAATGCAAGCGTTCATACTCCTCCATATAACTTTGTAATGTTGTATATATGTAAAAATTCTAAAACATTTTTTGGCCACACTTTATTCAAAAGGAATGTTGTATGCGAAATAAACGTGAAGAGAGGGCTTTTTAGATCAATGGGGTACGTGATGAAACATGTGTGAATGTGTAGTTGATGCATTTGGCAGGGCCTAGAGAGGTATGTGTGTGTATTACATATTTGAGAGAGGCATGGATAGAGGGGCCGATAGGGGGCATGGGAGAGATAGCACGAGAAATGAGAGTGGTCTAGAGAGAGAGACGAATATGACATCACGGTGAGAGATTCCCTTGAGTGTGTATATGCAAGGGGGAGTGGATAGAGGCACCAGGAGAATATATTTTTTGTGTGTGGTGTCTGTGTTGGTATGTGTGGGTGTGAGAAGATAATGAGACGTGGGGGCAGAGGGTGTGTCACCGCATGAGGTCCGGTGGGTCGAGGTGAGGCCCTTCGTTCGGTTTTGTCCTGCGCCACATTGGTCGGCCCATGACGCATTTAGGGAGACCCATGGATGACTAGTCGTACAAGACAAAGATAGCATAATTGTGAAGGACTCTATGTCCACTGACAAAGTCGGCTAGGATTTGTAACCCTAGGTTCTCGGACTAAGGTAACTCCTTTATCTCTGATATTACTATTCATCCAACCTAACTTTAAGGGGCATCCTACAGAATGCTCTGCTAGAATCATACTCGTCGATTAGGAAGAGTGGTGTGAGACAATGCGTGAGAGACATGCCTAAAGATAATGTGCGTACAGGAGACACGTAGGAATGTCTATGTATATAGAAAGGGTCGATGGGGATTGTGCGTGTGTATGCTTGCGAGAGGAAGAGTGCTTGTGATAAAGGTTAGTGAAAACTGTCGTAAATGGTTACGAGAGGGAGGGAGGGTTATATCGAGAGCATGTGTGCAAGAAAGACACCTCGGGAGAGAGTGTGTGAGCATGTGTGAGAGACCACCGATGGAGAGTGAAACTACATGTACAATACTGCTGTACACATTGATTAAAGATATAAATTGTATCCAAATATTAGGATGGGATCATGATATTTGCAATTCGCGTAAGGAACGGTCATTGATCCATCACACATCTAGATTCTATCGAATTTGAGCATGTCTATGTTATTATTCGACACAATTGATCCACATAGTTAGTTTTTTGAACTCCAGACAATGCATCGCTTTAGCAATCGGATATAAACGTGAGTATAGTTCATGTTGTGTGTGTAAAGCACATTATACATACGAAAGTTACACAATGAACACTATAAATAGCTACCTATGAACTAGCATACATTTGAATTCAACTTAAGGTGGTTTTAAAAAAATCGAATTCAACATGAAGTCCATTCAATTGTTTGAATTTGATATCATGGCATTTGTAAATCATACCTAAATTATGGGGGCACCAATATTTGCTCTGATTTTGTACATAATAGCATATGTAGTCGTGTACAAAATAGATTCTAATTTAGCTCCTCCATTCCAAAATAATCGTAGTTATAGGATTTTCAAGTGTCAAAATTTCAAAAAGAAGCGGATAATTTAATGAGGTTTTCAAACATACAAGGTCAAATTTAACGTTGTCTATTTAGGTCCATCCTCAAAGTTCAAGAGTACTCTAAACATGAATGCTTGTGTTTCAAAATTTCGAACGAAGCGCCAAAAGAGCCTCTACTCGCCCGAAACCGCATGAGACCAATGTTTGGTAGTACAAGGAAATTAATTTTCTAATTAATAACTCCGACCCGTGAAACCTACCATCCCGGCGTCCAAAGTTCTAAACCGGGGTAGGTTTGTAGCTTCATCTAGACTCCACGCAACCGCCTCCGAAAAACATTCATACACAATGGCCGCCTAAGCACACATGCTCGCGGCCGTAATTGCTCCCGCCCACTATTTGGGACACCTGGGATTACCATCCTACCCCCGACCCGCAGTAGGTCCGAAATTTAAGAGGGGGGCAAAGTTTGTACTTTCCCCAAATTTCAAACAAGCGCGTCCCATCTTCTGTTCAAAAAAGCCAAAAACAAGCACGTCCTAGACCGAAACATGTTTCTCCCCCTCCCCCCCCCCCCCCCCCGCCCACCTGTCCGACTCCCCATTCGTACTCCGTGGGCGCAAAAACTACCTCTCCACCAGCCGCAAAACCCCGGCGTCCTCCGTCCGCCACCCCATTCCACCCATCAACCGCCGCCCTCCTCCATCACGCCGGAACCGATACCCCGACATCGTCGTCCACCGCAACCTCAACCGCAACGCCCTCCACGGCTAGTAGTTGAAGCCGAGGCCGAGCAGTCCGTACCTGAGCCAGTTCAACCACGCCGTCCTGCGTCTCACCGCTACCGCTCCAACTTCGCCACCCTCCACCGCACCGGAGCTGTTCCTACTACGCCGTCCTTCGCCGCCTCGGATCTGCTTCCCCTCCACTGACATACAACCATGGCAACACAGTCAACAATTTGGCCATGTGTTCGTCCAAGCCTGTACCCTCCAGAACATCGGTTTCCCCGGCAAAAAGAAGAAGATCGGTGCGACATGTGGAGGCGACCACACCGGCAACCGAAAATGGTACTCCTCTTCCCTTATTCGTGCAAATCTTACGTGTCTTCTTGCACGGTATTCATCCCATAGAAGACACTAGTTGACCGCTTCTTCTTGATACTAGATGTTCCTAGTAACTCGCGATGCACAAGGTTTCTCCTCATATACTATTTCACCTTAGCTAGAGGTCCGTCGCCCCCCTGAATTTCAATTCCTGGTCAGTTGATTCCCAATTAACGGAAGCATTCCCCGGTGTAACAGGCGCTAGTCCGCCTATTACGCTGGGGAAGCAGCGCATCGGTGTTTATCTTAGGGGCATGTGGGGCTTAGAGCTACTGGCGCCTGATCTGGAGGTCAGCCAGGATTAAAGGGATGACCTGGGGGCGCTGCCAAGCACGGCGGTGGTGTGAGGTCGAGGGGAGGGCAGGGCGGCGGAGGCAGGGGTCTGGGCCGGTGGTCGCTGGCGGTTCAAGAAAGATCGTCAACAGTGACTAGCGGGAGGTAGACGAAGGCCATCTACCCGTTCCTTATAGATCGGACGGTTCATTAAAAAATCGACTGACTTATTTATTTTTAGTCGACTGTTATCTTGATATGACCACATGTGGTGCTGTGCTGGAGGAGTACCTGCATTTCCTGTGCTCATATATTACAAAATCATCTAGAGTAGAATCTAATTTTGTTTGCCATGCAATGTTGTAGAGCTATCATATGTCTCCTGTCATTTATTTTTCAGCCACCTGGTATCTACTACTTTTACAGTGCACTAGTTCTGCACACACTTCACCCATACTCTCACTATTGTGTTTTTATGCAAGGGTATTTCAGAGTCTGCCTCGAGAGAAGCAGAAAAGAAAAGAGAGAAGTTGCTCCAGCTTTCTACGCGGGTAAGCACAACACGTTACAATGCTATAAAGGGTGCAGTGTCAGCAGATGGAGACGGTAGACGTAGCTCTGGAGTTGATGACCTCGCTCGCAATGAACCACCATCCTAGGTGCTTGCTTTAACTTCGCGGTGTCATATGTGGTTGCATGTTCCATATGGTGTCTAGCTTGTATTCGAAAGGCCAAATTCGGTCTTTATTAAGATAAGGAAAGATATTTTTTACATGAACCACCATCCTGTGAGCACTAGAAGACAAATAGCTAGTCAGGGCACTGTCCGAGCCAGTGACAAGCCCAGCAAAGAGAGGCATCACCTGGAAGCCAACTAAAAATCCGCGATGGTGGCGAAGTAGCCCGGCTCCCACCAGGCTCTCAAGTCCTAGATGATCATGCTCACCACTCCAGCCGGATGTCTAGCTTGTATTGCTTCCAATTTGGTTAAATTGCATCTGATTAGCTTACACATTATACCTTTGAATATGACATGCCTTTCTGTTTTTGGTACATACTAGTACATCTATGTATTAAGAATGTTCTTACATCAAACTAATGTTCTTGTGTATCCCTCATCAATCACTTATGATGAGGCAGTCAGGCAAGTGGATTACTCCTTATTTAAAGAATGCAACGTCAGCCTCCCGACATGATTATCAAGAAACAACAAGGCTAGATGAAGATAGTGAACGTAGCTCTATAGTTTATTACCGCATTTCCCCTACACTAGCATCGCAGGTGCTTGCTCTAACTTGGCAGCGTGATATGTGGTTGCATGTTGCATATGGTGTCTAGATTGTAATTCTTCCAATCTGGTTAAACTTCATGTGCTATTCTGCCTAGCTTATACATTATACCTGTTAATGTGGCATGCCTTCCTGTATTTAGTACATAGTACATCTGTCTATTAAGCATGTCCTCACATAAAACTATTGTTTTTTTGTATCCCACATAAATCAATATGATGAGACACCTTCAGTATATGTAGTGTGATATTAGTTGCATCTTTGATATGATCTATAGCATGCACTGCTTCTAATTTGTTGAAATGCCATTTATGATGCGACACTTTTAACTTGGCAGAGTCATATTGGTTGCATCTTTCACGTGGTGTCTAGCTTGCATTGCTTCTTATTTGGTGAAATGGTTTCTGCTTAGTTTACACAAAGAGTTGTGAATATGACATGCCGTCCTGTTTTTCGTATTATTCCATCCTGGAATCATGTGCTTGCCTTACATCAAAGTAGTGATTGTCAGTATCATTCACGAATGAGTTCTGAAGAGTGAATTTTATTGCTTTTTCTTGTCGGTTTTACTTGACAATTCAAAATCAATAAAGCGGAAGGAAGTTAACAAGGCAGCGGATGAAGGTGCTCCTTCCAAATTGAGGGCCTCTACAGATTCTACTCCTCCATCCCCCCAAGATGATTTATAAGACAACACATGCATAGATACTCAATGTAGCTGTGTTGGTGATGAGCACGTCTCCCCTAGTGCACCATCATAGGTGCTCCCTCTAACTTGGCATTGTTATATGTGGTTGCATGATATGTATGATGTCTATCTTGTATTGCTTCTAATTTTGTTGAATTTCATCTGCTTACTTTACACATTATACTTGTGACTAAGACACGTGTTCATGTTTCTAGAACATACAATATCTGTCTATGACACCATGTTCTTACATCAAAGTATATTTGTTCTGAAGAACTAAATTGTTATTCATTTTTATTGTCGGCTTGAGTTAACATGGCACAGAGAAAGAGGAAGCAAGACAGAACAACAGGGAAAGGCAAGCGGAACAATCCTGCAGATTCTGCTGGTACTGATGGTATAATAGAAGGTCAAAGTCTAGCAGAAAATTATACTGACAGGGTATCCCATGCTACACGAGCTGCAGAACAAGCCAAACAGAAACAAATAGCTGCCACCAAACAAGCAGAGACAACCCTGGTTGTTGCAACACCTTCCACAGTACCACCAGCTGCACGATTTACTCGTTCGTCAACTCAGCTAGCAGCACATTCCCAAGCTCCCTTGCCACCTGACACTACTTCTGAAGCACTCTTGACACAAGATGAGTTGGCAAGATCAGATGAACTTTGTGAACTTCAACAGCAAGAAGGTAGTTGTTGGAGTCAAGTTACAGTTGCATGCTTCTTTATATGTAGTCTCACAGTTTGATGTACACTAACACTTCCTATGTTTGTTGTTGGACTAGCACATAGGCGCAAGAGGAAACAAACATCAGGGATAATGCTTGATAGGTTAACTAAATCTAGAGGAGGAATAATGGAGATCCGTTTTGAGGTAGGTTTAAAAAGTCCACGTGATGCTACAGAGTCAGCCAAGTTAGTATCAAAGGCAGCGGTTGCTGTTAGGTGTCATGTACATATCCTCCCAACATGGATTCAGTACAGGAATGACAAAGACGAAACCCGGTTCAACACCTTTCTCGACCATTTTCTGTAAGTATGGTTATGTATGGAAACTAGTAATATCGTCTTGCTTTGTCCAATACTTTCTAGGTTGCTGATAATGAGACTCCCATAATTTTCAACAGATGAGGTTCAAGTTGGATAGCCAAGATGATGCAACCAGACAAGCTTGCACCCATGTTTTCAAGTCTGCTCTACGACAGTATCGGTATAACTTGAGGAAAACTCACTTTGAAGGCAAGGCTAACAGTGAACTTGCCCAAACATCTCTAGTGGAAAATATATCTGATGAAGACTGGAGAGGCCTCGTTAAACACTAGTCCGATCCGAAGTATCAGGTACATAATATATATGTGATCAGATCACATGTTGAAGTCCTATTTACGCATGTGCCACACAAATCTATCTTCTTGTAGGTGAACTGTTCAAAGAACAAGGCCAACCGTACGAAAGTGAAATTCCAACAGACGACAGGATCTCGTAGCTATATTGCACACTACGAGGCTCTTGTAATTAGCTGCTGTTTCACTCTTTTCGCTGTACCATATTATCAGATCTATATTGACTTGTTCCAAATGCAGAGGAAAGCCCGCAAGGACCAAAAAGTACCTGAACAAAATGCTGTCGAAATCTTCAAGGACTGTCACACCAGCAAGAAGAAGGGCATGACTACACCAGTCAAAGCCGCTGTTGTAAGTCCTTAATCCTCATGCCTTTTAACTACTACTTACTCTGACTTGTGCCTTGAACTGCATGGTTTGCAGCCAATGTCTATTACTCTTTTCAATTTTATACACAATTGTATTAGCGTATCATTGCACCTTACAAGGTTTAAAAGAGAGGAGTGATGATCCTTTGATCTTGATCTGTAATCTAGATCCGTGCTGGACTTGCCCACACAACGTTACAATTGCCTGTTTATCTGTTCTCAGTTGTTTTGTGATATGAATGACGTCATACTATGCTTACCGTATTATAAACTTCGTCTCTTTATCCTTAGCCCTCAATACAATGTGAAGAAATAGACAATACATTAGCAATGGTACATGGTCATATGTTTGGAACCTGGTTTTATTATGTACTTTGCAATAAAATACAACTATTATTTTACATGGGTTCACCAGAATAAGTTCTGTATATAGACCAAAGCTATTTTGTTTGGTTTTGCTGCCTCCTTAATATCTTCTATTCTGGTACTACTAATGTAAAACCACAACTTTTCAGCGAGTTATGGAAAAAATGGTGGAACCGCCACCTTCTGAAGGTGGCGAGGCAACTATAACCGCAATGTTAGCTCTTGCTGCAGTGGGTCAGTACCTGTCCACTAACAGTGCCAAAAGCACGTTCCTGCGTAATACTGGCATGGTTGTTAAGGCAATCTCGTCCAAACTGCCTCATGATCAAGATATGCAAGCTCAAAACAATTTTGTATCTGCGCTCCAGACACAAGTCCATTCCCTAATAGAGACCCTTTGTGAAACAAGGAGAGACATTGTTCGATGTTGTCAAGATATGCATGGTTTTGAAACCAGACTATCAGACATCTGCTATATTGTTCAGGAGCCTAGGAGAACTGAAGGCGAAGGTTATGGTGCTCCATCGGACAATACAGCATGAAAATGTAACAGTCAGGTCAAATGAACTGAGCTTCTGAACTTCTGGTGGTGCATTTATCTGCTAGACTGTTAACTTTTATGCCAACCTTCCTTTTGTTTTATAGTTGTAATTTGTTTTGGTGCGATACAATTTTTTTCTTAACGTGCAGCCACCGAGTGAAGAAAACAGCAAGCCATTTTTGCATAGTGTAGGGTGTTCCCTATATTTTCACTGGTGGCAAACTTTGATGCCCACCGGCTGTAATTAACATGGGCCTCCTACGGGCCATAGAAACAATGGGCCTTCTAAGGGCCGTAGAAACAATGGGCCTTCTACGTGGCGTAGAAACAATGGGCCTTATACGAGCCGTAGACACAATGGGCCTTCTATGGGCCGTATCATCAATAGGCCTTCTACGGGCTTATGATCGGTTGGCCAAACATGGTCGTAAATGGGCTAGAGTTGAAATCGTCCGTTCATGGGCCGACCATAACGGGTCGTCGTTAATTGGCCATATTTTGATGACGCTATGAAAATGGCCCAACGTATTAACGGGCCACAAACGGGCCGACTATAACCACGGGCTGAATTTGGCCCACAAGCAGAAAATGACAGTAACGGGCCATAAGTAAACGAATGTGGAAATGAGCCCAAGAATAAATGGGCCCCGAGAAGGCCGAAAGATAACATGGGCTGGAAATGGCCCAACGGAATAATGGGCCATTAATGGGTATAAAATGATACATTTTTCATTACGGTCCAGTTTCACCACGTGCCGTTAATGGGTATAAAGTGATACACTATTCATTTCGGGCTAGTTTTACCACGGGTCGTTAATGGGCCAAGAATAATAAGGGCCTCATACGGGCCGAAAGACGTCATGGCCATACATGGGCCGGAAGTTAACATGGGCTGGATTTATATTGGGTGGCCCAGATGACGCTACTGGGCCTAATTCGGATAGGTCGTAAACGGGCCCTGGATTAGCGGGCTGTAAATGGGCTATATGTGAACAGGGCATTAACAGGCTTGCAGTGGGCCGGCCCGCCACCTTTTGACCAAGTCAAACGGGCCAGCCTTTTCACAGGAATGGGCCTCTGTTGGGCCGTGCCACGTGTCGACGTATCATAGGCGCTTTGGGTCCAATGAGTGGATGACATCTGTCCCAATGGTGAGCCGACACGTGTTTCCTCCAGCCAATGATGATTTTACACGTGGAAAATCCCCATTGGTCGGGGTTGTTAACGGGTTATCGGATCCAAAATCGGACACGATAGCTTAACGGTGTTCCGTTACGGTGGATGCCACGTGTCGGTCACCCTTGACAAAAGCACTTTTGTGACGGCGATTTATCGTCATGGAAGTGGACACTTCCGTGATGATAATTTTGGTAATGTCATGGAACACTTCTATGACAGCACAGGTATGACTATCTTGATTCTGTCATAAATTTGTCATGGATGTACATGCATGACAGAAAACGTGACCTACTGTGACAAACACGTATCATCACAGAAGTGTATTTTTTTGTAGTGATAGCTTTGGGCTTCTTCATGGGAGCAGCAACTTGCTTGCTATTCTTCTTTGAAGTTCCTCTTTCTTTCCCTTTGCCCTTTTCTTGAAACTAGTGGTCTTGTTAACCATCAACACTTGATGGTATTTCTTGTTTTCTACCTTCTCCAATTTCAGCCTCGCGAAGAGCTTGGGAATTACTTTCGTCATCCCTTGCATATTATAGTTCATCACTAAGTTCTAGTAACTTGGTGATAGTGACTAGAGAACTCTTAGAACATCTTATATGCTCTGTGGCGTTCAAAAACATTTTTGAAGTCCCGGTTCTAAGCCGTCAAGCATGGTGCACTAAACTATTAAGTAGTCATCATACCGAGCTTTGTCAAACGTTCATAACGTCTGCATTTGCTCCTGCAGTAGTTATGTCACCTAGCGGTGCATCAAGGACATAATTCTTCTGTGCAGCAACGAGGATAATCCTCAGATCACGGATCCAATCCGCATCATTGCTACTATCATCTTTCAACATTGTTTTCTAGGAACATATCATGAATAAAATGGGGAAGCTATACGCGAGCAATTGATCTACAACATAGATATGCAAGTACTATTAGGACTAAGTTCATGATAAATTAAAGTTCAATTAATCATATTACTTAATAACTCCCACTTAGATAGACATCCCTCTAATCATCTAAGTGATTACGTGATCCATATCTACTAAACCATGTCCGATCATCACGTGAGATGGAGTAGTTTTCAATGGTGAACAGCACTATGTTGATCATATCTACTATATGATCACTAAAAAAGACACATCCGTGACATTTTGGGCCGAACGAATTTTTTCTGTCATACTTATGACACTTCTATGATGATAATTGTGACAAAACCCAGTATCATCATAGATGTGGTGGGATCCTACTTCTATGATAGAAAATGGGCTTTTTGTCCTAGGCGGGCCGGAGACGCAGCTGCATGACATTCTTTGGGCCGTCCATGACGGAAAAAACCATGGTAGAAGCGAGGGCGAGGAAAATATCAGGGTGTGCCCGGTTACGGTGGGTGGTTGGGGCCGAGCGATGCGCGTTTCTCTCGTACACGCACGCGCGTGGGTGCGAGGCGTTGGGCTCTAACTGAACCCGAGCGAGGCGTTCTCCTACTGAAACCGAGCGATTGCACTGCAGGCTACGCGTTACTGAACCCGAGCGATCGATCGATGGCTGTTAACTGAACCCGATCGAGCGATTCCTTCGCTACTGCTGCTAACTGAAGACGATCGATGTTGCCTCTGGATGAACAGTGAGCGTTGCTAGGGGGTTTGGATGAACAGTTCCGGATGGGGCTGGATGAACAGGACCCCGTGGTGTTACCTCTGGATGAACAGGACCCCGGTCGATCGAGCCGGTTGGGGCTGGATGAACAGGACGACCCTGTGGAGGGCTGGATGAACAGTAGATGGTGGGGGTGGTTGAATAGGACCCCGTGTGGAGAGGGCTAGTTGAACAGTAGCCGGTGGAGTAGCGCGAGGTGGAGGCTGGATGAACAGGAGCCCGTGGATGAACAGTCGCAGGTGGAGGCTGGAGGAGGTCGACGGTGGATGAACAGTAGCCCGTGGAGGCTAGAGGGGGTCGACGGAGAAGATGAACAGTATCCCGTGGAGTCTCGTTTTGCGGTACGCCACACCCCTCCCGATGAACAGGACCCCCGTTTCGACGGTAGTGCTACAACACAAGTCCGTTTCCTCCGTTTTACAGTACGCCACACCCCTCCCGATGAACAGGACCCCCGTTTCGACCGTAGGAGGTCCGTTTCCCCCGTTTTGCGGCATGCCAGACCCCTCTCGATGAACAGGATCCCGTTTTGAACGTGGCCGGTCGAACACACGGTCGTTTCCTCCGTTGTGCGGTACGCTAGGCCTCGTTTCCATCAGTTGTTCTGTCCAAGCCGGTTGGCTCCCACACGTTCCGTTGCCTCCAGATGAACACGAAGCATTCTTTTGCCTCCCCATGAACACGACAATGACGCAGTTTCTCCGTTTCGACCCAGCCATGTACACGAGCCCTGGTCGTACGTATGCCCGAGTAGGCGTTCGAGACCCCGCCCGTATGTACGTATGTGGCCGTATTTTTCTTTCTTGCACACTGGCCGCTGTACGTACGTGTACATGCTATGTGCGCGCCTATACTATGACACGTGCACGCCTCTACATCGATCAGTATGTACGTACACGTTCGCGACTAGAATGACAATGCTACGTACGCTTCGACCAGGTGGGTCCCGACTGTCAGGCACTTACTTGCGTGCGAAGATATAGCTGGTGGGTCCCAGTAGTCAGGGGGTGAATCATTTTTTTTTGCCCGGACGCACTTCCTTGTGTGCGAAGATGTAGCTGGTGGGTCCCAGCAGTCAGGGGGGAAACGTTTTTTCGTGAAATACGGTGGCCCGTCCGGTGGGTCCCCGCTGTCATGTGGAGGAATAATTATTTTGCACGTAATAAGGAGGCACTTCCTTGTGGCTACCGTGGACCCAACTGTCAGCCTCTCCATGTACAGTACTCTTCCGATGGAAGTCGGTCGTTGACCACATTGACCACGCCGCGCCGAGAGCACCACGACGGTGGATGACGGTGAGGCCTAGGAAGGGGGCGACGCGGAGCCAGGGAAGACACGGCAGTGGATACCCATGCGGAGAGGAATATGAGGGTTCACTGGTTCTCCTGCGGTGTGGGGCTGCCGTCGCCGCAGAATAACAGGGGGTGTGGGTGAGTGGAGGGATGGCCTGGCCAGCGGTGGGAGTAGTAGGGGGCGGTGAGGCCTCTGCGGCAGCACAGCCAGCCACGGGAGGCAGGAGCAGGCGGCACGACCGGCGCTGCTTTGGGCGGCTGGAGCAAGAAGACCAGAGGTTGAAGAAGCACGACGACCATTGGATGGACATCATACGGTCACTGCAGCTAGAATCGTTTATATTGACTAAGTTGATAAAGCCCTTGGTATGCATCAACTTAGTAGGCCCACAGGTCAGCTTCCGAAACGGTGCGTGTAACGCCCCGAGACCGATGTGCCAGGTGTCGTCCAGTTATTCGCTGTTGTTGCCTTGCCATTGCTTGCGTGTCATGCATTGCATATCATGTCATCATGTGTATTTCATTTGCATACATATTGGTCTCATGCATTCGAGCATTTTCCCTGTTGTCCGTTTTGCATTCCGGCGTTCCGTTCTCCTCCGGTGGTCATTTCTACCTTTCTTTCATGTGTGGGGATTAAACATTTCCGGATTGGACCGAGACTTGCCAAGCGGCCTTGGTTTACTACCGGTAGACCGCCTGTCAAGTTTCGTACCATTTGGACTTCGTTTGATACTCCAACGGTTAACCGAGGGACCGAAAAGGCCTCGTGTGTGTTGCAGCCCAACACCCCTACAAAGTGGACCAAAACCCACTTAAACCTCCTCCATCATCTAGAGAATTCGATCACGATCGCGTGGCCGAAAACCGCACCTCATTTGGACTCTCCTAGCCCCCTCTACCTATAAATATGTGATCCCCTCCGAAATTCGCGGTCTAACCCTAGCCCCCTCCCTCTCCTCGCGCGCCGGACATTTATCCCGCCGACGGACATGTCCGCTCCGCCGTCCGCCGCCACGTGTCCGCCTCCCGTTGGCCGCCGCCCGTGCCCACTTCGCCGGCCCGGGAGCCCGCAGCCGGCCCCCGAAGCCCATCGCGCCAGCACCGCCGCCCAGATCCCGCGCCTCCTCGCCGCAGAGCTCCGCCGCCCCTCGCCCGACTGGTCGTCGGCGCAGCAGCTCGCCGGACCACCGCGCCTCGCCTCCCCATCGTCCCTGTACCTCGCCGGAGGCCTTCACGCTCCTCATCACCGGCGCAAGCGCCGCCCGCCGCCGCCAGGTGCTTCCCCGACCTCCACCGCGGCCGGCCCCGGTGCCTCATGGTCGGATCTGCCGTTCCGGCGATCGCCGGAGTTTCTCACCGCCGGAGTTGACCTCGACCTCCAGATCTGCATCGTCCCGACCCTGAACGACGCCGTCCCCCGATCCAAACGGTGTCCCGCGTCCCCGGATCCCTCTGTCCTGCACCGTCCTGTCCCGGTTTGACTTTCTCCGGAGGTATAATTTCACTAAGTCCCCGAAATTCCCAGATCCACATGCCCATGTTCATCGCCTCGTAACTTTGCATCCATAGCTCCGATTCATGCATATAGCATATCAAAATGTTCGTCCCAGAGAGTACATCATTTCATCTCATTGCATCATTTTCATTTGAGTTCATCTTGATGCCCGAAATGCTGTTAGAAGAGTGCTACTTGAGATAATTGTCAGATCTGCTGCTTCATTTAGATATTTGTCATTTTTGCCATGATTATTGTGTGCATGGTATGCCCATGAGTTCTACATATGTTTTGTTAAGGGTTTTGCCATCTTTCCAGAGGTACAAACCATGTATTTTTGTGATGAGTGTGGTGACTAGCACAAGCTTGCAAAGTGGTGCACTTGGTAATGCTGATTTCAGGGACTTAGCATTTCCACTAAGTCCTTGATCTGTTTTCCTCATGTTGCCATATGTTCATGTTGTTTCCTAGTGATCCGTGCCTCTTTTGAGGATGATCAGTAAGAATGTTTTGTTAATATTGTAGTGCTCTATCCATCCATGTCTTTGTTTGCAATTATGGAGCAACCTAGCTTGAGT
This sequence comes from Triticum urartu, assembly GCF_056163025.1. NCBI lineage: Eukaryota > Viridiplantae > Streptophyta > Magnoliopsida > Poales > Poaceae > Triticum > Triticum urartu. Next base: position 507,353,151 of record NC_141876.1, on the reverse strand, counting down.
CAATCGAGCTCTACTTTTGCTATTTCGTGAATCTGGGCAGATTGTCTACTTGTTAGCGATTTTGCCAAGGGTGTTGTAGTTGATCCGTGCATGCCATGTTATTGTTCTTGCCATGTCTAGCTTGTATAATGTGTATTCTTGATGGGTGTATGCTTAGATTGTCATGCCTTGCTCCGTAGTGAGTGCATCGAGCTCGTAAATATGCCTACTTGATATCTGTTTCAGCATGCTCCAGTTTTCACTAAGTCTGTGATCTGATTGTGTTTTTGCCATGTTCACATGCTTGCAATTGTATTTTCTGATCCCTTCTGGCTCAAGGTCACTAAGGGACTTTTTTTAAGCTCTTTGAGTAGCTCCATGCCATGCTTTACTTTGTCATGTTCAGGTCCTGTAGCATGTAGTTTCCATGCTCCGAAGTGTGCTACCTGATCTGAAATTCCAGACAAGTGTTAATTTCACTAAGTCTGAAATCTGTTTGCCATATGCATTTTTGCCATGCTTGTTTGAACCTGTTAATGGATGAATTGGCCGTAGCTCAGTGTTCATCTTTTGTTAAGCATCATGAATGGATTCTAGCCATGTATTTTGTTGCCATGTTTGGGTCCTGTAGCATGTTCATCTCATTGCATTTAGATGGCTACTTGCTGTAGACCGATGCCATATTTGAATTGCTTGCCATTTCCAAACCGTAACTCCGATTCCGGTGATCTTTATATCGTTTTCAAGCGATTTCATCTCATCTTTCCAGTGGCACACTTGGATTTCCAAGTTGAGGCTAGGTTCATGCATTCCCTTGCAAATCATGCATATGCGTCGCATACCGCATCCCGCATATCATACCATGTTCATGTGTTGGTTGTTTACTATGTTGTGTGCTTCTTTCCGGTGTTTGCTTCTTCGGGTTGATTCCGGTAACGTCGCGTTTGTGAGGACCCGTTCGTCTACGCCCTCTTTGTCTTCTTCATGGGCCCGTTCTTCCTTGCGGGATTTCAAGCAAGATGATCATACCCTCGAAATCACTTCTATCTTTGCTTGCTAGTTGCTCGCTCTTTCGCTATGCCTATGCTGCGATACCTACCATTTGCTTATCATGCCTCCCCTATTGTTAAACCAAGCCTCTAACCCACCTTGTCCTAGCAAACCGTTGTTTGGCTATGTTACCGCTTTGCTCAGCCCCTCTTATAGCGTTGTTAGTTGCAGGTGAAGATTGAAGTTTGTTCCTTGTTGGAACATGGAGATGTTGTTCCTTGTTGGAACATGTTTACTTGTTGGGATATCACACTATATCTTATTTAATTAATGTATCTATATACTTGGTAAAGGGTGGAAGGCTCGGCCTTATGCCTGGTGTTTTGTTCCACTCTTGCCGCCCTAGTTTCCGTCATATCGGTGTTATGTTTCCGGATTTTGCGTTCCTTACGCGGTTGGGTTATAATGGGAACCCCTTGACAGTTCGCTTTGAATAAAACTCCTCCAGCAAGGCCCAACCTTGGTTTTACCATTTGCCACCTAGCCTTTTTCCCTTGGGAGTCACGCATCCCGAGGGTCGTCTTTATTTTAACCCCCCCCCCCCGGGCCAGTGCTTGTCTAAGTGTTGGTCCGAACTAGAGTCCTTTGCAGTGCCACCTCGGGGAAACTTGAGGGCTGGTTTTAGTTGTACGGAGCGCTCATCCGGTGTTGCCCTGAGAACGAGATATGTGCAGCTCCTATCAGGATGTCGGCGCATCGGGCGGTCTTGCTGGACTTGTTTTACCATTGTCGAGGATGTCTTGAAGAACCGGGATACCGAGTCTGATCGGATTGTCTTGGAAGGAGGTCTATTCCTTAGTTGACCATGAGAGCTTGTCATGGGCTAAGTTGGGACTCCCCTGCAGGGATTTGAACTTTCGAAAGCCGTGCCCGCAGTTATGGGTAGATGGGAATTTGTTAACGTCCGGTTGTAGATAACCTGAACCTTAACTTAATTAAAATATATCAACAGCGTGTGTTACCATGATGGTCTCTTTCCGGCGGAGTCCGGGAAGTGAACACGGTGTTGGAGTTATGCTTGATGTAGGTTGTTCTAGGATCACTTCTTGATCATACTTTTATCGACCGTGCTTTGCCTTCTCTTCTCGCTCTTATTTGCGTATGTTAGCCACCATATATGCTAGTCTCTTGCTGCTGCTCCACCTCATACCTTTACCTTACCCATAAGCTTATATAGTCTTGATCGCGAGGGTGCGAGATTGCTAAGTCCCTGTGACTCATAGATACTTCCAAAACCAGCTTGCAGGTGCCGATGAGTCCGTGTAGATGACGCAACCAAGCTCAGGAGGAGCTCGCTGAAGATCTTGTCCTTTATGGTGTTTCGTTCTAGTTGATCAGTAGTGGAGCCCAGTTGGGGTCGATCGGGGACCTTTGTCGCATTTGGGGTTCTTCTTTTATTTTGGTTCCGTAGTCGGACCTTGATTGTATTTGGATGTTGTAATGCTTTATTCATGTAATTGTGTGAAGTGGCGATTGTAAGCCAACTATGTATCTCTTTCCCTTATGTATTACATGGGTTGTGTGAAGATTGCCTCACTTGCGACATTGCTTTCAATGCGGTTATGCCTCTAAGTCGTGCTTCGACACGTGGGAGATATAGCCGCATCAAGGGTGTTACAGTGCGCCCCGGATGTCAGGGGGAGGAATCATTTTTGCAGCGGGTGAAGCTAGAATATCCGAGATTGAAGAAGAAGCACGGCATCCGTTGGATGGACATCCAACGGCCACTGCTGCTAGAACCGTGTGTTGACTATAAGTTGATAAAGCCTTACATACACGTCAACTCTTTTTTTAGGGGACGTGTCAACTTAGTAAGGCCACAAGTGTGTGGCAGAGAACTTATAGCCCATTTGAAATTTGTAAGAATGTGCAGCCAATTTTTGAATTCTAATGGAATTTACTATAGCCCATTTACAGTTTGTTAAAAGTACAGCCCATTTCAACCAACCGTTCAAAACAGAATTCAATAAAATTTCCCACATTTTGATGGGATCCGAAATATTTTTATCCCGAAATTTCTAGTCAGATTAAATACAATTTCAATATAAATTTATATTACGTAAAAATCCAACAAAACATTGCGCTCGCAACAATTAATGAAATTAAAAATTTCAATATCCAAAAATAATATTTTATAAAGTAATTACGTGTTTGGTGCATTTTTTATAGTTACTGCCCCGTTTTTATAATTACATCCCATTTATTATTTCTTAAAGCCCATTTTCTTGTTAAGCCCAATGCATCCCTCCTAGGAAAGATTTGCAGCCCAGCGGGGCGGAGAATAACAACTTGACCTTGCCTGGGTATTCCTAAAAAAAGTATAGCTGGGCTAGCCATTTTCAGCTTGAAAAAAATTAATATCTGGGCTAGATATCTTGCCTGGGCTAGACGGGCCACTGCCCGCCCAGTTAATACCTGCAGCAATGTTTTCGTTGTTGTTTAGAGGAGAAAAATTAATATCTGGGCTAAACTTCGCTGAAGAAAAACTCTACAGTGCTCACACCTCAAAAACACAAATGCTGCTCAAGCTACTTGGTCCCAGCTGTCGGCCGCTTCTTGTGCAATTATCTCGTTTATTGACTACATAGGTTGACAATGGTGTGGGACCGTGATGTCAGGAAACCAGGAGGAAGCAAAAAAATTATAGTTTTATATACTAATAAGGAGGCACTTGCGTACATGCGGCTATGGCCCTGGTGGGTCCCCACTGTCATCCTCTCCAAGTAAAGTCATCTCCTCATCCTCATGTCTGTTGACCATCTTGACAATGCGAGACGGCGGCGCCACGACAAGTGCAACAACTTGAAGGATGACGGAGAGGGCCTCGCGGGCCCTACGGACGGTCTGATACAGCGCCCGCTGCTCATTCGGGAAGCCAGGATCATAGGGCCACATGTCCGCGATGGCATTGTCGTTCGCTTGTTCACCAGTGCTCATTGAGGAGACGGAGGTTGCAGAACATGTCCTCCTGCACTGGTAGCTCTTCCGCCATTAGGGCGTCGAAGTGCGGTCGCACCTGCTATATGGTGAACACGGCATGAACCGGCTTGGACAATGGCGCCGGCTCCTGGTCCAAAGCTACGTCCATCGTCTGATTGTCGTCGCTCAGCTCGGCGAGCTAGCTGGGGAGCCAGCATGTCCGACTGCTGGACCGACCCGCTGCTAAGCACGAGTCTGACTGCCCTGGCCCACCCAGACCGCCTCCCTCGCCCGCGCGCGCTTTCCGCCCGAAACGGTCAGCGCCGCCCGCCCCGCTTCCCGGTGCAGGCTATTGCTCCGCATTAAAACGTCACAAGTGTCGTCCGTCTGTCCTTCTGCCACCCATATTAATGATACGCGGTTGCCGAGGAGGCTACTCTGGTGCCACATATCCGTCCCTCCGCCACCCACCATTGCTATATAAACTGTTGTGTCATCCATAACCGAAGTCATCTGCATCCGTTCCCTTTCTCCTGTCCACACCACTACTACCCACCATGGCTTCCTCGCGCTCCAGCGCTCTTCGGGATGGGCGGACGACGGACCACAAGGAGATGGAAGCCATTGCTGCCGACTTGCTGGCCGACAGGCAGCCGGAGGACGATGACGTCCCAATGGAGAACATGGTAGTCGACGATCCGGCGCCAACCCCCTCCTCTGCGCCATCCTCGCCGGTGCATTGCACCATGACCATCGGCGAGGCCCGTGCCCAATATATGGACACGGTGAGGAAAAAGCGTGAGGAGCAGTTCTGGGAGGTGCAGGCCAACGCCGCCTACAACCACCATCTCCTCCAGGAGCACCTGCAAGCGGAGGAGCAGATCACCGCGGAGCAGGCGGAGCAGGCGGAGCAGGAGGCATTGCTCGACTCGTACCGCTCCGCCCACGAGGGTCGCCTCGAGCACTGGCGGTACCACATGCAGGTGGCGGAGGCTGCGGCAGCGGCAGCCTACAAAGAGGGCGATGAAGCGGGCGAGGCGCTGTTTGGCGAGACCGAGGACGAGGCAGAGGACAATGTCGGCTCCGACGAGTCCCCGCTCCGCTGGCGTCGACGAGGCCCTGCTCCGCCGAGGCCCCGCAGAGCCAACAACGAGGCAGAGGACACTACCGGCTCCGCCAAGGCCCTGCGGCGGCAACAACGAGGCAGAGGACACCGCCGGCTCTACCGAGGCCCCACCCTGCCGGCAACGAGGGGGAGGATTTCCCCCGCTCTGCCGAGGTGCTGCCCGCCGACAACGAGACAGAGGACATTGCCGGTTCCACCGAGGCCCCGCCCTGATGCCAACGAGGCCGCTCCACACAGAAAACGAGGAAGAGTAGAACACGGTAGGTCACCGCCGCTCGGGTCCAAGTAAGGCCACCGTTGCTACCCTCCGGTTGCTGGCACTGAGCTGTACATCATGGAGCAATTCTATGATTACAAGATGATTGAAGACCGCTCCGTGGTTGAGCAAGCTCATGAGATACATTCATTTTCTAGAGAACTTGAGCACTTCAGTTGTATGCTACCGGACACAGGTGGGTAGCTTCGGTTAATTAATTATACATCCAGCGCACCCCTTTTTAGTTGAAGAATGTATGAAATGTAATGAAATCTGGCATGTTTATATGAAATCCGACCGTGTATGAATGAATTTATTTCGATTAGTTTGAATTCTTGTATCACTGGCATTGGATGAACATGCAAAACAATACGTACTAGCATTATTCCCAGGGTGATCACCTCGTTTGCAACAGTTTCACATGTACTCCCTCCGGTCCTTTCTAGTCTGCATACAAGTTTGTCTCCAGTCAAAGTATCTCTACTTTGACCAATCTTATAGAAAAAAGTATGCACTTTCACAATGTGCGAAGTAAAAAGGAACACAAGGAGTACAAACAGTTTGAGCAGCTTTTTAGCGTTCCTATACATTGCAATCAAACACACAAGCCTGGCAATTCATAGAGAACATTCAAAATAATCGATAATTATGCATCTCAACGATTCACATGTCAGAGCCAATATTTACTTCACAACTAAAGAATAAAGAAAAAATGGATCGACGCTGCTGACAACAATGGGCGTCCCATTCAAAAATATAAAACGCATGTCTTCTTGCTAAAATCAATGAGAAAAATTTGACAATGTTGTCCCATTCCAAAATATCAAATGCCTATGATTGCGGAATGGGCAGGGTTTGCCATCAGTTCAGACATTGACATGGCACCTCATGCTAAATAAACCAGTTGTTCTTCTTGTGCAGTTCCACCAAAATCAACCAAATTCGCTCGACACCTCCTTTCTTGTGGTGGAAATGAATGATTCAATGTATTCATGAACATTTTGTGCAGTTCCCATTGAAATCAAGCTGAGTACCCCTGTTTGCACAAATACAAAAAAGTGATTAGTATAAAGCAAACTGTACTATGAATTGATAGTTTAAACAGGCACCTACATGGTCCATGTAGAGCACACTTTTAGAAAAATGGAACTCACCGGAAAGAATCCTAGAACAACATTGTACTCGCGCATCACAGCAAGAAAATGGAGATTTGTCAGTCCTTCTGAGCTAAAGTTAGTTTGGTCTTGTGGGGGGTAATGTAACCATCCTTCAGCTTCTCCTTCTGATGAGAAGATAGACATGGCTTCTTCATCCTGGAATAATCGAAACTAGTCACTTCACGTACTCCATATTCTTCTTCAGAGGAGGATGATCCTGTTGTGCAAAGACAAGAGGACAACTAAATGCTAGCATCCCTGTTTGCTCAAAAAAGGAAAGGAAATATTTAAAATAGCACAGATGAAGCACTTCTCAAGGACAATACCACTTTTTGATGACAGTATCTAAATAGTAGCACAACACCAATAGAGATGACAAAGCTCAATCATATGGATGACATCAGTGGGCGAGTACCAACCTTTGTCAGGAGGCTTGTTGTGTAGAGCATACAGATGAAGCATTTCTCTGGAACCATCTGTTGCTATCTACTGTGGTGGCCATGCTTACTATATACTCCTTGATTAGTTTAATGTTTCCAACATCTTCTTGTGCAGTTCCACTAAAATATATGGTATCTTCAAAGAAGATCCCTGTTTGCACAAGTAGAGATAATTACGTACTACATTAAGAGTGGCATCAAATCAGTGGCAAAACAATTGCTCGTTCCATCCATAGCAATAAATTAAGATGCAAAACTATATCATTACTTGTGTCACCACAGTTCCAGTGCTTCATTACAGCACCGGGAGTTGATTTTTGTTTTTCTTCCGCTTGTTCTTCCCCTTCATCACTTGGTTCAATAACAGACAAGCTTCGCCTTCAATGTAAGATTTGTCATGTCAATTAGGTTGCACAAGTATAGCACTAAACAATGACATTAATTTTCGGATGAAAGTGGCAAAATACAGGCCAACAGTTGTGAAATATCCTTATCTTACCTCAATGGGATATTACGGTGCAAATACAGATTGGAAGTCATGTCTCCATTTGTGCAGCTCACTAAAATCAAGCAACATTACCGTACAAGTAGCACAACATATGAAAGCACACTGCAGAATCATGTGAAAGAAGGGTAGTACTGACCTCTCATGACACGGAATTCAAACAACTCAAAAGAAGAAGATCTGAACCAAATTTTCCAACACGGATAGGAAGTAAGATCTCCTCTTGTGTAGTTCCACTAAGATCAAGCAATCAAGCACTGTTGTCGGTGTGACATTTTGGTTGAACTGCACAAAACACTCTTAAAACAAAAGTGTTTTGTGTAGTGCAACAAAAGGTCACAATGGCAATGAGGTGAAGTAGATAACCCTGTTTACACAGAGGTGCAAAGGAAACAACTAGTGGTCAATAACGGTGGATGACATATAAGCCAACAAAAAGAATCATCTACCTGATCTAAATGGGAAAGAAAGTAAGATAGTAGCATTTCTCAAACGGTGGCATTGATTAATATTAACAGAGAGATTATATTAATAATAAAATTCGTTAAACATGTAATTTGCTTTTAACTGTAGCATTGCATCAGTTTTCTAGCGGCATTATTAGAGGGTGTTTGTTTACAGGGACATTTTGGTGGAGGGACTAAAAAACTCCATGTCAGTCCCATCTAAACCAAATAGGAGGGACTTTTAGGGACTAAAAGTGGGCATTTGGGACTAAAGAAAGAAGACCCTACCACACATCGCACCTTGTCTCTATTAGTTCATTACTAGGGGTAACATGCTCTTTTAGCATGTCATTTAATAACCTCTACTCCATGTTTAGTCCCTGGAACCAAGGAGGTAGGGACTAGGGAGTTTTTAACCAAACAAGGCCTTAGATTAACAACAGCTAAAGAGTTGCATGGGATAGTGGATGCACCAACACCATGTGCATCGACCGATGTACTGGGGTGATGCACAATTTGTTGCAACAAAGAACAAACAACCAAAGACCATATTTGTGTTGGTCCTAGTTTTGTTATCTTTAGACACCTTTACCTATGTGAGCGCAGCAAATCTAGTCCTGCTCAAACTCTACAGCCTTGTCCCCCAAAACAAAACAAAAGATCAGTTCGTTACAGATGTGCGTACTGCATTTGTCATTGTTTTCCCTTTTCGACCAACGTAGGTGCTAGATAGCCAGTCTGTACTAGTACTTTCCCCCTTCCTTTCCTCTTTGAACCATGTCCTAGATTTATGCTATACAACTTTCCCCACTACTTTCCCCCATTCCTTTCCTCTTTGAACCACGTCTTAGATTCATGTGATACAACTTTCCCCCTTCCTTTCCTTTTTGAACCACGTCCTAGATTCATGCTATACAACTTTTCTCAGTACTTTCCCCATTCCTTTCCTCTTTGAACCACGTCCTAGATTCATGGTATACAACTTTCCCCACTACTTTCTTGTTTGATCCAACACCTAGATTCGAGTGCAGAAGCGGAAAAAGCCCACATGCAGCTAGAGCAATGCATGTGGAATAAGTAAATTATACCTTAAGGTTGTTGGGGTGCGGTTCGGTGGGCGACCGGAGGCCGTTCGGCCCACACTATGTACGGCAGTGAAGAAGAAGGGGTCGGAGGCCCTCCCGCGCCGCCGCTGGGTGAAAGTGAATAGTTGCGCCGGTAGTGGATTCCCTCCCTTGCCGACGGCGACAGCGTTAAGCCTCCTTCCCTTCCCGGCGGACAGATCCTGCCGGCTCTTTGACCAGCAGTGAGGGGAGAGAGAGAGAGAGAGGCCAACGAAGTCTTATTTAGATCTAGAGAGGGTGAGAGAGTGTGAAGAGAGCAACTACAAGCAGACCAGCAGTGAGGGGAGAGAGAGAGGCCAATGAAGTCTTGTTTAGATCTGGAGAGGGTGAGAGAGTGTGAAGAGAGCAACTACAAGCGCTGAAGCTCCAGCGTGTATATATATACTCGAGAGAGTGTCAAGAGTGCAAACCCTAGAAAACAAGTGCCGAGGCTGCAGCTGATCGTATAGCTCCGTATCCATCCATTTTGAGCAGTCAAAGAATCCTCCTGGCACGAATTATGCTCAAGTGTAGTTATCGAACCCGAGACCTCAAGTTTGATGAGCGGACAGGCTAACCAGCTACACAACCCTCCCGTTATGTTCAACGATAGGAAAATAACCTTTTATACATTCCTGCATTCGTGTGACAAGCATGCCGTGTTTTTTTGTGTGGGAGTCATTGGGATTTAAATCATAATCATGTCATGTGGCTTTGGTGGTAAGACTATCCATAGTGGTGCAGAAATAATGCAGCCTTAGTCACCTTACCTCTCTCCACGTAGTACGTTGGGTCCCACCATTCAGAGGGTGAAACAAACAAATTAATAAGAAAAATTAAAAGCGCCAGCGGTGTATCTTACCTCACACATCTCGCTACTGCTCGGGAACACTGTCCAATTGATCCCTCTGTTTGCTCACGTACTATTTTAAGTGAATCCTTATTATAACATGCACACAATTTTGGGAACTTGTATTCGACCTAAGTCAGTGTGCCACCGTATCTCGTACGACTCCCTCTGTCTAGGTGTAATAAGTCACATTAGAAGGTGCAGCAGGACCAAGGTGCAAGCAGATTGGAGGAGAAGGAGAAACTGGACCGGTCATTCCTCCAATCAAAGCCCTGATTTCTGTCTCTAAATGCAACAATTAATCCAAACAACTAAGAGATGTCGTTTTAGCTACCATACAGGGCCACGTATTAACTCGCATGCAAGCCAACTTTGATTTCTTGACTGATCAACGCGTAGTTGCGCTCCATGCATTGGGTTTCCGGGGGAGATAACAAGGCCGACTAAGGAGCGTTTGGTTACATTGCTTAGGCTGGTCATAGTGGTGAGTAACTTGGACTAGTAACATGCATATGTTACTAGTCTATGTTACTACTACGCGAAGTTTGCCGTCGGAAGCGAGCCGATCTGGCTGTCCTGAGCTAGCAAGGTTTTTCTAGCCCACCCAAGCTAGCTGGCCCACAAAAGCTAACATATTTTAACAGTTCCAAACGCCTAACCTTGCCCGGCTATGCTATAAGATGTTCTTGCTAAGGATCCAAACGCTCCCTAAGTAACAACGATTGCTAGCAACGAGGCCAGGAGGGGATTGCGATGTGAAGTTAATGGACGACGCCTAAACATTTTGGGAATATCTGATTTCCGTAAGATGACTTAACACCTAGACGGAGGGAGTACTACTCCTCAGTCCAGGTTTGATGGAATATTCGTCACCTCTTCGCTTCTTGTACGTACTCCATTTGTATCTCACTTCATGTGGCTTCGCACTCGCATGATTTTCCTATTCTATGAACCTGTGTGTGCATGTTCGTGTGTGTGTGTGTGTGTTTAACAGCATGTGTGTGTTAGAGAGAGTGATAGATCGACCTACTCCTACAGAGAGATGGTGTGTAGTGTACGATTTTCGCCGCGAGAGTCGGTGAATCCTCTCGTTTCTGGTCGTCTGGTAGAGGGACAGGCGGACAGCTGCCACGCCTGCTCCTGACCAGCCTGGTCCACCCAAAGCCCCTCCATAGCCCGTGCGCGCTTCCCGCCCAAAACGGTTAGCACCGCTCCACAGAATCTGTGCCGCATTCATGCCCAGGCAGAGCGGATGCGACCTCTCACTGGCGCCTGCCTTGAAGGGAGAAGTGGATTCAAGAGTGATGGTTGCTTTGTTCGTCCAACTTACTGCTGGGTCTATGTGATTTGATGGCTCATTGGTCATTATTACTGAGCTGGTAGGACTGCTGGATGTCCCACGCTTTCGGCGAAAGGAGGTACTACTAGATTACAATTTTCTCCATTCTTACGGATGAGGAGTGCAAGAGCAATGAAAACACGCAAGCTCAGTGATCACATGGCCCACCTCACACTATCACCATATTTTCTGGACACCGGTGACACCTAACTCTTTACATAGTACTCCCTCCGTTCCTAAATATATAAGTCTTTGTAGAGATTCCACTAGGTGGACTACATACGGAACAAAATGAATGAATCTACACTTAAAATGCATCTATATACATCCGTATGTGGTTCATGGTGAAATCTCTACAAAGACTTATATTTAGGAACGGAGGCAGTACTAGTATAGTACGTACTGTAATTTATCAGCGAGATAGTACAATGCTATGAAGCTTCCAACTTCTGTTACATGTATCTTGCGTCCAAGGTTGCCCGTTGCAACATTTCATCAAATACAAAGGAGACTAACATGCATGCTATTGCATCTCAATGATTGACAGATCATAGCAAATATGTAACCCCTCCATTCCAAAATAAGTGTCTCAACTTTATGCAGGGGTTTTTTGTTTCCAGGGACTTTTTAGTGTAGGGACTAGAAAAAAGTCCCTCTTAGGGACTTTTTAACCAAACAGGAGGGACTACTAGGGACTAAAACTTGATTTTTGGGACTTAACTAAGAAGACTCTCAAGGAGAGTCTTTTTTGGGACTTTTCCAACAATGCCCCTCCCTACACCCATTGCCCCGCTGCCCCATGGTGTTGTTTGGTTGTTATTTTTCTGTATGCTGGGGGTAACATGGTCATTCAATAACCTCTAGGGAGGGACTAGAGACTTTTTAGTCCCTGAAAACAAACAGGGAGGGACTTTTTAAGGAGTAGGTACTTTTTAGTTGGGACTAGAAAAAGTCCTAGGACTTATGAACCAAACAGGGCCTTAATATGGACTACATACGGAGCAAAATGAGTGAATCTACACTCTAAAATATGTCTATATACATCAGTGTTTGGAGTATGTACTAGTAGTTCATATTGAAATCTACTAAAGGACATATATATTCCAAACAATATGATAATCTCTCTAACCAAGGTAGTAGGGACGAAGAGTAAACGGAGGGAGTAGTAAAATTTTCTCCTCGTCCTGCAAGCCACGGCGCGCGTGGGCGAGGGAGCGGGCGTAAGACATACAGTACTACTAGTAGTAAGCAAGCTTCACCTCATCCTGCAAGCTACCGCGCCTGTGGTCGGGGGAGACGACGTACTAAGCAAGCTTCTCCTCGTTCTGCGAGTTGACGGGACACATCAAAAGTACTCCAGTGTATAGAGCCTTGCCTCTAAGGTAGGCCCCACATGGTTTGCCTCTTTTTTAACATAACGCGTCAAGTCGCAATTTGTTTGGTCACCCGTGGAAGACGATCCTCCCTCCATCTAGTGGACAACCAGTACACGTGTCAAATTACCACATGGGCTGCCTTTTCATACAGAAATGAGCTCCACCGTGTACCCGCGCGGGTGTGGTTGGGAAAGAGACGGGAGTACGTGCGCCGTGCGTGCACCTCTTCTCTTCGTGCACGTCCCCCACCTACGTGGGTGTGTGTGAGAGATACAAACAAATGGCTTGTGCGTTCGTGAGTGTTTTTTTGTTTTTTTTGGGGGGGGGGTTGATTTCGTGAATGTATTTGTGGGAATATGTGTCGATGACATCTCAGACAAATTTTTGCATGCAATGTATGTGAAATGGAGGCCTATCCATATCATATATAGAGGGTCGGGCAATCCACGAGAAGAGAGGGAGGGGTCATAGATATCGATAGAGTCAAAGAGAGGATCAAGTGGGTGGGTGCGTGATCGATGAAGAGAGCCATCGAAATTGTGTGTGTGTGTGTGTAAGTCTAAGATATAGGGCGACTGACCTACCGGAACGTCAGAGGGCACAGGTCAAGTTTGTGAGTGGTAGGGAGACATGACTAGAGCGCTCGATGTATTGGTGTATGTGTGTGGGAGGGGGTGGGGGGAGGGGTAGGCAGAGGCCTAACTATATAGGTAGAACGACTCGTGTATGTGTTGAGGAGAGACCTAGCTATGTCTTGAGGGAGAACGGTCGACATCCATACATAACTGAAGGACGGGAAATGGGATGGGACAAAAAGAGAGAGGAGAGAGAGGGAGGGAGGGAGAGGCGTAGAGTGTTGGATGGGTGATGGAGTTGCTTCTCGAAGATGGTGGGAGAGGCCTACTAGACAAACTGAGGGTGGAACTGCGATATTATCAATAAGAGTGGGGATGTGTTTCTGTGTGTGCCTGTGGGTGATAGATCTGTCGGGATGCATCCATGGATGATGAAGGGGAACCATGTGTTTGGTAAGCAAACCTAACTAGATCGGTAGATCAATTGTTGTTTGTCGGAGGAAGGGAGAGACATTACTAATGGGAATAACGAGTTATAAGGACCTAGCTAGCTATATGTATAGTGGGAGATCGGTCGGTGTACGTCCATTTGTTAGAGGCAAATAAGGCTCGGCGAGACGGATAGACAGGGAGAATGGAGCTAGGAGGTGGTGCGAGAGGCCCAGCTACTAGCTAGATAGGGGGAGGAGTGTGCGGTTGTGAGATCGATGAAAAGAGGGGCGAGAGTTTACACGTGTGTGGGGCCGTATGAGAGACACGAGGCAAGGACACATAAAGGAGGAGATTGAAGGTGTGTGTGTATGTTGTAGGCAGACATCGCTGGAGAGGTTTATCGATCGGTGTGTGTCGGAAAGGAGTTGTGGAGACTGTGGGAGAACGACCTAAAGAAAAAAAACGAATGCGTGCGATGGATGGAATGCTGAGGGAGGGGGAGGGCGAGGAGGGCGTGTGCATGCACGAGAGAAAGTTAGTGGTAGCTACAAAGGTTAGAGGATTGTGTGGGTGTAAGAGACTAACAAAGATCATAATTCGATATGAAAGTGGATTCATATATTTGAATAGGAGATCATAGTGTTTTAAACATATGCATGCATGAATATAGCGGTGATACGCGTGTTGTGGTTTTGCACATGTTATACCATAATGTGATAATGCATGGCATTTGCAACTCACAGCTAAATGTAGAACAATCTAAACCATACTATACATCGAACAATCTCACATTTTATTTGAATTTGTGATAATGTGTGGCATTTTCAGCTTACAACTAAATATCGAACAATCTAAACAATACTATTTATCGAACATTCTCACATTTTATTTGAATTTGTGGTAATGTGTGGTGTTTGCAACTCACATCTAAGTACTTGTAGGCGTATGGGGCGGGGCACCATACATAATGTGATAAACACATTATACATATGAGACATGGTTTAGATTATGAAGATTTAGCTAGAGCTTGAAATGTACTATGATTTGAAATCAACATAAAGTGGATTCAAAAAATTGAGTTCGAGTTCATATAGTACATATGTAACTCGAGACTAATCATGTGGTGTGCTGTGAAGATAATACACAAACGATGGTTTAACTTGACAATAATGATGATTGTAGATCTTATTAAAATAGAGAAACGAATTCAAATGCTTTGACTTCACAACAATCATTATTGTAGATCTTATTCAAATAGAGAAACGAATTCAAATTTAGTTCATATTGAAGCGGTAGTATATACGTTTGGAATGCACTAAAACGTTCATTTGAGTAGTAGGTTGCATGCATTATACACGTAGCGAAATATTTTAATTGAACATAACATGAATCCAAAGTTTTGAATGACATTTGTAGTGCGAATTGATTTGGTACAGTACACGTTAGGCTTGTCCGGAAATTTCAACCCACGCCTTGTTAGCCCGAAATATTTAAGATATATCTTTGTCTCGTTGTGCTCCGACAACACCCTCCATCTCAACCCGCGCCTTGCTATTCCAAAATTACAATGCGCGCAAAAACTCCCACCTCCTGTGAAATCCCGACACGCGAAATGCCCGTGATACCCCTGAACCGAAAGAACCGCCTTAAATCGGTGGGGGTACTTTCGTAACTTACCCCACATTTCGGACAAGCGCGTCCCTAAGCCATGGTTCCCCACTCCCATCCCATCCGTCCACCCATTCGTACACCGAGGCCGGGAAAACCTGCGAAGCCCCACACCCTCCTCCGTCTGCCACCCAGCCGGAGCCTCTTCCCCGACGACGTCGTCCACAACAACACCTCGACGTCCCTCATCCACCGTACCGGATGAGCATCCGTCGTCGATCTGGTCGTCCCGCCGGTTCAGCCACCCCGTCCTCCACCTCCAAGGAGCTGCCCCGATGTTTCCCTCGTCTTTCGCGCCACCTCCATTCCCACACTGCCGTCTTCACCTGCACCACCTGAAGAGCATCATCATCACCTTTTCCTTGGATGAAGCTGCGGCCTAATCGGCGCCACCAAAGAGGTTGTACACTAATCGCCGCATTTTCTTCTTGATTCGATCTCACGGTGCTGCCGGCGCTCGGTCTCGAGTGGACACGGTGCGGCTCCATCCACGGCGGCGTCGCCAGCCACTTCCTCCACGGCGTCGCTCCCTCGGAGGCGACGTCCACATCAGTAGGAGCGGCTGCTGCTTTAGCTCTCACTCGCGCTGCTGCTCTGCTCTTGCTCTCGGTCCCCTGCCTTGTCTGCTCTTGCTCGCGCTCGCGCTGCAGCTCTCGCTCTTGCTCTTGCTTGCGATGCTGCTCCGATTTAGCTACACTTCAGTCGGCTGAATCGACTTTTGGGTCAGTCGATTTTCAGGGGGTGGGGGGCTCGCCGGAGTTAAGGAAGAACCAGCCGCAATAGGGAGGGGGGCTCGTCGGAGAGGTACCTCACTATCTATCTGAGGGTTCAGGGTGGGGCGGTCGTGGGGCGGGGGTGTGGGGATCGCTGGAGAAAAAGCTCGGCACAGGGGGGCTAGAGGGATGGCCGGGGCGGCGGCGGACTGGCGGTGGGGAGTGTTTTTGGGGCGGGCAGGGCAGCGCACCGCTGGCCGCGGGCGGCGGGGGCGGTTGTTTGGCCGGTGGTGGCTGGCGGCTCAGGGGGGTGGAGGTTGAAGATGAACTGCAGGCCCTTGATTTCGTATCCAACGGCTGCAAAATCGACGGACCAGAGATGAAAAATTCAGTCGACTGACGTGTAGCCTCACCTCTAGTGCGTTTAGTTTCGACAGTAAAATTCAGTCTTGACAGCAAAATTCAGTTTCCACAGCAAAATTCAGTTTCGATAGTTGAGTTCAGTTTCGACAGTTCAATTCAGTTTTGACAGTTAAGTTCATAGATGAGCGGCTGGTGTATTTTACATCTAGCACTTTGTGGTTATGTATTTTACATCATCTATTGGAGATGCTATTAGAAGTCCACTCAGGTTAACATTGTCTCTCTTGTCTTGCTTCACCGTCGGCATCGTACAACTCACCGGAGCTGCTTCAACGATGAAACCCTCCATCACAGTGGAGCAGTACCTCGGACTGCATCTCCGGACGCCTAAGATCTTCTTCCCCTCCTCCGACAACCAAGTCAGCCGGAGCATCCTCACCGGCCAACCCAATCACGCTGAGATCGACATGGCTTCACCAAAGAGGTTGTACACTTGTTGCATCTCTTTTTTACTCTACATGTTATATATATTGTCCACTGAGCACACGGTGTAACGGGAAAAACGATTATTTTATCCTACTATATGACAAGTAGTGAGGTACCAGGCAACTTAGCTATCCGTGATGGACTCTCTTGAACGCCATCATTTTTTATCTCTGCGCATTTGAGATGTGCATTTGTCGATGGCCCTGGGAGCTGAGCTAGTAGGGCAGTGGCCTGGGTCCAAAGTAATAGAAGTAGCACAAAAACATTTTTAGTGTAGGCTTTCCCTTGCTCAAGCCTGCCTACTAGAATCGCCAGTGCTTGAAAGGAAAAGTGAATGAAAAACATAGGAATTGGAAAGTTTCCTATGGTACTACTTTTCATGAATTCGGTGCAAAGGAATGGAGCAAAGGAAAACTGTAGGATTTGTTCCTTTAGTGTCTCCTTGAAAGAAAAACTGTAGGAATTTTAATTTTCACTTGTCATCCTTTTCAAATTCCTATTCATGAAGCACAAGACTAAGAGATAGTAGCATAATAGCATTATAACCGTACATTTTCTTGTGGTTTGACTTAATCTCACCATGCTTCTTTGCATCCTGTGTTCTTCCAATTCTTGCGAATGGAACACCCAGATTGGCAGAAATCATGTGTTTTTAAATTCTTTGTTTTGCACGTGCATTCCTATCCTATTCCTGTCTATTTCCTATCCCGGCATTGTTAGAATCCTGAAATTCAAACAAACCCTTACACAATTACTTCTGTTATAGATATGTGTCAAAGAAAACCTTGTATGGTTTGTCCTGCTCCTGCGGTGTTGTGTTCCACCCCAGCTCAGCTACTCCAACGACGGAAGGGTTCACCATAGCAGGGATCCGCTCTCCAGACTATCTTTCGCCGCCTCAGATCTTCTTCCCCACCGCCGGCAGCCACGACAATTGCATTACCATCATCAACTGAGCAGATGACCTTGAGGACTACACGGGTCCACAAGAGAGGTCGCACTCTTCCGTGTCTGCTTACGTTATGCATCGCTTAATATGATGACATGCTACTTTATCGTCGTTTTCACCTATTAGACTCCGAGTCAGGTCCAAACTTATGCTGAAACTTGAGTTTTTAAATGGTTGTGGGGTACATATTGGGGCAACAATCAATACTATCTGTCTACTATCTGGTTAATCTCGGGTGTCTACTATGAGTTTCATGTTGGGTGCAAACAAACATTAAAGGAGCCATTATCTGTAAAATTTTTGGTCTATCCACAGTTTGCTACCATCACTCTGGATTTGTGCATGCACTCCTTACATAATCTCACTATGTTTTATTCCTATGCATGTCAGTTATTATACACAATGGAACTGAACATGTAGAGCAAAAGAGACGAGCCTTGCGTGGCAATAAAATTTCAAGCAGACGTCGCTCCATGGTGGGCACAAAGGCAGCCCCCCTCCACCCATTTCAGATTGTAATCAAGAGGAATATAACTGTTCTGAGGGGGATTCAAAAGCAGAAGACCACTCCTATTTACCCCATGAGGTCTTCGCTCAAACTTGGCATGCTGATGTTGGTAATATCATGCATATGTCACCTTGCATTGCTTACTGTATACATCAAAGATGTCATCTGCTTAGTTTAGACATGCTTTATGTCAATGCCATATGTTTAGTTTCTTTATTGTATATGTGAATCATGCAATGCCATCTTGTTTATCCAGGCATCATATATGTGAATTTTGAAATGCCACCCTGGTTAGCCAGTCATCTTATATGTGAGTTATATCATGACATCATTTTTTATTACATGTTAAATTTGTCAACAATTTTAGTACATTCAATTACTCTTCCTGTGCATCAGCCATTCAGCACGGTCATGGAAAAATCTAGAGTGGAAACAAGGTCTTCGGAGCATACAATGCTATCTGACGAAGCACATGTCTTGCTGGTTACAGATAGCTCCTCAGAGGAGGATTCAGAGACAGATGACCAGTCCTATTCCCCCCCCCCCGAGGTGCATGCTCTATCTTGGCAGGGTTATGTTGCTCATATCGTGCGTATGGTATCTTGCATTGCTATGTCATTTGCTTAGTTTAGACATGTTTTGTGTGAATGTCGCCTGTTTAGTGTATAATTACCATATATGTGAATTATGCAATGCCATCTTGTTGCAAGACATTATATATGTGAATTATGCAATGCTATCTTGTTGCAAGGCATTATATATGTGAATTATGCAATGCCATGTTGTTTAGCCAAGTGTCATATATGTGAATTATATCATGTTGTCCTTTTTTGTATTTCTCATTGCTTTTGTCGACAATGTTTATATATTCAACTGCTCTTCCTATGCATCAGCCATTTGAATTGGTGATGGAGAAATCTGGAGTGAAAACAAGGTCTTCAGAGCAGACAATGTTACCTGCTGAAGCAGATATCTTGCTGGTTATAGATAGCTCTTCAGAGGAGGATTCAGAGGCAGATGACCAGTCCTATTATCCCCCTGAGGTGTGTGCTCAAACTTGGCAGGGTTATACTACTCATATCATGCATATGTTGTATTGCAATGCTTAGTTTTTACATCATATACCCGATATTGAATGCCATCTCCTTAGTAGACACATCATATATGCGATTGCCCTCTGCTCACTTCCTTAGTATATAAATCATATATTTGAATTATATCATGTCATGATGTTTACATAGACAACATGTATCTGAATTATGGCATGCCAACCCATTTTCTAAAGACATAATATAGTTATATCATCTCATCCTGTTTACATAGTCATCATATTTTGAATTATGTCATTCTATCCGTGAATTATATCATGCCATCATGTTTCCATCAATGGCATGTTTGTGATTTATGCCATGCCAACCACTTTAATAGACACATTGTATAGTTATATCATGTCATCCTGTTTACATAGTCATCATATTTTGAAGTATGTCATTCTATCCTATTTAGTTAGCCATCATACATGTGAAATTGTGTCATGTTATCCTGTTTAATTAGCCATCATATATGTGAAATTATGTCCTGCTATTCTGTTTGGTTAGACCACATAAATGTGAATTATTTCATGCCCTATTTCATTCCCTACTATCCATTGCACCTGTCTATCTTACAATGTTTGTACATTCAATTACTTTTCTTGTTTACCAACCATTTCAATTGGAGGGGGTGATGGCAGTATCTGTGGGAGTAAAAACACGGTCTTCAGAAAAGATCGTGCTACATGTTGATGGAGATAGAACCACGGTTGTACTTGCCCAAGAACCAGCCCCACCACATATAACCTAGACTCATGCAGATTGTACCCCTACCCAGTTGGACAGAGAACCAGCTACACCCCTTCTAACCCCAACCCCAGCAGATAGTAACCCAGTTCCCGTTGACACGACATCGTCTCCACCACAAAGCACCCAAACACGAGAAGTTAGTAAGGCAACTGCAGTGCCCAAAGCACGACGACCACCACTCCAAACCCCAAGTCAACGTTTAAAGCAGAAGAAGAATTGTTCTTAGGTCAGGTTCCGTAGATATGGTTCATACTACTTTGCTCTTGCATCACTGTATTTACTCATATCAACTAATTTCAAATTTGAAGGATGCAATTGAAACTCCAATGGCGCAATAGGTATGTTTTAAACATGTTTCTTTAACGTGTTTGCTGTTGTAACTTGCTCTATGTTGATTTTAGTTTCAATTGAATAAACAGTTATGTTCTCATGCCATGCACATTACAAGTGTTGTTATTGTTGTGTAGTTTCCCACACTTATATTCTGTCTATGCTGCTTTGTCTTAAATAGATATGATTCGAACTGTATCTATCTTGATTTGGCAACATAAACTAGAATGATATAGAACATACAGTGACCATACTACATAGATATATGTTTGTTTCATGTTGTTATCCTGTCCACCTTACTACCGAAACTGGTTTACCAAACTGAGTTTCATATACTACATTGTAAACCTGTGATGTGTTTGTTTGTTTCTATTTTAGAACACAGATAAAATATTGGAGAAGAGTACCCCGTTATGCAATGGTAAAGGAAGTAATGCAAATAAGGTTCAAGATAGTGAGACATCCCTGTTGGTCTCCAAGAAAGCTGATAAAAACTATATTGAAGACACTGAGACAACCCCAAAGTCCTGTCTTGATGTAGTGTTCGAGTTACTGGCTACTACTGTTGGCACCAGCTCTTCGAACTCGCTGCCTGAATTAGTTTGGCTTCTTGAGTGTCAACTTCAAGTTGAAAGACATCGATCAGATGTTATGCGATAGGAAGCCGAAGGACTGAGGAAGTCCCTGCAGAATTCAGATGCATACTTCCTGGTGCAACAACAAGTGTTAGAGAATTTAAGCGCCAAACAAGAGAAAGTTAATAAGCTTGCTAAGCATCTTGCCAGCATTATGGGTACCCAGGATATTGTTTCTTGAGCTCTTCTGAAGTGGTTTCAGTTCTGGACTTGTTTTGCTGTGGCATTTATATGCTGCTTTGTTCCCTATATTTGCACTGGTGGCGAACTTTGATGCCCAGTGGATGTAATATGTGTAATAGCCGTGATAGCCTAGCGTAAGTTGCTTGCTAATTTATTTCCTTATTGTCTTGTTTATTTGTTTTCTTGTAGTCAGTGCAGTTCTTTTTCTGCAGCTTGCTAGTGGCCGCAATAACCTATTTTTTAAAACTAGGCCACAATAACCATGGGCTACATATTTACTCTAGTTAACATGGGCTCCTACGGGCCGTAGAAACAATGGGCCTTCTACGGGGCATAGAAACAATGTGCCTTATA
Source organism: Triticum urartu (assembly GCF_056163025.1). Lineage (NCBI taxonomy): Eukaryota > Viridiplantae > Streptophyta > Magnoliopsida > Poales > Poaceae > Triticum > Triticum urartu. The sequence goes on along the minus strand of NC_141876.1, from coordinate 507,331,568 downwards.
CGGGTCGTAGACACAATGGGCCTTCTACGGGCCGTATCATCAATGGGCCTTCTCCGGGCCGTATGATCGGTTGGCCAAACATGGGCCAACAACATACCACATTATGGTCGTAAATGGGCTAGAGTTGAAATCGTCCGTTCATGGGCCGACCATAACGGGCCAACGTTAATCGACCGTATTTGATGACGCTGTACCGGGCCTAATTCGGATAGGCCGTAAACGGGCCCTGGGTTAGCGGGCTGTAAATGGGCTATATGTGAACAGGCCGTTAACAGGCTTGCCATGGGCCGGCCCGCCACCTTTTGACCAAGTCAAATGGGTCGGCCTTTTCACAGGAATGGGCCTCTGTTGGGCCGTGCCACGTGCCGACGTATCATAGGCACTTTGGGTCCAATAAGTGGATGACATCTGTCCCAACGGTGAGCCGACACGTGTTTCCTCCAGCCAATGATGATTTTACACGTGGAAAATCCCCATTGGTCGGGGCTGTTAACGGGTTATCGGATCCAAAACCGGACCCAATAGCTTAACGGCGTTCCGTTACGGTGGATGCCATGTGTTGGTCACCCTTGACGAAAGCAATTCTGTGACGCACGATTTATCGTCATGGAAGTGGACACTTCCGTGATGATAATTTTGGTAATGTCATGGAACACTTCTATGACAGCACAGGTATGACTATCTTGATTCTGTCATAAATTTGTCATGGATGTACACGCATGACAGAAAACGTGACCTATTATGACAAACACGTATCATCACGGAAGTGTATTTTTTGTAGTGGATTCACGCTCGACCTTTCGGTCTCAGTGTTTCGAGGCCATATCTGCATATTCTAGGCTTGTCAAGTTTAACCCGAGTAGTCTGCATGTGCAAAACTAGCTTGCACCCGTTGTATGTGAACGTAGAGCTTATCACACCCGATCGTCACGTGGTATCTCGGCACGACGAACTGTAGCAATGGTGCATACTAAGGGAGAACACTTATACCTTGAAGTGAGAGATCATCTTATAATGCTACCGCCGAACTAAGCAAAATAAGATGCATAAAGGATAAACATCACATGGAATCAATATAAGTGATATGATATGGCCATCATCATCTTGTGCCTTTGATCTCCATCTCCAAAGCATCGTCATGATCACCATCGTCACCGGCTTTACACCTTGATCTCCATCGAAGCATCGCTGTCATCTCGCCAACTATTGCTTCTACGACTATCGCTACCGCTTAGTGATAAAGTAAAGCAATTACATGGCGATTGCATTTCATACAATAAAGCGACAACCATATGGCTCCTGCCAGTTGCCGATAACTGTGTTACAAAACATGATCATCTCATACAATAAAATTTAGCATCATGTCTTGACCATATCACATCACAATTTGCCCTGCAAAAACAAGTTAGACGTGCTCCACTTTGTTGTTGCAAGTTTTACGTGGCTGCTATGGGCTGAGCAAGAACCGTTCTTACCTACGCATCAAAAACCACAACGCGGTATAGTGATTGCCTTTTGATATTCAAAAAGAACCCTGTTCATTGAATCTGATTCAACTGAAGTTGGAGAAACTGACACCCACCAGCCACCTGTGTGCGAAGCACGTCGGTAGAACCAGTCTCGCGTAAGCGTACACGTAATCTCGGTCTGGGCCGCTTCATCCAACAATACCACCGAATCAAGAAACAACTAGTGACGGCAAGCAATATGATTAATGGGATCACATCATTAGAGAATGATGTGATTGACTTGACCCATCCTTTAGCTTAGCACGATGATCGTTTAGTTTATTGCTATGGCTTTCTCCATAACTTATACATGTTCCTATGACTATGAGATCATGCAACTCCCGAATACCGGAGGAACACTTAGTGTGCTATCAAATGTCACAAGGTAACTGGGTGACTATAAAGATGCTCTACAGGTGTCTCTGATGGTGTTTGTTGAGTTGGCATAGATCGAGATTAGGATTTATCACTCAGAGTATCGGAGAGGTATCTCTGGGCCCTCTGGTAATGCACATCACTATAAGCCTTGCAATCAATGTGACTAATGAGTTAGTTACGGGATGATGCATTACGGAACGAGTAAAGAGACTTGCTGGTAACGAGATTGAACTAGGTATTGAGATACCGACTATCGAATCTCGGGCAAGTAACATACCGATGACAAAGGGAACAACGTATGTTGTTGTGCGGTTTCAACGATGAAGATCTTCGTAGAATATGTAGGACACAATATGAGCTTCCAGGTTCCACTATTGGTTATTGACCGGAGATGAGTCTCGGTCATGTCTACATAGTTCTCGAACCCGTAGGATCCGCACGCTTAACGTTCGGTGACGATCGGTATTATGAGTTTATGTGTTTTGATGTACTGAAGGTATTTCAGAGTCCCGGATATGATCACGGACATGACGAGGAGTCTCGAAATGGTCGAGCCATAAATATTGATATATTGGACGGCTATATTCGGACACCAGAAGTGTTCCAGGTGATTTCGGACAAAACTGGAGTGCCGGAGGGTTACCGGACCCCCCCCCCCCCCCGAGGAACTAATGGGCCACATGGGCCTTAGTGGAGAGAGAGAGAGAGGGCCGGCCAGGGCAGGCCGCGCGCCCCCTTCCCCTCTAGTCCAAATTTGACTAGGGAAGGGGGGCGGAGCCCCCCTTTCCTTCTCCCTTCTCCTCCTTCCTTTCCCCCTCCTAGTAGGACTAGGAAAGGGGAGTCCTACTCCTACTAGGAGGAGGACTCCTCCTCTCCAGGCGTGCCACAAGGGCCGGCCGGCCTCCCCCCTTGCTCCTTTATATACGGGGGCAGGGGGCACCCTAGGACACACAAGTTGATCATTGATCTGTTAGCCGTGTGCGGTGCCCCCTCCACCATAATCCACCTCGGTCATATCATCGTAGTGCTTAGGCGAAGCCCTGCGCCGATAGCTTCATCATCACTGTCATCACGCTGTCGTGCTGACGAAGCTCTCCCTCGACACTCAGCTGGATCGAGAGTTCGTGGGACGTCATTGAGCAGAACGTGTGCAGATCACGGAGGTGTCGTACTTTCGGTACTAGGATCGGTCGGATCGTGAAGACGTACGACTACATCAACCGCGTTGTCATAACGCTTCCGCTTACGGTCTACGAGGGTACGTGGACAACATTCTTCCCCTCTCGTTGCTATGCATCACCATGATAGATCTTGCGTGTGCGTAGGAAAATTTTGAAATTACTGCGTTCCCCAACACGTAGGAATTTTTTTTGAAATTACTGCGTTCCCCAACAGTGTTGATGATGAAGTCCTTGCTCTTGTGCTTCAAATGATAGTATCCCCAACACTCAACTCTCTCTCGCAGATTTTGGCTATGGTGGAAGAAGGATTTGAGTGGAAAGCAACTTGGGGAAGGCTATAAATCAAGGTTCAAATGGTAGGAATGGAATCTCTTGATCTCAACACATGAGTAGGTGGTTCTCCCTCAGAAAATGAGTAGTGGAACCGTAGGCACGTTCTCATGGCTTTCTTACTTAGTAAGAGGGGTGGAGGGGTATATATAACCTCCACACAAAATCCAACCGTTACACACTTTTAACCCAACTCGGTGGCACCGATCAGAAATCTCGGTGGTACCGACCTGTGTAAAATATATGAACGTTGGAGGTCTCGGTGGGACCAACTGGAAACAACTCGGAGGGACCAATGTGCAATGGAAAAGGCAGGTCTCGTTTCGGTGGCACCGATTGCATCAATTCGGTAGGACTAAAGTGAACAAATAAGGTAACCGAAAGGTTGCACGTTATCTCGCTGGGACCGATTGCAAAACTCGGCGGGGCCAAAATAATTGCAATGAGTTACAGAAGGTTTGGGAAGCCATCTTAGTGGGACCGATTGCAAAACTCGGTGAGACCAAATTAATTGCAAATGGTTACAAAAGGTTGGGTAGGCCAAACCGGTGGGACCAAGAACTATATTAGTGACTCTGATTTGTTATGTTTGGCAGAGGCAGTGTCCAGATGAACTCGGTTGGTCTGGATGGAGAAATTTCGGTGGGCCGAGTTGGAAGGTAGGGTTTTGGGCATATTTGGATAGAGAAATTGGTTGAGAGTTTTGGAGCAATATCACCAAGCACTTGAGCAAATAGATCATAATCAAAATCTCGTCCCCTTTTAATGGCATTGGCTTTCCTACGGACTCCATGTGATCTTGGATGACTTAACCAAAAATGTACAATCTTGAGCTTTTGCCAATCCATGTCCTTAGCATTTTGAAGGGGTCCACATCCTCTTGTCCTTGCGATGCCACTGTTGAACTTGTCTGAAATGTACTAGATAAAGCTATTAGTCCAGCAAAAGATATGTTGACATTAATTACCAAAACCACCATGAGAGCACTTGTGCTTTAAGTTTCCTTCATAAAGGAACTAGTAGAAGAAGAATCGAGCATGGTTTGATCATTATGAGAAAGTCGAGCATAAAAATTATGTAAGATAATTTCTCTTGGGAGATCATGATTGGGGCATGTGTACATCATGTGGAAAACTTTCTTCTTAGATCCATCCTCGGATAAACTTGCAAGCTTAAATAATCCACAAACTTCATCCACATAGACTAGGTGCATATCAGGATGTATTGTTCCATCTCCTGCATAAGGAATCTCATAATAAACATTTTCAGTAGGTGCAGTAGGTTGAGGATCAACTCTTTATGCCTCCAATCGAGGTGAAGATACCCCAAACAAACCCCTCGAAGGATAGTTTTCCATAGTAACAAGTGACAGTAAATTTCAGCACGTAATATAAATGTTTCCTTATCAAATTCCACTCATCAAAGGCGCTTCACTCCTCGGCAATGGCACCAGAAAAGAGTCTTGATGAGCCACAAGTATATGGGATCAATCATAGGCCTTTCGATAAGTAAGAGTGTCGAACCCAACGAGGAGCAGAAGGAAATGACAAGCGGTTTTCAGCAAGGTTTTGTCTGTAAGCACTGAAATTATCGGTAACAAGTAGTTTGATAGCAAGGTAATTTTGTAACGACGAATGAGTAGTAATGGTAACAAAAGTGCAGAAAGGTAGCCCAATCCTTTTTGTAGCAAAGGACTGGCCGGAATGGTCTCGTATAGTAAGCAAAGTGTTCTTGATCACACATGGGAATTTATGTAGTAACTTTCATCATGTTTGTTTGATTTGCATTTGCTACTTTGATAATTTGGTATGTGGGTGGACTGGTGCTTGGGTGCTTTTCTTACTTGAACAAGCCTCCCACTTATGATTAACCCCTCACGCAAGCATCCGCAACTACAAAATAAGAATTAAGATAAATCTAACCATAGCATGAAACATATGGATCCAAATCAGCCCCTTACGGAATAGCGCATAAACTAGGGTTTAAGTTTTGTCACTCTAGCAATCCATCATCTAATTAATACTCCATAATGTCTTCCCTTAGTCCCAAAGATGGTAAAGTGTCATGTAGTTGACGTTCACATGACACCACTAAAGAAAGCAACAACACACATATCATCAAAATATCGAACGAATACGAAATTCACATGATTACTTATGACAAGACTTCTCCCATGTCCTCAAGAACAAAAGAAACTACTCGGAAATTATAGTCATGTTCAAGATCAGAGGGGTATTGAATAGCATCAAGGATCCGAACATATAATCTTCCATGAAATAAACCAACTAGCATCAATTACAAGATGTAATCAACACTACTAGCAACCCAGAGGTACCAATCTGAGGTTTTGAGACAGAGATTGAATACAAGAGATGAACTAGGGTTTGAGATGAGATGGTGTTGTTGAATATGTTGATGAAGATTGGTCCTCCCACGATGACAGGATCGTTGGTGATGTAGATGGCTTCGATTTCCCCCTCCCAGAGGGAAGTATCCCCAGTAGAATCGCTCCGCCGGAGAGCAAACGTGCTCCTACCCAGGTTCCGCCTCGAGACGGCGACACTTCATCCCGAAAGTCTTCTCTCTATTTTTTCTAGGGAAATGGGATTATATACCGGAAGATGGGCCACGGAGGCTGGCCAGGGGCCCTACAAGCCACCTGGGCGCGCCCACGGTCGTGGGCGCGCCCTGGTGCCTTGTGGGCACCTAGGTGGCCTCCTATAGTATTTCTTTTCTCCAGTATTTTTTACATATTCCAAAATAATTCTCCGTGAAATTTCAGCTCATTTGGAATTATGCAGAATAGGTATCTCTGATGTAGCTTTTTCAGGTCCAGAATTCCAGTTGCCAGCAATCTCCCTCTTCATGCAAATCTTGCAAATTAAGAGAGAAAAGACATTAGAATGGCACCATAAAGTATTATATTGGTAAAAACATCATAAATTACAGTAGAAAAACATGATGCCAAATGGACGTATCAAACCTCCTCCACGCACTTCATCGCGCGGATCGCACCGCATGGACCTTCCCACATGGACAACGTAGGCAAACCTCCTCGCGCAAGCCTTACTCCACGGACCTCCCGCATGAACTTGCTGCGTACCTCGCTACACCGTATACTCCATCCCAAACATGCAGACCTTCTCGCCCAAATAAATCGGCTTCAACTACATTGCATCGTTGGTTCACCAAGACGACCTTGTCGCTTCGTTACACCATCACCACATCGACTCCCATGATCAATTCCGACTTCGCCGCACCCAACTCGAGTGCTCCGGCCTCGCCATGTCCTGCTTGAGGGCTCCAACTCGCTCCTTATGACACCATGTCCTATCTATAGGATTATTTTGGCAATGAATATTCATTGGACAAATTTGTTTACGTGTGCGAACTTCTTCACGCGCCTCGTTTATTGTGATGGCTCATCAAGCACGAGCAACTACTTGATGGTTGTTATTTTGCTCGGTCATCCCTTTGACCTTGACACTGACTCTTTGACCCATTGACCATTGACTTTTCAAAAAAAATTAAATTTGAAATTTTTCACGAATACAAAATAAGTTCACAAATTTGAAAAAAAATATGCATTAGAAAAAAGTTCATAAATTTGGAAAAACTCCATCGGTTTGATAAAATGTTTTGTGAAATTTGAAAAAAAATCATGCATTAGATCAAGCCAATGATTTTTTAAAATCATGAACTTTAAAAAATCCACAAATTTAAAAAATGGCCGCGGATTTGGAAAAGTTCATGAATTTGAAAAAATGTTCACGAAAAAAATCCATCAATGAAAAATCACGAATTTGACAAAAAATGTCATGAATGAAAAAAGGAAAAAAAATAAAAAAATAAAAAAGTAAAATAAAATGGAAATAAAAAGGGGAAAATGAAAAGAAACCAAAAACAGAATAAAAATAGTTTGAAAAGCATCTAGAATCTTCCAAAGATGTAATACAGGTGTGACACGTGAAAATTTCGAGCGCAATAAATTTTTCTCTGAGGCTAGATACGCTCCACTTTATTGATTAATAACAAGAGTTCATAGTAATACAATGAATATGAGGGGGATAACCATGCCACGTATGTCAACCCATAGAAAGGTTCATATCGAATTTAGGGAGGCTATATGCCTCGACATTGGACTCCCGTCCTTCGAAGATGAAAGAGCGGGACTAGAACTTAGTGGCAGTGATGATGATCTCTCTGATTGTACTTGTATGTTTGCCACAACTAGAAAGGTTTGGTTTTTTCGTCTGGTTTTTTTCGTGAAAAAGGTTCGTTGAAACCTATCAACATGGGATCTAGCTTTAAAGATCTCGACGTGAGGAATCCAACGGTGAAAAGGGTTCGAGATTTGGATGCACGGTTTGAAATATAAAATATTTTAAATAAATGAATCTACGAAAAAGGGAAAACTCGTAGGTTGCGACAAGTAATGCACATGCAATGCGACACTTGTCGCAACATGGAGAGATGGGGGTGACCTTTGCAAAGAGTGCTCCTAAACTACTGATTTTGCCTATACAATGCCTTATGCGCAACTTGTCCAGCCGGTGCCCACGCCCATAGTCTGTTGGGCCGGCCCATCAAGCACGAGCAACTGCTCGATCGCTCAGCTCCCTCGATGGTTGTTGTTTCACTCGGTCGTCATTTTGACCTAGACCACTCACCATTTGAACCATTGGCCATTGACTTTTCAAAAGATTGGAACATATTATATATGTAAAAGAATTGCGAGTACAAAATAATTTAACGAATTTTGAAAAAAATTCATGAGTTTAAAAAATGTATTTGTTCGGTAAATTAACAAAATCTGTAAAAAAAAGTTAACGAATTTGGAAAAAGTTTTCGCATTGGAAAAAAATCCATGATTTTAAAAATATCATGAATTTGAATTTTTTCACAAAATTTATTTAAAAATCACCAATTTCAAAACAGTTCATCGATATCAATTTTTTTGTGGATTTGAAAAGGTTGTGAGTTTGAAAAAATCTCATCAATCTAAAAAACACAAATTTGTAAAAAAAATGTATTTGAATTTTACAAGAAAAAATACATGAAAAAGTAAAAGAAGAAAACCAGAAAGAAGGCAAAACACTGGAAGAAAACTAGTTTGAGAAGCATCTAAAAGCTTCCAAAATCGTAATACACGTGTGGCACCTGAAAACTGCACACACAATCATTTTTTTTATGCTAAACATGCTTCACTTTATATTGATTAACAATAGAGTTCATAGTCATACAACGAGTATCTGGGGCTGACCCTTGTATGTTGACCTACAGAAAGGTTTACAGCGAATTTAGCAAGACTATAGGCCTCGATATTGGACTCCCGTCTTTCGAAGATGGAAGAGCAGGACTAGAACTCAAGGGCAATGATGATGATCTCTATGATTATACTTGCATGCTTGGCACGAGAAACAGATTTGATATCTTGTATAACTTCTTTGCAATCTGATGCAATCAGAATATTACAGAGACACAAATCCTTCGCTAGAGCTAGTGCCTTACATCAGGCTAAAGCTTCGAGAGTTGCTGGATCTAAAACATCATGACAGTTGATGGTCGAAGACCCCATATATAATCCATTAGAGCCCCTGCAAACCGCACCAAAAGAACCTGAATTTGTGCAATCTGGGAAATGCCCCATTAACGTTCAACTTAGCAAAGCTAGGGGCGGAAGAGTCAAACCCCCAGGTCCCTACCGCATAGCTGTCGGTCGCCGGTTCTGTTGTTTCGTATGAGAAGCTTCAAATTCAGTTAAGTAACGTGTGATAAACTGGTGTTGCATGAGAACTTTGGAAATTTTGTTCATGAATGGCCTTCCAGCATACCAAATCGCCAAAGAGTGACCAGGACTGTCACAACATTTTATGTGGCAGTGGTTCCATCAATGCGCGCGCAATAAGTATGCAGTGCAAAAGAAAATAAATTAAACAGGACGGCCCAATTCCTAGGCATGTGTGTGCTAGGATGGTATGCGTCATTTGCAAAGATGCCTATAAGTGGCGCCTGAAGCGCCAAATATGAATTGCTTTTTTTAGGGGAAAATATGAATTGCCTTTTTCTTTAGGATCAAATACGAATTGGCTGGAGGAACGAGGCAAGATAGCAAGACCGCTAGGCCTACTCTTTGGAATCACTTACTAGTGGGCTGTGGGCCGGCCTTATTACAACTCTACTGCTGAGCCTACCAACATTTCCTCTTATGGTAACACCCTAGCAACTTTGTTTATCCCATCTACATAACACAAGCCCCAAAGGGAAAGAAAACAAGGACGGACATGTGTACATTTCCTCTGTATACTCTCCCCTAGACGCTAGACTGAAGCACCGACCATATATGTCCACGGTCAAAACGCTTTACTCCCCTTCTCCTTCCTCCTCCTGCGCAATCCTATGGACCCTGATGGGCAGCCCCTTGGGGAAGTCGACGAACGGGTAGACGAACGCCTGGTCCGGCTCGGCGAGCTCCCACCGGAAGTTGAGCACCAGGTGGTGCAGGAAGATGGCCATCTCGAGCTTGGCGAGCTCCGACCCGGCGCAGAGCCTCGTGCCGCCGCCGTAGGGCATGAAGTTGCTGTTCTGCGCCACCCCAGAGGCGTTGCCCTGCAACAAACAAACAGCAAACACACATCATCAACACCTTTTTCTTTTACAAAAGAAGGATTACCCCCGGCCTCTACATCAGTGGATGCATGCAGCTATACATCGTCAACCCCTCTGAACCTGACTGAATGCATTTGTCTTCGTCATGGTGATCGAAGTGGTGGTGGTGCTGTTGCCACGACCACATATTCCCCACGGGCATTAGAGTCGTGATTAATGGCGTCGTTTTGTACGTGACGGATAAGGATGGGATGTGCACGGAGATGGACGGGTCCCCGACCCGTTCCAATCGCCCACTGATTGGATTCTCTTCCGCTTGGACCATGCGCACACAGTAGAGTCCAAGCTGCTGGCTGCATAGCATAGCTAGCGTAAGTTTATGCCTAGCTACACTAGTAGATGGTGGCGACCCGGTGAACCCCCATGACACGCACGAGAGCACGGACAATGGGGGCTCCTTTGACCGGGCGAGAGGAAGACAGAGCGAGAGGGAGCAAACACGTCTCTTTTGATCGGCCGGACCACATCAGGAGCACACGTGCGCATGCGAGCTCAACATTCCCTTTCATGTCAGGCCCGTCCGTGCGTGCGTGTTGTTATCGTCGAGTGGAGCTGAAAAGTCGTGCATTTCCACAATCTGCTCCAGCTAGTCTATGCACCACTGTACTCCGATTAGGAACACATTTATTAGCCCGATCGTGCGCATTCTTTGCCCCTGAATTAAGTTTCACTGTGCAAAACGTCATCAAGGCCTATGATTGACTGAATAACAGCAACTGCTAGACATATTTTTCTTCTTCTTTTAAGAGTGAATTCCACTTTTTACCCCATATTTATACATTTGTGACACTAATTACCCCTTCGAGTGAAAATTCGTCTAGAATACCCCTTTTGAAATCTTTGGACCCTTGTTTTTTGATGCGTGTCCATTAGGTAAGGTGTGAGGTGACGCCCTGTATCCAAAAACATGTGGACGGCCACAAGGAGTGGAACAGATAGACAAGAGAAGCTTGGACAAGATCGTCAATGATGCCCTCCGATCCTTACAGTTTTTTTTACGAATCAATGACGCAACATGCCGATCCTATCGACCATAAACAAACAAAATGTAAAACTGGGGTAAAACCGTGTTAAAAGTCTTCAAAATCTGACATTTCGATAAAAGTTTCGCTAAATAGGGTAATATGTGTCACAAATGTACAACTACAAGGTAAAAAATGGAATTCACTCTTCTTTTAAACATGGATCGATTTTCACGAGATATCAATCATGGTTCTGGTTGATTTTGTGTGAATAGAAATGAAATTGCAAGCATCGTTCAGGCACCGACCTGCCATCTCCAAGGGTTGAAGCTGCTGGGGTCCTCGTAGAGCGACGAGTCGAGATGCACCGCCGCTAACACCGGCAGAATTTTCCACCCGCTCGGAATGTCATACCCTGTCAGTCAGTCGATGCACATGCAAACATTCAGCAACTCCATAGGAAGAAGAAGTTCGGTAGTAAGTACTGTCAAAGAAATGCACACATGAAGAGAGAGTTAAGCCACCAACCATTGTAGTGCACATCTCGAATGACCTTCCGGTGCAGGAACCTGACCACGTTGCCTAGCCGCAAGGTCTCGTTTATAACCTGCAACAAAAGACGCAAATAATGAGTCCAACATTTGTCACTTCTGTACTCCCAAACAAGAGAGTTCGGCAGTTGGAATGTAGGATCAGAAGATGCTATTTCGGTGTACAATGACACAGTGTATAGTTCCACACAGTAGCACAACACCCACGATACTATACTACTACTGTACCAAGGAGGGCATGTGCTCCCCAACTTTTCAGGGGATCGGATGACCTGCCTTGGCATCAAACTGTGTATGGACAGCGATATTTCCCCATGGCAAAGAAGCCATTGTCCCGACCCCGGTTAGTTTAGCCCAAATCACTGATTTTTTTACCAGACTAGATGGTGTATGTTTGACGTGTTCTGCTCGTGCCGTCTGGATACCAGGGCACACGACAAAGATACCTTCTTGGCTTCTTGATGGACGCTGGCATATACGCCCAACAACACGTACTTCTCAGACCATTTTGGATCCTGGCAAGAATGCAAAACCATCCATCCATTGGCCACGCACTGCATCGGCAAACCTCCAAAACAAAAGCCATCGGCTGCTAGCTAGACAGAAGAGCAAGCGGACACCATACGGTCCAAACGAGTGGCTGGCCAACTTGCGTCGACGACGGAGCCTCTCGATCCCGCTCTTGCATGGCATTTTGGGAAGTTCCTATTGCGCTACGCACCTAGACGAGGAGCCTTGTGCTACTAGCAGCTGGAAGTAGCCAACAAAAGGCCAGGTCACGCGCACATATCTTGCACTGATATTACGAGGGAGGAAACGGGAACGGACAAATCAAAGGGGCCTTACGCATTGCGTGAAAACCATCTCTTTGTAGTCTTCCCAGCTCAGCTTGCACTCCCCTCTCAGCTTCTGTCTCCTAGCAATCTCAAGATGCTCCTCCTGCACGGCCACGGATTCACTGTCAATATTTCCATGATATTTCTGGTGCATTTCACCATCCATGTATGTACTGAAATGAGTGTGTGTGTGTGTGTGTGTGTTTTCTTCCGAAAGATAGCTATGTCCGGTTTAGCAGAGATCAGTTTGAGTTGGTGTAATAGTAGACTGAATTTGTACGTACCCGCAGTTCTTCGACGGCTTTAGGGCAACCTTCGAGGAAGAAGATGGCGAGGGCAAGCGCCATTGACGATGTCTCATGCCCGGCAAAGAGCAGGCTCAGCAAGAGGTCCAATATTTGTTCTTTCGAAAGATTGGATTGCTTCATCGCCCACCCGAGAAGATCATCTTCTTCCATGCTCGAGGCCTCCTTGTTCATTTTCTCAAGCCTCTCCTCCATTTTCCTCTCTATTACTCCAAGTATGGTGGCTCGCGACTGCACGCAAACACATGGTAAATAAGAATTATATGATGTTTTTCACGATAGAACAAAATAAAGTTATAGCGCAAAGTCATATGCGGTAATTTTGTTGGGACTTGCTAGGAGAAAATTGGACATGTCACTGTCGTTAAGATGTTGCCTAACCGCCTACTGGCCTAAGATCGTGCCTTGTGATAGCTTTCTGTTTTGGAGCAATTCATATCTTTTCAACATAGCTGCCGTCAAATAAAACAGGATACTTCTCCAGCCTACAAATTATTGTCCTTCTCCCTTTTTGGCGCTCTGACAATTAAAAAGTGATAATTAAACAAAAAAAGGGCTTGCTCTTTTGGTTTTTCTTTTTCTTCTCAATCTGTATTTTTTTTTCACTTTTATGTTTAGGAACGTTTGTAGGTTGGCGAATAGGCAACGGGAAGAACTTCCTAAGCACGACTATACAATGCAAAATCGCTTTACACATTTCATAAATCAAGCATGTATATGCCAACATTGATGACACCAACCATTTGCTTGACAAAATTTCCCTCTACATCAATCTAGGTATACTGTATATAAAGGATTGATCTCAGCTAACAAGGGGTGCTTAATTAAAACAAAATTAAGAGGGTTGCTAATAGCGTGCCTGGCGACATAAATGTGGTTCCAGTGTGGTAAAGAGTTGGTCAGCGGTTGAATCATGATAAATGATGATTCCCCCAACATATAATCATGCCAAATTATGGAGGTTGGTCACTGAACTTTTTCTAAGAGGTCAAAACTCCAAGTTGCAATTGTGTGCTGTTGAGCACGGGCCGTGTGTAGGGGAGAGAAAGAGTGTGAGAGCATGCATGCATGCATGCTGCATGCTGCATCTGGGAGCAATCAATAAAGATCATTTGAGTGTGACCTCACAAGCAGTAAAAAGCGGGCAACATTTTATGCGCCCATGAGTGATGATCAGTAGTACCTCCGAGGCCGGGCAAAGCAGGACGCCGGGAAAAAGAAACAAGAGTTGATCGATCTAATCACAGGTAGCACCGGCGCCATGTCCTTTGCATGAATGGTTTTCTAGCTACATGTTCACTACTACTAGTAGCACTATGCAGTGGTATCAACTATATATGATTTTATTGCCATGCATAATTAAGTAGATCGACTGGCTGATTAACCCTAGCCCCTAGCTAGCTAAAAACGATCCCAACCATGCACCAACTGGCTTGACCTAGATGGACACACACCTTTCAACCAACGTTTGTAAAAGGAAACCTAGCTTTTCACTATTCTCTCAAGAGTTCCTTCTTTTATTATACCTACTATTAGAATGAAAAAAGTGTTTCTTTCTTTTAGGTGCCCATACATGCAGTGACGAGAAACTAATTTTGTGCAAACACCGGTGCAAAAATTCATTCTATATATAGATAGAAGGGTGGCAGTGGAAGTGGCTTTAGCAGAAAGAAAATAAGCATCGATGATACGGATCCAGTGGTGTCTGATTGGACCTGATGCAGTCGTACGTGTGCACCGATCCTTTGGACCATCCACTATTCCGAACCCACACCCCTACTAGCTAGCTACATGCTGCCATGTAAGTAGTAGTATATTAATGCGTCCCTTCTTCTGATGGCTCTCTGCATATGCAACATCGGTGCATGGGCCATGTATACACGACGACGATATGAAATGAAATTGCATAGTACAGTAACAATGTCAAAACATATGCTTCCCTTTGGTTGTACTATAAGGAAGATAAAAAAAACATATGCTTCCCGTGAGAGGACAACTGACCAGAAAACAAAAGCTACAAGACAAAGGAGGTTTCTTTCATAATCTCGAACTTATTTTTCGGTACTAGACGAGACACCCAAGCGTGCGCGCAGAGAGAGGGACAGGTTGCTAGCGGTACTAGCGGCGTGTTGACTGCTGAGTGTTGCTGTTGTGTTTGTGTAGGAAGGAAGGAGTAGTGATCGACTCACCTTGAGGGCCTTCCAGTAGGCCGTGCCGGGGAAGTTGAGGGGCGCGGACACCACCCCCTTCATGAACGTGATGTACTCGAGCCTCAGCCGCTCCGTCTCCTCCTCGCCGGGGTCCATGCTCATGATGTTCTTCGCCATCAGGTTAAACGTGAACTGCACGCACCAACGAACGCATCCATCCATCGTTAATTAGCAGCCGGGCGGGGGTACGATCTCGCTTGCTTGCTTGCATGGACCACGCCGCCACCATCACCCCGCTGCCGCGGGTGCGTGCGCGGCGTGTAGGTGTGTGCTATGCAGGCGCTGTGCATGGCGCGCGGTTAATCGGACAGTTGGTGGTTTACCTTCTTGGCTTCGTGCTGGGCGGAGAAGACGGCGGAGGAGGAGGAAGGCAGCCAGTCGCGGAGGACGAGGAGGGTGTGGCGCTCCACCTCCGGGAGGAGCACGGCGCGGAGGCGGACGGAGCTGAGGAAGTTGAGGGAGATGGAGCGCATCTCGCGGTGGGGGTCGCCGACGAGCACCAGCATGGACCATTTGCCAAGGATGCCGCCGATGCTCCGCGGGTAGCTGCACTCGAACAGCCGCCCCTCGTTCTGCAGGATGTACCGGTTCAGCCCCGCGTCCGCCGACACCACCGTCCGGTCCCCGAACAGGCTCGACCGGTATATCTTGCCGTACCTGCATCCATGCGACGTCAGCCCGAATGCCCGATCGATCGTCCACGCCTGCTCGCATGCCTGTACTGATGTATGTATGCATGTGTGTGTATGTACCGACCGTGCGATGTGCTGGTCCATGAACTGGCCGATGGAGGTGGCCGGGTGGGCGCGGAGGTACCCGAAGGTCTCGCCGATGAAGGGCCAGCCGACGGCGCCGGGCGGCAGGTTCGGCCGCCTCTTCTTGGTCCGGCCGCTCCACCGGTGGAGGCCATGGCATTTAGCCACGGCGCTGGTGTAGAAGGTGAGCAGGGCCAGGAGGATGAAGGGGAGGAAGAAAAGGAGCTCGCTGGTTATGGAGGCCATGATGGCGGCCATGAGCTACCGATCCGATTGAGAGCCCGCGGTGTCCTGGAATTTAATTCCCTTCTCGATCACTCGCTCGCCGCGTTGGCGTGTGTGCGAGAGATGATGGGTTGGAGAGAGAGAGAGAAAATAAAACCGGGGCTGGATTAAAGAGTGGCTTTAAGCTCTAAAGATTTCTCTCTCTGCAAGCTTTGTGCAAAGAAAATCTTGCTAGGAAGGTGCCCACTTCGCGACCTCCCCTCTCTCTGTTGTGGTGCTCTTATATAAGTTTTTGAGGTGTGTGACAGGGAGGGAGGAGGTGGTTGTGGGGATTCTTTAGCCAGATATTAATTTTTGGTGCGGCGCAGGGCGTGGGGACACTGCCACCTCTTTTCTTTTCCTCTACACTATATTTCTCTAGGATTTGGAAAGACAAATAATCATTACTCTCTCCGTCCTAATTTTGCCCTCGTGTTTTTTTTAACATATGCAGATGCCTGCATAACTCATCCTTATGAACACCCACACACACCCTCAAGGATGGCAATTGATAGAGTATGAGGTGGTAGAGCAATACCATACCCGTGTAGTCAATGAGTACAATATTCTACCCATACCCGTACCCATGGATATGAAACTTACCCGTACCCATACCCGGCGGGCATCCATACCCATTGGGTGCCCAATAGGTAGATCAAATAGTACACACGTTATTCACAATTTCACATTCATCGATATAACATTTGATTAAAAAAAATTATCTCAACTCAGTAACAAAGGTTCACAATCATATGACACACTCCACAGGTAAGGTACACGTGTCAGTATAAACAGCTAGGGTATGGATATATTAATGGGTAGGGTATGGGTACTACCCATGGATATAAAAATCGTCTCATACCCTGCTCATGTGGGTACGGTATCCGCGCGTACCCATATGCATGGGTAAAATTATCATTCTTACACACCCTAGGGCTATGAGCACCTCTGAGATACTGAACCAACACAATATTTTGAGATCGACGAAATCACCATAGGCACCTTTATAGTCAACATAACACCCTTCCCGCTGAACAAACATCGTAATGTGACAATTCCTTCGTGGTTGGGCTAACCACATTGTCCGTCTGTACAAACCGAAGAAGTTAAGGTTGTCCTCCCTCATCAACAATCTTGATAAAATCACAGATGTGAGCCATATGTACCTGATCGTGAGTTTGAACAGAAAAAGTCAATTAAACAAGCAGATTGCCCCTCTTTTGCATGAGAGAGATTAAATTGTATCAAAATGAAAGGCACAATTTCTCATCCAAAGTGATGATAATACGAAATACTTTCATATGCTGGCTAACAACACATATAGGAAGAAACCTATTTTCGTGTTGAATAAGGATAAGGGCCGAATTTGAGTGAGATGTTCCTATCAAAGATTACATTAGTAATTATTACAAAAATATATTTGAACCTCAAGTCGAAATTGATTTATGTCTATACGAGTAATATATGATATCCCACATGTCTCGGAAGTGAAAATTAGTTTTTAACATCTATGTTATTAGGGAAGACATGGTTAATCAAGTAGCACCGATAGTGGCTACGCTATTAATTAGGTCTAAATACGTTTAGCACTAAACACTAGAGTGGCAGAGACCATTGGATTGATGCGGTTGAACTGATGAGGTATCTTCAATCTCTCAGACTTGCTTTTTTACATTAGATATAAATATAGATATGAATAGATAGAGATAGAGATAGAGATAGAGATAGAGATAGAGATAGATATAGTATAGATATAGATATAGATTGTTGAATCCCCGTAACTCGCTATTTTTATATTAGTATAGATATAGATATAAATAGTGATAGAGATAGAGATAGAGATAGAGATAGGAAAATCCATCTCTGCACCGAGCTCATCTACACCCGCGCCGACGAAAAAATCAAAACAAATACTAGAAAAATTAAAAAAAAAATCCATTTTTCTGTGCGGTAGACAATTTGATGCGTGAGGTCCGCTTCGATTTTCAAATCATTTGGATATCTGAGGAGCTCTCAGAAAAAAAAGACAAATTTGGGGTTTGTAAAAATGTTTACTGTTCACGTACTGTTTTGGCCCGAGTTGTCTCTTTTGCTGAGAGCTGCTCAGATGTTCAAATGACTTGAAATTTGGAGCAGGCCTCACGCATCAAATTGTCTACCACACAGAAAATATTTAGAATTTTTTTGAATTTTTTATGAAGTTTTTTCTAACCGGGTGCAAATGAGCCTGGGCATCGAAACACCCCACTCATAGAGATAGATATAAATAACCCACCCACGTCTTATAAGTAATTGAACCTGGCCTGTAAAGAAACAGGGCGTCCGAGTTGCACAAATTATCTTTCAACGTGCATACGAACAAGGGATATATGTCCACAATTTTTTAAATAGATTGGTAAATCTAACAATAATTTATAGATCTCACCAATAAAATAATTTTGAAATGTGGATTAACCCAGTGCCTCTATAAATAACCTTGTAGTTTGCTTTTACTACCTCCGTTCCAAAATAATTGAAGTACCGAGTTTATCCCAAGTTAATGTCACATCTAAGATTTTTCCCAAATTTGGAATGTTTAAAAGTTTCACACGAAACTATTTTTCCTAGGAAACCCTATGTTTGTTTGCATTAGCTACATTTGACTAGGAATTGATTGAATAGGATAGGAATGTGGACCAGTTGAACTTTGGGAATTATTTAGAAACCCAAAATTATCATTTAGAGGATAATTATATGATTGTGAGAGATCTAGTGTGATTAATTGGGTTGGTTAAAAGCCCTAAGTAGAAGAAACAATAAAGGGGCAAGGTTTAGAAAATAAGAATAAACCCCCCAAATCAAGATGGCAACTCAAATAATTATGGTTGACACAAAGACAAATTCATTGGAATTCAAACAATAAGGGAAAACCACTTGAAAATGAAAATACGTCAATTATGATAATTAAACAAAGATTTAAATATGTGGTAGAAAATAATTGACCAAATTTCAAAATAAAATGTTCAACTTTCTCTTAATATTTCAAAATTAATTTAGAACAAGTTTGCCTTTGAAAATAAATTGAAATTCAGAACATATTGGAATTTAGAAAGAAACCGGAAACAAAAACATAAGAGGAAATAAAATAAAAACAGCCAGCCAGACCAGCACGGCCCAGCCTACCAGCGAGGCCCACCCAGCACAGGAAGCCCACCAGGCCACTTAGCGAAGTTGTATGCTGATGTCACTTGAACTGCGTCGGTATTTCCCAAAAGAGGAAGGGATGATGCATCACATATACGATAGGTATTTCTCTCAGTTATGCAACCAAGGTATCAATCCAATAGGAGAACCAATCAACACTATGTAAATGGTACTTGCACACAAAGAACAAATATTTGCAACCCGACGCTTATGAGGGGTTGATTCCTCTACGGTTAACAATGCCTGAAATTGTCAAGTTGACGGGATAAAATTTATGATAGATTGGATAAATAGATCTTGGTAAAACGTGAAATAAAAGATGCAAATAAAAATTGCAGCAAAGTATTTTTGTGTTTTAGAATAGTAGATCTGAAAATAAAAGCGAATAAAAATAGTCTCAGAGCAAATATGACAAAAAGTAGACCCGAGGCCATAGATTTCACTAGTGACTTCTTTCAAGAAATAGCACACGATGGGTAAACAAATTACTGTTAGGCAATTGATAGAAGATCGAATAATTATGACGATATCCAGGCAATGATCATTATATAGGCATCACGTCCATGATTAGTAGACCGACTCCTGGCTGCATCTACTACTATTACTCCACACATTGACCGCTATCCAGCATGCATCTAGTGTATTAAGTTCATGGAGACACAGAGTAATGCAATAAGAACGATGACATGATGTAGACGAGATCTATTCATGTAGGAATAACCCCCGTCTTGTCATCCTTAATAGCTACGATACATGCGTGCCTTGCTGCCCCTTCTATCACTAGGAAAGAACACCGCAAGATCGAACCCATCACAAAGCACCTCTTCCCATGGGAAGAAAAATCGATCTAGTTGGCATAACTAAACATAAACATGAGGCTATAAGTAATCATGCATATAAGAGATCAAAGACTCAAATAACTTTCATGGATATATAGATTTGATCATAAACTCAAAGTTCATCGGATCCCAACAAACACACCGCAACAAATAGTTACATCAAATAGATATCCACGAGACCATTGTATTGAGAATAAAAAGAGAGAGAGGAAGCCATCTCGATACTGCCTATGGACCCGTAGGTCTATGGTGAACTACTCACGCATCATCGGAGAGGCACCAATGAGGATGATGAACCCCTTCGTGATGGTGTCTAGATTGGATCTCGTGGTTCTGGAACTTGCGGCGGCTGGAACTGTGTTTCGTCGACTCCCCTAGTGTTTTTGAAATATTTGAGTATTTATAGGGCAAAGAAGCGGTGCGGGAGGCCACCGAGGTGGGCACAACCCATCTGGGCGCGCCTGGGCGTCCAGGCGTGCCCTGGTGGGTTTCCCCCCCTCGGGGCTCCCCTCTGGTACTTTGGCCCACTTGATGTCTTCTGGTCCAAAAAAATTCTACAAAAAGTTTCGATGCGTTTGGACTCCATTTGGTACTCGTATCCTGCAAAGTAAAAAACAAGCAAAAAACAATAACTGGCACTGGGCACTATGTCAATAGGTTAGTCCCAAAAATGATATATAAAATGATTGTAAAACATCCAAGAATGATAATATAATAGCATGGAACAATAAAAAAATATAGATATGTTGGAGACGTATCAGCATCCGCAAGCTTAATTCCTGCTTGTCCTCGAGTAGGTAAATGATAAAAACAGAATTTTTGATGTGGAATGCTGCCAGACATGTTCATCGCATATTCTTTTCTTTTGTAGCATGGACATTTGGACTTTTATATGGTTCAAAGCAATAGTCTAGTTTTGACATTAGGATTTCAGTACTCAAGCATATGAACAAGCAACCATGTCTTTCAAAATATCAACACTAAAGAAAGTTATCCCTAGCCCAACATGATCAATCATTGATCCATTCATGAAACACACTCGCATATTAGCTACATCCAACGCTCAAGTATGATCATAGTGCTCCCTAGTTGGTGCTTTATAAGAGAAGATGGAGACTCAAATAAAAATAAAAATTGCATAAAGTAAATAGAAAGGCCCTTCACAGAGGGAAGTAGGGATTTGTAGAGGTGCGAGAGCTCAAAGCTAAAATTGAGAGATGAAATTTTTCAGAGGCATACTTTTCCCGTCAACGAAAACGACCGAGTAATTCCCAACATTTTCCATGCTAGATATATCATAGGCGGTTCCCAAGCAGAAAATAAAGTTTATTCCTTTTTCCACCATTCTTTCGCAATCCATGGCTAGCCATATCCACGGGTGCCTTCCATACCAACACTTTCCAAGGAATTTATTATTTGACAACATAAAGTAAATTTCTTTTTCATTTCGGGACTGGACATCCCTATTACCGTCGTACTCTCGTGCAAAGACATGTGAATAAACACTCATCTTGAGAATAACACATATAGCATGGAAAATATTGGCCACCCCCTGCCGCTTCATGAGCGGTACGAGTACACAAAAAGGAAATTCATTTTGAAAATTAGAGATGGCAGTTACAAATTTGCTTAGAACGGCACAGAAATACCGTATATAGGTAGGTATGGTGGACTCATATGGCAAAACTAGGTTTAAAGTTTTTGGATGCACATGTAGTATTTCTACTTAGTACAAGTGGATGCTAGCAAATAGATTGAGAAGCAACCAACCAAGAAACAAAAAATCACATAAGTGAGCATTAAGCATAACTAACACCGAATAATGCACCATAAGTAGGATGTAATTTCATTCCATAACTATTGACTTTTGTGCTTGCATAGGGAATCACAAACCTTAACACCAATATTCTTACTAAAGCACAATTACTCACCAACATGACTTACATATCACTATCATCATATCTCAAAACTATTACAAAGAATCAAGTTTATTTTGTCCAATGATCTTCATGAAAGTTTTTACTATATCCCTGTTTAGTATCTATCACTTTGGGACTAGTTTCATATGTTGCTTTTTATAAGCTCAAACAAATTTAAGTGAAGAACATGAGCATAAAAGTTTTCTTCTCTCAAAATAATATAAGTGAAGCATGAGAGAATTTCTTTAAAAATTTACTAACTCTCAAATAAATCTAAGTGAAGCATGGGAGCATTTCTTCAAAACATATTAAAGCACCCCTTGCTCAAAAAGATATAAGTGAAGCACTAGAGCAATTCCATAGCTCAAAAAATTTAAGTGAAGCACATAGAGCTCTAACAAATCATAGCATAATTTTGGCTCTCTCAAATAGGTGTGTCCAGCAAGGATAGATGACACAAAATAAAAAGCAAAACAAGCAAAGACTCATATAATACAAGATGCTCCAAGCAAAACTCATGATATGTGACAAATAAAAATATAGCTCCAAGTAAAATACCGATGGTCGTTAGAAGAAATAGGGGATGCCACTCAGGGCATCCCCAAGCTTAGTTGCATGGTTCTCCTTGAATAATAACTTGGGGTGCCATGGGGCATCCCCAAGCTTTGGATCTTGCTACTCCTTATTCCTTCATCCATCGTGATCTCACCCAAAACTTGAAAACTTCAATCACACAAAATTCAACAAAACCTTTGTGAGATCCGTTAGTATAACAAAGCAAATCACCAATCTAAGTACTGTTGCAAACCCTTTCATATTCTATTTTTGCATTATACCTACTGTATTCTAACTTTACCATGACTTGTACACCCGATACAATCCATAGATTCATCAAAATAAGCACACAACGCAAAGAAAACAGAATCTGTCAAAAAACAGAATAGTCTGTAGTAATCTGAAAACTTTGTATACTTCTGTAACTCCAAAAATTCTGAAATATTAGGAAAACGTAGGAAATTTGTATATAAATATTGTGTACAAAAATCTGGATTTCATAGCGCATCTGTGAATTTTGAATATTATTTTACTGGGCGCAAAAGTTTCTGTTTTTCAACAAGATCAAATCAAGTATCACCAAACATGATCCCAAAGGCTTTACTTGACACAAACACTAATTAAAACATAAAAAACACAATTATAACAGTATCATAATTGTGCAAACACTCAAGAACAGAAATAAAAAGGCAAAAATAAGATTTATTCATTGGGTTGCCTCCCAACAAGCGCTATCGTTTTATGCCCCTAGCTAGGCATAATGCGTAGATTCAAGTATTGTCATTTTTAGTTTTAGATCCATGGGATGCCCTCATGATTGATTCATATGGTCGCTTAATTCTTGTTCTAAGGAAGTGTTCCATACCCTTTCTTAGTGGAAATTGAAATTTAATATTCCCTTCTTTCATATCAATCATGGCACTTATAGTGCGTAAAAACGGTCTGCCAATTATAATAGGACAAGACGGATTGCAATCAATATCAAGAACAATAAAATCTATGGGCACAAAATTCCTATTTGCAAGGATAAGAACATCATTAAATATTCCCATAGGCTTTTCAATAGTAGAATCCGCCAAGTGCAAATTAAGAGAACATTCTTCAATATCGGTAAGACCAAGCATATCACATAAAGATTTCAGAATTTTGTAATACTAGCACCCAAATCATATAAAGCAAAACACTCATAATTTTTAATCTTGAATTTGATGGTAGATTCTCATTCATCATGTACTTTTCTAGGAATTGAGATCTCTAGTTCCAACTTTTCTTCTAAAGATTTCATCATGGCATCTACGATATGTTTAATAAAATCTTTATTTTGTTCATAAGCATGGGGTGAATTTATCATGGATTGCAACAAAGAAATAAATTCAATCAAAGAGCAATTATCATAATTAAAGTCTTTGTAATCCAAAAGAGTGAGCACATCACTAGTTAAAGTTTTGACCTCTCCAAACCCACTTTTATCAATTTTCTCAACAAGATTTTCACCCTCCGAATTATCGGGACGCCTTCTAGCTAAAGTTGACTCTTCTTCACTCCCTTTATCATCAATTTTAATTTTACTAAATAAGGAATCAATAGAAGAAACACCAATCATTTTAAGATCTTCATCATTTTTATCCTCTAAAGAGATTGGTTTAGTGGCCATTTGATTTACTATGGTAGCCTGTGCATATGATATTTTGCCTAGCAAATTTTTATCAAAAGCACACTTAGATTGGAGATTACAAACTTCTCTACTAATATCATCAAGTTGTTTTATTATAGCATCTAACACAATATATAGAGTGTTCTTTAAGTTCCTCAGTAAAATGCTTATTATGCCCAGATTGTGTACTCATATATTCCTTGGTACTTTTTTCAATATAAAGAAAAATATTGGGGTAAGAAACATCATAGTACCTCCTTTGAGACATTGTGACTATGCAAACAAGATTGCACACGAAAACAGATATGACGAGAAAACGACAAACGAAAAAGAGGACGAATAAAGTGGGGAAAATTTTTGTGAAGTGGGGGAGATGAAAATAAGAGGCAAATGGAAAATAATGTAAATTGCAAGGAGGTGAGATTTGTGATTAGGAACCTGATAGATGTTGATGATATCTCCTCGGCAACGGTGCCAGAAATTTATTTTGATGTCGCTTGAACTACTTCGGTATTTCCCTAAAGAGGAAGGGATGATACAGCACAACTACGGTAGGTATTTCCCTCAGTTATGAAACCAAGGTATTAATCCAGTAGGAGAACCAAGAAACACTATGTAAATGGTACCTGCACACAAAGAACAAATACTTGCAACCCGACGCTTATGAGGGGTTGTCAATCCCTCTACGGGTAACGACGCCAGAAATTGTCAAGTTGACAGGATAAAATTTGTGGTAGATTGGCTAAATAGACTCGGTAAAATGCGAAATAAAATATGCAAATAAAAAGTGCAGCAAAGTATTTTCTGGTTTTTAGAATAATAGATCTGAAAACAAAAGCGAATAAAAATAGATCTCAAAGCAAATATGATAAACAGTAGACCCGGGGGCCGTTTTATAGTGGCTTCTCTCAAGAAATATCACATGGTGGGTGAACAAATTACTATTGGGCAATTGATAGAAGATCAAATAATTATGACTATATCCAGTGAATGATCATTATATAGGCATCACGTCAAGATTAGTAGACTGACTCATATATGCATCTACTACTATTAGTCCACACATCGACCGCTATCCAGCTTGCATCTAGTGTGTTAAGTTCATGGAGAAACAGAGTAATGCAATAAGAATGATGACATGATGTAGACGAGATCTATTCATGTAGGAATAGGCCCCATCTTGTTATCCTTAATAGCAACGATACATGCGTCTCTTGCTGCCCCTTCTGTCACTCGGAAAGAACGCCGCAAGATCGAACCCATCACAAAGCACCTCTTTCCATGGCAAGAAAAATCGATCTAGTTGGCCTAACTAAACCAAAGATCCGAAGAAGAAATACGAGGCTATAAGTAATCATGCATATAAAAGATCAAAGAATCAAATAACTTTCATGGATATATATATCTGATCATATCTATAATTTTTTTATTGTTCCATGCTGTTACATTATCATTCTTGGATGTTTTACAATCATTTTATAGTCATTTTATATCATTTTTTGGTACTAACCTATTGACATAGTGCCAGGTGCCAGTTCCTGTTTTATGCATGTTTTTACATCGCAGGAAATCAAAACCAAACGGAGTCCAAACACAATGAAACTTTTTGTGGATTTTTTTAGGACCATAAGACATCCAATGGGCCAAAGAAGTGCCAAAGAGGGAGCCCGAGGTGAGCACACGACACTAGGGCGCGCCTGGAGGCCCAGGCGCGCCCTGGTGGGTTGTGCCCACCTCGGTGGCCTCCTGAACCGCCTCTTTGCTCTATAAATACCCCAATATTCCAGAAACCCTAGGGGAGTCAACGAAAATCAATTCCAGCCACCGCAAGTTCGAGAACCACCAGATCCAATCTAGACACCATCACACAGGGGTTCATCATGTACATTGGTGCCTCTCCGATGATGCATGGGTAGTTCTTTGTAGACCTATGGGTCCGTAGTTACTAGCTAGATGGATTCCTCTCTCTCATTTGATTCTTAATACAATGGTCTCTTGGAGATCCATATGACGTAACTCTTTTTGCTGTGTTTGTTGGGATTCAATGAACTTTGAGTTTATGATCAGATCTATCTTTTTATCCATGAAAGTTATTTAAGTCTTCTTTGATCTCTTATATGCATGATTGCTTATAGCCTCATATTTCTTCTCCGATATTTGGGTTTTGTTTGGCCAACTTGATCTATTTATCTTGCAATGGGAAGAGGTGCTTTGTGATGGGTTCGATCTTACAGTTCATGGTCCCAGTGACATAAGGGGAACCGAGATGTATGTATCATTGCCATTAAGTATAACAAGATGGGGTCTATTTCTACATAAATAGATCTTGTCTACATCATGTCATCATTCTTATTGCATTACTCCGTTTATCCATGAACTTAATACACTAGATGCATGCTGGATAGCGGTCGATGTGTGGAGTAATAATAGTAGATGTAGGCAGGAGTCGGTCTACTAATCTTGGACGTGATGCCTATATAATGATCATTACCTGGATATCATCTTGATTATTTGAAGTTCTATCAATTGCACAATAGTAATTCATTTACCCACCATTTGCTATTTTTCTCGAGAGAAGCCACTAGTGAAACCTATGGCCCTCGGGTCTCTTCTTTATTATATTTGCCTTTGCGATCTATTTTTATTTGCTTTTATTTTCATATCTATTAAACCAAAAATACAAAAATATCTTGTTGTACTTTATTTTAATCGAGATCTATTTATCCCATCTATCATATTTTTATCACGTCCATTTGCCAATTTCTAGCGCCATTACCCGAAAGGGATTGGCAACCCCTTTAATACGCCGGGTTGCGAGTATTTGTTATTTGTGTGCAGGTGCCGTTCACATAGTGTTGCGTGGTTCTCCTACTGTTTCGATAACCTTGGTCTCATCACTGAGGGAAATACCTACCGTTGCTGTGCTCCATCATCCCTTCCTCTTTGGAGAAATACCGACGCAGTTCAAGCAAACATCAAACGGAATTTCTGGCGCCGTTGTGGGGAGACATCATCAACATCTACCAGGTTCCTAATCACAAATCTCAATTCCTTGCAATTTACATTATTTGCCATTTGCCTTTCACTTTCCTCTCCCTCACTTCACAAAAAATTGTCGTTTTATTCGCCCTCTTTCTCGTTCGCCGTTTTCTCTTTAGATCTACCCTTCGTTTGCAATCATGAGTGACTTTGGTATGGCTGAAACAGATGATGGCCTAACTCCTAAAATTGGATGATCTGGCAATCTAGATGCTAAAACTTTTTTTGGGGGGCAAGGGAATGTTATAGGAAAAGAACGTATCCAAGAATTTTTCAATTGTGTTGGAAATTTAAGTATTGATGATGTTCGTATACTTAAGAGGACTAAATATTATGCAGAAGATATTTCAGCACTAGTTCTGAAATTTGAAAATAAACTTATCCGTACTCATCCTACTTTGCAAAGGTTGTTTTTTGAGTTGCCCGTTATAAAGAATCCCAAGGCTAAAAAGTTGGCCACTCTTGTTCTTATGAATGAATTTGATTACATAGTACGGGAAGCAAGGGGGATCTTTGATTTTTATGGTATGAATCATGAAAATCCGGTGCTAGATGAAATTCTTTATAATAGTGATTATGCGTTAAGACATTTGCTTGGGGATAATCAATTTTTTTGTGACAAACTTAAAAAGGAAGTCCTTGTTTCAGATATAATCCAACAAGTTTTTACTAATGTTAATCAACATTATTCTTGGATTGTTGCCGACCAAAGAGGTTATGATGATAAGCAACTTGATAGTGCTAAGATTTCCATGGATAATATATTTTATGTTGTTTTTACAAAACCTCATGACAAAAATACCTCTAAGGAAATTAAGGAGAAGGATAACAAAATGTAGATCCTTGTTTTATGCCTAGCTAGGGGCGTAAAACGGTAGCGCTTATTGGGAGACAACCCAATGAATAATTTTTTTCTCTTTGCTTTCTGTTCTTGAGTGTTTGCACAATTATGCTACTTTTATGATTGTGTTTTTTGTGTTTTAATTAGTGTTTATGCCAAGCAAAGCCTTTAGGAACATGTTGGGTCATAGTTGATTTGATCTTGCTGAAAAACAAAAACTTTTGCGCTCACGAAAATAATTATCATTTTTTGACAGGAGCGTGATAAAATACCAATTCTTTTTGAAGAAGATTAATATAGAACTTTCTCACGTGGTCCTAATTTTTCAGAATTTTTGGAGTTACAGAAGTATTCGAAATATCCAAATTTCTATAGACTATTATGTTTTGATATATTCCGTTTTCTTTGCGGTGTGTGCTTGTTTTGATGATTCTATGGTTTTCTTTGAAGAGTTTTGGCCGTAGAAAAGTTGGAATGCAGTAGATATAATACAAGAATAAAATATGAATGGGTTTACAACAGTACTTATAGTAGTGATTTGTTTTCTTATACTAACGGATCCCATGAAGGTTTTGTTGAGTTTTGTGTGATTGAAGTTTTCAAGTTTTGGGTGATGTTAAGATGGATGAAGGAATAAGGAGTAAGAAGAGCCTAACCTTGGGGATGCCCATGGCATCCCAAGCTATTATAAAAAGAGAAGCAAGAAACTGGGCTTGGGGATGCCCAAGTGGCATCCCCTCTTTCTTCTAACGACCATCGGTATTTTAGTCGGAACTATATTGTTATTCATCACATACTATGAGTTTTGCTTGGAGCGTCTTTTATGATATGAGTCTTTGCTTGTTTTGCCTTTTGTTTTAAGTATTGAGTCCATGTTATACACACCTATTTGAGAGATCCAAAATTATGCCATGACTTGTTAGAATTGCTCTCTATGCTTCACTTAAATCTTTATGAGCTATGGAATCGCTCTAGTGCTTCACTTATATCTTTTTGAGCATGGTGTGCTTTGTTATTTTTAAAGAAATTCTCTCATGCTTCACTTATATTTAATTGAGAGTTAGCAATTTTTTAAAGAAATTCTCTCTTGCTTCACTTAAATTAATTTGAGAGAAAGAAATATTATGTTCATGATCTTCACTTATATTTGTTTGAGCTCATCAAAAGCAACACATGAAAATTAGTTCCAAAGTGATAGATATCCAAGAAGGATATAATAAAAACTTTCATGAAGATTATTGGACAAAATAAACTTGATTCCTTGTAATAGTTTTGAGATATGATGATGTGATATGTGAGTCATGTTGATGAGTAATTATGCTTTAGTAAGAATATTGGTGTAAAGGTTTGTGATTCCCTATGCAAGCATGGAAGTCAATAGTTATGCAATGAAATTACATCCTACTTGTCGTGCATTATTCGGTGTTAATTATGCTTAATGCTCGCTTATAAGATTTTTTGTTTCTTGGTTGGTCGCTTCTCAATCTTTTGCTAGCCTTCATTTTGCACTAAGTATGATCACTACTCGTGCATTCAAAATCCTTTAAACCAGTTTTGCCACATGAGTCCACCATACCTACCTATATGTGGTATTTCCGTGCAGTTCTAAGCAAATTTGTATGTGCCATCTCTAATTTTCAAAATAAAATTTTCTTTTGTGTGCTCGTACCACTCATGAAATGGTAGGGGGTGGCTAATATATTTTCATGCTAGATATGATATTCTCAGGATGAGTGTTCATTCACTTGTCGTTGCATGAGAGTAAGGCAAAAGGTATTAGAGATGCCCAGTCCCGAAACAAAAAATGAATTTACTTTATGTTGTCAAATAATAAATTCCTTGGAAAGTGTTGGTATGGAAGGTACCCGTGGATACGGCTAGCCATGAAAATTGAAAGTACGGTTGAAAAAGGAATAAACTTTAATTTCTGTTTGGGATCTGCCTATGATATATCTAGCATGGAAAGTATTGGGAACTACTTGATCATTCTCGTTGATAGGAAAAGCATGCCTCCCAAAATGTTTTTATCTCTATCTCTTTTGCTTTGAGCTCTGGCACCTCTACAAATCCCTACTTCCCTCTACGAGGGCCTTTCTTTTACTTTATGCAATTTTTATTTTTAAGTTGAGTCTCCACCTTCTCTTATAAAGCACCAACTAAGGGGCATTATGATCGTACTTGAGCATTGGGTGTAGCTAATATGCAAGTATATTTCATGAATGGATCAATGATTGAGCATAATGGGCTAGGGATGACTTATTGTAGCATTGATATTTTGAAATACATGGTTGCTTGTTGTCATGCTTGAGTATTTAAGTCATCATGTCAAAACTAGACAATTGCTTTGAACCATATATAAAAGTCCAAATGTCCATGCTATAAAGAAAAGAATATGAGATGAGCATGTTAGGCAGCATTCCACATCAAAAATTCTGTTTTTATCATTTACTTGCTTGAGGACGAGCATGAATTAAGCTTGGGGATGTTGATACATCTCCAATATATCTATAATTTTTGATTGTTCCATGCTGTTATATAATCATTCTTGGATGTTTTACAATCATTTTATATCATTTTTTGGTACTAACCTATTGACACAGTGCCAAGTGTCAGTTGCTGTTTTCTGCATGTTTTTTACATCGTAGGAAATCAATACCAAACGGAGTCCAAACGTAACGAAACTTTTTGTCGATTTTTTGGGACAAGAAGACATCCAGTGGGCCAAAGAAATACCGAAGAGGGAGCCCGAGGTGAGCACAAGACACCAGGGCGGGTTGTGCCCACCTTGGTGGCCTCCCGAACCGCCTCTTTGCTCAATAAATACCCCAATATTCTAGAAACCCAAGGGGAGTCAACGAAAATCAACTCCAGTCGCTGCAAGTTCCAGAACCACCAGATCCAATCTAGACACCATCACAGAGGGGTTCATCATGTCCATTGGTGCCTCTCCGATGATGCACGAGTAGTTCTTTGTAGACCTACGGGTCCGTAGTTAGTAGCTAGATGGCTTCCTCTCTCTCGTTTGATTCTCAATACAATGGTATCTTGGAGATCCATATGATGTAACTCATTTTGCAGTGTGTTTGTTGGGATACGACGAACTTTGAGTTTATGATCAGATCTATGTTTGTCGGTGCAACAAACACTGGGTCTGTTGACCATCTGTGCACAAGATCAAGATTGAAGCACCAGCTTAAGTCAGAGATTGAAGAACCAAGAGACTTGAAGAACCAACATGAAGCCTAGAAGGACTAAGATTGAGCCTATGAAGCAAGATATCGGCAAGAGAAGGGCCTCCCTTGCCGGGCAGACAAGCCCAGCAAGGGGCGAGGCCACCACCAGAAGCAAGCAACCGAGGCTCCCCGACAGAGCCTGCCAGGGTTTGCGGGGGCGGAACCGCCCCACCAACCACTCAAGCATGACTCATGTCGTCAATCAGTTCAGTGTCAAGCTGCAAGATGATTAAGTGGAAGCCATTCGCCACATGGCAGCCATTTCATATAGAGAAGCCTATAGATGACACCCGTCCTGTGACGTGTCAAGAGAGCAGGTGCGGAGTTGGCAAGATAGCCCGGCAGGCCTTGCCGGGCACCAAGTGATGTGACACTAAGCGGTGCATTTAATGCACCCTTTCAGCCCCTAGAGTTAGGTATGATAGCACTATTTGCTATCATATCAGTGGATAATGACCACTTTGCCACTGTGGTGACCCCTAAATCTATAAAAGGAGGCCCATGGCACTCGTAGGAGGGGTTAGAAGGTTGGAAAGTTGACAACCCCAAGCCACCACACGCGCGTCGTCGCTGCGGCCCTAAGGCAAACCTTGCCGGGCAAGTGTACTACTAAAAGGACATGCGGTGCCCCCATGCGTGGTTTTGGCAATTGATGACATTCTCTATGGACTAATGGTTGCATTGAGTTATATTTGAAGGATCTGTCCATAGGATTTTCTTGAAGTCCATGTGTTGGTTTCAAGGAGTTTATGAGTTGACCAAGGTGCTACTAAGGAATTATCGAAAGATTGGTCATGTGAGTGTTGAGCTTATTGCAAGCATGTCTTGAAGAAGAAGAGTGTGTCATTCATGTATACCTTCAAGACATCATCCAAATGAAGAGAGTTGGAAAGATTCAAGGTTTATCAAGACTAAGTCAATAGTGAATTATCCAAAGACATCATCCAAGGAGTTTATGAGTTGACCAAGGTGCTATTAAGGAATTATCCAAAGATTGGTCATGTGAGTGTTGAGCTTATTGCAAGCATGTCTTGAAGAAGAAGAGTGTGTGATCATTCATGTCAACCTTCAAGACATCATCCAAATGAAGAGAGTTGGAAAGATTCAAGGTTGATCAAGACTAAGTCAAGAGTGAATTATCCAAAGACATCATCCAAGGAGTTTATGAGTTGACCAAGGTGCTATTAAGGAATTATCCAAAGATTGGTCATCTGAGTGTTGAGCTTATTGCAAGCATGTCTTGAAGAAGAAGAGTGTGTGATCATTCATGTCTACCTTCAAGACATCATCCAAATGAAGAGAGTTGGAAAGATTCAAGGTTGATCAAGACTAATTCAAGAGTGAATCAAGTTGATCAACACACAAAGCATATAAGATGTACCGAGGGATCAAGTGATCCCATGGTATGGTAAGCATTGTCCATTACGCTTTGTGTACTAACCTATGGTATTCGTGAGAGTTCTTTGTGGGGTTAGGTTGCGGTGTGCAAGTTTAAGTAGAGCATCACGAAGAGATCATCCTTAAAGCATGCCGTCCATTGTGTTGTCAATGGACTTGTGAAGATGTGCCAAAGAGCGACTCACCCATAGTAGAGTATGGGGCAATCAAGAAAGGTGGTACAACTTGAGGGAGTCAAGATCATCATCATCTAGATTAAGTGGACTATGTGCAAGGCAAAGGTTTTCCCTTGATAGGTTCTCTATTTTACCGGTCTCATTGTGGTAGTTTGAAGACCGGGTTATAGGATCAATTGTTGTACTATCAAGGGGGGCTCTCAAGTGAGTAGCTTCATCGTATCGTTCCTAGAGAGCTCAAACCATTGCATGCTTGCATCATATTTCTTGGTTCTTGTTTGGTTTTCTCCTTGTGAGATTTGGAGCTTATGGTCATCTTCTTGAAAAGCTCGAGTTCATCGAAAACCGAGTTCACATGCTTCTTCTATTGCATTTTCGGCGTTGGAGGTTTTACCAGTCTTATTCGAGGAAGGGTTCTCACCATTTTCTTATGGGCCTTTTCTTATTTCCTTCTTATTGTTATTTATATCAAGTTTGTGTTAGCCCTTGTCGCTAGCTTTCCAAGAAACTTGGTTTCGTTCAATTTGGAGTCCATGTGCAGAAGTTCTGTCAGTTTTGGTGTCCTTAAAAAGGCTGCAGCGGTACTACCGCTCATGGGAGCGGTACTACCGTTGGAGGGGATGTATTTTTTTTTCTACTGCTCTTGGGAGCGGTACTACCGCGGCTACTTCTGCTCCGGACCAAAAACTTGTCATAAGTCCAGTGGTGGTAGGCACAGATGTATCTTTTTAGTACCGCTCGCAAGAAGTAGTACCGCTACCCTTTGAGGTAGTACCGCTACCCCTAGCGGTAGTACCGTGAGGTCGAGCGGTAGTACCGCTCTGTGCGAGTTGTGAGCATAACAATTGTATTTTCCCCTCCTATAAAAGGGGGTCTTCTTCCCCAATGAACCTTATCCTTTGAGCTCGTGTTCTTCCCCCATTGTTGACCTTCTTTGAGCTTGCTATCTCTCAAGCCCTCCATGGATTCTTGCTAGTTGTTGGGGGAAAAGAGAGAGGAGATCTAGATCCACATTTACACCAATCACTTTCTCCTCTATGTGAGGGGAACCCCTTGGATCTAGATCTTGGAGTTCTTGGTGTTCTCCTTCTTGTTCTTCCTCCCATTTCCCTCCCTAGAATTAGTTCTTTTGGTGGGATTTGGGAGAGAAGGACTTGGGCACTCCATGTGCCCTTGCCATTGCATTTGGTGCATAGGTTTGAGTTCTCCACGGTGATACGTGGAAGTTACAAGTTGAGAAGCTTATTACTCTTGGGTGCTTGGTGCCCTTGAGCTTGTTCCTCTTGGGTGCTTGGGCGCCCTAGACAGTTGGTGGTGTTCGGAGCTCAATCATTGTGGTGTAAAGCTTCGGGCAAGCATCGGGGTCTCCAATTAGGTTGTGGAGATCGCCCCGAGCAATTTTACGGGTTCTGGTGCCCGCCCCCAACGGTTGCCAAAGTGTACGGGTTCGGTGACCGCCCCCAAGGGTTGCCATTTGTACGGGTTCAGTGACCGCCCTCAAGGGTCCCTTAATGGAATCACGGCATCTTGCATTGTGCGAGGGCGTGAGGAGATTACGGTGGCCCTAGTGGCTTCTTGGGGAGCATTGTGCCTCCACACCGCTCCAAACGGAGATTAGCATCCGCAAGGGTGTGAACTTCGGGATACATCGTCATCTCCGTGTGCCTCGGTTATCTCTTACCCGAGCCCTTTACTTATGCACTTTACTTTATGATAGCCATATTGTTTCTTCTCATATATCTTGCTATCACTTTGTTTTTTATCTTGCTTAGCATAAGTTGTTGGTGCACATAGGTGAGCCTAGTTGTTGTAGGTTTTATGCTTGACAAATTAACTGCTAGGTTTATTCCGCATTTGTTCAAGCCTAAACCATAATTGTTTTAAAGCGCCTATTTACCCCCCTCTAGGTGACATCCTCGATCTTTCAATTGGTATCAGAGCCACATCTCTCTTTATTAGGCTTTACCGCCTAGAGAGTAAAGATGTCGACTAGGGGATTAGGATTCTCTGACACTATTAGTTTTGATAGCACAAATTTTGATGTTTGGGTAATTCGCATGCTTAATCTCTTTAGGGTCATGGACCCAAATTTAGAGCAAATTGTAGATATGGGTTTCCCCCTCCAAAGGATCCCCAAAGATTATCTTTAGAGGATGAGAAAAACTCTTATCTCAATGCTCAAGCTTCTAATGTGCTTTTCGATGCTTTGAGCAATGTAGTTATATTTCAACTCATGTCGTTCCGGGATGCTCATGAGTTGTGGACAAAGCTTCAAGATAAATATGGTCTGTCCAAGATTTGTGCGGATGATTGTTCTCCCTCCACCTCTGGCAGTGTTGCCTTCTCAACTTCTTCTTCTTCACCTACATGTGGGTTGCCACAAGGTAATGTTATGGTGAGTAGTGTTGGTCATTGCAATGATGATAGTGTGCTTATCGTTGATGACTATTCATCACTATCTTGTTGCCATACTCCATCTTTGGACTTTAACACTTCATCCACCTTACATGTTTCACATGCTTGTGTTGATAGTCCGTGCATATCATGTAGAAATGGCTTGACTAAATCTCATAATGATATGCTTGCTATATATTGTTGCCATGATAAAAATGCATGTATTTCCTCGAGTTGTTGTGCTAACGATGTAGAGGAAACTCAACACTCCATGGAATAAGATGTGGTCTCAAATGGTGCTTCAAGGGATCCTACATCATCATCTATTGCTTTATGCCTTATGGCTAAGGCTTCAAAGGTATCTCCTACTTTTAACCCCAATATGTCTCTTGATGATGATGTTAATGCTAATGATGATGAGGATAATGATGAAGAGAGTGATAATGTTGCCTCCTTAAAAATTAAGGGGGAAATGATTTTTAAAGATCTTCATAAAAATAAAATTGCTCGTTCCAACTTCATGGAAATCATGTCCATTGCCATTGAGGGCAAGAAATATATTGAGGAGTTGGAATCTCATCTCCAGGAGCATGAGGTCACCATTGAAAAATGGAAGGTCATGAGCGTGATTACGCTAATGAGATTGTGGACCTCTCTCAAGCTCTTGAACTTGAACAAACCACCAAGGAATCTCTTGAGGAGACTTTTGCTCTAGAATTATCTAGAGTGAAGGAATCTAATGATAGAGCTCTTGAGGTGGCCAATGATTTTGAAACTAAAAATTAGAAGCTTGAAGTTGCACATGCTAAACTTCTTAAGGACTTTGGGCACCTCAAAAATGGCTCAAGGGTCATTAAGAGTGAGCTGATCAAACTCATCGAGTCTCATGCACAACTTAAAGCTTCATATTCAAAAGAGCTTGCCAAGTTGCCTTCTCCTCTTGCTATTATTGATTATTCTTGTGCTAGTAACTCTATTACTTGTGAAGCATCCATTTTTAAGGAGAATGTCGAGCTTCGGGCTCAACTTGAGTTGCTATCTAGCAATTATGGGAAATTGGAAGAAATCGATGAAAATCTCTCAAGCTCTTAGGATGATCTTCTAGTATCCCATAATGTGCGAAAGATAGCTCATGAGGCCATGATTGCTAAGGTAACATCTAGTGATCCTCATGTGGATACTAGCACTACTTTTAGTCAAAATGCTATATTGCCTTGTGCCAGTCCTCGTGATTCATCCATGCGTAACATTGGTACATCTTGTGATGAATTGCTTTCATTGCCTTGTTGCTATAACGATGAAGCTTATACTTCCTCTAGTGCTTGTGTTGAGACTAACCATGTAGATGAAATTAAAGAGCTCAAGGCCCAAGTCACTTCTTTGAAGAAAGACTTAGAAAAGTGTCATGAAGGGAAATCCACACTCAACAATATCTTGAGTGTGCAAAAATCCCCCAATGACAAAGGTGGACTTGGATTCAACTCCAATAAGAAGAAGAAGTCCAAGATGAACAAGAAGAAGGGCCAAGAACAAGTCAAGAATTCAGCCAAGATTGTTTGCTTCAAGTGTAAAATTGAAGGGCATCATGTTAGATCTTGCCCATTGAAGAAGAAGGCCATTAGTGACAAGCAACAAGGGAAGCGGCCACAAGTTCATTCTCATGCTCAACCTCAAGTTGAAGAAAGGCCTCTTCCTAAGAAAACTCAAGCTAATGCTTATCAAGGTGAGAAATCAAGTGAGAAGAAAGTGAAGAGTAGATGTTGCTACCTATGTCGTGAGAAAGGTCACCTCGCTTCTTCATGCACTAGTGGTAACTTATCCAACCCAATTATTATTGATGATATCTATTCTCTTGGGAAGGATAAGGTTGGCAATGTGTTTGCCAAGTTTGTTGGTACTCAAAGTGGTTTCAAGCAAAGAACCATTTGGGTTGGCAAGCCTATTGTGAATAACCTCTTAGTACCCAACTTGGTTGGGGACCAACAAGCTCAAACTTGATCAATAGGTGTCTTTGGAAGGCTTTGGAGACTTGGCTACATTATGAAGAATTAAGGGGACTTCATCATTCTTATTGTCTCAAGCCAAGCCAATTGGGTTATCAAGTTTCTATCTTATATCCAATGTGCCTCCTTGCGGTAACTTGTACTTAATGTGTTTACATTGAAAGTTACTTACCCCTTTGCATGTGTTTGTTTTGTTCCTTGCATGTGTTTGTATATGTTGTGCCTCCAATTTTCTTATCTTGAGAAATCAAGTATGTGTATGTTGGTTTGCACATCATGTACATGTGTGTCGTACGTTGAGCCCTTGTACATCTTGTTTGTATCTTAGTTGGCTCTTGTGAGAGATTAATGTAATATCCCATTGTGGGGGAGTGATGTGCCTTGTGCACCTCACAATCCTATAAATGTGTGTACATGAGGAATACCATCTAGTATTGATATTACAAGTTTATCTAGTCGCTATGTTGTATGTCTTCTCATGAGAAATTCAAATTCTAAATAGTCCATTAATTATCTCTTGTTGGGTTCTTATTGCCTCTTGTGAAGTTTTATTTGGTATCACATTATGGGGGAGTAATGTGCTATGTGCAAATTACTAGCCTAGAAAATGTGTACATTTGAGATATTGTCACCTAGAATTGATATTGCAAATTATCTTGTTCCTAGGTGGCATGTTAGCTCTACAAGTTGCAATTTGCTTTTGTATTTGGTGTGAAGATGATGATGGATATCTTTGAAATCTACCACCGGGAATCATATCCAACTACTTCTTGTCTCTTGACAGTTGGCAATCATTTGTGTGGTAGAAATTATTGATCATCTTTACATTGGCCTTTGCTTTTATTTGCCTTATCTCTTGCCTAGGATTGTGTCAACTCCCATTGTATTCCATACCACTTGTGGATCTTGTTATTTCCTTGGACTTGTCTAGTGTTTGTATACATATAGTGAAAGTGGTGATCCTATCTTGTGCCTTTTGTATTCAAATGCAAATTCTCTATAATGCACAATGCTTGGGGGAGCTATTCTTTTTCTTAGAACGCTCACATCGTGATCCTTATCAAGTGTGTGTTGATGGAATGCAAACAGTTTATTTTTGGTACTTTGTGCCACCATGAAACTTTGTAGAGCACTTGGTTTGTTTGGAACCATTCTCTCTTTTGGGACTTTGACATCTTTCTTTTCGCGTGTATCAATGGACATCTCATTCCTTGATGTATCTTTCAGTTGATATCCTCCAAGCTATGATCTATTCATTTGGTATCTTTTCTTCACTTGGTATTTCTTTGTCAATTGGTATCGGTTCTTGAGAGTCTTGAGCATGCATATTAACTTCATGTAGTCTATTTGGCATGCTTTCTTTCTTTGACCCAATATATAGGGGAAACTCCACCAAGTCTCAAATTGGATGAGATGTGCATGACATTCATTTTCATATCTATATGCACATATTCATGTGGAGTTTGTCCTATGTATTGTTGGTTCTCTAACTCTTTGGTCCCAATGAGTTTGGGTACCATTTTGTTTGTGTTGTTGTTCTAGGAACAATTGGAGATACATTGGATGCTCGACTCACTCACAAGGAAGGTGGTGTCATCATGTGCTTATTGGAGTCAAGATAGGATGTTCAATGAACTACTATCTAATACCTTCAATTGGCATCTTCTGCATCCTTAAAAATGCTATCTCGGTAACAAGTATCTGTTCATGCTTTCCTCTCTTGCATTCAACCTTGTTGTAAGTGCATCTAGTGCCCCTTAGTGATTTTGGTGTATTGAAGACTTATAGGTTAAGGGACTAATGTGTTTATGAGTGTACACAGGTCCATAAGTCTATGAGGAGTTTGATATTTACAGAGATAGTCGACCCCTAAAAATGAAGTTCTTCGACTGAAGACTATGGATTTCTGAAGACTTTGAAGATGAAGAAATTGGTGCAATCCTGAAGACTTGGTATTCATTCGAGGAACATGAAGCATGAAGACTTTTGTTTTTGTAGTTTCATTTTCTCTTTCTTGAGTCATAGGAAACACTGTACTGTTAAAGGGGGTCGAGGAAATACTAAGGAAAATTTTTCAAGTGACGCTCAACTCAAATCCTACACCTACCAATCCCTTCGAGTGAAGCCATTCGAAATCTCACACAACTCAGTCAATTTCTTCAGTGACAGAGACAAAGTTCTTCTGGTCTCTGAGGAATTTGTTCTGACTGAGGAGTTAGGAATTCGCCAGTGCGGATTGCCTACACAGTGAGGAACATGATAGCCCTGAGGAATTTGATACTCAAAATTCCGACCGTTGCTGTGCTATGCGCCAGCTGTCCCAAAATATCTACCCACCTAACGGTCATATCATTGAAGGGCATTTATGTCTTATCATGTCGGGCTGCTCCCTAGGCTATAAATAGCCACCCCGTACAACCACTAGTTGGTTGGCTACTCCGAGAGAAACTGACACTTGTCATTTGAGAGCATCCCATCCTCCGAGGACTTTGAGTGAAAATCATCAAGTGAGGAAAACCCAAATCCAAACACCTACAAACCCCAAGTGATTGAGCATCACTAAAGAGATTGATCCTGCGTGGATCCGACGCTTGTTACCTTTGAAGACTATGCATCTTCCATACAGTTAGGCGTCATGGTCTAGAGCATCCAAGAGAAATTGTGGATCGCCGAGTGACCAAGTCTGTGAAGGTTTGGAAGTCACCTGAAGACTTACCACGAGTGATTGGGCGAGGTCTGTGTGACCTTAGCTCAAGGGGAATACGATGAGGACTGAGTGTCCTGAGCTGCGTGTTCAGGACTGGGTGTTCGGGACTGTGCGTCCTCAGGTTTAAATACCTAGCCGCCCTAACCAGACGTACAACTGTCACAGTAGTTGGAACTGGTCTACCAAATCATTGTCTTCACCAAGCTAACCGGTTCCATTTCCTCAACCCTTCCATTTCCTCATTTCTGTGTTGTGTGCTTGTTCTTATCTGTTTGAAGACTTTGACTGAAGACTTTCTCTATTTCCTCAGTTCAATTTCTTTAGTCTGTTTGTCTTATCCTGTGTTATCTTGTGTTTATGCTTTCTGTACTCTGTACTTGTTTTCATTTCATCATGAAGACCATGCTCATGCACTGTTATGTTTACTTCTGAGTACTTATTCCGCTGCGAGTAGTTCTTCACTCATGAATTTCCTTACCCGCAAATTCCTTAATGAAGAATTCATAAAAATCGCCTATTCACCCAACCCTCTAGTCAATATAACACACTTTCAATTGGTATCAGAGCAAGGTACTCCCTTGTTCTGTGTGATTTTGGTTTAACCACCTGGAGTTTTAGTTATGTCGACCACATGAATGAAGACTGTGACTTGCCCCATCTTTGACGGTCATGCTTATCCCAAGTGGAAGGCCATGATGAAGAAGCGCCTCATGGCGATGAACAGCGAACTCTGGACCGTCACCGAGGTTGGTCTTACTGACCTATGCAAGATGGCGGAGGCTGATGATATTCGCAAATACACACTTCTCAACCTCACGGCAAAGGACATCATCTGCTCTAGCTTGTCACAAAATCAGTTCAGGAATGTTATGCATCTCAGCCATGCAAAACTCATCTGGGACCGACTCTCTGAGGTCTATGAAGGTCATCGATCTCATCATGATCCCTGGTTCAAAGAATTCATGGAATCACGCAAGGCTATGACTTTCAATCCAGAGTCATCATCCTCTGCACCATGCCTTATGGCAAAAGGTGCCAAGGTAACTGACTGCTACTTATCTGAGTCAAGTGATGATGAATCT
Organism: Triticum urartu; assembly: GCF_056163025.1. Lineage (NCBI taxonomy): Eukaryota > Viridiplantae > Streptophyta > Magnoliopsida > Poales > Poaceae > Triticum > Triticum urartu. The sequence goes on along the minus strand of NC_141876.1, from coordinate 507,290,596 downwards.
GGTGATGAATTTGGGCCCATTTATGTCAAACTTTCTTCCCTTGCCACTAAACAACAAAGAGCTTTGGAAAAAGTTCAATACATGCTGGATAAAAGTGATGATATGCTGGGTGGAGAAATGGATCAGTCGAAAGCTTTGGCTGATAGTCTTCAGAGACTTCAGTCTAAGTTTGACACCCTTCAAAGTGATCATAACACTCTTATCTGATCATGAGAAGCTTTCTTACGAATTTCTTCAAAGAAAGCAAGATCTTGAGCAGTTAAGAGTGAGTTATGAAGATCTTCAGAAGGAGCGTGATTCATCACTTGCTCAACAGATCAGCGCTACTCAGGATGAATTCGTTCCTCCATGTTTGAAGTGCATTGAACATGAAACTGCTAATTCTTCACCCGAATGCTCAAATACTTCCATTGCTGCAAATTCTTCAACTGACTCTGCTATCACTAATTCCTCATCTGAGGACATTGCTAGTATCACTAATGATGCAGAGCTGAAGGAATTGTATATGACATGCATGTACAAAAGCCTCAAAGGGCATCAGGCTCTTTGTGACGTGCTTAAAAAGAAGATCCTCAACAGGAACCCTAGGAAAGAGGGTATTGCCGTTGAGAGGAAAATCAATGATGATGGGACCTACTCGAAACCTGAGCAGTATCCCAAAACCTCATGGGTTGCTGCAAAGGGACCTTCAGTGGATCCATCTACTTTATCTGGCTTTACATGTGAATCTTCATAATCTTCTGATGAGTCCATTGACTCTAACTATAAACTGTTCAAAAATCAGAATGGTGAAGTATTTGCTAGATATGTTGGCACTAACTGCAGGAACGGTCCTCCTATGAAGAAAATCTGGGTTCCCAAAAGATGCCTTGAAAATCTTCAGGTGAATATCATCATGACGCCACCTGTGAAGAATAGGAACCCCAGATCAAATTCTTCATATGGACCAAATTCTTCATATGGATCCAAGTCCTCATACGGACCAAACTCCTCACATGGATCATATTCCTCAAAAGGATCAAAGTCCTCATATGAACATCATCGTGCTAACCCGTCTGTTTCGCAGGGAAGATCTAAGGATTATGGATATGTGCATTATTCTTCAAATCATTATGTTCATAAGTCCTCGAAGAATTTCTCTGCTTACTCTTATGCTTACCCTAACCACTCTTATGTGAAACGAAGTGGATTGGCATCTATGCCACCTTTCTCTTATGGAGCTCACAGAATGATGAACTCTTTGCCACCCCTTCAGATATGGGTGGTGAAGAAAAAGAACTAATCTCTTATGCATGGTCAGGTCTCCAGACGAACTTAATCGTCTAAAGAATTTGCTGGAGACCTGAATATGCTTGAAAGGACGCAAGCTAATCATGAAGAAATGAATTTTCATTTCTCACGTCCTCATTCTGCTTTACCTGTTTTATTGCTTGATGAAATTGATCTGGTGAAATTGATAACATATTCTTCATTGGTGAAGTATATGAGTTCGTAAGTTGCATTAATTCATCTACAGGATGATCCACCCAAAGCCATTGGGTGGGTCCTCGATAGTGGATGTACAAATCACATGACTGGTGACAGGAGCTTATTGATGGACACTGCTTTATCTCCATCACATATGAAGCATATCACCTACGCTGACAAAGGCAAAAGCAAGGTATTGGATCTAGGTAAGATTGCAATCTCAAAGGATCGACACATGGACAAAGTCATGCTTGTCGAGTCCTTAGGATTCAACCTCATGTCTATCTCAATGCTTTGTGATCTTGATATGGTGGTTGTCTTTGGCAAGTATCATTGTGTTGTGATCATGGAAACTAACAATTCCAAAGTCTTCGAAGGCTTTAGGAGAGGAGATTTGTATATTGTTGATTTCTCTATAGGACCACAACCTGCTACATGTCTTCTTGCAAAAGCTTCAGAAGGTTGGCTATGGCATCGACGACTTGGTCATGCTGGCATGAGGAATCTACACACGATCGCGAAGAAGAAGCATGTCATTGGCATTGAAAATGTCAAATTCCTCAAGGATCACTTATGTGGAGCCTGTGAAGCTGCAAAGATGACCAAGGCCAAGCATCCAACAAAGGCTATCATGACTACTACTCGACCATTTGAATTGCTTCACATGGATCTCTTTGGTCCTACTCACTATGCCACATTTACCAATGCTGCATCTTTATATGGCTTTGTCATTGTTGATGATTACTCTCGATATACATGGGTCCATATTATCACTTACAAAACTGAAGTGCAGGAAGTCTTCAAACGATTTTCCTTGAGGGCTTCAACTAACTTTGGTGTGAAGATCAAGCACATCAGGAGTGATAATGGAACTGAGTTCAAGAACACTGGTCTTGATGACTATCTTGATGAACTTGGTATTACTCATGAGTTATCTGCTCCTTATACTCCTCAGAAAAATGGCGTCGTGGAGCGCAAGAACAGGACTCTTGTTGAGACGGCCCGCACTATGCTTGATGAGTACAAGACACCTCCTCGCTTCTGGCCCGAGGCAATTGATACTGCGTGCCACATCATCAACAGGGTATATCTTCACAAATTCTTCAAGAAGACAACATATGAACTTCTCACTGACAAGAAACCCAATGTGAGTTATTTCAAAGTCTTCGGTGCTAAATGTTGGATTAGAGATCCTCATCACAGTTCTAAATTTGCACCGAAAGCACATGAAGGTTTTATGCTCGGTTATAGTAAGGACTCGCACACCTACAGAGTCTTCAACACCTGTCATCACAAGGTTGTTGAAACTGTAGATGTGCGGTTCGATGAGACTAATGGCTCGCAAAGAGAGCACCTACCTCCTGTGACAGATGAAATACGTACCTCCTGAGGAATCTATTAAGTTAAAGGCTACAGAGGATGTCATTCCTACTGAAGAATCTTCTGAAGAAGTTATTCCAGAACATGAACAATGTCATGCTGATGCACCTAAGGAAAATGGTGCTGAAGAAAATGCTGATCAAATTCCTCAACGTCAACCCGCTCATCCTCGCGTTGAAAATGAAGTGCAAATTGAGAAAATCATCAACGACATCAACATTCCAGGTCCTCTCACACGCTCAAGAGCTTCACATTTATCTAACTTTTGTGGGCACTTTGCTTTCGTCTCTATCACAGAGCCCACTAAGGTAGATGAGGCATTTCTGGAGCCTGAGTGGATTCAAGCTATGCAAGAGTAATTACATCAATTCGAGCTCAACAACGTCTGTGAACTGGTCAAACGTCCAGATCCTCGCAAGCGCAATATCATCGGCACAAAGTGGATCTACCGCAACAAGCAAGATGAAAATGGCCTTGTGGTGAGGAATAAGGCATGGCTTGTAGCTCAAGGCTACACACAGGTTGAAGGAATTGATTTCGATGAAACTTTTGCACCTATTGCTAGACTTGAAGCTATTCGCATATTACTTGCTTATGCTAGCCATCATGATATCACTTTATATCAAATGGATGTGAAAAGTTGATAACCCACAAGTATAGGGGATCGCAACAGTTTTCGAGGGTAGAGTATTCAACCCAAATTTGTTGATTCGACACAAGGGGAGCCAAAGAATATTCTCAAGTATTAGCAGCTGAGTTGTCAATTCAACCACACCTGGAAACTTAATATCTGCAGCAAAGTGTTTAGTAGCAAAGTAATATGATAGTAGTGGTAACGGTAGCAAAAAGTAACGGTAGTAAAAGCAATGTTTTTGGTATTTTGTAGTGATGATAGCAATAGCAACGGGAAAGTAAATAAGCGAAGAACAATATATGGAAAGCTTGTAGGCAATGGATCAGTGATGGATAATTATGCCGGATGCGGTTCATCATGTAACAGTCATAACCTAGGGTGACACAGAACTAGCTCCAGTTCATTGATATAATGTAGGCATGTATTCCAATATAGTCATACGTGCTTATGGAAAAGAACTTGCATGACATCTTTTGTCCTACCCTCCCGTGGCAGCGGGGTCCTTACGGAAACTAAGGGATATTAAGGCCTCCTTTTAATAGAGAACCGGAACAAAGCATTAACACATAGTGAATACATGAACTCCTCAAACTACGGTCATCACCGGTAAGTATCCCGATTATTGTCACTTCGGGGTTAACGGATCATAACACATAATAGGTGACTATAGACTTGCAAGATAGGATCATGAACACTCATATATTGATGAAAACATAATAGGTTCAGATTTGAAATCATGGCACTCGAGCCCTAGTGACAAGCATTAAGCATAGCAAAGTCATAGCAACATCAATCTCAGAACATAGTGGATACTAGGGATCAAACCCTAACAAAACTAACTCGATTACATGATAGATCCCATCCAACCCATCACCGTCCAGCAAGCCTACGATGGAATTACTCACGTACGGCGGTGAGCATCATGAAATTGGTGATGGAGGATGGTTGATGATGACGATGGCGACTGATTCCCCTCTCCGGAGCCCCGAACGGACTCCAGATCAGCCCTCCCGAGAGGTTTTAGGGCTTTGCGGTGGCTCCGTATCGTAAAACGTGATGATTTCTTCTCTCTGATTTTTTTCTCCCCGAAACACAATATATGGAGTTGGAGTTGGAGTCGGAGAGGCAACAGGGGGCCCACGAGGTAGGGGGCGCGCCCTAGGGGGGCAGGGGCGCTCCCCACCCTCGTGGAGAGATGGTGGGCCCCCTGGCCTTCATCTTTTGTAGGTATTTTTCTTATTTTCTGAAAAGTGGCTCCGTGAAGTTTCAGGTCATTCCGAGAACGTTTGCTCCTGCACATAAATAACACCATGGTAATTTCGCTGAAAACAACGTCAGTCCGGGTTAGTTCCATTCAAATCATGCAAGTTAGAGTCGAAAACAAGGGCAAAAGTGTTTGGAAAAGTAGATACATTGGAGACGTATCAACTCCCCCAAGCTTAAACCTTTGCTTGTCCTCAATCAATTCAGTTGATAAACTGAAAGTGAAAAATAAAAACTTTTACAAACTCTGTTTGCTCTTGTTGTTGTAAATATGTAAAGCCATCATTCAAGTTTTCAGCAAAGATTATAACTAACCACATTCACAATAATGCATTGGTCTCAAGTTTACTCATATCAATAGCATAATCAACTAGCGAGCCATAATAATAAATCTCGGATGACAACACTTTTTCAAAACAATCATAATATGATATAACAAGATGGTATCTCGCTAGCCCTTCCTGAGACCGCAAAACATAAATGCAGAGCACCTTTAAAGACCAAGGAATGACTAGACATCGTAATTCATGGTAAAAGAGACCTAGTCAAGTCATACTCAATGTAAACTAACAGTAATGAATGCAAATGACAGCGGTGCTCTCCAACTGGTGCTTTTTAATAAGAGGATGACGACTCAGCATAAAAGTAAATAGATAGGCCCTTCGCAGAGGGAAGCAGGGATTTGTAGAGGTGCCAAAGCTCGGTTTTGAAACAGAGGTGAATAATATTTTGAGCGGTATACTTTCATTGTCAACATAACAACTAAGAGATGGCGATATCTTCCATGCTACACACATTATAGGCGGTTCCCAAACAGAATGGTAAAGTTTATACTCCCCCTTCCACCAACAAGCATCAATCCATGGCTTGCTCGAAACAACGAGTGCCTCCAACTAACAAGAGTCCTAGGGGGAGTTTTGTTTGCAATTATTTTGATTTAGTTTGCATAAAGCATGGGACTGGGCATCCCGGTGACCAGCCATTTATCTCGTGAGTGAGGAGCGGAGTCCACTCCTCTTGAGAATAACCCGCCTAACGAAGATACAGACAACCCTAGTTGATACATGAGCTATTCGAGCATACAAAACAGGTTATTTATTTGAAGGTTTAGAGTTTGGCACATACAAATTTACTTGGAATGGCAGGTAGATACCGTATATAGGTAGGTATAGTGGACTCATGTGGAATAACTTTGGGGTTTAAGGAGTTTGGATGCACAAGCAGTATTCCCTCTTAGTACAGGTGAAGGCTAGCAAAAGACTGGGAAGCGACCAGCTAGAGAGTGACAACAGTCATGAACATGCATTAAAATTAATCAACACCGAATGCAAGCATGAGTAGGATATAATCCACCATGAACATAAATATCGTGAAGGCTATGTTGATTTTGTTTCAACTACATGCGTGAACATGCGCCAAGTCAAGTCACTTAAATCATTCAGAGGAGGATACCACCCTATCATACCACATCATAACTATCTCAATAACATGTTGGCATGCAAGGTAAACCATTATAACTCATAGCTAATCAAGCATGGCACAAGAAACTATGATCTCTAGTTGTCATAGCAAACATGTTTATTCATAATAGGCTAAATCGGGAACGATGAACTAATCATATTTACAAAAACAAAAGAGGTCGAGATCATACCAGCTTTTCTCATCTCAGTCAGTCCATCATATATCATCATAATTGCCTTTCACTTGCATGATCGAATGATGTGAATAATAATAATAGTGCATGTGCATTGGACTAAGCTGGAATCTGCAGGCATTCAATAAACAGGAGAAGACAAGGCAATATGGGCTCTTTTGTCAGATCAACAATAATGCATATACGAGCCACTTCAACAATTTAATTATGGTCTTCTCCTATCGACCCCCAAAGAAAAGAAAAGAAATAAACTATTTACACGGGAAAGCTCCCAACAAGCAAAAGAAGAACATGAAATCTTTTTGGGTTTTCTTTTTAATTACTACTACAAGCATGGAAATTAAACTGGTCAAAAGCTACAACTAATTTTTTTGGTTTTTCTTAAGGTTTATTAAACACACAAGAAGAAAGCATAAAAAGGAAATTAAACTAGCATGGATGATACAATGAAAAAGTATGAGCACTGACATCTAGCAATGAGTGTGTGAACATAAATGTAATGTCAGTCGGAAATACGTACTCCTCCAAGCTTAGGCTTTTGGCCTAAGTTGGTCTATGACCACAGCTGGCCTGGCGGATATCCATAATAGTAGTTGGGTCGTACTGAGAAGAAGAAGAGGAAGACTCCGACTATCGTAAAGATCAACTTGTGGTTCCGGCTTTGGCTCCTTGGCTGGTGCAGGGTTCCGGTAGGCGTGAATAGCCTTCAACGGAACAAGGTACGTGCCTGAAGATAAATCAAACAAAGAAGGAGCAGGCAGGGTAATAGTCTCAGGATGATGTTTATTAAAGAACAATTGATATTTAAGCTCTCCTTCCCTATTCTTAACAATAAAATCATGTGCCACCATACTTTTATAATCTAGATAAACATGAGGCAACACCTTTTCTTCCTTCTCAAAATGCCTAATAGGTATGTTAAAATGTGCATCTAGGCGTGAAGCATAGATGCCTCCAAAGATGGGGCCCTTGGTACGGTTCAGACTTAATCGTTTGGAAGTAATACCGCCCATACTAAAAGTGTTATCACGGTATAAACCGTGGAGCAGAATAATTATATCAAGGATACTAAGGTTTCCACAATTTCCGCGTCCAATTAGGCAACGACTAGCAAATAATGCAAAGTAACATAAAACAGGAAAATGTATGCTAGTGATTCGTGCATCGGAAACCTTCCTAGTTCCCCCTACAGTGCTAGTATCAATGAACCCCTCCACATCATCGTGATGTGGTTCTTCTATCTTTCCCTCAAAAGGGACAAAACAAACCAGACAAAAATCATAAAGTGACATCTCCTTATGCTCATCATATAAATGAAACTCCACTGTAGGTGGTGAGCTCCTAGAATGGAAATTAAAATTTGCACAAAGGTATTTGTGAGTAAGAGATACTGATCGCACTGGTCATGGAGGAAAGCGGCGAGGCCTGCATTTTTAGCCAATTCATGAAAATATTCATAAATCCCGGCTGCTCTCAAGAAATCATCGGAAGGCCATTCACACGCCCGAATCTCTGCGGTGCGAGGCAGATTATACTTAGGCTTTGGTGCCTTTTCCTTCGAGCTTTGGCTCGATGAGCCCCTCAATAGTCTCCTCATCATTTTCTGAAAAAATCTGAAATTTTTAGCAACTTCAAAATAAAAGTAAACCAAACTCAATAATATTGATAGCAACTACTCCTACAAGTGCCTAGGGCCTATATCATGCATCAAAACTACTTTTGACCATATAAATTTGACATGCAAGCTCAAGAACAGGGTCACCTAAGCAGCAAAAATTTGCAATGAATAAAGCACTAGAACAAAAACTAATTGGACCAATCGAGGAGTCACATACCAAGGAACAATCTCCCCAAGCAGTTTTGTGAGAGGTGCTTTGAGCAAGGAGATCTAAAATGGCAGCAAAACGAGCTTGGACTCGGGTTTGAGCTGGTTATTCATGTTTGTGGGAGGAAGAAGAAGTGTATGGGTGAAAGAATAAGTGGAGGAGGGCCACCGTGCGCCCACGAGGCAGGGGGGCGTGCCCAGGGGTAGGGCGCGCCCTCCACCCTCGTGGGCAGGTGGTTGGCCCCCCTGCTATGTTCTCAGTGCCAAATATTCTCAAATATTCTAGAAAAAATCATATTTAAATTTCAGGGCATTTGGAGAACTTTTATTTTCGAGGTATTTTAATAATGCACGGATAATCAGATAACATATAGAAAAATATTTATTTTTATTTTATTTAATATAAGTAACAGAAAGTAAAAGTGGGGTACAGAAGGTTGTGCCTTCTAGTTTCATCCATCTCATGATCATCAAAAGGAATCCTCTAACAAGGTTGATCAAGTCTTGTTAACGAACTCATTCCGAATAACATGGAACCGGAGAAATTTCGAATAACATTATGTTACCTCAACGGGGATATGCACATCCCCAATAATAAGAATATCATATTTCTTCTTGACAGTAGGAAGATGAAATTCAAAACCTCCAAATATAATCGATGGCATTTTTCCAATAGAGTTGATACTATGAACTTGAGGTTGTTTCCTCGGAAAGTGTACCGTATGCTCATTGCCATTAACATGAAAAGTGAGATTGCCTTTAGTGCAATCAATAACAGCCCCTGCAGTATTCAAAAAGGGTCTTCCAAGAATAATAGACATACTATCGTCCTCAGGAATATCAAGAATAACAAAGTTCGTTGGAATAGTAACGTTTGCAACTACAACAGGCACATCCTCACAAATACCGACAGGTATAGCAGTTGATTTATTAGCCATTTGCAAAGATATTTCAGTAGGTGTCAAGTTATTCAAATCAAGTCTACGATATAAAGAGAGAGACATAACACTAACACCGGCTCCAAGATCACATAAAGCAATTTTAACATAGTTTCTTTTAATAGAGCATGGTATAGTGGGTACTCCTAGATCTCCAAGTTTCTTTGGTATTCCACCCCTAAAGGTATAATTAGCAAGCATGGTGGAAATTTCAGCTTCCGGTATCTTTCTTTTATTTGCAATTATATCTTTCATGTACTTAGCATAAGGATTGGTTTTGAGCATATCAGTGAATCACATATGCAAAAAGATAGGTCTAATCATTTCAGCAAAGCGCTCAAAATCCTCATCATCCTTTTTCTTGGATGGTTTGGGAGGAAAAGGCATGGGTTTATGAACCCAAGGCTCTCTTTCTTTACCATGTTTCCTAGCAACAAAGTCTTTTTTATCATAACATTGATTCTTTGATTGTGGGTTATCAAGATCAACAACAGGTTCAATTTCTACATCATTATCATTACTAGGTTGAGCATCATCTTGAACATTATTATTAGCATTATCACTGGTTTTAGGTTCATTACCAGATTGTGTTTCAACATCAAAAATAGAAATATCATTTGGATTCTCAGGTGTTTCAACAATAGGATCACTAGAAGCATGCAAAGTCCTATCATTTTTCTTTTTCTTCTTTTTAGAAGGACTAGGTGCATCTATGTAATTTCTCTGAGAATCTTGCTCAATTCTCTTAGGGTGGCCTTCAGGATACAAAGGTTCCTGAGTCATTCTACCAGTTCTAGTAGCCAGTCTAACAGCATTATCATTATCTTTACTATTCAATTCATTGAGCAAATCATTTTGAGCTTTAAGTACTTGTTCTACTTGAGTGGTAACCATAGAAACATGTTTACTAATAAGTTTAAGTTCACCTTTAACATTAGCCATATAATCACCCAAGTGTTCAAGCATATTTGAATTGTATTTCAATTGTCTACCAAAATAAGCATTAAAGTCTTCTTGCTTAGCCATAAATTTATCAAACTCATCTAAGCATGGGCTAGCAAATTTAGTAAATGGGATTTCAGCTTTATCATATCTATAGAGAGAATTTACCTTTACTACCTGTATCGGGTTATCAAGACCATGAGTTTCTTCAATAGGTAAAGGATTAAGAATATATGTTTCTTCAACAGGCGGTAAATTAAGACCATGTATTTCTTCAATAGGAGGTAAATTCTTAACATCTTCAGCTTTAATACCTTTTTCTTTCATAGATTTCTTTGCCTCTTGCATATCTTCAGGACTGAGAAATAGAATACCCCTCTTCTTCGGAGTTGGTTTAGGAATAGGCTCAGGAATTGGCTCCAGAGGTGTCCAATTATTTTCATTTGCCAACATATTATTCAATAGAATTTCAGCTTCATCCGGTGTTCTTTCACTGAAAACAGAACTAGCACAACTATCCAGGTACTCTGGAGGCATCGGTTAGTCCATTATAAAAGATATCAAGTATTTCATTTTTCTTAAGAGGATGATCAGGCAAAGCATTAAGTAATTGGAGAATCCTCCCCCAAGCTTGTGGGAGACTCTCTTCTTCAATTTGCAAAAAATTATATATATCCCTTAAAGCAGCTTGTTTCTTATGAGCAGGGAAATATTTAGCAGAGAAGTAATAAATCATATCCTGGGGACTACACACACAACCAGGATCTAGAGAATTAAACCATATCTTAGCATCACCCTTTAATAAGAACGGAAATATTTTAAGGATGTAAAAGTAACGAGTTCTCTCATCTTTAGTGAACAGGGTGGCTATATCATTCAACTTAGTAAGATGTGCCACAACAGTTTCAGATTCATAACCATGAAAAGGATCAGATTCAACCAAAGTAATTATATCAGGATCAATAGAGAATTCATAATCCTTATCAGTAACAAAGATAGGTGAACTAGCAAAAGCAGGGTCAGGTTTCATTCTAGCATTTAGAGATTGCTTACTCCATTTAGCTAATACAATTTTGAGTTCATTTCTATTTTTGCAAGCTAAAATAGCGAAAGAAGCTTCTTGATCAAAAACATAACCCTTAGGAATAACAAGTGATTCTTCATCATCACTTTCATCAGTATCATCCGATTCAATATTTTTAATTTCTCTAGCCCTAGCAATTTGTTCATCAAGAAAATCACTAAGTGGCACAGTAGTATCAGGCATAGAGGTAGTTTCATCATAAATATCATGCATAGCAGAAGTGGCATCATCAATAACATGCGACATATCAGAACGAATAGCAGAAGAAGGTATAGTTGTCGCAAACTTACTCATAATAGAAGGTGAATCAAGTGCAGAGCTAGATGGCAGTTCCTTACCTCCCCTCGTAGTTGAGGGATAGATCTTGGTTTTTGGATCTCTTAAGTTCTGCATAATGATAAGCAGATATATATCCCAAGTGACTCAAAGAATAGAGCAATGCTCCCCGGCAACGGCGCCAGAAAATAGTCTTGATAACCCACAAGTATAGGGGATCGCAACAGTTTTTGAGGGTAGAGTATTCAACCCAAATTTGTTGATTCGACACAAGGGGAGCCAAAGAATATTCTCAAGTATTAGCAGCTGAGTTGTCAATTCAACCACACCTGGAAACTTAATATATGCAACAAAGTGTTTAGTAGCAAAGTAATATGATAGTAGTGGTAACGGTAGCAAAAAGTAACAGTAGTAAAAGCAATGTTTTTGGTATTTTGTTGTGATGATAGCAATAGCAACGGGAAAGTAAATAAGCAAAGAACACTATATGGAAAGCTCGTAGGCAATGGATCAGTGATGGAGAATTATGCCGGATGCGGTTCATCATGTAACAGTCATAACCTAGGGTGACACAGAACTAGCTCCAGTTCATTGATATAATGTAGGCATGTATTCCGAATATAGTCATACGTGCTTATGGAAAAGAACTTGCATGACATCTTTTGTCCTGCCCTCCCGTGGCAGCGGGGTCCTTACGGAAACTAAGGGATATTAAGGCCTCCTTTTAATAGAGAACCGGAACAAAGCATTAACACATAGTGAATACATGAACTCCTCAAACTACGGTCATCACCGGTAAGTATCCCGATTATTGTCACTTCAGGGTTAACGGATCATAACACATAATAGGTGACTATAGACTTGCAAGATAGGATCAAGAACACTCATATATTGATGAAAACATAATAGGTTCAGATCTGAAATCATGGCACTCGGGCCCTGGTGACAAGCATTAAGCATAGCAAAGTCATAGCAACATCAATCTCAGAACATAGTGGACACTAGGGATCAAACCCTAACAAAACTAACTCGATTACATGATAGATCCCATCCAACCCATCATCGTCTAGCAAGCCTATGATGGAATTACTCATGCACAGCAGTGAGCATCATGAAATTGGTGATGGAGGATGGTTGATGATGACGATGGCGACGGATTCCCCTCTCCGGAGCCCCGAACGGACTCTAGATCAGCCCTCCCGAGAGGTTTTAGGGCTTGGCGGCGGCTCCGTATCGTAAAACGCGATGATTTCTTCTCTCTGATTTTTTTCTCCCCGAAACACAATATATGGAGTTGGAGTTGGAGTCGGAGAGGCAACAGGGGGCCCACGAGGTAGGGGGCGCTCCCCACCCACGTGGAGAGGTGGTGGGCCCCCTGGCCTTCATCTTTTGCAGGTATTTTTCTTATTTTCTAAAAAGTGGCTCCATGAAGTTTCAGGTCATTCCGAGAACGTTTGCTCATGCACATAAATAACACCATGGTAATTCTGCTGAAAACAGCGCCAGTCCGGGTTAGTTCCATTCAAATCATGCAAGTTGGAGTCCAAAACAAGGGCAAAAGTGTTTGGAAAAGTAGATACGTTTGAGACGTATCAAAAGTGCATTCCTCAATGGTAAGCTTGAGGAAGAAGTATATGTTGCTCAACCCCCAGGTTTTGAAGATCCAAAGCATCTTGACAAAGTCTTTAGACTCAATAAGGCCCTCTATGGCCTCAAGCAGGCCCCACGGGCGTGGTATGATACTTTGAAGGAATTCCTCATGAAGAAAGGCTTCAAACCCGGTTCACTTGACCAAACTCTTTTCACTAAATCTTATGATGGTGAATTGTTTGTGTGCCAAATATACGTTGGTGATATTATCTTTTGCTGTACGGACCAACGTTATACTGATGAATTTTCCTATATGGTGAGTGAATAATATCAAATGTCTATGATGGGAGAATTAAAATTCTTCTTAGGTCTTCAGATTCGTCAACACCGCAATGGCATATTCATATCTCAGGAGAAATACCTCAAGGATGTACTGAGGAAATTCGGCATGCAAGACTGCAAAGGAGTCAAAATCCCTATGCCCACAAATGGCCATCTATGCACTGATGAAAATGGTATTGACTTTGATCAAAAGGTATACCGCTCCATGATTGGTTCTTTATTGTACCTATGTGCATCTAGGCCAGATATTATGCTTAGTGTTTTCATGTGTGCCCAATTTCAAGCTACACCAAACGAATCACACCATAAGGCTGTGAAGCATATTCTTCGATATCTAGCTCACACACCAACACTTGGATTATGGTACCCCAAGGGCTCGGCTTTTGATGTCATTGGATTTTCAGACTCTGACTATGCTGGTGATCGTGTGGATCGCAAGTCAACATCTGGCACATGCCATTTCCTCGGACGATCTTTGGTCTGTTGGTCCTCGAAGAAACAGAACTGCGTATCACTGTCTACTGCTGAAACTGAGTACATTGCTGTTGATTCTTGCTGTGCTCAATTGCTATGGATGAAGCAAACTCTCAAGGACTACAGCGTCAACGTGAAGAATGTGCCACTCTACTGTGACAATGAGAGTGCCATCAAGATTGCTCATAACCCAGTTCAGCACTCGAAGACAAAGCACATTCAGATTCATCATCATTTTCTTCGTGATCATGTGAAGACTGAAGAACAACTAGCCGATATCTTCACTAAGCCCTTGGATGAGAAGAGATTTAGCAAGTTGCGGTGTGAGCTAAATATCCTAGAATCTTCGAATGTTCTTTGAAAAGGACACTCATCCTAACACTTATGCAAAATTGATGACTTAGATGTGCAACACATGAAGAAACGTTTTTCTTCAATCAATGAAGACTAACACTCTAAGTGTGAAGAAATTAACGAAGAATTTGATTCTCAGACCCCAACGACAATTGTACGCGGTGTCTGAAATAATCATTCTTATACGGTGGGTCACGCCACCACAAAATGTTGAAAATCTTCAATTGAGCTTTTCCTCAGTTCTTTGAAATTCCTCAGTTGTTTTTCAACTTGCATTGCCTTCACCATTTTCGTCGTTTTTCTTCATTATATGAGTTTATGTCCTCTATAGCATTCACTTATAGCTAATTCTTCATATTGTATTTTCTGCTAAGTGAATGTGATCGGACCCTTCCCCCTCTATGTTATACTCAACCCAATCTTCATTGTGTCCTTGTCAGCTGAAGAATTTGCGAACGGAACTTTTAACTTATCCTATCTAAATTTTCGGCTTTGCCGCTCAAACCGTTCCACATCCCACGACAACACTTATCCATTCACCCACGATCTCACATGATCTCCACTTCTCAGTACGTGGGTGACACATGTCAAGCGAATGAGAAAGGTCAGGGGCACGTTCGTCCAATTTCTTTGCGCGAACAGTTTTTTTTCACCGTGGCTATAAATACCCCTTCCCTTCCTCACTTCACTTTTACTCCGCTCGTTCTCACTCCAGCTCGAGCTTCTCAAACCCTAGCACTGCCGCTACTTCATCGTTGCCGTTGAGGAAGAGCTTCACTGCCTCGACCTCGTCGCCGTCGTACTCACGCCGGCTGCGGATTTCTTCACTTCGCCGCCGCCGTAGCTGTCTTCCTTTGCCAAGTTAGGGCGTGGAAGATCTGAACTGATGAACTTCACATCTACACCTCTCAGTTCGTCGTGTTCTTCGTCTAGGGTAATTAAAAGTTACTTTTACTGCCCTTTTGATTCAAATGATAACTACAAAATCTTCAAAGTTGTTTATTCTTCAAATTCATCACACACTGAACACCTCACATGTCATTTGTTCTTGATTCATTTCTCTAAGCTATATTTTTCTTCAAGATTCCTCAAATGTGTGGATTTTCGATGTATACATCTCTGGAACCTAAGACAAAGAACGCTTAGTGAAATTCTTCAAGACTCATCTGGTCAAATTCCTCAAACTTGCTCCTTTTGAAAAACCTCTGAGAACGCATATGACCTCTACATATTCCTCGCAACTATACTCTGTTCACAGGTACTCATGTCAGCTGCTGAATCACTAGGTTCTCATCAACTTAACTCATTTGCAGCGTTCCTCGAAGAAAAGCTGCATACATCTTCAGAGAATTCTGTTGTTGAAATTTCTCATCTGAAGAAAATGGCTGATGGAAAGAAGCCACAGAAGGGAGGAAAGAGGCCCGAGGTCAATACTGCTTTTGAGATCCCTGATGACATATACAAGGACTATTGCACTCTTGATGAGGCCACTCATGGAAAGGAAACTAAGAATGAACGCAAAGTGCGCATTCAAAGAATAGAGAGGAGATGGGCAAGAGAGTGGAGGGAGTACAGGTATGTTACTCCCAAGTACATGAAGAAATTTGCTCTCAATCCTCCATGCCCAAGACCTCCGTTGGCACCTGGACAAGAAGCAGATCCCACCAGCCTCAAGCGCGGTGAGGATTATCCTGATGAATGGGCCAAGCGCCAGGCCAAGTTGGCTAGACAAGCAAGAGAAGCAGTGAGGAAATTCAATGAAGACTCTGCTGCTGCTGCCACTGTTGAGGCCTCTACAAGCAAGCCAAAGAAGCCTGCTCACAAGCCAAGTGCTTCATCCACAATGCCCTCTCGGCCAAGTTCCTCGGCAATGCCCTCACGGCCAGATTCTTCAAAGCCCTCACAGCAAACTCCTCAAGCTGCTCCCACTCCAAAATCCTCAGCTCCTCCGCCAAAGTCCTTAGCTGCTCCAACCAAATCATCAGGACCTGCGCATCTCGCCACATGCCAAAGGACGACATGCATCTCTATTGCCTCAGGAGCATCTGCTAGTTCCCTAGCACCACTGCATTCTTCAACTGGTCCCACTCTGTTGAAGACCAAGGCAACTGCTGGACGAGGCTCTCGACCAAGTCCTCAAAAGAAGCAGGTCAGTTTTCAAGTGCCGTCTGATGAAGACAAAGCTGATGAACTAGCAGAAATCATCAGAGACAGGCAGGTCAAGGCCGCTAGAGCCAAGGGCACAAGTGTGCCTCTGCTTTTGGATCCAAAGTTGATCCTTGAGTACATTGGTCTATGGCACAAGGACCCAAATACTCCTATGCCTGATTTCAAGTTGGCTCCTGGCCAAAGTCATATGTTGACTCACTTCATTCAAGAAGAAAAATGGAAATTTGAAAAGGCCAGGCAGATCAAGAAAGCGCAGTACAAGAAGGAGCGCTTCCTGAAGAAAAACGTTGTCTCTATGACAACTGAAGAACTCGTCAATATGCAGTCTGAGATCAAGAAGCTCAGTGATGACTTTGACGCACACCATGCTGATTGGTTGGGAGCCAAGGTTCATTTTGTGAGACTCGCTGACAACTTCACCTCCACTATTGCTGCCCAATCGCAACAAGAAATTCCTCAAGCTGTTGCATCTGCTCAGCCTACTGAAGAAAATGCCAGCACTGCTGATGACAATCTGGCTGCTGAAGAAAATGCAAATTCCAGGGCTGATGACTGCATTCCAGCCGCTGAAGAAATTGCCAGGGCAACCACTAGTGTTGTGCGTGAAGAAAGTGAAGACGTCAGGGCAACTACATCAGTTGCGCCTGAAGAAATTCAACCAAATTCCTCTGCTCCTCCTGCGCCTACACCAACTCCAATCCTTCCATCTGCATCAGATGTGAAGAAGACCAAGGCTGCAGAGCGTGCAGCAGTGAAGAAAAGGAAGGCATCAACTTCATCAGATTCTTCAGACCCGAAGAAGATGAAGCCATTGACTAGCTCATTTGACAACCCAATTTATGATGTTCTTATCTCAACCATGCCATCAAAGGACCTTGTTCCTTTTGATGAAGAATATGTGATTCCAAGTGAATCCGATGAAGAGAATCCTTCTGCTTCTTCGTCTGAGCAGTTGGATGAAGAAATTGAAGTGGATGAAATCCCTTCAACCCCAATTATCTCATCGCCCATGCCTCAGTTCACTGCTAAAGAGGCCGGCGTTGAAGAAATGGATGAAGAAGTCGATGTGGACATTGGATGCAGCACGCCAGTGCTGAATGATGACTTTTAGGAAAGTCAGCACCCCAGCTCTCCTCTGTTCACACCTCTTCAACAAATTCCTCAGTCCCCAGTAACTACTGAAGTCCAAATGGGATCTGAAGGACCTCGTGCAACTCCGTCCATCCATGAAGAAATTCCAGCCACTAGTGCTGATGAAAATGTAAATGAAGAATTGAAGTCCCAGGCTGCCACTGAAGAAGTACCTGAAATTCCTCAGCCTGTGGAACCTGAGATCGAGATCCCTTAGGTTGTGATGCAATTGACTGACACTCCTCACCCCAAGCCAAAGGATCCCTTCTCGAAGAAACAAAAATTCAAGGCTGATGACTTATTTGGCGAGCATGTATTCTTCACTGACTACAATCCTTATGACTCTGCTCATCTTAGGAGGAAGCGCTTCTGGACTGCCAGCTAGGCCAATTTCTATTCTTCGCTGCTTTTCAACAAGGACAAAATCTTCTACCATGAGCATATTCCTCATGTGGACATGGAATCATTGCCGTGTTTCACTCTTGTGCTTAGTGTGCTTCATGACACAGGCCTCCTCAACTTTTGCTCTGACATTGTTGATTGGAATGAAGAGCTCATTCTTCAGTTCTATGCGACACTGCACATCACCGGTGATCCTGAAGACATCAACACCTGGGTCTTGGACTGGATGACCGATAATACTCATTATAAGGCACCGGCCTCTGAATTGCTTCACGCCCTGCCCATCAGTCCACTCAGTGAAGGAGCTCGCTGCCTGTACCAAGAACCTGAACTCACTGCTCATTACATGCAAGTGTTAATGAAGCCTCTGAAGCCCGGTCAAGCCCCAAGGACAAAATTCCTCGTAAAGGACTTACTCTATGTGCCCAGAATAGTCTATCGAATTCTGACGAGGACAATGAGTCCCATCAAAGGCCATGACTCATCTGATGAGGAAATAGTTGGCATCATGAAGAATCTACTATTCAACATCATTCATAGCATTCCAATCAATTATTATGATTTCTTCATGAGGACTCTGGCAAATGTTGCACTCTCTCTGTTTGAGTTGAAGCCTTATGCTCCTTGGATTATGAGATTCCTCAGAACAAGGTCTTCACTCAACTACAAGGCTGATTTTTAGAATCACCTCAGCTATCTACCCCCGATTGAAGTCCTCAAGCAGACTTTTACTTCAACTAATGAAAAGGGCAAGACACCTCTTGTCATTGATGAAGGCATTCGTCCATTGGATGGTCAGTTTCGCAAAGCTGCATCTTGCTCCACCAATGATGACTCTGCCACTCATGATTCTGGTGCCAATGCACCCAAGTCTACTCCTCAAGCCACCGCTCCACGTGTGATGACTGATCGTGAGCTGCTTCTTAGTCTTCACCAGAAGGTGGATCGAAATCATAAATGGGTTAAGCGTCAGTTTGATTCTATTCTTCACAACATGACTGCTACACATAATGCAGTGAAGAAAAACCATTACTACCTCCATGAAGTCTTCGGTCGCACCTGGGCTGTCCTATCACATTTGTATGGTGAAGAAGATCTGAAGAAAATGGGTCTCAAGGAAGATTTTGAATGGTCTTCACCTCCTCCGAAGAAATTCAAGAAGGTCAAGGTTCCTACCTTGGTGGCCAGCTCCTATTCTTCATCCCGCGACACCGACGAGTATGAAGACTTGGACGACACTGCGACAGGCCCTACAACGACAAACGACCCCAACAACGCTGGCGCTCCTCCATCAACTTGATATTCTTCAGGGGCGTTAGTCCTCATTTTCGATCCTTTTGGTCATTCGATGACAAAGGGGGAGAAATTTGAGTTAGTCTTCAAGAGGGTCTACATATATGGGCGTTTTTTTCTAAGTTACAACTCTCGTTCTTTTGAAGACTTTGCTGGATCAAGTTGTAATCTTAAACTCTATGGTGGCCTAATATTTTGGCTGTGCTTTCCTGCATGCTTATTCCTCATTAATGTTAATGCACGCATGCTGAATTCCATCAGTCACCATATTTCATCATGCATTTCAAACTCTTCATATTATATGTTAAATGCGTGTATGAATTACAAGATATAGGGGGAGATCTCCATGATTCTACTCTTCAAGTGTGCATTGCTTCAAAAGAAAATTCCTCACTATGCACATCTGCATGGGGAGTTCTTCTATATCTTGCAATCAAAATCCTCAATTTTAGTATTTACACTTCATATGTTTATCCCCGTTGAAAACTTAACCTATATTGTCATCAATCACCAAAAAGGGGGAGATTGTAAGTGCATCTAGTGTCCCTTAGTGATTTTGGTGTATTAAAGACTTATAGGTTAAGGGACTAATGTGTTTATGAGTGTACACAGGTCCATAAGTCTATGAGGAGTTTGATATTTACACAGATAGTCGACCCCTAAAAATGAAGTTCTTCGACTGAAGACTTTGGATTTCTGAAGACTTTGAAGATGAAGAAATTGGTGCAATCCGGAAGACTTGGTATTCATTCGAGGAACATGAAGCATGAAGACTTTTGTTTACGTAGTTTAATTTTATCTTTCTTGAGTCATAGGAAACACCGTACTGTTAAAGGGGGTCGAGGAAATACTAAGGAAAAATTTCCAAGTGATGCTCAACTCAAATCCTACACCTACCAATCCCTTCGAGTGAAGCCATTGGAAATCTCATACAGCTCAGTCAATTTCTTCAGTGATAGAGACGGGGTTCTTCTGGTCTCCGAGGAATTTGTTCTGACTGAGGAGTTAGGAATTCTCCAGTGTGCATTGCCTACACAGGGAGGAACATGATAGCCCTGAGGAATTTGATACTCAAAATTCTGACCGTTGTTGTGCTATGCGCCAGCTGTCCCAAAATATCTACCCACCTAACAGTCATATCATTGAAGGGCATTTATGTCTTATCATGTCGGGCTGCTCCCTAGGCTATAAATAGCCGCCCCCTACAACCACTAGCTGGTTGGCTACCTCGAGAGAAACTGACACTTGTCATTTGAGAGCATCCCATCCTCCGAGGACTTTGAGTGAAAATCATCAAGTGAGGAAAACCCAAACCCAAACACCTACAAACCCCAAGTGATTGAGCATCACTAAAGAGATTGATCCTGCGTGGATCCGACGCTTGTTACCTTTGAAGACTGTGCATCTTCTAGATAGTTAGGCGTCATGGTCTAGAGCATCCAAGAGAAATTATGGATCACCGAGTGACCAAGTCTGTGAAGGTTTGGAAGTCACCTGAAGACTTACCACGAGTGATTGGGTGAGGTCTGTGTGACCTTAGCTCAAGGGGAATACGGTGAGGACTGAGTGTCTTGAGCTACGTGTTTAGGACTGGGTGTCCGGGACTGTGTGTCCTCAGGTTTAAATACCTAGCCGCTCTAACCAGACGTACAACTGTCACAGCAGTTGGAACTGGTCTACCAAATCATTGTCTTCACCAAGCTAACCGGTTCCATTTCCTCAACCCTTCCATTTCCTCATTTCTGTGTTGTGTGCTTGTTCTTATCTGTTTGAAGACTTTGACTGAAGACTTTCTCTATTTCCTCAGTTCAATTTCTTCAGTCTGTTTGTCTTATCCTGTGTTATCCCGTGTTTACGCTTTTTGTACTCTGTACTTGTTTTCATTTCATCATGAAGAGCATGCTCATGCACTGTTATGTTTACTTCTGAGTACTTATTCCACTGCAAGTAGTTCTTCATTTAGGAATTTCCTCACCCGCAAATTCCTCAGTGAAGAATTCATAAAAATTGCCTATTCACCCCCACTAGTCGATATAACGCACTTTCACTTGTGTAGGTTGCATCTTGGCATGATATTCATTTCATATCATGTGATACTAGTTTTCATTCTCAAAGCATCCCAACGATGATCTCTTGTTGCTAGTTGTGATGTCTTTGATGGATGTGTGGTTGGACTTCATTTATATACAATAAGACCATATCTAGCCAAGTGCTATACTTTCAAGCAAATATCTTATTGGTATATTTATGACGTCCTTGTGGATATCTTGTTCTTTCCTTTTTGTAACTATTTCGTGTGTACATCCTTCTTTGTGGATTGATATCATCATGATCTTCATCTACCTAGAGTCTTATACACTTGAGAGAAGTTGCATATCTAGTTGATATCCCCTTCTTTCATGTCCACCGTTTCTTTCTCATGTTATTTCTTTGGTTGCTCCGTGAAAGTGTGTGCCTTGAGTGTGGGTCATATCTCGTTGCATCTTGATGCACTCTTGTGTGGTGAAGATAATTTTCCTTATGCTTGTCCCGACGAGGCTTTTTGCCATCTTAATTTGTATCCCTCGTCTTGATGAGGCTTTCACTTTCTATCTTCACCATGGGTTGTCACAAGCTTTGTTGTTATTTCACTTTTTAGTAAGCTTGTGTATCCATTTGCTTGTTGTGTGTATGGGAAGGACATGTCTTGCACCTTGTATCTCATTTATCCAAGACTATGTTGATGCTTAATGCTAATTTGTATATTGTCTTCACAAGTGCTTTGCCATGACTCACACACATCGGTTTTGGTTAAGCTTATTCTTAAGTTGCCTCTTTTACATGTTGCTCAACCATGTGTTTGTTGCAAGTGCTAGGGTTTGTTTCCTATATGCTCACCTGCACTTGTTGTAAGTTTCTATTGATTTTGGGGGAGCTATAATCTTATTTTGTGCACTTTGTATCCAAATACAAAAATTCTTATTTGTGCACAAATCATAGGGAGCTTCTCTAGTTTGTTTTGAACACTCATTTGCTCATATCATAATATCCTTTATTCATGTGGCTCATAGGATCTTTGCTCTAGTTGGTTCAATTGATATCCTTTGATTGCTTGCTTCAATTGGTATCTTTTCATTGCTTGATTTCTTGTGTCTCTCTTTGTTATGTCTTCGTGGCATATCATTCTTTAGCAATCTTTGTGCCTCAATATAGTTTGTCTTCCTCAAAGTATTTACCTTTGGATATGTGTATTGCATTCCACTCTCTTGTTGATAAATACACAATTTATGGAGGACCACAATTTATATTGGCCTTCTAAGCTTTTCACCCATTTTGGCAATTGATGCCAATGGGGGAGAAGTTTTAGAGAGTTTCGTGGAGAAGTTTAGAGAGTTATTTCTTCTTCTTCCTGCTTTGGTTTTGTTCCTAAGCATTTGCATCTCATACACATGCATTATTGGTTGTTGCATTGCATGGTGATGCATAATTACTTATATAAACTCTCTTGAAAGTGATTTTCATCAATTACCAAAATGGGGGAGATTGAGAGGACATGCGGTGCCCCCATGTGTGGTTCTGGTAATTGATGACATTCTCTATGGACTAATGGTTGCATTGAGTTATATTTGAAGGATCTGTCCATAGGCTTTTCTTGAAGTCCATGTGTTGGTTTCAAGGAGTTTATGAGTTGACCAAGGTGCTATTAAGGAATTATTCAAAGATTGGTCATGTGAGTGTTGAGCTTATTGCAAGGATGTCTTGAAGAAGAAGAATAGTGTGGCATTCATGTCTACCTTCAAGACATCATCCAAATAAAGAGAGTTGGAAAGATTCAAGGTTGATCAAGACTAAGTCAAGAGTGAATTATCCAAAGACATCATCCAAGGAGTTTATGAGTTGACTAAGGTGCTATTAAGGAATTATCCAAAGATTGGTCATGTGAGTGTTGAGCTTATTGCAAGCATGTCTTGAAGAAGAAGAGTGTGTGATCATTCATGTCTACCTTCAAGACATCATCCAACTGAAGAGAGTTGGAAAGGTTCAAGGTTGATAAAGACTAAGTCAAGAGTGAATCAAGTTAATCAACACACAAAGCGTACAAGATGTACCGAGGGATCAAGTGATCCCATGGTATGGTAAGCATTGTCCATTACGCTTTGTGTACTAACCCATGGTATGCGTGAGAGTTCTTTATGGGGTTAGGTTGCGGTGTGCAAGTTCAAGTGGAGCATCACTAAGAGATCATCCTTGAAGCTTGCCTTCCATTGTGGTGTCAATGGACTTGTGAAGATGTGCGAAAGAGCGGCTCACCCATAGTAGAGTATGGGGGAGCAAACATCTATTCTTCATTGAGCCAACGCAACCAAGAAAGGTGGTCCAACTTGAGGGAGTCAAGATCGTCATCATCTAGCTCAAGTGGACTATGTGCAAGGCAAAGGTTTTCCCTTGATAGGTTCTCTATTTTACCGGTCTCATGGTGGTAGTTTGAAGACCGGGTTATAGGATCGATTGCCGTACTATCAAGGGGGGCTCTCAAGTTAGTACCTTGATTGTATCGTTCGTAGAGAGCTCAAACCGCTGCATGCTTGCATCATATTTCTTGGTTCTTGTTTGGTTTTCTCCTTGTGAGATTTGGAGCTTATGGTCATCTTCTTGACAAGA
Source organism: Triticum urartu (assembly GCF_056163025.1). Lineage (NCBI taxonomy): Eukaryota > Viridiplantae > Streptophyta > Magnoliopsida > Poales > Poaceae > Triticum > Triticum urartu. The sequence goes on along the minus strand of NC_141876.1, from coordinate 507,266,737 downwards.
TCGAGTTCATCAAAAACCGAGTTCACATGCTTCTTATATTGCGTTTTCGGTGTTGGAGGTTTTACCAGTCTTATTCGAGGAAGGGTTCTCACCATTTTCATATGGGCATTTTCTTATTTCCTTCTTATTGTTATTTCTATCAAGTTTGTGTTAGCCCTTGTCTCCAGCTTTCCAACATACTTGGTTTCGTTCAATTCAGAGTCCATTTGCAGAAGTTGTGTCAGTTTTGGTGTCCTTAAAAAGGCTACAGTGGTACTACCGCTCATGGGAGCGGTACTACCGCTTGGAGGGATGTAATTTTTTACTACCACTCTTGGGAGCGGTACTACCGCGGCAACTTTCGTTGCTACTTCCACTCCGGACCAAAAACTCGTCATAAGTACAACGATGGTAGGCACATATGTATTTTTTTAGTACCGCTCGCAAGAAGTAGTACCGCTACCCTTCGAGGTAGTACCGCTACTCCTAGCGGTAGTACCGTGAGGTCGAGCGTAGTACCGCTCTGTGCAGGCTGTGTGCATAACGATTGGATTTTTCCCTCCTATAAAAGGGGGTCGTCTTCCCCAATGAACCTTATCCTTTGAGCTCGTGTTCTTCTCCCATTGTTGACCTTCTTTGAGCTTGCTATCTCCCAATCCCTCCATGGATTCTTGCTAGTTGTTGGGGGAAAAGAGAGAGGAGATCTAGATCCACATTTCCACCAATCCCTTTCTCCTCTATTTTAGGGGAACCCCTTGGATCTAGATCTTGGAGTTCTTGGTGTTCTCCTTCTTGTTCTTCCTCTCATTTCCCTCCCTAGCATTAGTTGTTTTGGTGGGATTTGGGAGAGAAGGACTTGGGAACTCCGTGTGCCCTTGCCATTTCATTTGGTGCATAGGTTTGAGTTCTCCACGATGATACGTGGAAGTTACAACTTGAGAAGCTTATTACTCTTGGGTGCTTGGGCGCCCTAGACGGTTGGTGGTGTTCGAAGCTCAATCATTGTGGTGTAAAGCTCCAGGCAAGCATCAGGGTCTCCAATTAGGTTGTGGAGATCGCCCCGAGCAATTTGACGGGTTCCGGTGATCGCACCCAAGGGTTGCCAAAGTGTACGGGTTCGGTGACCGCCCCCAAGGGTTGCCATTTGTACGGGTTCGGTGACCGCCCCAAGGGTTGCCATTTGTATAGGTTCGGTGACCGCCCTCAAGGCTCCCTTAGTGGAATCATGACATTGATAACCCACAAGTATAGGGGATCGCAACAGTTTTCGATAAGTAAGAGTGTCGAACCCAACGAGGAGCTAAAGGCAGAACAAATATTCCCTCAAGTTCTATCGACCACCGATACAACTCTACGCACGCTTGACGTTCGCTTTACCTAGAACAAGTATGAAACTAGAAGTACTTTGTAGGTGTTGTTGGATAGGTTTGCAAGATAATAAAGATAACATAAATAAAAAGTAGGGGCTGTTTAGATAAAGACACAACTAAATTACTTTTAGTAAAGAGGTTTTTGTTACGAGAAAATTATTTGTCCCTAGGCAATCGATAACTAGACCAGTAATCATTATTGCAATTTTATATGAGGGAGAGGCATAAGCTAACATACTTTCTCTACTTGGATCATATGCACTTATGATTGGAACTCTAGCAAGCATCCACAACTACTAAAGATCATTAAGGTAAAACCCAACCATGGCATTAAAGTATCAAGTCCTCTTTATCCCATACGCAACAACTCCCTTACTCGGGTTTGTGTTTCAGTCACTCATGCAACCCACTATAAGCGAATCGTGAACGTATTGCAACACCCTATAGCGGGGATCCCTCACACGTGCGCAACACGGAGAGCACCATAGGACAGCACCAATAATAAAACATGCAACTCAAACCAATCTTGATCATCAAATAGCCCATAGGACAAAACAGATCTACTCAAACATCATAGGATAGCCATACATCATTGGGAAATAATATGTAGCGTTGAGCACCATGTTTAAGTAGAGATTACAATGGGTAAGAGAGAGGTTACACCGCTGCATAGAGGGGGGAAGAGTTGGTGATGATGGTGGTGAAGTTGTTGGTGAAGATTGCGGTGATGATGATGGCCCCCGATGGCACTCTGGCGCCACCGGAAGCGAGGGAGAGAGAGCCCCCCTCCTTCTTCTTCTTCCTTGACCTCCTCCCTAGATGGGAGAAGGGTTTCCCCTCTGGTCCATGGCCTCCATGGCACGAGAGGGGCGAGAGCCCCTCCAAGATTGGATCTGTCTCTCTGTCTCTCTCTATTTATGCGTTCTCAGATTCTTCCCTTTCACCGTTTCTTATATTCCCGGAGATCCGTAACTCCAATTGGGCTGAAATTTTAACACGATCTCTATCCGGATATTAGCTTTCTTGCGGTGAAAGAAGGGCATCATCGGGCATCGTCGCATGTTGGTTTTTCTTCACAAAAATCACATATATTCCAAAAAAAAATCGCCGTCAGTTTTTATCCCATTTGGACTCCGTTTGATATGGATATTCTGCGAAACAAAAAAACATGCAACAAAACAGGAACTAGCACTGGGCACTGGATCAATATGTTAGTCCCAAAAATAGTATAAAAAGTTGCCAAAAGTATATGAAAGTTGTATAATATTGGCATGGAACAATAAAAAATTATAGATACGATGGAGACGTATCAGGCATCTTGCATTGTGCGAGGGCGTGAGGAGATTACGGTGGCCCAAGTGGCTTCTTGGGGAGCATTGTGCCTTCACACCGCTCCAAACGGAGATTAGCATCCGCAAGGGTGTGAACTTCGGATACATCGTCATCTCCGTGTGCCTCGGTTATATCTTACCCGAGCCCTTTACTTATGCACTTTACTTTGTGATAGCCATATTGTTTCTTCTCATATATCTTGCTATCACTTTGTTGTTTATCTTTCTTAACATAAGTTGGTGGTGCACATAGGTGAGCCTAGTTGTTGTAGGTTTTGTGCTTGACAAATTAACCGCTAGGTTTATTCCGCATTTGTTCAAGCCTAAACCGTAATTGTTTTAAAGCACCTATTCACCCCCTCTAGGCGACATCCTCGATCTTTCAACTACGCACCAGCACATTCGTCCTTCCATCAATCCACTAGAGCAGGAGTAGGGTCTTACACCTCGCGGTGGCCCGAACCTGGGTAAATTGCTTGTGTGCTCCCTAACGCGCTGCCGTACGCCGGTCCGCTCTTTGTGCAACGCGCTGCCCCCCCTGCCGAACCAACAAGGGGCCTCCCGGTCCCATAGGTGGTTGCGGAAATCCCGCGACAATCTTTTTATCCATGAAAGTTATTTGAGTCTTCTTTGATCTCTTATATGCATGATTGCTTATAGCCTTGTATTTCTTCTCCGGTATTTGGTTTTGTTTGGCCAACTTGATCTATTTATCTTGCAATGGGAAGAGGTGCTTTGCGATGGGTTCGATCTTACAGTGCTTGATCCCTGTGATAGAAGGGGAACCGACACGTATGTATCATTTCCATTAAGGGTAACAAGATGGGGTCTATTTCTAAATAAATAGATCTTGTCTAAATCATGTCATCATTCTTATTGCATTACTCCATTTCTCCATGAACTTAATACACTAGATGCTTGCTGGATAGCGATCGATGTGTGGAGTAATGGTAGTAGATGCAGGCAGGAGTCGTTCTACTAATCTTTGACGTGATGCCTATATATTGATCATTGCCTGGATATCGTCATGATTATTTGAAGTTCTATCAATTGCCCAACAGTAATTCGTTTACCCACCATTTGCTATTTTTCTCTAAAGAAGCCACTAGTGAAACCTACGCCCCCCAGGTCTCTTCTTTATTATATTTGCCTTTGTGATCTATTTTTATTTTCTTTTCTTTTCAGATCTATTAAACCAAAAATACAAAAAAAATACCTTGTTGCACCTTATTTTAATCGAGATCTATTTATCCCATCTATCATATTTTTATCACGTCCATTTGCCAATTTCTGGCGTTGTTACCCGAAAGGGATTGACAACCCCTTTAATACTCAAGTTGCGAGTATTTGTAATTTGTGTGTTGGCGCCATTCACATAGTGTTGCGTGGTTCTCCTACTAGTTCGATAACCTTGGTCTCATCACTAAGGGAAATACCTACCATTGCTGTGCTGCATCATCGCTTCCTGACTAACGTGACACTATGATCAGAGACCCTTCGACGAAACTATGTGCGATGCAATAATCGCAAATGATGGTGTATGAAACCCGTCAAAAAAGGTGCAAAACATTTGCGATGGAGGATGCATCAAACACGGTTCAGATTTTAGTTGCGGGTGCGATGCAGGGCATACGGTTCACTTCAATTAACCGTTTTGATGAGGAGGAACAAAAGAAACGGGCAGCCAGATGAAGGTGCGTGCGATGTACAACATATGGTTCACTCAGATGATCTGTTTGTGATTAGGCAACACAAAGGAAACGGTCAGCTAGATCAAGGTGTGTGCGATGTACAACATACAGTTCACTCGGATGAACTGTTTGTGATTAGGCAACACAAAAGAAATGGTTAGCCAGATCAAGATGTGTGTGATATACGACATGCGGTTCACTCGGATGAACTGTTTGCGTTGAGACAAGAGAACAGAAACGGTTCAATATAACAAATGCCATAAATATTGCAAGGTTCAAATTCAATGATTACAACACCCAAATTCAAACATTGCAAGCATCATCATTTCTGCAAAGGTATCATCTGTTGACAAGTCATGTTTGGGTTTGACACAATGACTTCCAATTGCTCCGGCATATGCTCTTCCAATACGAAGTTTAGCTTTTTTGGAGGCTCTTCCATTCCACAGTACCTATCGGCTCTAATAATCATACCATTCATCTTTCCTAATTAAATGTGTGTTCAACCTCAGTACCCTCAACACCCTTGCTCTGGTAAGAAAGAACCTGGCGAGTGTAATCTCTGGTAAGGTCCCTCGGTAGGAGTTCAACGTAATATTTGAGAGATGCAGATCCAGGCATTCGATGTGATTGTCGTTATAAACATTATCCACCTCTGGGCCTATTATTATCTGCAGAAGAAGGGAACGTGTTAGTGCCTACATGTAGTTTGAACACTGTTGCACGCCCATTTGGTTTGCGGGATTTGTAAAATGCACCAACGTGCCTTCTTCGATCTGACATGATTAACATGGGCATTTGATTACAATCTAGAAACATGTAGACTTCTTCACAAGAGGTTGGATTGGATGAAAAATTCCCTAAGAAAACTAGTACATATGAATCCAAAGGAGAAATTCTTATGGACGATTGTAACCATATGAATGAAGCAACCAATATGGGGTGGGGGTGTATGTTCTAAAATCCTCCAAAATTCCTTCAGAATTCGTAGTACATTGTCATTGTAAACTTGGGAAAAGGTGAAAAAAAATTGAACTCCCTTATTGTTAACATTTAACAGGAAAGGAACATCACCTCGATGTACAGCTTCTTCAGGCACGGAAAGCATCTCAGGCAACTACCAACTTGGTCCAGGTTGGGGCCAACAGATTCTAGTGCCAAGACCTTCACTGTGCCTAGAATCTGGGTGAAGCTTTGCTGGATGAGAGACAAACATACATCTTCAAAACTAGAAATAACGTTGATATCAAGAAGGAGAGGTATAAGGCGACTGTTGTACCTGAAAGTTGTAGTATTTGACAGACAAGTAGCCCACCACTGTCAATTTCGGCACAGAAATGACATTGATTCTTGTTGGACCTTGTTGATCAACTACAAGTAATCTCTCAAGTGAAGGTGTGTCCTCAATGACCATATTGTGGTCCACCTTTTATGATCTCTCATTGCAGCACCATCAACGCACATAAATAGTCTGGAGAGTCCTGGAGGTGATGTGCAAGGTACTCGACCAATTCATCGCCTGAAGATGAAGGAACTCGAGTGCAGTACAAGCACGGAGCAGGCGCTCCATGTCATCCTTTGGGATGGAGACGACGACGAGCTCGAGGTGCTTTAGTCGTGGTAGAAAAAGAGTGGGCGCGTCATTAAGCGGGGATGGCAATTCATGAACTTGGCGAGGCGCAGCGTGGGCGCGAAGTGGAGCACGGACGTTGGCAGTAGGTGCATATGCCCATCATTAAAACTGAGCTTCTCGAGCTGATCTATGGCGGGGGATCAGAACCACTCATCAAGCTTGGCTCGGTCCTTGCCATTGGAACGGAACTTGTCCGTGATAAGGCCTTTGTTTGGGCCATGGTGACTGCCGAGGATCTAGGAGAACGCGTCCAAGCGTTGGTGATAGGGGTGAGAAGCCATAGGGGCGCCACCGCCAGGAAGGGGCGGCTGTCCTCGCTCGATATTTAATTGGGAGGAGGGATATGATGACTATCGACATATCATCGGGGAGGTTGTTGATGAAGTCTAGGCCTGCTGGAGTCGCCTGCGGTTCTTTCTCGACCTGCCTCCGCTTGTTGGCAGCCTCGTTCTCCACCTCGTTGGCGGCGACGGAAACCTGTGTCTCCATATTCACGCCATGCTCCGGTGCTTCAGCAGCTTCGGCGTCGCCACTCGCTCCGATGGGGCGCTTCGGCGGCATCCTCATACACTGACGGCTTTGAGGACTCAGAGCGGCGTCGAGGATGCGGGTGAAGAGAGAGGATTGTGTGTGTGGCGAGGATGGAGGGGGTGCGGAGGCTCGGCGGCGCCATTAATATAGACCAGTGGGAGCGAGGCGGGCGGCGGTCCAAGGCTATCTCGCTTCCCGGTGATAACGACTGCTTAATCTCTATGAATGAAATCTATGCTTAATTACTGAATTTTAATTGTGAAAAATAGATAGTGTTATTGATTTTTAGCTGCATATTTTTACAAATCGCAATGTCTCTTGGCTTAGCGCCGAAGTCTGGCTTTAATTTGCATACCATAATCTAAACCATTTGCGTTGAAGAGATGAATAGATCTAACGTTGAACAGCTTGCACGCTTCCCGGTGAGCTTGCGCACCGCACTCGCACACCTCCCGTTCAGTCAAGTAGCTGTCCGCATGACACCTCCTATAGCCATTAAAACCAAGACACATGGGGTCAAGTGAATGGTTAACAGAACGCACATGGTTTGAATTATACAAATGTTTGAGATATTAAAGTGGCAACTATTTTTTCAAAATGCCTTTATTGGCTGTTATTCGAGTGCGTTTCTCTCAAAATGGACACGAAAATACCACAACATGTTAAAAATGGACACGAAAAATACCACAACATTTTTAACCAATTTATATGCACTAGAGCATGTGCATGTATTTCAAATTTGAATTATGCACATAAAATGCGTAGAAAACCCAGTTAATGTATAAAAATGTCCAAACGAACCCCGAAAAATTCCAAAACTTGACACAACACTCATGTTGTTCTATGTTGGCACTAGAAATTTTTTGAAAACAATAAGAGGCAAGGGATATCATTTCGTCCCCAAAAGTGGCACGTTCCGTACCGAAACCATCAGGCTTGTTGTGAGAAGCTCTGGTTTGTGAGAAGCTTATACCCAAACCTGCCCCAAATGGGACAAATTTTTACCACGACATGTTGGGTGCCATTCCATGATAGCATGCCAAGTTTCATGAATTTTAGATGAGTTTTGGATTTAATATAATTTAAAAGCCAGGTATCTCAATGTTTTTCCGGTAATCAACAGTGCCCTGGTGTTTGAAATTCATTCCCATTTCTTGCATGGGACCTAAGCATGCACCCAAGGACACAGAATTGATTTTTCAACCAATTTATATGCATTGGAGCATGTGCATGTACTTCAAATTCGAATTATACACATAAAATGCCTAGAAGACCTAGTTAATGTATAAAAATGTCCAAACGAACCCCGAAAAATTCCAAAACTTAACCCAACACTCGTGTTGTTCTATGTTGGCACTAGAATTTTTTTGAACGCAATAAGAGGCAACAGATATCGTTTTGTCCCCAAAGGTGGCACGTTCCGTATCGAAACCATCAAGCTTTTTGTGAGAAGCTCTGGTTTGTGAGAAGCTTATACCCAAACCTGCCCCAAATGGGTCAAATTTTTTACCATGGCATGTCGGGGGCCATTCCATGATAGCATGCCAAGTTTCATGAAATTCAGGCGAGTTTTGGATTTACTAGAATTTAAAAGCCAGGTATCTCAACATTTTGCCGGCAATCAACAGTGCCCTGGTGTTTGAAATTCATTCCCATTTCTTGCATGGGACCTAAGCATGCACCCAAGGACACAGAGCTGATTTTTCAACCAATTTATATGCTATGGAGCATGTGCATGTACTTCAAATTTGAATTATGCACATAAAATGCCTAGAAAACCCAGTTAATGTATAAAAATGCCCAAACGAACCCCGAAAAATTCCAAAACTTAACACAACACTCCTGTTGTTCTATGTTGGCACTAGAAATTTTTTGAAAGCAATAAGAGGCAACATATATCGTTTCGTCCCCAAAGGTGGCATGTTCCGTACCGAAACCGTCAGACTTGTTGTGAGAAGATTATCCCAAACAAATTTTTTACCACGACATGTTGATGCCGCTCCATGATAGCATGCTGTCGGCGTTCTGGGAACGGGGGTCCCCAGACTTGCCTGCCTGCGGCCTGCGGCGTGGCTCGAGGAGGGGCCCAGCACGGCCCATCTTCATCAACACAGACCCAAGACCCTCGCGAGGGGCCAAGCCTCGCGGGGCGGACGACACGGAGCTTCCTCAGGCACGGACTCATTAGGCTGGCTCACGAGGAGGCGGAGAGATCAAGGCGGGGTACCTCACGAGGTGCCCATGACGCAAGCCATGACGACCAAGGGTGCCAGGCGGGCGCCAGCGCGCGCACTGTTCCCCTTTCCTCTTTGGTGCAAAGGGAGCAAGCGCAGGCGAGAGCATCAAGTAAAGGCACCCGTTTCGGTGCAACGAGACCAAGACCAGTCCAACGGCAGGGAGGAAGTCGTTGTGGAGCCCAAGCCAGCGTCACCACCAGAGCCTTTGGCAGGCGAGGACCAACTTTAGTCAGGATAAGTGTACCAGATGTTCCCCTTCAAAATGGCCAATTGTTGGCGCCCTTCCCGCTCAATATTTGGGAAGAGGCCTAGGGCCTTTGCCTATAAATAGGACTAGCCACCCCCAGGGTAGGGGGGCAATCGGGAAGGGAGAATCTAGAAGCCAAGAGAGAAACAAGCTAGGATAGGATCGAGTAGCATCACACAGAGAGAGAGAGAAGGGTGACTGAACTCCTCCCAGCAGTTCATCCCCCCAGCCAAGAACAGACCCTCGCGAGGCTGTTCTTCCTTGTACTGCTCATCATCATCAGCCCAAGAGGCAATCCACCACACCACACACTGGAGTAGGGTATTACACCACAACGGTGGCCCGAACCGGTATAAACCCTGTGTCTCTTGTGCTGTTCTTTCCACAGCTTAGATCTTAGCGAGGCGGAGGGGTGCAGGTAGGTAGAAGGCGAAATCTCCGCGTGCACCCCAGTGTTCGAACCTCGAGGATCTACCGGAACCCGAAATCCGACATTTGGCGCGCCAGGTAGGGGTGCACCGGAGTTTTCCCTTCCGCCACCGCCACGACCTGCCCCGCGATGAGTAGCGCGTCGCCCGCTCCGGCCACCGGCGCCAGCACGGGGGCCAGGGGCTCCGAGCCCTGGCCCCAGCCCTGCAACGGGTACGGTGGCCAGACAAGTTCAAGCCAACGACGCCGCCGCGCTACAGCGGCGCGACTAATCCGCTGGCCTTCTTGCTGGCGTACAAGGAGGCCATCCTCGAAGCTGGAGGTGATGATAGGGTCATGGCCAACTGGCTTCCCATGGCCCTCACCGGCGCTCCGCGCGCATGGCTGCTCCACCTGCCGACAGCCTCCGTGGCCTCTTGGGAAGAGCTCCGCAGCCTCTTCCTCGCCCACCACGCTACACTAACACCCCCGGTCATCGCGACCCTCCTGGGCGGCTCGCAGGCGCCGCCTACAAGTCACCACGTCAAGCCGTTCATTCGTCGGGTCAGCGTCGCTTCCACACGGCAGGGGGCTCCTCCGCACTGGGCGGCGCCCAAGGCCGGCCTGACCTTCAGCTCGGAGAACCACCCCTCCAACTCGGCCTGCTCGGGTGCGCTCCCCATGCTGTGCACCCCCACCATCTGCCAGGTGGCCATCACCAGAACTCTCATCGATGGCGGCGCGGGCCTCAGCGTGCTCTCCGTTGAGGCCTTCAACCTCCTCTACATACCCCTGGAATGGCTGCAACCCAGCCGGCCCTTCTCAGGCGTTGGGGGCGGGTCATCCATCTCCTTGGGACAGATCCGGCTCCCAGTAACCTTCGGCACCTACGACAACTTCCGCACGGAGCTGGTCGACTTTGACATCGCCCCCATCGGCCTCCCCTACAACGCCATCCTCGGCTATCCAGCGCTGGCCCAGTTCATGGCCGCGACGCACCCGGCGTACAACCTCATGAAGATGCCTGGGAGCAGCGGTGTCCTCACCGTGCACGGGGACACCGGAGACGCGCTGCGAGTGCTCGAGCTCGCCTTCAAGACGGCGGCGTCGGCACAGCCCGCCGACTCGGAGACCCCTGAGCCCAAGGGGGCTGCACCTGCCAAGAAGAAACAGTTGTTCACCCAAGACAAGGCAGAAACCAAGCAGATACCCGTCGACGAGGACGGGTCCACCAATGCCACTTTCACCATAGGCGCCAACCTCGAGCCCGAGCAGGAGGAGGCCCTGGTCAGGTTCCTGCGCGCGAACAAGAAGGTATTCGCTTGGGAGCCTGACCAGTTGGCGGGGATCCCTAGGAGCGTAATCGAGCATCACCTCAACGTGTGCCCCAACGTGCACCCTGTGAAGCAGAAGGCAAGGCGGCAGTCCACAGAAAAGCAGGCCTTCATCGTCCAAGAGACCCGCAAGCTAGAAGCCCTTGGGGTCATTCACGAGGTCCGATACCCGGATTGGTTGGCCAACCCTGTCGTTGTGCCAAAGAAGGGAGGGAAGGAGCGCATGTGTGTCGACTTCACCAACCTCAACGAGGCATGGCCGCAAGATCCGTTCCCGCTCCCCCGCATCGACGAGATTGTCGATTCCACCGCAGAATGCGACTTGCTATGCTTCTTGGATGCCTTCTCTGGGTATCACCAGATCAAGATGGCGGTAGAAGACGTCGAAAAGACAGCCTTCCTAACCCCGTGTGGGGTGTACTGCTACACATGCATGCCATTTGGGCTGCGTAATGCAGGGGCGACCTTTCAGCGGCTGATGCACATCACCTTGGGCCCGCAGCTCGGGAAGAACGTCAAGGCTTACGTCGATGACATAGTGGTGAAGTCTCGGGAGGCCAGGACCCTGATACAAGACCTGGAGGAAACCTTCACGAGCCTCAACGCAGTGAACCTGCGGCTCAACCCAGAGAAGTGTGTGTTCGGAGTCCCCTCGGGCAAGCTCTTGGGTTTCCTCGTGTCCCACCGAGGCATCGAGGCTAACCCGGAAAAGGTCAAGGCAGTCGAGGACATGAGCCGGCCAAAGACCCTCAGAGAAATGCAGAAGCTCACCGGGCGCGTGACCGCGCTAGGGCGCTTCATCTCCAAGTTGGGGGAGCGAGCGCTGCCCTTCTTCCAGCTAATGAAGAAAAAGGGGCCCTTTGAATGGACTGAAGAGGCTGACAAGGCGTTCCAAGATCTCAAGAGATACCTGACCAGCCCTCCGGTCATGGTGGCTCCGTGCCCTCAAGAGCCCCTGGTGCTTTACCTCGCCGCCACTCCCTACTCAGCCAGCGCAGCCCTGGTGGCGGTTAGGGAGGAGCGTCGAATCAAAACTACAGCAGTAGCCTGGAACAAGGCAAAACAGGAACAAGGAAGGCCCACGAAAACCGCCACCGTGGCTAAGGAGGATCAGCTGCCGCAGAGGAGTGCACCGGAGGCGGAAGGGGCCCCTCTCCCAGATGGCCAGCCTCCGGAGGCCCCATCGCCTCAGGAGGCGCCATGGACTCCGGGGGGCGTCACCAGCACTGACGCACACAACCTCATCGAGCACCCAGTGTACTTCGTCAGCACGGTGTTGCGGGACGCGAGGGCACAGTACCCCATGCCTCAGAAGCTCCTCCTCGCGCTACTGGTGGCCTCGCGCAAGCTGCGACACTATTTTCAGGGTCACCCCATCAAGGTCGTCTCGTCATACCCCTTGGAGAGAGTGCTCAGGAGCCCTAACTCAGCCGGAAGGGTCGCTGAGTGGAACATAGAACTGCAAGCGTTTCAGCTCGAATTCAGCACGACCAGAGTCATCAAGGGAGCAGCATTAGCGGATTTTGTGGCAGAATGGACAGAGGCCCCAGGCCTCAAGGCCGACGAGGATCGGTCCCTCTCCCCGGGAAGCGAGGCGCCAGAAGGCTGGGTCATGTACTTCGATGGGGCGTTCTCCAGGCATGGCGCTGGGGCTGGGGCGGTGCTCATATCACCCACTCAGGACAAGCTCTACTACACTGTACAGCTCTGTTTCCAGCAAGGTGAAAAGGTGTCCAACAACATAGCGGAGTATGAAGGTCTAATAGCGGGCTTGAAGGCCGCAGCTACCCTGGGGGTGAAATGCCTCACCATTAAGGGCGATTGCAGCTCCTTGTCAATTTCTCCAACAAGGTGTACGAGCCGAAAGATGAGCACATGAAAGCCTACCTTGCGGAGGTCCGCAGGATGGAGAAGCAGTTCTGGGGGTTGGAGTTGCAGCATGTGCCCCGTGGCACCAATCAGGAGGCCGACGACATCGCCAAACGGGCGTCCAGGCGGTTACCTCAGGAGCCTGGCGTCTTCGAGGAGCGGCTCTTCAAGCCCTCAGCCCTGCTGTCATTGTCAAACACGGCTCAGCCTCGGGAGGAGCTCCCCCAGCCACCTGCCTCAGGAGCCCCGGTCTGTGGCCCGGCCTCAGGAGCACGCCTGCTCCTGATGATGGAACCCCAGGAGGGGTGCTGGATCATGGAGCTCCGGAGTTACTTAACACAAGGGACCCTGCCGGAGAAGGAGGAGGAAGCGGAGCATGTGGCACGGCTGGCCACGGCATACTGCATCAAGGATGGAGAGCTCTACCGGAAGCGACCAAACGATGTATCCCTGCGCTGCATCTCCAGGGAGTAAGGAAAGAAACTACTGGAAGATATACACGGCGGAGACTCGTGGACATCATTCATCATCACGGACCCTCGTCGGCAAGGCGTTCCGCAGTGGGTTTTATTGGCCCACCGCACTCAATGACGCCGTCGAACTGGTGAAGGGTTGTGAGGCCTGCCAGTTCCACGCCAAGCAAATCCATCAGCCGGCAGGAGGCCTGCAGACTATACCCCTTTCGTGGCCGTTCGCAGTCTGGGGGCTGGACATCCTGGGCCCGTTTCCTCGGGTGCCAGGGGGCTACCGCTACCTCTACGTCGCCGTGGAGAAGTTCACCAAGTGGGCTGAAGTAGAGGCCGTCCACACCATCCCCGCAGGTTCCGCGGTCAAGTTCATCAGGGGCATCATGAGCCGGTTCGGGGTGCCGAATCGCATTATCACAGACAACGGTTCGCAGTTCACCAGTAACCTCTTCAAAACATACTATGCTAACCTTGGAACGCAGATATGCTACGCTTCGGTGGCGCACCCCCGAAGCAACGGCCAGGCCGAGCGAGCCAACGCAGAGGTCCTGAGGGGCCTCAAGACCAGGACGTTCAAGAAGAAGCTAGAGGCCTGCGGCAGAGGTTGGTACGACGAGCTTCAGTCCGTGTTGTGGTCCATCCGCACAACCGCGACCAAGCCGACTGGAGAGACCCCGTTCTTCCTGGTCTACGGAGCCGAAGCGGTCCTCCCTCACGAGGTCAGACGTCGCTCCGCACGGGTCCTGGCGTTCGACGAGGCACAGCAGGACGCCATGCGGGGGATGGACCTCGTGCTGGGGGAGGAACGTCGCCGAGAGGCCGCGCTGTGAGCGGCGAGGTACCAACAAGCACTGCGACAATATCACTGCCGCAACATCCACCGCAGAATTCTCGAGGTAGGCGACCTCGTGCTCAGGCGGGTTCTCTCCAGGGAGGGACTGCACAAGCTCTCTCCCATGTGGGAGGGCCCGTTCAAGGTTGTTCATGTTTCCAGGCCTGGCTCCGCGCGCTTGGATACTTAGGAGGGGGTGCCGGTCCAGAATGCATGGAACATCCAGCACCTCCGGAGGTTCTAACCCTAAAAAGGCCCAGAGCCTGTGAAGAAGGCGAATGCCTATGAAGATTATCCTTTTTGGAAAAGGCCCAGAGCCTGTGAAGAAGGCGAATGCCTGTGAAGATTATCCTTTTTGGAAAAGGCCCAGAGCCTGTGAAGAAGGCGAATGCTTGTGAAGATTATCCTTTTTGGAAAAGGCCCAGAGCCTGTGAAGAAGGCGAATGCCTGTGAAGCTGTCGCGTTTGGGAAAAGGCCCGGAGCCTGTGAAGAGGGCAAATGCCCGTGAAGCCTGCTCCCCCCAAGAAAGGCCCGGAGCCTGTGAAGAAGGCCAACGCCTGTGAAGCTCGCCGCCCGTGACACTCTCACGTAATAATGAGTTGGGGCTGTACACGCCCCGGAGTCTCAGGAGCGCCGGCCTCAGGCCCTGGGGCTCCCTCCCACGCCCAGTGGCAGCACTTAGCTCCGCGCTGGTGAGAAGACGTCGAAGACTAGATTAGGTGCCGGACGCGGCTTTTTCATTTGCTTTCCGCAGTTGGCTTGTTCATTCTCATTCGAAGTTTTATTGAAGCTGTTGCCGTCTTTGACTTGTGGTTCTTCGACTTTTCACTCTCCTGCCTCGATTTCTCTTATGCAAGGCCTCGCGAGGGGGGCAGCCGAGCGCCCTTGTGAGTGTTTCCGTCCTAGTCGTACAAAGGTTTTGCGACCTGGGTCCATTATAGGAGCACCCCTCCAGTCCATGCCCCACGGGCATCGCGACACGAACACAGGGCCTGGGTCGGTCGCCCCCCCACGGCTGGGGCCGGGAACTATCCACGTGCGGGCACGTAGCCGGAAGGCACGATAACGGAAGCAAAGCGATGATTAACAGCAATAACCCAAACACGCCCCCGCGGGGCTCCACGCTACTGTCTTTTTACGCGGGAAAAAGGAAAAGAAAGAACAAATCAGGCACAGCTCGCCTCACACCGGCCTGCAGGGAAGACTCGAGCTGCCTCCGGGGCTCAGGCAGACTCCCTCTCGTGCTTCATCAAGGCGCGACGGCGGGCAGACGCGCTACCACCTCCCAAGCAGGTACGACGGCATGGAGGCTGACCACGGCCACCGCTAGAAGAGTCGCCGCCTGAAGAAGAACCGGTGAAGCTTGGGGAACCCTGAGCACCGCCAATCACACAAGCGCTGTCCTCTCCATCATCGCCAGGGCTGGGTCCCCGACCGCAGTCGTCGTCCTCAGGGCAGCACCCTGCGCGGCGACCATCTTCCCCAAACACCCTCACGTAGAGGGTGGCATCGCCGTCAAACTTGAAGTGCAGGGTGCACCGACGGCTCAGGCCACGCGCGCGGGCAAACGTCTGCCAACCACAGGTCAAGGCCAGGCTCCCGGCCGTGGAGACCTCCAGTGAATCCCATGAGGCCCGGCTGCAGCAGCCGTCTGCCTGAAGCCAGAGGCCGCCCGGGGCGCCGGCCGGGAGCTCGCCGAGGAGGAAGCGAGGAAGTTGAAGCCAGGTGCTAGTCGGCTCAGCCGACCACACAACGAACTCCGGCAGCACCTCTCCAGCGCGAAAGCGCGGCCTAGGGGAACGCGCGACCAAAGCGCGCCCCCCGGCCGCAGCAGTCCGCCCGTCACCGTGCTGGAAATCATCTCCACGGCCACGGGGAGCTGCCGTGGAGGCCACAGGATGTTTGCGAGGGCGCCCTCGGCCGTGCTTGGGTGGGGGAGAGGCAGGCTCAACCTGGCGAGCCTTCCCCTTCTCTGCGGCCGAGAACCTCCTCGACGGAGCCATGAAGAAGAAGGAGAAGCAAGGTGGGATGAACTGGAAGGGCGCGCGCCGCTCCGTACTTAATAGCCGGCGAGGGCCAACCGTCAGCCCCCACGATCGCAGGTAATCATGACCTGCTTTGCATGCAGGGACTTGTCCAATCCATGCAGTTGCCGATGCACGTGGGGAAGTGGAGACGCCCACGTCCAATCAACCGCCACACGGCGCCCAAGGCCGTAGGCTGTTAGGGCACGCGGCGCTTCGCTCTTGCCCTTTCGCCTCCCTACATGGCCAAGTCCGGGCGTGCCTTGGGCCCGGGGGCTACTGTCAGCGTTCTGGGAACGGGGGTCCCCAGACTTGCCTGCCTGCGGCCTGCGGCGTGGCTCGAGGAGGGGCCCAGCACGGCCCATCTTCATCAACACAGACCCAAGACCCTCGCGAGGGGCCAAGCCTCGCGGGGCGGACGACACGGAGCTTCCTCAGGCACGGCCTCATCAGGCTGGCTCGCGAGGAGGCGGAGAGATCAAGGCGGGGTACCTCACGAGGTGCCCATGACGCAAGCCATGACAACCAAGGGCGCCAGGCGGGCGCCAGCCCGCGCAGTGTCCCCCTTTCCTCTTTGGTGCAAAGGGAGCAAGCGCAGGCGAGAGCATCAAGTAAAGGCACCCGTTTCGGTGCAACGAGACCAAGACCAGTCCAACGGCAGGGAGGAAGTCATTGTGGAGCCCAAGCCAGCGTCACCACCAGAGCCTTTGGCAGGCGAGGACCAACTTTAGTCAGGATAAGTGTACCAGATGTTCCCCTTCAAAATGGCCAATTATTGGCGCCCTTCCCGCTCAATATTTGGGAAGAGGCCCAGGGCCTTTACCTATAAATAGGACTAGCCACCCCCAGGGTAGGGGGGCAATCGGGAAGGGAGAATCTAGAAGCCAAGAGAGAAACAAGCTAGGATAGGATCGAGTAGCATCACACACACAGAGAGAGAGACAAGGGCGGCTGAACTCCTCCCAGCAGTTCATCCCCCTAGCCAAGAACAGACCCTCGCGAGGCTGTTCTTCCTTGTACTGCTCATCATCATCAGCCCAAGAGGCAATCCACCACACCACACACTAGAGTAGGGTATTACACCACAACGGTGGCCCGAACCAGTATAAACCCTGTGTCTCTTGTGCTGTTCTTTCCATAGCTTAGATCTTAGCGAGGTGGAGGGGTGCAGGTAGGTAGAAGGCAAAATCTCCGCGCGCACCCCAGTGTTCGAACCTCGAGGGTCTGCCGGAATCTGAAATCCGACACATGCCAAGTTTCATGAGTTTCAGACGAGTTGTGGATTTACTAGAATTCAAAAACCATGCATCTCAACATTTTGTCAGCAATCAACAGTGCCCTGGTGTTTGAAATTCATTCCCATTTCTTGCATGGGACCTAAGCATGCACCCAAGGACACATAGTTGATTTTTCAACTAATTTATATGCACTGGAGCATGTGCATGTATTTCAAATTTGAATTATGCACATAAAATGCCTAGAAAACCCAGTTCATGTATAAAAATGCCCAAACGAACCCCGAAAAATTCCAAAACTTAACACAACACTCCTGTTGTTCTATGTCGGCACTAGAATTTTTTGAAATCAATAAGAGGCAACGGATATCGTTTCTTCCCCAAAGGTGGCACATTCCATACCGAAACCATCAGGCTTGTTGTGAGAAGCTCTAGTTTGTGAGAAGCTTATAGCCAAACCTGCCCCAAATGGGAAAAAATTACCACGGCATGTCGGGTGCCATTCCATGATAGCATGCCAAGTTTCATGAATTTCAGACGAGTTTTGGATTTACTAAAATTTAAAATCCAGGCATCTCAATGTTTTGCCGGTAATTAACAGTGCCCTGGTGTTTGAAGTTCATTCCTATTTCTTGCATGGGTCCTAAGCATGCACCCAAGGACACATATTTGACTTTTCAACCAATTTATATGCACCGGAGCATGTGAATGTAGTTTAACTTTGAATTGTGCACCTGAAATGGCTAGAAAACTAGTTTAATGTATAAATGTCCAAACGAACCCTTAATAATTCCAATTCTTTTACGACACACATGTAGTTGCATGTTCACTGCAAATAAAAGTTCTAGCAATTCAAACACCGTCCATTGCCACTGTGACCCCATTATGTAATTTAAATCAAGATGAAAAATCAAGTAGATCCCACACAGTTTATTATCACCAACCGTGTGAGATGTAGCACAAAATATCTTGGAGCATTGTCGGTGTATAGTACGCCTATGGCTTACGTGAGAAGGTGCGTCGGCTACAGTCCACAGCCGACGTGTAAAGCACACTAGCTCGCTCCCCAAATACTCCCGCCTCTGCATCCCTCGCAATCTCGAAAGTATTAGTGCCTTGTAATCTCGAAAATATCTACCACCCGGAAGGTTTTAATGTTTTATAGCACATGATTAGTATGTGCGGACCGTGTGCAATGTCTGTTACTCCTGCTCTGCTTCAGTCCCTTGATTCAAATTTTTAGTAGCCCCGACATTTTACTCCCGCCTCAGCATCCCTCGCAATCTCAAAAATATCCGCTCGCCCTTGATCCAAATTTTCAGTAGCCCTGCCTTGTTACTACCGCCTAGTAAAATTTCCAGTTGCCACAGTATTTCCTCCAACACCACCTTGCCCCCACCCCCCTCCACACACAACACACACTCCCCACAACCTCCGCTCACACAGACACACACAACCCTCGAAACCATTGGTAGGTCACGCCATTGCCGGTGCCTCCATCCTCAACCTCTACATGTGTGCCGGGGAGCTCAAGGAGCCAATGGCCAAAAAGAGGTTTATCGTGGCCTTTTCGCCCGACGCCGGTGAGGTGGCCGCCGAGGTGTCCCCGTCGTCCTCCGTGGGCTCGATCCACCGTCGCCGGTCCCCCGATCCGCCCGCCGCCACGCCCCTACGCCGGTTCGAGGACTTCCCCGTCCTCCCTCGGACCTGGCAGCCGACGAGGTCCTACCTCGGGGTCCGGCAGCGGCGGTGGGAGACGTGGGTCACCGGGATTACAGATCGGGAGACCCACACCCGCCGGTGGCTCGGTACCTTCCACATTGCTGAGCTCGCGGCCATGGAGTATGACCGCTGGCAGGTCCGCTACCACGGCGTGGCGGCTAGGCTCAATTTCCCCATCGGCACATGTTCGGTCGACCTCGTTCCGCCGGAGCCAGGGGTGGTGAGCTCGGCTATGGTGTAGGAGGACCGCGAGGCGTGGGAGCGCCTCGAGGCCGAGGCTAGGGACGAAGCCTACATGCAAGAGCTCCGCCGGCAGCACCCGGAGCTCATGGAGGCGGAGCGGGCGATCTTTGCCGACGTGGAGGGCGGCGAGGTTATCACGCTCTCCTCCGATGACGAGGTCGAAGGCGGCGAGGACGGCGGCGTAGAGGGCGGTGAGGTTATTGCGCTCTCCTCCGATGATGAGGTCGAAGGAGGCGGCGACGGCGGCGTGGAGGGCATCGAGGTGGGGCCCGAGGATGAGGAGATTGACGTCGAAGAGCGGAGGAGTGCCTTCCCCGACGACTCCGACGACCATGCCAGCCCGGACCCGGCTCGCGGCACACTGTACATGACGAGGAAGGATTGGCTCGACCTCTACTTCGATCAAAAGTAGTTTAGCTTAGTTTAAATTTATGTTTTATGTTCGGTTATGCAAAACTATCTATGTTTATGTTTGAATGCACGCTACTTTCGGTTGAACCTGCTTTGAACTTGATCAAACTAAAGTTTACAACCTTAAGTTTAGGGGATCGACTAGAAAAGGCCAAAAATTGCTGGAGCATATATATCCACTAAAGGTTTTAGTCCTTTAACTTTTTAAGGATCGACTAGAGATGGCCTTATGACTTGTTTATTTCAGTTATTCACAATGTGATGCTCTATATGTGCAACTATTTGCCGTGCAGTTCAATTTCATCAATAACAGTTTCAACAATACCACTATGAATTGCGATATTTGATTGCTATTAAGGATATTGCAGTTAACATGCCTTTTCGTTTTTTTGACAATAACTAGTGTATTGTAGACTTGCACAATACCAGTTTGAATGACTATTTGTTTGTTTTTAAATGTTATGCCTGATGCAGTTAACACACCTTTCCACTTCTTGTTTTGCTTAACTAGCGTGCTTAAGTGTGCACACTGAAGCTATCATTTGTAGATTATGTTGTCTACCATGGATATATTTGGTTGATGTTTAGCCTGTTGTGCTTAACATGCCTTTATATGTACTCATGTAGGACAATATTGAGAACAGTGTTGTTTTCCATCGCGGTTAGTTTCATCACATTGCTTATATGTACTCACTGTTCAAGATATTGGTAGCTGGTACCATATAGCCTGGGGCTGATAAGGGATTAATCGTCGAATCCGACATTTCACTGAATATATCTGTAACCCATTTATCAATAGGTTAACTAGGGCCATATTTAATATATCTGAGGCTACATAGCAACATGCATTGTACTCAATGAATAAATATGCAATCCCAGGCTACATAGCAATAAGGAAGAGTGTTACCTTAATGTTCTGATGATGTCTAGATATACATGTAATAAAATCTTATATAATGGGATGGAGGGAGTGTTGTACTACATCATTTTTCAATTGTTGTTTAGCTTCTAATATTAACTTGGTGCTTTTAGGTACATATATCATTGCCAAAGATCCACACTTCGACCCTTTTTGTGTATGGGGCAATGAGATATTCATGAACCAGCATCAAGTGAGGAAATTGATAAAGATTGTTATTCAAATGGGTCAAAAGATGTCAATCAAACTATTTGTTTACACTTTATGCAAGACAACAATGAACTGCAGGATGGTAAGTAAGAACCATGTAGCCTTCTTTTTACTGCCCGTAATGAGTTGTGTTAGATGACAATGTCTGAATCTTTTTTCTTTTGAAGTGGATCCTCAAGCAGTTTACTCAAGATTACCTCTCAAACTACATGATTGGCGGACGGCCATCACAAGGGGTTGGACTAGAGTCCTGCATGACTTCTTCATCCAGGAGAGCACAATAGGGCCATTCAGCTTCACCTTGTTCAGCAACCGGAATGTCTGTCGCCTCTTTCTTTACCATCTGTAATAGTACAAGTATAGAACCCTGGTTTATCATTCTTTATTTGGTGCATATGTAATTCTTAAACATATGTACCTGTGAATCGAATAATTCATTGGTTGTTTGAACCTGATGGATATGAATAAAGCTATAGCCGACTTTCAAGTTTAAATTAGGTACAATTTTAAATAACAACAATTAAATTAGGGCGAAATTGCGGTGTGCAGGTCATTACGGCACACACGGTTGGTAAAACACAAACGTTTGCGATATACAGACATAATCCGGGACGGTTCACACAGAGGAAACTTGTGCAAGCATGCACACAGTTGCCGTTTGCAAAGCATGTGTGATGTCAGACACTATCACATACGGTGCGGGAAAACTAAATGTGTGTGATTGTCTACCTACCGTACACGGTTTATAATCATGAACTGTTTATAATCTGTCAGGGATCGTAAAACTCCCGTGCATGTAATCTGCTTAGAAAGCTCCCGTGCCTGGAATCTGCCTAGTTTTAGGTAAAACCACAAAACTCTGACTGTGATGGCAATGCGAGCACAAACGAGTAGCAAGGATGAAGCGTTTGGGATATTTGAGATATCGGAAACGGTTATATAGAGACAACTATATGAATCAAGGCTTCCTACCCCCGACGGTTTCTGTGTCATGTGGGAAGGACCCCCCTATCGCCCACACTCACTAGGCGACGGTCCCAAATGCCGTCGCGGAAAGGGGTTAAAAACCATTTGTATAGCACTGACGCGTACTAGTGCCTCTTAGGGGAAATACCGACGTAGTTCAAGCAAACATCAACCCGGGGCCCGTATATTTCACTAGTGGCTTCTCTCAAGAAATAGCACATGGCAGGTAAACAAATTACTGTTGGGAAATTGATAGAAGATCAAATAATTATGATGATATACATGCAATGATCATTATATAGGCATCACGTCGAAGATTAGTAGACTGACTCCTGCATGCATCTACTACTATTAATCCACACATCGACCGCTATCCAGCATGTGTCTAGTGTATTAAGTTCATGGAGAAACGGAGTAATGCAATAAGAACGATGACATGATGTAGACGAGATCAATTAATGCAGGAATAGGCCCTATCTTGTTATATCGAACCCATCACAAAGCACCTCTTTCCATGGCAAGAAAAATCAATCTAGTTGTCCTAACTAAACCAAATATTCGAAAAAGAAATACGAGGCTATAACTAATCATTCATATAAAAGATCAAAGACACAAATAACTTTCATGGATATATAGATCTGATCATAAACTCAAAGTTCATCGGATCCCAACAAACACACCGCAAAAAAGAGTTACATCAAATAGATCTCCAAGAGCCATTGTATTGAGAATCAAAAGAGAGAGAGAGAGAGAGAGAGAGAGAGAGAGAGAGAAAGAGAGGAAACCATCTAGCTACTCCCTACGAAGCCGTAGGTCTCTGGTGAACTACTCACACATCATCGGAGAGGCACCAATGAGGATGATGAAACCCTCTACGATGGTGTCTAGATTGGATCTCGTGGTTCTGGAACTTGAGGCGGCTGGAATTATGTTTTGTCGACTCCCCTAGGGTTTCTGGAATATTTGCGTATTTATAGGACAAAGAGGTGGTGCGGGAGACAACCGAGGTGGGCGTGATACGTCCATTTTGCATCATGTTTCCCTATTATTATTTATGATGTTTTTATGCATAATAATGCTTTTTGGAGTAATTCTAATGCCTTTTCTCCCATAATATGTAAGGTACACACAAAGAGGGAGAATTCCGGTAGCTGGAAATCTGGACCTAGAAAAGCTATGTTAAGCCACCTATTCTGCACAACTCCAAATGAGCTGAAACTTTACAGGGACTTTTTATGGAATATATGAGGAATATTGGAGCCAATATGTACCAGAGGGGGCCCACCAGGTGGGCACAACCCACCTAGGCGTGCTAGGGAGCCCAGGCGTGCCCTGGTGGGTTGTGCTCCCCTGGGCCCACCTCCGTTCCCATCTTCTGTTATATAAGTCATTTTGACCTAGAAAAAATAAGGAGAGGACTTTCGGGACGGAGCGCCGCCATCTCAAGGCGGAACTTGGGCAGGAGCACTTTTGCCCTCCGGCCAGCCATTCCGCTGGGGGAACTTCCCTCCCGGAGGGGGAAATCATCGTCGTCATCATCACCAACAACTCTCCCATCTTGGGGAGGGCAATCTCCATCAACATCTTCAACAACACCATCTCCTCTCAAACCCTAGTTCATCTCTTGTGTTCAATCTTTGTACCAGAACTATAGATTGGTATTTGTGGGTGACTAGTAGTGTTGATTACATCTTGTAGTTGATTACTATATGGTTTATTTGGTGGAAGATTATATTTTCAGATCCATTATGCTATTCAATACCCCTCTGATCTTGAGCATGTTTATCACTTATGAGTAGTTACTTTTGTTCTTGAGGTCACGGGAAAAGTCATGTTGCAAGTAATCATGTGAACTTGATATGTGTTCGATATTTTGATAGTATGTATGTTGTGATTCCCTTAGTGGTGTCATGTGAACGTCGACTACATGGCACTTAACCATATTTGGGCCTAAAGGAATGCATTGTGGAGTAGTTATTAGATGATGGGTTGCGAGAGTGGCAGAAGCTTAAACCCTAGTTTAGGCGCTATTTCGTAAGGGCCGATTGGACCCAAAAGTTTAATGCTATGGTTAGAATTTATTCTTAGTACTTTTCTCATAGTTGCGGATGCTTGCGAGGGGGTTAATCATAAGTAGGAGGTTTGTTCAAGTAAGAACAACACCTAAGCACCGGTGCACCCACATATCAAATTATCAAAGTAGCGAACACGAATTGAATCAACATGATTAAAGTGACTAGATGAAATTCCCAGGTACCCTCAAGAATGCTTCGCTTATTATAAGAGACCGTTTTGGCATGTCCTTTGCCTCAAAAGGATTGGGAGACCTTGCTGCACTTTTGCTACTACTATCATTACTTGCTCGTTACAAATTATCTTGCTATCAAACTACTCTGTTACTTACAATTTCAGCACTTGCAGACATTACCTTACTAAAAACCACTTGTCATTTCCTTCTGCTCCTCGTTGGGTTCGACACTCTTACTTATTGAAAAGGCCACAATTGATCCCCTATACTTGTGGGTCATCAAGGCTATTTTGGCGCCGTTGCCGGGGAGTGAAGCGCTCTTGGTAAGTGGAAATCTGTAAGGAAAAATTATTAATATGTGCTGAAATTTATTGTCACTTGTTACTATGGAAAACAATCCTTTGAGGGGTTTATTCGGGGTATCTTCACCTCCACCAGAACCACAATTATCTACCCCTCAACCTACTGCACCTACTGAAAATATTGAATTTGAAATTCCTTTGGGTATGATAGAATAACTGCTAGCTAATCCTTATGAAAGAGATGGAACTAAACATCCTGATATGCACTTGATATATGTGGAAGAAATTTGTGGATTGTTTAAGCTTGTAGGTTTACTCGAAGTTGAAGTTAAGAAGAAGGTTTTCCCTTTATCTTTGAAGGGAAAAGCATTGGCATGGTATAGGCTATGCGATGATATTGGATCTTGGAATTGGAATCGATTGAAATTGGAGTTTCACCAAAAACATTGTCCTATGCATCTAGTTCATCGTGATCGGAATTACATATATAATTTTTAGCCTTGTGAAGGAGAAAGTGTCGCTCTAGCTTGGGGGGATTAATTCTATGTTATATTCGTGCTCCAATCATGAGCTCTCAAGAGAAATTATTATCCAGAATTTTTATGCTGGGATTTCTCATAATGACCGATCCATGCTTGATACTTCTTGTGCTGGTTCTTTTATAAAGAAGACTATTGAATTCCAGTGGGATCTTTTGGAAAGAATTAAATGCAACTCTGAAGATTGGGAACTCGACAAAGGTAAAGAGTTAGGTATTAAGATTAAGTTTGATTGTGTTAAATCTTTTATGAATACCGATGCTTTTCAAAAGTTTAGCACTAAATATGGACTTGACTTTGAGATAGTAGCCTCCTTTTGTGAATCATTTGCTACTCATGTTGATATCCCTAAGGAGAAGTTGTTTAAATATCACTTTTACTTGTCCTTTTGGAACTTATTCTTATAGACCAATGCCTTTTGGTTTATGCAATGCACCTGCTACCTTTCAAAGATGTATGACTGCTATATTTTCTGACTTTTGTGAAAAGATTGTTGAGGTTTTCATGGATGACTTCTATGTTTACGGGAAGCCTTTTGATGATTGTTTAAGCAATCTTGATCGAGTTTTGTAGAGATGTGAACAAACAAATCTTGTCTTGAATTGGAAGAAGTAGCACTTTACGGTTAATGAAGGTATTGTCTTGGGTCATAAAATTTCTAAAAGAGGTATTGAGGTGGACAAAGTTAAGGTTGATGCAATTGAGAAAAATGCCATGTACTAAAGATATCAAAGGTATTCATAGTTTCCTCGGTCATGCTGGTTTCTATAGGAGGTGTATTAAAGACTTCTCTAAAATTGCTAGGCCTCTTACAAATCTTTTGCAAAAGGATGTTCCTTTTGTTTTTGATGATGATTGTTTAGAAGCCTTCGAAACACTCAACAAAGCCTTAATTTTTGCACCTATTGTTCAACCACCTGATTGCAATTTGCTGCTAGTGATTATG
This sequence comes from Triticum urartu, assembly GCF_056163025.1. Lineage (NCBI taxonomy): Eukaryota > Viridiplantae > Streptophyta > Magnoliopsida > Poales > Poaceae > Triticum > Triticum urartu. The sequence continues at coordinate 507,241,043 of NC_141876.1, read as the reverse complement.
CTGTGTGTGCTGTTCTAGGACAAAGGTTTGATAAGAAACTAAATGTTATTCATTATGCAAGTAAAACCCTAGACAGTGCTCAAAGAAATTATGCTACAACTCAAAAAGAATTTCTAGCAGTGGTGTTTGCTTGTGATAAATATAGATCTTACATTATTGATTCAAAAGTAATTGTTCACACTGACCAGGCTGCTATTAAATATCTTATGGAAAAGAAAGATGCTAAACCTAGAATTATTCGTTGGGTTCTCTTACTGCAAGAATTTGATTTACATATCACTGATAGAAAGGGAGTAGAGAACCCCATAGCTGATAACTTGTCTAGGCTTCAAAATAATCTTGATGACCCACAACCTATTAATGATAGTTTCCCTGATGAACAATTAGCTGCAATAAATATTTCTAATAGTACACCTTGGTATGCAGACTATGCTAACTATATGTTGCTAAATACATACCACCTAGCTTTACTTACCAACAAAAGAAAACAATTCTTATGATTTAAGACATTACATCTGGGATGACCCACATCTTTATAAAGAAGGAGTAGATGGTATTATTAGACATTGTGTACCTGATCTTGACGAGGGACAAATCCTACGGAAATGTCACTCTGAAGCTTATGAGGACATCATGCGGGAGACAGAACTGCTCACAAGGTATTGCAATCTAGATTTTATTGGCTTACTCTCTTCAAGGATGCTTGGAAGTTTGTCTTATATTGTGATGAACGTCAAAGGATTGGTAATATTGGTAAATGTCAAGAAATGCCTATGAATTATTCACTTGCTGTTGAACCATTTGATGTTTGGGGTTTTGATTAATGGGACCTTTTCCTTCCATTAATGGGTATACTCATATTTTGGTTGTTGTTGATTATGTTACTAAATGGGTAGAAGCTATTACAACTAGTAGTGATGATCACAACACCTCTATTAAAATGCTCAAGGAAGTTATTTTCCCAAGGTTTGGAGTCCCTATATATTTAATGACTGATGGTGGTTCACACCTTATTCATGGCGCTTTCCGTGAAATGCTTGCTAAGTATGATGTTAACTATAGAATAGCATCACCTTATTATCCTCAGTCTAGTGGTCAAGTTGAACTTAGCAATAGAGAAATAAAATTAATTTTGCAAAAGACTGTCAATAGGTCCCGGAAGAATTGGTCGAAGAAATTAGATGATGCACTTTGGGCTTATAGAACAACAAATAAAAATCTATGGGTATGTCTCCTTATAGAATGGTTTATGGAAAATCTTGTCATTTGCCTCTTGAGTTAGAACATAAAGCATATTGGGCAATCAAAGAACTCAACTATGATTTTAAACTTGCCGGTGAAAAGAGGTTATTTGATATTAGCTCATTAGATGAATGGAGAACCCAAGTTTATGAAAATGCCAAGTTATTGAAAGAAAAAGTTAAAAGATGGCATGATAAAAGAATCCAAAAGCATGAGTTCAAAGTTGGAGAATATGTTCTTTTGTACAACTCTCATTTCAGATTCTTTGCAGGAAAACTCCTCTCCAAATGGGAAGAACCCTATGTTATTGAGGAGGTTTATCAGTCTGGAGCTATCAAAATAAATAATGTTGAAGGTACTAACCCGAAGGTTGTTAATGGGCAACGAATAAAACATTATATCTTAGGTACGACCATTAATGTTGAAAGTAATATTATCCAAACTATGACACCGGAAGAACACACACAAGAGACCTTCTGGAACACTCCAGAATCATTAAAAAGAGGAGGTACATGATACAGTAAGTAAACGGACTCCGAAAAATCCGCAAAAATATTTTCTGTCAGTTTTGGAAAATAACATAAATTAGGAAAATAAGAAACTACCAGGAATCGCACCCTGGTGGGCACAAGACACCAGGGCACGCCTGGCTTGCCTGGTGCACCGAGGTGGGTTGTGCCCACCTCGAGTACCTTCCGGAATCCGTTTTTCTATAGCTTGCTTGTTTCCCAAGATAAAAAATCTTTATATACCCCCCCGAACCTATTGACCACCATATCGCAGAGAAATCTTCTGTTTTCTTTTCCTTGCTGTTTTCTGACAGACTTAACTAGGCCAACATCATGTCTTCCTCACCTTCGAGCAACAGAGGAGAAGACGTAGAGTTGGTTCAGGAGGATCTAAGGAGAGAGGAAGCTGAAGAGGTTGCCATGGAGGAAGGAGAAGAACATTCTTTTGGGGTTCACCCTCCGGCTTCCGAGAGAGGCACATTGGCTAGCATCTACATTCATCCTAATCCTCATCAAGCTATGAGATCATCAAACACTCAATAGAGCCCCGAAGTGCATAAATAACTCCCACCAAGAAGGCCTTTACATAGGTTACATCGTAACAATTTTCACAATTTGATTCACAATTATGGGTTCGAGAATACTCCTCTTGTGCACATACCGTCCAATTGGGACATAGTTCGCCCAAGAGAAAGCGATGCAGGAACAAACCCTTGGGGCCCGGAAAATAAACACATAATGGTTGAAGTGAAGAAAAATACCAAGTTGCTTCATCGAGCTCTTCGGGAGATTCAAGGCCTGAGGGAGCTACTGATATGTCCATTTTGCATCATTCTTTTATATCGACATTTATTGCATTATGGACTATTATTACACATAATGTCACAATATTTTATCGACATCGAGCTCTTCGGGAGATTCAAGGCCTATTCTCTCTTATTTTACAAGGTTTACATGAAGAGGGAGAATGCCGGCAGCTGGAATTCTGGGATGGAAAAGGAGCAAATATTAGAGACCTATTCTGCACAACTCCAAAAGTCCTGAAACTTCATGGGAGCACGTTTTGGAATATATAAAAAATATTGGCGAAAGAATTAACCAGAGGGGGCCCATAACCTGGCCATGTGGGTGGGGGTGCGCCCCCCTGTCTCGTGGGCCCCCTGGCAGGCCTCCGGTGCCCATCTTCTGCTATATGAAGTCTTCGTCCGAGAAAAAAAATCATAAGCAAGCTCACGAGACGAAACTCCGCCGCCACGAGGCGGAACCTTGGCGGAACCAATCTAGGGCTCCGGTGGAGCTGTTATGCTGGGGAAACATCCCTCCGGGAGGGGGAAATCATCACCATCGATCCTCTCAGTGGGAGGGGGTCAATCTCCATCAACATCTTCACCAGCACCATCTGATCTCAAACCCTAGTTCATCTCTTGTATCCAATATTTATCTCAAAACCTCAGATTGGTACCTGTGGGTTGCTAGTAGTGTTGATTACTCCTTGTAGTTGATGCTAGTTGGTTTACTTGGTGGAAGAGCATATGTTCAGATCCTTTATGCATATTAATACCCCTCTGATTACGAACCTTAATATGATTTGTGAGTAGTTACGTTTGTTCCTGAGGACATGGGAGAAGTCTTGCAATAAGTAGTCATGTGAATTTGGCATTCGTTCGATATTTTGATGAGATGTATGTTGTCTTTCCTCTAGTGGTGTCAGGTGAACGTCAACTACATGACACTTCACCATTGTTTGGGCCTAGGGGAAGGCATTGGGAACTAATAAGTAGATGATGGGTTGCTAGAGTGATAGAAGCTTAAACCCTAGTTTATGAGTTGCTTCGTAAGGGGCTGATTTGGATCCATATGTTTCATTCTATGGTTAGGTTTACCTTAATACTTCTTTTGTAGTTGCGGATGCTTAAAAGAGGGGTTAATCATAAGTGGGATGCTTGTCCAAGGAAGGGCAGTACCCAAGCACCGGTCCACCCACATATCAAATTATCAAAGTACCGAATGCGAATCATATGAATGTGATGAAAACTAGCTTGACAATAATTCCCATGTGTCCTCGGGAGCGCTTTTCTTTATATAAGAGTTTGTCCAGGATTGTCCTTCTCTACAAAAAGGATTGGGTCATGTTGCTGCACCTTATTTACTTTTATTACTTGTTACCCGTTACAAATTACCTTATCACAAAACTATCTGTTACCGATAATTTCAGTGCTTATAGAGAATACCTTACTGAAAACTGCTTATCATTTCCTTCTGCTCCTCGTTGGGATCGACACTTCTTACTTATCCAAAGGACTACGATAGATCCCCTATACTTGTGGGTCATCAAGACTCTTTTCTAGTGCCGTTGTCGGGGAGTGAAGCGCCTTTGGTAGGTGGAATTTGGTAAGGAAACAATTATATAGTGTGCTGAAATTTACTGTCACTTGTTACCATGGAGAGACCAGTAGAGCAAAGAGTTGCTCCTCAACCTACTGAACCTATTGAAAATGTTTACTTTGAAATTCCTTCGGGTATGATAGAGAAACTGCTGACTAATCCTTTTATAGGAGATGGAACATTGCATCTCGATTTGCACCTAATCTATGTGGATGAAGTTTGTGGATTATTTAAGCTTGCAGGTATGCCCGAGGATGTTATCAAGAAGAAGGTCTTCCCTTTATCTTTGAAGGGAAAGGCATTGACATGGTTTAGACTTTGTGATGATATGGGATCATGGAACTATAACCGATTGAAATCGGAATTTCATCAGAAGTTTTATCATATGCATCTGGTTCATCGTGATCGTAATTATATATATAATTTTTTGCCTGGCGAAGGAGAAAGCATCACTCAAGCTTGGGGAAGGCTTAAGTCAATGTTATATTCATGCCCCAATCATGATCTCTCAAGAGAAATTATTATTCAAAATTTTTATACTCGGCTTTCTCTCAATAATCGCTCCATGCTCGATACTTCTTGTACCGGTTCTTTTATGATGAAGACTATTGAATTCAAACGGGATTTATTGGAGAGAATTAAACGCAACTCTGAAGATTGGGATCTCGATGAAGGTAAGGAGTTAGGTATAGCCCCAAAGTTTGATTGTGTTAAATCTTTTATGGATACCGATGCCTTTCGTGAATTTAGCACTAAATATGGACTTGACTCTGAGATAGTAGCTTCTTTCTGTGAATCCTTTGCTACTCATGTTGATCTCCCTAAGGAGAAGTGGTTTAAATATAATCCTCCCATTCAAGTAAAAGTAGTTGCACCTATTAAAGTTGAAGAAAATACTATCACTTATAATGTTGATCCTGTTGTTCCTACTGCTTATATTGAGAAACCACCTTTCCCTGTTAGAATAAAGGATCATGCTAAAGCTTGAACTGTGGTTCGTAAGAGTAATACTAGAACACCTACACCCTCTGAGCAAATTAAAGTTGAACCTAGTATAACTATGGTTAAAGATCTCTTGGCCGATAATATTGATGGGCATGTTATTTACTTTTGTGATGAAGCTGCTAGAATTGCTAGACCCGATACTAAAAATTATCATAGACCTGTTGTAGGCATGCCTGCTATTTCTGTTAAAATATGAGATCATTGCTATCATGTCTTATGTGATATGGGTGCTAGTGCAAGTGCAATACCTCATTCCTTATACAAAGAAATTATGCATGATATTGCCCTGCTGAGATAGAGGAAATTGATGTTACAATTTAGCTTGCTAATAGAGACACTATTTCACCAGTTAGTGCCCACTGCTAGTTCCTATTTGTTACATGTTTTTTGTTTCGCGGAAAATCCATATCAAATGGAGTCCAAATGGGATAAAAACGGACGGAGATTATTTTTGGAATATATGGAAAATATGGGAAGAAAAATCCACGCGAGATGGTTCACGAGGGGGGCACGAGGCAGGGGGGCGCGCCCCTGACCCTCGTGGGCCCCTCGTAAGGCGGTTGCTGCTATTCTTTTGCCACAAGAAAGCTAATTTTCAGGAAAAAAATCGGCAAAGGTTTCACTCCAATCGGAGTTACGGATCTCCATATATATACGAAACGGTGAAAGGGCAGCCAGGCAGAACGCAGAAACAGAGAGAGAGAGAGAGAGAGAGAGAGAGAGAGAGAGAGAGAGATCCAATCTCAGAGGGGCTCTCGCCCCTCCCATGCCATGGAGGCCAAGGACCAGAGGGGAAACCCTTCTCCCATCTATGGAGGAGGTCAAGGAAGAAGAATAAGAAGGGGCCCCCTCTCCCCTTCTCTTCCGGTGGCGCCAGAACGCTGCCGTGGCCATCATCATCATCACCGCAATCTACACCAACACCTCCGCCATCTTCACCAAAATCTCCATCACCTTCCCCCTCTATCTACAGCGGTCCACTCTCCCGCAACCCGATGTATCCTCTACTTGAACATGGTGCTTTATGCTTCATATTATTATCCAATGATGTGTTGCCATCCTATGATGTCTGAGTAGATTTTCGTTGTCCTATCGGTGGTTGATGCATACAGGATTGAAGTCGGACCAGTATATCTTAATGCTATGGTTAGGTTTTACCTTAATGAACTTTAGTAGTTGCGGATGCTTTCTAATAGTTCCAATCATAAGTGCATAGAATTCCAAGTCGGGGATGACATGCTAGAAGTGGTCTCTCCCACATAAAACTTGCTATCGGTCTAGTAAAGTAGTCAATTCCTTAGGGACAATTTCGCAACTCCTACCACCACTTTTCCACACGCGCTATACTAACTTTATTGCTTATTTATCTAAACAGCCCCTAGCTTTTGTTTACGTGCTCTTTATTATCTTGCAAACCTATCCAAAAACACCTACAAAGTACTTCTAGTTTCATACTTGTTTTAGGTAAAGCAAACGTGAAGCGTGTGTAGAGTTGTATCGGTGGTCGATAGAACTTGAGGGAATATTTGTTCTACCTTTAGCTCCTCGTTGGGTTCGACACTCTTACTTCTCGAAAGAGGCTATAGTTGATCCCCTATACTTGTGGGTTATCAGTGTGCTGATTATGCTAATTACATAGTTGCTAAATTTATACCACCTAGTTTCACATACCAGCAAAAGAAAAAGTTTTTCTATGATTTAAGACATTACTTCTGGGATGACTCGCACCTTTATAAAGAAGGAGTATATGGTGTTATTAGACGTTGTGTACCTGAGCATGAATAGGAACAGATCTACGCAAGTGTCACTCCAAGGCTTATGGAGGACACCATGCTGGAGATAGAACTACACATAAGGTATTGCAATCCGGTTTTTATTGTCCTACTCTCTTCAAGGATGCCCCTAAGTTTGTATTGTCTTGTGATGAGTGACAAAGAATTGGTAATATTAGTAGACGTCAAGAAATGGCTATGAATTATTCACTTCTTATTGAACCATTTGATATTTGGGGTTTTGATTATATGGGACTGTTTCCTTCCTCTAATGGGTATACACATATTTTAGTTGATGTTGATTACGCTACTAAGTGGGTAGAAGCTATTCCAACTAGTAGTGCTGATCATAACACCTCTATTAAGATGCTTAAAAAGGTTATTTTTCGAGGTTTGGAGTCCCTAGATACTTAATGACTGGTGGTGGTTCACATTTTATTCATGGTGCGTTTCGTAAAATGCTTGCTAAGTATGATGTTAATCATAGAATTACATCACCATATCATCCATAGTCTAGTGGTCAAGTAGAACTGAGTAATAGAGAGATTAAATTAATTTCGCAAAAGACTGTTAATAGATCTAGAAAGAATTGGTCCAACAAACTTGATGATGCATTATGGGCCAATAGAACTGCATATAAAAATCCTATGGGTATGTCTCCATATAAAATGGTTTATGGAAAAGCTTGTCACTTACCTCTTGAACTAGAACATAAGGCATATTGGGCCATCAAAGAGCTCAACTATGACTTCAAACTTGCCGGTGAGAAGAGGCTTTTTGACATTAGCTCACTTGATGAATGGAGAACCCAGCCCTATGAGAATGCCAAACTATTTAAAGAAAAGGTTAAAAGATGGCATGACAAAAGGATACAAAAACATGAGTTTAATGTAGGTGATTATGTATTGTTATACAACTCTCGTTTAAGATTTTTTGCAGGAAAACTCCTCTCTAAATGGGAAGGGCCTTACGTTATTGAGGAGGTCTATCATTCCGGTGCCATAAAAATTAACAACATCGAAGGCACAAATCCGAGGGTGGTGAATGGTCAAAGAATCAAACATTATAGCTCACGTAATCCCATAAATGTTGAAACTAATGTTATTGAAACCGTAACCCAGGAGGAATATTTAAGGGACACTTTCTGGAACGTTTCAGACTCCGAAAATGAAGAGGTATGTGGTACGGTATGTAAACCGACTCCAAAACAGTTCTAATAGCAATTTTTCTCTGTTTTGGAATATTTAAGAAAGTAGGAAAATAAGAAGCAGTCCAGGAAGGACACGAGGCTTCCACGAGGGTGGAGGGCGTGCCCTACCCCCCTGGGCGCGCCCCCTGCCTCGTGGGCACCTCGTGTGCTCTCCGGACTCCGTTTTCATGTGCGATACTTCTTTTGGTCGGTAAAAAATCATTATATAATCTCCCGAAGGTTTTAACCACCGTATCACGCAAACATCCTCTATTTTTGTTTCGAGCTATTTTTGCAGCAGATCAAGAGCAAGATGTCTTCTCAAGAGTCAGTGGGGGAGAGTCGGGTGTCTCACCCGACACCGGGGCCAAGAGCAAACAACGATGCTGACCACTTTGGGCCATCAACTAAGGAAGAGATGGAGGCCGACTTGAAAAGGATAGATGCCATGGAGGAGGATCAAGAAGTTACTTCTCGTTTCTGAGCCGGATTCATGATGGGGGAACTACAGAGCTCAGCTATTCCAAACTCGGTCATTCCTTCCAACGTTAGATTTCTTTCTTATGAAAATATGAAAAAGAGTGTTACTTGTTCTCCCGCAGCTATGCAACATCCTTGGGTGAAAGGAGCTTTAGCCGTCACGGGCAAGCTCCGTAAGGAAATAATGGACCTCAAGAAGCAAGTCAATAATCTCGAAGAAGAGAATCATATCCCGATGGGCATCATCGCCAAGAATATCACATCACCACCCCCGAAGAAAAGAGACATAAACACATGGGTATGGGCACTTCCCTTGGCAACTGCCAAGCTTGGGGGAGTGCCCCGGTATCGTATCACCATCACACTTTTATCTTTACCGTTTTTCTTAGTTCGATCCTTTTTGTTATATCTTGATCTAGTAGAATAAAATTTTAGTATGATCGAGTTTTGAGTTTTGCTTTATGATCCTTCTATGTAATCGAGTCCGTGAGCTATATATAATAAAGATTAGTATTGAGTCAAGGGCTTCATTATCTTACTATGATCTTGAGGGAATAAAAGAAAGAACAAAAAGAAATAAAGAGATCATACGGATCTTATGGAGAGTAATTACTTCACATATAAAGAGTATGATGAATACAAGTTGTTGAGAGTTGACAAACTTAGTTTTGGTCATCGTTGCAATTAATAGGAAGTAATAAATAAAGAGATGTTTTCACATGTAAATATACTATCTTGGACATCTTTTATGATTGTGAGCACTCATTAAAATATGACATGCTAAAAAGTTGATGTTGGACAAGGAAGACAACGTAACGGGTTATGTTTTCTTACATCCGAAATAAATTATATTGTCATGGATCATCTAACATGTTGAGCTTGCCTTTCTCTCTCATGCTAGCCAAATTCTTTGCACCAAGTAGAGATAGTACTTGTGCTTCCAAATATCCTTAAACCTAGTTTTGCCATGAGAGTCCACCATACCTACCTATGAATTGAGTAAGATCCTTCAAGTAAGTTGTCATTGTTGCAAGCAATAAAAATTGCTCTCTAAATATGTATGATTTATTAGTGTGGAGAAAATAAGCTTTATACGATCTTGTGATGTGGAATAAATAAAAGCGACGAACTGCATAATAAAGGTCCATATCACAAGGGGCAATATTAAGTGACGTTCTTTTGCATTAATATTTTGTGCATCCAACCATAAAAGCACATGACAACCTCTGCTTCTGTAGCGACCTGACCCAAATGGATCATGTCTCTGTGCTTAAGTGTCATCCCTGGATCGGTATGCTGACACACACAGTACTCGAAGGATTTATAACAGAGGTAAATCACATGTATAAAGTAATGTAAATACCATTACCTCAATCCATATAGCGGAAGCAACAAGGTTGTGGATTCCCATCACACCAACGGCAAAGTTGAGTGTAGAAATAGTAACCCTAACGTATCACTTACTCGTCGTAAGAAAACCTGCAACATGAGACGTTGCAGCCCGAAACGGGTCAGTACATTGAATGTACTGGCAAATTCACACCATAGAGAATGATGAACAATGGCTATCACTACATGCATATTTGGCTGGTGGAAAAGCTCTATGGTTATAAGGTTTTTGCGTAAAGCCAATTTTTCCCTACTGCAAAGGAATAAATTTTATTTAACTATCATGGTGGTTGTTGAACATTGAGAATGGTTGACAGCATTCTCAATCCCAATTAAGTAACATCATTAAACCCAACAATATTCATTTAAAGTAACATGATGAGATCAACAGGATAATCCAAGAACTAGATACTCAAGATGTCCATAACCGGGGACACGGCTAATCATGATTAGTTTGTTACACTCTGCAGAGGTTTGCGCACTTTTCCCCACAAGACTCGATCGCCTCCCCTTGGTTTCTCGCACTACATGGTGTTTGAGAAACGGATGACCGAGACACAGTCTTTCAGAAGCACTAGCACCTTACGACGGGTAGACCGGTACACCTACTTTCCCCTACATCTGCTAGTCTACCACTGTAAGAGTTCGCACAACTTACTCAACTATGCCAGAGCCCATAATGGCTTGTGGCTGCACACGGAAGTTTCTAGTATGAATAATCTCATGATCCCTTTGAGCCTGGGTGGCGGTCCAAGAAAACAGGCAAGTCCTGGTAACCCCAGGTGCCTCAATCCACCCAGATGTGTGTTAGGTTGCCACCTTAGATAAACCCTTAATTATAAATCTCACATCTGTCATGGATTTCACTCACCCAATCCACGTCTACTAGCATAGCATGGCATAATAAGCAAACGTAGAAGTAACTCCCAAAGGTTTGATAATAATCAGGTAATAGGTACTACCTCATCTACTATCCATCCCACAATTTAATTAGATCCTAATCATGCAGTGTGTGAAGGTTGATCTAATGCAATAAAACTGGGTTGTGGAAAAAGGTATGATCAAAGTGTGAACTTGCCTGCAATGTTGATGAAGATGATTCGCACTCAAAACTCTTGATAGATCTACTCGTCACACTCCGGTCAATCTATCGTAAGCAAGCAATAGTAACCACACATAAGCAATCACTCAAAAGATGAGAAAGAACGGAGAAGACGATTCGGAAACATCAAAACCAAGCAAATAACTCTTACAACATAAAACAATTTCTAATAGTACCAAAATTATGTGAATTTGGCCTTATTAGAAGGTTTAGGTCAAGAGCTTCGATTTGCAAAAAGATTCAACTCAAACGGAGCTACGAAACTCAAGTTATGGTCAAACGAAGTTTGAATTCAAATCTGATCTAATTCAAATTTTAAACTTTTCAAAAACATGTTTGAGTTGGATTAATGGATAGAGGAGATCATAACGAAGATGTGAGCGTTGGTTTTGTTGAATTTGGAATAACGAGTAAAAAGTAGTGATAGATTGAAGTACAGGGACTAGTTTGTGAAGAAAGTTATCACGAATAGGTCCCTGGCCGAAATTAAAACAGAAAAAGGAAAATACTAAACAGTGAACGTTCACTACTGAACCCTAACGAACGAAAACCGTTCGCTAAAGAGATCTAAACAGAGAACGCCCGTTAAATAATAAAAAAACGGTTTATATAAAAAAACCAAGTTGAATCGGACCGGTCGGCGGCGGTTTTTACCACGGTTCTCTGTGGTTTGACGGTCTTCGCAAGAAAACCGGCGGCGGCGGGGTTAAACTCCGGCGACAGCGGGCGGCTCGGGCTTGACCGGAGCGGTGGCTCTGGTGGCCGGCGGCGAGGGCGGAGTGGACGGGGAGGGGCGACGCGGCAAGGTGAGGTGGATGGCGGCGTCGGCGGCGGTCCATGGCGATGGAACGGAGCGGCAGTGGCGAGCGGATCTCGCCGGCGGCGGCGGATCCCGACGAGTGCGGCAACGGTGGCGCGGCGAGATGCGGGAGGGCGGTGGCGTGAATAGAGGGAGGGGGAGGGGATTTATAAGAGGTGGGGCGACGGCCTTGGGGAAGGGGCCAAGGAGAGGCCGGGGCGGTCACGGCCGTCGAGGTCGGCGGCGGCGCGTACTGGCTCAGGACTTCGTCCCGAGCATGGGGAAGGAGGAGCTGGGCCGTGGCCTGGCGCTGGGCTGGGCCGGCCCAGTCGGGGAAAGTTTTTTTTTAATAAAACGTTTTCTAGACAAATAAAATAATAAAAGCAAAGTAATTAAAAATATTATATAGGCATATAATATATCAAAATTTTCAGAAAAAGTTTTTCTACGACATGAACATTTTTATAACTTTAAATAAAATACACACAAAATCAGATAAATCAAAGAGTGCTACTGGTCTATTAAAATCCAAGAAAAATCATTTTAAAAATATCAAAATGAATTCCAATTTATTTCTCTCCAATTTTCTGATGTAGGGAATCATGTTACCCTAATTTCCATATATTTTATTTTTGGAGAAAACTAATTTGAATAAAACTCAAATAACCCAATTGAAAAATAATTATTTCAAATGGATTTTAAATTTGAGTTTCTTTGAACTCCCAACTCATATTTCATATAATTTGAAGAAGTCATTTTATCTTCTCTCATGAAAATCATTGAGTTGCATAAAGTTTCAGAATTGAAAATATTTTCCAAATGAAATTCAAATATTTTCAACACCCCTTGTCATTTAAATAAATGGAAGAAGTCATGTCATCTTCTCTCCAGGGTTTTGTGTTGAAAGAATTTGAATTCTCGGGGATCAAAAGAAAAAGGTGAAAGTTTGGGAAAGTCCTTTTATTCCCTCTCATTTAACTTTCAAAAAGTTTCAAATTTCACTCACTTTCAGACAATCACTCAAACAATCAATCAAATCTATCTATTTATTATAACATTCCAAAATTTAGAATTTTGGGATGTTACAGCTTCCCTCTGCGAAGGGCCCATTTTTTATTCTTGTCTTATGCTTCATTCAAGAGTCGAGGTGATTTTCACCTTCCCTTTTTACATTTAATCCTTTGGCAAGCACTTTGTGTTGGAAAGATCCTGATATATATTGCTAATTGGATGTGAGTTCTCATGAACTATTATTGTTCACATTACCCTTGAGGTAAAAGGTTGGGAGGCAAAACTATAAGCCCCTATGGTTCTCTGTGTACGATTCAAACTTCATACCCATAAATATTGCGTGAGTGTTAGCAATTGTGAAAGACTAAATGATAGTTGAGTATGTGGACTTGCTGAAAAGCCCTTATATTGACTCTCTCAGATGTTATGATAAATTGCAATTGCTTCAATGATTGAGATTATAGTTTGTTAGTTTTCAATGAAGTTTCTGATTCATACTTGAAATTTTGAATGAATTGTTACTTTATCATAAGAAATCATATATATATATACATATGTTGCTGTTCTAAGAATGATCATGATGCCCTCATGTCCATATTTTGTTTTATCGACACCTTTATCTCTAAACATGTGGACATATTTTTATCGATATCGGCTTCCGCTTGAGGACAAGCGAGGTCTAAGCTTGGGGGAGTTGATACGTCCATTTTACATCATGCCTTTATATCGATATTTATTGCATTATGGGCTGTTATTACACATAATGTCACAATACTTATGCCTATTCTCTCTTATTTTACAAGGTTTACATGAAGAGGGAGAATGCCGACAGCTGGAATTCTGGGCTGGAAAAGGAGCAAACATTAGAGACCTATTCTGCACAACTCCAAACGTCCTGAAACTTCATGGGAGCACGTTTTGGAATATATAAAAATATTGGCGAAAGAATTAACCAGAGGGGGCCCACACCCTGGCCACGAGGGTGGGGGCGCGCCCTACCCCCCTAGGCGCGCCCCCTGTCTCATGGGCCCCCTGGTAGGCCTCCGGTGCCCATCTTCTGCTATATGAAGTCCTTCGTCTGAGAAAAAATCATAAGAAAGCTCATGGGACGAAACTCTGCCGCCACGAGGCGAAACCAATCTAGGGCTCCAGCGGAGCTGTTCTGCCGGGGAAACATACCTCCGAGAGGGGGAAATCATCACCATCGTCATCACCATTGATCCTCTCAGCGGTAGGGGGTCAATCTCCATCAACATCTGCACTAGCACTATCTCATCTCAAACCCTAGTTCAACTCTTCTATCCAATCTTTGTCTCAAAACCTCAGAATAGTACCTGTGGGTTGCTGGTAGTGCTGATTACTCCTTGTAGTTGATGCTAGTTGGTTTACTTGGTGGAAGATCATATGCTCAGATCCTTTATGCATATTAATACCCCTCTGATTATGAACATGAATATGATTTCTGAGTAGTTATGTTTGTTCCTGAGGACATGGCAGAAGTCTTGCTATAAGTAGTCATGTGAATTTGGTATTCGTTCGATATTTTGATGACATGTATGTTGTCTTTCCTCTAGTGGTGTCATGTGAATGTCGACTACATGACACTTCTCCATTTTTTGGGCCTAGGGGAAGGCATTGGGAAGTAATAAGTAGATCATGGGTTGCTAGAGTGACAGAAGCTTAAACCCTAGTTTATGAGTTGCTTCGTAAGGGGCTGATTTGGATCCATATGTTTCATGCTATGGTTAGGCTTACCTTAATACTTCTATTGTAGTTGTGGATTCTTGCAAGAGGGGTTCATCATAAGTAGGATGCTTGTCCAAGGAAGGGCAGTACCCAAGCACCGGTCCACCTACATATCAAATTATCAAAGTACCGAACGCGAATCATATGAACGTGATGAAAACTAGCTTGATGATAATTCCCATGTGTCCTCGGGAGCGCTTTTCTTTATATACGAGTTTGTACAGGCTTGTCCTTTGCTACAAAAAGGATTGGGTCATCTTTCTGCACCTTATTTACTTTTATTACTTGTTACCCGTAACAAATTACCTTATCACAAAACTATCTATTACCGATAATTTTAGTGCTTGCAAAGAATACCTTACTAAAAACTGCTTATCATTTCCTTTTGCTCCTCGTTGGGTTCGACACTCTTACTTATCGAAAGGACTACGATAGGTCCCCTATACTTGTGGTTCATCAGATACTCATGGTTATATTGGAAAACACCTCTACTTCATCACCACCACCTTCTTCTTCATCACCAAAAGAAAACTGAGTATCATGTATGTGTACTCCCCTTGGCTTTCGCCAAGCTTGGGGGAGGTGCCCCGGTATCGTATCACCCCACTATCTTTTGCCTTTACTTATTTTAGTTCGATCCATAATTATCTTTTGCTTTAGACGAATAAAATTTTAGTTCGATCCTTTCTTTTCGAGAGTTTTCTTAGTGATCTATCCTTGTAATCGTGCCCGAGATATATAATAAAGTTTAGTTTGAGTTTTTGCTTTCTTTACTTTCATGTTCCAATAGAAAGACAGGAAATAAATGAAAAATATCATATGCTAATCTTATGGTAGGTGATGACACCACATAAGGAAAAGTATACGTAGAAAGTTTTATTAGAGATTGACAAACATAATATTGGTCAATGATGCAACTCACGAAAGAATTAATAAGGGAAGAGAAGATTCTCATATAAATATACTATCCTGTAAATCTTTTGTGATTGTGAGCCCCCATCAAAATATTATATGCCAAAATTGTTGATGTTGGACAAGGAAGACAACGTAATGATTTATGTTTGTTCATATTCACACAGAAGTTATATTGTCATAGATCCTTCAACATGTGGTGCTTGCCCCCCCCATCTTTGCTAGCCAAAATCTCTGCACTAAGTAGAGATACTACTTGTGCATCCGAAAACCCTTAAACCCAAATCTTATTTTCAAGTGTCGACCATACCTACCTAAGGATTGAGTCAGATGCATCAAGTAAGTTGTCATCAGTGTAATAAGGCAATAAAAATTTCTTCTAAAAGTGTGAGATCATTTAGTGTAAGAGAAAATTGAGTGTTGTACGAACTTGTGATGGTGAGGAATAAAAGCGGCAGACTGCATAATAAAGATTGCCATCACAAGGGGAAATACAACATGACGTTCTTTTGCACTAAGGGGTTGAGCATACAAACAAATAAGTGCATGGAAACCTCTGCTTCCCTCTGCGAAGGGCCTATTTTTTACTTTTATGTCTTTACTTTTATGCAAGTGTCAAAGTTTTTCTTTCTATTCCTTATTATTTTTCTCCTTTGGCAAGCATCATGTGGTGAGGAAAGATCTAGGCACATATGTCTAGTCGAATATGCGTAAAAAAGAGTTATTATTGTTGACATCACCCTTGAGGCACTACAAAAAAAAGACACTTCCGTGATGATACGTGTTTGTCACAATAGGTCACGTTTTGGTATGACTATCTTGATTCTATCATAAATTTGTCATGCATGTACATCCATGACAAATTTATGACAAAATCAAGATAGTCATACATGTTCTGTCGTAGAAGTGTTCCATGACAATACCAAAATTATCATCACGGAAGTGTCCACTTCCATGACGATAAATCGTGCGTCATAGAAGTGCTTTCGTCAAGGGTTACCGACACGTTACATCCGCTGTAACGGGACACCGTTAAGCTATTGGGTCCGGTTTTGGATCCGATAACCCGCTAACAGCAACGATCGATGCTGATTTTCCACGTGTAAAATTCTCATTGGCTGATGAAACCATGTGTCAGCTCCGCGTTGGCATAGGTGTCACTCATCCAATGGGCGAGATGCGCCTATGATACGTTGACACGTGGACCGACCGAAAAGTGGCGTATAAAGATTAAATGGGCCGGCCTAACTAAAGGCCCACAAGATTTAGCGGGCCATAATGGGCCGTCCCAGCTAAAGGCCCACAAGATTTTGCAGACCATAATGGCCCGGCCCAGCTAAAGGACCAACATTCTCAGTTAAGGCCGGTACAGCTAGTGTTAAATTGGCCCGTCAACGACCCGTCCTAAACTTGTCATCATTGTGGCCCATGGTCACTTCTGGCCCGTTAACAGTCCACTAAGAATTTGGGTCAAATTACGGCCCGGCGTGTTTCCGGCCTGTTAAAAGTCCTGCTTCATTTGGGACCATTTATAGGCCATTGAAACTTTCGGCCCATAAATGACCGTGAAGGATATGGGTCATATTCGGCCATATCTGACATTCAGCCTGTTAGAGGCCCACTACAGATTTGGGCCACTTTCAGCCTGTTGTGACTTTCGGCCTGTTAACGTCGGACAAAATCAATGGGCCATATGCGGCCCCATGCCACATCGAGCCTACTAACGGCCCATATAAAAATGACACTAATCAAGCCCGACCAAACTTCCGGCCTGTTAAAGGCCCGTGCAGTACGTCGTCGCATTTTCGGCCCGTCTGATTTTCGGCCCGTGCACGATCCGAATTGTAAATAGGCCACCATTTCGGCCTGCTAAGACCAGTGGGTTATTTGGCACAATCAGGGCCCAATCTTACTTTCAGCCTACTAAAGGCCCATGTTTTTTATGGGCTCGAGATATTTACACATGTAAATGGACTATTATTACTTAGGCCCAAATTATATTTAGGCCTGTTAAAGGCCCACTATGGACACGGGCCTACCAGAAAAATATGAAAGCTTATGGTGATTTAGGCCCGGATATTTTTAGTGGGCTACATGCAAATTTCGGCCCAGAATCGTTTTTAGCCCAATTGGAATGGGCCCGATGAATGTTCGCATGCTGGGCTCCTATGAAGCTTTCAGCCGAATAGATTACTAAGATAAACCTACACTATACGAAAATAGCGTCGTAATTACTGCAACCTTTGGTAGCATCATAAATGTTGTATCACAACAAAATAAATTCCAACCATACAACAAATGGCATGTTGGCATAAGGTTTACAGTCCTTGCAGATAAAAGCACCATCAGATGTATACATGCACAGATCATTTGACCTGAGTGCTTATGTTTCAGGCTGTAGAATCTGATGGAGCAGCACGATCTTCCCCTTTTTCCGCCATTGCTCTTGAACAACAAAGCAAATGTCTGATAGTCTGGTTTCAAAACCATCCATATCTTCACGTCATTTTTCAACCGCTATTTTTGTTTCTGACACAACGTCCATTAGGGATTGCACTTGTGTCTGGCGCACAGATATATCACTCTGTCTAGCTGGTAGATTTTGTTCAGTAGGCGATTTGGACGAGGTTACCTTGACAACCAACCCAGAATTATGCATGAAGGTGCTTTTTTCACTGTTAGTGGAGAGATACTGACGCACTACATCAAGAGGTGACATTGTGCATGTGGTAGTCTCGTCACCTTTAGGTGGTTGTGGCTGTTCAATAATTTGTTCCATAGCTTGCTGAAAGTTTGAACTTGTAGATTAGTGTACCAGATAAGTTACTAATGAGACAAAACAAACAAAGTAGGTTTCACGTTTATACATAACTTATTTTGGTGAACTAATGTAATACATTAGCATGTATTGTAGTGCCAACTACATAATAAAATCACTTTCGGAACATATGTCCATGTAGCATGCCTCTTGTATTATCAATTTCCTCACATTCGTTGACATCTAAGGATAAAGAGACATGGTTTAAAGTAGGATAAAGAGACATCATTCATATCATGGCAAACAGATATAAAACAAACAGGCTATTGTATCAATGTGTGCGCACATGAACATCACAACTAGATTACAGATCAAGACCAAAAGAATATCCTTCATCTCTTTTAAACCATGTAAGGTGAAATGATACATTGAGACAACTGTGTATAAAAGTGAACAGAGTAACTGACATTGGTTGCAAATGAAGCAGTTAAATGAACACATCATAGTACCAATCAGCTCAAAGGCAGGAGGAGTAAGGACTTACAATAGTGGCCTGAACTGGTGTGCTCATGCCCTTCATCTTGCTGGTGTGGCAATCCTTGAAGATTTGCACTGCATTCGGTCCAGGTTCTTTTTGGTCCGCACGGGTTTTACTTTGTATTTGGAACAAGTCAACATAGATACGATAATATGGCACAGAAAAAAGAAGGAAGTAGCAGCTATTTACAAGAGCCTCGCAATGTGCAATATAGCTACGAGATCCTGTTGTCTGTTGGAATTTCACTTTAGAATGGTTGGTCTTGTTCGTCAAACAGTTAGCCTAAAATACCTTACCCGATACTTTGGATCAGACCAGTGTTTAACAAGGGCTGTCCAGTCTTCATGTGTAATATATTCCACTGGAGATGTTTGGGCGATTTCATTGTTAGCCTTGCCTTCAAAGTGAGATTTTCTAAGGTGGTACCGATACTGTCGCAGAGAAAACTGGAAAAACATGAGTTTATGCTTGTTTAGTTGCATCATCTTTCGGATCCAACTTGAACCTCATCTGTTGAAAAAAGAATGTGAGTCTTATTAGGAGGAAGATAGAAAGTATGGCACATAGCAAGACAATATTACAAATTGTGATGAATGACATTACTTACGGATAAATGGTCAAGGAAGGTGTTAAACTGGGTATTGTCTTTCTCATTCATGTACTGGATCCATGTTGGGAGGATATGTGCATGACACCTCACGACAATGGCTGCCTCTGATACTAACTTGGCTGACTCTGTAGCATCACGTGGCCTTTTTAAACCTGCCTCAAAATGGATCTCCATTCTTCCTCCTTTAGATTTTGTTAATCTGTCAAGCATCATCCCTGATGTCTGTTTCCGCTTGCACCATGGTGCTAGTTCAATAACGAATATGGAAAGTGTTAGTGCACATCAAACTGTGAGAGTACATATAAAGGAGCATGCAACAGCAACTTGACTCGGTCAGGTACCATCTTGGTGTTGATGCTGATGAGGTTCATCTGATCTTGCCAAGTCCTGTTGTGTTAGCAGTGCTTCAGAAGTAGTGTTAGGTGTGAATGCAGCTTGGGAACTGGCCAGTTCTAGAGTAAACGAACGAGTAACTCGTTGAGATGCTAGTACAGTTGAAGCGGATGCTGCAGCTGGTGGAGCAGGTGATACTGTGTTTGTAGATTTAGCCAGTGGACTTGGACCTTCTACTGCACTATAAGTACCAGCAGAATCTCGAGGGCGGATCCTTTTCCCTTTCACCCGACGAGTAACACCATTCCCTACTATATTCTTTTCCTTGCACTTTTTTGACGTTGCCATGTCAAGGCATACCCACAACACAAAAGAATAAAATCGCTCTTCAGAACTCATTGATGCATGATACAGACAAGCAACACTTTGATGTAAGACAATCGTATGAGGATGGAATATGTAAGAAAAACAGGACGGCATGACATATTCACAGCTACGATGTGTAAACTAAGCAGAAGGATTTTCAAGAAAATATAAGTAATGCAAGCTAGACACCATATGAAAGATGCAACCAATATCACTCTGCCTAGATAAAAGTGTCATTTTGAAAAATTAGAAGCAGTACAACATAGAAATCAATGCAAGATGCAACCACTATCAAACTGCCATGTTAAAATCGTCCAATCATGAGTGACTGATGCGGGATACACAACAACAGTACTTTGATATAAGAACATGGTATGATTGATAGATGAAGTGTATTCTAGCACAAAAAGGCATGTCATATGCACATGTATATCGTATAAACTCAGCAGGTGCAATTTAATCAAAATAGAAGAAATACAGGCTAGACAACATATGCAACATGAAACTAATTATCACACTGTCAACTTAGAGCAAGTAACTGCGATGGTGGAGTACGGGAGATGAACTCATCATGTAGACTTGGGACTTCAACTTCATTAGCAGTAGCAGTGGCAAATCTGGAGAGTCTCTGTTTGCGTCGGTCCGGAGGACCACCAACATCCCCTAACTTAATCGTTTCCTTCCAATTTTCTGATATTGCCTTATGAAGTCAAAACCAAAAGAAGATGAATAAAATTAGCTCCGCATAACTGGTTGATGCATGATACAGATGAACACTACTTTAATGTAAGGAAAGCGCAAGATAGGAGGATGGAATATATACACAAAAAGACAGCATTGCATATTAAGACGTACGATAGGAGGATGGAATATGTATGAAAAACAGTAAGCAGAAGGCATTTCAACAAAATTAGAAGAAATGAAAGCTAGGCACCATATGAACATGCAACCAATATCACTATCAGGTAAAAAGTGTCTCGTGTAAGTGCCATTTCAAGAAATTAGAAGAAGTACAAGCTAGAAGAAAATGCAAGATGCAACCTACATCACACTCCCAAGTTAAGTGTGTCTTATCGGTAAGTGAACATTGTAGGTATAAGTTGTAAGCTACGCAGATGCAATTCAAGAAAATCAGAAGCAATACAAACAAGACATCATATGGAACACGCAAGCACATATAACAGTTCCAAGTTAGAGCAAGCACCTGTGATGGTGGAGTAGGGGAGATGTGCTCATCATCTACACGTATGTTCTAGAAATAGGAACATGTGTCATATTCACAGGCATTTTGTGTAAAGTAAGCAGATGCAATTCAACAAAGTTAGAAGCAATACAAGCTAGATATCATACGCAACATGCAACCACATATAATAGTGCCAAGTTAGAGCAAGCACCTATGATGGTGGAGTAGGGGAGATGTGATCATCATCTACACAGCTACGTTGACTGTCTAGCCTTGCGTTTTCTTGCGAATCTTGTTGGGAGGATGGCGGAGTAGAATCTATAGAGACCCTCCGTTTCAGTTGCTCGGAAGGACCACCATCATCCAATGCCTTACCAATTTCCTTCCGCTTTATTGATTTTGCATTGTGACGTCAAACCGACAAAAAAGGCATAAAGTTCGCTATTCAGAACTCATTCATGCATGTTACTAACGAACACTACTCTGATGAAAGGCAAAGTCATGATACGAGGATGGAATATGTACGAAAAACTAGACGTCTTGACATATTCACACCTATCATGTGGTAACTAAGCAAAAGGCACTTCAAAAAATTAGAAGCACTGCAAGCTAGACACCATATGGAAGGTGCAATCAATATCACTCTGCCAAGTTAAAATTGTCTTTTCATAGGTGGAGTTCATCAAACTAGACGCTCTACATGCTAGAAATCATATTCAAGACGCAAACCAATATCACACTGCCAACTTAAAGGT
Organism: Triticum urartu; assembly: GCF_056163025.1. Taxonomy (NCBI): domain Eukaryota; kingdom Viridiplantae; phylum Streptophyta; class Magnoliopsida; order Poales; family Poaceae; genus Triticum; species Triticum urartu. Next base: position 507,218,959 of record NC_141876.1, on the reverse strand, counting down.
GTCCCATCATATGTGATTGACGCAGAATACACAAGAAGAGTAGTTTCATGTAAGAACATGGTGTGATAGACAGATATGGTATGTACCAAAAACAAGAAAGCGTGTCATATTCACACGTATCATGTGTAAGCTAAGCAGATGCAGTTTACACTAATTAGGAGCAATACAAGCTAGACACCATATGCAATATGCAACCAGATATCACACTGCCAAGTTAGAGCAAGCACCTTGGATGGTGGAGTAGGGGAGCGGAGACTTAGAACTTGTAATTCACTAGCAGTACAAGGAGAATCCGTATAGATGCTCCGTTTATGTCGCTGCAGAGGACCACCATCATCGCCTTCCTTACTCTTTTCCTTCCTATTTTTTGATTTTGCCTTATCAAGTCAAACCCACAAGAAAAAGGAATAAAATTTGCTCTTCAGAACTCATTGATGCATGATACTGACGAGCACTACTTTCATGTAAGACAGCCGCATGATAGGAGGATGGAATATGTATGAAAAATAGGACGGCATGACATATTGACATGTATGATGTATAAAGTGTAAACTAAGCACAAGGTGTTTGAACTAGTTAGAAGCAATGCAAGCTAGAAACCATATGAAGGATGAAACCAATATCACTCTGCCAAATTAAAAGGGTGGCCTAACATATGTATTTGATAAAATTAGAAGCAATACTCCCTCCGTTCCACAATGTAGTGCCTATAGATTTTTCTGAAAGTCAAACATTGTGACCTTTGACCAAGCGTATAGAGAAAACTGTCTACATCTACAATACCAAACATGTACAATCTGAAAATACAACTCATTATGTATCCAATGATGTGCATTTGGTATTCTAGATGTGCCTATTTTTCTCTAGGCGTGTCATATTCACATGTATAATGTGTAAGCTAAGGAGATGCAATTTAACAAATTAGGAGAAATACAAGCTAGGAACCATATGCAATATGCAACCAGATATCACACTGCCATGTTAGAGCAAGCACCTAGGGTTGTGGAGTAGGGGAGATGCGATTTGGAACTTGCACTGCAGTAGGAATAGCAGGAGAATCTGCAGAGATCATCTGTTTTGGTTGCTCAAGAGGACAACCATCATTCCGTGCCTTCGTCCTTTTAGATTTTGCCTTGTCAATTAAACACACAAGAAAAATGAATGAAATTTGCACTTTCACATTTGTTGATGCATGGTACTGACGAACACAACTTTTATGTATGGCAACCACATTGTAGGAGGATGGAATATGTATGAAAAACGCTAAGCAGAAGGCATTTCAACAAATTGGAAGCAATGCAATCTAGACACCATATGAAAGATCCAACCAAAATCACTCTACCAAGTTAGATGTGTATCATTATAAGTGGCACTTCAACAAATTAGAGGCAATACATGTTTGAAATGATATGCAAGATGCAACCAATATTACACTATCAACTTGAAGGTGTCTCGTCAGAAGTGATTGATGAGGGATACACAAGAAAAGTAGTTTGATTAAGAACATGGTTAATAGAAAGACATAATATGTACCAAAAATAGGAATGCATGTCATATTCACAGGCATAATGTGTTAACTAAGTAGATGTAGTTTACCCTAATTAGAAGCATTACAAGGTAGACACCATATGCAACATGCAACCACATATCACACTGCCAAGTAAGAGCAAGCACATGTGATGGTGGTGTGGGGGAACTGCGGTCATCAACTAGAGAGCTACGTTGACTATCTTCATTTAGCCTTGCTGTATCTTGAGAATCATGTGGGGAGGATGACACTGCACTCTTTAAACGAGTAGCGCGTCTCACAGTAACCCACTGGGGTGTCTGTCTCATCATAAGTGATTGATGAGGGATACAAAAGAGCATTAATTTGATATACGGACATGGTTAAAAGACATATGTAGTATGTATCAAAAACAGGAAGGCATGTCATTATCAAAGGTATAATGTGTAAAGTAAGCTGATGCAATTTAACCAAATTGGAAGCAATACAATCTAGACAGCATATGCAACATGCAACCACATTTGACAGGTAGAAGTTAAAGCAAGCACCTGGGATGGTTGTGTGTGGCAATTGAGATCATCAACTGCAGAGCTACGTTTACTGTCTCCATTTGCTGGCACTGCACCCTTTAGAGCACTGGGACGCTTAGTGCTTATCTTTGAGTTACACTGGAGCAACTCCTGTCTTTTCTTTTTTGTATTCATCAGCACTGCGTCAGAGTCTGAAATACCCATGCATAAAAAACAATAGTGTGAGTATGGGTGAAGTGTGTGCACAAGTAGTAAAGTGTAAAGGTAGCAGATAGCAGGTCGGTGAGAAATAAATGACAGGAGACATATGATAGATCTACAACATGCATGGTACATGAAATTACTAGATTCTAGGATTTTGAAATATGAGCATAGGGATGGCTGGGAAATGCAGATGCTCCTCCAGCACACCACAAGGTGTGGGCCTAGAAAAATAACAGTCGACTAAAAACAAATAGGCTAGTCCATTTTTTCTGCACCGTCCGATGTACAAAGAACGGGAAGATCGCCTTCATCAACCTCCAGCCAGTCAGTGTTACAATCTCCCTCGAAATGCCAGCGACCACCGGCCCAGTCCCCTGCCTCCGCCCTCCCCTCGACCTCACCGCACCGCCGTGCTTGGCACCACCCTAGGCCATTCCTTCAAGCCCCGCTAACCTCCAGATCGGGCGCAAGCAGCTCTTGCGCCCCACACCCCTATGATAGACACCGATGCGCCGCTTCCTCGACGAATAGGCGGACTAGGTGCTCCGCGCGCCTAAGCGGGTGCTGCTTCTTTTGATTGCGATTCGACTGACCATGAATTGAAATCCAAGCGGGCTACTGACCTCTAGCAAAGGTGAAATAGTAAATGGGAGGAAACCTTGTGCATTTAGTATCATGAAGAAGATGCAGTACGAAGCGCTCAACTAGTTTCTTTCGTGGGATGAATACGGTGTGAGCAGAGACGTAAGATTTGCACGAATAAGGGAAGAGGAGTACCTCTTTCTGCTGGTAGTGATGTGTCCTCCTTCTGTTTTTCCAACGATCTTCTTGTGGTTCACTGGAAATGAGAAGTTGTGGAGGACGATGGAGCCTTGGACGAACCCATGGCCAAGTTGTTGAGTGTTGTGCGGTGGCCGTCTGTCGGCGGCGGGGAACCAGATCCGAGGCAGCGAACAACGGTGTAGCGGGCACAGCTCCGGTGCGGTGGACAGTTGCGACAGTGGAGCGGCAGCGGTGAGGCGCGGGACGGCGTGGTCGAAGTGGTTCTCGTACGGCACACGTCGGCGTCGGTGTCATGGAGGCAGCTCTGCCTCGGCTTCAGCTGCTAAGTCCTTGAGGGCGTTGCGGTTGCGGTTGCGTTGGACAACGACGTCGGGGTACCGGTTCCAGCATGATGGAGGAGGGCGGTGGTGGATTTGGCACGATGGGGTGGAGGACGGAGGAGGCTGGGGTTTCGCGGCTGGTGGAGAGGGTGTTTTGGCGCCCATGGAGTATGAATGGGGAAATGGAGGGAGGGAGGAACTAAGGGTGAACAATGTTTTGGTTTGGGACGCGCTTGTTTGAAATTTGGGGAAAGTTACAAACTTTGCCTCCATATAAAATTTCGGACATATTACGGATTGGGGGTAGGACAGTAATCTCAGGTGTCCCAAATGGTGGGCTGGATAGATTTCGGACGAGCACATGGGTGTTTAGGCACCCACGGCGTATGAATGCTTCTCGGAGGCGGTTGAGACTGGCGTCTTGGTGAATTTACAAACCTACCCCGGTTTAGACCTTTGGACATCAGGCCGATAGGCTACACGTGCCAGAGTCAGGACAATAATTTCCTACCACCAAACATTAGTCTCGCGTGGTTTCGGGTGACCAGAGGCTTATTTGGCGCTTCGTTCAATATTTGGGAGCAGAAGCGTTAACGTTTTCGGTTCTCTTGAATTGAACTTTTAGGATTTGTCAAACTTCACAAATCTTTACTCTTGAAAATCCTAAACCTACGATTATTTTGGAATGGAGGGGGTACATTTGAATATACATTGTACACGAGTATATATTAAAAAATATGCAACTTATACCTCAGTTTATGCATGGTTCGAGATATAATCTCCTTGGTTGCAAAAAAATAGTTAGACATGCGTATGAATATATAGCATGTTCAAACGCACAACAAAGATTGATGCCCCCTTTTAGATCTGATTTACAAATGCCATTATCTCGGGTTCAAATAGATGAATGCACTTCCTATGAATTCGAATCTTCGAAACCCCCTTTATGTTGAATTCAACATGTATTGTATTTCGTAGCTAGCAATTTGGAATGTATCCATGTTAGTGACAATTGTATAAAGTGCTCCACACTAACAACATGGAGTGCACTAATAAATGTTTATATATGAATTGCAAAAGCAATGCATTGCCTGTATTTCAAACCGCTCTCACTCTATGGATCGATAATATGAAATAAACACATGAGCATGTTAGAATTCAATAGAGTATGGGTGTTTGATAGACCAATTTTCATTCACACGCAAATTGCAAAATTTGTGATCTCATCCAAAAATAATAATGTCATTTATATTTTAATTTAATGCGTAGAACCGCCTTTTACACGTAGATGCACTATGCCTCGGCCCGTTCTCACAAACGTGCTATATATCTCCCTATCTAACGCATAAGTGCACACACCTTATATACATCGGCATTTCTCTTTCACACATGCTCACAATCTTTCCCGAGGTGTCGGGGTGTCTCACGCACACACTCCCTCTGTCTGTCTGTCTCTCTCTCTCTCTCTCTCTCTCTCTCTCTCTCTCTCTCTCTTTCTGACTACCATGTACCACTCTTTTCACTAATCTCAGTTGGCAAACACTATTTCTCTCACGTGCATATATACACACGCACGGTCTCTTCTAGCCCTCTATACGCACATATATGTGCCTACATGTCTCCCACATGCACATTATCTTTAGGCCTCTCTCGCACACATTGCCCCCCCAGACACACCTCTCTCTTAGTAGTTGAGAGATATGATTCCATCAGATCATTCGGTAGGATATCCCTGACTGTTAGGCTGGATGGTAATACGAGGCAAAGTTTTACCCAAGTTCGGACCCTTGCAGTTGAGGAAAAATCCTACTCCTGGTACTGTATATTAGTGATAGGGTGTGTACAAAGTACACGTGAATACCAGGCATTGTGCGTGTGTGTATACTATCGACGAACTAGCCCCGAGGCTTCTATAACATACTCGGGGCCTAGGGTTACATCATATATAGTCGTCTTATCACCAGCGGTGATAGAGTCCTCCACGACTCTGGTAGCTTCGTGTTGTACGCCTAGTCCTCCAGATGGGTCTTCGTATAATGCGTCTCGGTCCAACCTATGTGGCGCAGGATGTAACCGACCCATGAGTCCTCATGTTGACCCACCACAACTAGAAATGATGTGCCCACCCCAACTAGAAATGATGTGCCCACCACACCACACATGCAATCGACCACTAAGAAAATAAGCATATACAATAGTACAATGTTATACATGAAAATTAATTGCATGGTGCATCCAAAAATATTTGTTCTGCATTGTGAATGTTTATATTTTCTCCTAAAATATTAGTCACGGGAAAGAGAAACGAAGGGCATATCTCTCCTTGTCTCCACCGGACACCCCCTCTTTCTACACCACTTTCACGTACGCACACAAACTATCTCTTGGCCCTCTCAAAGTATGCATGCCCATGACACATTCACGCGTGACAGTCACTGTATTTCAAGCGAAAGCACTATATGGTCGGTGGACTTCAGAGTATGCTCATTACGATCACTGTATATATTCTCGTGGTGATCATACAGTATCTAGCTCACGATACGTCTTCGTATTTTGTTGATGGCACTGGTGGACATTGTATTTGATGCGTGCTTCGTATTTTGTTGACGACTCTTACGGTCATTGTATTTGAAGCGAAAGCACGATATGGTCACTGGACTTCAGAATAAGCTCAACACGGTCAACACATATATTTTGTGGTGCTAATCAACCTGTTGTTGGATGGTTAGGAGGACAGTGGTTTCTCGAGCCCACCAGGGTTAATTTCAGTATTTTTCCGGCGATGTGCGTTCAGTGGGAGGAGACGTTCCACTCAACTCCGAGGCACCTACGGTGACTTCATAAAATCTCAAGATCATCTGCTGGCTCACTCTCTCGAAGGTGCTCATAGGGGTAGGGTCTGCGTGTGTGCGCTTATAGCGGTGAGTGCTTGCGCCTATATATGAGTGCTTGCATCCGTACCATGTTAAAAAAACATGTCGTGATTATACGGTCACTGGCTCACCCGTACAACTCCGTATTTTGTTGATGACACAATCAATTGACCAGTCAAACGTTCCACGTGGCGCAACTAGTGTTGCACCATTGGGGCGCATAACCATGGGGCCCACCTGTCAGCGCGTATATGAAAGAAAGAAATGGTAGTTTGAGTCTGTACCATGTTAATAAAATACATTTTAGGGTGATCATACGGACACTAGCTCACCATACAGCTCGGTAATTTGTTGATGACACGATCAATTGACCAGTCAAATGGTCCACATTCAGCAGTGCCCATTACCATAGGGCCCACCCATAAACGCGTATATGAAGGACATCAATGGTAATAAATTAGTGGTCGGTGGGTATTTGAAGTCGTGAGACCTCTGGTTGGCAGTCGCCGGCGGTGGGGGCGCGGTGATTGGGCGGTGGCATGGGGATCGCTGGAGAAAAAGCTCGGCGCGAGGAGCCTAGAGGGATGGCCGGGGTGGCGGCGTACCGGCGGTGGGGAATGGTTTCGGGACGGGCGGGGCGGCGGCGGCGGACCGGCGGTGGGGAATGGTTTCGGGATGGGCGTGGCGGCGTGGCCGCGCGGGCCGGCCGCGGGCAGCGGCGGCGGCCGTCGGTTCCGCCGACGGTGGATGGCGGCTTAGGGGGTGGAGGTTGAAGATAAACTACAGGCCCTTGATTTCGTATCGAACGGCTGGAAAATCTACTGACCAGAGATGAAAAAGTTAGTCGACTGACGTGTAGCCTCACCCCGCACATACACATGCACGCACGCAACACTCGCACGAACACACGCATGCATGCATGCATGCAACACCGACACGTACACATAACGAACATACACACACACGCATGCATGCATGCAACACTGACACATACACATGCACTAACGAACACACGCACGTATGCCCACATGCATGCAACACTGAAATGTACACATGCACACACGCAACACTCGCACGCCTGCATGCACACCGCACACAACGCAAGACACACGCTCAACCTATACGTGCATGCACCCTTTGTTAAGGACATGGAATGTTGCATTTATTAATCAATCTAATCCTTTTTTGCAAGGTTTAATCAATCTTATATGTGATAAGTAGAACATTGATGTTTGCAGCGGTCTTTATGAATCACAACGTATCAAACGGGCTGTCAACGTATATATCAAATTTTTAAAATTCTGTTACATTATATAGTAGGCTTATCTAGATGAAATAGATGACGTCACGCTCAATGAACAATCATCGGTTTAGGGAATGCCGCTTCTGACCACCCTATCCCACCAAAAGTTCCTCTGTCGTGCGCTGCCTACGTTGGGACACTGACATGCCGGCTGGGTGGCCCGCCGAGCCCGCCGGATACGAGCTATGCAGCTCGCTGATCCATCTCCATCCCCTCGCTCGATGGAGCCAATTGCCGCCCAAGCCGGCGCGCGGTTCAGCAACTCGCCGCTCCAGGCCAGCTTGATGAGGAGCGGCGCACGGGCATCATCGCTGCCGTCCACGCCGCCGCCTCGTACCACGCCTCCCGTGTCTTCGACCGCGTCTCCCGTTTTTGTGGCCAAGACTCCCATGCCGACGGCCGCGCCATGCAAGCAGAGACAGAAGCCGGGTGCACGGAGAACGACGAGTTGGTGGCCAGCGCCTCCGCGTCCGCTGCCATCATCGAGGAGAAGTAGAACACAGGAGGCCGCCTCCGCTTGGGTCCCATGAAGGCCACCGCAGAGGCGACGCTGGTGTACACAATAGGTGTCTTGCTGGATCCTTTTGTTGCGAGGACCTTCGTCGACCCTGCATGGGATCCAGAAAAGCGGAGAAGCCCCCTTCCACCATCATCTTGGGCATCAGCCAATCATATCAGTTGGGCAGCGGGGAAGCGAGCCGTCCTTTGCGTTGAAGCATATACCTCCGGGGCTCCCGGCAGTCCAGTGATCGTGCTGCCGGACATGAGGAACACAAATGGATTGGCAGGTGACCATTTAGGCCAGGTATTATATACATGTGTTGTCCAGAACTAGTACCTCTTAGTTGATTTGAATGTAATGAAATCCGTCATGTTTGTATGAAAATCCGGTATTTTATATGAATTCTGTCATTGTTTATGAGAAATATCGTTGTGTTTGCATGAATTTTGTCCGGTTGGTTGAGTTGCTGTCAGAATGTGTGCGACTATGGTTGGATGGCGTAATATGCAGGTCGCCGGTCGGTCTGTGGCCGGCTCGGGTGGCGTGGTGGGACAAAAAAAGCACAGCTCGTGCGAGCTCGTCTCCAACGTGCGCGTTGGAGGATGCATGAGCACTCGAACCATTCCTCATGCATTGGTGGCAAAGGCACCGGTGGACAAAAGGGTCGCCAATATTTTGGCTACCCCGGGCAAAATCCAAACAGCCCCCCTAGCAGATTCAAATCCCTCGTTCGCCGTGAAATTTTGCCATGTGTTGTTTTCATGGACTAGTAAGATGCCCGTGCATTGCACGGAACATCAAGATGCATTTTTTTTACAAAACACATGTTGTGATTGACCCATGCAGGAGTAATCCCATGTGTAAAAACTAATGATATCTCGAGAATTTTATCGGAAAAATGGTATCTCGAGAATTTCATCAAAAAAATGATATCTCGATAAAAATGAGAGATAAGATGAAGAGGAGTGGGGCGTGGTGGTGACTGGTGGTCAGACTGGGCGGAGGCATGGGGATGGACGGCGCATTATGTCTAGGTTTGTATCTCTCTCACACACATCCATGTAGGTGGGGGACATGCATGAAGAGAAGAGGTGCATGCACGGTGCACGTACTCCCGTCTCTTTGCTAGCCACACCCGTGCGGGTACACGGTGGAGCTCATTTCTGTATGAAAAGGCAGCCCACATGGTAATTTGACATGTGTACTGGTTGTCCACTTGATGGAGGATCGTCTACCATGGGTGAACAAACAAATTGCGACTAGACGCGTCATATGGGGCCTACCTTAGAGGCAAGGTTCTTTACACTCGAGATGCTCTGTACGTAAGTATTACTTTTGATGTGTCCCGTCAACTCGCAGAATGAGGAGAAGCTTGCTTAATACACCGTCTCACCCGCCCACGGGCGCGGTGGCTCGCAGGACGAGGTGAAGCTTGCTTACTATGCCTACGCCCGCTCCCTTGTCCACGCGTGCGGTGGCTCGCAGGGCGAGGAGAAAATTTTACTACTCCCTCCGTTTACGCCTCGTCCCTACCTTGGTTAGAGAGATTATCGTATTGTTTGGAATATACTATGTCTTTTAGTAGTACTCCCTCCTTTCCAGTTTATGGCTCAAGTTCCTTGGAGTAGTAGTATATAGGAGTAGTACTACTACAACAATTTTCTTGGATTCCATGGTGCAGCAAGCTACCCTAGGCTATGTTACTATTCCCTCCTTGCCAGTTTATGGCTCAATTTCAAAATCTCTCCAACCAAGGTAGATGGTGAGTGGTGGAATTAATTTTGTAGTTTGCACAAGTAATGTATGCTCGTTTTTCTCAAGAAGTTATGTTTATCGAGGCATTAATTAGAATGAGTGCATGCATGACCACTAAATTTCCATGAACATCTACATGCATTGGTGAGTTTTCTCTTGACAATACTTGCACCGGGTGATTTAACGCACCTCGAAATCCAACATGTGATGGTACTACTACTACTAGTAGAATTGAGACTTATAAAATGAAAAAACGATTTTTTTAGACGAGCCCTATAAACCGGAAGGGAGGGAGTAGTAAGTAGTATACTACCTCCATAGTGGGTACGTATCCGTAAAATCATATTTTCCCAAAACTAAGTCGCTCAACCTTTATTTTCTTGTTTCCCTTCCTGCCTCGTTGCCTCGAACAGACTATGCCAAACTCCCCTGCCTGCCGTGTGGGAAAAGACCCGCCCTCGCCTTTTTTTAGTCCGGGTTTGTATCGATGGATCACGCGAAGCAGCAAAAACCAAGTCCTATCTTGTACTCCTCTGTGGACACTCGCTTTCATGAATTATGTACTTCCTCTCGCCGACATGTGGGACATATAGCAACCGGGTCGACGTGTCATGCACCAAATAACAGTGCAAAACAGCAGGGGGGCGCACCCCAGTCGTACAACCCTAGTAGTAGTAATGAGCAATGAGACGTCAAATCACAAAACCGCACCTTCCCAGACGGACGAAGAAACCATTATTTCACACTTCGCTTCACCATCATCTCCTTCAAGAAAACCAGGTAGTATTGCTTCTGCCATTGTTCTGCCCCAAGAGGGACACGCGCATTGCCTTGGTACATCATGACACGTGGGACCGCATGACAGGCCATGCTCCCCCGCCCATTGGTCGGTAAAATCACCTCATTTTTACTACTTCCTCCGTATCGGTTTACAGGGCATGCATATTGTTCTAGGTTGAGAATTTAACTGGCTATATATGTGATGAACTGTATATGTTTAGAAACTACATCCGCTTAAGAATCGAATGCTATACTTTTTGTGACATAGTAACTCATATTTAGTTAGTCAAATGGATGACCGAGAACTACGTGCGCGCCCTATAAACCGAGACGGGGAGGGTAGTACAATACACATCTTTTCTCTACTCCTATAAAAGACTAAGTTGGTGATGATGGTGCGTCTGCCATCCATCATTTCTGACCATTAAATCTGCATCTAACGACTATGATGTAAGTCGTGGCATCTTTGCAACAAGACCCCACTCCTCTACTCCAATTTGCAGAAACCCCTTAGTATCTTGAAACCAACCACATCCCTCCCCCACCTCATCAAAACAACCACAAGGAATATATTTTGAGTGAAACCTAATACGAGTATATTTTTAGTGATATATACACCAAACTATAGTGTTTTTCTTTCAAGTTTGTGAACACGTATTATTCTATTTTGGATCCGTTGCAACGCATGGGCACATTGCTAGTTAGATCAATATAGTCGGGATTCACCAAGGAGGAAAACCAAGTGGTAGGCTGCTCCTGTTGTGTTGGCGTAGCAACTCAGGGCTCATTCGGTTTGGAGGAAATCAAAACGTAGGAATTAGGAGTAGTATAGGAATTTGATCGGATGGCACTTGCCATCCTAAGGAATTGACTTGCCTCGTTCCTACGCGCAAAATGAGCTTTGAGTGGATGTGTAGTTTCCTCCAAAAACACAGGAAATGAGTAGTATTCCTACAAAATTCCTATACGCATTTCCTATAAACCGAATGCATATATAGGAAATTTTCCTCCGGAATCCTTGTTCCTATGTTATTCCTACGGAAATCCTCCAAACCGAATAAGGCCTCAAGCAGGGTTAGTCCGCACACAAAATGGTGACACACTTAACAGGACCCCTTTGGACGACATGTGGCACATCCATTGTCTCATTCCACGTGTGATGCACCAAATTACAGTTCGGAGCAGCGGTTGGACTTGGAGGCACCCCGGTCGTAGCATCGTAGTAGTAGTAATAGAGCGATGAGGGGTCAAATCACAAAGCCCCACATTTCCTGCATTAAGCTGTACGGATGAAGCAACCATCATTTCACTCTAGGGCGCAAGAGTATAAAGAAAAGAGTAAACCAATGATGCGTGCGGCAGCTACCTAGGGCACCCTAGGGTAGGGGCCTCCACTACAAATCCATTTTTTAAAGCGCCTCCACTACAAATCCGCTTCTCCCTCGTCCTCTTGAAGAAAACCGATGATGCGTGCGGCGTTAGGGTTTGTAGGAGTACTACGGCATGAGGGGCCACGTCGTAGTAAATGGGAGAGGGATTGAGTTCGAGTCGACGCCTTAATATGTGTGGGCCGCTTGGTTTTATGGGAACGAGGCAGCATTTTGGGTTCGGGGACCAGTGGAGATATACGTACAAAAAATTGTGGACGTAGGTTCGACCGAAAGGCAATGATGCATGGGCCCTGCATTTTGATATACCCGCGGCCGCGTGAAATTTTCTACTCTACCTAAAACTAGTAAGGTACACATGCATTGAACGCATGAGATTTGGAAACCACATTATGAATAAATACACACTATAGCATCTAAAGCTTTGAGTCATATATGCATGATGTACATGTTCGTTCAGTTCTTATAGTTAATCTCATTCAAAATCAATTAGATTTATAAAAAGGTTAAGATTCATGGGATTGTGCTGCATTGTAAAGCATAAAGTCAAAAACAAATAATGGCAATTCATTTAGAAAAAAAGTTCGGGCAATTATGATATGGAAGATTCTAGAACAAAGGAGAAGTGCTCGTGTTTTGGGAAAGCATGCACGGCCCACATCTCTTATTGGTTGATATGTCATGAAATAAGAAACGAGGAGGGACTTAATGTACCATGCCAAAGCGTTTTGGGATTATTTGGTTTTTGAAAGATGACTTACACACCTAGATGGAGGGAGTACAAAGAGAAAAAATGAATTGCAGTTAAAAGAATGACATTTCTAACAAAAATGTGAATGTGAACTACATATGTGTGCACGTGACCAACACATACATTGTCAATGTAAAATTTAATGCAAGAAATAACTTATGAGTAACATGCACAAATTGATGATGTGGTGCTCGCATGCATAGGGTAGAAGATGTATAGCAAAATTTAATGCAAGAAATAACTTATGAGTAACATGCACAAATTTATGACTTGCATGCATGACGTGTTCTTGTGCCATAGTTGAATGTCTAGCAAAAAAAGCTACTAGTGGGTTGTACTAGCTATTTAGGAATAGAAGATGTATACATGGAAGTTGTAGGGAAAGAGATGACATATATCTCAATTCCTATGAGTAGGGATTGGAAAAGAGATGTCATTTGGTTCACATCATAGGAACTTTTCTCTTGAATCTAGAGATGACATGTATCTCAATTCCTACGAGGAGAGATTAGAATAGTGATGTCATTTGGTTCACATAATAGGAACTTTTCTATTGAATATACGCTAATGTTTCTTTTCCTTTAAAATTATGGGAGTATAGGAATCCATTCATATGAACCAAGTGGCTCTATAGCTATAAAAATGATGTCATGTTTATTTCCTTTGAAATGTGGAGTATGTGAATCTATTCCTATGAACCAATTGGCTCTAAAGGAAAAAATCCTATAAAAATCATATCATATAGAGTTCATATGATATTACTTCAAACCAAAGGATGGTTGTAATTGCTGCAGGTGATACGACGGTCTATCTTTTTAGACTCCTCCCCCATCTTTATAGTTACCTCTCGAAGATGAATGAAATGATATATACTGGGTATTCTATATGTGCATTTTGGTACACGAAAACTCGGTAAAAGTTTGCGAGGTTCGAATTTTCAATAAAGCTATATGCACTGCATTTTGGAACGGAGGGAGGAGCATATGGAAGTTCCTAACACTCACGTGTAAGATTTGTGTGTAGAAGGAGTGGCTGCTCTGTTAAATGACATGGCAAAACTGACACTATCGAATGCCGATCTAACGGTTCTTACGACGTTCGTCAGGAAACGGCTTGTGGAGAACGTTTGCCGGATAATGGTTTATGGACACATGCATTGCATTGATACGTGCCCCCTCTCTCTCTCACGCACACACGCACCCTCACGAGTCACGACTCTCTCGAGTCCTCTCACACCCACCATCTATCTGCAGGTAGACGTCACACACATATGTGCTCTTTACACCCAACCCTCAGAACTTCTAAAAAACAAGAGACGCCGCACACCTTTTATTTTAGCTCACACGCACACACTTATACTATTACTCTTGTGGAGAACGTTCTTTGGGCATAGTATATTGTACTCAAACGAAGAGAAGCGGTGCACGCACGCACTAGTTCTCTCACACCCACTCACGGGTACACGTAGGAGCGCATTTTTTTGAAACTGGTACAACAAAATCACTCCACTATATATATTTGCAGGAGCCTTAGCGCTTGCTTTACTAGGGTTCCTCTCTTTCACTCTCTCATGCTCTCCAGATCTAAGCAAGACATAGGTGGCCACACTCTCTCTGCTCACGGCTGGTCACAAATCCGGCCGGACCACCTCGACCGGGGCAGGTGTGTACGTGCATCGTTCACGCTGTCGTCGACGGCGTGGGAGGAGACCAACTGCTGCCCGCGCGTCCCGATCGACGACCTTGTCGTTCTCTCTGAGAGAGCACCGGCTTGGGAGGGCCTCCGACCCCTTCTTCCTCCCTACGGTATTGTGGACAAGATGCGGCCTCCCGACGCCGTCTTTGCCACATGCCGACGACCCTCAGGTATATATTCCTTCGGAGCCTGCCTTGCTCTACTGCCCCAGCTCCCCACGTGGCTACGTGTGGATCTTTTTCTATTTCCGTCGGTTGTTCCAAAGCCACTTTTACTATTATTAGAGGTAAAGCTAGTTCATACAGTAGAATCTAAGAGTTGGTTCAAACAGGGAAGAAAGTGGGAAAGCTGTAGCATGAATCTAGGACTTGGTTCTAAGAGGAAACAGGGGAAAGTAGTAGATACTGGCTACCCAAACGGTCTATTGGTTGAAAAGGCGAAGAAAGCATGGTGGATGGCGAAGGGTGGTGGGAAATGGGGGAAAGTAGTAGATACTTAAATCTCACACCGCTAACATTGCTTCATCCTAGTGGAACTACACAAATTTGATTGCACATTTACTGACCATGTGCTACTCTCATGACAGTAATACTAATGCTATTGTTCTGCATGTTAATTTAGTGGCAGTGTTGATGTGATGTGATGCTACTTACTTAAGGGCACTTTCATACTGTCAGTCTAGTGCCAATTATAACACAATAGATGATGTTGTTAATCATACGCCACTGCAAATATCTGTCACTGTTTAAATAACCGTATTTCGTATTTGCGCAAATAGGGATGGATGTCTCCATATCGTTTCGATCTGCGCAATCAAAAGTACACACCTCATTTTTAGTACAACTGCACAAAATGAGATGGCTATTCCTAGCTGTCGTCCTCTAACCACCAGTGTTCCAGGTATTCCTACATTGGTTCTAACTAGGTAGAATGACCAACGCAATCTAAAAGAAGTTGATTCGTATGTTTTACTTCCTGATTGCAGTGTAGGGACGAGCGAAAACAACCGCATCCTAGTCCAGAATGCACTTTCTACAAGTTGATCCATGGACCGAGGACTAGCAGGCATGACTGCATGGAGCTTTTTGGGGCAGGTGCGCGGACAAGAGGCATTGTGGTATGCTTATGTCTGCAAATAGCGGTGCTTAAATTTAATGGAATGCACAAGAATTTCACCTTGTCAGTACACTACATGGTTCAGTTTAGTATTCTAGCTGAGAACACAATTATAATTGGTTATTCTGGATTTAGAGAACCTAACCCTGGATGGTGGCAACAAGAAAAAACCAAAGTGAACTCCAGGAAATTTAAGCTGCCGGGAGGCCCTTTGCTTAGAGAAGCCTTGCTTGTTTTTTCCTGATTTGTAAACCTTCTCACAACTTTGTCTTTTGCTGTGAACTAGTATTTGTTTGTTTTGTTCTATGAATCATTCAGATGTATAAAATTGCTTAACTTATGCTTTTCATGTTTTCTATGAAGCCGAGTTTAATGTGAGTGTTCCACATGAACGCTGGACTAGCGTGTGAATGTTTGGAATTTACATTGTGGCCTCAGTTAACTGCATGAACCACTGTAACAAGATACGTAGTTACTTATATGTCAGACATCAGATTATTGATTGTTAGATGGTCGATAGCCTAGTATAGAACCGAGCTGAGCCAATGTGCGTGTTTTGCACAACTGCTTACAAGTGGGGTAGCACCAACAATGTTTACAAGTACTTATGTATACGTCGGCGCACATTTCTCGAACGAGTACTGTATTTCATCAAACACACACTGCTCGTATGATAAATCGTGACAACTTTTGTCTTACCATGCCATATTCATGAAAAAACTAGTGAGGACGCATCTGTTTCGGCAACAATTACGATGGTTCTCACATGATTCACGGGCACACAAAAGTAGCAGAAGTTCCCATCGACGGATTCAAACAGAGTACTAGCCCCAGAGGGCTCGATAATAGGCAAGGTTCGGATAAGTAGACACAATACAAACTAGTATTAAACACTAGCTGGGGCAACTATTTCATGCCTCGATCTAATTTGGGCTGGACACAAGACGGACCTTGCCATGAACATCATCAAGGACGTCCGACAGCAGCTCAATCCTGTGAACCTTCATGAAGATAACCTTGTGCCCCTTGCCACTCATAAACTTGTTTGTGGAGGCATGCCACATCATCTTCCTGCGTAAGCTCAACAAGAACAGTATGCCTCACAAACGAAGGAGTAGCTTTGAACTTCTTGTGCTTCAGTACACCCTGGACAAACACGCCTGACAACAGTGAGGCTAGAATACAACTCGGCATCAGTATAAGCACAAATGGCTTCCAGGATCCAACAGCCTAAGAACTCTGTTTTCCCAGTGTGTATATTTAGGTCATCTGCCTCATAGCGAGTAACATGTACAACCACACAACCCTTGTATGCATCACGGCTCTAATAGAAATAGAAACAAATTCTGAATTACTTTCCAGTATAAGAAACACAAGTTATTTAAACCACTATGTATAGCATGGCATCAAAGCTAATAAAATTTTGCATTATTCATCACCACATACTTACATGAAAAACCACAATCGAGATCAGCAAAGAAGTAAATCACCTTGGGTAGCTCAGTGGGGGGGGGGCACATCCTCGAAGGGGGAAAACTGCTCCTGCAGTGCCACGGGGGCTGTAACCTCGAACGGGGCGTTTACCATCTCAGTAGTGGTCGTGAGCGTATCTGGGGTCGGCTTGGTGGCTGCCTCCATCTTCTTGGAGCCTTCCCCGGCTTAGGAGCCCCCTGCTTGATCGAAGCTGGCGTTGTTGAGTCTAGGAAAATGTTTTGAGTCATTTAGGATTATATATATCGAAGAGTAGGATTCTTTTTACTCCTCAGTCCCTTCGCCGCTCTGGTGAGGCATCCTGACGTAGAGTTTTGACTCTTCTCTTCTCAAATTTCACTAAAAAAATTTAGGATCACGCGGGTATCTTGGAATCGTTCCGATGGTTTTGTGACGAGAACATTGTTCTTGGTGCCTCCTGACATTTAGGGGTTGTGGCAGTGTCCCGGGGAGTTGAGCTCCGAGGTGTTGTCGTCACAATTTTATCGTTGCAATTCTGGAATACCTGAGTTTCGCCAACATCGAAAATCTCTTTTATGCAGTTGTTGGTGAGATAACCTCGACGCCACCTAGTACTGGGGCGGGAGTTCGGGAGTATTGCCATAACTCATATAACGGATGCTTTTCGAAGGTTGAGGTAAATGATTTCTGAAGGTTTCTTGGTTATGTGTTGAAGGATGGATACAGCTGGATGTAGGATTTGCTAGCTTTGGGTGAGATATTATGCTTCCCCTGTATCCCCAACACCTGATTGCATAACCGGAAAGGTTTGGGAGTTTCATAGGTGGTAATTCATGTAGCTCTAGTATTTCTTCTGTGGATATTTGGTTTGTGATTGGGTAATCCTCACCAAGTATATGTTCTTGTCCGTACCTTGTTGTTTTATTCATCTACCTCTTTCGAAGTGGCTTCTCAATTTATGGAAGTGTGACAATTTCAATTGGAATGCATTCATTCATTTTGTTCGGATGTTGAGACTATATGTTGCAATTTCGATCCATTTGATTCAGCTTGAATATATGTCTGTCAAGATGCTAAAGGGTGTCACCCTCTTCAGGATGGCTCCTCCTACGCGTCAGAATCCTGAACCGCCGCCACCACCTCCACCTCCGGAGACATGGCAAGCTGTGATGGCCGCTACCAATGCCAACACGCAGCTGATCATGCAACTCTTGCAAGAGCGCAACCAAGGGAATCAAGGCCATGGCAACAATAAGAATCAGTTTGCTACACTCAACCAGTTTCTCGCAAACCAGCCAAAGACCTTCAGTAACTGTGTTGAGGCAACAGACGCTGATGATTGGCTCGTGGATATTTGCAAGCATTTCGAGTGCAGCAACGTTAGGCCTGAGGACTTTGTCAAGTTTGCCTCGTTCCAACTCAAAGACCAAGCTGTAGAGTGGTATCAGCAATACAAAGATTCCAGAGGAGGTCGTGTGATTACCTGGGATGAATTCCGTCAAGACTTCAAAGCTCACCACATTCCTCAGAGTGTTGTTGAGAGCAAGCGTGAGGAGTTCCGCAATTTGAAGCAAGGCAGCTTGTCTGTTTACCAGTATAACATCATGTTCCAGTTTTCTACTAAGTCTGAATCTATTAACGAAACTTGCTATGTTCACATGGTTGCCATTGTATTTTCTGATCCCTTTTGGCTTATGGTCAGTAAGGGACTTTTGTTGTATGCTTTGAGTAGCTTCATGCCATGCCTTGCTTTGCCATGATATGTTCCTGTAGCATGTTGTTATCTTGCTCTAAACATTGCTTCCTGATGTTAAATTCCTGACATGTTATTTTCACTAAGTCTGTAACATGATATCTTTTGCACTTTTGCCATGCTTGTTTGAACCCGCTATTGAGTGAAATAGTCGTAGCTCAGTGTTCATCTTTTTTCAAGCATCTTGAGTGGATCCCTTCCATACATTTTGTTGTTATGTTAGAGTGTTGTAGCTTGTTGTTCTTGATGCATTTAGATGGCCTCATGCTGTTAATCGCAGATCGGTGCCATATTTGTTTTGCTTGTCATTTGCAAACCGTGCATCCGATTCCGGTGATCTTTATATCGATTTTGACCGAAATCAACTCATATTTCCATTGGCACTCTTGGTTTTCCAAGTTGAGGCCAGGTTCAATCTTTCCTTTCCTAAACATGCATATGCATCGCATATCACATCCCGCATATCATGACATGTTCTGCATCAGTTTGTTTGTGTGTTGCACCGTGGTTGATTGTGTTTCCCTTTGCTTGTGTTCTTGCTTTGGGTAGAGCCGGGAGACGAGTACGTGATCAAGGAACCCGTTGAGTACGCTTACGAGGATCAAGCTAACGTCAACTCGGAGAACTTTGCAGGCAAGATGACCATACCCTCGAAATCACTTCTCTCTTTGCTTGCTAGATGCTCGCTCTATTGCTATGACTATGCTACGATACCTACCACTTTATTATCATGCCTCTCATATTGCCATGTCAAACCTCTAACCCACCTTGTCCTAGCAAACCGTTGTTTGGCTATGTTACCGCTTTGCTCAGCCCCTCTTATAGCGTTGTTAGTTGCAGGTGAAGATTGGAGTTTGTTCCTTGTTGTAACATGTTTATTGTTGGGATATCACTATTCTATCTTGTCTACTTTAATGTATATATATACTTGGTAAAGGGTGGAAGGCTCGGCCTTATGCCTGGTGTTTTGTTCCACTCTTGCCGCCCTAGTTTCCTTCATACCGGTGTTATGTTCCTTGATTTTGCGTTCCTTACACGGTTGGGTTATAATGGGAACCCCTTGACAGTTCACCTTGAATAAAACTCCTCCAGCAATGCCCAACATTGGTTTTACCATTTGCCACCTAGCCTCTTTTTCCCTTGGGTTCCGCGGACTCAAGGGTCATCTTTATTTTAAACCCCTGGGCCAGTGCTCCTCTGAGTGTTGGTCCAACCTGTCAGCTGCCGGTGGCCACCAGGGGCAACTCTAGGCTGGCCTATCGGAACCTTGGACGATCCGGTGTGCCCTGAGAACGAGATATGTGCAGCTCCTATCGGGATTTGTCGGCACATTCGGGTGGCTTTGTTGGTTTAGTTTTACCATTGTCGAGATGTCTTGTAACCGGGATTCTGAGTCTGGTCGGATTGTCTTGGGAAAAGGAATATCCTTCGTTGACCGTGAGAGCTTGTGATGGGCTAAGTTGGGACACCCCTGCAGGGTTTTGAACTTTCGAAAGCCGTGCCCGCGGTTATGGGCAGATGGGAATTTGTTAATGTCCGGTTGTAGAAGACCTAAAAACTAAACTTAATTAAAATGAATCAACAGAGTGTGTGGCCGTGATGGTCTCTTTTCGGCAGAGTCCGGGAAGAGAACACGGTCTTGTGTTATGCTTGAGCGTAGGTTGTTCTGGGTTTACTTCTTGATCATAGTTTCTCGACCGTGCCTTTGCCTTCTCTTCTCGCTCTCATTTGCGTATGTTAGCCACCATATATGCTACTGCTTGCTGCAACTCCACCTCATACCTTTTACCTACCTATGAGCTTAAATAGTCTTGATCGCGAGGGTGTGAGATTGCTGAGTCCCCGTGACTCATAGATTACTTCCAAAACCAGATGCGGGGACCGATGATACCGCTCCAGGAGATTTGACTGAGCTCAAGTGGGAGTTCGATGAGGACTCAGGACGATACTACGTTTCCTTTTCAGACGATCAGTAGTGGAGAACAGTTGGGATGATCAGGGGACTTTGTTGCATTTGGGGTTGTCTTTATTTTGGTTCCGTAGTCGGACCTTGATTGTATCTGGATGAATGTAATGATATTTACGCTATTGTGTGATGTGGCGATTGTAAGCCAACTATGTATCTCTTTCCTTTATTCAGTACATGGGTTGTGTGAAGATTACCCCACTTGCGACATTGCTTACAATGCGGTTATGCCTCTAAGTCATGCTTCAACACGTGGGAGATATAGCCGCATCATTGGTGTTACAAGTTGGTATCAGCCTCCCGCGTCTACTCCAATATCGGCAGATATTTGCCTGGTTCTCCTTGGTCGATCATCAAACTAATGAATACTAGGAGACCACTGAAAGGAAAACACAATCGCAATGACAATGAAGCAAAAAAGAGAGCGAGGATCGGTTACTGCTTTGCAAAAGTTCTTTTTTTCTCTAAACGAAAATATACCATTATCACGGATCCGCTTACCTTCCCTTCGTTAGGAGAGAAGAACAGTGGCAGATGCGAGTGTTGGCTTTCTTGAAGATGGTGAGGGAGAAGGGGATTCAGCGAAGAGTGAAATGATGGTTGATTCGTCCATCAAACTTAGACTGTGGGGAGGTGGGGTTTTGTGATACGATGGCTCGTTACTGCCGCGCTACGATCGGGGTGACTCTCCGCCTGCATACTGCCTTCTAATTTGGTGGATGGCATTTGGTCCCGCGTGCGGCATGGCCCCATGTCGGTGAACAAAAGTAAAACGACATTTAGTAGAGGGAGACGTTTCGATGACCTAGGAGGAGCCAGAAGCGGTAGTGTATCCACTGTACTAGTAGTAATTGTTTTTCTGGTAGCTGTAGAGTGTCTCCACTATACTACTAGTAATTGTTTCTGTGGGACCAAGACAAAATAGCCCATCCACCCTAGTAAATAATAAAATCAATTCAAAAGCCCATATATTTACTTAATGAGAGGCGCTACCCACACCCAGCACACCGCCCCACAAAAAACCTGGGTGCTCTTCTTCCTCCTCACTCCCACCCACCTCACGTCAGCTCGCTCCACTCGTACCCCCAAATTCCTCACCTCACTCCTACAGAAAACCCCAGCTCCCCTTCTTCCTCACTACTACAGAAAAACCTTAGCTCCCCTTCTTCATCACTCGCACTACAACTAGGCTCATCATTCGTTACTCTGCTCAAATCTGTGAGCGTGACGTGACACCCTCGAGGAAAATGGAGTCGGATGAACCCAGCGCCAAGAAGATGAGGCTCCCGCCAGTGGCGACCCTTGTTGTAGATCCCGCACCCGGCAGCGTAGGGGAGAAGCGGCGACCCTGCCCCCACCGGATCCCAGAAACCCGTAGAATCACGGGTGCACCGCATCAGTGATCTCCCGGACGCCGTCCTTGGGGAGATCATCTCGCTTCTCCCCACCAATGATTGTTGCCGCACCCAAGTCCACTCAATTCGGTGGCGCCCTCTATGGCGCGTCGTGCCCCTTAATCTCGACTGCCGTCAGCTATCTCTCTTCAACGATTTTTAAATCCCCAGAGCCATCATCTCCTCCCACCAGGGCTCCTTCAAAGCCTCTGCATCCCATCATGCTACCTGAGTAAGCATACCATGCCCTACATGGTGGACGCCTGGCTGAAATCCCCTGAATTCATAGAACTACAGCTGCTTGAGTTGTACTATTCCCCTGGAAATCACCTACCAGATACCGAACGCCATCTACATCTGCCCTCAGCACTGATGTCCATCTCGCAGTTTTCCTCCTCTCTCCACACCGCCACCTTTGCGCTGTGCGACCTACCAGACAATCTGGTACTAAACCTTCGACTCCCATTTCTCCAGAAACTTTCACTTGTGCGGGTTCGTATATCGGAGACCTCATTGCACAGCATCATCCACTCCAGTTGCCCTGCCCTGGAGTGCTTGGTGCTTGTTTTCATAGTTAGAATCGGTTGTCTCCAAATAAAGTCGCCTAACCTTGTAAGAATTGGAATTTGTTTTGACGGAAGGCAACTCATCATCCAAGATGCCCCTTCACTTCAAAGGTTGATCCTTGATTCTAGTTATTCACCGTCGCAAATAACCGTCATCTCTGCGCCTAAACTGGAGACCTTGGGTGTAATACATGATCTATGTGCTCATTTCAAGATGGTGTTTGGCTCCACAGTTCTTTAAGTACTTTATATTATCATCTACACTTGTAACCATAAGCTGCATTTTAAATTTCTGTGCATAAGTTATATATCATCTCGGAGTACACATTTTGTACTAATATTATGTTCTATGCTCAATGAAGAGTTTCTCCATGGATAGCCTATCAATGGTGCTGGATTCTGTCAAGATCTTATATATCCAAATGAATAGTTTTGATCTGAACAAGATTATTGGCTTTCTGCAATGCTTTCCATGTCTCAAGAAGTTGTATATAAAGGTGATAAGTTCACTCACATTGGAAGCCCGCATATAGTGTGCTAGAATTAACCGTTTAGCTGTTGCTCTTTCCACACTCTTTTTTAGACCTTAACTGTTTTCAATCTTCATGCCTATTTAGGCAACAGGACGGGGTAATAAAGTTATAACTAATCGGTGGATTTGTAAGCACCGGGAATTTCTCACTTCTCATGACATTCGATTGAAGACAATAACGCTAGAACGATATGTAGCCAACCATGCAAACACTAGATTGGTCACATTCTTCCTGCTGGATGCGAGGTTACTACTGTCTGTCAGGCTTAAGTTTATCAGCAGCATGGTTTTGACGGATGGGTATGTCGAAGAGCAAAAAAGAATTTCAGGTACGCAAAAGAGCCACTGAACGTGTCGAGCTTCTATTTACAACATATTGTGCTCATAATCCAGTAAATTTTATGACCCAGGATGTCCATTCTATGGACCTGACCGATCCATTTGACTGTGACTGCCGAAAACAGTGCTGGAGTTAGATGTCGTTGCCCTTTTCAACCTTGGTTTTGTCTAAACCTGATGAACGGTTAACCCTCGTGCTTTTGTACAGTTTGTAAGCTGGAGTTAGATGTTCTTGCCCTTTTCAACTCGGCTGTGACAGTCATATTTTCTTTGAAACAAGGAAAATGGCTTGCCATTCGTTTAATGTAGAGTGAAATATTGTAACAAATCCCAACCAAGGGAAATAACATCACTCTCACCGGCTGCTTGAGCTCACTGTGCATTACATAAGCCAAGTGATTAGCCCCCACTAGCACCCACAAACTTATTTCGAACTAGCACACCAAATGGGCTGTAAATTTTCATAAGGCTACATGACCATGACATATTTGGATTATGACATTTGGGACCCATGAGGAAATAGCCTATCCAAGGTGGTTTCGACTTACTAGCCAGTCAACAAATGATTCTGCCTTCCAGCTGTTGGATTGACATCCAACATCTGACGTGTATCTTCTATCTCTGGTCTTCTTCCTCCAGCCGCCCAAACCAAACCACCCCGTCGGCTCCGCCTGCTCCCGCCTCCCATGGCTGGCTGCACCTCCGCCGCTCTACCATACCATCCAACGTTGGCTAGTCCCTCCCTCTATTCCCCCACACGTCCTGTTATTCTCCGGCAACGTCAGCCCCAACACGCACCCTCACCCAAACCAGTCAACCCTCGTACTCCCCTCCCCCTGCGACTGGACCGGCGCATCCTCCACAGCTCATGTTCGTTCCGTTCGAGGCCTCGTTGTCGTCCTCGACCTTGGTTCGCTCTCCGTGCGCGGTGCGCCGCCCTCTTGCGATATCAACGCCGTCAACAACCGAGAGGAACAAGGATATGACTGTACGTGGAGAGGATGACAATAGGGACCCACCAGCATCATGGCATTACGCAAGCAAGTGCCTCGTTATTATTAGCCCAAAAAAATGGTTCCTCCTATTGGTTGGACATCTGGGGCTTCCGCCATTGTCAACGTAGTCATTAAACGAGAGAATTACTACACAACGAGCGGCTGACACCAGGGACCCAGCAGGTCGCGCAGTTGTTATTTAATTTTTTTTGACGAACAAGAAGTTGTTATTTATACTAGTTTTAGCGATGGATCAGGGTAACAACGGGGTTGTGCGGGGCTGTGGCCCGTCTAGCGAGGGTTTTATTTATGTTTACCACATCATGAGCCCAGTTATGTTTTTTTCTTGCTGAAAATGGCTAGCCCAGTTCTATTTTTTAAGAAATACCCAAACAAGGCCTACTTGCTTTATCAGCCCTGCTGGGCTGCAAATATTTCAAGACGAGGAGAGTTTCATTCGGTTTGCCCAGAAATGGGTTGTACATTTTTAAAACACATCAAACCAGGAATTAGTTTCAATTTTTTTAATTACAAGATTTTAAATTCCATTGATTTTTATGCGTGGACAATTATTTGGATTTTATATTTATATAAATTATTTTTCAAAATAGTTTGAATGTGACTCGATATTTCGGGATTAAAAATAGTTGACTGCACCGAAATATGCAAAATTTCATATAATTTTTAACCGTGGCCACAATATGGGATGTAATGCTAACAAAAGGAAGATGGGTTCCATACGCTCAAAAAAAAGATGGGCTCCAAAAAATTCTTAAAAATTGGCAAATAGGTTGTAGATTATTAGAAATAATGGCACATGGGTTGTATGTTGTTTTCCACAGATTTGAGGCTGACTTGTGCGCCTACTACAGGTTGACGTGTATGCTTTCCTAAAAAATAAGGTTGATGCACACACAATGGCGTGTCAACATAGTCAACACACGAGAGCGGTGACTGTAGGATGTCCATCAAACGGTCGTCGTGCTTCTTCAATCTCTGCTCCTCCTGCTCCAGCCGCTCAAACAAGCGCCGGCGGGACTGCCTGCTCCCTCCTCCCGCGGCCGGCTATGCTGCCACGCAGGCCTCACTGCCCCATCGTTCTCCCATCACTGGCCTAGCCATCACTCTACTCACCCACACCTCCGGTTATTCTTCGGCAACGGCAGATGAACCAGTAAACCCTCGCACTCCCCTCCGCGTGGGAAACAACTGCCGAGTTTTCCCTGGCTCCATGTCATTTCCCTTCCTAGGCCTGGCCATCGTCCATCGCCCTTGTGCTCTCGGTGCGGCGTGGTCAACGAATGACATGCATCGGAAGTGGACTGCACCTGGAGAGGCTGACAGCTGGGTCCACAGCCGCACGTAAGGAAATGCCTCCTTATTACACGCAAAATAATGATTCCTCCACCTGACAGCTGGGACCCACTAGAAGGGCCTCTCTATTTCATGAAAAAACGTTCCCCCGCTGACAGGTCAGACCCACCAGCTATATCTTCGCACACAAGGAAGTGCCTCGTTATTACGCACAAAAAATGAATATTCCCCCTGCTAGCTGGGACCCACCATAGTGGGAAGCTGACTTAGGGGCCTACTAAGATGACGGGGATGGAGAGCTTTGTCAACTTAGTCAATCTGAACGATTCTAGCTCCATTGACCGTACGATGTCCATCGAACGGCCGTAGTGATTCTTCAACCTCTGGTCTTCTTGCTCCAGCCGCCCAAACAAGCATCGACCATGCCGCCTGCTCATGCCTCCCGTGTCCGACTATGCTACCACTGCTGGCCATGCCATCCCTCTATACTCACCCACACCTCCTGTTGTTCTCCGGCGACGAGAGCCTCACACCGGAGCTGAAGCAGTCAACCCATGTACTCCCCTCCGCGTAGGCATCCACTACCGCGTCTTCCCCGGCTCCGCGTCGTCCCCTTCCTAGGCCTCGCCGTCGTCCACCGCCCTGGTGCTCTCGGCGCGGTGTGGTCAATGTGGTCAACGAACGACTTCCATCGGAAGAGTACTATACGTGGAGAGGCTGACAGTTGGGTCCACGGCCGCAGCAAGGAAGTGCCTCCTTATTACGTGGAAAATAATGATTCCTCCACCTGACAGTAGGGACCCAGCGGACGGGCCATCGTATTTCGCAAAAAAAATGTATCCCCCTGACTGCTGGGACCCACCAGCTATATCTTCGCACGCAAGGAAGTACATCCATATTACGGGCAAAAAATATTCGTCCCCTGACTTCTGGGACTCACCAGCTACATCTTCACACGGAAGGAAGTGCCTGACAGTCGGGACCCACCTGGTCGAAGAGTACGTAGCATTGTCATTCTGGTCGCGAACGTGTACGTACATACGATCGGTCTGTCTGCAGGCTACAACGATGAACTGTGGCCGTGTAAGGAAGGCACGTGTCGTAGTAGAGGCGCGTATGTGTCGTAGTAGAGGCGCGTACGAGTCGTAGTAGAGGCGCGCACGTAGCATGTACTCGTACGTACAGCGGCCAGGGTGCAAGCAAGAAAATACGGCCACGCACGTACATACGGGCAGGGTCTCGAACACCTACTCGCGCATACGTACGGCCAGGGCTCGTGTACATGGCTGGGTCGGAACGGAGAAACGGCGTCGCTGTCATGTTCATGGGGAGGCAATGGAATGCGTCGTGTTCATCGGGAGGCAATGGGACACGTACTGTTCATCGGGAGCCAACCGGCTTTGTAACATCCCAAATTTGCAATTTGGAATGTTATACACTAGATCATCATGCATATCATATTTTCTTGCATTTTGGTTGATCCCAGAAATTTCACGCAACTCAAGGACCTTCGGAGAGAGTTGGAGATTTCGTTATTTTCATATTTGAGAGTTTTCTCAAATTTTGAAAAATAGGATCATTTGATTTATTTATTTCATCTTCAATTAATTTTCCAATATCCAAAAATATGAGAGAGGGAATAATATGACTTTCCCAAATTTAGGAAAAATGAAGATTTAATGAATAAGTCAAGTTTTGGTTTTGCCGGAGTTTTTGCTTGCATTTTATTTGGATAGGGAAAAATGCGTGTTTTCAAAAATTGCATTTTAGGCCCGGAGTAAAGTTCATTTTGTTCGACTCATTTTTAGGAGTCGGGGAAAATTTACTTTAGGAATTTTGGAGCTCGTTTAGATTTTCTTTCTTTTGTTTTTCTGCGCGCGTAACCGTTAAAAAAAAAAAGAGGAGCAGCGCCCCGCGTGGGCCAAGGGCCCAGCCGCCAAGCCGTCGCCGCCTCTTGCTTGCCCCTTCCCCAAGTCTCTAGCCCCCCCTCCTATATAAATACCCAACACCCCCCCTCTCCTCCCCAAGCCGCCGCCGCCTATAGCCGCCGCCGCCACATAGCCGCGCCGCCGCCGCCGTTAGCCCGCCGCCACCGGAGCCCCTCGCCGGAGCCTCGCCGGAGGTAGCCGCGCACCCCTCGCCTCGGTTCGGTTTTTCTTAAAAGAACCGTTCCATTTCTTTTCCGTTTTCTTTCCGTTTTTTTTCGGTTTTCTTTTCCGAAAAACCCTAGATCGGTTTTTCTTCTTTCGGACCGTTCGTCTCAACGAACGTGATCAATGATTTTTCCCGGTTAACGACGCCCGTTCGTTTAACCGTTCATCTCTTTCTTTTCGTAGGATTTATTCCGCGATCGCGATCTCAGATCCGATCTTCGTTGTAGTCTTTCTTCTCGCTCGTTTATCGGAATCAGGTGATTCAAGCACCTGGAGTTTCGTTTCGAAACCGTCGTTCCGTCTAATCAACTTAAACAAGTTTTTGCCCCGGTAAAATTTGACCTAGATTTAACTTGCTAGAACTGAGTTATTTTCTTCCGCCGTTTGTTTTCCGTTGTTTGTTTGGTTCGTTCTTTCTTTGCAACCGGAGTTCTTAAGTTGAACTTTCTGGTTCGTTCTCTCGTTCGAGTTTTACCTGTGCATATGAGTAGTTATTGTATGCTTGTTGTTTGTCTGCGATAGATCACCCGGATTGCGCCGCTTGTTACTTCGAAACCCTAGGTCTCGCGGATCATCAGCAAGGCAAGTAGCACTTTGATCATACCTTTTCTACAACCCAGTTTTATTGCATTAGATCAATCCTCTCACATTGCATGATTAGGATCTAATTAAATTGTGGGATGGGAAGTAGATGAGGTAGTACCTATTACCTGTATTATTATCAAACCTTTGGGAGTTACTTCTACGTTTGCGTATTATGCCATGCTATGCTAGTAGACGTGGATTGGGTGAGTGATATCCATGACAGATGTGAGTTGATAATTTTAATGGTTTATCTAAGGTGGCAACTTAAACACACATCTGGGTGGATTGAGGCACCTGATGTCTATCAGGACTTGCCTGTTTTTATTTTGGACCGCCACCCAGGCTCAAAGGGATCATAAGATCTTTCATGCTAGAAACTTCTGTGTGCAGCCACAAGCCATTATGGGCTCTGGCATAGTTGACTAAGTCGTGCAAACTCTTACGGGTAGACTAGCAGATGTAGGGGAAAGTAGGTGTACCGGTCTACCCACATGTAAGGTGCTAGCGCTTTTGAAAGACTGTGTCTCAGTCATCCGTCTTCTCAAACACCCTGCAGTGCGAGAAACCAAACGGAGGCGATCGAGTCTTGTGGGGAAAAGTGCGCAAACCTCTGCAGAGTGTACAAACTAATCATGATTAGCCGTGTCCCCGGTTATGGACAACTTGAGTATCTAGTATTTGAATATCATGTGAATCTCATCATGTTACCTCTAATTAATGTTGATGGGTTTTAATTACTTAATTGGGATCGGAATGCTGTCAACCATTCTCGATGTTTAACAACTACCATGATAGTTAAATAAATTTATTCCTTTGCAGTAGGGAAAAATTGGCTTTACGCAAAACTGTAACCATAGAGCTTTCCACCAGCCATATATGCATATAGTATAGTTGTTTCATTCCATTACTCTCTATGTGTTACATTGCCAGCATATTCCATGTGCTGATCCGTTTTCGGGTTGCAACTTCTCATGTTGCAGACTTTTCAGACGACGAGTAAGGAGCTTTTAGGTCGTGGTTCTATACTCAGTGATGCCGTTGGAGTTGATGGACCCATTTATCTTCCGAGTCTTCCACTGTTATCGTTATTATATGGCCTTAAGCCATATTTATTGTAATAAGTTCTGTTTGAGACAACGATGTAATAAGTGTGTGATTGCCACTCTGCTATAAATCCTTCGATGTACTGTGTGGTGTCAGCATTACTGATCCAGGGATGACACCTGAGCACAGAGCGCTTGATCCATTCGGGTCGGGTCACGGCAGAGATGGTATCAGAGCACACGCTGACTGTAGGACACGACCACTAAGTTAAAGCCATAGAACACCATTCTCTTCTCATTTTCTAACTCCTCATCTTTTCTACTCTATTAGGATGACGAACGCGAAGATTAAGTACGCTCAACCGGATGAAGGCACACCATTTGGATTTCACCTGAAGGAAGTCACCAAGTACCTGAACATTGGATTACCAAGCTTCACGGGAACCTTCAACGCCACTCTGCCTGAAGAGGAGCGCTGGAAGATTCAAGCTCATGTTCCGGGTAGGACATTCGCGCCAATCATGAAGCCCATAGATAGTGTTTTCAATGCACCAACCTGGAGTCTGGGAAGGAGCAATGCAGCTCATATCACCATAGGACGCATTGGAGAAGTTTATCAAGAAGACCTCAAGGACACTATCTACCAGATTTGCGGACGCCGTGATGAACAATGGGAGTTAGTCAGCACCAAGAAGGATAGATCCATTGCATCTTTCATCCAGGAGTTAAACCAGCACATTCGACGCCACGAGAACCAGATGTGCAATGATATGATAGAGTTGAAGAATGCAAAGGCAATGATCATCGAGCTAGAAGGAGAACTGAAGTCTACACGCAAGGACTACATGGACGAGATCGTAGCTCTAGCAAGGCACAATGGCGATCTTAAGCAGGAGATTGAAGAACTCAAGAGGAAGTTAGCATCCCAGGAGGAAGACGAGTACGTCGCCTGTCCGGACAACTACATCATCATCGACGACACTGATTCGGATCCAAGTGAACCCGACTTTGAAGACGAAGCTGGAGCAGATATCATGGAGTCTTCCACCGGTTCAAATTTCTAGATGACCACCAGATAGTAGTAGTATTCCCCCATGTAAACATCATAGTCGAGCACTTTTTCGATAGTTTTAGACCGATTGTAAGCCCTTGTTTGATTGAATGAAGTGATTTTGTGTGCATTTGCTCATGTGCTTAAGGGTAGTGTTTTCCCTTTAGACCTCACTCTATTCTTAATTCTCGTCTTTTCTAAACCCTCAGATACCTCCGAGACGTGACAATGGATTTCCACCGGAGCTCACTCAGTTGATCCAGCAGCAGAATCAATTGATGCAGATGTTAGTCCAGAACCAGCAGAACAACAACAACCCACCACCACCACCACCTGTTGACCACTTAGCTCGTTTCCTTAGGCTGAATCCGCCGGTGTTTTCCAGTAGCACCGAGCCAATAGTAGCAGACGATTGGCTCCGCAAGATAGGAAGGGAGTTGACCACTGTAGGATGCACAGATGGTGAGAAAGTGAAGTTTGCCGCACATCAGCTTGACCGACCCGCGGCAGCATGGTGGGAGAATTTCACAGCCACTTACCCAGTTGACACTGTCACATGGGATCAGTTTCAGCAAGCTTTCCACACTGCCCATGTTTCAGCAGGAGCTATGGCCATGAAGAAGCGTGAGTTTCGCAACCTACGCCAAGGAGGAAGGACAGTTGGCCAGTACATTGACGATTTCAGCAAGTTAGCACGTTATGCCCCGGATGACGTTGCTACGGATGCAGCTAAGCAGG
Source organism: Triticum urartu (assembly GCF_056163025.1). NCBI lineage: Eukaryota > Viridiplantae > Streptophyta > Magnoliopsida > Poales > Poaceae > Triticum > Triticum urartu. Next base: position 507,187,571 of record NC_141876.1, on the reverse strand, counting down.
AGAAGTTTCTGGAAGGACTGAATGATGAACTAAGCATGAAATTGATGGTAGCAAGTTTCAACAACTACCAGGAGTTGGTAGATCGTGCCATCATGATTCAAGGAAAGCAATAGCAGATTGAGAACCGTAAGAGGAAGTATGGACAGGGGAAGTATAACTCTGGAGCCCAGCAGAAGCCCCGTTTTGCACCTAAACCGGGATTTCAGTTTCAGCATACCCATGGAGGAGGTAGTTCGCACAACCATAATGGCCACAAGAATGGTAATGGGAATGGAGGAAGCAACGGCCAGAACCGTACCACCCCATCGACCCCAACCAAGAGAGACCTGAGTCAAGTCACCTGTTTCAAGTGTTCCAAGACCGGACATTATGCCAATGAATGTCCCGAAGGCCAGAACGGAAATGGCAATGGAAGCTCTGGGAAGAAGCCGAACCCTTTCAATAGGGGACAGGTGAACCACGTTAATGTGGAGGAGGTTGAAGATCAGCCCGATGCAGTACTCGGTAAGTTTTTGGTTAAGACATTTACCGCACTCGTTCTTTTCGATACTGGTGCATCGCATTCATACATATCAAGGGGATTTGTGGAAAAGTGTAGCCTGCCCACTAGGATTGTTAAAACACCTATGCTAGTAAGCTCGCCAGGAGCAGAGTACATGGCCAGACAAGGATGTTTCCAAGTACCATTAAGTATAGGAAGGCATGTTTTCCCAACAGATTTAATTATTCTAGAATCCCAAGGTCTGGATGTGATTCTTGGTATGGATTGGCTGTCGATGTATGGAGGAAACATCGATTGTGCTAGTAAGACAATTTTGCTTACCACACCAGAAGGAACAAGGATCAAGTATGTATCCCGGCATGTGCCAAACCGGACACAAGTGAACTGCTTAACAGGAGTTGTGCAAGAGGAAGTACCAGTGGTGAAGGATTTTCCTGATGTATTTCCTGAGGAATTACCAGGCATGCCACCGGATAGAGACATTGAGTTTTTGATTGAGTTATTGCCAGGTACAGGCCCAATATCGAAGCAACCGTACCGGATGCCAGCAAAGGATTTGGTGGAAATTAAGAATCGGATTAAGGAGTTATTGGATAAAGGTTACATTCGCCCAAGTTCTTCGCCTTGGGGATCACCCGTACTTCTAGTGGAAAAGAAGGATGGATCATTAAGGATGGTTGTAGATTATCGAGGATTGAATGAAGTAACCATAAAGAATAAGTACCCACTGCCAATGATCAAGGATCTGTTTGATCGTTTGCAAGGAGCTAAAGTGTTTTCCAAGATCCATTTGCGATCAGGGTACCATCAGTTGAAGATTCGAGAGCAGGACATACCTAAGACAGCATTCACCACAAGATATGGACTGTATGAGTATACCGTTATGTGTCACGACCGGTTTTTCCGGGTATAAATTTCCAGAAAAAGACCGTCGTGCTCATCAGCCCCAGGATTACTGTTAGCTGATGAGGCTCCAACTTGATACAGAAATTCCAAGAAAAAATACATAATATGCAGTACAAGACCATTCTGGCATGTGAGTACAACAATTGGGTTTCTAGTGGTCGATGGCGGAAGCGGTTTGTGAGTCATCAGTGTCTATGGGACTCCATTTCCCACAGGAATAGCTGACCAGGTTAACTCCTATCTTCGCGAGGTTGCTATCACCGTTGCTTAGGTCTCGAGGCTGTCATCGCCACGCTCCTCTCCAAGCAGAAATCTGTCCAAGACAATAGCCAGGGACAAGCCAGTGAGTACTTTGAATGTACTCGCAAACATTAAGAACACAGGTATAATATAATTGATAATCATGCACGGAAAAATTTCATGATCACATCGTCAATCATAAATAAAACATCTTTTATGCATGCAAGCAGGTTATTTTCATGCAACATGAATAAGCAGTAATGGAGTGGGAATAAAATGCCGCAGTCGGGCGTCTGAGCGACACCACATAAAGGGCTTCAAAAGAAATGCCACAGTCGGGCGTCTAAGCGACAACACATAAAGGGCTTTAAATGAAATGCCACAGTCGGGCGTCTGAGCGACACCACATAAAGGGCTTTAAAAGAAATGCCACAGTCAGGCGTCTGAGCGACACCACATAAAGGGCTTACAAGAGAAATGCCACAGTCGGGCGTCTGAGCGACACCACATAAAGGGCTTATAAAATAAATAAATAACAAGCAATGCCACAGTCGGGCGTCTCAGCGACACCACATAAAGGGCTTATAAAATAAATAATCACAATGAATATCCAGGAGGTAGAACCGTCCCAGGGATACTCGATAATACAGATAATGCAACGGGTTAGTCCATCACAAAATAATAATCATCGTCCTCACAAGTAACTAGTCGGTATCCAAGTTTGGTTTAACAATATCTCCTCCGAAGACCGACACTAAGACCAACACTTGACCCATCCCAGACTGTAATCCTTAACCATGGACACGGCTATTCGAATAGGTTTAATCTCTGCAGAGGGTGTACTCTTTACCCACGAGTAACGGATTCCTTTAGTCCATCGGGACTAATTCCGTCTACGGCCTTTTTGTTGAAAACACGCCTAACTTGCACACACCATCTTAACTCACCGGTGTCTGGAATCACCCACGACACCTGTCAAGCAAACTAAGTGGGGAGGCTACAACCTCGCGTAGCATGGGATCAAATTTATATCGCGCCTCTAAGGGGTGGCCTCCCCTCTCGGTCCCAACCGGAAACACCCATGCCCCCGGACCAGGTGGCCTGCCTACCGGCTACAACTGGTGTCTTCCACCATGGCCTCTCTGTACGGTGTGTGCTTGAAAGGGGTTGACGACTTACTGAACCGTACCCTACCTGCGGCAGGGACAAGTGATAGTACAAAACAAGTATGGGGGTTACTGGAACAAGACTCGATCTACGGTCGACTCAGGAGGTTTATAAATTCCTTGCATGACATGTATAACAAAATATATTTCAACCAACAAAATCACCACTCAATATACCTTACCGTGCCATACCGGACATAACCGTCCCGACGGGGACCGGCGACAAGCTCACTCCTACCCAAGGCAGAGGCTTTCCCGGATTCCTTCCGGCATGCATGCAAGGCACATGAGGATGATCGCCATCACAAGTATATTCATTTCCAACCGCAAGGAAATCACTAATATGCATCCATGCAAATGACCATATCACATGAAATAACAAGTTCTCCGAAATAAGGTGGTGTTATAAACGTGTCAACTAACACACCAAAAATATTATTCGGGGGTTCAGAATGCTTGCCTTCATGGTGTGGAGAGGTGGGGGGTGCTCTCCAAAATTTTTGAAAGCTTCCTTCTCTCCCAAAAATCCTATTTTCAAAAATATGCAAATAACACATATTTCAAAAACAGTACAAAAAAGTTGTTTGGAAAATTTTCAAATAAATCTTAAAATAAACTAGACAATATTTGAGAGATGTAGGAAAAAGAATTAATTCATTTGGAGTTATATTTAAAAAGTTATAGGCAGTCAAAGTTGTGGTCAAAATCTGTTATTTAAAATAAAACAGAAAAGAAAACGTTTCAGAGGGGAATACGCTTTCGGAGCGGGGGAAAGTACTGGGGTGGATTACGCCTTCACTTAACCCACGTGGATAGGTACAGGGTCACTGACAGTGGGTCCAGGAGGCCCACTGGTCAGGTTTGACCAATCGCCGCGCCTCCTTCTTCCTCCTTTGTCCGAGCGGGGCGAGGTTCCGGCGTTGCTTGCCGGCGAACGGCGGCACCTTTCAAGAAACCGAAGCCATCCACGGGCTCAGGGGGTCGAGGCGGTCCCGTCGGTGGTTGCTACGGTCTCGGGGTGGACGGAGTCGTCGGCGGTGAGCTTCGCGGCGGAGATGGCTTCGGGGGCGAAGTGAGTTTGGGGCTGCGGTGGTTCCCGATCAAAATCGAGCAGGGGAACGAGTTCACGGGAGGATGAGAAGGTTCCTGGTGAAGAGAACGGAGAGGGGGAGGCCCTGGTTGCGGTGAATGGAGCTAGGACGTGGCGGCGGCCGAACCGGCCGGAGTTGGGGAAGACGGCTTTCCCCCGACGATTGCTGGCTGTGGGGGTGCCATGGGGGTGGCCTGAGGTTGTCTGCGTGCTTGAATGAGTTCGGGGGCCTCCTTATATAGCGCGACGAGGTCGGTTTGCGGCGGCCGGATAAGAACGACGGCGGACCGCCTTCCTGTAGTGACAGGGCGTCGTGGCGGCGACGAGCGCTAGGGGACACACTTGCGGATGAGCACGCACTGCTCCAGGAGGCAGGTGGCAAGCAGGGGAGGCTTGGCGGCTAGCTCTTGGCCTGCCGGGGCGTGGCGAGGGGCGGCTTGGCGTGAAGCGGTGAGGAGGGACGTGCGTGGCACGGCTCTGCAGTGGTGGCAAGGCCAGGGGCGTGACGCGTCGGCGGGCGCGGCACGTGCAAAACGCGTGCCAAACGCACGCTCTGCTCGCGCTCTGGGCGTGCACGGGACGTGCTCGTCGTAATGCCAGGGCCTGCTACGGGGCTTGGGTGAGGCTGGCACTAAACAGACCCAGGTTAGGAGTAACTGGGAGTCTAGTGGGCAGGTTAGTTTGATCAAAGGTGCAAGCTCACAGTGCAATGCCAAAACTCATGTCAAAACTGGTCATGCCTACAGGGTGCTCGATAGAATGCCACATGCACCTAGGCATCTCTTGGGGTGGCCAAAACTTCCAGATTGGGGTCTCTTTAGATGTACAAGAGGGTGGTGAGGTTAGTTTGCCAAAAGCAGAAACTTGTTAGTGCAAGTTTTGCAAAACTTCAATTCTGGACAGGAAATAAATGACATTATTTCATGAACCAAAAATAGGCCAATGGGTGCATGCTCCTGGACTTAGGGGTTTGGTAGGGCTGTCTACAAGTAGGAGAAAGCACAAGGTCTTTGGAGCAAAATTAAATAGGGTTGCAGTAGAAATCACAAGGCTGGACCAGAATGGAAAAGAGGTTGATTCACTCAAAATTTTCAAAAAACAGCACTAGGTTTTTGCATAAAGTTGAATCATATGCTACTACCAACATCCCATAATTTTGGTGGAGGCCAGAAAGAAATATTTAGATGGGTTGTAGTGCAAAATTGCACTCTGGACCAGAGAAGAAAAATTGAGTGTAGAGCTCAAAATATTACATGTATAAAAGATATTTTTGTATAAAAAAGATTTAAAAACATCACATGACATCTCCAAATTTTGGTTGGAATTTTAAGTGAATTTATCAAATGGTTGTAGTGCAAATATGGCCACATAACCTGTAAAAACCATTTTTCAAGAAAATAAAGATTAAGCAAATTAATTATGTAATTAGTTATACTGATAAAAGAAAAGTTTTTCTTGAGAGGTTAAACAAGTCCAATAACATATTTGAAAGATTTTCACTTTAGGGATCAACTCCATGATAATAAGAAAGGAAATGTTTAAAAAAATCAAAAGGGAGTCCAAAAATTTAAAGTTTTAATTCCTGGCAAAATTTTAATTTAATAAAACAAGGCCAAAAATTTGGGGTGTCACATTATGTCATTTGGATTGACTAACGCACCTGCCTATTTTATGAACCTGATGAACAAAGTGTTTATGGAGTTTTTGGATAAGTTCGTCGTAGTGTTCATTGATGACATCCTGGTTTATTCAAAGAATGAAGAGGAGCATAAGGAACATTTGCGCTTGGTTTTGGAGAAACTAAGGGAACATCAGTTATATGCCAAATTCAGCAAATGCGAGTTTTGGTTACAGGAAGTTGGATTCCTCGGACACGTTATATCCGGAGAGGGTATAGCAGTTGACCCCACAAAGGTTGAGACCGTAACCGAATGGGAAGCACCAACAACAGTTGGAGAGATTCGGAGTTTTCTTGGACTCGCAGGATACTACCGGAGGTTTATTGAGAATTTCTCAAAGATTGCGAAGCCTATGACGGAGTTGTTGAAGAAGGATACTAAGTTCAAATGGACTGAGGAGTGTGAGGCTAGTTTCCAGGCGTTGAAGAAATGTTTGGTCACCTCACCAGTATTGATTTTGCCAGATCAGACCAAGGATTATGAGGTGTATTGTGACGCTTCACGTCGAGGACTTGGAGCAGTGCTTATGCAGGAAGGAAGAGTTGTTTCATATGCTTCACGGTAACTGAAGCCTCATGAAGTTGAATTATGCCATGCATGATTTGGAGTTAGCAGCCGTAGTGCATGCATTGAAAACGTGGAGACATTTCCTCATTGGAAATCATTGTGAGGTGTACACGAATCACAAGAGCTTGAAGTACATTTTCACGCAGAAGGAGTTGAACCTCAGACAAAGGAGATGGTTGGAGCTCATCAAGGATTATGATATGAGATTGCATTACCATCCCGGAAAAGCTAATGTAGTAGCTGACGCATTGAGCCGTAAGAGCCATGTCAATATGGTAATGACAGGAGAAGTACCAAAGGAGTTAGCAGAAAACCTTCGTGAGCTATGTTTGGAAATAGTTCCGAGAGGCTATGTAGCAGCATTGGAGATTCAGTCAACATTGATGGATAAGATCAGACAAGCTCAGAAATCTGACAAGGAAATTGAGCGAAGGAAAAGCAAAGGGATTTCTTGAGGATGAGCACGACACCCTGTGGTTTGAAGACCGTGTTTATGTGCCAAATGACCCGGAGATCAGGAAGTTGATTTTGCAAGAGGCACATGATTCACCGTATTCGATTCACCCCGGGAATACCAAGATGTATTTGGATTTGAAGGAAATATTTTGGTGGACCGGAATGAAGAAGGATATTGCAGCATATGTAGCAGTTTGTGACGTATGTCAGAGAGTAAAGGCAGAGCATCAGAAGCCAGCAGGATTGTTACAACCATTGCCGATACTCGAATGGAAGTGGGATAAGATAGGCATGGATTTTATCACGGGACTACGCAGGACAAAGGCAGGCTACGATTTGATATGGGTAGTAGTTGATCGTTTGACGAAGGTAGCACATTTTATTCCAGTTAAGACTACTTACACCAGTGCTAAGTTGGCAAAGATATACATGACTAGAATCTTTTGTTTGCATGGAGTTCCGAGGAGTATTGTATCAGATAGAGGAACCCAATTTACCTCAAAGTTTTGGAATCAGTTGCATGAAACTTTGGGAACCAGACTAGAGTTCAGCACAGCTTTTCACCCACAGAGAGATGGACAGACCGAGAGAGTCAATCAGATTCTGGAAGATATGCTGAGAGCTTGTGCACTAGATTATGGATCTAGCTGGGACGATAACTTGCCGTATGCGGAGTTTTCTTATAACAACAGTTACCAAACCAGTTTGAAGATGGCACCTTTCGAAGCTTTATACGGAAGGAGGTGCAGGACACCGTTGTCATGGGACGAAGTTGGAGACCGTCAATTCTTTGGACCAGATTTGATTAAGGAGTCTGAACGGAAAGTTAAGTTGATTCGCGATAGGCTCAAGGTAGCCCAGTCCAGGTAGAAGAGCTACGCAGATTCTAAACGCAAGGAGACAGTCTACGAAACCGAAGATAGAGTTTATCTTCGAGTATCCCCACTTCGAGGAGTTAAGCGCTTTGGAGTTAAGGGAAAATTAGCACCCCGTTTCGTTGGACCATACAAGATCTTGCAACATATGGGAGAAGTCGCTTATAGGTTGGAATTACCAGAGGAGCTGTCAGGAGTTCATGATGTATTCCATGTTTCTCAGCTGAAGAAATGTCATGCCGAGATGGCGGAGGTACCACTAAGAGATACCATGCGACTCGAAGCAATTCAGTTGGAGGATGACTTAACATATGAGGAGAAGCCAGTCAAGATTCTCGATTATGCCAGCAGAGTTACTCGCAGCAAGGTTATCAAGTTTTGCAAAGTTCAGTGGAACCACCACTCAGAGGATGAAGCCACCTGGGAAAGAGAAGAAGATTTGCTCAAGGACCACCCTCACCTATTTTATAGCCAACCCGAATCTCGAGGGCGAGATTCATCTTAAGGGGGGTAGGTTTGTAACATCCCAAATTTGCAATTTGGAATGTTATACACTAGATCATCATGCATATCATATTTTCTTGCATTTTGGTTGATCCCAGAAATTTCACGCAACTCAAGGACCTTCAGAGAGAGTTGGAGATTTCGTTATTTTCATATTTGAGAGTTTTCTCAAATTTTGAAAAAGAGGATCATTTGATTTATTTATTTCATCTTCAATTAATTTTCCAATATCCAAAAATATGAGAGAGGGAATAATATGACTTTCCCAAATTTAGGAAAAATTAAGATTTAATGAATAAGTCAAGTTTTGGTTTTGCCGGAGTTTTTGCTTGCATTTTATTTGGATAGGGAAAAATGCGTGTTTTCAAAAAAAGAGGAGCAGCGCCCCGCCTGGGCCAAGGGCCCAGCCGCCGCCGCCTCTTGCTTGCCCCTTCCCCAAGTCTCTAGCCCCCCCTCCTATATAAATACCCAACACCCCCCTCTCCTCCCCAAGCCGCCGCCGCCTATAGCCGCCGCCGCATAGCCGCGTCGCCGCCGCCGTTAGCCCGCCACCGCCGGAGCCCCTCGCCGGAGCCTCGCCGGAGGAAGCCGCGCACCCCTCGCCTCGGTTCGGTTTTTCTTAAAAGAACCATTCCGTTTCTTTTCCGTTTCTTTTTCGGTTTTCTTTTCCGAAAAACCCTAGATTGGTTTTTCTTCTTTCGGACCGTTCATCTCAACGAACGTGATCACCGATTTTTCCCGGTTAACGACGCCCGTTCGTTTAACCGTTCATCTCTTTTTTTTCGTCGGATTTATTCCGCGATCGCGATCTCAGATCCGATCTTCGTTCTAGTCTTTCTTCTCGCTCGTTTATCAGAATCAGGTGATTTAAGTGCCTGGAGTTTCGTTTCGAAACCGTCGTTCCGTCTAATCAACTTAAACAAGTTTTTGCCCCGGTAAAATTTGACCTAGATTTAACTTGCTAGAACCGAGTTGTTTTCTTCCGCCGTTTGTTTTCCGTCGTTTGTTCGGTTCGTTCTTTCTTTGCAACCGGAGTTCTTAAGTTGAACTTTCTGGTTCGTTCTCTTGTTCGAGTTTTACCTGTGCATTAGATGAGTACTTATTGTATGCTTGTTGTTTGTCTGTGATAGATCACAGGGATTGCGCCGCTTGTTACTTCGAAACCCTAGGTCACGCGGATCATCAGCAAGGCAAGTAACACTTTGATCATACCTTTTCTACAACCCAGTTTTATTGCATTAGATCATTCCTCTCACATTGCATGATTAGGATCTAATTAAATTGTGGGATGGGAAGTAGATGAGGTAGTACCTATTACCTGTATTATTATCAAACCTTTGGGAGTTACTTCTATGTTTGCTTATTATGCCATGCTATGCTAGTAGACGTGGATTGGGTGAGTGATATCCATGACAGATGTGAGTTGATAATTTTAATGGTTTATCTAAGGTGGCAACTTAAACACACATCTGGGTGGATTGAGGCACCTGATGTCTATCAGGACTTGCCTGTTTTTATTTCAGACCACCACCCAGGCTCAAAGGGATCATAAGATCTTTCATGCTAGAAACTTCTATGTGCAGCCACAAGCCATTATGGGCTCTGGCATAGTTGACTAAGTCGTGCGAACTCTTACGGGTAGACTAGTAGATTTAGGGGAAAGTAGGTGTACCGGTCTACCCACATGTAAGGTGCTAGCGCTTCTGAAAGACTGTGTCTCGGTCATCCGTCTTCTCAAACACCCTGCAGCGCGAGAAACCAAACGGAGGCGATCGAGTCTTGTGGGGAAAAGTGCGCAAACCTCTGCAGAGTGTACAAACTAATCATGATTAGCCGTGTCCCCGGTTATGGACAACTTGAGTATCTAGTATTTGAATATCATGTGAATCTCATCATGTTACCTCTAATTAATGTTGATGGGTTTTAATTACTTAATTGGGATCGGAATGCTGTCAACCATTCTCGATGTTTAACAACTACCATGATAGTTAAATAAATTTATTCCTTTGCAGTAGGGAAAAATTGGCTTTACGCAAAACTGTAACCATATAGCATTCCACCAGCCATATATGCATATAGTATAGTTGTTTCATTCCATTACTCTCTATGTGTTACATTGCCAGCATATTCCATGTGCTGACCCGTTTTCGGGCTCCAACTTCTCATGTTGCAGACTTTTCAGACAACGAGTAAGGAGCTTTTAGGTCGTGGTTCTATACTCAGTGATGCCGTTGGAGTTGATGGACCCATTTATCTTCCGAGTCTTCCGCTGTTATCATTATTATATGGCCTTAAGCCATATTTATTGTAATAAGTTCTCTTTGAGACAACGATGTAATAAGTGTGTGATTGCCACTCTGCTATAAATCCTTCGATGTACTGTGTGGTGTCAGCATTACTGATCCAGGGATGACACCTGAGCACAAAGCGCTTGATCCATTCGGGTCGGTCGCGACAGGCTTGGACGGAACAGCCGATGGAAACGAGGCCTAGCATACCACAGAACGGGGGAAACGACATTCAGTTTACCGGCCATGGTAGAAACGGGATCCTGTTCATCGGGAGGGGTCTGGCATACCGCAAAACAGAGGAAACGAACCTCCTATGGTCGAAACGGGGTCATGTTGATCGTGTTGGAAATATGCCCTAGAGGCAATAATAAAAGGATTATTTTTATATTTCCTTGTTCATGATAATTGTCTTTTATTCATGCTATAATTGTGTTATCTGGAAATCGTAATACATGTGTGAATTATAGACACCAACATGTCCCTAGTAAGCCTCTAGTTGACTAACTCGTTGATCAACAGATAGTCATGGTTTCCTGACTATGGACATTGGATGTCATTGATAACGAGATCACATCATTAGGAGAATGATGTGATGGACAAGACCCAATCCTAAACATAGCACAAGATCGTATAGTTCGTTTGCTAGAGTTTTTCCAATGTCAAGTATCTTTTCCTTAGATCATGAGATCGTGTAACTCCCGGATACCGTAGGGGTGCTTTGGGTGTACCAAACGTCACAACGTAACTGGGTGAATATAAAGGTATACTACGGGTATCTCCGAAAGTGTCTGTTGGGTTGACACGGATCAAGACTGGGATTTGTCACTCCGTATGACGGAGAGGTATCTCTGGGCCCACTCGGTAATGCGTCATCATAATGAGCTCAAAGTGACCAAGTGTCTGGTCACGGGATCATGCATTACGGTACGAGTAAAGTGACTTGCCGGTAACGAGATTGAACGAGGTATTGGGATACCGACGATCGAATCTCGGGCAAGTAACGTACCGATTGACAAAGGGAATTGTATACGGGGTTGCTTGAATCCTCGACATCGTGGTTCATCCGATGAGATCATCGAGGAGCATGTGGGAGACAACATGGGTATCCAGATCCCGCTGTTGGTTATTGACCGGAGAGCCATCTCGGTCATGTCTACATGTCTCCCGAACCCGTAGGGTCTACACACTTAAGGTTCGGTGACGCTAGGGTTGTAGAGATATGAATATGCAGTAACCCGAAAGTTGTTCGGAGTCCCGGATGAGATCCCGGACATCACGAGGAGTTCCGGAATGGTCCGGAGGTGAAGAATTATATATAGGAAGTGCAGTTTCGGCCATCGGGAGAGTTTCGGGGGTCACCGGTATTGTACCGGGACCACCGGATGGGTCCCGGGGGTCCACCGGGTGGGACCACCCATCCCGGAGGGCCCCATGGGCTGAAGTGGGGAGGGGAACCAGCCCATAGTGGGCTGGTGCGCCCCCCTTGGCCCACCCCCCTGCGCCTAGGGTTGGAAACCCTAGGGTGGGGGGCGCCCCACTTGCCTTGGGGGCCACTCCACCCTTGGCCGCCGCCCCCCTAGGAGATCCCATCTCCTAGGGCCGGCGCCCCCCTAGGGGAGCCTATATAAAGGGGGGAGGGAGGGGCAGCCTCACCCTTGACTCTTGGCGCCTCCCTCTCCCCTGCTACACCTCTCCCTCTCGCAGAAGAACGGCGAAGCCCTGCTGCGGTGACTGCTGCATCCACCACCACGCCGTCGTGCTGCTGGATCTTCATCAACATCTCCTTCCCCCTTGCTGGATCAAGAAGGAGGAGACGTCACGCTGACCGCACGTGTGTTGAACACGGAGGTGCCGTCCGTTCGGCGCTAGGATCTCCGGTGATTTGGATCACGTCGAGTACGACTTCTTCATCCCCGTTCTTTGAACGCTTCCGCGCGTGATCTACAAAGGTATGTAGATGCAATCCGATCACTCGTTGCTAGATGAACTCATAGATGGATCTTGGTGAAACCGTAGGAAATTTTTTTGTTTTCTGCAACGTTCCCCATCAGTGGCATCATGAGCTAGGTCTATGCGTAGTTCTCTTTGCACAAGTAGAACACAATTTGTTGTGGGCGTAGATGTTGTCAACTTTCTTGCCGCTACTAGTCTTATTTTGCTTCAGCAGTATTGTGGGATGAAGCAGCCCGGACCAACCTTACACGTACGCTTACGTGAGACCGGTTCCACCGACTGACATGCACTAGTTGCATAAGGTGGCTGGCGGGTGTCTGTCTCTCCCACTTTAGTTGGAGCGGATTCGATGAAAAGGGTCCTTATGAAGGGTAAATAGAAGTTGACAAATCACGTTGTGGCTTTCACGTAGGTAAGAAAACGTTCTTGCTAGAACCCTATTGCAGCCACGTAAAACTTGCAACAACAATTAGAGGACATCTAACTTGTTTTTGCAGCAAGTGTGTTGTGATGTGATATGGCCAAAGTTGTGATGAATGATGAATGATATATGTGATGTATGAGATCATGTTCTTGTAATAGGAATCACGACTTGCATGTCGATGAGTATGACAACCGGCAGGAGCCATAGGAGTTGTCTTTATTTTTTCTATGACCTGCATGTCATTGAGAAACGCCATGTAAATTACTTTACTTTATTGCTAAACGTGTTAGCCATAGTAGTAGAAGTAATAGTTGGCGAGCAACATCATGGAGACACGATGATGGAGATCATGATGATGGAGATCATGGTGTCATGCCGGTGACAAGATGATCATGGAGCCCCAAGATGGAGATCAAAGGAAGCTATATGATACTGGCCATATCATGTCACTATTATTTGATTGCATGTGATGTTTATCATGTTTTTGCATCTTGTTTACTTAGAACGACGGTAGTAAATAAGATGATCCCTCATAATAATTTCAAGAAAGTGTTCCCCCTAACTGTGCACCGTTTCGACCGTTCGTTGTTTTGAAGCACCACGTGATGATTGGGTGTGATAGATTCCAACGTTCACATACAACGGGTGTAAGACAGATTTACACATGCAAACACTTAGGTTGACTTGACGAGCCTAGCATGTACAGACATGGCCTCGGAACACAAAAGACCGAAAGGTCGAGCATGAGTCGTATAGAAGATACGACCAACATGAAGATGTTCACCGATGTTGACTAGTCCGTCTCACGTGACGATCGGACACGGCCTAGTTAACTCGGATCATGTTATACTTAGATGACTGGAGGGATGTCTATCTGAGTGGGAGTTCATTGAATAATTTGATTAGATGAACTTAATTATCATGAACTTAGTCTAAAATCTTTACAACATGTATTGTAGATCAAATGGCCAACGTTGTCCTCAACTTCAACGCGTTCCTAGAGAAAACCAAGCTGAAAGACGATGGAAGCAACTATACGGACTGGGTCCGGAACCTGAGGATCATCCTCATAGCTGCCAAGAAAGATTATGTCCTATAAGCACCGCTAGGTGAAGCACATGCTCTCCCTGCAGAACAAGACGTTATGAACGCTTGGCAGACACGTACCGATGATTACTCCCTCGTTCAGTGCGGCATGCTTTACAGCCTAGAGCCAGGGCTCCAAAAGCATTTTGAGAGACACGGAGCATATGAGATGTTCGAAGAGCTGAAAATGGTTTTTCAAGCTCATGCTCGGGTCGAGAGATATGAAGTCTCCGACAAGTTCTTCAGCTGTAAGATGGAGGAAAACAGTTCTGTCAGTGAGCACATACTCACTATGTCTGCGTTACATAACCGCTTGACTCAGCTGGGAGTTAATCTCCCGAATGACGTGGTCATTGACAGAATCCTTCAGTCACTTCCACCGAGCTATAAGAGCTTTGTGATGAACTTCAATATGCAGGGGATGGAAAATACCATTCCTGAAGTATTTGCAATGCTGAAATCAGCAGAGGTAGAAGTCAAAAAGGAACATCAAGTGTTGATGGTGAATAAAACCACTAAGTTCAAGAAAGGCAAGGGTAAGAAGAACTTCAAGAAGGACAGCAAGGGAGTTGCCGCGCCCGGCAAGCAAGCTGCCGGGAAGAAGCCAAAGAATGGACCCAAGCCCGAGACTGAGTGCTTTTATTGCAAGGAAAGTGGTCACTGGAAGCGGAACTGCCCCAAATACTTAGCGGACAAGAAGGCCGGCAAAACGAAAGGTATATGTGATATACATGTAATTGATGTGTACCTTACCAGTACTCGTAGTAGCTCCTGGGTATTTGATACCAGTGCAGTTGCTCACATTTGTAACACAAAGCAGGAGCTGCGGAATAAGCGGAGACTGGCGAAGGACGAGGTGACGATGCGCGTCGGGAATGGTTCCAAGGTCGATGTGATCGCCGTCGGCACGCTACCTCTACATTTACCTACGGGATTAGTTTTGAACCTCAATAATTGTTATTTAGTGCCAAGTTTGAGCATGAACATTGTACCAGGATCTCGTTTAATACGAGATGGCTACTCATTTAAATCCGAGAATAATGGTTGTTCTATTTATATGAGAGATATGTTTTATGGTCATGCTCCGATGGTGAATGGTTTATTCTTAATGAATCTCGAGCGTAATGCTACACATATTCATAGTGTGAGTACCAAAAGATGTAAGGTTGATAATGATAGTCCCACATACTTGTGGCACTGCCGCCTTAGTCACATAGGTGTCAAACGCATGAAGAAGCTCCATGCAGATGGACTTTTAGAGTCTCTTGATTAAGAATCATTTGACACATGCGAACCATGCCTCATGGGTAAAATTAACAAGACTCCATTCTCAGGAACAATGGAGCGAGCAACCAACTTATTGGAAATCATACATACTGATGTGTGCGGTCCAATGAGTGTTGAGGCTCACGGTGGCTATCGTTATGTTCTCACCCTCACTGATGACTTGAGTAGATATGGGTATGTCTATTTAATGAAACACAAGTCTGAGACCTTTGAAAAGTTCAAGGAATTTCAGAGTGAGGTTGAGAATCAACGTGACAGGAAAATCAAGTTCTTGCGATCAGATCGTGGCGGAGAATACTTGAGTCACGAATTTGGCACACACTTAAGAAAATGTGGAATAGTTTCACAACTGACGCCACCTGGAACACCTCAGCGTAATGGTGTGTCCGAACGTCGTAATCGCACTCTATTAGATATGGTGCGATCTATGATGTCTCTTACTGATTTACCACTATCATTTTTGGGCTATGCTTTAGAGACTGCCGCATTCACTTTAAATAGGGCTCCGTCGAAATCCGTTGAGACGACACCGTATGAATTATGGTTTGGGAAGAAACCTAAGCTGTCGTTTCTAAAAGTTTGGGGATGTGATGCTTATGTCAAGAAACTTCAACCTGAAAAGCTCGAACCCAAGTCGGAAAAATGCGTATTCATAGGATACCCTAAAGAAACTATTGGGTATACCTTCTACCTCAGATCCGAAGGCAAGATCTTTGTTGCCAAGAATGGATCCTTTCTAGAGAAGGAGTTTCTCTCGAAAGAAGTAAGTGGGAGGAAAGTAGAACTTGATGAAGTATTACCTCTTGAACTGGAAAATGGCGCAACTCAAGAAAATGTTCCTGAGGTGCCTGCACCGACTAGAGAGGAAGTTAATGATGATGATCATGAAACTTCAGATCAAGTTACTACTGAACTTCGTAGGTCCACAAGGACACGTTCCGCACCAGAGTGGTACGGCAACCCTGTCTTGGAAATCATGTTGTTAGACAACGGTGAACCTTCGAACTATGAAGAAGCGATGGCGGGCCCGGATTCCGACAAATGGCTGGAAGCCATGAAATCCGAGATAGGATCCATGTATGAAAACGAAGTATGGACTTTGACTGACTTGCCTGTTGAGCGGCGAGCCATAGAAAATAAATGGATCTTTAAGAAGAAGACAGACACGGATGGTAATGTGACCATCTATAAAGCTCGGCTTGTCGCTAAGGGTTATCGACAAGTTCAAGGGGTTGACTACGATGAGACTTTCTCACCGGTAGAGAAGCTGAAGTCCGTCCGAATCATGTTAGCAATTGTCGCATTCTATGATTATGAGATATGGCAAATGGATGTCAAAACAGCATTCCTTAATGGTTTCCTTAAGGAAGAATTGTATATGATGCAGCCGGAAGGTTTTGTCGATCCTAAAATGCTGACAAGGTGTGCAAGCTCCAACGCTCGATTTATGGGCTGGTGCAAGCATCTCGGAGTTGGAACATTCGCTTTGATTTGATGATCAAAGCGTTTGGGTTTATGCAGACTTATGGAGAAGCTTGCGTTTACAAGAAAGTGAGTGGGAGCTCTGTAGCATTTCTCATATTATATTTAGATGACATACTTTTGACGGGAAATAATATAGAGCTTTTGGACAGCATTAAGGCCTACTTGAATAAGAGTTTTTCAATGAAGGACCTTGGAGAAGCTGCTTATATATTAGGCATCAAGATCTATAGAGATAGATCAATACGCCTCATAGGTCTTTCACAAAGCACATACCTTGATATTGAAGAAGTTCAATATGGATCAGTCTAAGAAAGGGTTCTTGCCTGTGTTGCAAGGTGTGAAATTGAGCTCAGCTCAATGTCCGGCCACGGCAGAAGATATAGAAGAGATGAGTGTCATCCCCTATGCCTCAGCCATAGGGTCTATTATGTATGCCATGCTATGTACCAGACCTGATGTAAACCTTGTTGTAAGTTTGGTAGGTAGGTACCAAAGTAATCCCGGCAAGGAACACTGGACAGCAGTCAAGAATATCCTGAAGTACCTGAAAAGGACTAAGGAAATGTTTCTCGTTTATGGAGGTGACGAATAGCTCGTCGTAAAGGGTTACGTCGATGCTAGCTTCGACAGAGATCTGGATGACTCTAAGTCACAAACCGGATACGTGTATATTTTGAATGGTGGGGCAGTAAGCTGGTGCAGTTGCAAGCAAAGCGTCGTGGCGGGATCTACATGTGAAGCGGAGTACATGGCGGCCTCGGAGGCAGCGCATGAAGCAATTTGGGTGAAGGAGTTCATCATCGACCTAGGAGTCATACCCAATGCGTCGCGGCCGATCAAACTCTTCTGTGACAACACTGGAGCCATTGCACTAGCCAAGGAGCCCAGGTTTCACAAGAAGACCAGGCACATCAAGCGTCGCTTCAACTCCATTCGTGAAAATGTTCAAGATGGAGACATATATATTTGTAAAGTACATACGGACCTGAATGTAGCAGATCCGTTGACTAAACCTCTCCCTAGATCAAAACATGATCAACACCAGAATTCCATGGGTGTTCGATTCATCACAATGTAACTAGATTATTGACTCTGGTGCAAGTGGGAGACTGTTGGAAATATGCCCTAGAGGCAATAATAAAAGGATTATTATTATATTTCCTTGTTCATGATAATTGTCTTTTATTCATGCTATAATTGTGTTATCCGGAAATTGTAATACATGTGTGAATACATAGACACCAACATGTCCCTAGTAAGCCTCTAGTTGACTAGCTCGTTGATCAACAGATAGTCATGGTTTCCTGACTATGGACATTGGATGTCATTGATAACGAGATCACATCATTAGGAGAATGATGTGATGGACAAGACCTAATCCTAAACATAGCACAAGATCGTATAGTTCGTTTGCTAGAGTTTTTCCAATGTCAAGTATCTTTTCCTTAGACCATGAGATCGTGTAACTCCCGGATACCGTAGGAGTGCTTTGGGTGTACCAAACGTCACAACGTAACTGGGTGACTATAAAGGTATACTACGGGTATCTCTGAAAGTGTCTGTTGGGTTGACACGGATCAAGACTGGGATTTGTCACTCCGTATGACGGAGAGGTATCTCTGGGCCCACTCGGTAATGCATCATCATAATGAGCTCAAAGTGACCAAGTGTCTGGTCACGGGATCATGCATTACGGTATGAGTAAAGTGACTTGCCGGTAACGAGATTGAACGAGGTATTGGGATACCGACGATCGAATCTCGGGCAAGTAACGTACCGATTGACAAAGGGAATTGTATACGGGGTTGCTTGAATCCTCGACATCGTGGTTCATCCGATGAGATCATCGAGGAGCATGTGGGAGCCAACATGGGTATCCAGATCCCGCTGTTGGTTATTGACCGGAGAGCCATCTCGGTCATGTCTACATGTCTCCCGAACCCGTAGGGTCTACACACTTAAGGTTCGGTGACGCTAGGGTTGTAGAGATATGAATATGCAGTAACCCGAAAGTTGTTCAGAGTCCCGGCTGAGATCCAGGATGTCACGAGGAGTTCCGGAATGGTCCGGAGGTGAAGAATTATATATAGGAAGTGCAGTTTCGGCCATCGGGAGAGTTTCGGGGGTCACCGATATTGTATCGGGACCACCGGATGGGTCCCGGGGGTCCACTGGGTGGGACCACCCATCCCGGAGGGCCCCATGGGCTGAAGTGGGGAGGGGAACCAGCCCATAGTGGGCTAGTGCGCCCCCCTTGGCCCACCCCCTGCGCCTAGGGTTGGAAGCCCTAGGGTGGGGGGCGCCCCACTTGCCTTGGGGGCCACTCTACCCTTGGCCGCCGCCCCCCTAGGAGATCCCATCTCCTAGGGCCGGCGCCCCCCCCCCTAGGGGAGCCTATATAAAGGGGGGAGGGAGGGGCAGCCGCACCCTTGACTCTTGGCGCCTCCCTCTCCCCTGCTACACCTCTCCTTCTCACAGAAGAACGGCGAAGCCCTGCTGCGGTGACTGCTGCATCCACCACCACGCCATCGTGCTGCTGGATCTTCATCAACCTCTCCTCCCCCCTTGCTGGATCAAGAAGGAGGAGACGTCATGCTGACCGTACATGTGTTGAACACGGAGGTGCCATCCGTTCGGCGCTAGGATCTCCGGTAATTTGGATCACGTCGAGTACGACTTCCTCATCCCCGTTCTTTGAACGCTTCCGCGCGTGATCTACAAAGGTATGTAGATGCAATCCGATCACTCGTTGCTAGATGAACTCATAGATGGATCTTGGTGAAACCGTAGCAAAATTTTTGTTTTCTGCAACATTCCCCATCCGATCGGGAGGGGTGTGGCATACTGCAAAACGGATGAAACGGACTTGTGTTGGAGCGCTACGGTCAAAACGAGGGTCCTGTTCATCGGGAGGGGTGTGGCGTACCGCAAAATGAGACTCCACGGGATACTGTTCATCTCCACCGTCGACTGCCTCCACGGGCTACTGTTCATCCACCGTCGACTGCCTCCATGGGTGTAGCAACCAGACCTCAAATGGTCCAATCTCTATGCTCCGGTGTCAGCCCTGGATCAGTAATGCTGACACCACACAGTACATGAAGGATTTATAACAGAGTAGCAATCACACACTTATTACATCGAGTGTCTCAATAGAGAACTTATTATAATAAATATGGCTTAAGGCCATCTAATAACGATAACAACGGAAGGCTTGGAAGATAAGTGAGTCCATCAACTCCAACGGCATCACTGAGTATAGAACCACGACCTAAAACTCCTTAATCGTCGTCTGAAAAGTCTGCAACATTAACGTTGCAGCCGAAAACGGGTCAGCACATGGAATATGCTGGCAATGTAATACATAGAGAGTAATGGAATGAAACAGCTATACTATATGCATATTTGGCTGGTGGAAAGCTCTATGGTTATAGTTTTGCAAAAAGCCAAATTTTCCCTACTGCAAAGGAATAAATTTATTTAACTATCATGGTGGTTGTTAAACATTGAGAATGGTTGACAGCATTCTTAATCCCAATTAAACATCATTAAACAAACCCGTCAAACTTACTTTTATAGTAACATGTTGAGATTCACATGATAATCTAGATACTAGATACTCAAGACGTCCATAACCAGGGACACCGCTAACCATGATTAGTTTATACACTCTGCAGAGGTTTGTGCACTTTTCCCCACAAGACTCGATCTCCTCCGTTGGATTTCTCGCACTACATGGTGTTTGAGAAACGGATGACCGAGACATAGTCTTTCAGAAGCGCTAGCACCTTACGATCGGGTAGACCGTACCACCTACATCCCCTACATCTGCTAGTCTACCACTGTAAGAGTTCGCACGACTTAGTCAACTATGCTAGAGCCCATAATAGCTTGTGGCTGCACACGGAAGTTTCTAGCATGAATAATCTCACGATCCCTTTGAGCCTGGGTGGCGGTCCAAAAGAAAACAGGCAATCCTAGAATACCCAGGTACCTCAATCCACCCAGATGTGCATTTAAGTTGCCACCTTAGATAAACCATTGATTTAAAAGAAATCTCACATCTGTCATGGATATCACTCACCCAATCCACGTCTACTAGCATAGCATAGCAATAGTAAGCAAACGTAGAAGTAACTCCCAAAGGTTTGAAAATAAACAAGTAATAGGTACTACCTCAACTACTTCCCAAACCCACGATTTAATTAGATCCTAATCATGCAACGTGTGAGGATTGATCTAATGCAATAAAACTGGATAGTAGGAGGTATGATCAAAGTGTTACTTGCCTTGCTGATGATCCAGGAAACCTAGTGATTCGAAGTAACAAGCGGCGCACTCCGGGTACTCTATCGCAAACAAACAAGCATACAAGAAGTACTCAACTAATGCACATGTAAAACTCAAATAAGAGATCTAACCAGAAAGTTCAACTTAAGAACTCCGGTTGGCAAAAAGAATCAAATCGAACGAAGCAATGAAAAACAAACGGCAAAAGAAAATAGGCTTCGATTACTATTTTGGATCTAGGGCAATTTTTATAGAAACAAAAACTTGTTTGAGTTGGTTAAACGGAAAGAGGGTTTCGAGACGAAACTCCAGGCGCTTGAATCACCTGATTCCGATAAACGAGCGAGAAGTTATACTAAAACGAAAATCGGATCAGAAATCGCGATCAGAAAAATCACGGATTTAATCCGAGAAAAAGAAAACGACGAACAGTTTAATGAACGAACGTTCGTTAACTGGATCTAAACGACGAACACACTCGTTAAAACTAACGAACTGAGCGAACGTTCTCTAAATAGACTAAACCGAAAAAAAACCGTTCTAAAAAAACGAATCTAAAAAAATAATAAACCGCGGCTTTAAAAAAACCGGGCGGTTTCCTTAAGAAAACCGCCGGCGACGACGGCTACCTCGGGCGGCGTGTCCGGCGAGCGGCGAGGCGGCGGCGGCGGGCGACGGCGGGCGGCGGCAGCAGCGGCGCGGGGCGGCGGCGCGTGGCTAGGGTTAGGGTTTCGGGCGCGGGTGGGCTGGCGGCGGCGCTGATGGGCTGGGGCGGCTCGGGGCGGCGCTATTTAAAGGCTGCCCCCGGGCGGAGTCCCGCTCGGGTACGGCCCGAAGTCGGTTCACGTTTTTTTTAAATAATTCCGCGCAGAAAAACAAATAAAAGAAATACTAAACGGACTCCAAAAATCCCGAAATAAATTTTTCTCGGCTTCTAAAATCAAGCCGCACGGGATGAACATTTATTTGGGGGCTAAATGCAATTTCGAAAAACGCGCATTTTCCTAAATTCAAATAAATAGCAAAAAACCAAGTAAAATCTTATTTGATTTTTTTATTAAATCCTCAATATTTCTTTATTTTGGGAAAGTCATTTTATTCCCTCTCTCATATTTTTGAAATAGAAATTATTTAAGATAAAATAAATAAAATCAAATGTTCCTATTTTCAAAATTTAAGACAACTCAAATATGAAAATAACGAAATCCCCAACTCTCTCCGGGGATCCTTGAGTTGCGAGAAATTTCTAGGATCAACCAAAATGCAATAAATATGATATGCAATGATGTTCTAGTGTATAACATTCCAAATTGAAAATTTGGGATGTTACAAACCTACCCCCCTTAAGGTGAATCTCGCCCTCAAGATTCGGGTTGGCTAGAAAATAGGTGAGGGTGGTCCTTCAGCAAATCTTCCTCTCGTTCCCAGGTGGCTTCCTCCTCCGTGTTGTGGCTCCACTGAACTTTGCAAAACTTGATAACCTTGCTGCGGGTGACTCGACTGGCATACTCTAGAATCTTAACTGGTTTCTCCTCATAGGTCAAGTCACTGTCCAACTGAATTGCCTCCAGTGGTACCGTATCCCTCAGTGGTATCTCAGCCATCTCCGCGTGACACTTCTTCAACTGGGATACATGAAACACGTCGTGAACTCCTGACAGTCCTTCGGGTAATTCCAACTTGTAGGCTACTTCTCCCATACGTTCCAACACTTTGTATGGGCCTACAAAACGTGGCGCTAGTTTCCCCTTAACTCCAAAGCGCTTAACTCCTCGAAGTGGTGATACTCGAAGATAAACTCGGTCTCCGACTTCGTAACCTGCCTCCTTGCGTTTAGAATCTGCATAACTCTTCTGCCTAGATTGAGCTACCTTTAGTCTATCGCGAATTAATTTCACTTTATGTTCAGATTCCTTTATCAGATCTGGTCCAAACAACTGGCGATCTCCAACTTCATCCCAGGACAATGGGGTCCTGCACCTCCTTCCGTACAAGGCTTCGAAAGGGGCCATCTTCAAACTGGATTGGTAGCTGTTGTTGTAAGAGAACTCTGCATTGGCAAATTCTCATCCCAACTAGATTCGTAATCTAGCGCACAAGCTCTTAGCATATCCTCCAAGATCTGGTTGACTCTCTCAGTCTGTCCATCTGTCTGCGGGTGGAAAGTTGTGCTAAACTCTAGTCTGGTTCCCAAAGTCTCATGCAACTGATTCCAGAACTTGGAAGTAAACTGGGTTCCTCTATCTGATACAATGCTCCTTGGAACTCCATGCAGACATACGGTCCTGGTCATGTATATCTTTGCCAACTTTGCACTGGTATAGGTAGTCTTCACTGGAATGAAATGAGCTACCTTTGTCAAACAATCGACTACAACCCATATCGAGTCGTAGCCTGAACGTGTTCTGGGCAATCCTGTAATAAAATCCATGCCTAGCTTATCCCACTTCCATTCGGGTATCGGCAATGGTTGTAGCAATCCTGCTGGCTTCTGATGCTCTGCCTTCACTCTCTGACATACATCACAAACTGCTACGTACTCCGCAATATCCTTCTTCATTCCGGTCCACCAGAAAATATCCTTCAAATCCAAATACATCTTGGTATTTCCTGGGTGAATCGAATATGGTGAATCATGGGCCTCTTGCAGAATTAGCTTTCTAATCTCCGGATCATTTGGTACATAGACACGGTCTTCAAACCATAAGGTATCGTGCTCGTCCTCATGAAATCCCTTAGCTTTTCCTTTGCTAATTTTCTCCTTAATAGAAGCAATATCCTTGTCAGTCCTTTGGGCTTCTCTGATTTTATCCATCAATATGGACTGAATCTCCAATGCTGCTACATAGCCTCTCGGGACTATTTCTAAACATAACTCTCGAAGATTTTTGGCTAACTCCCTTGGTAATTCTCCCGTCATTAGGGTGTTGACATGACACTTACGGCTTAATGCGTCAACTACTACATTAGCCTTTCCGGGGTGATAATGCAATTTCATATCATAATCCTTGATGAGCTCCAACCATCTCCTTTGTCTGAGATTCAACTCCTTCTGTGTGAAAATATACTTCAAACTCTTATGGTCCGTATACACCTCGCAATGGTTTCCAATCAGAAAATGTCTCCAAGTCTTCAGTGCATGCACTACGGCTACTAACTCCAAATCATGCGTAGCATAATTCAACTCATGAGGCTTAAGCTGTCGTGAGGCATATGAAACAACTCTCCCTTCCTGCATAGGCACTGCTCCAAGTCCTCGATGTGAAGCGTCGCAATACACCTCATAATCCTTGGTCTGGTCTGGCAAAATCAACACTGGTGAAGTAACCAAACATTTCTTCAACTCCTGAAAACTAGCCTCACATTCCTCCGTCCATATGAACTTGGTATCCTTCTTCAACAACTCCGTCATAGGCTTCGCAATCTTTGAGAAATTCTCAATAAACCTCCGGTAGTATCCTGCGAGTCCAAGAAAACTCCAGATCTCTCCCACGGTGGTTGGTGCTTCCCACTTGGTCACGGTTTCAACTTTGGTGGGATCTACTGCTATACCTTCTCCGGATATAACGTGTCTGAGAAATCCAACTTCCTTCAACCAAAACTCACATTTGTTAATCTTGGCATATAATTGATGTTCCCTGAGCTTTCCAATAACCAAACGCAAATGTTCCTTATGCTCCTCTTCATTCTTTGAGTAAACCAGGATATCATCAATGAACACTACGATGAACTTATCCAAGAACTCCATAAACACTTTGTTCATCATGTTCATAAAATATGCAGGTGCGTTAGTCAGACCAAATGACATAACGGTATACTCGTACAGCCCATACCTGGTGGTAAAAGCCATCTTGGGTATATCCTGTTCCTGAATCTTCAAATGGTGGTATCCTAATCGCAGATCGATCTTCGAAAATACCTTGGCTCGTTGCAATCGATCAAACAGATCATTGATCATCGGTAGTGGGTACTTGTTCTTGATTGTTACTTCATTCAATCCTCGATAATCGACAACCATCCTTAACGATCCATCCTTCTTCTCCACTAGAAGTACTGGCGATCCCCAAGGTGAAGAACTTGGGCGAATATAACCTTTATCCAGTAACTCCTTAATTTGCTTCTTAATTTCCACCAAATCCTTTGCAGGCATCCTATATGGTCTCTTTGATATTGGCCCTGTGCCTGGCAATAGCTCAATCAAAAACTCAATATATCTATCCGGTGGCATGCCTAGTAACTCTTCTGGAAATACTTCGGGGAAATCCTTTACTACTGGTACTTCCTCCTGCACAACTCCTGTTATGCAATTTACTTGAGTCCTCTTTGGCACATGTCGGGATACATATTTGATCCTTCTCCCTTCTGGGGTGGTAAGCAAAATTGACTTACTAGCACATTCAATATTCCCTTCATACTTTGATAACCAATCCATGCCTAATATCACATCCAATCTTTGGGATTCCAATACTATTAGGTCTAAGGGAAAACCATAGTTACCAATCCTTAATGGTAACCGATCACACCATAGACTAGCCATATATTCGGCTCCAGGCGAGGTTACTAATATGGGTGACCTAAGGGCTTGGGTTGACAGTTTATACTTATCCACAAATCCCCTTGATATGTATCAATGCGATGCACCAGTATCGAAAAGAACGAGTGCAGTATGACTTAACCCAAAACTTACCGATTACTGCATCCGGCTATTCTTCAACCTCCTCCACACTAACGTGGTTCACCTGTCACCTGTTGAAAGGGTTCGGCTTCTTCCCAGAGCTTCCAATGCTAGTTCCATTTTGTGATTCAGGACATTCATTGGCATAATGTCCGGTCTTCTGGCACTTAAAGCAAGTGACTTGGCTCAGGTCATTCTTGACTGGGGTTGATGGGTTGGTATGGTTCTGGCCGTTGCTTCCTCCATTACCATTACCATTCCTGGGGCCATTGTGATTGTGCGAGCTACCTCCTCCATGGGTATGCTGAAAATGTCCTCCCGGTCTAGGAGTAAATTGTGGCTTCTGCTGAGCTCCTGAATTGTACTTTCCTTGTGCATACTTCCTCTTGCGATTTTCAATTTGCTGCTGCTTCCCTTCAATCATAAGAGCACGATCTACCAACTCCTGGTAGTTGTTGAAGGTTGCTACCATCAACTGCATGCTCAGCTCGTCATTCAGTCCTTCCAGAAACTTCTCCTGCTTAGCTGCATCCGTAACAACGTCATCTGGGGCATAACATGCTAATTTACTAAAGTCCTCCACATACTGGCGAACTGTCCGTCCTCCTTGGCACAAGTTGTGAAACTCTCGCTTCTTCAAGACCATAGCTCCTGCTGAAACATGGGCAGTTCGAAAAGCCTGCTGAAACTGGTCCCATGTGACAGTGTCGACAGGGAAAGTGGCTGCGAAATTCTCCCACCATGATGCTGTGGGTCCTTCAAGCTGATGTGCGGCAAACTTCACCTTCTCCGCATCCGTGCATCCTGCTGTGGTCAACTCCCTAGCTGTCTTGCAGAGCCAATCATCTGCTACTATCGGCTCAGTGCTACTGGAAAACACCGGCGGATTCAGCCTAAGAAAATGGGCTAAGTGATCAATAGGTGGTGGTGGTGGTGGTGGGTTGTTATTGTTGTTCCCCTGATTCTGATTCTCGACTAGCAACTGCATCAATGTGTTCTGCTGCTGGATCAACTGAGTGAGCTCCGGTGGAAAGGTAAATCTGGGGTCACGTCTCGGAGGCATCTGAGGGTTTAGAAAAGATGAGATTTAAGAATAGAGGGGGTCTAAAGAGAAAACACTACCCATATGCACATGAGGCAAAAGCAAACAATTCACTTCATTCAATCAAACAAGGGCATACAATCGATCTAACTATCGCAAAAGTGCTCGGACTACTATATTTACATGGTGGACTACTACTACTAATGAGGTGGTCTACTAGAAATATTCTTCGGCTGCAGACTCCATGATATCTGCTCCGGCTTCATCAACATAGTCATCATCGCTATCATCTGGATCCGAGTCGGTGTCGTCGATGATGATGTAGTCTTCCGGCCGAATCTCCTTGGGTTCTTCGTCTTCATCACTGGTGTAGGGCCTCCCATAAATATCCCGATCTTCATTGTTAGGTCGGCATTCTTATCCACTAATACTTCAATTTCTTCTACATAATCTTCACGTGTAGCCTTGAGTTCTTCCTCCAGTTCCTTGATTCTTGTCCTTGCCTTCTTCAGGTCTATCATGTCGGTGCACATCTGGTTCTCCTGACGTCGAATGTGCTGGTTTAACTCCTGGATAAAAGCTGCAATTGATCTATCCTTTCTGGTGCTGATCATCTCCCAGTGCTCATCTCGGCGCCCATAAATCTGGTAGATAGTATCCTTGAGATCATTGCGGTAGGCTTCTCCAATGCGTCCCATGGCGATGTGAGCTACCATGCTCTTTCCTAGACTCCAAGTTGGTGCATCAAAAGAAAACTCTATGGGCTCAGTGACTGGCATGAACGTCCTTCCTGGAACTTGAACTTGAATCATCCAGCACTCTTCTTCAGGTGAAGTGGCATTGTAGGTTCCGGTGAAGCTTGGTACTCCTATGTTCAGATATCTAGTGACTTCCTTCAAGTGACGTCCAAAGGGTGTATCTTCATCCGGTTGCGTGAACTTGTTCCTTGAATCCGCCATCCTAAAGAGTAGAAAAGATGAGAGGTCAGAAGAGAAGAGAGTGAGTAGTGATCTAGGTATTTAGCTTAGTGGTCATTTCCTACAGTCAGCGTGTGCTCTGATACCATCTTGTAGCGACCAGACCTCAGACGGTCCAATCTCTCTGCTCCGGTGCCATCCCTGGATCAGTAATGCTGACACCACACAGTAATTGAAGGATTTATAACAGAGTAGCAATCACACACTTATTACATCGAGTGTCTCAATAGAGAACTTATTACAATAAATATGGCTTAAGGACATCTAATAACGATAACAGCGGAAGGCGTGGAAGATAAGTGAGTCCATCAACTCCAATGGCATCACTGAGTATAGAACCATGACCTAAAACTCCTTAATCGTCGTCTGAAAAGTCTGCAATATTAACGTTGCAGCCCGAAAACGGGTCAGCATATGGAATATGCTGGCAATGTAATACATAGAGAGTAATGGAATGAAACAGCTATACTATATGCATATTTGGCTGGTGGAAAGCTCTATGGTTACAGTTTTCCCTACTGCAAAGGAATAAATTTATTTAACTATCATGGTGGTTGTTAAACATTGAGAATGGTTGACAGCATTCTCAATCCCAATTAAACATCATTAAACAAACCCGTCAAACTTACTTTTATAGTAACATGTTGAGATTCACATGATAATCCAGATACTAGATACTCAAGATGTCCATAACCAGGGACACAGCTAACCATGATTAGTTTATACACTCTGCAGAGGTTTGCGCACTTTTCCCCACATGACTCGATCTCCTCCGTTGGATTTCTCGCACTACATGGTGTTTGAGAAACGGATGACCGAGACATAGTCTTTCAGAAGCTCTAGCACCTTACGATCGGGTAGACCGTACCACCTACATCCCCTACATCTGCTAGTCTACCACTGTAAGAGTTCGCACGACTTAGTCAACTATGCTAGAGCCCATAATAGCTTGTGGATGCACACGGAAGTTTCTAGCATGAATAATCTCACGATCCCTTTGAGCCTGGGTGGCGGTCCAAAAGAAAACAGGCAATCCTGGAATACCCAGGTACCTCAATCCACCCAGATGTGCATTTAAGTTGCCACCTTAGATAAATCATTGATTTAAAAGAAATCTCACATCTGTCATGGATATCACTCACCCAATCCACGTCTACTAGCATAGCATAGCAATAGTAAGCAAACGTAGAAGTAACTCCCAAAGGTTTGAAAATAAACAAGTAATAGGTACTACCTCAACTACTTCCCAAACCCACGATTTAATTAGATCCTAATCATGCAATGTGTGAGGATTGATCTAATGCAATAAAACTGGGTAGTAGGAGGTATGATCAAAGTGTTACTTGCCTTGCTGATGATCCGGGAAACCTAGTGATTCGAAGTAACAAGCGGCGCACTCCAGGTACTCTATCGCAAACAAACAAGCATACAAGAAGTACTCAACTAATGCACAGGTAAAACTCAAATAAGAGATCTAATCAGAAAGTTCAACTTAAGAACTCCGGTTGGCAAAAAGAATCAAATCGAACGAAGCAATGAAAAACAAACGGCAAAAGAAAATAGGCTTCGATTACTATTTTGGATCTAGGGCAATTTTTACAGAAACAAAAACTTATTTGAGTTGGTCAAACGGAAAGAGGGTTTCAAGACGAAACTCCAGGCACTTGAATCGCCTGATTCCGATAAATGAGCGAGAAGTTATACTAAAACGAAAATTGGATCAGAAATCGCGATCAGAAAAATCACGGATTTAATCCGAGAAAAAGAAAATGATGAACAGTTTAACGAACGAACATTCGTTAACTGGATCTAAATGACGAACACGCTCGTTAAAACGAACGAATCGAGCGAACGTTCACTAAATAGACTAAACCGAAAAAAAACCGTTCTAAAAAAACGGATCTAAAAAAACCATGGCTTTAAAAAAAACCAGGCGGTTTTCTAAAGAAAACTGCCGGCGACAGCGGCTACCCTGAGCGGCGAGGCGGCGGCAGCGGGCGGCGGCGGCGCGGGAAGCGACGTGGACTGCGGCGGGCGGCTGCGGCAGCGGCGGCGCGCGGCTATGGTTAGGGTTTCGGGCGCGGGTGGGCTGGCGGTGGCGCTGATGGGCTGGGGCGGCTCGGGGCGGCGCTATTTAAAGGCTGCCCCCGGGCGGAGTCCCGCTCGGGTACGGCCCGAAGTCGGTTCGCGTTTTTTTTAATAATTCCGCGCAGAAAAACAAATAAAAGAAATACTAAACGAACTCCAAAAATCCCGAAATAAATTTTCCCCGGCTTCTAAAATCAAGCCGCACAGGATGAACATTTATTTGGGGCCTAAATGCAAATTTGAAAAACGCGCATTTTTCCTAAATTCAAATAAATAGCAAAAAAACAAATAAAATCTTATTTGATTTTTTTATTAAATCCTCAATATTTATTTATTTTGGGAAAGTCATTTTATTCCCTCTCTCATATTTTTGAAATAGAAATTATTGAATATAAACTAAATAAAATCAAATGATCCTATTTTCAAAATTTGAGACAACTCAAATATGAAAATAACGAAATCCCCAACTCTCTCCGGGGATCCTTGAGTTGCGAGAAATTTCTTGGATCAACCAAAATGCAATAAATATGATATGCAATGATGTTCTAGTGTATAACATTCCAAATTGAAAATTTGGGATGTTACAATGGGCTCCTGTTCATCCACCGTCGACCTCCTCCAGCCTCCACCTGCGACTGTTCATCCACGGGATCATGTTCATCCAGCCTCCACCGCTCCTCCACCGGCTACCATTCAGCCAGCCCTGTCCACGGGGTTTGCTACCTCTTGAGCTTGCGTTGGATTTCCCCGAAGAGGAAAGGATGATGCAGCAGAGTAGCGTAAGTATTTCCCTCGGTTTTTGAGAACCAAGGTATTAATCCAGTAGGAGGCCACGCTCAAGTCCCTCGTACCTGCACAAAACGATAGCTACTCACAACCAACGTGATTAGGGGTTGTCAATCCCTTCACGGTCACTTACGAGAGTGAGATCTGATAAATATAATATTTTTGGTATTTTTGGTCTAGAGATGCAAAGTGAAAGTAAAAGGCAAAGTAAAAAAGCAAAACAAGATTAAAGTGATGGAGATTGATATGATGAGAATAGACCCGGGGGCCATAAGTTTCACTAGTGGCTTCTCTCAAGAGCATAAGTATTCTACGGTGGGTGAACAAATTACTGTTGAGCAATTGACAGAATTGAGCATAGTTATGAGAATATCTAGGCATGATCATGTATATAGGCACCACGTCCGTGACAAGTAGACCAAAACGATTCTGCATCTACTACTATTACTCCACTAATCGACCGCTATCCAGCATGCATCTAGAGTATTAAGTTAAAAATAGAGTAACGCTTTAAGCAAGATGACATGATGTAGAGAGATAAATTCATGCAATATGAAATAAACCCCATCTTGTTATCCTCGATGGCAACGATGCAATATGTGCCTTGCTGCCCCTTCTGTCACTGGGAAAGGACACTGCAAGATCGAACCCAAAGCTAAGCACTTCTCCCATGGCAAGAACTACCAATCTAGTTGGCCAAACCAAACGGATAATTCGAAGAGACTTGCAAAGATAACCAATCATACATAAAAGAATTCAGAGAAGATTCAAATATTATTCATATATAGACTTGATCATAAACCCACAATTCATCGGTCTCAACAAACACACCGCAAAAAGTAGATTACATCGAATAGATCTCCACAAGAGAGGGGGGACTTTGTATTGAGATCCAAAAAGGGAGAAGAAGCCATCTAGCTACTAACTATGGACCCGAAGGTCTGAGGTAAACTACTCACACTTCATCGGAGAGGCTATGATGATGTAGAAGACCTCCGTGATGACGGCCCTCTCCGGCGGAGCTCCGGAACAGGCCCCAAGATGGTATCTCGTGGATACAGAAAGTTGCGTCGGTGGAATTAGGTTTTTGGCTCCTGTTCTGATCGTTTGGGGGTACGTAGGTATATATAGGAGGAAGGAGTACGACGGTGGAGCACCGAGGGGCCCACGAGGCAGGGGGCGCGCCCTAGGGGGGGCGCCCCCACCCTCGTGACTGCCTCTTTGACTCCTTGGAGTAGGGTCCAAGTCTCCTGGATCACGTTCGGTGAGAAAATCACGTTCCCGAAGGTTTTATTTCGTTTGGACTCCGTTTGATATTCTGTTTCTCCAAAATACTGAAATAGGCAAAAAAAACAACAATTCTGGGCTGGGCCTCCGGTTAATAGGTTAGTCCCAAAAATAATATAAAAGTGTAAAATAAAGCCCAATATAGTCCAAAACAGTAGATAATATAGCATGGAGCAATCAAAAATTATAGATACGTTGGAGACTTATCAGGCATCCCCAAGCTTAATTCCTGCTCGTCCTCGAGTAGGTAAATGATAAAAAGAGAATTTTTCATGCGGAGTGCTACTTGGCATAATTTCAATGCAAATCTTCTTAATTGTGATATGAATATTCAGATTCAAAAGATTCAAGACAAAAGTTTATATTGACATAAAAATAATAATACTTCAAGCATACTAACAAAGCAATTATGTCTTCTCAAAATAACATGGCCAAAGAAAGTTATCCCTACAAAATCATATAGTCTGGCTATGCTCTATCTTCACCACACAAAGTATTTAAATCATGCACAACCCCGATGACAGGCCAATCAATTGTTTCATACTCTAACTTTTTCAAAACTTTTTCAATCTTCACGCAATACATGAGCGTGAGCCATGGATATAGCACTATAGGTGGGATAGAATGGTGGTTGTGGAGAAGACAAAAAGGAGAAGATAGTCTCACATCAACTAGGAGTATCAACGGGCTATGGAGATGCCCATCAATAGATATCAATGTGAGTGAGTAGGGATTGCCATACAACGGATGCACTAGAGCTATAAGTATATGAAAGCTCAAAAAAGAAACTAAGTGGGTGTGCATCCAACTTGCTTGCTCACGAAGACCTAGGGCATTTTGAGGAAGCCCATCATTGGAATATACAAGCCAAGTTCTATAATGTAACATTCCCACTAGTATATGAAAGTGATAACATGAGAGACTCTCTACTATAAAGATCATGGTGCTACTTTGAAGCACAAGTGTGGTAAAAGGATAGTAACATTGTCCCTTCTCTCTTTTTCTCTCATTTTTTATTTTTTTTATTTGGGCCTTTTCTCTTTTTTGCCTCTTTTATTTATTTTTCGTCTCGAGTCTCATCCCGACATATGGGGGAATCATAGTCTCCATCATTATTTCCTCACTTGGGACAATGCTCTAAAAAATGATGATCATCACACTTTTATTTTTCTTACAACTCAACAATTACAACTCGATACTTAGAACAAAATATGACTCTATATGAATGCCTCCGGCGGTGTACCGGGATATGCAATATGACAATGATGGAGTGTGTCATAATAAACGGAATGGTGGAAAGTTGTATGGCAATATATCTCAGAATGGCTATGGAAATGCCATAATAGGTAGGTATGGTGGCTGTTTTGAGGAAGGTATATGGTGGGTGTATGATACCGGCGAAAGGTGCGTGGTATTAGAGAGGCTAGCAATGGTGGAAGGGTGAGAGTGCGTATAATCCATGGACTCAACATTAGTCATAAAGAACTCATATACTTATTGCAAAAATATAGAAGTTATCAAAGCAAAGTATTACGCGCATGCTCCTAGGGGGATAGATTGGTAGGAAAAGACCATCGCTTATCCCCGACCGCCACTCATAAGGAAGACAATCAATAAATAAATAATGCTCCGACTTCATCACATAACGGTTCACCATACGTGCATGCTACGGGAATCACAAACTTTAACACAAGTATTCTTTAAATTCACAACTACTCAACTAGCATGAATCTAATATTATCACCTCCATATCTCAAAACAATTATCAAGTATCAAACTTTTCTTAGTATTCAACACACTCAAAAGAAAGTTTCACAAATC